>NC_137852.1:7980000-10380000 GCF_948465745.1 Chenopodium album
ACATTTGATTTTATTTATTTTTTTTTTAAATAAAAAAAAGGCCTACATTTTTTGGCCATGAATAATAAGTCAAATAATGATGTTACTAATTGATGTTAACATACTATTAACATAACGTTTGAGCTTATTACAAGAGCTTCCCCAATATTACACTTTTATTATGCTCCGTACTTTGATAAGTGATCCTACACTGACTAAATTATTTAAAAAATAATATAAAAGTAAATAAATAAGAAGGGCAAAACCAATGAATAGAGGCTCAAATTCGTTTGAATATAAAAATAAATGATAAGTGACCCTATTTTGTCTATTGTTTACGAAATTCGTTTGAATGTATACAAATAACGCAAATATAGTGGTCGTTGAATTCACTAAACTTGAATGCATTGATAAAGAATCTCATAGTTGTGTCATGTGGGATCAATATCCCATAACAATATACGAATTAGATTCCTTAAGGTTTAACCATTGAATAGAGACTCAAACTTGAAAGGTATTACATAAATAACTACACATATATTATGATCCGTACTTTAATATGCGACCCTATATTGACTACATTAGATTTTAAAAAATATAATAGTAAATGAAATTGAAGAAGGGCAAAACCAAACAACGCGTGTTTATTTTGTCTTTTGTTTACTAAATTATTAGTTCTATGTATACAAATAACGCAAATATAGGCGTCAGTTGAATTCACTAAATTAAACTTGATTGCATTGATAAAAAATCTCAAAGTCGTGTCATGTGGGATCTATATTCCATAAAAATATAGATTCCTTAAGGTTTAACCAATGAATAGAGGCTCAAACGTGAAAGGTGTTACATAAATAACTACACTTATATATTATGCTCCGTACTTTAATATTTGTCCCTATATTGACTACATTAGATTTTAAAAAGTATAAAAGTAAATGAAATTAAAGAAGGGCAAAACCAAACAACGCGTGTTTAATTTTGTCTTTTGTTTACTAAATAAGTTCTAATATATACAAATACCGCAAATATAGAGGTCGTTGAATTCACTTAACTTGATAGCATTGATATAAAATCTCAAAGTTGTGTTATATGGGATCCTTATCCCATAACAATGTAGATTCCTTAAGGTTTAATCAATGATTAGAGGCTCAAACTTGAAAGGTATTACATAAATAACTACACTTATAATATGCTCCGTATTTTAATATGTGACCCTATATTGACTACATTAGATTTTAAAAAGTATAAAAGTAACTGAAATTAAAGAAGGGCAACCAAACAACACGTGTTTAATTTTGTCTTTTGTTTACTAAATTAGTTCTAATATATACAAATAACACAAATATAGGCGTCGTTGAATTCACTAAACTTGATTGCATTGATATAAAATCTCAAAGTTGTGTCATGTGTGATCTATATCCCATAACAATATAGATTTTTTAAGGTTTAATCAATGAATAGAGGCTCAAACTTGATAGGTATTACATAAATAACTACACTTATATTATGCTCCGTACTTCAATATGTGACCCTATATTGACTACATTAGATTTTAAAAAGTATAAAAGTAAATGAAATTAAAGAAGGGCAAAACCAAACAACATGTGTTTTATTTTGTCTTTTGTTTACTAATTAGTTCTAACTAGCCTTTTGGCCCTTTCAACGAACAGGTTGTAGCTCATTTTATTTTTCTTGAAATGTGTTGCTTATTTGTGTTGTATGTGTCGGTGATTTTTTGTAATAATTTACTTAATTTTCTTACTTATAATTTGCAAGTTAGGAATACATAAAGATTTTAACATTAAATAATTTGTTATTTTAACTTTTACATTAAAAAGGATATAGAGAGGAGTACATTTTTTTTTTAGTGAAAATGGAACACTCCATTTTCTTACTCAAATTTGCAAGTTAGGAATGCATAAAAACTTTAGTATTCAATACTCCCTCCGTTTCATGATGTTAGTCCCATATGGAATCAATCACATAAAATAAGAAAAATTTAACATTAGAATACAACAGATTTCATAATTAGTTTACCTTATTTAACTTTTTTGATTTTTCATTAGGAAAGCACAAGTCATAATTGCATAATTTAAGTGAAAAATTTCCTTACTTAGAGACATGTCATCAATCCACAATCAAATATGGGTAGATCTTTTGAAACACCCAAAATAGTATATGGGACTAACATTATGAAACGGAGGGACCGAGGGAGTAACATTTTATTTTATCCGGGTTTAATTCAAACCGGTGGCCTTGTATTAAACCCTAACCCTAACCCATTTTATTTCACGGCCTCCCTTAGCTTCTCTCTCATCTCCCTCTCTCTCATGCTCTCTCGTCGATCTCACCCCTCTTCGATCTCGTCCACTACCATCACCACCACCGCTACTAACCACCGCCGCCTCCAAGACTGACAACACCACCAATACACCTCAAACCCTCCGTCCTATTCTCCTTCTTTTTCCTCTTTATTTTTTCGGGTTTTTTTTATTTGAATTTAAGAGTTTAATTTCCGGGTTTTATTTTTTTATTTTTTTGGGTTTTTTGGATTTTAAATTCTGGGTTTTTCGATTTTTCAGTGTTTTTTATTTTAATTTCTGGGTTTTTTTTTATTGATTTGGGTTTTTTTTATTAGTCTGGGTTTTTTTTTTCTGGGTTTTACTATTTAATTTTTGGGTTTTTCGATTTTACTGGAATTTTTATTTTATTTTCTGGGTTTTTTAATATTATTTTTCTGGGTTTTTTTAATTTTTCTGGGTTAATTTTGGGTTTAATTAATCAATTTTTTTGGGTACATGCATGCGTTTTGGGTTTTTTTTTTAATTTTTTGGGTTTTTTATTTTAATTTCTGGGTTTTTTTTTAAAAAAAATTTTTGGTTTTCGATTTTCTGGGTTTTTTTATTTTAATGTTTGGGTTTTTTTATTGATCTGGTTTTTTTTTACTTTATTGGGTTTTATTTATTTTTCTGGGTTTTTCGATTTTTCTAGGTTTAATTATGCGATTTTAATCCATTTGGGATTTAATTCGATTTTTCTCGAGTTTTCTGGGTTTAATGTTGGGTTTTATTACACGATTTTTCTGGGTTTTTTGGTTTTTTTTTTCAGTTTTCTGGTTTGTGACTTTATTAATTTTTGGTTCGTGATTTTATTAATTTTTTTGTTTTAATTGATGCAGGTTTTTTTTTTCGAAACAGAATTGATGCAGGTTAATTGATTTAGATCTCAATAAATCGAATAATCAAGATGATTGAATATAAGTTGAAGAATCAAGATGTTGTATTGGGGTTTTTTATGTTGATGTTGTAATTTTTTTTTTTATTTATATTGAATTTTTTCTTTTGATTTATACGTTGTAATTTTTCATTTTCATGTTGTAGTTTTTTTTTTATTATATGTTGTAATTTTTTTTATTATAATGAATGAAATTGGTCGATTATATTTAAATTTGATGTTTAAAATTTTTTTTGAGTTAATTGGTTTATTACATTTAAAGTGAAAAAGACAAATATATATATATATATATATATATATATATATATATATATATATATATATATATATATATATATATATATATATATATATATATATATTACAGGTACATTGTTAACCGATGGCAATATTGGTTTTTGCAACCGGTTTTGAACCGGTGGCTTTTAAAGAAGCTATTGCCACCCCCCAAATGGCAATTAGGGGGGTTTTGAACCGGTGGCCTTGTGTATTTTTCTACTAGTGGATAGATATAGACAAATAACGCAAATGTAGTGGTCGTTGAACTCACTAAACTTGATTGCATTGATATAAAATCTCATAGTTGTGTCATGTGGGATCGATCAATATCCCATAACAATATAGATTCCTTAAGGTTTAATCAATGAATAGAGGCTCAAACTTGATAGGTATTACTCCCTCCGTTTTTAAATACTTGCTCCACTTTCATTTTTCGGTCGTTTTTAAATACTTGCTCCATTTCCTTATTTGGAAAGTTTTTATAATGTTTAACTAATTTCTCTTACCTAGTGGACCCATCACGTATTTTCTCTCCTCCAATCCTCTCCATTACTTTTGCTTTTTACAATTTTTTATTCTTCCACTTACCCCACTACCTCCATATATTATTATTTTCTCCAATTTCTCCTAAAACTACATGCATGGAGAAATGAAGCAAGTATTTAAAAACAGAGGGAGTACAATAAATAACTACACTTATATTATGCTCCGTACTTTAATATGTGACCCTATATTGACTAAAAATTAGATTTTTTAAAAGTAAAAAAGTAAATGAAATTACAACGCGTGTTTAATTTTGTCGTTTGTTTACTAAATTAGCCCGAATATAGGCGTCGTTGAATTCACTAAACTTGACTGCATTGATGTAAAATCTCAAAGTTGTGTCATGTGGGATCTATATCCCATAACAATGTAGATTCCTTAAGGTTTAATCAATGAAAAGAGGCTCATACTTGAAAGGTATTACATAAATAAGTACACTTATATTATTTTTCGTACTTTAATATGTGACCCTATATTGACTAAATTAGATTTTTAAAAGTAAAAAAGTAAATGAAATTACAACGCGTGTTTAATTTTGACAATTAACGCAAATATAGGGGTCGTTGATTTCACTAAACTTGATTGCATTGATATAGAATCTCAAAGTTGTGTCATGTGTGATCTATATATATCCTATAACAATATAGATTCCTTAAGGTTTAACCAATGAATAGAAGTTCAAACGTAAAAGGTATTACATAAATAACTACACTTATATTATGCTCCGTACTTTAATATGCGACCCTATATTGACTACACTTATATTATGCTCCGTACTTTAATAACTACACTTATGCTCCGTACTTTTGTTCCCATACAAATGAAAGGGCACTAAAGTTTTTGTCCATCGAGCACCATACATTTAATTTAACATTGCTAAAGTACAAAGCTTTAGTAACCTTCAAATTAACCAAAAAAGGCCCCTTCTTAATCCTAATTCCTACCCTAATCAACACAAATTAACCCATACTTTCTACTTAAAACTATAATTATGATAATGCTACCATCATTACAACTGTTCATCTTTGGCATTCATATTTCACTGACATACCAATAAAGCTCCTTGAAATCACACCATAATGAACTTACATTGAAGAAAACCTGCAAAAAGAAGAAAAAAATAATTTAAAGTTAACATCATAAAGATTAAAAGAAACTAATGTGATAATTTGATAAATAAAAAAAACTTTAACATACTAGGATCAGAATTGATGAGCATGGCAGTGCCACCAAAGTCACAAGTACCACCATTAATCTTGTTCGTCTGCCAATAACTATTGAAAGCATACAAAGCATGAGAAACAAGAGAATCAGGAAAATAACAATTCCCGTTTGGTTGAATTTCATCACATTCCGCTCCTCCCTCACCACAAGCATAATCCATTGCTTCCTGCAATGTCTCTGCAGGAACACTTGGCTTTGCTACAAGAGTTTTAATTAAACACAAACGACTAACCTTAAACACACCTTCAAATGTGTTAAGAGTTCCCAAGCAGATTCGTTATTTCATCTGAATCAAAGACGAGCATCAGCTCCCTCTACCTTCCTAGTTGATGGTAACTAAAATGAAGCACACAGGCTACAGTTTGAGGGACGTAACCCACCAACTACCTTCAATTAATTTGCTGCTACAATTTCAAATTTCTGATTCTGGAAACTTAACGCCGTCAACTTGACGTTATTTGGGGACGTTAACATGTGGCTTTCCGACATGGTCATTTCCGTTTGCCATCGTGTACATATGCTTACCTGACTAAGCTCAAATGCTGACTTGTCTCTCAAGATTAACAAACTCCAGCAATCAAAGAGATAAACTGGGCAGCACCCCCCCCCCCCCCCCCCACATTATTGCCTGTAAACCTGAACTTGAAGAGTTATTGATATGATAGACTTGTTTGTTAATGCCCCAAAATTAGTGGACTAAGTTGTTTAGTCGTTATTATCTAGTGCCTTAGTGGAAGATTATTATCCTAAATAAAAGTAGTATCCTAGGACTAAGAAGTTACGAGTAGTAGTAGTTAGTCAATTTTAGTGGAGTATTAAGTGGGCCATGTTCACCACTTAGTATTATCATTTCCTATTTTATTGTTAGAGTTTGTTATTGTAAAGCCAATTTAATGGCTTGGTTTTTTAATTGAAAATTAATGAAGCATTGCAGAACACTTTCTCTCAAAATTCAATTGAGTAAATTGCTTAATTTACAATAATCTTGGTATCAGAGCAGTAGAGAAAGAAGACACGTGCAGCTCTTTTTCTCTAAGCCAGGTTGAGTCCTCAAACAATTAAAAAAATAGAAAGAGTAAAGTAAGAGAGAGAGTGCCTTCATCAAAAAATATGAGTGAAACACAGTGAGAAAATTGAGTGAATTCATGGCAGCAAATGGAGTAAATCCTTCCTCTCAACCCCTTATTCCAATTTTTAAGGGGGAAAAATATCATCTTTGGAGTTTGAAGATGCAAACTCTATTTAAATCCCAAGAATTATGGGATATGGTGGCGATTGGGTATAATGAGCCGACTGAAGCACCGGCGGAGCCCGACCAACTGTTGCGAGAGAACCGAAAGAAGGATGCAAAGGCATTGCTATTCATCCAAGGTGCACTGGATGATTCAATTTTCCCGAGAATTTCAGCTGCTAAGTCGTCCAAAGAGGCGTGGGAAATTCTGAAAAAGGAGTACCATGGTGATAGTAAGGTAATTTCTGTTAAATTGCAAACCTTACGAGGGAATTTTGAGGAATTAAGTATGAAACCTAAAGAACCTGTGCAAGACTATTTGTCTAGGGTGTCTGCAATTGTCAATCAAATGAAGTCATATGGTGAAAATATTAGTGATCAAACTGTTGTTAGTAAAGTTTTGAGGAGTCTAACAAGAGATTTTATTCACATTGTTGCTGCAATTGAGGAATCAAAAACCATGTCATCCTATACATTTGATGAACTAATGGGTTCATTATTAGCACATGAAGATAGGCTTGCAAGAACTGATGAAAAAAGGGAAGATAAGGCCTTCCAGGTGAAAGGGGAGTCCTCCAACAAAGGGAAGTCAGACCATACAGGGGGTCGCGGTAATGGAAGAGGTGGTTTTCGTGGCCGAGGCCGTGGTGGTCGTGGAAGAGCACGAGGTCAATTTGCTGGAGAATGTCGATATTGCAAGAAGTATGGGCATAAGGAGGCTGAGTGTTGGTTTAAGCAACGAACTGAGCAAAAGCATGTCAACTTCACAGAGAAGGTCGAAGAAGAAAGTAAGTTGTTTATGGCACATTACTCTATTGGTGATGTTTCCAGTGATGTCTGGTTCATAGATTCTGGGTGCTCTAATCACATGACGGGTACAAAGTCTCTATTTCGTGATCTTGATGAAGCACAGAAGAGTGAGGTGCGACTTGGGGATGACAAGCAAATTCAAGTTGAAGGAAAGGGTACAATCGCCATCAAAACAACTCAGGGTAATGTAAAGCTTCTTTCGGATGTGCAATATGTTCCTAGTCTTGCTCATAATTTGTTAAGTGTAGGACAACTTATGAGTTCTGGATATTCAGTTTTATTTGATGATATGTGTTGTGTCATTCAAGATAAGAAAAGTGGTCAGTCCATAGCAAATGTTCACATGTCACAAAACAAAATGTTTCCTTTAGTAGTGTCAAATGTTACAGAATGTGCATTAGTTACTAAGGGTGATAATGAAGCAAAATTATGGCATTTGCGTTATGGTCATCTTAATATCAATGGGCTTAAGTTGTTGTGTCGTAAGCATATGGCTATTGGTTTGCCAAAAATACGTGCCATTGATTTCTGTGAAGGATGTGTGCTTGGAAAACAAAGCAAAAAATCTTTTCCTAGTGGTAATTCCTAGAGAGCTTCTGATGTACTCGAACTAGTACACGCTGATCTTTGTGGTCCAATGAAAACAGAGTCTCTAGGAGGGAGTAAATATTTTTTGCTCTTTACAGATGATTATAGTCGTGTGAGTTGGGTTTATTTTTTAAAACACAAATCTGAATCATTTGAGTGTTTTAAGAAATTCAAGGCCTTGGTGGAAAAAGAAAGTGGTTGCTATATCAAGTGTCTTCGTACAGATCGTGGTGGAGAATTTTTGATTAATGAGTTTTCTGATTTTTGTGATGAGAATGGAATTCGTAGAGAACTCACAGCCCCATACTCACCGGAGCAGAATGGTGTGGCGGAGAGGAAAAATCGCACCGTGGTCGAAATGGCAAGATGCATGCTGAAGGAGAAGAAACTTCCAAATCAGTTCTGGGGTGAAGCAGTAGCAACAACAGTATATCTTCTCAATATCTCTCCAACAAAGGCAGTCCCTAATCAGACCCCTTATGAAGCATGGAAAGGCAGACCACCTCGGGTAAGCCACTTAAAAGTTTTTGGTTGTATAGCATATGCATTGGTAAACATTCGTTCAAAACTTGATGAAAAATCAATTAAGTGCATATTCATCGGCTATTGTGCACAATCCAAGGCATATCGCTTATATAATCCTTTAAGTGGTAAAGTTTTAGTAAGCAGGAATGTAGAGTTTAATGAAGGAGAAAGCTGGAATTGGAGTCCTGTTAATGCAGGGGCAGAAACAACATTAACAGGAGCTTCTGAAGACTTTGATTTTTTACCGGGTGAGATAGCAGCACCTGCAAGTCCAGAGTTACATGTCTCTTCATCTAAAACCTCAAGCAACAATTCAAGTCCTTCCTCACCAAGCAACAATGGTTCCCTTGGCAGCCAAAGTCCTCATTCTGGATCATCATCTGACTCATCTTTAGAGTCCCCTCCAAGGAAAACCAAATCCTTGAAAGATATATATGACTCATGTAGTTTTGCTCTATATGTGTCAGATCCTATGTCTTATGCAGATGCTGCAGGAAAGCAAGTGTGGGAGGATGCCATGAGAGAAGAGATGAACTGTATTGCAAGAAATCATACATGGGAGCTGGTTGATCTTCCTCAAAGCAAGACACCAATCGGGCTTAAATGGGTATTCAGAACAAAATACCATGCTGATGGCAGTATAGACAAGCACAAAGCTCGTTTAGTTGTGAAGGGGTATGCTCAACAACAAGGCATTGATTTTGAAGAGACGTTTTCTCCTGTAGCTCGCTTTGAAACAGTGAGAACATTCTTGGCTCTTTCTGCTCAATTACAGTGGCCTGTGTACCAGTTTGATGTGAAGTCTGCATTCTTAAATGGGAAGCTGGAAGAAGAAGTATATGTAACACAACCTGAAGGGTTTGTTGTGAGTGGAGAAGAAGACAAAGTCTATCGGCTAAGGAAGGCTTTGTACGGCCTAAAACAGGCACCAAGAGCGTGGTATAGCAGGATTGATTCATATTTCCTGGAGAATGGGTTCGAACGAAGCAAAAATGAGCCTACACTTTATGTGAAGAAACAAGGTAAAACTGACTTTTTGTTAGTTTGTCTTTATGTTGATGACATGATATATATGGGATCTAGTGAATCACTTGTTGCTGAATTTAAGTCCTCTATGATGAAAACTTTTGAAATGTCGGATTTGGGGTTGTTGCATTATTTTCTTGGGATAGAAGTGAAACAGTGTGCTGATGGTATTTTCATTTCTCAACAAAAGTATGCTCATGATCTGCTTAAAAGATTTAATATGGTAGATTGCATTGTAGCTCCGACCCCTATGAATCCAAATGAGTCTCTAATAGCAAATGATGGTACTGGCTTGGCAAATGCATCACATTTTAGAAGCATAGTTGGCGGATTGAATTACTTGTCTCATACAAGACCGGATTTAGCATATTCTATAAGTGTTATTTCCAGATTTATGCATAATCCAACTATGCATCATCTCGAGGCAGCAAAAAGGATTGTCCGTTATGTGGCAGGGACTCTTGATTATGGAATTTGGTACTCAAAAGTATCAAACTTTAGGCTGGTTGGTTTCACAGATAGTGACTGGGCAGGAGAACTTGATAATAGAAAAAGCACATCTGGTAATGTTTTTAGTTTGGGGTCTGGTGCTATCACTTGGAGTTCAAAGAAGCAAGAAACAGTGGCTTTGTCTTCATCAGAAGCCGAGTATAGTGCAGCAACTGCAGCAGCATGTCAGGCTATATGGTTAAGGAAATTACTTGCAGATTTTCAGCAAGAGCAACTTGGTTCAACAGAGATTTATTGTGATAACAATGCAGCAATTGCTATGGCAAAAAATCCGGCATTCCATAGTAGAACAAAGCACATTGATATATGTTGTCACTTCATACGAGATCTAGTTGCAAAAGGATCAATTGTGCTGAAGCATTGTGGAACTAAGGAACAAGTAGCTGATATTCTGACAAAGTCTTTGTCAGTTGGCAAGCATGAGTACTTCAGGTCTAAGATGGGAGTAACTAATTTTGAAGGCAAGGGGGTGTGTTTGTTAATGCCCCAAAATTAGTGGACTAAGTTGTTTAGTCGTTATTATCTAGTGCCTTAGTGGAAGATTATTATCCTAAATAAAAGTAGTATCCTAGGACTAAGAAGTTACGAGTAGTAGTAGTTAGTCAATTTTAGTGGAGTATTAAGTGGGCCATGTTCACCACTTAGCATTATCATTTCCTATTTTATTGTTAGAGTTTGTTATTGTAAAGCCTATTTAATGGCTTGGTTTTTTAATTGAAAATTAATGAAGCATTGCAGAACACTTTCTCTCAAAATTCAATTGAGTAAATTGCTTAATTTACAACAAGCAATGCACTAATGGTGGCAGCATCCGTGATTGCAGCCATGGCTTTCCAGATCAGTATTAGCCCTCCTGGAGGCTTTTGGCAAGATGATACTCCTTCGCCAGCAGCTTCGCCAGCAGCTTCCCCTTCAGAACAACATAAGGCGGGTACGTACATACAAGAAAGATTGAAGGGTTGGGTTCTGCTAGTAATATGGAGCACAATCGCATTTGCTTCATCTCTAAGTGTCATCCTTCTACTCATAGGTGGTCTTACCTATAGCCGACTCTTTGTCGCAGTTTTGAGGTTCACAATGTGGATTGCCGTTACAGCAATAGCTGTGACTTACGGGATTATACTTGTAATGGGGCAAAGTGGCAAATATGCTGACTCACCAAAGGCACTTGACACGCCTATTTTTGTTGTTGTTGGCTCAATATGCTTGATGATAATTCTGATCCTTGTTCATACCCATAACCTCATAGTCAAGTTAGTCATTAAACATCCCATTTTCAGGTCATGTTTCAGAAAGTATTTTTGCTGTTCTTGCGTCAACGACCAGAAAGACCTAGAACAGCCTTAATTAATTCCCAACATCGTATACGCTCAGATCTTGGAGATAAGTGTAAGTAGTGTGTTGTCCTACATTGGTTGAGCTTATAAATGAGAGTTTGTATTCCGATGTGTATCCCACATTGAAAAAAGAAGATAATTGTGTCCATTTTATAAGGCTAAGAGGCCACTCCCCTTATTGCCACATAGTTTTGAGGTGGAACCTCCCTGGTCGTATAAAGTCGACACTTGTGACAAGTGTGACTTGTTTAATCGTTTATTAAAAGTGCAGTGATTATATTCCAGTTTTAAATCAAATTTCTTGTATTCAGCATTATATTTGTGCTTTACATTTTATGTGTAATATATAAGCAATCATCAATAATAATTGTCCTATCTTTATTTCTAATGAAAACACTCTTTTCTACTACAAAACTAGATGAAACCCATGCGATGTACGGTTTGTTTGCTTTTTATATATATTTTATTTTATTTTTGTATTAATGTGCTAAAATTTGTTATATATTTGGATAAAATTCCTAATATCAAAAGATAATATATAATATTTAATTAGTTTAAACATAAAAATTTCATTAGCCAATTTTGCTTACTTGGCATTTGAATTATTCAATTATAAAAGAATTTAATAATCTCTTATTTGATTGGCTACAACAAAATTTATAATCCTACGTGGCGTTCTAAAAAAATTAAATCCGTGACTCTCTAAAAACTCGGGAAAAAACTCTCCTTTAAATATATATATTAGATTACTTAAACTCGCATATATCATTACTACTTACTAGAATGTTACTATTTTCTTATGTATTACTCTATTTTTGTTGGAGATTCGCTTTGTCCATGTAATTTTGTACAAATTTTAATACTATGTTTATTATATTAGATTTAGTCTTTTTGATAACATGAATAATGAAATTATCTGGTTATACAAATCTTTACTCCTATTATTCACAATTTTTTTTATTTATTATTTTTAAAAAAAAACATACCATTCACAAGAATCACAAATTTATTAAATCATAATTTCTTTTTATGATGTACAAAAACATGTACATTTGGCACCTAGAAATACATAACATCTTTCAACACAAATAAACCTTCCTACAGTTAAGTAAAATTTTTATTCAATTCGTACAACTCATCACATAATTTTGACCCCTCAAGTGTATCTTTATTTCTCTCTCACTCTAATCATAACCCAAAATTTAATATAATGTGGGTCTTGTCTTTTTACCCGGCCTCTAATAATCTTTTAATCAATCTTCGCTATGTTAATTACGAGTAATAAATTAAAAGGTGTTCTAACAACGTCCATGTGTCACGTAAACTACCCTCACTACACCACGTCACCCACTAAACTACTCAAAATATCATATATATACATATATACATATATATACATATACATACATATTACCACCATTTTCGGCGCCTTCGCCTCCGAATTAAATGAAAACCTTAAGAATAAAAGGTGAAATTAAGGGCTTGGTTAACCCCAAAGGTTAAAAGTGACCATTTTGCCTTGAAATGACTAACCTAGGGAGCTTTTTCAAGAAGCCCTTGGACATATTCTTGCCGACGTTGGCGGATAAGAGATCGATTTAAGTACGAACACCACCACCACCCGTTGCCGGAGTCGTAGCTAGTTGTCGCCCATCACTAATTTCAGTTTCATTGTCACCGCTACACCCTCCATCACTTGAGCTACTACACACACCCGCCATTGTTGGGACTTTGAGAGAGAGAAGAGAGAAGGAGGGTGGGGATTTGGGGCTTTGAACTTAGTTGTTAACGCCATTTTATTGCATAGCTGGCAATTTGAACATGTCATATGTGCAATGACGTTACTATCCTTAACTTAATGAATGAAAAGACACTATCACCCCTATGATTGACAAATTATGTTAATCATTAAGATCAACTAGTATTTTCCCATTATTTAAGTTAACAATATATACAATTTTGTATGTTCTTACATTATTGTCGTAACTCGTAAGAGCTAAGTATTATGTTCACAGCTCACGTGTATAACTTTTTACACTACGATACGTATCTATACACTTTATCACATTCTATGTGGATGCAGCATGGGCCCCATTCATACTTAATATTTTACTCTAAAAGAGATAAAGGTAGATGAGATTTGTTAAAGTGGAGAAATATTGGAGAAAACGGCTTGGCTTCATATTGATTATAAACGCATATATATACACAATACATTAGGAAACCTAATTAGCCTAAAACTCCTAAACAAGATAAACTTTCCAAGAATACAATATTAACATATATAACAAACCAAACTCTAATACTCCCCCTCAAGTTGGAGCATGTAAATCTCGAATGCCCAACTTGCGTAATAGAAAACCAAACTGTTGCCGGCCAAGAGCCTTGGTAAGAATATCTGCCAACTGATTACCCGTCGAAACATATGAGGTAGAAATATTGCCGTTTACCAACTCATCACGAACAAAATGACAATCTACCTCTATATGTTTCGTACGTTCATGAAACACCGGATTCTTAGCAATATGCAAAGCCGACTGATTATCACAAAACAACTGCATAGGCTTTGAATGCTTAACACCAAGAACAAATAACAACATTTTCAACCGTTTGAACTCACGAGACGTGAAAGCCATAGACCTGTATTCAGCTTCAGAAGAGGATGTGGCTACAGTAGGTTGTTTCTTAGTCTTCCAAGAAACAGGAGAACGACCTAGGAAAACAAAATAACCTGACAAGGAACGGCGACTCAAGGGGCATGCCGCCCAATCACTATCACAAAATGCCGTCAATTGTAAATCCTTCGTAGGTCGCAACAAAATACCTTGTCCCGGACTACCCTTAAGGTAGCGCAAGACACGAATGGCCGCATCCCAATGAGAAACCTGTGGAACACTCAAAAACTGTGCCAAAACATGCACTGAATAACTCAACTCCGGTCGAGTTACCGACAAATATACCAAACGACCAACCAAACGACGATACTGATCCGGATGAGCAAACGGCTCACCGGAAGCATGTGCAAGACGATGATTCTGCTCCATCGGAGTATCAATGGGTTTACAACCCAACATTCCTGCCTCAGTCAAAATATCTAGAGCATACTTCCGTTGAGAAAGAAAGATGCCCTCGGGACTCCGAGCAACCTCAATGCCTAAGAAATACTTAAGCAAGCCCAAGTCCTTCATATAGAAGCATTTGCTCAAATAAGCCTTAAAACGAACAATGGCGTCATGAGAGAAGCCTGTAATGATTAAATCATCGACATATACAAGAACATGCAAAGAGACACTTCCCTGTATATAGGTAAATAGAGAGTAATCAGCATGAGAGTTTTTAAACCCAAAACCTCGCAGAGCACTTGACAGTTTTGAAAACCACTGCCTCGGGGCTTGTTTCAAGCCATATAAAGATTTCTCCAACCTGCAAACTTTGCCAGGTGTCGGAGTACCATAGCCTGGAGGAAATTTCATGTATACTTCTTCATCCAAATCACCATGAAGAAATGCATTATGAACATCCATCTGATGTAACTCCCAATTCAACGATACAGCAACAGCTAATAAGATACGTACCGTAGTCATCTTTGCAACTGGAGCAAACGTCTTATTATAATCAACACCTTCTACCTGACGGTTGCCGTAAACAACCAAACGAGCCTTGAGACGTTCCACTTTTGATTTGTCGGTGTACTTGATTTTATACACCCAACCACTGCCAATAGCTCTTTTTCCTGGAGGAAGATCAACAACAGACCACGTGCCATTGCGTTCTAGAGCATCAATCTCATCTTGCATAGCCTTACGCCAACCGACGTCTTTAACCGCCTCTTTGAAAGAGGATGGTTCCTTTCCCTTAGTAATCGTCGCAAGAAAACACCTGTGTCTGTTAGAAAAACGATTATATTCGACATGACAAGCTATAGGGAAAGGTTTACCTGAGGAATGTGATTGAGTAGGGTCGAGAGTTGATGTAGAAGGGTCTATATGTTCAGTAATAATAGTATGAGTGACATAATTCCGATGCCAAGAAGGAGCCCGCTTTTCACGATGACCACGACCTAAATTATCCGACGAACTCCCCCTCAAAAATTCCGGGTTTAGAAAAATATTTAAACCATCTAATTCTTGCTCACGAACACTCGAGCTTAAATCTTGAATATCGGCCTCACCGGAGCGCACCGGAATATTTTCCGGCGAGGTTGGTGGCTGTTCCGGTGAAGCAGCCACCTGTCGTGACTGTGCAGGTGGCGTGGCAGATTCCTGCGGCAGTCGACAGGTGGCAGGGACGGTGCAGGGGGGCCGGCAGCCAGTGCCCGATGGAAAACCATCGGGCTGGGTAGTGTGCTGGCTGTCACGCCCAGCTACGCTGCCAGCGCCCGATGGAAAACCATCGGGGAACCAGCTTGCTGGCGCTGCTGAGCTTGCGGCCTGCCAGCGCCCGATGGTGGGGCAGTAGCTCGAGCAGGCTGCTTCGCAGCTTGGCTACGGTTGGGCGGCAGCTCCCGCGGCCGGGCTGTGGAGTGGGCTGTCTCGGGCCCCGGAACATCAACCAAAATATCGCCCACCAAAAAATTACCACCCTCGTCATAGTCATCCCACACCGGTGGGTTTGCAAAATACCGTTCCCACAACCTTTGTCGCTCATCCGGAAGAGATTCAAGGTACGGAAATTTATCCTCAAAAAATTGTACATCACGACTAACAAAAAATTCGTTAGTATGTAAATCATAGAGGCGCCACCCTTTCTTGCCGTGAGGATAACCAACAAAGATACATTTTCTACTCCGGGAAGCAAACTTGTCCTTAACATGAGGACGATTAGCAGCATAAGCAAGACAACCAAAAACTCGCAAACTATTATATGAGGGTAACTGACCAAATAAGAGCTCGTGAGGGGTTTTACCTTTCAAAACCGGTGTAGGAGTGCGATTAATGAGATGCACCGCAGTCATAACACACTCACCCCAAAAATACTTTGGCAACTTTGCTTGAAACCGAAGAGCACGGGCCACATTCAAAATGTGACGATGTTTACGCTCAACCCTACCATTCTGTTGAGCCGTGTCAACACACGATGTTTGATGCAAAATGCCCTTTTGTGCAAAGAATGACCCCAAACTCAGAAACTCTTGACCATTATCACTCCGAACCACCTTTACCTTCTTGCCAAACTGAGTCTTTGCCATAGCACAAAACTCACGAATCAACTGAGAAGCCTGATATTTACCAACCATCAAAAACACCCAAGTAGCACGAGAAAAATCATCGACAATGGTTAGAAAATAACGAGCATCACTACTAGAAACAATCTTATTTGGACCCCAAATATCACAATGAACTAAATCAAAAATTTCAGATGCTTTATTCATACTTAACGGAAAAGAGTTTCGGGGTTGCTTCCCCATAAAACAAATGTCACAATCAAAAGAACAAACTGAGTTACTACTATGAGTACTACGACTACTAGAAACTCCCGGAAGAGAGCTCACAACTTGCATTGACGGATGCCCGAGACGCCTATGCCATTATAAACTTGCATCTGAAACAACCACTTTGTTCGCCTGCAGATTCCGAGCACGAACCAGGCGAAAAATATAGACCCCATCACATTGGACCCCCGCTCCAATCAGGTTCCTTAAACTGCGGTCCTGAATAATGCATAGCTTGTCAGTGAACATAATAAAATAACATTGTTTTTCTAACAATTGAGACACGGATAACAAGTTGCATTTAAGAGCAGGAACATATAAAACATTATCAAGAGTTGAATTATCAGACAAAATAACTCTTCCTTCCTTCGTTGCCGTCGTGCTCTTCCCATTGGGCAAGCCAACAGGCGAAGAGATGTCATGTATATCAGTAAAAAGATCAATATTACCAGACATATGGTTTGAAGCTCCAGTGTCAATGAGCCAATCAGTGGAATTATATGAAGGAATTATGTCTTCGATAAGTGCAATTACTAGATATATCAAGGATCACTATTATGGAGATAATAAGTTCATTCTATTGGGGCGTCATCCTCTGTTGCTAGACTATGAGAGATGATCTTTGGGCTAGTCAAATAGCCCAAAGCCCTTTAGAATGGATCCTATATTGGTCACATACAAGGGTATTGGGTTAAGCAAGTAAGAGGCCCATTAATGGGCCTCATGAGCAATTAATTAGTCATAAGCAAGAGTGGGCTAAGTATAGTTTGAGTGGGATTAGGAATTGGGCTTGGATTTGGACTTGGACTATTATTTAGAGATACGATCTATAAATAATAGCCTTGCCTAGGGTTGATTTACAAGTCACAATTGACATACAGTGAATTGTGAATCAAGCAACCATCATCCAAAAGGCCCTCACTCTCTCTCTCACACACGCACGCCCCTCTCACTCCCCTCTCACCCACGGCCGGCCACCCCTAGTGGCCACGTGGTGTTTGCGCGGTGGTTCTTGGCTAGTTGATCGTTCGTTCATCTCCGTAGAAGGTCGATAGAAGTGTTCTTTCGCGACTAACTAGCATTAGTGGAGGTCTTAACTTGTGCCCGTGGACCAAGTAGAGGAATCACGCTTGAGGTTCTTTATCTCCCCTTGTTCTTGCTCGATCGCACGTGGAATCACGCTTCAAAGGTACAATTATTTGTTCTTTATGTGTTATGCATTAGATCCTTGGATTAGGTACTGTATGAATATGATTCATGTTTATTTCCGCTGCGTAGTACCTATAAACTCCTACATTATACGTACCAAGTTTATTGCCATCTGACGAAGAACCAGACTTGGCACCCTTTACAGCAGACATGAGTTCCTTCCACTGAGCATTGGAAATCGTTGGAACACTCCCACGATCAGAATCAGAAACCGGCTCATTATTACCACGAGAGTTACCTACAGCACCAGCAAACTCACCCTTACCCTTACCAGACGACCGACCACCACTACCTCCTCGACCACCACAACCACCACACCCTCCACACCCCCCACCCGGGAAGCCATGGAGCTGATAACAATGGTCCTTATCATGACCGGACCGTTTACAATAAGTACACTCAATCCGCTCGGAAGTCCAACCGGAAGCCGTACCTGTTGCATTAAAACCAACAGTCGCAGAAGAAGAAGAGGTCTCATGTGCCTCAGACACAGATTGCTTACGCTCATCAGCAACAACTTTAGCATAAGCAGCATTCATACTAGGCATGGGATCACTCATCAACAAAGTAGACACCACAGAATCAAACTTCTTAGGATCCAAACCAAGACAAAATTGATGCAATAACTCATTCTCATGCAACTTAGCATATTCTTTCGCAGCGGAACAAGTACAAGCAGGCAATTTCACATAACTAGACAATAAATTTTGCAATTTATTCAATTCACCATAATAAACTGCAACAGAACGACCTCTTTGCTTACAATCAGCAATATCATGTTTCAATTCAAAAATACGAGGACCGTTACCAAGAGAATAACGATCACGCAAATCATCCCACAAAGTTATAGCATCATCAGGAATAATAACAGTAGAATTAATAGAAACATCAAGAGTATTATAAATCCAAGCAACAACAGTAGAATTAACAATACCCCACTGCCGAAAATCAGGATGCTTAGGATCGGGTTGAACAATAGAGCCATCAACAAACCCGAGCTTGCTCTTGGACCGAAGATTGTTGCGAATAGACCTCGACCACTCTTCATAGTTGTCGACAGTAAGCAACACCGGACAAAGCACCGTACCAATTGAGAACCTTCACTCGGATGAAGATAATAATCGGTGAAAGGCTCGTACTTTGGAGGAGGAGAAGGAGGAGGCGTTGCATCACCACCACTAGCCATCACACATACAAAAACGAGCAACCAAACAAGAAACCAAAGGGGCAGCAACGAGGAGCAACACACCAACACCACGCAGCCCCAACTTAGCACTACGCACAAGATAAAACGCAGCACCACAAACACAACTTAACAGCAGCAACGTAGCACCACAAACACGCCTAGCACCACTCACAGGGCAGCAGCACCACACGCACAACAAAACACAAGACAGCAGCAACGTAGCACACCAAGAGAAGCACGCACACACGCACTACACCCAACAGCACACCACGCAGCAACACCACACACCAACAGAAGCAGCACGCAAGAAGATGCGCACCACACACACAAACAGCACACGAACTGAATTTAGGGAAGCAAGAACCCTAAATTCGACTAATGGAAAAAAAATATAAAAAAAAATAAAATTGAACTTTGTGGGAATTTGTAAATTAAATTGAAGCCTAATCACACAATCAAATTCAATTTGCGGAATAAAATCAAAAAAACAAACCAAGGATCGAAACAATTCTCTAGAAATTAGAGAGGCTATATACCATGTTAAAGTGGAGAAATATTGGAGAAAACGGCTTGGCTTCGTATTGATTATAAACGCATATATATACACAATACATTAGGAAACCTAATTAGCCTAAAACTCCTAAACAAGATAAACTTTCCAATAATACAATATTAACATATATAACAAACCAAACTCTAATAAGATTTGAATTTGTGACTTGTTTGTCATATTGATGTACACTCTTGATATCATGATGGTTGAGACTCAAGAATAAGTTATACACTTTATTTTACTTAATTCAAATAATATTCTATAAAAATGATTTATGTTTAATAAATAAATAAAATTTTAAAAAAAATTCAGCAAAAAAAATTAAAAATAAGAAAAATAAGTTAACTTCTGTTCAGTAAAAATAAATTTTGATCATGTATTAAAAATTAATAACTTTAATGAAGAAGAAAATTTTAATTTTAATCCATATTGTTAATTCAAGTTCAGTAACCATAATTTAAGTTCAACAAAAATAATTACATATTTAAAAAAATCAACATACATACGAAGTATTAAGCAAACCCTTGCATATTTGCCAGCCTTTTCTTAAATATTTATTTGGTGACGATGTAGATGGTAAGATTTCTACTAGAGCAAGGTGACAAGATAGATAAAAATGCTATGAACAAGAAAGACAAAACAATAAGGGATATTTACGACCTAACAAAAATTAGGAAGGATGATAAAAACAAAAAAAAAAAAAAAAAAAAAAAAAAAAAAAAAAAAGAAGAAAACCGATGAGAATAAATTAAAAATAAGTTGTTGGGAAACTATTTTAAGAAAAACGGGGAGAAATAAAGAGGATGAATCAACAGAAGCTAAAACAGACAAGGAAATCAAGGTATTACGTAAAGAGCACAACACATTACGAGCTGAAAAGACGAAAAATGGTTGGAGGAGCAGAACACAACTCTAATGGTTGTGGCATCTTGTATTGCAACCTTGTCGTTCCAAGTCGCAATAAATCCACCCGGAAGCGTTCGGCAAGATAATAGTGACAGTCATGACTCATGAGGCAGGCACTTCCATAATGTCATACGATAAAGATGTAGGTTTATACAATGTCGTACAAGTTAGCAACACTATTGGACTTATGTCATCGCTGAGTGTCATCCTTCTGACCTTCTCCTTATTAGCGGCCTTCCTTGTAAGCGACATTTTGTGTTCATTTTGAGGGTTACTTTGTGGATTGCTGTAACCGCAAGTGCAGCTACTTACTTTTTCACGATAGGGTACCTTATAAATGAGCTTTGGGACAAAGCTGCCCTAGTTGAAGCTATGGAGTATTCCGTCAAGATATGGCTATGGCTCATGTTAGTGATACTCTTTGGACATGGTTTGCGCTTCATATGGATGTGTCTCGGTCATAAGTTGAGGTTAGGGCATGCTTGGATTGGGGGTAATACATTAAGAGGGTAATAAAAGTCAAACTAAGCAAAATGAATGTGAAAATAGGGAAGAAGGAGATAGTAATGGTGTGATTGTAAGAAGATTATGTATTGATGGTATGGTGTAAGGTGAAGAAAGAAAAATCAATACCCTCATTTTGGGGGTAGTAGTTACACTAGGGGAGGGTGGGTAACTATTACCCTCATTATGAGAGTAATAATTCCTCCATCTCTCTCTTTTCCTCTTGGCACAACTAGTTTATTTCATTTGTAAGCACCATGTCTCCTATAACAACACCTCTAATTACTTTAGTTTTTTCAAGTTTGACTTTTATTAACCCCTTAATGTTTTACCCTCAATCCAAGCATGCCCTAAGAGTTAAAAAAGTTTTGGGAACTGAAGATTTATGTTAATATGTTTAATTCATCGATCACTTAATAAGTACGTACAACTAGTCCAATAAGGCATGCTGCTTATTTATTAAATAAAATATACCATCGTGTGTGTTTTCATATAGATTTCACAATGTACTTGGTCATAAAATGTTTTATGTGTGTTTTCATACTTGGTCATAAAATGCACCGTTCGGGTTTGGGAAGGTGTACAAAATCTTGCAATTGCAACCTTAGAGATTTTTATTCACCTTCTTGTACAAGTAAATATATTGCTCTTTTTTACATTTTTTTACAAATACAAAGATGTATCACATTCATATTTTACCCTGAGTCAAGTCGCCTCATATATTTCTTATATGATCGCAATATAGTATTTATGGAGAAGTAGGTTATTAACTTTTCAAACTTAGATTGTATCATTTAATGAGATCTGTTGAATCTTAAAGGTTTTGATGATGATAAACTTAAAACTAAAACAAACTCAACTTATAAAGGTTTTATTAGTGTTGGATTAGTACAGGTGAAATAGATCTTGGTGATGGAAGAGTAACTCAAGCTAAGAAGACATGAAGATGTCTTTAAAGAAAAGTTAAACAAAGAAGAAGAAGAGTTATCTAATAAAAACTAAGTTACCTAACAGGATTATTCTACTGTGTCATTCTTCAAAGAAGGACACCATCAGCATGTTATGGTTAGTCAATTTTTCCTTTATTTTTATAAGTCAAAATGTACTATACATATATGTATAATTGAAAATACATGTATTTTTGTACAGAATACATAATCAAGTATTTGAAAATTTATTTTTAATTTTTAAAATCATCCAGAAAATTAAATTATACAATCAAAATTTAGATAATCAAATATTCATCATCGTTCTTAATTGTTCATCATCATTCTTCATTTGTGATCTTAATTGACGGAACTCAAACCGAAATTCCGACCAACGAACAAATCCTCCAAAGATCGAATTTTTATTGGGTTTTCAAATCTTATTCTTAATTCATATTTTTATTGGGTTTTCCAATATTCCGATCAACAACCCGGCGGCTTTTCGGCATTCACGGCAGCAGCTCAAGGTTTCCGGCAATTGTTCTTCTTCTCCGGTTGAAAATCCGTGATTATCATCTGGTTGTTCGCTGCCCAGCTATTTCGTATGTGTTTGGTGCAAGAATTGAGAATACATTAACAATAATGTTTGGGAATGGGTGGATGAATGAAGAAAAATGATGAGAATACATTAACAGTGAATGTTTGGGAATGGGTGGATAAATGAAGATGAATGAAGAACGAACATTGATGATGAACAATTTCAATTTTTGGTTTTTTTTTTTTTTTTTTTTTTTTTTTTTTTTTTTTTTTTTTTGAAAAATTGGGATTTTTTTTTTAAATAAATGTGATATAAAATAATACATGTATTAAAAAAAATACATGATATAAATACAATTTTAATACATTATGGACATAGAAAATAATTCAAAATAAAAATAAAAATACCAAATATAAGCCAATTAGATTTTGCCATGTCAACACTTTTTTATGGTGTCATTTTTAAAGAATGACATTGTAGAATTTTTATACCTAACAGGAACTTGAAGACAGCAAGTTGAGGTGTCAGCTTGGTCTGCGTTTGAAGACAGTAAAGAACTTAGTCTGCGTAAAGCCCAAGTATCTCACCAATACAGAATCACGGCGCAGCGATATTTATTTAGTTAAGATTTTATCTTCTAGTTTTATTGTTAAATATGTTAAGTAGATATGTATGAAATCTATTAGAAGTGTGACAAGTTTCTTGGCAAAATCTATTAAAACGAAAATGATAAAAAGATAGATTTTTAGAAAAGATTTTCTAAATGTTTTATTTCTTAAAATTAGTTTATCATAAAGATATTATTCTTTTTGATAAATCTTTCTTTATCTTATATATTTTCCGAAAAGATTTTCTTCTAAATTGATTTACTTAAAAACCGTGTTTTGAGATTAGGAAAATTAACATCTCTATCTTTTAGAAAACCCTACTAGTTATACGAGTCACTCTTGCATAAATAGTAGAGATCTCATTTTACAAGTTTTTGTGATTTTATGCGTGAAAAAATCTCAGAGCTTAAATTGGGTAAGTTTGCCAAGCTTCTAACGTTGTCATATTGCTCTTTGCCGCCGCACCGCCAGTCGCCGGAGTCGCCGCCGCACCGCTTGTCCGCCTCGCCGGCTGCTCCATCTGCATACACACACTCACGTTCTTCAACTCTTCTTGCTGCCAACTTGCCAAGTAAGTTTGTTTTTAAGTTTTTAAATTTGTAAATTATACCCAAATTGTTGAATTGTTGGGTTGAGTACTTGAATTTGTGATAAATTGAGTTGATTATGTGATTTAATCTAGTTAATTAGTGTGTGTTCTATTGTTTTTTGAAATTGTTGATAATTTATCAATTTAGGGAGTTAGGGTTTCTGATTTTTTAGAAATTGAATTGCTGCTTTTTTTTTTTTTTTTTTTTTAGGAATTGAAATTGTTTCCTGTAAATTGATAATTTGATATTATAAATTATTTCCTGTAAATTGATATTATAAATTGAATTGATTAATTGATGATTTCATATTAGAACTTAGGGTTTCTGTTTTTTTTTTGGAATTGATTAGTTTGGATAATTGCATATGTGGATTGTAAATTGAAGCATTTGTGGTTTTCTTAATCTAATTGTTAATGTAACTTAATTTTCAGAATGAAAAGGAAAAAAATGTGTGATATCACAAGTTTCTTTGGTCCGAAAAATCCCCCTCCTCCACAAAGTCCTCCTCCTCCACAAAATCCTTCTCCTCCACCTCCTCTTCCTTTACAAGATCCACCACCTTCACCACAAAATCCTTTTCCTACCACCTCCTCCACCACAAAATCCTATTCCTCCACCTCTTCAAAATCTTTCTCCACATCAAGAAAGTGAACAACATTCTTCTCCATCACATAACTTTACTCTCAATGAAGATGGACAATTTATTCCTGAAGTTACTTCAAGTCCTAGAGCTCGGGTTAATGATGGAAGATTAAGTGAAGATGATATTGCTAATCTTCCACAAGACCCGGGACAAAGGAGAAAAATGAGTGATTTTCATCCTGATGATAAAGATTTAGTGAGGAGGACATACCTTCAAAGAAAGCCTTGCCAACCTCAAGATTTTGAATATCCTCAAACATTTTTCGGAACCAAGAGGCGTCGATTTAATGTCAAATGGTTTGATACTTGGGGCACTTGGCTGGAATATAGTGTTTCCAAAGATGTTGCTTTTTGCTTCATTTGCTATCTATTCAAGGATGATAACACTGTTGGAGGTGATGCTTTTGTTTGTGATGGTTTTCGTGGTTGGAATCGATTAAACACAATTCGAGATCATGCAAGCAAACACATGAGTGCTCACCACAAAGCTGTGACTGCCATGGAGTTATTCAAGCAACAAAAGGGTAGTATTATCACTGCTCTATCAAAGTAAACGGCGGAAACTAGAAGTGCTTATCGTAAGCGATTGGAGGCTTCAATCACAACCATTAGGTGGCTTTTACTTCAGGGGCTACCTTTTCGTGGTCATGATGAAAAAGAAAGTTCATTGAATAGAGGTAATTTTATTTCTCTATTGACTCTTCTTTCTAAACATGATCTTGAATACTCCAAAGTTGTTTTCAAAATGGCACCCGGTAATTGTCAACTTACTTCTCCAACTATCCAAAAAGATATCATCCATGCTTGTGCAAAAGAAACAACTAAAGCAATACTTGAAGATCTTAATGGTGGTTTTTTTGCTATCCTTGCTGATGAGTCTGCCGATGTTTCCGATAAGGAACAATTGGCTCTTTGTTTGAGATATGTTGGTAAAAAGGGAGAAGTGTGTGAAAGATTTCTTGGTGTTGTGCATGTTGCTAATACTACTTCCTTGACTCTTAAAGCTGCTATTGAGTCATTACTCATGGAGTATTCTTTGACTTTCTCTCAAGTTCGGGGTCAGGGCTATGATGGGGCAAGTAATATGCAAGGTTCAATCAATGGTCTCAAAACTTTAGTATTAAATGAATGTAAACAAGCATACTTTGTACATTGCTTTGCTCATCAACTTCAATTGACACAAGTTGCCCTTGCTAAAAAAAATTTAGATTGTGCTTGGCTATTTGTTGATGTACTTGCACCTCTCTTGAACTTTGTGGGAGGTTCACCTAAGAGGAAAGAATTTCTTCGAGAAAAACAAGCTGATCAAGTTGTTGAGGCATTATCCTTAGGTGAAGTTGAATCAGGAACTGGTTTGAATCAAGAACGTGACTTAGGTAGACCTTGTGACACTCGTTGGGGGTCTCACTTTAAAACAATTTTGAATGTGCTTGATTTATATCCTACAATCTTGAAGTCTCTTGATTCCATTGCCGAAGTTTCTGATACAGTTGATTCAAATAAAGCACAATCTATCACACACTTGTTGATGTCATTTGATTTTGTATTTGTGGCACATTTGATGGTTGCTATATTTGGGATTACAAATGAGTTGAATGTGGCTTTGCAAAAACATGATCAGGATATTGTAAATGCAATGGAAATGGTTGATGTAACCAAGTTTAATCTGCAAAAGTTGAGAGATGAAGGATGGGATTCTCATTTGGAGGAAGTTACTTCTTTTATGGATAAACATGGAATTGAGGTTCCTAATATGGAGGGGAGATATCATGTTCCCGGGAGAAGAATGTATAGAGGTAATGGCCCACAAGTGACAAATCTTCATCATTTCCGGGTTGAAGTTTTTCATAGTGTCATTGATCTTCAACTATAAGAATTGGAAAATAGATTCCCGGAGGTAAGTAAGGAACTACTTATATGTATGTCTTACTTTAATCCCACTAATCGTTTTGCTTCATTTGACAAAAGTAAATTGATTCAACTTGCCAAATTCTATCCTAATGAATTTCCAAGTAATGAATTGAAATTTTTTGGTTATTCTCTTGATAATTTCATCGTTGCTATGAGAAATGATGAGAGGTTTTGGAATTTGAAGAGTCTTAGTGAGCTTTCCGTGAAACTTGTTGAGACGGGAAAGCATGAAACCCATGAATGAGTGTACTTGCTTTTGAAGTTGGTTCTAACTCTACCCGTTGCAACGGCAAGTGTAGAAAGGGTATTTTCAGGAATGACGCAAGTGAAAGATAAATTGCGTAATAGCATGGGAGATCAAATGTTGAATGATTGCTTGGTTACTTATATAGAGCGAGATATGTTTTTGAATGTTGACATGAATGATATTATAGATCGATATCAAAACATGAAAACTCGTAGAGAGCAATTGTAATTTCCTTTACTTGATTGTAATATGGATATTTATTACTTTCGGAATGTATTTTTTTTAAAAAAAATATTAGCTTTTTTTTTAATATTCTTGCATTAATTATTGATTAGTAGTCGGTGGTGACCTAGCACCCAAAAAATCCTGGATCCGCCATTGATATTAGGTGTCATATACTTTGTATTGGTTGGGCCATTTGGGATTTAGTGTAAATTTATCATTGCATACAATTTTGTAAGCTTATATTGTGAAGCTGTGAGCAGTAGTACATTGGGAGTATGAGTGAATCTAAGTGTGGGACTTAGATTGGGTGTAGGATAGGGTCCTACTATGTAGCAAGTTCATTTTGAAACTTGTGAGTAAAGGTTTGTTTATAATAACTTGTAACTTGGTGTTTGCCCTATTATAGTGAAGTAGTTTTGGTGTTTGAAATCCCTTAGATATGGTCGAGGTTTTACTTTCAGTTGGGCCCTGGAAGGTTTCTTCGTAAAATCTTGTGTGCATTTGCAAGTTCCTTTATGCTTTGTTTTATATTCCGCAAAAGTAGTCCCTACGAACTCACATACAGTTCAAATCCCCCCCCCTCTTGTAGTGTTCGTCTCAACTAACAAGATCATCCTATAATCAATGAGATACGAGGAGCTTTATTTTTGCAATCTCCTAAGCTTTTTCAATGCAATACAATCAAAGAAGGTGCTAAAAATGTTAGTAAATCAACGATAGATATATAGTTGTTGAAGAACAAAGATAGTGGTAACAATGGCAAAGCAATGTGGCAGCAACATGCATGATAACAATTATAATTACAGTAATCTAGGCCATGTTGAAGGTTCTTCCATGCTACTGAAAACCAATGCATTTTACATTTGATTTGGGTTAATTAGCTGATATTAAGAAAATCTCACATGTGAGTAGAATTGTTATCCTTCATTAAACGGATGTAAAACAATATAAGTAGGGAGAGTGGGAACCGGAAAATGTTGGAAGCGTATCCCGCATTAAAGAAACAGTAAAAAAAAAAAAAGTTATGTCTACGACTCCAAGCCTATTTGACTTTATTGTTAGTTTAGATGAACTACTACGAGAGGGGGGGTGAATAGTAGTAGGTTCCAATCGCGGAACTTAAGCGAAAATAAACAATAAAAACATAAAGAAACTTAAAGCACACAGCAAGTTTTACGAGGAAACCATCCAGTGCCTAACTGGAAGTAAAACCTCGGCCCTATTGGGACTTATAAACAAATTCCACTATAATAGGCAACTCTCCTAGTACAACCTATTACACAGACCTTTGCTTCGCAAGTTCCTCCTAAGACACTTGCTAATTGATAAGAACCTATCCTATCAGACCTAAGACAAACTCAGGCACCTTTTTCGACCCAAGACACACTCAGGTTCCTTTCTCGACCTAAGACACACTCAGGTTCCTTTTTCCCACTTGCAACCCAAGACAGACTCGGGGTGACTAACTACCACTCGAATTTTAGAGAATTCAAACTCATACACTCAAACGTGAATTTAAGAGAATTCACAATCTCTCCCCAAAAACCAATTACAACTCAAAGACACACTCTAACACATAAATGGAAAGCTACACATGAAACCCGAAATCAAAAATGATAAAGCTTAAACCTTTGGCAAACTTACTCTTAAGCACTAAGTGATTTTCACGCTTAAAACTCTCATTTTGCTACGCTGAAATACTTCTATATTTATAGGAGTTCCTCAGCTTCTCAAATTAGGTTTTCCGCAAATAAGATAGATCAAACAGAAATCTGATCTTATCTTCTTTAAAACCGAAACCAAATAGATTTAATTTCGTTTTTCTGAAAACCAGATTTTATCAAATTCGTTTTTATTAAAAGATAAAATTTTATAAAAAAAGATAAAACCAAGTTAAAACAGATTTTATAAGATAAAATCAATTAAGTACTTTTTTATAAAACTCATAATTATCTTTTACGAATTAGTTAGTTTGCCAAGCTTTATCTGATTTCTAATAAGTTCCAGGCATATCAATCATTTACATGTTTACATCATCCTACGAAAACAAACTTATCTTTTACACAACTATAAGTTATGAAGTCCATCTTCTTCGGTTGATATCTTGATCTTTGTGTTGATCCTTGATTGTTGAGGCTTGCCCCAGCATTACACCAGAACTAGGTCGTTACAACCCGTTTGAAGTTCCTGTTGAGAAACCTCGGGAAGTTCCATTGCTGGAACTCTTCCTCTGTTCTTTACTTGTCCTCATGGATCTTCTAAAGTTCCTTTGCTCCAGTTCCTACTTCAGCCCTCTATGCTTACTGAACCTGCCAACATCACAACACTAGAAAATCCTTATTAAAAGGAAGTTTGCTCAATTCTTAGTATCATCATCAAAACCTCATAAGGGTCAAAAATTTCCCCCTTTTTGATGATGACAAACTGAGCAAACTTTTGAGGATGATAAGTAAAGAAACAGAAGGTTAATTTTTCATTTTTCGATTTTTTCTTTTTTTTTCATATAAGCAAAGCAAAGAAACAGAACATAAATAAATAACAGAATGAAAAGAATAAAAACAAATAGAAAGCAAAAAAAAAAAAAAATTTAGAGAAGAGAAAACCTTTGTTACTTACTCAACTGGAACTAGAACAACTTCAGCCTTCAAGTTTGCTACTACTTTTCTCCCTTTTGGCATCATCAAAAACTTGACTTTTCAAAGTTTTATTCATCTACTCACAGCCCCACAGGCAATTCATCGAATGTGGGAAGCTGGAAGCAGCGCTGGCTAGCTCTCTTAAGCTAGTACTTTCATACAAAATACCCTGTTTTTCTTAACAAGCAATGCATGCATATATAGACAAAGTTCCAAGATTTCAAAATAACCAAGTTAAAGCATACAACCATCCAGAATAGTTAAAATTATTACAGACCAAGTTTTCAAAATAACCAGCAAAAGTTCCAACATCAAACCAAGTTCAAAAACATAGAAAACATAACATTGTTCCAAAAGTCATATGAAATAGATTAAGCTAAGGGATGGCTGGGTTAGGCTGCAAGGATGATCAGGCATCAAGCGCTTCTAGGATTTTCTCAAGATTTGCCTTGTTGTCATCTTGAGCTTTCTTGAATTTTGCTTCAAGGCTTGTGATGGCCTTGTTGAACTCCTTAGCTTGAGCAGCTGCTGTCCTCTCCATTGCCATCAATTTCCCTGTTAACTCAAGAAGCTGTCCTTCAACCTGCATAAGTCTGTTGGACAAGTCAGCAATTCCTTCTTGAGTTCCTTCATCCCTGTCACTTAATTCCACAGGTTCACTTGCACTTGATTTTGCATGAGTTCCACCAGAGAGTCTTCGACTTTTCCTGACAGGCTCTCTTGGTAGAGGACTCACTTCTTTTGCCTGTGGTGCAACATACTTAACACACTTCCCCCTCACCACTTGAAGACTTAGCCCCTTTAAAGTACTCTCATTAATCACATTTTCTCCTTTTTCCTTCATTCGGCCATAATAATCCACAAGTTGTACACCTAGTTCCTCAAAAACTAAAGCAAGGATGGCAGCATACCCTACTTTTATCTCCCTCTCAATACAGTGCTCTAGGTGTTGTATCATCAAAGATGGAAAATTTATTTTAATCCTTTTTGACATGCAGAAAATTAAGGCCATATCCAAATAACAAAGTTCATTTTTCTTTTGTGTTCTAGGAACTAAGGATTTCTTCACAAAATTAAACAGTAACTTATGCATAGGAGACAAGTCATTGTGATTCATAATACTCACACCCTTTTTTCCACCTAAGTAAGTTATTACTTCAGTCTTGGTGTGCCCTGCAACCTTCACAGATACTGCACCTTTCATGTAGGTGTCAAATCCCTCACATGGAACTTGCAGCAAAGTTCCCAACCTCTCAGCATCAAAATCAATTTCTACCCCATTAATTTTACTAAAACACATCCCATCTTCAAATTCACATTCTTTGCAAAATTCATCCATAGCTAAAGGATACAAGTAATTTTTAGCTTTAACCGAAAACAGAATTTCCCACCCCTGGAATTTAATCAGATCTAGAAAGTTCCAGAAAATTTACTTTTCTACACCAATCAAAATCAATTCTATAACCAACAACATACCTCTCAGCCTGCTTAGCCATGGCTTTCTGATCATCTTCCCCCTCAGAATCGTTCCTCTCTTTTTGTTCTTCCCCTTTTTCCATGGCATCTACTTCCTCCATTTGTTCTTCAAGAGTCTTTTCCCTCTTCTCGGACTTCCTTTTCTTCCATGCACTGAGTCGATCCAACACATTTGGTAGGCTTGCGGTCGAAGAAGTTGCGGTGTCTTCAACTGCTTTGGGCTTAGTGTTTTTGTGTTCTGAGGTAAGAGGAGCAGAGGAATGGGGTAGTAGCATGACAATTGGCTGGGTAATTTCAAGATTTTGTGACTTGGTGGGTGAATTCTCGTTAGGGCTCTTAGGGTTTTGGTTTTCGCCTTCCATGGTTGAGGATGGTTTAGCTGTGAAAATTAATTTTTGTGGGTGAAAGGTTGAGAGTTAAATGTGATTTGACGTTTGTGGTTGGGTGAGTATTTATAGTGGAGGTAATTTATTTGAGGCGGTGCGTGGGAGGTGAAGAGATAGATTTTTAGGAACAATGTATTTTACTTTGATTTTAAAACAATTAATCTAGATGGATAATCATATTCAAAATTTATCTAAAAGGATTTTTTAAATTTGTAAAATTTTGAAACAGAATTTTTTGTAAAATACATCCTGGAACGTGTCATATACGTGTCTACATTAACTTGAAAATTATGTACAGTCTCTTAAGTATTAATTATACTAACCTCCAAGAGTTTACCAACGGTGACATTCCCGTTATGTTTATCACACCAAATTTGTGATAGATGTTTTATTCTTCTAGTTGATCTTGTTACTTGACAATGCCATATCTAGGAACTTCAGTTGCAATCAATTCAGCTTGATCATCCCAAGTTCCAGTCTCATGTTCTCAAAGCGTTCTCTGCTCAAAGGCTTAGTTAGAATATCAGCAATTTGATTATCAGTAGGACAAAATTCCAACTTAATGTAGCCTTTTTCCACATTATCTTTTAAGAAGTGGTGTCTAATGTGGATATGCTTAACCTTAGAGTGTTGCACTGGATCTTTAGATATACATATAGCACTAGTATTATCACAATAAATTGGAACACATTCAAATTTTAAACCAAAATCACATATTTGTTGTTTTATCCACAACATTTGTGAACAACAAGCTGCATCAGCTACATATTCAGCTTCTGCTGTGGACAAGGCAACTGTATTCTGTTTCTTGGAACCCCAAGAAACTAAGCATGGTCCAAGAAATTGAGTCATACCTGAGGTGCTCTTTCTATTCACTAAATCACCTGCATGGTCAGCATCTGTGTATCCAACTAAATCAATTGATTCATTTCTTGGATAGTAGAGACATAGATCATCGGTTCCTTTGAGGTACCTAAGTATCCTCTTCACTGCCTTGAGATGAGATTCCTTTGGATTTTCTTGGAACCTCGCACATAAGCCTACACTGAACGATATATCAGGTCTACTAGCAGTTAGATATAATAAGGAACCTATCATACCTCTATACATCTTCTGATCTATGCAAGTTCCAACTGTATCTTCATCCAGTCTGGTGTTAGTTCCCATAGGTGTTCTTATAGTTTTGGAACTTTCCATCTTATATTTCTTTATGAGTTCCTTCACATACTTTTGTTGGTGAATCATTATTCCTTTCTCAGTTTGCTTAATTTGCAGTCCAAGAAAGAAGTTTAGCTCACCCATCATGCTCATCTCGAACTCACCACTCATAAGGTCAGCAAAATACTTCACCAAAGATTCGTTAGTTGCACCAAAAATAATATCATCTACATATATTTGTACAACTAAAATGTCAGTTCCTTTAGATTTCAAAAACAAAGTTTTGTCTATTTTACCTCTTTTAAAATCATTATCTAACAGGAACTTGGACAATCTCTCATACCATGCCCTTGGTGCTTGTTTCAGCCCATAGAGAGCTTTATCAAGTTTATAGACATGATTTGAGAAATTTGGATCTTCAAATCCAGGAGGTTGTTCCACATAGACGTCCTCTTTTAATAGACCATTTAAAAATGCACATTTGACGTCCATCTGAAACAACTTAATCTCCATGAAAGCTGCAAAAGCAATAAGAATACGTATAGCTTCTAACCTGGCAACTGGAGCAAACGTCTCATCAAAGTCTATGCCTTCTTGTTGATTGTACCCCTTGACAACCAGTCTAGCCTTATTTCTTACTATGATTCCATGTTCATCAAGCTTGTTTCTGAACACCCACTTTAGACCTATGACTTTCTAGTGTTCCGGTCTAGGAACTAGGTGCCAAACTTTGTTTCTCTCGAATTCTCCTAGTTCAGCTTGCATGGCTATGATCCAATCAGTATCTTGTAAGGCTTCATCACAGTTCTTCGGCTCCATCGTAGATAGGAATGAGAAAAATGCACAGAAGTTCCTTAGCTGTGACCTGGTCTGAGTTCCTTTGGTTATATCACTCATAATCACATCCACTGGATGAGACTTTTGATGTTTCCAACGTTTAGGGGTAAAGTCTTTGATTGGATACAATTTTTCAGGTTCAGCATCATTGTTTTCTGTCTCTTGATTCAGTGGTTCCTGATTCTCAGGTTCCGGATTCTCAGGCTCGCTCAGGATGTTCCTCTTGTGGAACTTCTGTTTCAGTTGCAGTTTGGTTTTCAGCTACTGGATTCTTGTTTTGCTGCTTCATGGATATTGTTGATTCCTCATCAGGGTCATGTTTTCTTACTAACCCTATCTCGAAATCATCATCATCCTGTACATTAATCGCAGAATCAGTTTCATCAAAAATTATATGTACAGACTCTTCAACACACATTGTTCTTTTATTATAAACCCTGTAAGCTTTACTATTTGAGGCATATCCTAAGAATACAGCCTCATCACTTCTTTCATCAAACTTTCCCAAGTTTCTCTTTCCATTATTATGTACAAAGCACCTGCAACCAAAAGATCTAAAATAAGAAATATTTGGTTTTCTTCCTTTAATTAGTTCATAAGGTGTTTTGTTGGTTATTGCTCTAATAGACACTCTATTCAATATGTAACATGCTGTATTTACAGCTTCTGCCCAGAAGTTCCTAGGCAGTCCACTGGAAATTAGCATAGTTCTTGCCATGTCTTCCAAGCTTCTGTTTTTCCGTTCAACTACTCCATTTTGTTGTGGAGTCCTGGGAGCAGAGAAGTTGTGGTCCATTCCATGTTCATCACAGAACTCATCAAACTTTGAGTTTTCGAACTCAGTTCCATGATCTGACCTTAAGTGAATTAGTTGATGACCTGTTCTTCTCTATTCTTTCTTCACAAAGGCAACAAAGTGATCAAACGTATCATCCTTGCTAACAAGAAAGAAAACCCAAGTATATCTGGAAAAATCATCTACAATAACCATCACATACCTTTTTCCACTTCTGCTTTGTATCCTCATAGGACCACACAAATCCATATGGATAAGTTCCAATGGTTTTGTGGTGCTTACCGTATTCTTAGATTTGAAAGATATTCGTTTCTGCTTACCTCTAACACATGCACTGCAAATTTTATCTTTCAGGAACTTGATGATTGGAAGTCCTTCCACAAGTTCTTTTGATCTAAGTTTATCAAGCAAAGAAAAACTAGCATGGCCAAATCGTTTGTGCCATAATAAGGGATCATTCTCAATGACACTAAGACAACTCAAACTGCTACTTGGAACTTCATTGAGATCCACAATATATGTGTTCCCTTTTCTGGTTCCTTCAAGAATAACATTGTTAGTGTCATTGTTAATGATTCTACAAAGATTAGAACGAAGTAAAGCTAACTGAGTTTCCTTTATCACAAAATTGAGAAATACTTAACAAGTTGTGTTTAAGACCCTCGACTAAAAAGACATTTTCAATAGCATTGGAACTTGACCTTCCTACTTTACCTATAGCAATGATTTCACCTTTCTTATTATCACCAAAGGTCACAGTTCCACCATAGTAGGCATCCAGTGAGAGAAATTTAGATTTGTCTCCAGTCATGTGCTTAGAACAACCACTGTCGAGGTACCAAGTGTTGTTCCCCCTCACTGGAACCTGCATGAAAACTAAGTGTTAGTTTCTGGAACCCAGGTTTCCTTGGGTTCCACTGTCTTGGAAGAAGATTCAGATTTCTTCAACCACACCTGTTCAGCATGCTTAGTATTCTTAAGAGTATCTTTATTTCTTTTTGGACATGCAGCTTTAAGATGTCCTGTATTACCACAATAGTAACATAGTTTTTGACTGGGTAAATCCACATACTTCTTGTTTCTCCTAGACTTCTTCTTATAACCTAGTCCTTCTTTATTCTTGTTATGGATGTTAGCTATCCAAGATGGAATTCCATCATTAATCACTTCTTTGCCTTTCCTGGCTCTAGCAAGTTCCTCCTCTAAGGTTTGATTTTTTATTTTAACTTCTTCCAAATCAGATTTTAATTTCTCAAAATTTGGAAGTTGGCTTGCAATAGGAACTTCAGAGTCAGGAGTTTCAATTCCAAGTTTCAGTTGAGCTAACTCTACATTCAACAGAATATTATCATGTTTCAGTTTTTCAACTTGTTCTTTTAGAAGGACATTTCTATCATATAAATCAAAGAATCTAGTTTGTATGTCAGTTTTCATATTATCTACCCATTCACTATGTTCTTTGTAAATATTTAAAGCTTTATCAGTTTGGAACTTCGACCTGTTTAGTTCTTTATAATCATCTTGAAGTTCTAGAATAATGTCCATAAGATTTTCCTTTTTTAAATGTTTAAGTTGTCGATAGTCATACCATACCTCAGATTCAAGTTCCTTCAAACGCGCTTCATCATCTGCTTTGGCCATTAGACATAAGTTGGCTGTTTCCTCTACGGATTCTCCTTCTCCTTCATCTTCTGAATCAGAGTTTCCCCATGCAGCCATCATGGCTTTTCTCACATCTTCCTTGGAGAATGATGGTTTGTAATACTTGTTTTGTTCCTTGCCTTTGTAGTTGGCTTTCTCGTCCTCCTTAGGATTTGGGCAGTCTCTGAGAAGATGTTCTTTGGAACCGCATCTGTAGCATTTGAACTCTTTGGAACTTGGCTGTCCTCGTCTATTCCTTTCTCCTCTTTTTCCTAGCATCCTCCTGAACTTGCGTACAAGCATGGCAGTCTCCATATCATCATTTTCAGAGTCGCTTGATTCATAAGCCTTTAAAGCAAGGCTCTTATTCTTGGAATTTTCAGTATTTGCTCCAAGATGAAGTTCATGAGTAAGCAGGGAACCATTGAGCTGTTCAAGGTTGAACTTGGTGAAGTCCTTGGATTCCTGCAGAGCAGTGACCTTGGATCTCCATCTTTCATCTTGAGGAAGGCTTCTAAGGACTTTCCTTACCTGTTCATCAATGGGTATGGACCTGCCTAAAGATTCTAACTCATTGACAATGTTAGTAAATCTAGTGAACATATCCTGAATGGATTCTTTGTGTAGCATTTCAAATCTTTCATATTTAGACATTAGTAAATCAATTTTGGAACGTTTAACTTCATTCGTTCCTTCATGTGTTACTTGTAGTAAATCCCAAATCTGCTTTGCGGACTTACAACCCATGATTCTATTGTGCTCATGAGGTCCTAGTCCACAATGCAAGATTTTCACTGCTTGAGCATTCAACTCATATTTTTCATAATCTTCTTTGTCAAATTCAGCTAGTGGTTTAGGAATTACCTCTTTGTTTGCATTGGTTTTTGTTACCTCGAAGTCACCACTTTCAATGACTCTCCATACTTGGTAATTTTCAGCTTTAATGAATATCTCCATTCTATTCTTCCAGTATGAATAAAACTTGCCATTGAACATCGGTGGTCTTTGGGTGGAATACCCTTCTTCAAGTTTCTCGTGAGCATTCATCTCTTCAGGAACTTTACTCTACAAGGTTGCTTGTAATCTCGTGAGAACCTGCTCTAATACCAATTGTTAGTTTAGATGAACTACTACGAGAGGGGGGTGAATAGTAGTAGGTTCCAATCGCGGAACTTAAGCGAAAATAAACAATAAAAACATAAAGAAACTTAAAGCACACAGCAAGTTTTACGAGGAAACCATCCAGTGCCTAACTGGAAGTAAAACCTCGGCCCTATTGGGACTTATAAACAAATTCCACTATAATAGGCAACTCTCCTAGTACAACCTATTACACAGACCTTTGCTTCGCAAGTTCCTCCTAAGACACTTGCTAATTGATAAGAACCTATCCTATCAGACCTAAGACAAACTCAGGCACCTTTTTCGACCCAAGACACACTCAGGTTCCTTTCTCGACCTAAGACACACTCAGGTTCCTTTTTCCCACTTGCAACCCAAGACAGACTCGGGGTGACTAACTACCACTAGAATTTTAGAGAATTCAAACTCATACACTCAAACGTGAATTTAAGAGAATTCACAATCTCACCCCAAAAACCAATTACAACTCAAAGACACACTCTAACACATAAATGGAAAGCTACACATGAAACCCGAAATCAAAAATGATAAAGCTTAAACCTTTGGCAAACTTACTCTTAAGCACTAAGTGGTTTTCACGCTTAAAACTCTCATTTTGCTAAGCTAAAATACTTCTATATTTATAGGAGTTCCTCAGCTTCTCAAATTAGGTTTTTCGCAAATAAGATAGATCAAACAGAAATCTGATCTTATCTTCTTTAAAACCGAAACCAAATAGATTTAATTTCGTTTTTCTGAAAATCAGATTTTATCAAATTCGTTTTTATTAAAAGATAAAATTTTATAAAAAAAGATAAAACCAAGTTAAAACAGATTTTATAAGATAAAATCAATTAAGTACTTTTTTATAAAACTCATAATTATCTTTTACGAATTAGTTAGTTTGCCAAGCTTTATCTGATTTCTAATAAGTTCCAGGCATATCAATCATTTACATGTTTACATCATCCTACGAAAACAAACTTATCTTTTACACAACTATAAGTTATGAAGTCCATCTTCTTCGGTTGATATCTTGATCTTTGTGTTGATCCTTGATTGTTGAGGCTTGCCCCAGCATTACACCAGAACTAGGTCGTTACAACCCGTTTGAAGTTCCTGTTGAGAAACCTCGGGAAGTTCCATTGCTGGAACTCTTCCTCTGTTCTTTACTTGTCCTCATGGATCTTCTAAAGTTCCTTTGCTCCAGTTCCTACTTCAGCCCTCTATGCTTACTGAACCTGCCAACATCACAACACTAGAAAATCCTTATTAAAAAAAAGTTTGCTCAATTCTTAGTATCATCATCAAAACCTCATAAGGGTCAACATTTATCATAGTGAACTCTTGTTATGATGGGTACGATGTGGCCCAAGCCCATTTGTGCGTTTGTGACTTTTGTACACTATGTTAATATTTTCATTTTGAGCATCAATGATTGTAGGATCGGATACTACCTTCAGTATTGAAAAATTTTAATACTATGCATATTTCATCCATGTTAGAAATTTCTGTGAGATTTTTCAAAATCTGGTTTGGTAGTTTAACAAATTAACAGTGTGAGTGTATAATAAATTATTTTTCCTTTCCCCCTACTTGTGCTTGCTTTGACAAAGCCCATATAGCAAGTAAAATACCTTTTGAATTCCAACAAAATATTCCATTCTTTTCTCAAAAAAAGACAAAAACAAAAACAAAAAAAAAAAACAAAATGTTTCATACAACACTTTTATTTTAGACTTTTAGTGCTGGTCAACAGTAGACCACTAATGCTAACAATATTACGTCACGCCAATGAACTCATTAATGTTACGTCACGTCTCTTGAATTAAAAATAATTCGATAAAAAATAATTAATGAATTCTATACAAGTAAACAAACTATTGAAGTAATTTATTTTGCACTATTAAAAATTAACTTCAATGGTTAAATATTGATGCACAAATTTAATTACATATGAATATACGTAGTAGTAATAATTTATTTTTTAAAAAAATTGGTGTAGATAAAATCATACCATTTAATGATGTAGACGCAGATGTGATCTTAGGTAACACCTTTTAAAATTGTAATTAGCTAAATTACTTTGTCATCTCTGTTAGTGACAAATTTGATCAAACTTAAAAATACAAATATACTTGGACGGAGGGAGTACCTCGTAATGTTTTGCAGCCACTGCAAGGTGAAAAACGGTATTGCCATTGCCGTCCTTAGAGTTAAGCAATTGACCATCACCCATTGTTTGAATAAAAATTTTAAGGACCTCTGGCTGACCATGTTTCATACACAAGTGCAAAACACTACCATCAAGTGTTGATGTGTTATTAGACAAGAAAGACAGAAAGAGCAATGGAAAATCAATGTAATTCCAAGAGAGACTATGACAACAACCAGACTTAAAACTAATTTCTAGGAACAATGTCTATTCCTTGGTTTTCCTTTGATCAATTCCTTGTATACACATTATCTTTTGTAGCCTTGAAAACTCTTTATATACAGCACATATGACTATCCGCCTATGTATCACAATTAACAAAGCTCACCTTCAAAAGAGAAACTCCTAGTTTTTCTAACATAAAAAAAGTATCATAATTCATAATTCAACACAAAAATTCCACGAAACTTATCATTATTCATCATACATGCACCTTTAATTGTTAAAAAAAAGTATGAAGAACACAAATTAGCACCGCACACTCTTAGACCCACACTCTAAATATCTACATAAATCTCTTTGGAACCATAATTGCAACATGCCAAAGACAGCACACACTAATTACAACTCATACTTCCATTATTTATTTTTATCAAATTAAAGCTAGAAAAGACAAATCTAGTGCTCTACAAAACACTCATTAAATTTGCATAAGAAGCCACTCAGAAATCCACTTAAAAACAAATTCCTACAACATACAATAATGAAAAACACACCCCACCAAACAGAATTTTCTGCATTGATTTTTTCATATTAAACATCAAATATAACCTATAGTAAACAACATTTCTCTACATTTTTTATAATTCCTATATAAAATTGGACCTATATTTTCTCTAAATTTATATATAGGGCCTCAAAGTTTGGGTTCTACACTAACGGACGGATCATAGGTAAAATACGAGGATTCGGCCGGAAAAAAAAAATAAAAAAAAAAAAAATTTCTGAAGACTATATATAAGAAGTGTGCATTGCAGAGAAAACCCATTATAGCTAAAATTCACTAAAGCAAAAGAAAGTGGTTACACAGTGATTCCGTACAAGCAATATAATGATAAATAAAGCCAAATTATTACTCCGTATTATAAAAATAACATACATAATTATTCATTCTCCATTATTTGACATCAAAAAAAGAGGACGCGAACAACTTTAATAACACTGATCAAAGGTTGTTTGGTTACAAAAAGAAAATGGGGGAAGTGAAAAATGGGAATTTGAAAATGCATGAGTTGTTTGGTTGACAATAAAAAGTGTAAAAGAGGAAATTGCACATTCATGGGAATTGTGACTTCCCACAAAACATGGGAAGTTGTTTACCTAACCCCCCTAGGTAAGTCAAATTTTCCATGATTTGCAACTTCCCTCATGCCAACCAAACAACTTTATACAATTCCCATGATTTTGATGTAGGAATTTAATTCCCATGAAATACATCTTCCATTTATAAAAATTAAACGAAAATCCTCAAAGTATTTATAACCCAGAATTCAGTAATATATACCCAGTTTCAGATTATAACAAATATAAACACTAAATTAATGAACATAAACCAAAATCAAATTTAACACAAATCAGAAAACTAGCCTTGACCCAAAATCGTCACAGAGGAAGAAATCGCCTTAATGAAGAAAAAATAAATTATCACAAAAAAATTCAAAAGAATAAAAATTATCACAAAAATATAATCAATAAATCGGTAAAAATTGAAATTTAAACATCAAGTTACAGAATATGAAAATGAAAGCAGGATTAATTGTGAAATTTCAAAAAAGCTGAATGAAAAAGGAGATAAATTGCATAAATTGAATTCAAATTATTTTAGAAAACCCTAGCCATTGATGGAGATGCTTGCGGCGCAGTTATGGAGAAGAATATCGAATGAGAGAAAAAAGGAAAGGGAAAGTGGCGGTGGATAAGGGATCTGGCCGGCGGTGACATCGAGATCTGACCGGCGGTGGCTTCATGCATGTGACTGCGAGTTTGAGGAGAGAGGAGGTAAGAGAGAGAAGCAGATGAGAGATAGATGGCGGCGGCGATGATGGTTGTTGAGAATGACATATACGCTCAAATTGACGGGGGATTTCGAAGCCTGGTTGTTAAGAACCGGTGCCACTAACTCGGTGCCCATTTGTGTTTTTCTATTAGTATACGGTCATAATTTAAAAGTTATAGTGGCCACCAAATTATTATAGCCACTAGGTTAGATCCCGTGTCATGCACAGTAATTTTTAATATTTATCATTAGTTTAATACTACTATTTAGTTGCAAAATAGGATGAAAGTTATGTAATTACTAAATTTAAAAAGAATATATATTACACTAAAGAAGACAAAGGGAGTAATAGAAGCACGACTAAAAAAACAATAGATTATATCATAAAGTTATAAATAGAAAAATTAATGTTATTGCATAATAAGTATTGAATAAAAGAATAATATCTTTGTTGATCGGTTGAATGTGTATACATGGAATACACTTACCAAATAGGAAAAGAAATACTTGTATTATTGTATAGTAAGTATTAAGTACTTCTCTAAGAGAAAAAAAATTAAAAAAAAAATTAAAAAATAAAAAAAAAAAACACAAGAGAGATGATATGTGTCACTGGTCTCTCTTTTAATATATAGCTATTGATTGTAAAATTTTATTATGTAGTTTTTTAATACGGATGTTCTAAGAAAAAAATCTAATTTGGTCTGAAACTACAGTGATATAACTATTTCATACTCCACACGTCTCCACTCCCTTTGATCTCTATAATTTTTTTTAATGATATAATCACATGTTATATTGGTATACCCTTGAATGTTTCCCAAAAAAAAAAAAAAAAATTGATATACCCTTTTTTTTTTTTTTGACAAAACCTTTGAATTATTAAATTAAAGTTTCAATATTATATCTTTCACTTTATTGTAAAGCAAACCTACTTTAGGTCTAAAAGGTTTGTCTAACTTTAAATTTCCACAAAAGATTACACATTTCATATTCTTGAATCGTCAATGGATCTATCTAATTTTATATTTCCACAAGAAGACTATATTCGAAATACTTCAAATAATAAAGATCTATATTCATTGATCCAACATTCTTTTTTTTTTTTTTTTTTTTTTTTTTTTTTTTGCTTTCAAAAAAAAAAAAAAAAAAAAAAAAAAATTCTTTTTTTTCTTACCCGGCCCATAAGTAAAGGTTATAAAAGAGATAAGAGTAAGGGCGTGAACAATTGCAATAAGTAAACTTCCATTGCATGAAAAATTCAAAAATACTTCAAATAATAAACCACACAAAATATGGATGCACAAATAGAAATAAGCCAATTACATGCTACAACAAAGCTATATGGTGCAGCACTCAAGGGAGACGTACCTTCATTGCTCAACTTGCTCCAACAAGATCCACTGATCCTCGATCGATGCATCATTGGAAAGTCGGGAAGCTTTATGCAGTCTCCGCTACATGTTGCGGTTAATTTTGGGCATGTAAAGTTTACCGAGGAAATAATAAAGCAAAAGCCAGAACTAGTAGAGTTGGTTGATCAAATAAAAAGATCATCACCCCTACACATTGCCTCTGCCAAAGGGAACTTGCAAATCGTCGAAGTCTTGCTTGCGGTGAATCTGAGCATTTGCTACACACATGACCAAGATGGTAAGACGCCTATTCACGTAGCTGCCATAAATGGTCAAATTGAAGTGCTTAGAACTCTTCTTAAGATGGAGCCACAAGCGGCTTGGGAGCGAACTATTGGTGGTGAAACTGTTTTGCATTTGTGTGAAACATAAACAACCAAAGGCTTTGAAGTTTTTGATAGAAATGATGGATGATAATGAGTTGCTTAACTTCGATGATTCCCTTGGATATACCGTCTTGCACTTAGCTGTGGCAGCCAAGCAATCCGAGGTAAGATGAAAATGAACCACTAGCTTAGCTATTTTAGTAATACATAACTTATAGTTTCTTTTTTATTTTTATTTACTACTTCCGTTTCATATTATTTACAACGATTAGACATTTTTTTCTCTCTATTTTATGTCAAATCGTTGCAAATAATATGAAACGGAGGTAGTATTTTTTTCTTATACAATTAAAGTATGAATTGAAGTACTTGTATTAATTACTCCTCCTGTCCCTATTTTTTTTGTCCATTTGATTTTTCGCAACTCCAAATATGTCTTAGAATACATATATCTCCATTTTCATCCACGTAAAAACTATAAATAGTGATATTAATAAATATACAATTTATGAGATCAATCTAACAAGATCATACATGACTGTATTATCTTTTATAGATTAATTGTAATCTTAAGTTAAAGTTTACAAAGTTTGACCTAAAAATTGACAATGGGTCGGGCAAAAATAAAGGGACAATGATAGTAGTAACCAACGATAGTGGTAGAACCACATACACACGAGAAAATCAAAGTAAGGAGGATTAAGACCATGCTAGACCCAACCACAACTTCAAAGTTAACGATATGGTACCAAATATTTAAACCCTATGGGACGATGGGGAGGATTGGATTTGAGTTCAAACATATACTTGGTTTAGGTCTGATTTGAGTCTAACAATTACAGACCTGAATTCAACATATATGTTTCTCAAATTATTTTTATAACTACCACTACTAGAAAAGTGCCGTTTTCCGACGGAAAATATTCCTCGGAAACACCCTATTTTCCGTCGGAAATAAGGTTTCCGACGGAATTCCGTCGGAACGTATCGTCGGAAAACCCTCTGTAGGAAAAATGGCCTTTTCCGACGAAACATCCGTCGGAAATACATTTCCGACAAAATTTCCGACGGAAATCATGCATCGGAAGACAAATTGAGGCCCGAAAAAGTCCGTCGTAAATTTTCGACGGAAACCAAATCCGTTGGAAAATTCCGACGGAATTTCCGTCAGAAACTTCTACCAAAAAAATAAAAAAAAAAACCCACCCCACCCCACACCACCACCCACCACCACTTCCAACCCCCACTGCCACCCACAAGCCAAAAATTAAAAAAAAAAACTCACCCCACCCCCACACCACCACGCACCACCACATCCAACCCCCACTGCCACCACAACCCACCTAACCCGAACTGATCCACCTACCAGACCCACCACGACCCTAAACCAATAACCTAGATCTACCACTACCTTAACCCATTCAACCCTAACCCGAAATAACCCACCCCAACCCGAAACAACCCACCCACCACGACCCTAACCCGACATAAGCCACACACCACCGACACACCAAACCCAGATCTAAACCCGAACAACCCCCCACCTAAACCTAGATCTAACCCCACCAACCACAGTCCACCTAAACCGCCCACCCACCGCCCACCACAGTCCACCTAAACCACCCACCACCGCCCACCTAAACCACCCATCGCGGCACCAAAACAGCCCCAACCACCGTAAATATTCAAAAAAAATCGAAAAAAACATCCAACAATTTTTTAAAAAAAGAGATACATACCTTGTTCCACCTCCTAAACCTCGATATTGGGTTTATGAGGCGAACTTCGACCATGAAAACTCTAGATCTAAACTTTTCATGGTCGAATTTCACCTAAAAACCTTCGTTATTGCGTCGTTGATAATCATGTGTGGGTTGTTGTTGCTGTTGTTGATGGTCGACATTCACCTCAAGGAAAGAGAAGACAGGAAGGAGTAGAAGGAGAAGAGGAAAGAGAAGGGGAAGGACCGAAGGAGAAGAGGAAAAGAGGAGGAGCAGTAAGAAAGGAGAGGAGAAGAGGAGAGAGAAAAAGGAGGAGGAGAAAAGGAGAAAAAGAGGCAGAAAAGTGCTGGGAATTTAGGGCAAGGGATTGCATTTTAGGTTTAAGTAAAAAAAAAAAAAAATTATTTTTAAAATTGTATTCCGACGGAATTTCCGTCGGAAATTTCCGACGGATGTATATTCGGTCGGAAATTATACTTTACGACGGAAAAATCCGTCGGAAAGCACATATATTACGACGGAATTTTTTTCCGTCGGAAAAAAAAATCCCTCGAAAATTTCGCAATTTTCAACGGAATTTCGTGTCCGTCGTAAAGATTCCGTCGGTATTCAGCCGTTTTTTAGTAGTGTACGGATTATGCTATATCATACCATATATTTTGTATTTTATATATACTTCGTATGATTTTCTGACTCTAAACTAAAATGCACTAACAAATAAAATATTATATGATGCACTAACAAATAAAATATTTTAACATTAAAATAATATTTTGTCCATTAAGGACCATACTCTTGTTTTAACTTTCTATCCACCATAAAAATAAAAAAAAATATAAATGCCTTTTTTATTTTTTATTTTTTTTATTTTTATCTATTAACCACAACCCTTGAGACCTTAATTTAAATTTTTTTTTTTTTTTTATTTTTTTTTTATAATGAACTCTAACTTTTTTTTTTTTTTATTTTTTACTTTTTGAAAACATTATTAACTCTAACTTCCCGCAACTTTCAATATTCCTTTTAATGGCCAAGCAAAATAGTTGGAAAGTAAAATGTTATGGATTGACACAATAATTAAAGCTTATCAATTTGATATGCAGATGGTAGAATATTTACTTGAACATCCAAAGATTAAAAAAAATGCTATAAGCAAAAAAGGATTGTCAGCGGTAGATATTCATAAGCGAAGTCGGAAGGATGTAATACAAGATGAAAAGATATGGAAACACCTCAATCGAGCCAATGCATTACCCGCAAAGGAAGCACTAAAACCCAAGAAAGACCGCGCTTGGTTGGAGGACCAGCGCACATCCCTAATGGTGGTGGCATCCTTGATCGCAACCATGGCCTTCCAAGCCGGAATAAATCCCCCAGGAGGCGTTTGGCAGGATGATTTACCCTATTCAAGTACAATAGATAAAAAGACTGGAATGTATATTGGCCATGATGCAGGTACTGCTATATGGTCATATAGTAAAGATCAGCCCCGGCCCTGAGGGTAGGCGGGGAGTGCCATGGCCTAGGGCCCATGGCCAATGGGGGCCCAAAATAATATATTACCTCAGCTTTCATAAAATTATAATAAATAAATTAAAAAAAAAAAAAAAAAAGACAACACTCTTTAATCCTTCGCCGTTTGCTTCACTTCAAAATTGTTGCAATTCCCACTATATCCAATTCTCTCAGCATTAAATACAAGTAAAAAACTTCATTTCCCACCAAGTAAATTAATGGGTCTTGCCTTTCACTCTTATCAATTCCCCAAATATTTTGATAATGTAAATGAAATTATGGGAATGTTATAAGCACTTAAAATATTGTTAAAAACTATTACTCGTAAAAGACTACACCAGTCATTAGCTTCAATTATACTCGTACATTTTAATTATCCTACTATGAATGAAAATAACAAAATCATTTATTTAATCATCTCATTGAGTTGTTTGCCTGTATTTGTGTCCACTAATTGTGTTTATTCTCTTTCAAATTCAGATAAAGTTTCTCTCTCCTTTCTTTGTTTTTATACATGGATAATTATTGGGAATTAGTGTTTAATTTAGATACTGTAGTTTTAACTTTTAAATTAACAAACTTATGATCAAGTATTCAACTTTATTTAAAATCTATGTAATTAAAAAATATTTCAATTGTTCATACTCTTAAAATATACTACGTAGTATAGCAATATATCATAGTTACAATGAAACATTGTTCTTATTTACTCCGTAGTACACAGAACTATGTCTAGATTAATAGCTAAGTGTAATACGGAGTGATATGGAGTATGCAGTATATTGTATATATTGTACTAGAGATTGCTTTTTTTTTTTTTCTAAGGGCCCTTATTTATGATTTTGCCTAGGGCCCATAAAATGTCAGGAACGGTCCTGGTAAAGATACTGCTTATAGTTTTGCACTAATTAGTAACACAATAGGACTAATATCATCGCTAAGTGTCATCCTTCTCCTTATCAGCGGCCTTCCATGCAAGCGATATTTCTTGACATTTTTAAGGATGACCTTGTGGATTTCTGTCACGGCAACAGCATTTACATACATGTTCTCGGTATCTAATCTAACTCACAATGACAGCGGAATTTGGGCTGCTACAACCATCTCTCTTCTAGCCTGGCTAGGGTTAATGGGATTTATACTCTTTGGACATGTTGTGCGATTTATATGGAAGAAGATTAGTTGGCGAAAGAGGCAATCAATAATTAAATTTTTCAAGAGGTGTTATCCATGGTCAAAAACAACTACAAATGTATCTAATTTAAGCAGTCATGTATAATGGTCAAAACTCACTAATGTGTGTCGTCATCACAATCTATCTTTAGCTTTGGTTTTTTGTAGCTTTACATTCTACATGTATTAATGTATGCAATAATCAATTGCAATCGGCTTATCTTAATTTATAATGATACCACACGTAATTATTTAATTAAGCTTGCAGTATATAGAATTTTGTATGTGCTTATATTATTGTTGTAGGAGCTAAGATTTATTATGTTCACGGCTTGTGTGTATAGGTTGATGTACGAACTATATTAGATAAGCATCATAAAAGTTAGTGGCCACAGCCAACTTACAAAAGCAATCCCCATGTCTAGGGTGGTTGATGCAGGATTGGGAACATGTCCCCTACAGTTAGTTGTCCGGAGTTTAATAAGTTTGGACCAAAAGACACATTAGCACGATTACAAGTTTGCAAATTAGCCTGTACAGGCTCCTGAATAATTACAAAATGTTCTAATATAGCTTCCTGATTGCATAGACTACTAGTAGTTTGCTGTAGAGCCAACAAAGCTTGTCTGCCCCCCGCATCTGCTTTCTTTACTGCTGCCCTGGATCGGAAGTTTTGAACAGCTTTGCCCCTCCTGCTGTATAAATTTTTACACTACGACACATATCTTTATACTTTATCACATCCCATGTGGATGCAGTATAGGCCCCACTCATGCTTAATATTTTACTATAGAGGAGATGAAGGTAGATGTGAGATTTGATATGACTTGTTTGTCATATTGATATACATTCTTGATATTATAATGGTTGAGACTCGAGAATAAGTTATATACTTTATTGTACCTAATTCAAATGATATTCTATAAAAAATGCTTTATGTTTTTATTTTTATTTTTATTTTTATTTTTGGCCAAAATTTGTAATTGCACTTTCATAAGATGTAATGTAGTTGCTATGTTGATTCATCCCCTTCCTTGCACTTTCATTACGGGAGAAGATGTTGCTACATATATTAGTGTTCTACACAATGAATTAAGGAAAAATACACTTTAATAATCCCAACTATTGCCGATTTACTTCTAAAAATCCCAACTAAAGTTTATTTTTTAACAATCCTAATTATTACATGAGTTTTCTTCTAATAGACCCAACCGGTCAACACCAAGTCAATGACTTGTTGTAATAGGTTATCAATACACGTGTTAGCACGTGATTGGTCTATAATTAAAAAGAATAAAAAATTAAAACCCTAACAGCCACCACCTCCTCCCCTCCCGCTACCGTGAAAGGCCACGGCTAACCCCCAGCTAGTCGGAAAACGGCCGACCATCTCCCTTAACCCCCAAAAACAGTCAGTCGTCTCCCAACCCCAAAAACCATCCTAGTCATCCTACTCCCACCCCCAAACCACCTATCCTCCTTCGAAAAACAACCTCCACCCACCGCAATGGCACAATCAAAGCAGTGGTTGCCACCACCAAAGCAGCAGGGCCAGCAGCAGCCACCGCTATGGCGTAATCAAAGCAGCGATGAACCGCACCCCTCAATTATAGCAGCCCCAAAACCATCCTGCCACCACCGCTCACAACCCTTAGTGCTTCCTTATCACTCCCCTCAGCCACTATAACCCCTTAATCTCTCACCTCAACTCATTCCACTTCAATTGCAGCACAAAGATGGAAGATTGGGAAAAATTAAGAGCAAAAAACCAATCACCTCGCTACAATTTTTCGCCTTGATTCGCAGCAATTTCGCAACTCCTTAAAACCCAGTTTCGCACCAATTTCAGCGTTGATTCACGCACAGCAACCACCATAAATTGAAACCCAAATTTGGTTCGGCCGTTTTCGGAAGGTTGGGGAGGTGGCCGCCGGCTTTTAGTTGGCTGTGGTGGCTGAGATTTCACGGTGGGGTTGCTGGGTTGGCTGGGATAGATTTCTGTTTTTTTAGTTTTTTTTGTTATTTATTTATTTATTAATTTATTTATTTTTAAGTATTAGGCCACTCATGTGCTGACATGTGGCATTTAAGAACCAAAAAAAAAAGTTTACCCTTTTAGCAGGTAACTGGTTTTTGGGACTGCTAGAGGAAAACTCATGTAATAGTTAGGATTGTTAAAAAATAAACCTTAGTTGGGATTTTTAGAAGTAAATCGGCAATAGTTGGGATTATTAAAGTGAATTTTTCCTTGAATTAATGATTGAATTGAATATTTAAAAGTTCTTCTTTCTCTCTCTCTTTCATTTTTAATTATAAGTTCAACATCCACTACTAGAAAAAGGTCTAATTCCGACGGAACGGTTCCGACGGACATGAAAATCCGTCGGAAAACACTAATTTCCGACGGATTTTTTTGCCGTAGGAAATTTGCGACGAATTTGGAATTTCCGTCGAAAATCCGTTGTAAAGTAAGTGTTTTTCGACGGATTTTATTCCGTAGGAAATTTCCGACGGAATATTTGGTCGGAAATTAAAATAATTCCGTCGGAATATTATAAGTTTCCGACGGAAATTAAATTTTTTTTTTTTTTAAAAAAAAAAAACAAACCCCCCAAACCCTAATTAAAAACGGCGCCCCTCCCACCATATATATTCAAACTTCTCTTTCTCTCTCCTCTCTTCTCACTCCGCCTCTCTTCTATCTCTCTCTCCTCTCCTCTCCTCACTTCTCAGCTCTCTCTTCTCTCCTCTTCCTCAGTTCTCCGGTCTCCTCTCTCCCTTTTTCTTTTATTTTTTTTTTATTTTCTCCTCATCTTCTTTCCGCCTCCTCTTGCTCAATTCTCACCGGCGCCGTGGTGGTGTTATCTTGCTATTTCATACGGAGTATTATTAATGGTTTATACGGCCAAATTCGAGCCTGAAACCTCTAGATCTAGAGGTTTCAGGGTCGAATTTAGCCGTATTAAACCAAATACAGGTTGAAATTGGAAGCTTCGGTTGGTAAGGTATGTTTTCTGGTTTCAATTTTTTTTTGTTTTTCGTTTTTTTGGTTGTTGGTTGAAATTCGTGGGTTTTATTTGTTTTTTGGTTGAAATTCGTGGTTTTTTGCGATGGTGGTGGTTTTTTCTGGTGGTGGTACGGCCGGATTTGTTGTAGATCTGGGTTTGTTTTGGTGTTAGATATTGATTTGGGTGGGTTAGGGTGGTGGAAATGGTCGTTTAGGATTAGGGGGTGGGTCTGTGTTGGGTAAGGGGGAGTGGTGGTGCGGTTAGGGTAAGGCTGGGGAAGAGGGTTTGGGAAGATCTGGGTTAGGGTGCGGTGGTGGTGATTGGTGAATCTAGGTTAGGGTGCGGTGGTGGTGGTTGGTGAATCTGGGTTAGGGTTTGATGATGATAAGTGGGTGATTTGAGTGGGTCTGGGTTAGGGTTTGGTGGTGGTGGTGGATGGATCTTGGTTAGTTTAGGGAGTGGCGGTTTGGGCTTAGGGTTGGTGGTGTTTAGAGGTGGTGATGCGCCGCGCCCCTGGTGGCGTGGCGTGTTTTTTTTTTAATTTCTTAAAATCAATTTCCGACGGAAATTCCGTCGTTGTGTTCGTCGGAATTTTCCGACGGACTTTTCTAGTGCCCAAAAATGCATTCCAACGAAAGGATTCCGTCGGAATTTTCGTCGGAAAAGTGTTTTCGACGGAAATTTCGTCGGAAAAGGTCGATTTTCCTACGAAAGGTTTTCCGACGACAGTTTCCGACGGAATTCCGTCGGAAACACCTTTTCCGACGGAAAAAAGGGTTTTTTCGAGGGATTTTTTCCGTCGGAAAACAGCATGTGATCTTTTCCACACTCACTTTGTTTCGTTAATTATTATTAAATCTGTTCCTTTGAATTTTTATATTAAAGTTTCCACTACTTTGCATCTTTTCACTTTAGAGTTAGGTTATTAATTGGTTAGCCTACTCCACACTCTTGAATAATCACCAATAGCTACGTCAACCCTTGCTAGCTAGAAAAAAGTAGTTTAAAGTAAACTTCCAAGAAAAATACTTCCCTCCCTATTCATTGATCTTGCACTCTTATTAATTCTTTGGTATAAAAGAGATGAAGACGTGCACAATTACAAGCAAATTTGTACGTACTGCAAGAATTCCTTCTAATAAATTAAACTACAACACAAAATATGGAAGCACAAACAGAAAGAAACCAGTTACTTCCTATTACAAGATTATATGATGCAGCACTCAAGGGAGACGTACCTTCGTTACTCGAGTTGCTCGGAGAAGATCCACTTATCCTTGATCGATGCATCATAGGAAAATCGGGAAGCTATATGCAGTCACCGTTACATGTTGCAGTTAATTTTGGGCATGTAAACTTTACTAAGAAGATAATAGAAAAAAAGGCAAAACTAGTAGAGGTGGTTGATCAATTAAAAAGATCATCACCCCTACACATTGCCTGTGCTGAAGGGCACTTGCAAATCGTCGAAGATTTGCTTGTGGTGAATCCGAACATGTGCTTCATACTTGACCGAGACGGAAAGACGCCTGTTCACGTAGCTGCCATAAATGGTCAAATTGAAGTGCTTAGAACTCTTCTTAAGATGGAGCCACAAGCGGCTTGGGAGCGAACTATTGGTGGTGAAACTGTTTTACATTTGTTTGTGAAACATAAACAACCAAAGGCTTTGAAGTTTTTGATAGAAATGATGGATGATAATGAGTTGCTTAACTTCGATGATTCCCTTGGATATACCGTCTTGCACTTAGCTGTGGCAGCCAAGCAATCAGAGGTAACTTACAATTCATGAGAACCACTAGCTATAACTTCGAAATATATCATACTACGTATATTGCATTTAATGTAACCAATTTATAAATTTGGTATGATTTCTTATTCTAAACTATAATGGACTTACAAATGAAATATTTTAATAGTTTGATTAAATTAATGTTTTGCCCGTCAGTTAAGGACCATACTTTTGTTTTAACTTTCTATCCACCATAAAAATTAAAAATAATATAAATGTCTTCTTTTTTCCTTTTTTTTTTTTTTTTTTTTTTTGTTTTTTGTTTTTTATTTTTTTTTTATTTTCTTTTAATTACAACCCTTGATCGAGACTCTAGCTAACTTAATTATCATTTTTATACTACGTATTTATTTACCGAAACTCTAACTTTTCTCAGCTTTCAATATTGCTTTGCTTCAAAAGTTTGATGTATTTTGTACATTAGCACAAGTTCATCTACAGTAAATTAAAAGGAATAATTTCTTCAAAAAAAATTAAAAGGAATAAAAATGGCCATTCAAATAGTTGGAAAGTAACACTTTATGGATTAATCTAAAACCCATTTGGACTTTGGACCTAATCGACCTAAGGCATATTCACATTTACTGAACTGAGCTGAACTAAACTGAACTGATTAGAGCTGAACTGAACTGAACTGAACTAATTGGAGCTTAACTGAACTGAACTGAACTGATTGGAGCTGAACTGAATTGAACTGAAATTAAGTAAATATGAACAGGCCCCTAATGGACATGATCTAGATAAGGGTCGAAATTTTTTAAGACCCAAGACATTTGGGCTGAATATTGATCTAAAATAAAGTACACCCACTTTCCCTTTATTAGATCGATAGAGGCATAGAGCCAAGCATAGTTGCATAGAGGCATAGAGCCGTACATATGTACGCCCACCCTTACAATAATACCCCTTTGTTGCAGTTAAAAAGTAGGAGGTAGTATATCATTTTAATTATTTCTAGAATAGACTTGTGTCACTAGATTGATACAAAGCTTACACATTTATACATCAAATCCATATGCAGATGGTAGAATATTTACTTGGACATCCAAAGATTAAAAAAAATGCTATAAGTAAAAAAGGATTATCAGCTGTGGATATTCATAAGCGAAGCCGGAAAGATGTTATACAAGATGGAAAGATATGGAAACACCTCAATTGTGCCAATGCATTACCCGCGACAGAAGCACTACAACCCAAGAAAGACCGTGCTTGGTTGGAGGACCAACGCACATCTCTAATGGTGGTGGCATCCTTGATCGCAACCATGGCCTTCCAAGTCGGAATTAATCCCCCGGGAGGTGTGTGGCAGGATAATTCATCAGGTACTATGGATGAAATAACAGGAATTAATAGTCGTCATAATAAAGCAGGTACTTCCATATGGTCAGATAATAATGTTGGTGCTTATAATTTTATATTAATTAGTAACACAATAGGACTAATATCATCGCTAAGTGTCATTGTTATCCTTATCAGCGGCCTTCCATGCAAGCGCCATTTCTTAACATTTTTGAGGATAACCTTGTGGATTTCTGTCACAGCAACGACATTGACATACATGTTCTCGGTATCTTATCTAACTCACCAACGCAGCGCAATTTTTGGTGCAATATACAGCTCTCTCATGACCTGGATATGGTTAATGGGATCTATAGTCATTGGAAATGTTGTGCGATTTATATGGAAGAAAATTAGTTGGCGAAGAAGGCAATCAATGATAAAATTTTGCAAGAGGTGCTATCCATGGTCAAAAACCACTACAAATGTATCTAATTTGAGCAATCATGTATGATGGTCAAAACTCACAAATGTGTGTCTAATGAATGTATGCAATCATCAATTACAATCAGCCTACATTTATTTTGTCAAGGCTTGTACAAATTTTTACACTACACCAACTTTTATACTCTTATCAACTTGGCGCTTGACATTCTTACATTACAAATTCTATATACCATTAATACCTTTAATTAGCTTATAACGAGTGGTAAAATGATATTATACAAAGTGTAGATCTTTAAAAATTAAAAGGTTTATATCCTCAAACATGCTCAAATTTTTATTCACTTTCTTTAGTTTTATGTTTATGAAGATAGGGGAAAATAATTACACTAAATTCATGAAGACAGGGCAAGATAATCCAACAGACTTAAAGACAACTTATGACACACAAGCTAAAGTTAAAGTATGCTGAGACGGAATAACGTACCAGAGCCCCATAGTCATTTATGACACACAAGCTACCCACATTATTGCCTGTAAACCTGAACTTGAAGAGTTATTGATATGATAGACTCAATTACCTTCAAAGATAAAAGTAAACAATAATTTCACAAGAAAAACATACATAAACCTGATCAAGATCAGGGTCGATGAGTGCGACACAATCAATGCATGCTACACGAGTTCGTTCCTAGATCAGGTACATGCTTATGAAGACGTAGAATCAAAATATTAAAGGCTCGACGCCTCTGCAAGTTTGCGTATTCTACAAATAAACCAAGCACAAAGTAAGTAATGACAACATACATTTGATGATCTTTCTGATCTAATTACTAAACCAGTGGAGGCTGCAACAGTTAATGAAGGAATTACATACGGAATACATTGCTGATGGAGTGGCAACGAATATCTGGGCTGTATTCTGTGGTTCTAAGACAGCAAATTACGAGTGTGCATTACTCAAGAGTGTCTTCAGGCTAATCAAGTTGGAGCCATACTAGTAGGGGTGAATCAATCAATCAAAGCCTTCATCCCAACAGTGGAGTCGGCTAACATGAACCAAATTTGATTATTCTGTGTAGTCATCAACACTAGTAGGGGTGTAGTAATCAACTAGTAGGGGTGAATCAAGTTTTAAAATATCCTTTTGTGTACGTTCTAATAATCTTGATGTTCTCCAACATCACAAATATTGACTTACAATTTGTTAAGTATCATATTACTATCTCGTCAAGTTGTCATATATATAACTTGTATGTGTGCTAGTGATAGATGTTGAACTCTAGAATTAGAAGATGTCTTAAGTCTGTTGGATATACAGAGTAATAATTGTTTGTTATTTTTTTTTTTTAAGGGATTTATTTGTTAGTTGTTACATATATTCATTAATTCCGTATAATTGTTTGTTAGTTGTTACTCTCTTGATCCCTTATTTAGAGGCTTATTTGGATTTATTCAAATAAATGTAAAAAGTTGTAGATTCCTTAATATCTATGACAACGTAAAATTATAAATTTATGATAAGAGTAAAAAAAAAACTAATTTTGAGCTTCAACCATCAGTTTAAGTTTTTGTTTGAGTTGGTTCTTTAACGTGATATCGACGCCAAGTCGTCAACATGCTACAAAGGTCATAAGTTTGAATTTCATCTACCTCTTCCTTAAAGTAAAAAAATTAAGTGCTAAATATAATGGGACTCATGCTACGGGCCTGTTCTCTTACGTTGAAATTTAGTTCAGTTCAGCTGAGTTCAGTTCAGCTCAGTTCAGTTCAATTCAGCTCCTAATTTCCTTCTCTTATAAAATATTCAGTTCAGTTCAGCTGAGTTCAGTTCAGTTCAGTCAATGAGAACAGGCCCTACATCAACACTTCAAGTCCAACGGGTTTTTGCGTGAGAAGATGTGATAAAGCTAAGTACATAGACCAATTTTGAGCTTCAACCAATGAGATCTAATTTGGCTATTTGTCATTATGTATAATTATCAAATGATGGTCAAAGTGATTAAGTAATTAATTAGTGTCATGAGTCAAGATGAAACTACTAAAAAAATCGGAGGAGCGAAGTATTAGTATAATAACTTTAATTTTCCACGACAGAACAACCACTCCCACATACTTGAATTAGTATAACTTTTTTTTTTTTTTTTTTTTTTGACAAGAATAGTCTTAAAGAATATTAATAGGTTAGTCTAACTTTACTTTTCCACGAGGAAACAACCCCCCACATTCTTGTTTTTATGTTACGATTAATTGGTTAGTCTGATTCATACTGAAGTTCACTACACGTCTACACTTTGAAATTAATTTGCAAACTTTAACAACTTTCACCATATAGCATTTATCAAATCATCAAAACATTATTGTATGGAATATTAAAGATTCCTCTAATGGAGTAATATATATTTTTAAAATAACGATCAGTTAATAATCCTCATACAAAATTTAAGAAATTAAGGGTATAAAAATATGTCTTGTTCATTAAAAAAAAATATACAGTATTTACTTTCTCATTCCTCCTTATTTTTATTTTACATACAAGATATTTTTAGTAATTAAAAAAAAGATGATACATAAGAAAATTGGGAACAACGTAACACGTTTTCAATGCAGTTGTTCACACTATGTTTGTGGGATCACTTGTAAAAAACCGAAATAATCCATATAAGGCTGTAACACTTACAAAGTAGCCCCAATTATACTCACATATATAATAACTCCTTATTATACTGAGGGCTTGTGTTCTCTTCACCTTATAAAAATAAGTTTCAAGTGTAATAACTAATAAGTTCAAATAAGTTGAGATCGGCTCAGATAAGTTACAACAAGGTCCAATAGTTTAATAATGTCTAATAAGTTCAATAAGATCTAATAAATTCCATTAAGTTAAATAAGGTCTAATATCTTCTCAAAAAAAAAGGTCTAATATAATAAGTTAAATAAGTTCTGATAATCCCTCAAAAAAAAAAAATAATAAGTTCTGATAAGTTCCAATAAGTTCTAATCAAGTCTAATAATAGAGTCAAATAAGTTTCAATAAGTTCTAATACATTCAATTATGTATAATAACTAATAAGTTCTTATTATGTCTAATAATTAGTTCGATAAGGTCTAATAATTAAGTTTAGATAAATTCAAATAAATTTAGGTTAGTTCACATAGTAAATTCAGTTCAGGTAAGTTAAGGTTCCATTAGATGAAGAGAACACACTATTATTGAGTAACCCTTTAACTACAAAGTAACCCATATAAGAAGGACAGAGCAACCTCGCTCGTATATTATTGACTAGGTAAACTCAATAACCCTAACTGAATTACCTATATAATATATTAGCTAATCGAGTAACCCCTCTGCTCAGATCAAATCTGCTCTACTATGCTGAAATCTAATATGCTCTGTTTTCAAATTATAATTAATAATAACAGTAATAATAATTAATATTTAATTATGATAATAATAATAATAATAATAATAATAATTAATATTGTATTGACGATAATAATTTATGTGTTTAAAAAATAATAATAATAATAATTATTATTATTAATATTAATAGTAATTAATATTTATTATTCATAATAATAATTAATAATTATCAATAATAATTAATAATTCAAAATTTTAAGAATTAATATTTATAATAAAATTAATTAATAATAATAAAAATAACAATTCTTTCTAAAATTAATAATAATTATAACAATTACTAGCAATCAATTGATGACAATGAAGGTAATAATAACAACGAAGATCAAAGTGACAATGAAGATGATGAAAATAACGATCATATGGAAGTAGAAGGTTAATTCACCACGATGTTAAACTTCTATCTAATTATGTTCCTATTTTGATATGTGGTTGTAATAATTTGAAGATGTTAAACTATTATCTTTTATCTTTATACTATTAACATATGTTAAATATTGTACACATTTATCTATGTTTTCCCTCACCTAAATCAATGGTATGAACTTATTATTATTATTATTATTATTATTATTATTATTATTATTATTATTATTATTACTATTATTATTACTATAGTAATTATAGTAGTAGTAGTAGTAGTAGTAGTAGTAGTAGTAGTAGTAGTAGTAGTAGTAGTAGTAGTAGTAATATTAATTAAAATAATAATAATAATTAAAGTAATAATAATAACGGAAATAATAAAAATAATAACAATTGTTCCGTGTGAGCCTGGCTGGGGTCTGGTCTGGACGTCGGTCGAAAATTACCTACACAATAAAGGTTGTTATGCCCTCGAGGGTGGTTTCGAGGAACCCCCCTCCGATGGATAAGTTAGTATAGTCTTTTTAGTATAATGATAAGTGATGAAATGTATATGTCTAACCTCTTTTTCGTTGTTCTTGGGCTTCTATTTATAGTTACTCTATTCTTGATATTGCATGCTGAGGGATGAGCCCCTGGGAGATTATCTTTGACTTTGAGGTGGAGCCTTCTAGGGTCAGCCATAGAGCTGAGCCCCTGACTTTGGATCGGACTGGCATGAATGCGCGCCTCTTGAGTGGTGCTGGGAGCACGGGGCAACTCAGCGAAAGCTACCCTATACAATAATAATAATAATAATAATAATAATAATAATAATGTCGAAATCTGTTATGCTTTGCTCTACTCTCCTCTCCTCTCCTGAAATCTAATCTGCTCTGCTATGCTGACCCTGCTCTGCTAAGTTCAAAAGAACAGGGCCTATCTTTTTAGGCTTACAGCTCTTTGACTTGTCAATTCTTGCTAGAAAAGGCTGTTTGGATTATCTCATTATACATTATTATAATAAAAAAAATGGAGTAAGCTTCCAAGAAAATATGCCCCTGTAAAAAAGTCTATATACAAATCTTTCAGAGATTTTTACCCATAAAGTCATAAATTAGTGAGTATAAATAGATAAACATGTAAATCATACATCCAACATTCCTTCAATTCCCATGCATATATTATATATCCCAAAAAATATGGAAGAACAAATTATAGAAAGAAGCCATTCACATGCTACAACAAGGCTATATGATGCAGCCCTTAAGGGAGACGTACCTGCGCTTCTCAACTTGCTCGGAGAAGATCCACTTATCCTTGATCGATGCATCATTCAGAAGTCGGATTGCTTCGTGCAATCGCCTTTACATGTAGCCGCTAATGCTGGACACCTAGAATTCTCGACTGAGATTTTAGGGCGCAAGCCAGAATTAGCTGAGGAGGTCGACCAATCAAAAGGTTCATCACCTTTACATAAGGCCTCCGCAAAAGGGTACTTGGAGATTGTCAAAATCTTGCTTGCAGTGAAACCTAACGTGTGTTTTGCACGTGATCGAGGTGGAATGAACCCGGTTCATGTTGCAGCTGTAAACGGTCAAGTTCATGTGCTTGATGAGCTTCTTCGGGCTAAGCCAGAGGTAACTCGGGAACGGACTAACGGTGGTGAAACTGTATTGCACTTGTGTATTAAATACAATCAGCCAGAAGCCCTTAGGTTCTTAATAGATGTCACAAATGATGATGAGTTACTGAATTCCAAGGATAGTGATGGTAATACAGTGTTACACTTAGCAGTGGTTGCTAAACAAGTTGAGGTAAGAAGATTCCATTTAACAAATTATTTGTAAAGCCTAAAATAAAATAACCGTAACTTTCAATACAGTAATCATAAAATATCTAATACGGAGAATGTCCTTCAGATCTAGTATAGATTTATTTTATACTCGTAATAAGACCCCCAATAAAGTATATAAAGGACCCTATTGCATAAAATTTAAAAATTAAGCGGGCCTGGCCAAAAATTGTAAAGTAGCATTTGTCTACTTAATTTTTGCCATTTTCCTTACATGTTGCCACCCCTTTTGGAATTTTTTTATAAAGGTATAGTAATTTTAAATTTAAGATGACTGAATAAAGGTGAGATTTTATGAGTCAATTTCTCCTTAAAAAAAATAAAAAAAATTGATTGTATAACGTTGTTCTTGAAATTGACTTTTGGTATGTATATGCGTACAGATGGTAACAATGTTACTAAAGCACAAAAAGATTGAGATAAACGCGATGAATATACAAGGTTTGACAGCCTTGGATAGTCATTTGCTTAAAAGAGGAAAAGTAAAATTGTGTTGTTATCATCAAATAGTTATGAAATGGGAAATGATGATCAAATTGGACCCTCCTTGGAGAATGCCAAAGCATTAAGGGCTAAAGATGCACTGAAAATCAAAAGCCAAGATAAGTCGATAAAGAACCAAAGCAACGCACTAATGGTGGCAGCATCTGTGATAGCAAGCATGGCTTTTGCAGTCGGAATTAGCCCTCCAGGAGGCTTTTGGCAAGATGATTCTCCCGAAGGAACCGATGATGGCCATAAAGCAGGTAGATACATACAGGAAAGAATGTTTTACTGGAGTTATTTAGTGATTTCGAATACAATCGCTTTGGCTTCGTCTCTTAGTGTTATCCTTCTCCTTATAAGTGGTTTTCCTTATGGACGGTTCTTCGTTGGGGTTCTGAGGATAACCATGTGGATTGCGGTCACAGCAACGGCTGTGACTTACTTCATATCAGTAGAAATATGTACTGGTACTCAATATGCATTTGTTGTATATAATGTACGAGTAATTTCCTATACTCTCATTGTTTGGATATGTTTGATGGCGATTGTCATCCTTGTTCATGCTCAAAACTTCATAGTCAAGTTCATCATCAAGCAACCAACATTGCGCTCATTTTTTATCAAATGGTTCAACCCAATTTGTTGTGTTTGCACTAGCAGCGACATTGTTCATGTTTAATACATACCTGATGGATTGGCCGATCAGAGATGCATCTTATATTCTTGTTTATCCATGATAGTATATTGTTGGGTTATTGTATTTCATGATGTTTAAGTTGCACTATTAGTTGTATTTCTCAAAAATATATTTATACTCGGGGAATTCCAAGTCTATCAGCCTGATCTACGAACTTTGTTAATCAGCACCTATTTTCGTCTTTTTACACATTTATGTAAGGGGTAAATGTGTCCATTCACGCTGATGTTTAGAAAACGGAAACTTGATTGGTTTTTGTTGACTAACGCCGAGAATTCTTGACTAACGGCTATATGACTCAAGACGTTAGTTGTCCGTGAGATCACTTTACCTTCTCAAAACTGTAAACTCTAAACTCATCTTCATAGCGAAGTCGACTTCTGAGACCAATTGAATATTAATTCCGGTGACCGTATTCATTATCAGAGCGGTAAAATCCTAACAACAATGGTGATACGAATTACCAGCTAGTCCACTCTTTGACAAATCAATTGGGGAGTTCATCATTGTCCTAGCTAGTTTGCGAACTAATTTTGCGAACTCGAATCATTGTAATCTTGTTCAATTTCGTAACTTTTCCAGAATGTGTTGCTGAATGTGGCTTAATTATTCAATTCATGTAACTGTCTGTTACGAAATGTGGTTACTAATGATATTTCTCATTAGCTGTGACCTCTAATGAATATAAGCTTGTTCATGTCATGTTATGTTGTGTAATTGCTTAATTTTCCAGAATGTGTTGCTGAATGTGTCTATGTTCTTCAATTCATCTAAGTGTTTGGTACGTAATGAGGTTACTATTGATATTTTACATGAAGTGATGAATGTGGTCTAAAATGTTGATTGACTACAGTGTAGTAAAATGATGAAGCAGTATATGTAATTGTTGATTACTGTAACTTCAACCCAAATGTTTGGCTTCATTGGTTGTAGTGTTCAGGAGTTGACTGTTGATGGAAGGACTCAAATGTTCTGCAGCAGTGTTCAAGGTATAGGGTTTCTTACATTGAAATGCTCTTAATATAAAATCATGTTGATCTAAATCCTATTGCAAGCTTAAAGCTTATGATTATTTCAAATGAATTGGTAGGATGATAAATTGAGTGTTGGCGGCCATGCCAAATCGAAAGGTGGAGTGCTAAAGGAGTATTTTAATGCTCGGTCGATGGTATTTGGAAATTTTAAAATAATTGCATGTGAATCTGGCAACCAGTGTTGTGCTCTTATGATGTTGGTTTGTAGACACCCATTTGTGTCTCCCCAAAACCAAACCCGGGGATGAGTACCTTTCACGTCGAATCATAATCGAATGAAGTGAAAGTGTGGAAATTAAAGTCTAGTGTTGCGGATAGTTTTAATTTCTTTTCTTTTCTCTCTGTTTTTGAAAATCTATTTTAGGAAAACAGTCAATCCAGTTTGGTTGGTCCATGATATTGGTCCAATAGTAGTGTAGTTGGATGGGGCTTGAAAAGAGCTTTCCAACGATATATTATAAGCTCAATTCCGATGAATATTGAGGAAGTTATGGCCAGATTACTAAACTGGGCCCGGTTTGAACATTATATGCAGCCCAATGATCTAGGGGAGGGCCTAATATGGATTTATCATTCCTAATGCAATTAGGAATGGTTTTAGTCTTATAGATTCTTCTAGAAGGTTCTTTTCATTCCTAATTCAATTAGCATTGATAAATTGACTTTTGTTGACTTTTTAGAGTTTTAATCAGAATAAAAGAGTGTTTTTGAGGAAGATACGATTTTATCCTCCTATACGATTAATTTCTATCTGATTTTAGAAAACGCGTCAAAAACTTGATTAGCGCCTAACGCCAGCATTAGCGTCTGGCGCTAATGTCAGCGTCTGGCGCTAACTCTGTTTTTTCACGTCAGGACTCTGGTTCGGTTTTCTATCTTTTTGGTTGATTTTCTCTATAAATAGCCTCCTAAAAACTCTGTTTTCAATCATCTAGAATCATCAACTCTCTAATTATTTCTCTCTCTAAGCTAAAGTTTCTCTCTCTCTCTTTTCTAAACCTACCCCCCTCTTTTTTACAAAATTTCGCATTCACAAGACCTAGATACACCTAGCATTATTCGAAGTTGTCTTCGCCCTAGACGTGAAAGGTTTTAATTTCTGAGGGTTTGGTCCCAAATCTCTCTTTCAATTATTTAATTTAATTGTTGTTTATTACTTTCCTTGTAGTTATTAACGCGTGTATTTTGTTATTAGAAAGAGATACGAGACATCCAAGTAAGTGCTTTAATTGATTTATTGATATTATGATATATAAATCATGTCTAGGTTGTTATTATGATTCCTAGCGTCATGTTAGGGTGTTTTGATCTTCTTAGTATCATGTTTAAGGTAACTTTAATATCAAATATGACAATTGTGATGCTTCCTATACTCTTTCCTAATAGCATGTTAGTATCATGTTAGGGTTAAAGCTTTGATTTTTATTGTTTAGTGACATGCTAGGGTTTGTTATTAATCTTGTTAGTATCATGCCTAGGATCTTGCTATTATTATGCTTTATTTTTAACATGAACATGATTATGATTTTTATTATTATGATAATTATTATTATTATGTTGCTTGATTATTTATTGTTATTGCTTGATCACACCTTTTATGCATGTTTAAAGGGAATTTGTACTTGTAATCACGCTTAATAAGATAATTAATAATCTTGTTTAGGGTTAATATGATTATAATTCAAGTGATCGCCAATAATAGATTTATTTGTGCATTAATATTCAACCAACATAGATAAACAGGTTTAGGGTTAATCCTATTGATTGCATGTTAGTCAGAAAGTGCACATGAATATGATCAGAATAAAGTAGAGGTCTATTATTAGGGCAGGTTCAATCTCTTTTAGGTTGGATTTGTACCTTCATCCCCAAACTACCAGTCATGGTTCAAGACCTATTGGAGTTGACGATCTCTTGGATCGTTAAAGGGTGTAACCTTCACCTCATGAACGGTTTACAAGTTCCTAAAACTTGTTGGCGACTCTTTTGCTCTATCTTCTTTCCCTTTGGACGCCACCGTACTTTAGTGTATGATCACAGTGGGGTTCAAGATAAGGATAACGCTTGAAATATTCCCAACATGATTGGTTTTTTTTTTTTTTGGGTAAATAACTGAACTAGATTAGTTAGAAATAAGCATAAAGTTAGTAGCCGCAGCCAACTTACAAAAGCAACTCACCATAGCTAAGGTGGTTGAAACTGAAGGGATGTACCCTCTCCTACTGTTTGTTGATTAGAACTAACTAAGTTTGATCCAAAATGGACAATTGAACGATTACATATCAGAGTATCAGCCACATCCAGCCTTAGGATAATTACAAATTGTCCCAAAATGTTCCTGAGATTGCAGAGATTAGTAGTACTTCGTTGTAGAACCAACATGGCTTGTCTGGCCACCACATCTGCTTCCCCTACTGCTTGCCTGGTTCCTTTGCACAGCTTTGGCCTTCCGGCGGCTTCCATCAGCTTTTGCCTGGTTCCTTTGCACATGTTGGTTGTTGTTGTTGGTCATTTATTTCAACCTCCAAATCTAAATTGTCAGGTGGAGAGTTTTAGTAGAATTTGCCAAACATTTGACTCCTGTCATAGACGCTGGGTAAATGAAATGGGATTTGGTGGGCTAGAAGAAGATGAAAGATCATGGAGGAATCTTCTGTGAACAAAGAAAAGAAATAAAAAAATATTATGATGATTAAAACACCATAATCAACCTCTTAAATGGGGGGTTACAAGAAATCAAACAAGAAAAGGAATCCAAGGGAACCGTTGGAGTCCAACAGAAAAACACGCGCCCGATCGGGCGGACACTCCCTTTTTCCAGACGTCTTCTCGCGCCCGATCGGGCGGGTCTCGCTCGGTCAAGCACCCGATCAGGCGCCTGATTAGGCGCCCATATTTGACCCTTTGAATTTTCTTTCTTTATTTCCAACAATCCCCCACTAAAGGAAAGGAAGAAAAGCCAACAAAAGATGAGGATAAGCAACATATTGGGCCTAAGAGGAGATCAATACATAACACTTAGATATTACATAAGTAATTTGAAATGTAGTGCTTAGTGAAATGAGACAATGAATTACAAGTATAAGGGTGGACAAACCTTGAAACCCTTAGACTCTTGATCAAGGAGTGGACTAGCCTTGAAACTCCAAGATTTAATTCAAGACCCCCACATCACATACCTTTCTCCAAAAATTTACTTGAACTCCGCGAAGAGATATGCTCTTTTATAGCCAAACATATTCACCTTAGGTCCAGTGGAAGCTCTAGGAAATTTGCCCAAGTTTTCCATAGAAGATGGCTAGTCTTCACAACCACACAGGTGAATCACAAGCACTTCTCAAAAGTACTTAGTCAATGGGGTTAAAACATGTTCATAAGAACGCAACAAATGCTACATTGTAGCCATTTACCCCCACGTACATGACCATGGATTCATTTCCATTTTAGAAAAGTGTTGTAAAACGGAGAAATTATTATATTTCGTATACGGGCATATTCCTTTTTCCCAAGGCTAGCTAATATATATCTATGCACTAAAATTACATACCCTTTTTTAACACATTTTAGGTAGGAACTAGTAACTGATTCCTTACCTTTTGGCAGCATATAACACGGAAAAAAGGGCAAGAGTTTGCAATTACACTTTGATAGGATGTAGCGGCCTGGTTGATCCCCAGCTTCTTAGCTTGCACTTTCATCATGGGTGAAGATGTTGCTATATATCATTTATATTGAATATTTAACCGTTCTTCTTTCTCTCCTCCTCATCTTTATTTATAATTTGATTTAAACATCTTTTCCATACTCCCTTTTTTCCTTTGATTATTAAATTTGCTTAATGAGTTAATGGTGTGTTACTTTGAATTTTTAAAGTTCCTACTTTGTATCTTTTCATTTTAGATCTAGGTTACTAATTGGTTATTCTACCTACTTTACTTCTTTACAAGATTATTACCGTTTACACTCCACATTCATCAACGATTATTAGCTGGATACCAAATGCTACGACTTCCATTAGGGAAAATTCAAGTTTATCAATTTGATAAACAAAATTTGTTTATCAAATGACACAATTGTAAATAAATCAACAACTTTTTATTAAATATGGGTCCCACTGTTGTTGATATATTTACGAAAATGCAATGATGACTGTACATTTATGTTGTTTTATTTACCATTTTGCCATTTGATAAACAAATTTTGTTTATCAAATTGAGTAACTGCAACGTCCTCCTTCCATTATTGCTTTATTTCACTACAAATTATTATTATTACTATTTTTTTTTTTTTTTTGAGGGATCACAACAAATTATTAGTTATATAGTATACATGCCACTTTTGACTTGTCAACCCTTTGCTAGAAAAAAGGTTGTTTGGACTTAGCTTTAGAGTGAGCTTCTGGGAAAAATATGTCCCTTTTTATTGATTGGTGTTACATTCTTATTCTTTGGTATAAAAGAAATGAAGACGTGCACAATTATTACAAGAAAACTTGTAATGCAAGAATTCTTTCCCATAAATTAAACGCCACAAAATATGGAAGCACAAATAGAAAGAGGTCAGTTACTTGCTATTACAAGACTATATGATGCAGCACTCAAGGGAGACGTACCTTCATTGCTCAACTTGCTCGGTGAAGATCCACTTATCCTCGATCGATGCATCATTGGAAAATCGGGAAGCTTTATGCAGTCACCGTTACATGTTGCGGTTAATTTTGGGCATGTAAACTTTACCGAGGAAATAATAAAGCAAAAGCCAGAAATAGTAGAGTTGCTTGTGGTGAATCCGAACATGTGCTTCATACTTGACCGAGACGGAAAGACGCCTGTTCACGTAGCTGCCATAAATGGTCAAATTGAAGTGCTTAGAACTCTTCTTAAGATGGAGCCACAAGCGGCTTGGGAGCGAACTATTGGTGGTGAAACTGTGTTTACATTTGTGTGTGAAACATAAACAACCAAAGGCTTTGAAGTTTTTGATAGAAATGATGGATGATAATGAGTTGCTTAACTTCGATGATTCCCTTGGATATACCGTCTTGCACTTAGCTGTGGCAGCCAAGCAATCCGAGGTAAGATGAAAATGAACCACTAGCTTAGCTATTTTAGTAATACATAACTTATAGTTTCTTTTTTATTTTTATAGTATTTTTTTTCTTATACAATTAAAGTATGAATTGAAGTACTTGTATTAGTTACTCCTCCTGTCCCTATTTTTTTTGTCCATTTGATTTTTCGCAGCTCCAAAATATGTCTTAGGGCCTGTTCTCATTGACTGAACTCAGCTGAACTGAACTGAACTGAACTGAACTGAACTGAACTTAGCTGAACTGAACTGAACTGAACTGAACTGAACTCAGCTGAACTGAACTGAACTGAACTGAAATGAATATTTTATAAGAGAAGGAAATTAGGAGCTGAACTGAACTGAACTGAACTGAACTGAACTGAATTGAGCTGAACTGAAATGAACTGAACTAAACTAAACTAAACTGAACTCAGCTGAACTGAACTGAACTGAACTGAATTTCAACGTAAGAGAACAGGCCCTTAGAATACATATATCTCCACTTTCATTCAAGTAAAATCTATAAAATAGTGATATTAATAAATATACAATTTATGAGATCAATCTAACAAGATCATACATGACTGTATTATCTTTTATAGATTAATTGTAATTTTAAGTTAAAGTTTACAAAGTTTGACAGAAAAATTGACAATGGGTCGAGCAAAAATAAAGGGACAATGATAGTAGTAACCAACGATAGTGGTAGAACCACATACACAGGAGAAAATCAAAGTAAGGAGGATTAAGACCATGCTAGACCCAACCACAACTTCAAAGTTTACGATATGGTACCAAATATTTAAACCCTATGGGATCGATGGGGAGGATCGGATTTGAGTTCAAACATATACTTGGTTTAGGTCTGATTTGAGTCTAAAATTCAACATATATGTTTCTCAAATTATTTTTATAACTACGGATTATTCTATATCATACCATATATTTTGTATTTTATATATACTTCGTATGATTTTCTGACTCTAAACTATAATGCACTAACAAATAAAATATTATATAATGCACTAACAAATAAAATATTTTAACATTAAAATAATATTTTGTCCATCAATTAAGGACCATACTCATGTTTAAACTTTCTATCCACCATAAAAATAAAAAATAATATAAATGTCTTTTTTATTTTTTATTTTTTTTTATTTTTATCTATTAACCACAACCCTTGAGACCTTAAATTTTTTATTTTTTTTTTTTTTTTATAATGAACTCTAACTTTTTTTTTTATTTTTTACTTTTTGAAAACATTATTAACTCTAACTTCCCGCAACTTTCAATATTCCTTTTAATGGCCAAGCAAAATAGTTGGAAAGTAAAATGTTATGGATTGATACAATAATTTAAAGCTTATCAATTTGATATGCAGATGGTAGAATATTTACTTGAACATCCAAAGATTAAAAAAAATGCTATAAGCAAAAAAGGATTGTCAGCGGTAGATATTCATAAGCGAAGTCGGAAGGATGTAATACAAGATGAAAAGATATGGAAACACCTCAATCGAGCCAATGCATTACCCGCGAAGGAAGCACTAAAACCCAAGAAAGACCGCGCTTGGTTGGAGGACCAGCGCACATCTCTAATGGTGGTGGCATCCTTGATCGCAACCATGGCCTTCCAAGCCGGAATAAATCCCCCAGGAGGGTTTGGCAGGATGATTTACCCTATTCAAGTACAATAGATAAAATGACAGGAATGTATATTGGCCATGATGCAGGTACTGCTATATGGTCATATAGTAAAGATACTGCTTATAGTTTTGCACTAATTAGTAACACAATAGGACTAATATCATCGCTAAGTGTCATCCTTCTCCTTATCAGCGGCCTTCCATGCAAGCGATATTTCTTGACATTTTTAAGGATAACCTTGTGGATTTCTGTCACGGCAACATCATTTACATACATGTTCTCGGTATCTAATCTAACTCACGAAGACAGTGGAATTTGGGCTGCTATAACGATCTCTCTTCTAGCCTGGCTAGGGTTAATGGGATTTATACTCTTTGGACATGTTGTGCGATTTATATGGAAGAAAACTAGTTGGCGAAAGAGGCAATCAATAATCAAATTTTTCAAGAGGTGTTATCCATGGTCAAAAACGACTACAAATGTATCTAATTTAAGCAATCATGTATAATGGTTATTGGTTAATACTCACTAATGTGTGTCATCACAACTACAAATTAATCTAGATTAATCAAGTTTGTTGCTTTAGATTCTTCATGCATAAATTACAATCGCCTTATCTTAATTAACTTAAAGAGTACGTCATCACTTAAGCTTGCTTACTACGAAGTAGAATGTTTAGCTCGTGTGTTAGTGCTTTACTTACTAACATTTCTTCTTTTTCCGCTCATATCTTTAACACTGTATCTTTTATTCAATTTATACTACTTTGAATTAAAAATAATACACCAATCAATTTATACTACTATATATTAAAAAATAAAAAATAAATAAAAAATAAATAAAAAAATAAAAAAAAAAAAAAAAAACCCATGGGCGGGTGAGGCATGCGGCGCATGCCCGTTTTGTTTACAAAGATAACAAAAATAATATTTATTGGGTCACAGTGGATTAATTCAAACATAATTAGTTTGATTTATTTAGGAATATTAATCTCTACTTTGCGTTAAATAATTGTAGTGTGTCATAGTAAAGTTGTGTTACTGGTTTTGTTGATATTTGATCATGGCCTATGGGCCCTAATCTAGCAATATTGTTATGGTTCCTTTTCCAGTTTTCCTGTAAATTGATTCAAAGGATTTGTTGGAATATTTGCTTCAAATTGTTAGTGGTTAGTTAACTCCTAATGTTAGTGGGTTAGTTTAGTGGGGGTTAATGTTAGCATGATCAATGATCATGGGATTATGTTCCTTATTTTTAGTCATATTTTGCACTATATATATGTTGCAATGTAGTACAATTTTAAATAGATTGAATACAACTTTTATCATTAATGTTAGCATGATCAATGATCATGGGATTATGTTCCTTATTTTTAGTTATATTTTGCACTATATACATGTTGCAAAGTAGTACAATTTTAAATGGATTGAATACAACTTTTATTATTTTTTCCTTTCTCTCATCTCTATTTTATTATTTCAACAGGATTGTGGAAAGTTATTCTTTTTCCCTTCATTTCCATTTATGATTTCAACATCTATTCCGATCCATACTCACGCTCCTTTGATTAGTTTTTGTGCTTAATTAATTAATTAAAGTTGTATTGGTGTTACTTTGAATTATTAAAGTTTCCACTTTAATCTTTCACTTTAGATTATTTTGAAAATGTATTATTTAGAAAAAATATTCTTTATTAGACGATTTACTTCTGATATTCATGTATAGATACCTAACTAAATTCGTTCAACTTCTTTCACAACTTTACCCTCACTCTATATTTCTTTTAAGTTTTAGCAGTGAGCTTTATTCAGCTCAATGGTTATGAAACAATTACTTTGTACTTTATATTAAAAGTTCCAACTATTGAAAAGCATACATACATATATAAAAATAAATTAATGACCCGTACATATACATACATATATAAAGGAGGAAGAGAGGAAAAGGTAAAGTGAGCTCTCCTGACCTTCTAGAGAAGCTATTAATTAATGCATGCTCGAAACATGTATGCGTAGTTTTTTATAGTATTAAATAAATTCGAAGTATTAGTTATATATGACATGCGAGTATACCACTATTGACTTGCCCACCATTGCAAATAAAAGGTTTCTTTAGAGTGAGCTTCCAAGAAAAATATAATCCATCATAAATGTCTCCATTCATTGATCTTGCATTCTTATTCTTAAACAAATTAAATGGGTATAATTGTATTAAAGAGACAATCAGACAAACACGAGTACAAAATTGCAAGAAAACTTGTACATGAATTCCCTCTCATAAAAAATGGAAGCACAAATGAAAAAAAGCCAGCCACTTGCTATAACAAGGCTATATGATGCAGCACTCGAGGGAGATGTACCTTCGTTGCTTAACTTGCTCGAGGAAGATCCACTTATCCTTGATCGATGCATCATCGAAAAGTCAGGAAGCTATATGCAGTCACCGTTACATGTTTCAGCTAATTTTGGGCATGTAAACTTTACTAAGAAAATAATAGAAAAAAAGCCAAAACTAGTAGAGGTGGTTGATCAATTAAAAAGATCATCACCCCTACACATTGCCTGTGCTGAAGGGCAATTGCAAATCGTCGAAGACTTGCTTGTGGTGAATTCAAGCATTTGCTACACACATGACCAAGATGGTAAGACGCCTGTTCATGTAGCTGCCATGAATGGTCGAATCGAAGTACTTAAAATTCTTTTGAGGGTAGAGCCACAAGCTGCTTGGGAGCGGACTATTGGTGGTGAAACTATTTTGCATTTGTGTGTGAAACATAAACAAGCAATGGCTCTAAAGTTTTTAGTAGAAACTATGGACGATGATGAGTTGCTTAACTTCGATGATGCCCTTGGCAATACGGTCTTGCACCTAGCTGTAGCTGCCAAACAATCATCGGAGGTATGATGAAAATGAACAAGTCTTTTTGTATCCTTTCCTTTTTGCTACCTCCGTTACATATTATTTGCAACGATTTGACATAAAGTTGAGTAGAAAAATGTCTAATTATTACAAATAATATGTAACGGAGGTAGTATTTAAAGAAAGTACTATTATAATGTTTTTTTTTTTGTTTACGAGAGAATATAATGTTTCTTTTATCAAATAATGATATCATGCATTTGTTATATCTTTTAATGCATTATAAATTGAAAACAATGCAAATAGAATTTGGTGCCCCATTGACAATTTAATTTAATCCCATTTTAATTGGACTCAATAGTCCAAGTGAATCTACATATACATTTATAATTTAATTTTATAACCATGTTTAGGTTGAATATGGGTCTAAAATACAAAGCCAATAAATTGCATACATCATCAATTATCATTGTTATGCGTGCAGATGGTAAAATTTATACTTGAACATCCAAAGATTAAAAATAATGCTATAAACAAAAAAGGATCAACAGCCGTGGATATTCATAAACGAAGTAAGATGGATTCAACGAGTAGCAATGGACAGATTTGGCAATATCTCAATGGTGCCACTGCATTGCCAGCAAAAGAAGCCTTAAAACCGAAAAAAGACCGTGCTTGGTTGGAGAACCAACGCGCAGCTCTAATGGTGGTGGCGTCCTTGATAGCAACCATGGCCTTCCAAGCCGGAGTCAATCCCCCAGGAGGCGTTTGGCAGGAAACAAACAATGAATCAGGAGGAGAAGATGTTAACCACTCAGCCGGCACTGCTATACTGTCATCTGAATTTGGAATGGTCTATAGATGGTTACTAGTTAGCAACACAATAGGACTGTTATCATCAATAAGTGTCATTCTTCTCCTTATAAGCGGCCTTCCCTGCAAGCGATATTTCTTGTTATTTTTGAGGATTACCTTGTGGACTGCAGTCTCGGCAATTGTATTGACTTACATGTTCTCAGTCTCAATTCTAATCGATGATGGATATGGATTTAAGATGGTCGACGTGATTTTGAACACCGTGCCAGTGGTGATGGGGACTATACTCTTAGGACATGCTTTGCGATTCATATGGAAGCTTGTTGGTTGGCAAAGGAGGCAATCGATAGTTAAGTTTTGCAAGATGTGTTATCCAAGGTCAACAAACACTACGAATGAATCAAACTTGAACAACATCAACAACGTCTAATAATGGTCACAACTCAAATGTCTGTTGTCATCACATTCTTCGTAATTATCTACTCCAATTATGTTTGGTTTCGAGTGTGTACCGAATAATTAACCTATCTTCATTTGTAATGACAGCACTCTTATCTATTACTCGTAATTACTTAAGTTTTTTCTAACCTAATCTAGATTACCCGTAATTTATTAAGATATGTTATGAACTTATTTGCATGCATGAATCAGTGCAGATGTTAAGTTATTGCTAGATGATAAAGTTATTCAGAAAAAATTGAAATAATTGCAGTAAACAAGGTTTAACAGCTTTGGATTGTCACTTGCTAGTAACAAAAATGAAAAAAAATATGTTATGTCATCGAAAGTATTAAAATGACTCATGACCCGACCCGATTGATAGGTCTACACACAAAGTATTAAAATTATACTCCGTATTAGATAGTGAAGTATATTATATAATCGATTAGAACATATTATAAATGGATGAGGTGCATTTTGAACTCTTGCTTTGCTTCAAAAAATATTATGATATAAAAAAAATTAAATGATGATTATTTAGAGTTATAATCTAATATTTTTTTGAATAAAATTATAATTCAATTTGTATATGAAATATTCGTATTTTGTTGACAATAAAACTCTAAACTAATAATTTTATCCAAAAATTCTACCCAAATTTGATTGAAAATAAAATTCTAAACTAATTTTTTTATCCAACAAAGTCTATATAAATCTAATCAACGTGGTGCGACACTTAGCGAAAAGTTGAAATGTCAAGTGTTGTTGTCTCGTGATTTGGCTAAAAATTTAGCTTTATATATTAGTTACTTCGTATATGACAAGGTTATGGTCAAGATAGTGCTTACTTGGCAAGTGTGTTAAAGTTCATTGTATCACCTATATATTAAGGAGTACATAGGTTATCAAAAAATTAAATTGATGTGTTTAATTTCTTGAAAATTAAATAGTTACATAAAACATGCATTTATTTCGAAATAGGGGGAATACTATACAACTAAATAAAGTAAGAGTACAACACACAATATCTCATCACATATAATTTCAACAATCTAACTTACAGAGTTACATTAACAACTTCAATCATGCATGTATCCATGGATTACACTCTCAATTTGTCCTGCATATCCTTAGTAATGGCAGGTATACAACTCGAGCTTCGAGCGAGGCCACCCTTCCTAGGAGGAACACCACCCTTAGCAGCCCTATCACTATTACTTTTCTTCAACAACTTCTTCACATCATCAGCTTGGTACAAATCAGGGTAAGCCCTGCCTAGCCTATTAAACCTTACACAAGCATTCATATGTACTTCTAAGGCTTCCTCCCTCGTCTCACCGCCATTTTTCTCCATTTCTTCCTTCACTGCCTCGGCGCACAACCCACATATCAACTTCCCTGAGTACTTCTTCCTCATCTCTTCGATGTACTCGCCCGAGCACTCTTCACTCATCCCACAACACTCACATTTTGCTAGCTCGACTTCAGATAATGTAGGGAGGCCGGTTGAAGCAGGATCATCATCATTCCCTTGATCAAGTATATGTTGTAATACACTCGAAATGTCGGATTTTGTTCTATGGAGGTTATCCATTGATGATGTTGCAAGTTTACTTGGTGCCATGGTATGATTAGTTGTTTTATGTAAAAATTGATGAAAAAACACTAGAAAAAATTGGATATTTGAAGAATGTACAAGAAAATTTTATATGGGGTTAGTAAGGCTTAAGATACTGATGAGCAAATTACGAAAATCACGAGATCGAAACCAACCATCATATAAAAAGATGTGGAATTTGGTTAAGTACACAATAGAGAACGATGGAAAGCAACTAAGAAAGTAAAGATTAAACACAAAAGTGTACTTTTTGGCGATTTTAATCACGAGAAATGGCTTAAAAATAAAAAGTTGAGGATAAAAAAGACAGAGGAAAAGTTATGTGAAAGTTATTGAAAGCAGAAATTTGGCTTTAATTTGAGTTCACGGTTTGGAGAATGGATGTAGAAGCAAGTAGATGGATTACTTGCATGTTTCTACAGTATCCACATAAAATATATGATAGTGCCTTCATGTAAAAGACAACCAACAAAAATATCAAGATATATCATCTCTTTTTGTTTGGTGTACAGAGAGTCGTAACAGGTAGTGATGTCGATAATTTTGATTTAAGGTTTATAGTGATTTCTTTAAGACTTTACAGACTATGTAGAGACGTGGTCTGCCTATCTGGCATCCAAAAACAGTACATTACTTATGGTTGGATTAAGTCTTGCATAAAATATACCACTATATAAGTAAAAGGCTAGTAATTCAACATTATTGCCATATAGTTTTAAAGTGAAACCTCATTTGACTTTATAAAGTTTTTTATATTCTCTTTTAAAATGGGTGCGGCCAAGCAATTCTTTAACATAATTTCCCTCATATAGCATAATTCAAATTAGTCAATTATCATATTAAAGTGATTTACTTATACAATGCCTATGTATAAATATTCGGATTCACTATGATCTGTTAAATTTATTTTTTTATTTTTTTATTTTTTTTGGTGTTTCACCCAATTCACCATTTGGGCTAATCCGGATATTAGTTCTTCTTCTATTTAATGAATTTTTATACAATCAATCTTTAACCTAAATTACTGCTTCATCTTAATCTTATTCAGCGGGTAGTCAGCCGCTAATGTTAGAACTTCAAAGATAACACCCTATTGACTTAATTATAGCGCAACTGCGCAATTATCTAAGTTTACACAGGTTAATTGAACTCTTAATTCTTGTCTCCTAAATGTAATCATCTCTTAATCAAGACATTCAAAGTATTACACTCTTGTTAATTATATGCCTCCTTTAAAATAATACGGAGTATTAAATTATGTATGATTGTTTAGTAAAGCTTACATAATTACAATGCGATAGCTTAATTTCATTATCCCTTGTGTTTTTGGCAAATGTCACATGATTTGTTTTATGTTCTAACTTTAAGGCACTTTTGTATGATCTTGTACTTAGCTTGTGCAAAAAAAAAAATTTAAAAAAAAAATTTTTAATTAAATAAAATTAAAAATAAAATAAAACTAGACTTCATTCATTGTTGGAGTGAGGAATTAACGTAATCAAATTGATATCTTGCTGAATTTTAGGGTACTTATCACGCAAACAAATCTATTGCCTATATAAAGTAGAAACCTAGGCTTTGATTATATTGTTACCCTTAATTTCAGGGTAGATTTATTACGTTAACAAAAGGGTTATGCATTTTTGTCCATATATGATACAAAGCTATACAATACTTAAAAATGGAGGAGTTATATGAATTTATTCTAAGAGTTAAAAGGTGTTCATCGTATGTTCGATTATAAAGCTACACCCTTTCTCATCTTCGTATTTGTACAAGCACAAAAAAAAACAAAAAGAGAGAGAGAGAGAGAATGTAAAAGTTTGTAAAATTACATTATATTAGACCTAGCAATCCTGACCCAAATCCGATGACCCAACCCAAATGACCCGACCCATGACCCGAAAGTGACCTGAAACCAGTGACCCGAAATTGACCCAAAACCCGAATCAACCCGGCCCGACCTCGGGTCGAGTTCGGGTCGGGTCAAGTTTGGGTCGGGTCAGTTCGGGTTGGGTCAATTTTCGGGTCAGGTCAGTTCGAGTCGAGTCCAATTTTCAAGTCACATTACAAATAAATTAAAAAAAAAAAAAAGTAAGTCAATTTGATTGCGGTTTTTTTCTATTTCGGTTTGCTAAGGCCAAGTCTTTAGCTTAAATAGATTCTGGTCATTTTAGGTATAAGATAATTTTGGTTCGAGTCACTTTGGATTTTGAGTCTATTTGGGTCAATTAATTCAAGCTAAAGGTCGGGTCAAGTTCGGGTTGGGTGAAATTCGGGTCTCGGGTCAACTTCGGGTCGGGTCAACTTTGGGTCGGGACGATTCGGGTTGGGTCATTTTGGGTTTCGGGTCAAGGTCGGGTCAGATCCACTTCAGGTCAGGTTTGGGTCGGGCCGCGATACCCGATCCGACCCGATTATTAGCCGACCTGAAATCAACCTGAAACCCAAAATGACCCGACCCGACCCGAACTTGACTCGACCCGAAATGACCCCACCCGAATGACCCATTTGCCAGGTCTACATTATATGAATGGAAATCGTATGTATCATAAAAGGATGTTCTTTTCTCCAAACAATATTATACTTCTCTAATTCACTTTAATTTATATTATAGTTCAATTACGAACTATATAATCATTTAAACAATATTATAGTTGTATTTCAAATGACTCTGTTATAAATGTTGGTATTACACCTTTTTTTCCTAAAAGTTGGGTTGTGGCCCATAAGGCCCCACTCATAATTTGGCTTTTGTAAACGTAAAAAGTTGAGGGTTCACCTACCTTCGGCCCACTCATAATTTGGTACGAGTATATCTTGGAGTTTTCAGTTTTGGTCTATGAAACTTGACCCAGTTTCTGTTGCCCAAAGTAACATAAAGTTCAGGCCCAAAACATTGAAGCACATGTGACATGTTTCAATCTATCTCCATTCTCTACCTAGCTTGTAATTTTTTTTAAGGTCACAAATTAACAATAAACAAATGATGCAATGATGTTTGATCAAGTTCTTTCAACAAACTAAACTCAACATTCACATTCTCCACCATTATCACTCCTAAACCTTCATAAAGTCCAAAACATGTTGAGAAATTTAATTTCTCTTGTAATTATGAATACGTCAAATCATGAAAAGGACAAATATGTCATTACAAAGATTATTGTGTGAATAATCCTTATATACACTATAAATAGCGGGCTAAGGACCTCAAAGATGACATATTCTGATTAATCTTTTTCAATACTATATATAAATAAATACATACAATAAACATTAAATTTTCAAAAACAATAATATTTGTTGTAACTAGAACCAAATATTCAAAAAATATTGTGTCGTCAATTGATTTTATAAGACAAGTTGGTTCTTTTTTTGCTCCTCTAGTGGGTATTATCCTTGTCCTCTTAGGTCAATTATGGCACTCTTTTGAAACTCATCTTATTTATTAGACAATCCATTGAGTAAAATGCATCATCACGTATCAATAAATCCATATGCACAATACATCTCTTGTCTTAGCTATTCTAACTCAAGTTGTTACATCGGATAGGTGCAAAACGAAAACGATATGGCACAAATTAAAGTCAAAAAATGTATCCTGGCCATGAAAATTGCATGGTTAGAATTGTAAATTGTAAGCCTTATTATAAGTTTGATATAGAGTGGCTAGATGTGACTTCTTGTTTGTGTGGACAGCCAAAAAATTTAAAGACCACACCATATGACTTTACAAGTTGTAAGCAGTTAATGTTATAGCCGTGTACGTGAAAATTCGTTCATTTGGATTCTCACTCACAAATGAACTGTTGATAACTTTTATTGACAAAATATATTAGAACGTAGTTGGAGTGTGGAACTTGGTATACAAAGCTTAAAGTCCCGGACATTCGATTATCATAATCAAAATTGTGAATTTAGAATGATGAAATTTTCAATTTCTTTCCTAACCTCGAAATCATCCTAAGTATTGAGTATGATATAACACGAAGCTCATGTATGGCCCAGAACGTGTTCTTACATTGTGCTAGCTTGCCATTTAATTTCTTTACTACAGTCGTTTATGGTAAATTAATCATGGAGGGCCAACTACGAGCTTGTAATGAGTCAAGTCATTTTATATTGTGTCGATCCGGTTTGATTAATGTCCAACTCTACCTTAATTCCTACCCCGTCTCTATTCCCTCAATTAAGCCCCTAAGGGCCTAAGGCGAAAACTTCCGGCGCTTTTACACTTATTCTCAAAAGTCAAAACCAATAGTCCATAGTATAACTTCAAGTAAACCCAAACTTCTCTCTAGAAGGTCAATATTGCACTATACTTATTTGGTGCATTCAAAGTTGATGAATGTACCTCATCGACCCTGCCTAATAGTAGAATAAATCTAAGTCAAACTTTAGCTGACGTTGACTTAAGTAATTAAACAAAGTTAAATACAGATTATGATTAAATAGTTAATTAATCGATTGATTAAATAATAGACTAGTATATGTACCTTTCGAATTTGTTGGATATTAGTGGGCATGGGCATCAAGGCCATCAACTCCTATGTCCTATCACATAGCTATCCAAGATGAATTGTTTGTGGTCACTGCCTTTACACCGCTCTGCTTATGTTGAAAGCTATGACTCATTTTAATTTTCCTACCCCGATCCAAATCTCCGATATAACTTATCTTACAATTTTACAAATAATTATCAGTGTTATTTATGGATTTTCTTATTAAGGTAAATAAAAGCACCGTGATTAAACCTTATGTTATTTTTTTAATCCAATATTTACAGGTAAAGGTAAGAGACCTCCATTTTTAAAGTTTCTCTAATATGAGTTGATTGTAAAATTTTACGTATTATAAATAATCTATCTAGAAAAATAATAGACAATTCTAAGAAATCATGTTGTCTACCCTATCTTCAAATTGTCGTGATCCAAAAAGGACATGGAATTTGATACTCATACAGCTTGCTACTTACTACTTGTAGCTTTTTTCCAATAAGTTCCTTTATCTTGCAATAATAAAATACTCTAAATATTCTCCTAAAATTAATAGGTACTCTATGTCTCTATCCAATCCATAATCAAACGAACATAAGAAAATCTAATCTGCTACACCTTAAATTTTTTTGATATACCCTGGTCTAGTGGTCTGATTTTATTGCTAAGATTGAATAATTAATAAATTAATGAAATAAGTTAAATAGAACATAGTCTCAAATCATATTATAAGATAAATATGCGAAATGCATAATAATTTTTGTAAATATTCTCTTATATATTTGCTTCTGTTTTGCTTTGGTCATGATTATTGAGAAACCTAATAACATAAACGTCGTGAACCAATCTAGTCTGAGGTGACATTTATAAGTATGAAATAATATATCTTACGGATTATAATATTGACGATAGACGGATGTTTTAAGTTTTTCTACGATTACATAAAATATATATTGGCTATCCAATCACGCAATATAACCTCAAGCCATTAAGCAAACCTCTCAATGAGCTAGGAATCTAGGATGCATGATCAGATAAAATAATACTCCCTTGCTTAAGTGCTAATCATTTGTCCATGCTCTTAAAATATTATACTAATCCATGAAATTCGGATCAAATTGATTTCATGTTAATTGAAAAAGGTCTATACGCTAGTTATTAGGCAGATACTTGTACTAGCTAGTCATTAATCAATATGCCATTTTTTTTATTTTTCCATGAACCTAATAATTGTTGTCGAGTGTTACTTTGTTGACTTGAATTCCTTATTTCACGTCCTAAAGTCAAGCGGAATCTAGTTCAACAACATATTGCCAATTTCCTTTTTAAAAGAGAATAATTTTAGCATTACATCACCGATTCTACAATTGAAATTAATTTCACTAATTAAAATTTAATTAAATATTTTTTACCAATAAATTTAATTTTAACTTGATAAAAAAATAACAACAATGGCGTAAATTCTTCATGATCCCTTGTTTCTTTAGAGTCTATCATATAATACGAAGTACATAAGAATACAAGATGCTCGAGTAATGATCCCAAAAGAAAAAAAGATGCATGAGTAATAAAATTCAAAGAAGACAATTTAGATGCATCAAACAATGAATAAAACTTTGAGAAGTAATTTGGTGTCCTACATTAGCTATTTAGTCAACCGTTTAATTAGCCCTAAAAATATGACGATGTCTCCTACAATCAAAACTTTGAAGGAGCATATAAACATCTTTGATTATCTAAGTCATCCCCTACGAAGACTCCCTACCAAGTATAATATAGCCGGCAATTAATCACCTTATATGCTACTATTAATAAACACTTTTTTTATTTTTATTTTTTGAGGAAACTATTAATAAACACTTAAACGTATATTAGTACTAGATTGCTCATTCTTACTAGATTTTTTATTATTATATAAATAAATGTATGATAAAATACTCTTGATAACCATAGAGTGCATGATTCCATATTCATCTCGGGATCGAGTTTATTTCATAATTCAAGTGGTTAATGTTTCTCTTTCAGTTTCAAAAGATCTTGGTATCAATTGCCACCCCGGCCCGTCCTTGTGGTTCTCGAAACACCAAAAAAAACATAGTACATATAGATTTTGTACTTTTATAGTCCAACTTTAGCAGCAATAACATGTCTAATTTAGATGTGTTAATTCTAATACTTGAGTCGTATCGGGTTATATTGAATTTATTTTGAAGTTGAGTTATGCTAAATTATCATGTCCATACAAATTAAAATCTTAATCATTTTTTTTCAAATCAAATTGAATCAGATAGTTCAGTCAGTTTTTGACATCTCTCCTCTAATCCCATCTAACAATTTTGACCTTTAAAAAAAACCATAAATATTGTTTGACTTATTCATAAATATAAAAAATAAAATTTAAATTCAAAAAAACATTTTAATTTGTTTCCCTAAAGCCGAAAATCCATCCCAACATTGACGCGGTAAAAAGGTGGAACATTAAACGCCCACCTCCATTTCTCTCTCTCCTCATTCTGTCTCCATTTTCCAACCAACCAATCCCCATTTTTTATTTTTCTCCCTTCAACTAAATAAATAAATAAATGATCAAAACTAAAAATCCAAATTTCCATTTTATTTCCTCCCATTTTAAAATAAATAAAAAAATAATAAACATAAAAAATTCCTCTATAAAATTTCCCTTAATTTCATCAAAAACATTTCTTCCTCCTCTTTCTCTCTCTAACCTCTGCTCCACCGTCCTCTCTCCACCGCCTCAACTCGCCGGAACTTCGCCGCATTTTCTCTCTCCTCCGCCGGAACCACCGTCAATGGCGGCGACGAACGTGGAGGAGCTTACCTCCGGTGCAAGCGGCAGAATTATTCCTCTTTTTCACCGAGCTAAATCAATGGCGCTTCTCCTCTTTCCATCCTACAATTTCCTCAAAAAATTCATCGTCCTTTTCTACTCTTCCTTCCTCTGTTTCCTCCTCCTTCTTCTGCCGCGTTCTCAACGCTTTTCGGAGTCGGAGTCGGAGTCGGAGCTTCGGCCGGCGGCGAAGTTCCGGCGGAGGAGATTGTTGGAAGAGGAGGAAGATACACGGCGGCGTCGTGCGCTTGCTGAAGCGTTGGAAATGATGCCGGTTAAGATTGATGGAAAGGAGGATTGTAAATGGAGTACTTCGATTTTCTTTGGTGTTCGACGAAATGCCCTCTTTTGCCGGTCTTGGTTCCCGGTTTCCGGTAATCCCAAGTACGTTTTCATTTTTTTATTTTGTTTTTAATTATTATTATATTTGATTTGATTTCGTGTTGATTGGGGATGTAATTTCTTGGAAATGTGTATTTTTTTTATTTGCATGTTGATAATTGTTTAATTAAAATTGGTTTTTCTGGGTGTTTCTGGGTTTAATTGCCTGACATTCTTGGTTTTTTTGTTATTTTTTTTTCGGAGGGTTTAATTTATACTATGTTTGGAAGTTACCGGTGTATTTTGTGACTAATTTTTTGGGTATTAATTAATTGAAATAACTTTGGGGTTTGGATTGTGGATTAGCTGAGTTTATGTTGGAGATAAGCGAATTTGCGTGCAATTTTGATGGATTTGTGAATTAGTTTAGAGGCTGAGTTGATTGTTAAAGAGTGATCATTTTTTGTTTCCTCTGTAAAGATCTATGTTATGTTCATTGAATTTGTTTCTTCGGTGACAAATGAGCTAAGATTCCTAAAGATGCTACAGTTGAAAGGTTGAGGATTCGATTCTTTAGTGACCAAAATTATAGTGCAAGGAAATGAGAAGCAGCTTAAGGGTTAGATGAAATGAGGGATTGATGGTTTAGCTCAAGTTAGAAGTCTTAAATTCTTAATTGTCATCAAATTTATCATTGATTTGGAAAATTTTGGGTTTGAAATTTGAATTATCTTCGTATTCCAATAATTTAGAACAATGATTTTTTGGGCAATTTAATGCTTGGTGAGGAGGTTGGTTGCGTAAGTTGTATCATTTAGTGATTGTGTGTTTGATGGTTAGTATTAGTATACTACATATAAGGGATTCTTCTGGAAGTTAATTGCTTTGAAAGTTCATATCTTGTTTTGTCAAATATGAGTTTATTATTGGATGTGGCACATTGACAGTAATGTACTAGTCTGGCAATTTGAAGGTGCAAGTTAATGATGTTTTTAAAATATTTTGTGATATTGAACAATCAAAGTCTTGCCTTTTTTAAATAAAAAAAAAAATTTGGGATTTCAATCGTTAATTGTCCTCTTTTTTCTGGTTCTCTGTTTGTGTATTGGCTCATTGGGACGTTGTGTCACTTGTGTGCTGAGCTTTCGGTGGGAATTATTCTTGTCTCACTTGTTGGTCTAGGTCTATTTTTGAAATAGCTATTGATGGATGACCATTCAAATTGATTAAGTGGGGAAGGGTTAGAAACTGAAATTGGTATGGGAAATGTCAAATGCGTGTAAAAATTTCTAGCTGGGGGTAAATCATAAGCGGTTTGACTAATTGTTCTTCAAGGAAGCAAGAATATATTTGCATCTTGTATAAGTCTTTCCTTATCTACATTATAACTGAGTCCACTTATTTGAAGACAATTTTCCAATAACTATAATTATCCACCTAACATTACAAACCAGCACTTGATCAACTTGAAACAAAAGGTTTTTTAAATTGATTATTTCCTGGTGTAGGACATGACCACCTCACTTGTTGACTATGTCTTTCATATGTAGCTTACCTAACGAGTACTCCTTTAGTCTCTTAAATTGCCTGATTTTCATATTTGGTTTGTAACTTTCAGTTTCCTCTATTAACTATTTAGTTACATTTTCCCCACTTAACACCTCACAAGAAGAATAAAAGACAATACCAATATACCATATGCACTACTGTTCCTAGCTCTTAATAAAGTGAAAAACTCATTCTGGCGTAAACATTACTGGACAAAGGGAGTATTATGTAGGACTCAGTGCCCCTTGTAGTTGACTTTTCTATTCAGCTTTTCTAGATGGCTAACTAAAGAACAAGGTCCAAAAGTGTGGAATAAGAAAGCTAAATTTGCATGTACCAAAAGACAAAATAGAGGTATCTTAGTCAAATGTTTTCATGTAGACATCTTCTCTCACAATCATCAGTAACATCACAGAAATTAAGGTCTCTATAGAAGAGTTTCAGGGTTACATCAGTATCCATTTACACCGTTTCTTGGAGATTAATGTGAAGAGGTGTGGTAAAGAGTGAAGGATAAAGACCAGATAGGACTGTTGGTACTTTAGGGACATCTCTTTATCTCATCTTCTGGTTCAGTGCTGGGCCTATGGTGATGGGCAATTTCCACTTCGTCAGTCTCTCTTTAACGTTCATATGTTATTGGGAATTAGATAGTGTTGCGGCTTATTCATATGCCTCTGTCCATTGTTGAAGTTTATAGACAGTAAAGGTAAGGAAAGTGGGAAAATTAAATTGAATAAAAGGAAGAGTGACAGATATGAAGTGTGTTTTGTTGTTTTCTATCCAATTACTCAATAATTAGTACCGTGTCATATATTTTGAGGTCCTTGATAAAATGTAAACAGCACACTGTAGCTGCTGGTTGTATCTGTATACGTTACATTATAAAAATATAATAATGTTGGAACACAACAGTAAAAGGACATAGTCAGTTTTGAAGACATACATGATTGAAAAACTAGATCTCTTATATCCCAGAGTTGCATCCAGTAACTTGTCCTCGGCATGAGAAATAACTCTGGCCCTTCTATGATACTCAAAAGTCTTTTTTCAAGTTGTTGCTATTGTATACCTCTGTTCCAAAATAATTTTGTTCTTCATTTTTGGTATAGATAATGAAAGTGATTATATCACTGAAATCTTTTCCTTTTTGTTGCACCTTTTCATCTGTCAAAACCATGTTCTACAATCAACTAGTCATTGAAGAGGCATTTTAGGAGTATACATGTACCTTGACTACCTCAACAATTTCATTTTTGAACATCTATATTGAATACAGAGTCATATTGAACCTAAGTGTGAATTCTATATCTGTTTGTCTTTCAAATGCTCTTGCTAATTGGTTTGGAGTGACAGATATAAGGTGTTATCTTGCTTTGTATCATTGTTCGTAGGATTTGTTCTGTGTATTCTCTTAAGAAGCAAAAGGTGAAGAGGTGTTGTTTAGTGATTTCTAATTTTCTGGCTATGCTTTTATTCCTTAGGATGGACGTGTTCTGGTAGTTTATGATGTCTTGGTTGCATGTTGAAGTAGGAGTGACATTTGATTTGTGTATTATTTTAATGATAAAGCATCGATTTTTTTTTTTTTTTTTTTTTTGTCTTTTCCCCCCTATGCTGGTTTCACAGGCTGCAAATTTGAGCAAGTTCTTTATTATACATGGTTCTTCCGTACACCCACATGAACTAAAAATGATTTTGGGGCACACTGTGTACATGGCACACCCTGTTGTATAATAAACATCTTAGCAAATCTAGTCCCATTTTGTTACTTATCAAAGGGTAAAACAGTTCATCCAAAACTAATTTAATTGTTGTGCATGATCCTTTATTCTTTTCAAGTGTTGAATCTGTTGCATTAGTCTTAATCTAGCAGCAAGTGAAGGGTAAAAATGATACCCTCTGTAACTGGTTGTTTTTGTAGGTTGTCATATCAATAAATAATGACGAGTTCATACAATAGTGATAAAGGTTCTATTTCAGTAGAAGATTTGTTGTTTGATGTACCTGTTTTTTACCCGCTTCCCCTTGGTTTCGCATGTATGTGGTAACTGAAGCAAAACTACCTGCTTTCTGGAATTTTGAGATAAATGACACTATAGTTTTTCTATACTATATTTACTAGTGTTTATATGATTTCAGGGGCATTATCATTATCATTCACGGACTTAATGAACACGGGTAATTACTGAGAACCTTCTCAATATTCTTTTGCTGCCTGCAATGGTGGTCTGAGCAGCTTTCTGTGTCTTTCAAAATAACCTGATTTACTTTTTTTGGTTTATTTGCAGTGGAAGATATGCTCACTTTGCAAGCCAATTAACCTCTCGCAACTTTGGGGTGTATGCTATGGATTGGATAGGTAATTTTAGTAATTACTTAACAGTTTTTTTTACTACTAAAATTGACAAATATTGAGTTATTACTGTGGTGGTCTTCAGTTGTCCTATGTTGTGACAGCTCTAATCTCATTTGTCAAATTATTGCTTGCTAAGCATGTCTTGCATGGAGGCTAAAGAGTGGGTTACTTAGATATTATTAAATAGGATATATTCCTGAGTTGGTGTATTTCTTATGCAATATGTTAGTCTAAAAGCTCTGCAATCAATACCATCACATATGGATATATGATATTTAGTGTGCTGCATCGTGTGCTGCATCTTGTAAAAGCTACTCTGTAGAAATTATTATGTATGCTGCATTCTGGTTTTGGTATATTTTCCAACAAAGTAATCGTTTATAAAACATGTCTGCATATGCGGCAGTTTGTAATTAGGACACTTTTTATTTCGTGTTTGATAAAAAATAAATTCATTACCGGATTTTCCTTTTCAGGATGATTAATCTAGGAATCTCATTGTGTTTTTCCCTCTCTTGTAGGCCATGGTGGTAGTGATGGGTTGCATGGGTTTGTTCCTTCCCTTGATAATGTTGTTGCCGATACAGTGAGTTGGAACTTTGTCCATTTCATTCTTATCTTGTCATTTTAGAAATTGTTCTTGTAAATAGAAGGTCTCCCTCTTTGGCCTCTTACTTAGTTCTATGCCTAAAGTTAATGTTACTGAGCTCCTTTTGCTAAATTCTTTTATAAATAGGCAGCTTTCTTGGAGAATGTAAAACTTGAACATCCTGGGGTACCTTGCTTCCTGTTTGGTCACTCTACTGGAGGTGCGGTGGTTTTAAAGGTTAGTTATCTCACTCCTACAGAGTAATCGATAGTTTGGAGGTTTTTACACTCTTTGGGATTAGAAATTGGCCGAATTATTCCCTAACAGTGCATTTACTCTGTTCTTTTACAGGCTGCTTCATACCCTCACATTGAAAGAATGGTTGAAGGGGTTATATTGACCTCACCTGCTTTGCGTGTTAAACCAGCACATCCTGTGGTTAAGGTATATTTGTACACTATGGCTTGAAAGTCTGTGGGAGCATACTTAGCAATTTTATGGCATATCATTGGGAGTATTGACCTCACCTGCTTTGCGCGTTAAACCAGCACATCCTGTGGTTATGGCACATCCTGTGGTTAATGAGTATTGGGAGTATTTTGTTAGACAAGACCAAGTCCCTATACATATTTGCTGACCCTGGTTGGTTACTTTGCCTCAAGTCTGGCCATAGTATTGGATTTTGGGGTATAAAATGGGGGGTCCTTTGATCTTACAAACCTAATCTTGGTCATGCTCCCTTCACACACACACTGACACACATATACATACCCTAAAAGAATAAAGGAAAACAAAATGTTAGGGAGAAAGTATTGATGCTTATACTTATGCTTATGCTCATGCTGCTGTCTATGCAGGTTGTAGCCCCTTTGTTTTCCTTGGTTGCTCCAAGATTCCAGTTCAAAGGTGCCAATAAGAGAGGCATCCCAGTTTCCAGGGATCCAGCTCAACTTCTTGCAAAATACTCTGATCCGCTGGTTTATACTGGTCCCATAAGGGTCCGAACTGGGCATGAGATCTTGCGCATCACTGCTTATCTGACACGCAACTTCAAATCTGTCACTGTACCATTCTTTGTTCTTCATGGAACTGCAGATAGAGTGACTGATCCACTGGCTTCTCAGGATCTCTACGATCAAGCAGCCTCCAACTTCAAAGATATAAAGCTTTATGATGGCTTCTTGCACGACCTCCTCTTCGAACCTGAACGAGAAGAAATTGCATGGGACATTATTGACTGGATGGAAAAGAGGCTAGACGTGGCTCAGTACTTTGGAAAATTAGTTGATTGATTAGGTGTTACTCGACATTCAAAAAAGAGGTTGGTGATTGCTAATCACTGTGAAGTGTTTATAATACTTCTGTCCTGCATAAATTGTCACACTGATATCGTTATTTGAACTCATAGTAGCATGTGGCTAGTATGTTTGGACAGAGGTATTTGTTTTGAAAAAGGTGTGTAGTTTGTAAATTGTATAGCATATAGTCAGGTCTTTTTGGTAGATTGGTGTGTCAAATTACAGTTGCAAACTGTTTTCTGGCAAATTTGCCTTCAAAACGTTTGCTGTGATCTGTATATGTATATGATATGAAACCGTCATTTTAGTTGTTTTGAGGTGTCCTATAGCCTACCTGGATTTCGATGAGAGCGGAACGTTTGTACAGGTCTAGGTGTAAACAGTCCTACTCGCAATATAGAGAGGCTGATTAATCTTTATACATATATATTTTGTTGTCAAAAACTCGAATTATTGGGTGCTTATATATAGAAGTATAAAATTTTTTGGTAGGTAGCTGTATTGTTCTTAAAACCATATTCTGCGTTATAATATGATTATATGAATGCCATTTACTACGCATATTATCTAAATTCTAAAGTAGATTATTTCCAAACTAATAAGTGTAACTGTGTAACAACTAACAACTGGTTTGCAGCTTGCGTATAAGTATAATGTTGTTTAATTTTAAAAACAAAATTATACCTTAATCAGGTAATAGAATAATGGTCATCGCATTGACTAAACTGCAATAGCACCGTCCAAATCTTGCATCAGTTGATCCTCTTTCATTTATAATAAATTGCAATTAACTTCTGTCTTTTCTTTATTTTTATGTTCACCATATTAGTGATATTACCAGCTCATCTTCATTTCTACCCTATTATGCGACCGGTCTCACCAAACACACAACAGTATGTCATATTTGATGATATTACAAGTCACCTCTTAGACCAATTGAATGTTGGTGTAGTGGTAATTGGGACTGTACTTGGTAGGGAGAACTTGTGTTCGATACCTTACAACAACAAGGGATTGGAACCTAACCACCCAAAACTGATCCCAGGGTTGAACATCAAAAAAAACAAGTCACCTCTTAGTCTTCAAGATACTTTATCATTAGTTGTCGTTCTTTTTATTCTAAATTTAAAATAGATATTGATAATGTAATTTGAACTAAATACACGATCAATGAATAATATATGGAGCAGTTAATATATGACCATCTTTAACAAAAGAGAAGGCATAATTTAAGAATCTCACAAGAAAAATAACCTGAGGACTGTAGTTATTAGCTAAGCATCTATGTTTATTTCTTTCGGCAGAAGACAGACTTTCTTTATTAATGATTTTTTTGTGAACATTTAGTGCCTTTTGTCATTATCATCATGTTTCATTTTTAAGTCGTTTGTTTTCTTCGTTTATTTTAATTCACAAAAGACAGAATAAACTTTTTGGAGCATTTTGTCAAATTAATATTACTTGGTATTATTTTATTAAGTGAATACAGTAATTTGGAATTTGTTCTGTTATTAGATAGTTCTATATTCTATGTCTTTGGATCGTGTTCACCGCCCTTATCTTCTCACTCAGCCAGCAAATGCATAAATTCGGTACAACATCATAATTCATAAGATTAAGATAATGATTATTTAAAGTTTGTGCGTTAATCTTTTGAAGTATTAGTAGTCATAGTAATACAATCTATCTATCTTTAAGTACGTGTTTACAACCTATTTGGTTGATACAAGTAGTAATAATGCTAATTGATGTTGATAAACGAATGTGTGTGTAAATTTCTTTGGAAATTTTATGTCAATATCTTTGGTGTAATGTTTAACTCATCAGGCTTATTTTAAGTGTTTTTTTTTAATATTTATAATGAGGGTTAATGAGCATTTATTTATAAAAAACATAAATTTGAAATGGGTTGCTTTTTCCATGGACACAAGGACGAATACACGATGGTTTCCTTGTAAAATTACATTGTAATATATGCTCTTTTTTTTTTTTTTTTCCTTCGTCACCAACTCACCACCTATCAAATAGGTCACAATTGCTAAATAAAAATTAGCTAATAAATAGTTGTAACATATTAATAATAATGGTGGCTTGTAACCACCAAATTCAAACAAATTAATATGCAATAGTTCCATTGGTCGTTAAACTTAGCGATTAAGGGTTTGTTCACATTTATTGAACTGAACTGATTTGAGCAAAACTGGATAGAGCTGAAATGAATACGGAATATTTTATAAGAGAAGGAAATTAGGAACTGAAATTAAGCTGAAGTGAATAAGCCCTAACTTAAAAAATTGCTAAATTAATTAGTAAACAGCACACGCCAGCCAGCCAGCACGGTTACTTGGTGTCTTGGTAACTTGGTTTGCCAATGTTTCCGCAAGTTAAGTATGCTTAGATCTAGCTTCTTAATTGCTTAGATCTAGCTACTTAAGTAAATATTATGATCAAGAAATATAAATTTTGCATGTGTACTTCTCAGTTCTCACTTAGCTTTACTCAGTACTAGCACAAAATGCCAACCTACAAAATCACGTTGGCTTGAGAAATTGCGTGGTCCATACAAAATAAATAAATTAACGTGCTTGGACAATTGTCAACTGATACTCTATGATTTGTGGGGTATTAATGTACTATGTGAACGAACCTTGTAATTTGTTGTTTTATCTCTTCCATTTCAACTTTTTTTTTTTGGTTAATGGTCCTCCTACACTTAAGCTTGTGAGGATGGTGACATTGACATTTTTTTGACATTGACATTAACATTGCTCATAACTTCATAAGTCATAATTGGTTCTGTTTCCTTCGAGAGAAGGAAAGTTTTGGTGGAATCAAAGCTATAGTACATCTACTTTCCCTTTAAATAAAATATATTTTATAGGGACGTAATTAGTTTTTATAGCTAAATATCATCAGTATTTAATGTAAAGTTGTTCATGAGTTAGGTCTGTATATGATAAATCGTTAGGCATGAGAGGCACACCAAAAGGTTTTGTATGGACATCATTTTTATAATTTGGCATGAGCAAGCTAGGTGTCGATCCACTTTCTTTTACCAATAGTTGAAGCAAAAAATAGCTAAAGGGGACCAACTACTATGACCCTGAAGGCTATTTAGAAAGATTAACACGGCTTGAACTTTCCTTATTAATACCAGACATGGCTCGCTGAAGCACAAGCTAAGGCATGTAAGCTTACACAATCGGCCCTAGTTCCAACTCTATCCACGTTGTTTCTTTATTTGGACAAATTTTCATTTTGCTTAATCTAGTCGCTGAGCTTGAACGACATTGAATTGATTGATTTGATAACCATTTCCCAAGCCCTTATCCTCTCATGATGTTTCATTCTTCTTTTCTAATTTTGACTTTTTTTTTTTTTTTTTTTTTTTTTTTGAAAACTTCTAATTTTGACTATTAATTTGTGACACTTTCATCATTCAAAAACTGCCGTAACTCTTTAGGGTGAAATTACTCTTAGGATCTGTTCATATTTACTGAACTGAGCTAAACTGAACTGATTGGAGCTGAACTGAACTGAACTAATTAGAGCTGAATCGAACCGAGCTGAAATGATTATTTTATGAGAGAGGGAAATTAAGAGCTGAACTGAACTGATTGAAATTAAACTGAACTGGACTGAACTGATTAGAGTTGAACTGAACTAAACTGAACTGAAATTAAGTAAATGTGAACAGGCCCTTAATGTCCTAAAGCATGTGTTGCTCCTTTAGAATATACACATTTATAGATTACATACATCAGATAAACTCAATTAAATGGTCTTTTTGGACTTTATTTTCTCTTCGTTTCTTCCAAACCAATCACAATCTTTGTTTTCTGATTAACATTGGGATAAGCTTGACAGTTTTGAATTGTTTAGATGGAAAACAACAAGAAATTACTATATACGACCAAATAGACTATTACAATCACATGACTTAAATTAACGACCAATAACACTCCAACATTTTTAATGTTCTTCAACTGCCTTTTTATATGTGTGAGTCGTCCTTGCGTTATATTGAACGGTACCAATGAAACTTAACAAAAGATTTTCCCTTTTTATGTGCTTGGTAGTTGGCATGAATGAGTTGAGACAAGATAAATGAATATTGTAAAGCTCATATGATGATAATCGGTATATTAATATCAATTGGATGTTGGTGTAATGGTGTTTGGGACTACACTTGGTAGGTAGGGAGGACTTGTGTTCGATCTCCCACAACAACAATTGGGAGGGGATTGGAATCTAACCACCCAGAACTGATCCGAATCCGGATTAGCCCAAAAGGTGTACCGTTTGAAACACAAAAAAAAAAAAAAAAAAAAAAAAAATAATTAAGTAAACTCACTTAGTAACAGCTTCGATTAGTTAACAAATAACGAGACAACGATATAAAAATTGAACCTTTATTTATTCAGAAGATTATCATAACAACACTTATTAAATTAAAATCTCCAATAATGATACAATTTTATTACTAGCATAAAATACCATCAAATTAAAAATAAAACTAAGATTAAGAATATATAAAAGCTTTACAATTTTAATTAGCTTCACATTGACAATAAGCTTCTTCCATCTTAATAGCCATGTCATGAGCAATAGCCTTAAAAACCTCACAAAGACCTTCTAAGGTAAACCCTTCAACAGGATCAGCTTCAAACGTCCACACAAACTTACACCCACTTCTTCCATCATCATCATCATCACCGCCTTCGTCGCTCGGAAACAACCGTATCGTTGAGACATAAGACTTAAACCCTGCGTTATTATCAACAATGTCATAGGACAAACACATCTGTGATGGATCAATGGATATAAGCCTTTCTTTAGCATACCGAGCCACACCATCGCCTCCGAAAGTTGAGGACTCACAACACCTAACCATGCCTGGCTCACCTAGCTCACCTTCTACTAGGTAACACTTCTCAATGTGAGCAAACCACTTGTCTAAGGAGCAAAAATCTGCTATGAGTGGCCATACTTGTTGTGGTGTGAGTTTTAGCTCTACTATTGTCTCTCCTTCCCATTTGATTGACTCTTGAACTTGATCTCCCATTTTTAGTGAGAGAAATTAGTGAGAGAATGTAATAGATTTGGATTTTTTTAAGGTGAGTTTATGGGGTGAAGAAGGATGATTAAGAATGAGCTTTTATAGACCAAGAATATAATAGTTGCACAATTAATTAATTTAAGTGGCCCAAGAAATTAAAGTAAAGACTAAAGACTTAAAGAGTACTTGTGGAGGTTATGTGTTACCTTAAATATTTCTTTGAGATTTATAATCTGTTTGGTTTTATTTATACTTTCGTGTATGAGTGTGACAGTTTGACCATCTACATAAATACATGACATAGAGATAGAGATTGAGAATATAATATTAATCTATAATATTTTAGCTGTTGGATGCTAATCCCTCCTGCTCATTTTTAAAAGTTATTCCTATTTAAATTTTTTTTTTTAAGACCATCGTCACTCAAACTAAAGGACACTCCGTAACTAAGAGACTTAGAGAGTAGCTTCATTATCAAAAGGTACTCCATAATATATATATATTTATCACTTGTAACGTTGACATTTTGTAGTTATTCTCTAATATTTTAATTTTTTTAAACTAACTATATTATTGTCTAGTATTTGTATAAGCCTTACACCATTGACATTTATTTAGAAGTAAGGAGTGGATTAAAAGATAGTGTATTGTTGGCATGGGCCCTAGTTGAATATGAGCCGCAACACAAATTTGTTCTTCTAATTTGGTTGATGGTTTGTTATGATTTATTTTTTTCGCTTTGTTCTTTTAAACCTCATGCTTTTAGTGGGGAGCAAAAGTGAAATGGTTCATCTCAGAGAAAGAAGAAAAACAAATTATACGAAGTAAGTCAAAATACTGTTCAACAATGTGAGACACGAAAGTTTCCATAAAGTACTGTATGGGATGATAACTGGGCATGACCGATATCTTGCGAAAGCACATGACCAGATCACAAGAAGATGCTGATATGTTGCAGAAAGAGGACATGTCGGCCTGCCGCAATTTAACACGTGGCAACAGAAACTCGACACTTGGCACAAAAGGTTGTGCATGGGTGAAAGCCACCTGTCAAGGTAGATTACTATAAATAAGTAGGTAAGACCTCATTAATAAGGGGATGAATGACACTCTCTCTCTCTTCTTTCTCTCTACTTTCTCTCTCTTACTTACCTTCTTTTCTCAAACACTTTCTGACTTTATCATCGGAGTGGTTATCCCCGCACCACCCCGGGGTTAGCTAACTTCTTCTCATTGTGTAGGTTCTCAGCTTGCCGATAGGAGTATCAGAATCTCAAGTCCGAGTTCTTGGAGGGGTTGGGATCAGACAGAAACAATTTGGCGCTAGAAGGAGGGGACAGTTGATCACTTCTATCGCCTAAGAACCTCACACAAAATATATATACAACAACAATAATCATGGCCGGAAACAATTTTAACAATGGAATACCAGTAGGACAACCCCAGGTGGAGATAGTAGATGAAACCCACACCCTAGAGGGTAATCAGTTCCATATGCCGATAACCCCCCCCCCCCCCCGCAGGAGGAGGAGAGGCAGAGGATCCTATGGCAGCATTCACTCCAGACGAGTTGGAAATAGCCGCAAGAGTGATGAGCGCAATGAGTAGGAAGAGGAAGGAGGCCGAGGCAGCACGGGCTGAAAGAGAAGCTGCTCAGGCAGATATAGGAACAGTGCACCGTAACCAGGAAGAACAGTGTAATCAGTTTGAGAACTCGTCGAGAAGACCCCGACATGAGTCGTCAGTAAGGACGCATACAACATCACGGCAGGATGAGCAATCCTCGAGTCGTGTTGTGAGTACCAGAACTCAGCAGCAAAGAAGCTCGCAAGTAGTAGGTCAAGCAGTACGCACGGTAGTGCAGTTAAGGGCATCCCCATTTGCCCAGCACATCTTAGATCAACCAATGGAGAAGGTGAAAATGCCGACTTGTAGATATGATGGAAGAGGGGATCCGGCAAGATTCACAACGTCTTATGAGGGACACATGATGCTGTACACAAACTCAGATGCAGTTTGGTGTAAGGTCTTTCCGACAACTTTGATTGGGGCTGCAGCCGATTGGTTTAACAACCTTGAAGTTGGATCAGTAGATAGCTTTGAAAGACTGACTGAGATGTTTGTGGGGCAATATGTCAGTAATAGCGTGAGGCAGAGAACTTCTGGAGAATTGATGGCTGTGGAGCAGAAATCAGATGAATCTTTGAGGGATTACATCAGGAGATTTAACAATGAAGCAAACACTATTCCGAAGTTACAACAGGAGATAGTCGTGATGGCTTTGATGAATGGGTTAGTTGATTCGGATTTCAAAAGGTATCTTACAAGGAAGAGTCTGCCGACATTGGCGGCGGCGTTCAGCAAAGCTCACGATTACATAAAGAGTGAGGAGCTGTTGAAGACGAGTAGCAGGCATATGGTGGCCGGAAAGGGGCAAAGTAAAAATGAGGGGACCTCGTCTGGAGGGAGCAGGCCGAGAACTCCTGCCCCAGGAAGGGGAGGAGGAAGTCGGCAAGATACCAGACCGACAAGGCTGCCAATGAGATACAGCACCTACACCCCCCTGAGTGCGCCAAGGGCCGCAATCTACTCAGTGAACCAGAATAGAGAAGATTGGTCAAGGCCGATTCCCATGAAAGCAAGGTCGAGGGATGTAAAGAAATACTGTATGTTTCATAGGGATGTGGGGCATTATACGGAGGAGTGTACGCAGTTGAAGGATGACATAGAAGAGTTGATCAGGAAAGGGCACCTAACACAATACCGGATGAATACCGGCAGAAATCAACAACCGACACAAGCTGTTGAGAGGCAGCAGATAGAAGCAAGGCCTGAAAGAACTCAAGGAAGAATAGTCCGACAAGGGGACGCAGGAATACCACCGTTATCTACAGGAAGGGTGGATGTGATAACAGGGGGACCGATTCATGGAGGAACGATTAGCGGGGCAAAAAAGCATTTAGCGGAGCACCGACATCTGGTTTGTGCTTTAGATGTAGATAATCGTCCTCGGCCGGCATCAATACCACAAGTAGTATTTACAGAAGAAGATGCGCGGGGTGTAGTGTTCCCACATGATGATCCGTTAGTCCTGATAGCCAAGATCAATGGGGCTGACATCAAAAGAGTGATGGTGGATGGAGGCAGTTCGGCGAACGTGTTGTTTATGCAGGCTTTTACTGAAATGAATATAGGAAGGCAATACCTGAAGCCGGTGTCATACCCTGTGATCGGGTTTAATGGGTCAACAGTGAGGCCAGAAGGGAGTATTGTGTTGCCGTTAAGAATGGGTGATGGGCCGCAGGCTAGAGATGTGATGGCGGAGTTTTTGGTGGTGGATGTTAAGTCGGCGTATAACGCAATTATCGGCAGACCGATAATTCATGACATGCAGGTTGTTGTATCAACTTACCACTTGGCGATAGCCTATGTGTCGAACCTGGGAGCTGTGGAGAAGGTGTATGGGGGGCAAGTTATGTCAAAAGCTTGTTATGTGACAGCTCTGAAAAATCCAGTTGGAAATGCCATGTTGCCGTGCAACTCAAAAAGAGAAAGTGAACCGACTGCTCAGGATTTGACTATGAAAAACTTTGATGTAAGACCTGAGGAAACACCAAGGCCGTTACCAGGAGGAGAAACCGTCCAAGTTGAATTACAACCAGGCAACCCCAGTATAACAGTGAGGGTTGGGGCTGATATGGATATGGAGACTAGGTGTAACCTGATAAGTTTGTTACGAGAGAACGCCGACGTCTTTGCATTTTCGGCTAGTGAGATGCCGGGTATACATCCTGAGGTGATGGAGCATAAATTGAATGTTGATAGAAAGTTCAAGCCGATAAGACAGAAGAAGCTCAATTTTTCAACTGAGAAGATAGAAGCAATCCAGACTGAGGTTAACAAGCTCTTAGCGACAGGGTTCATTGAGCCTTGCACATACCCAGAGTGGTTAGCAAATGTGGTAATGGTGAGAAAGCCGACAGGGAAGTGGCGAATGTGTGTAGACTTTACAGATCTCAATAAGGCTTGCCCCAAGGATCGCTACCCACTACCCCGAATAGACAGGCTAGTAGACTCAACCTCTGGTCATGCTATGCTCAGTTTTTTGGATGCGTTTTCGGGATACCATCAAGTCAGCATGCATAAGGCTGATAGGAATAAAACGGCTTTTATAACAGATGTTGGTGTATATTGTTATAAGGCAATGCCGTTTGGACTGAAAAATGCAGGGGCAACCTACCAGAAGTTGGTGGATAAAATTTTTCAGAAACAGAAAGGGCGGAATGTTGAGGTATATGTGGATGACACAATAGTAAAGAGTAAGAACAAAGAAGACCATGTAGCCGATCTGAAGGAGACATTTGAGACCTTGAGAAAATACCAAATGAAGCTGAATCCGGAGAAATGTGTTTTTGGGGTGAGATCAGGGAAGTTTTTAGGCTTTATGGTCAGTGAACGGGGGATAGATGCGAATCCAGATAAGGTGAATGCGGTGCTTCAAATGAAACAGCCAAAAACCATTCGTGATATACAGAGGTTAACGGGGAGGATGGCAGGGTTAACCAGATTTATCAGCAAATCAGCTGATAAGGCTCTTCCGTTTTTTATGGTGCTAAGAAAGAACAAGACATTTGAGTGGGGAAAAGATCAAAGTGATGCCCTAGAAGTAGTAAGGAATCATCTCAGATCTCTGCCCACAATTGCCAGGCCTGAAAAAGGAGAAGTGTTGCAGTTGTACATCTCGGCATCACCAAAAACAGTAGCGGCCGTTTTGTTGGTGGAAAGGAAAAGACAACAACAACCGATTTACTTTATCAGCCATGTCTTGAATGCGGCAGAACGCAGATATCCAGTTATAGAGAAAATGGCGTTAGCTGTAATAGTGGCAGCTAGGAAGTTGAGGCCTTACTTTGATGCACATCCGATAGAGGTACTCACTAATCATCCCTTGGAGAAGTCACTGCGAAAAATGGATACATCTGGTAGACTACTGACATGGGCAGTAGAGTTATCAGAGTACGAAATAAGTTACAAGCCCCGAACATCAATCAAGGCTCAAGCATTGTCGGACTTTATTGTTGAGACCACATATACAGATGAAGAAGAGGAGTTGGGAACATGGCAGGTATCAGTTGATGGATCAGCCACAACAACAGGGGCCGGGGCTGGAATTGTGTTAACGGCTCCAGATGGAAAACTGTTTGAATACGCCATGAAATTTAAGTTCAAAGCAACAAATAATGAGGCCGAGTATGAAGCTGCGATAGCCGGAATGCAGTTGTCAATAGCAGCAGAAGCAAAACGGCTAGTTTTGACAACTGATTCCCAACTGGTATCAAGTCAATTTACTGGGGAGTATGAGACTCGAGAGCCGGCAATGGTGAAATACTTGGAGAAGGTGAGGCAGTTAGCAGCTCAATTGCAGTACTTTGAGATCAAATTAGTTCCGAGATTGAAAAATGCTCAAGCAGATGCACTGGCAAGATTGGCAATTTCGAGCTTCAATGACTTGGAAAGAACAGTTATGGTTGAGATTTTAAAGCAGAGAAGCATAGATGAGGTGTCGGCGGATGTCTGTTGTGTTGAAGTGGGGGATCAATGGTATGATAAAATACTGGCATACGTCGTTTATGGTGTAGGGCCAACAGATAAAGGGAAGCTGAAAAGGTTACGGAAGGATAGTACGTGGTTCGTTATGTACCAGGGCAAATTATACAAAAGAGGGTTTTCACTGCCGTTGCAAAGGTGCATAACGGATTTTGAATCAGCAAGGTTGATAGAAGAATTACACGAGGGAAGCTGTGGTAACCACCTAGGAGCAAGAGCCTTGTCCAGGGAGGCAATGAGAAGGGGATACTACTGGCCGACAATGAACGCAGATGCAGTGGCTTATGTTAAAAAATGTGAGAAGTGTCAAAAGTTTGCCCCAGTTATCAACTTACCCCCAAATGATCTAACTCCGATATTGAACCCAATCCCTTTTGCCCAATGGGGAATGGATATAGTAGGCCCGTTCCCATCAGCCACAGGTGGAAGAAAATATCTGATAGTGGGAATTTATTACTTCACCAAGTGGATAGAGGCAGAACCAGTAACGAAGATAACGGCATCGGAGGTGAAAAAGTTTATATGGAAAAACATCTTCACGAGGTTCGGGTTGCCGATGGCGATGGTTTTTGATCATGGAACCCAATTTGACTGTAAACCAGTCAAAGATCTCTTAATGATGTATAAGGTAAAATTTTCTTATGCAGCAGTATGCCACCCACAGTCTAACGGCCAGGCAGAAGCAGCAAATAAGCAGATAATAACGGCAATTAAGAAAAAGATCAAAGACGCAAAAGGTTTATGGGCAGATTTGATACCAGAAATATTATGGGCCAACAGGACAACGATGAGAGAAGCCACAGGTGAATCCCCTTATACTCTGGTTTTTGGAACGGAGGCAGTCATACCAGCAGAAGTCGGGTTGCCGACATTCCGGATTCAGCATTACTGTGCAGATCAAAATGATTTACTCCTACGGCAACAGTTAGATTTCTTGCCAGAGCTAAGAGAAAAAGCAGCAGTTAAGTCAGCTGTCTTTAAAGAAAGAATGTCACGGGCCTACAACAGAAGAGTATCACATAGGCCGTTAAGTAAAGGAGATCTAGTATTACGAAGAACCGCAGCAACCGGTAAGGGAAATGAAGACGGGAAGCTGACTGCAAACTGGGAAGGACCTTATCGGGTTAGAGATGTCGTCGTCCAAGGGTCATTTTACCTGGAAACTATGGATGGAACACCTCTAAAAAATGTATGGAATTCAGCTATACTAAAGAAATATTATGTGTAACAAACATTTTTAATGTGAAGCTGATATCAAGAAAGATGTCAGTGATGAATGAAGAAATATTCAGACAATGCGCAATGAAATAGGCATCCTCCATTTAACAGAACATCGTTAAATGGGACGGACAGCTCAAAACCGCTTCCATGAAGTTAAAGGCTATACAACCTGATCAGTTGTATACATTAACTCATGAGGTTGCTGGTTCAAAGTATAATACCGGCCAAATCAATTCGGGTATACGCCGATATGAGGCGTAGCTCAGAATGTGATCGCCGAGAGGGTACCTAACTGGCTGAAACAACAAAGCAGTAGGTGACCGATGTTATAATCTGAATCACCAACAACCGGTTATGACTCAGTATACATAGATCTAGAACGAGCTATGTACACTGAGGGGAGCAGAGAGTGGTATGGTATTTATAGGTATCCGTAGTGCGTTGGTGATTTTTAATACGTAATGATATCTGTCATACTCTGGTAAAGATCTTATGTCTTCCAAAGCCGAGGTCCTGAAATCAGATATCTTCAAAAGCTGATGTTTGTTAAGAACCATCAGGTAAACTTTTATTTCTTGCAAGTTCTTTTATATATGTTGAAATAAGTTGACAATATAGTTATCATAACGTTGTAAGTACGAGCAGATTATAAAATAATTAGCAAAGAACAACACAGTTATGATAAAAAGTGTAGAAATTTGTAGATAGTTGGCAGACAACGAAAACAAAAATAAGTTTACACAGCAGATAAAATTGACAATCGACAGGCATCACCACAAAAAAGGGGTATATGCCGATAAAACAGCATTGTCAAAAAACATGTTCATACATACAAAAGACAATAAAAGAGTTACAACTGGTAAGGCCCAATGATACAAGACCCACAAGAGGATGTCGGTGATGACTGCCCGCCCCTTCAGGATTGTGCATTCTCAGGCACTGGGGAATCTAAAATGCTGGGGTTGCTGGGGCCGTCATCAACAGTTGGCGCTAGGTTATACAAGTCCTCGTCAGAAAATTGCTGCGCCTCGAAGCCGAAAGGGATCTTGTAGGCTTCCTCGCCGAAAGCCTTTTCAACTTTTGCCCAATCGTCCTTTTTCCAACCAGCGGCGTGAGCAATACATCTCTGAGCAGCAGTCCAACCTCCATCAAAACGATCTTGGAGTTTGGAGCAGAACTCGTCGGAGGCTAGATAATGGCCAACCGCTCTTCGCCAGATACCAGGTTTCTCGGCTTCCATTTTTTGAACCTTTTCTTCAAGGCTTTTAATTTTAGCTCTGGCATCCTGAAGATCTTTTTCAATTGAGGGAAGCCGCTCAATGGCCTTGTTTTTCTCAGTGATCTGAGTCTTTAAACTCTGCACCTCTAGCTCGAGATTGGCGACCCTCCCCGCCTTGATCTTCAGCTCCGACATCTCTTTGTCGTCCTTCTCTTTTATTTTCTTCAAGTCATCCAAAGCTTTTTCAGCATTTTTGATGACTTCCTGCATGGCACTTTCGCTGGCGGAGGCTTGATGATGTTTCTCCTGATAGTAACGGTACATCTCAACCAGCTCTGTGCCAGACATGACGGCCTACAAAAATAGATATATCGTAAAAATAGGGAAACCGAGAACGCAACATAAAAATATAAAAAAAAAAATAATAAATATATATATCTATACCTTCATCATGTTATGCATATGAGCAGCAGCAAGGGGGCCGATTGGACCAGCAGGTCTGTCCATCGGCAGCGTCAGGTTGCTCAAGAGCCGATAACCGAGATTCCCACCTTGCATTGGGTCATCGGTTATCATAGATTCATTCCGGCCGACATCCAGAGCAGGTTGGCAACGGTCACCGGAATGGCCAGGAGGGACGGCGAACCCCTTCAAAACTTCATCTGGAAACCTTCCAGAGACACGCTCAATCCATTGGTTGGACCGATAAGTCAGGGCTGGGATGCTGGAATCTGACCCAACCGTTGTAGGAGCAATTATGGTGGTTGCCTGAGGTTGACGAGGGGATTCAGCAGAAGTGAGATCTTCGATCTCGACACCCTGAATAATCTTCTTCACAACAGCCTCAGGGCTTTTAGCTTTGTTGGCAGTCGGGGTCTTCTCGGACGCCGATTGCTCTTTTTTCTTCTCGGCGCGCCCTTCAGGTTGCCTAGGGCTGGAGATCACAATTCCACCTCGCCGATTGGCTAGAGGTGTTAACTTTCTTTTCTTGGCGTTATCATCAGCCATGATCTCAGCTCTTCTTTTGGCACTGACAGCCGGGGCACGAGCGCAAATGGAAGCAAGGGTATCGTAGGGGCTAGAAGCTCTAGGGCAGCGCCTGATGACCCTTTTCCCGTCAGAAGATAGGCCAAGTTGTTTGTTGTCCAACTTGTCAATACCTGGGAACAAGGAATGTAAGTTTAATCAGTTAAATGTAGATAATCTTTTAAAAAAAAAAAACACACAACAAAGAGGAAAGAAAAGGAAGGAAGAGAAATTCAACAAACAGTACCATAATCGTCAGTCCAACACAGACCAACACGAGATAACGGCGCGTTGCCCAGAATGTAACTTACATTCGGCACCCACACCGCAGGAACAATACGGACCTTGCCATCACCTTCATCAAACTCAGAGACGTCAAAATGATTAACGGCTCTCTCTTCATGTTTCCCAAGATCCCTCTCAGGGATTGAGTCAAAACGGGGATGAGGTCGGAAAAAGGTTCTTCTTAGAGGATAATCCTCAGGAACCGACATAAAGAAGAATCTCACTTGCCATCCCTTACAACTTTTCAGTTTTGGGTGGACGGTGTATTTGCGAGGTTGAGTATACAAAGACCACCACCCATCCGACTGACCGTCTCTTTTCAAAGTAATCAGCCGCCTGAAAGCGTTAAGGGTTAGGGGATAGTTTCGATATAACATGACCCAGATGGTAGCAATAACGGCCCGGATAGTAGGAGGAGTAACCTGAACTAAACAGACGTTCCAGGCTTTTAAGATTTTCGCCACAAAGGGGTGTAGAGGGAAACGGAGGCCGAAGTCCAAATGCTTCATATAAACGGCCACAGAACCTGCTGGGCAATCTAACACCGAGGCTCCAGACGGGGGAACCGACAGCTCATACCCGTCAGGTAAGTTGAAAAATTTCTTAGCACGGTGGCAGTAATCTTTCTCAATTGCCGTTTTCCTAAAGTCATCGCTTATCTTTGCCTTGGCCACTTTTCCATCTTTGGCAAGGGTAATAGGTTGACGGAATTCAGCTCCGTCGGTCTCGGAATTATAGCCCTCATCCAGACTCTCTTCCTGAATAACTTCAGCCGTCAAGTCGATCTCATCGTTGACACTGTCTTCTTGAGTCTCGTCATCTCCTAAAACCGAGTTGACGGCTGAATCGTGCACCGGAGATGACGGACCTTCCATAGGGTTCGCAGGGATATCGTCCGTAGGTTCTTCTTCGGAAGAACTTACGACCTGACCTTGCCCAGGTCTTTTGCTGGACTCAGCTGCCTTAGCGGCCTCAGCTGCCTTAGCTGCTTTGGCGGCCTCAGCGGCTTCACGGGCAGCAGCTCGAGGCTGATAACTGGTACTCTTTACCCTTGGCATGGTGTTTATACCTATATTGCCAACATTAGTGCCGTATTGATTAAAATAGCGTCTCCCAGTAAAGTTGCGTAAGTGATAACGGACACTAACAGGCTCAACGTCAAGAATTTCAGTGTCGGCAGGGATATCAGGGTTAGTAGGGTGAAGGGCACTTTCACGATGAGCAATAGTCCTATGTATCATAAAGGCGCGTTTCTTTTCTTCAGAAGATAACGTCTCAAATGGATAATCTATATTATCAGAAAGGGAAGATGAATTACCCTGGTTACTACCGGTTTCTTTGCCTAAGGATTGCCTAATTAAACGACGCCTAGCAGTACTAAGGTTAGGGAAATTCTCTTCAACACTATCTTCCGACATTTAATTTAAAAACGAGAAAATAAAACAAAACATGCAAAATCAAGGGGTTAAGGAACGGCAATACCTTCGACAAAAGTCGCTGATACGATGAACTTAAAGCGAAGAGTGACGAAGAAGGAAAGTGCGCTGAATACACTGAGAAGTGTACACCGAAATCAGGAAGAATCCGTTAAATGCACTTTTGGTTGAAGAGCAATTGCGATTGAGAAAAATTTGGAAGAGGGTGAAAGTGAAAAAAAAAAAACGACGGAATTTTTTGATCTAAAAAGAAAAACTGAAGAGTCAGTTGAAATGAAAGGCGGTTCAGAAATCCAACGGCCCTGAATCAATAATCAATTTCAAAAAGCAACGGTAGGATCAATGACACGTGTGTTAATTTTCCCGCTTCAAAAAAAAAAAAAAAAAAAAAAAAAAAAAAAAAAAAAACGGTTACACTTCAATTTTATAACAAGTAGACCAGCTTGTCTGCTATCGGCACACAAGGTCACTTGGGGAGGAAAACGGAGTTTTTCGCTCCCAGGTTTTTTATAATGAATTGACCTTGTAAGCTATCGGCATACAAGGTCACTTGGGGAGGAAAACGGAGTTTTTCGCTCCCAGGTTTTTTATAATGAATTGACCTTGTAAGCTATCGGCATACAAGGTCACTTCGAGAGGAAAGGGGTTAATAAAACTGATGAGTTACTGAAACTGATGAAGAACACGGCGTTACGGCACAACAATTATCCTCTTACATAAATAGTAATAATAAAAGTACTAAAAATAGCAAATTAAAATAACACTTCTCAGCAAAAGAACATAGAGCTTAAAAATATATGAATATGTAGAAGTTAATTTGCCTGGATACAGGCCAAGCGATTAAAATGAATTATGACAACGGCAAGATTAGTAATGAAACTTTGTTAGTAAGCAGTACTTGACAGAGTACAAGAAACGTTGTTACAATAAAATTTCCAATTTAAGGAAGAGTCTGAAAAATGAGATGTGGAACCCAAAGTTTGTTTTGTTAGGTTCAGCTTGTCTCCCATGATTAACTGAGCACGATGATGAATGATCATACGTCCTCACTTGGGGGGCTAATTGTATGGGATGATAACTGGGCATGACCGATATCTTGCGAAAGCACATGACCAGATCACAAGAAGATGCTGATATGTTGCAGAAAGAGGACATGTCGGCCTGCCGCAATTTAACACGTGGCAACAGAAACTCGACACTTGGCACAAAAGGTTGTGCATGGGTGAAAGCCACCTGTCAAGGTAGATTACTATAAATAAGTAGGTAAGACCTCATTAATAAGGGGATGAATGACACTCTCTCTCTCTTCTTTCTCTCTACTTTCTCTCTCTTACTTACCTTCTTTTCTCAAACACTTTCTGACTTTATCATCGGAGTGGTTATCCCCGCACCACCCCGGGGTTAGCTAACTTCTTCTCATTGTGTAGGTTCTCAGCTTGCCGATAGGAGTATCAGAATCTCAAGTCCGAGTTCTTGGAGGGGTTGGGATCAGACAGAAACAAGTACTTTAAAACCTTTTTTTAAATGGAATATTAATTTGGCTAGCTTAAACGTTAAATTTAATATAATACTAGTTGTTTATGAAAACAAATGATATTATGATTAAATATAGTTGGTAATGTTAAAATTTTAGTTTAGTTGAATCGCGTTCACTAAAATAAATATTCTAATTATAGAGATGGGATCTAAGATTTTTAAATTTTGAGTGTCAACATTATATTTATATACCTAGTGCAAGACAAAACAAAAAATATTTCAAAATTTGTGAAGTCCTACATTGACCAATTTAGAAGTCATAAAATATCAATTCCAGTATTTTATTTTCACAAGGAAATTAAAAATTAAAATTAAAAAAAATAAAAAGATATACGTCGTAAGTCCGTAGTACAATCTTATTGCACATACTATATACTGTATGTATTTTAAATATTTTATTATTTTAGTAAAAGTCTTGTGTCATTGACTCATTATTGTGTGTGGCTAACCATATGGTGTAGCCACATTTGTTTATAATAAGGTTAATTATTATTCGTTATTGTGAGTAACCTTAACTATTCATATATAACCTAAGTTTGCCCATAAAAGTAACTCCAATTTAGTAATATAAAAGAATAACATCATTTTTTTTTTAACAAAAAAAGGCAATCCAATTGTTCATTCTAGTAAAACATCCTTTCTTATATTTTTTATTATTAAAAGAATAACTCCACTTTGTAATGAAAGCAACACCATTTTTCCATTGCAATAACCCCTCATTCATCTAATAGGTAACCCCATTACTCATTTAATTGCTTATATGTGAAATGCCTTGTGATTATTTTTTTAATGTATTGATTTATAGATTTGAAAATTAATTACGAGTATCAATTAGTTGTTTTAGTATGTACACATTATCATAAGATATACTTCTCGTGCTACGGTACTATAATATTTTCTTCTAAGTTCACCAAGTTAATGTAACAGAAGTAGCATAAAATTGGTCAAATTATATTTATATTGGTCAAATTTGTAAGTAAACTATTGCATGAGAAAGAGACAAGAGGAAGAAGAAAAACAGATCATCTATTCATAAAGATATGAATAATTTTTTTTTTAAAAAAAAAGAATTCGATCCTCATCACAATAAACAAAACATTATCAAAAGCCAAAAGGTATCTCTTTAGGCGCATCTTAATTGATTTGTGAACGCTATGTTGATGCGAATAACTTCGTTGCAAACTTTCAATAATTACTTCCCGGTCGATATGGACTGCCAGGCAATTAAAAGAAGGGAATTATTACCTGAAGTTAATTTAATTAGAGGTGTCAATTTGAATGTCTAGGTCACGATTGATAAAGTCGGGTCGTATATATATTTCATGCTAAATTATCGTGTTCATATAAAATCGAAATCTGAATTTGGTTATTTCAAGTTGGATCAGTCAAGTCAGTCTTTTGGCATTTCTAGGTACAATGGTAGGTCTTGTCACCGGGTGTGACAAGTAGTGTATGACTTTATGCTTAAATGATGCACTCGGAAGTACTAAAGTCAGAAATTCTATCTCTGCATGATTATTGTTAAATAGCTTTAATTCTACATAAATGAAAATCAAATTTTTTAAAACATATAAGATAATTTTTTTTTTTTTTTTTTTGAAACCTATAAGATGAATTTAACATATATAAACTATCTTGTAGATTTTTTTAATACTTAATTATTAGCATAAAAGATCCATTAAATTAGTCAAATCATGATACATGTTTATAAGGCCAATCTACCATATTAATAAATAAAACAAACCCATAGCGACAATTTAGTTTTTTTTTTTTTTTAAAAAAAAAAAAAAAAAAAAAAAAAAAAAAAATTTATCTGATCACAACTTGGTAAAAAAAAAAAAAAAAAAAGCTAACCATATGTGACAATTTGGTAAGTACAATAAACTCTGGCGACCTAAAGATCTCCTATCAATGTAAAAATTATAAACATTTTATAAATAATATTTGTATAAAACAAGATGAATTTAACAAAATATCATTTGACTATATTTTTGTTTAGATATTATTAATCATCAAACATTCAAACCTTTATAAAGTACTCGTAAAGCACATGATCTGAATAGAGTAAAATTCAAAATGCTGCAACTAAAAAAATGGAGAAAGTAAATATGCGTCGGCGTCGATAATACACAATTACACATCATTCAACAAATAATTAATACACTTAATTATATAGTGCACAACATAAACAAATTGCAAATTCGTAAACAATTTCACTAGAAATTCCACCATAATGATAAAATTTATGAACTTGTAATAAGAGAATCTTCCATCGCTTTAGCCATCTTTAGCAAACTCACTTCATACTTCTTCACCATATCCTCATATTTTAGCCCTTCAACCGGATCAACGGTAAAACTCCACTCAATCACAAACCCTTCATTCCCTTGATCATCACCTCCTTGGCTAATCACGACCGTTGCTACATATGAAGTTAATCCAATGTTTGACTCTACTATCTCATAACTTAAACTCTTGTTCACTTCATCAACGGCTACTAATCTCTCCTTGGACAAACTAACCAATTCTTCACCGTTGATCTTAGGATCAATATCCTTTTTAGGTTGGAAGGAACTCCTAGAAGAACCGACGCAAACTCTGATACAACCAACCTCACCATTAGTACCATGGACACCATAGGAATTGGAAAGGGTAGGAAAATATTTGTAAATGTTGAAGAATCCTTGAAAAGTGGCCAAATTTGATGTGGTTTTGTGCTTGGTAGGGTTGTGGACACCTTCCCTTCCCACTTTTCCTCCATTTTTTTGAGGGACAACTGTATAATATGCCTTTAGTTTGAGCTATTTTCAGTCTAATATATAGTAAGGTAATGACTTACTGAGGTTGACATTTTTTCAACATGGTACGTTACTTGTAAGATTCAATTTGTTAGGTACGATATTTATCAGAAATTAAAATCCCCTATATCTAGTTGCACCTTTATTATATGTAACCAACTTGTACATGGGATATAAATAGAGGAAGTAGTAGTAAACAGAATTCTCCCTTATTCACTTTTTCATCTTCAAGAGCATTTCATTTTCACGAATTTTAATTTTTTATCTATTAGGTACAGTAACTAATTAGTATAAATATCTACATCAATCATGTAGTAAATTTGTACTAAACAATCTATTGTAATTTTTTTTAGTACTTTATCCAATAATAAGTATTTAAATTCTTTAAATTCCGCAAAATAAACGTTACGGAGTACAAACATCACTTCATAATCTATTATCTATTCGACAATACCAATACTAAATGCACAACAGCACATGAACATCATGGAGTAAGATCAAAATTTTCTACCAAAATAGAAATAAAAAATAAAATATCTACTAATTGGTTCACCCACATTAAGACATTGTTATTAAAGTGTATCTATCATTCATTCATTCTACCTCTAATGGTTGAACTAACCACGAGGTAGACGTAACATTTTACAAAGTAACCTACAATCACATTTATTTATCATCACTAATTGTATAATGGTCTGAATTAAGAAAGTTATTTACTACAAATATTAAGTTTCTATCTAGACTTTATAAACAAATATTACTTGAATACGTAGAGTTTCCCCATCTATTTCCTCCGCCATTCCTCTTTTATTCGTATGAACAACTTGTTGATGTTTTCACTAAATCCTTGAGAACAACAATTCTTCTTCTATTTTCTCTTTCGATGAATGAACAACTTGCCAATATTTTCACTATTCTTCCATTGTTACTAATTGTTGTATCAAGCCAATGGTTGATCTTAGCCGTATAAAACACGTATTAAAATCTTAGCAAGGTTTCTAGGTGATATCATACACCATCACCACACCCAATCATGCCGGTCAATGGATGTACACGTTGTAAGAAGTATAACTATTATAGAATAATATTGTATGACTACTAGAGGATAAAATTAGAACGGCTTATCTGAAATTGTCGTGGCGTGACAATAAATCACTGCCCTAAAGTCGAATTTGTCCCGTACAGTACACACGGACTCGTAGCAACCGACCTCCAGGGATACACGACTCCAACTCTACGGTGTACCACGAAGAGCTAGATTGAGAACACTTTGAATATTGCCCAACAATTAGAGACTATAGTATTGTGTATCATTTTGGAGTAAAGAATAAGATGTAGTATGTTAATTTTTGTGTGTCTGAATGAAATGGAGGATCATCAATTTATAGTGGAGCACTCCACCCCAAAGAGGCAACCCCTCACGGTTATTATGCAATCACCCAAAATCAAGGAGTATCAATCTCCCTTAAAATAAGTGAACAAATCAATTTCTTATTTATGAACCTAGACTACTAGCTCATTACTCACAGGAAAACATGCATACCCCAAAGTCAAAGAGTATCAAATTACCTCCCATTATGCATGTCTATCAATTAGCTTCCAACTTTCTAGAGTATCAATAAGCAAACGGTTAGTGAGAAAATGGTGATAATCAAAGTCAACTGATTGATATTAATTAAGGCAATCAAATTTGAGTTTTGATCTTTTGAAGCAAAATTGATGAACCTAGTCTTGGAGTTGTAATATAGGAATAAGAGAATAACTCCAACACACGTGCCAGTCAACTATCCGATGGAGTACGAATTTAGTTGTGGTAGTAGTCCGGCATCCCCCGTGCAAGTGATTAGAAGGTCCAAAAGTAAAAGACATTGTTACCCTCGTTCATTATGCTACTACAATCACAATTATCATCAACACCATGATGATGTCCTTAGAATTACGAATGGTCCGTCTAAATTGATTACAATGGAGAGTTTTGGTGATGGTAATGTTGATGATTATTATGATTTTGACATGAGTAATTGTGTGGATATTGCAGCACAAGAATTCATTGATCGATTTTACGAAGAGTTAAGGTTACAAAAATATGCTCTCTGTCTATGATTAATAGTCACATAATCACGTTAAGAGTGTAATTTTGACTAGTATTCCGTAATAATTAGATGTTGATGAAGGATCATGGAGAATATATTCAGTCGTCAATAGATTAAAAGTGATAAGGAGCAGCTTCTATAGACTATAGAGTATCAAATATCCTCTCTTCTTTTTTAATACATCAATATTAGTATATTGTTGTTCATCTTTTAGTGCTTTTGTAATCATGATAAGAAGGCAATACGTTTCATCTTGAAACTCGATGTAGCAAAATCGTTAATTTTAATAGAAAGAGGTTAAGAAATTAGTGACTCGTTATGAAGTAAACATCACTTCATGCCACTCACCAAGTGTATATTGATGTTGCGGCTTAAGAATGTAAGTGAAAATTCACATAGTTGGAATGTTATAAATAACCTGAAATATTATTTCGTACTTACTTGGTCACAACTCATAACGTTTAAGCTCAAATCGAGATTTCTACTAAATTGCACTTCATATATTAATCTCAAAACTCAATTGCCTAATTGGCTAATTTCGAGACGAAGAAAACCACCTCAATTCTATGAAAGCTCCTAGTTCTTTTTTTGTTTCCTTACATTAAAAAAAGGTAAAAAAAATTAAGCAATTCTTATAGTCATGGACAAATTAAATGTGTTATTCATTAGATCAAATCTAACCTTTTTTTTCCCCAAAATTTTAAAATGCAAAGTACTCGTTGTTTTTACAAACTAGTGAACTACCCATTGTTTCCTTTGCATAATATGGAGCAAACGACTTGACAGGAAAATTCCAAAATCCAACAGCTAGAAACAGTGGGTCAGAGGTCGTGAGTTGGCCCAGTAAAACCCAGCCCAACCTGGTTAAGCTCATTATAAAATTGAACAGCCATGTTCGGTTAATAAATGATGTACGAACCTGAGCCCAACTTCCTTGAACTTTTTGGTGGCTCCATTGGCTTCTATTTCAGGTTTAACAAGTAATGAAAAGCATCATTTAAACAATTTCACGTAGATACATGCAATTGATTTACCAAGGTAACCAAGCATTCATAATTAATTGTTTCATGGAATTCAACAACTTATCAACTTCAAGTTTAGTTGACTGTTAGCTTCATCTTATTTTCATCTAATATTGTCAAACATAAATAACATATCAGGTTCACATAACCTGTCGAGCCCATGATTAAACTCACATGTGAGTGAAAGTGTTGTCCCACATTGAAAGAGAAAATATTAGAATGTGTATCCCACAATGAAGAAAGAAGAAAGTCGTGTCCACCTTATAAGGCTAAGGGGCTACTCCCCTCATTGTCATATGGTTTTGAGTTGGAACCTCATTGGTCGTATAAAGTGGACAGTTGTGACAGGTGTGGCCGAGACCCGTTTATCATGGTATCAGAGCTCAGGTTGGGTTGTGTTGTGATCTGGGCCAGATTATGAACAACTCACATGTGAGAGGAAGTGTTGAGCCCATGATCAAACCCACATGTGAGTGAAAGTGTTGTCCCACATTGAAAGAGAAAATATCGGGATGTGTATCCCACAATGAAGAAAGAAGAAAGTCGTGTCCACCTTATAAGGCTAAGGGCTACTCCCCTCATTGCCATATGGTTTTGAGTTGGAACCTCATGGTCGTATAAAGTGGACAGTTGTGACGGATGTGGCCCAGACCCGTTTATCATAACCTTTTGTTAAAAAAAAATAATAATAAAATAAAATAAATAAAAACTACGAAGTAATGCCTATACTAGGCATTTATATCAGTAAAATTTGCTCAATAAAGTGTGGGTAATTTTAGGTTAGGAATGGGTGCAAGGAGGCAAGGACCAAATTGATCTTAAAACCTTAAGGAGTATGTTGGCTATGATCTATGACACCTTTAAAGCACAATGAGCCATAGTATTAGTAGGTTGTCCAAACAAAACACAATCAACTTCTCGTTTGATTTTAAATGTTTCTATGATCTTTCTCGTGCTTTATTATAATGAAGGTGTTGATATACTTTTATTGGGTTGTACGATTATTTCTAACGCAAAAAAAAAAAAAAAAAAAAGTTAATAACACTATAAATGGGAATTTGTATTGGTTTATGAAATGGAACAAATTAAATAATTTGTTTTTACAGTAGAAGCTACGTAATTAGATGGGAGAACATTGTCCTCAAAATGCTCCATGCACTTATAATGCAAGAAACTTTACAGAAATTAACAAGTAAGAACACAAATTTTAAGTACGTGAGAGGAGAGTTCATTCTTATTATTGGTGTTGAGGAAAGTACATATGACATAAAGGTTAAACCCTAAGAGAGTTAATTAGTGCGCCCAAATCCTAAAATGAAATAGGCTGAAGATATATAGACCCCAAAAACAGAAACTAGCCATCCCAACACAATAGTTGCTCGGAAAGGCCGGGCTAACTAATTCAAGGCATATTCTAATAAATAAACCTAGCCTCGTCATCTAGTTTATTGTGCTTGCTTGATTATAAATTATTAAATAGTTTTTCATTCCTTAATGTCTATTTTAGCATTTAGTATCTAATTTGCAATTATGTGTGAAAATGGAGTACAACAAATGTTGAATGATTTCATTGTTTGGCGGGTTTGTACTTTAACAACTAAATTAGCATCCATGAAAGAGAAATGAAAGAAGGATATATATTTTTTGAAAAAAATGGTAGTAAAGGATTTAGATCAGATGAAAATTATTGTAAGAAGGTAAATAGAAAATGATGCCAACAGTAATGAAAAACATGTTTTGCTAAATTAGAAAATTAAATTATTTTATCGGAAAGATACACGATTCTAAAGGCTCCTTTATTTGTGGAATAAACCAATAAAAAATCTATAAGTATATCTATCTTAGGGGAATACTAGAAACAAAGATTCTTAAGGAAGTTTGAACCAAAAAAAAAAAAAAAAAAAAAACAAGCTTCCATAATAAGTTAAAGTTGAAGAGTAGCAAGCATCAACGAACAACCCACGCGAAACTTCAATGGTGCCAATCCACAAATGGTGCTTGAGAGGCCAAGGAGCAAGATAAATAGTGCATAAAGTCAAATTTCCATTGTCAACAACAACAGCGGCGACGATGTAAGAAGAAAAAAAATATGATCCCTTTACTGTCGAGATGCTGTATTCCATGTATGAAAATATTAAGTCGAGGTGATAAATATTTGTGTTCATATTTACATGCATGACAACATGATTAATAAAATAAGTCTAATTAATGACATTTCCTACTTCATTTGTCCTAATATGGAATTAATTAGCTTATGGTCGTCTTTGAGGATAACTGTCCTCCTCAGCCCTGTCAGCTAAAAGTACCTGTACTTGACTATCTCCGAGCATGCTCAACATTTTCAATTTGCTTTCACGATCTAGCGAGCAAGAAGTATCAATCAAACTAAGTTTTTCATCATCGTAATTATAGGTGACTTTTTCACGTTACTGTGGCAGAGTCTAATTTGAATTGAGCTCTATATATTAAAATAAGTCAGAAGCTGAATGCACCAACTCACCATAACAGTTCAAGTACTCAGTATCTCTTTAACAACGAAAGCTTTCAAAACCTTAAATCAACACTAATCGAGCTTCACCCAGATCGAGTCAAATCAAGTCAGTTTTTCACAAGCGTTAAACGAAACATTCCAAAGGCACCCCTTCCATAGTTCCATGGAGTTCCATCACTACTAGGAACACACTAGAAGGTTCAAATTGCAGCCCAATGTGAATTCTAAACAGGATCCTATTGCAATTAAACCACAATCTACAACACCGTCACAAATTCCCAAATAAAAAAATAAAAGAAATTCACCAAAAAAACCTCGACAAACAATTTTCTTACTTTCTCTCTCCTCTCTTTCGCCTCCACCATCTATCCATTTCTTCCTACAGTCGAACAAAATATAAATTTTAAATAAAAAAAGTTGTAACGATTTATATTCATCCCTAATTTTTCCCTCTTTTAGATCTTCAAAATTCATTGAATTCAATCCAGATTTTTGCAAGAAACCCAGATTTTTACCTGCGATTCATCGGAAAACGCCTCGATTTGCCGGATAATTGTAATTGATTTTGAGGAATTACCGGAATTGAAATTCTAGGGTTTGAAAAAGAGGTGATTGAGAGAATTGATTGAAGAAATTGATATGAGATTTGATGGATGAAGAACGATGCCGGAGCTGCGTAGTGGAGCGCGCAGAGGCCGAGCATCGAGAAATCCTACAGCAAACAACAATCAGGAGGAGATCGACGGCCAGAAAGTGACCGGAGGTAGGACACGTGGACGGCGGGGAGGAGGTGTAGCAGCAACCAGGGGAAACAAAGGAGGAAATCGAGGTAGAGGTCGGAGAAATAACCGGCAACCGGCGGCGGTTGGTGGCGGCGGTGGTGACGGTGAAGGTGATGAGAAGGTTCTAGAAGAAGCTAAGGAATCTAGCCATAAAACGACGTCGTTGAAGGCTAACGTAGCTGCTGAAGAAGGAGGTGGTGTAGGATTAGGTTTAGGCGGCGGTGGTGCCGGAGAAGAGGTTGGGGAGAAAGAGATGGATGAGTTTGATAGTGGCGGTAATGCCGTCGGCCGAAGCGGCGATAAAGGTTTGAATGATGATGATTCTGCTCCTCTACCTGAGAAGGTTTACTCCTTTTCCTTATAAATTGATTGGTTTATGTTTTTGTTTAATTTGTGCTTTTGTTAATTTGTTGATCATGCAATCTTTTAATGTTATATCTATTGAAATTTGGAGCGTGTGAAAAAAGTTTTGAGCTTGATATTGAATTATAGAGTTTTAGCAGTTTTGGTATGTTATTGTTATTAGGTACTCCCTAGCTAGCTCGTTAATTCTTGGGGTGGTACCGAAGACTTAGGATTGTATCGTGAATTCGTAATACTCTTTATATGTATCAATGCCCTTTATTCATGCAGTTTAAGGATTAAAGAAGTCTGTCAAGTAGCTAAATGTATCTAGTCTGATTGTTTTCGTTAAATATGGGCGATTTTCGTTTCGTTGTCAGGTATATAAATCTCTTTTTATCGGTTATGTTTTGGTAGTGTTGTATTTTTTTCCGGCATTTGAGGGCTGGTGTCGTTAAAGTTTTCAATGTATTGATGGTTGAATTAATTGGAGGTTGATAGATTCTATGTAGGATGCGTTACAGGCATGATTATTGCACGAGGAGCACGTCTGATACCGATTTTTCTCTATTCTTTCCATATTGGGGTTGAATTTAAGAATCTATGACTATAGCACTAGTTCTTAGTTAAAGTGTTTTGGGTACATTTGTTTTTTTTCCCCCCATTTGATTTAAAATACTGTGGTGGTATGTTTGAGAATTGTTTGGGACTTTGGGTACATTTAGTATCTTTTGGAGTTGCTGCTGATTGTTATTTATTGATTGAAACAGGTCCAGGTTGGGGGTTCTCCAGTTTACAGGGTCGATAGAAAGCTAGGGAAAGGTGGTTTTGGCCAAGTTTATGTTGGTAGGCGCGCTGGTGGTAACACTAGTGAAAGGAATGGTGCTGGAGCTTATGAGGTGTGACATCTAGTATAACAACGCATTTTGGCTCAATTACATAGATGTTAACTTTTGTTTTTCTGACACGTACTTTTTGTTGATGTACTTTAGGTAGCTCTGAAGTTTGAGCATAGGACTAGCAAAGGTTGTAATTATGGGCCTCCATATGAGTGGCAAGTTTACAAGTGAGTCAATATCTTGCAGCATATTAGTTGATGTTGGTCTAATTTCTCTATATGCAATGCATATTTTTTGAACTAATTTATGCTTTTGCTTTGTATTTTGCTTCTTTTTCTCAGTGCTCTTGGTGGTAGTCATGGAGTGCCACGAGTGCATTACAAGGGTCGGCAAGGGGACTATTATGTCATGGTAAGAGAGAGAGAGAGAGAGAATGTTTGTGTGTGTGTTTCTATTATCTTTGTACTGCTTTATTCCCTTGGTATGATAGCTGACATTAAGGTTGTTGCAGGTCATGGATATGCTAGGGCCAAGTCTTTGGGATGTTTGGAATAGCAATTCTCATTCGTAAGTAGATTGAAATGTCAATATCATTCTATTTTCATTATTAAGATATGATTTCGCTACTAACAGGGTATATGTTCTGAACTTTAATTGCAGAATGTCAATTGAAATGGTTGCATGCATTGCAATTGAAGCAATTTCTATTTTGGAGAAAATGCACTCCAGGGGGTAATATTTCTGTCTCTCATTCCTTGTATCTATTTCTGGAACATAAAAATCTCACCTATGCTTTATGTTGAAAGCAAGATTTGTTTCAGCTATTCATCATAACCTGCAAAGAATCCTTTTGTCGAAATGTTCCTATTTACTAATACAATTACAGTTAATCTATACTGTATTGGATTGGTGGAAGAAAGGTGGGATTTTGATGTTTATTTGAAGCTCACATAATGAGCTGGTGATTTATTTATTGCAAAAAGCAAGGGGTGGTAGATTAATGCAACATTATCTATTGATGTGGATTACTTTTATTAATCAGCTTTGCATGAATATTAGTGGTGGTAGACACTGACTTTGGGTTAGAGTTTCTCTGGAATGCAAAATATAAGTCAACTGAGCATTTCTTTGCATGAAGCTTTTACAGTTCAAATATTGTTGTTGGGCTATTCACTTCCTAGTGCATATTTTAAAATGTTTTCACAAATTCTGCAGTTATGTGCATGGAGATGTAAAGCCTGAGAATTTTCTGCTTGGTCCCCCTGGAACTCCTGAAGAAAAGAAATTGTTTCTTGTTGATCTTGGATTAGGTAAGTCGACTATCTTTCTATATTGATATTTGTTCTCGTTTTCTTTGTACCATTTTAATGCATAAATTCATTCCTTTTTCTTTCCTGCAGCAACTAAATGGAGAGATAATTCAACCGGGTTGCATGTTGAATATGATCAGCGGCCTGATGTTTTCAGGTTTTTGAGATTGTGCTCATTGATTTGTTTTGTGATTATGATCTTATTCTGATTGTTTAAACTCATCTAATTATATTTGTTTCTGGTTATGGCTTTTATCTATTGTTTCAGGGGTACTGTGCGATATGCCAGTGTTCACGCTCACTTGGGAAGAACTGGAAGCCGGAGGGATGACTTGGAATCACTTGCATACACACTCATTTTTCTTCTGCGTGGTCGCCTTCCTTGGCAGGGATATCAGGTCATTACTTTCCTTCCATGACTGTGTATTTGAAATGTGTACGGAAGGTTTTGACGTTTTGTGTTTTTAAGTTAATAATTTGTTCTAATGGGGTATTATAATACAGGGGGAGAACAAGGGATTTCTTGTATGCAAGAAGAAGATGGCAACATCTCCGGAAACACTGTGCTGTTTCTGCCCCCTGCCTTTCTGCCATTTTGTTGAGTATGTGGTAAACTTGAAGTTTGATGAAGAGCCTAACTATGCTAAGTACGTTTCTCTCTTTGATGGGATTGTTGGGCCAAATCCTGACATTAGGCCCATTAATACCGATGGTGCTCAGAAGGTAAGCATATGATCGTTAAAATATTGCTCTTGATATTCTTCTGGAAATTTTCATAAGATGCCGTAATGTTTAAATCATGTTTATATTTTATAAAGTTGATATTCCAAGTGGGGCATAAGAGAGGACGTTTGACGATGGAGGAAGATGATGATGAGCAGCCAAAGAAGAAGATTCGAATGGGAATGCCTGCCACTCAATGGATTAGTGTTTACAATGCTCGCAGGCCAATGAAGCAAAGGTAAAATTGCAGAAAAATACAGTGTACAATGATGTTTAGTTTGAATGGAATTCTGAAAATTGTTTTTGGATATTTTTTCTGCTCTAGGTATCACTACAATGTTGCAGATAACAGGCTTTCTCAGCATATTGAGAAAGGAAATGAAGATGGCTTATTTATTAGTAGTGTTGCATCTTGCTCAAGTCTTTGGGCCTTGATAATGGATGCTGGCACTGGCTTTAGCTCTCAAGTTTATGAACTTTCACCACATTTCCTCCATAAGGTTTGTTTTCTTATCTTAGAATGTGTGTGTGCTTCATTTTTAAATGTACAATCCTATAGTTATATTCTTAACTATGAAAGTAATCTATCTGGTTTAATACCTAATCCTTCTCTTGTATTTGATTGTAGGAATGGATTATGGAGCAGTGGGAGAAGAACTATTACATTAGTGCAATAGCAGGGGCTCAAAATGGGAGTTCCTTGGTAGTCATGTCTAAAGGTAAGTCTAAAATTTTAGTTGTGGCTTTGCACTATGTCTTGATAAAGGATCTCACATGCCCTTTTATATGCTTTGGTTAACTCCTGATTCAGGTACTCAGTACTTACAGCAGTCTTATAAAGTTAGTGATGCATTCCCTTTTAAGTGGATTAACAAAAAGTGGCGGGAGGGTTTCTCTGTCACTTCCATGGCTACTGCTGGTAGTAGATGGGCAGTTGTGATGTCCCGTGGCGCAGGGTACGCTGATCAGGTATGGTGTTAACATTTGATTGTACGTTTTAAACCTAAATCCGGAAATATGTGTGATGGTCATTAACTGTTTATGAATTTAGGTTGTTGAGCTGGATTTTCTGTATCCTAGTGAGGGTATTCACCGAAGATGGGATGCTGGTTATCGTATCACATCTACAGCAGCAACTTTTGATCAGGCTGCTCTAGTCCTTAGTATTCCAAGAAGGAAGCCGACGGATGAAACCCAGGAAACTCTTCGGACTTCAGCATTTCCTAGTACTCATGTCAAGGTAAAATTATTCAAGAAATTGTACTGAGGCTGCCTATTTCCAGGTTCTGTTTCTCTGAATTTGCTGAGGATCTGTCTTTGTTGCTTATGCAGGAGAAATGGGCGAAAAATTTGTACATTGCTTCGATCTGTTATGGAAGAACCGTCTCCTAAGCTGCTAACAATTTGTCAAATACATAACATAGTAGGTGTTATTTGAAGGATGCCATGCACTTGCTCTTACCAGTGGCCTTCAGCATTAAGGGCACATTTTGAAGTTGCTGTAGCAGTTGTCTCTGTGCCTGTGAAACTAAGTCCTCAAATTTTCATGGAGTCTACTGCTGATACCTGTGCACTTGATGTGCTGCAATTTATTGTTGGGTTGATGTCTATGAAATTTCATATGCAGTGGGATGGAGGCATTCTGAAGAGTTTGTATAGTCTGTGATCTTTAGTACTGAGTTGGTGTGTGCACAGGTCATCTTTCGGTTGTCGAAACTTTTTGGGCAATGTGCAATTAAAGATTATTCAAGGGCATGTACCCTTTTATCTCTTTTGATTCATTGGCAGTGTCTTGGACTTGAGATTCTGTTCTGTTATGTTCTGATGTAGTTTGCAAGAAGATTGACTATTGATTGTGTTATGAACTAGATGTGTAGAAATCTTTTGCTTCTATTTTCACCTGTGGCTGTTTCTTATTATGGCTTAGTGATTTGTCTTCATTTTTATAGTTACAGCCACCGCAGTTGTCATCTCTCAATTCATGGGTTCTGGCAATTTGCCTTGGCTTTAGAGATTTGCTGCCTGTCTTCCACTTTATAAGGTAATTGGATTTCCATCTCAAAGAGTGTCCTAATTTCTTTTCGTCTTCCCTTTTGTGGTAGTATGCACTAGTTGTATAACTTTAGATATAGGCATTTATGATGGTTTATGATGACAGATACTGGAATGAGATTTTAGGTGATTTTGTAAGTGAGCTTGTATTTTATTATCGTGTTAAGCAGTCGCATAGGTACTTGTGGAAATATCTCACTGAAATTTTGTTGGGGTAAAGGGTATGTAAATGGTGTTTAAATTGGGCTGTTGGGTATGTTTGCTGGCTGGTTTCCAACTATGTTAAGAGTAGGCATATGAAATATGTATGCCATATCATTGAGATAATGCCATTTGTTGTGGTGGTTTTGGTGAGTGAGCAGTTGTTGTTTTGCCTTTGAATTCTATGCTATTGATATTAGCATGCTAATTCAAATAAAACTGTAGGTATTATTTTCCTGCCAATAGAGTTGTGTACTTGATTTAATCCTAGCTGTTTGTTAATATATATCTACTTTACTGTGAGTCTGTCACTTTAATTTTACGACTGTTATTGTTTCATGATTTGAGTATCATGTTGTTGGAAGTCTTGGAACATAATTTTATGGCATCTTCTCACCCGCCCCTTGTTAATAACTACCTTAGTTTGATTTCAGGGGCCACTGATATTATTCAGCAGTTTTGTGGCCTCGAACATCTGTAGCTCTGGTGAGAATTCTCACTTCTTGCCTATACATGAACCTGTAGAAGTGTATATCAGATGGTTTCACCAGTGATAGTTGTATCTCTTGTATGGAATGGGTTTATATATCATTTAATATCATTTTGTGCTTGAATATTTGAATGTGCTCATGGTAATGTTATAACTTGCTGTTTAAATGAACTGCACAATATGGGGTAGGTTATTCTTGATCTTTTGGGACAAATTTTCTGGTTCATTTCAACACAGTTTTCATGCATGCATTGTTTGCTAACTTGGTATATTTTGTGCAACAGTTCATCAATTTATTTATTATTTATTTATTTATTTATTTATTTTTCTTTTTTTTTTTTTGCAATTTTGAGATGATTGTGATCATATTGCTTCCCTTAATCATCCTAAGACAAGGTTTGGTTTTTTTTTGTAACAAAGTGTATGATCCTTTTATTTATTTATTTTTTTTTACATGGATAATCAAAGCATTGGCTATTTTTGTATGTTCTTGAAGATTTCATCAAAAAAAGAGTTGCTGACTCTCTTTTCCTTTGGAGGTCTATAGCACTAATCCAAAGATGCTCTTCTTGAGCTATTGATATGTTGGTCAATGAAATTTTCATACAAAGCAAGTATAGTTTAAAGGGGCAGTCCAAGGCTGACTCTCGCCTTACTTCTATGTTCATAATAGAGGTAAAAAGCTACAAAACTTGTTAACGAAACCAAAAATTAAAACACCTAATTGAGTAATTTTTTATGATCCAAGTGATTGAGGATGATGGAATCAGCAAAATCTTTCAAAAACGAAGTTATTTATCGTGATTTTGCTCAATTATGCTTGAAACCTTAGAGAATGAATCATTCTTACCTTTGATTTTGAAAGCATATTTTTTCTTACCTTAAAGAATTAACACTGGCCAGCTGTATAAAACGGTGTATAATGTGTCCATAAGTTGCTGTTTGTAGTTAGCAAGAAACCTTTTGAACTCACCGTTTACATTACAACCATCGCGTACAATAACAATAATTCAACTTATGTTAGTTTAGTGGCGTTAGCTACCTTTTTATTTTTAAAATTAATTACATCATATTTCCATCTACTTAGAAAGTTGCAAAGTGCAATTTCTGTATTTGGCTACTGGTTCTCTCAATCCATCTCATTACATAACGAATGAACAAAGAAGTAAATAATTGGCATTTCTTCTAAGTGTGACATCATTTATGATATTTCCCAACCCTATAAAATGTAATTTAGTAAACGGCCCATTATGTTAATTTTTTTTAGAGGGAGGGATAGATTAGTTGATCTTGGGAACGAGCCTTTTTGGCTCTCTAAACACCACAAACAATATTTAATGATGTCTCTTTCATATCATGTGTCCAAAAGTATTACATACAGATACACTAATACACACACTTTACAAAAATTGTATTCAATCGAGTTGAATTTAAATAAATTAACTATAAATAACTTATGTTTAGTAAAAATTAGTTTTAAGCAGTGAAATTCGACTTCAAATAACAAAGCCTAAGTATAAAAAAAATATATAAAAAAGTTTAATAAATATAAAGTAAAGAGGACAAGAAATATAGCATGATTGCATGAACAATGACCATGCGATGTTTTATTTTCCATTGTCAAATAAGAGTGAAAAATTACAAATTGAGATTTCATCCTCATTTCCTTGCACTAGATCCAAATAAGTTCATATAAATTCCATCAAATTATAAACAGTTCGTATATATATCAATAAGTTCTATTAGGTTTATACAAATTTAAATTCTAGAATTCTAGTAACTACAATAAGTTACAAATACATTTAGCTTAATTGGTGAGTAATTTAGAGGGCACGTAACATCTATAAAGCGAATTACACTGAGCCACTCTTATGATGCTTTAACAATACAAAATGCAAATGCAAAATTAATAGCAAATTTGACAAAGGATAAACGCTTTTTAAAGCAGAGAATATCAAGATGTGATCATGTAAAAATATTAAAATATACAGAGAATTGAGTTGAAGTTGTGGACTGCTTTGTAAAGCTAATGGCAACCAAAGTGGTTAAAGGATTGAATCTCCACAAAATTTGAATAATTTCATTCTTGACTTCATTTACTATTAAATGGTAATCTAACCTAATCATCTTTCTTCACCTCATAAGCCAGCTTATGCATACCCTAGGAAAGATTCAAGACGCCAGATCACTGCAATGATCATTTCCTGGTCTTTCTTGTTATGCTCTGCGACATAATCTCCTCAAGCGAACCTTTTCCTGTTTTAGAAAAACAACAGCAAGAAACAACCCAAAAACCCCGACAGGAAATGAATATTTATACAGTGCACATAGAAGAAGAAACATTAAATTGGAATGAGCAAACAGATTACTTGCCTCACTCTTATCATGGTCGTACTGAATAGAAAAGATGCACCTGCAACCCCTTATATCATGCATTTTTCGTTCAATATCCAAAATAAGTGCATCATAATAAATAGCTTGATCTTTTCGTTCCTGCATCAAAAGGTAGAAAGTATGAGCAAGTGCCCATAATTAATAGTAAACAAAATCTTGAATTATTTAACTACCTGAAGACAGAGCATGACATCCCCAGCTTTGACCTTTTGACATTCCCAGTTCTCTAGGGGGATCGAACGCTCTCGCACATCATTTTTCACATTAACCCACTCATCTTCTTCAGCCCCAAATCCAACAAATCTTACATGAACTTCCTGAATATATGTAGGTAACACTTGGCTCATGCCTCAAAGTAAAGCAATAATAAATTTGTAATAATCTTTTAAAACATCTTGTAAAAGAATCAAATAATTTACTTCTATTATGTGAGCTGTATAGTGGAGGAAAATAAGTATGAACATTTAGAAAAAAAGCAGCAGTTTTACAAATTTAATGCCTGGTATTGGAATGCTTCCAATCAGAATATTTTTACACAGGCAGGTCTAAAGACATGTTACACAAACAATAACTTAAACATTGTTTGGGACAAAATTAGAAGATACAGCAAAAAGAGAGGAAGAAAAGGAGAGTAATGGCTTTTCACTATTCCGCATTATAAATCTGATAGCCAAAGCGGGAAAAACCAGTTCACGTCAGGAGGGATACTACACTAGAAATGGTGGGCCCTATGGTTTAAATATATAGTAAAATATTCTAAACAGATATGGACTTGGTGGGAAAACTTATAAAGGCTATTTCCTCCTAATTTTAATATATTTCAGAAGAAACATAACAAAATACTTATAGATCCATCATGTTTACTTATATTCTTGTTAACCTTGCTAGAAGAGCCATCCATTATTTTCCTAAATTGCTCCATTCAAGTTGATGTGAATTAATTAACAATACCATGTAAACACACAAACTAGTATTTTCTTCACCACTCTCCATTCTTTTTTTGCTTGGAGATGGGAAGCTTGGGGAGAAAGGGACTAATGTTTTTGTTCCATCTAGGCATCTATCATAAAAGAACAAATTTGCGCCCTTTTTGATGGAGAGGAATTGGAAGGAAAAGAAGTAACCAATTCCCATATTTACTTGCATAACATACATGGGATTTGATAGAAAAAGGAAGGGCAAGGGAAAGAAGCTTCATAAAATTTTTACATTCCTCTTTTCCCAACATTGAAGGAATATTGGAGGAAAGAGAATATTAAAAGATGTCTAAATAATTTACCCACTTAATCCTTTCACTTACTTCCATTAACCTGAACTTTGGGAATAGATTTGTTAAGTTTTCTTTTCCTTTCCATTCCCCTTCCTTCCTCTACTGATATTGAACCAAAGTACCAAACAAAGCATTGGGAACTTACAGTTTCACCAGAGCTAAGAAATCTGTGGGAGAGGAATCTGTCAACATCATACCTGCATAGCAAAAGTACAAGTGAATATGAAAAGGTTGCAACAAGAGCACATAACTAGGAAATAGATGTACACGATTAAATGAATCCAAAATCTCAAAATGACTGATAGTTCGACCCCAATCCAACCTAGAAATTTTTGGTCAAAGAATCCACGCTAAAATTTTTTACAGCAGAAAAAGATATTGGAACTTGAAACAAACAAAGAATTCCACCAACTCAATGTTTCAGATAAAGCAATGTATATAAAGGCTCAAGGCACATCAAGGTGTTTCAAAGTTCCCTGGGTCTAAGGCGCACCTCAATGAAGTAAGGTGCATACAATAAACAGTAAAAAAAAATCTGAAAAAAAATCTTTGAGCGCCTTAAGCTGCGCGCCTCGGTACACCTTAGCTGCGCCTCATAAAAATCGCCTTGCCTAGACCACAAAAGGTGCATGACCCCTAACGCCTTGTGCCTCAGAGCCTAGGCTGAGGCGCACCTTTTCAAACACTGAGATAAAGTGCAAGCAGAGACAAAAAATTCACAGTAAAAAGTCAGAATCCTCAGGCCACAATATTATAAACACAGCTAATGACAAAAAAGTTTCCCCAGTCGAGCATGAACAGTTATCTTCTTTACCAACTCTGTTACCTTCTACCATAAAATCTAATATACAGTCAATTAATTTCCAAGAAGAAAAATAACCCCATGGAGTCAGCAACCATACTTGGGTAAAACACAATCAAGGTTTGATAAAATCCAGTGCTTCTAATTTCAGAGTCAGTACGTATTGACACCATAACTTCAAGGTTCAAGGCCATTGAGGTTTTCTGATATCATTTTCATAAAAGTCAATTGCCGAGTACATATGACATTGAACAATTAAGAGCTAAAAGAACTCTTAAGAGAAGAAAAAAATTGAACTTTGTGTAAAATACAAACTACACCATGTATGGCCTTTGATATATAAACTTACCACGCTCCGTCTTTTGATCTAGCCTCAAATTCTAACTCTGATAACTCTGGTAACTTTTCCCCTGCTTTAAACAAAGACAGCAGGAGTTAAGGAACAAAAGATTTCAGTTCAGGATGTCATATCAAAAGAGTAACCTAGACATTTTACAAGTGAAACGAATTTTCTAAGCTATTATTTACGCTAAAAAGAAGTGATGAATCTAAAGGTGCCTAAAAGGTTCAAGGACAAAAGGCAGACAAAATTTTTATGAGGCAGCCTAACCCAAAACTGCACAATCAAAACAGGTCTGTAGAGCTGACGATTATATCTGCACCTGAAAGCAACAAGTTCTAAGATACCTGGGATTTACAGAAGATGCCTCTTCTTCACAGCCAAAGATAAAAACAGATATGGAACCAGCTGACATGGGGCCACAAAAAGAGCAAAAAGTAAAAGATGAAAAGATCACAATAATACATCCCAATCAGTCTCAAGTACATTCTTAGTTTCCAATAAGAAGGCGTTGTCAGATTACTCAGATGGTTATATAATCACTGAAACTTAAGTCTCAATTTTATCTAACCCAAGGTCAAAATCTCAATACCCCACTAAAATCCTAAAAGGCCACCAATACTTTCATAAGTATAAAATTGACTTTGCCCTATTTTCTTTCCGAAAAACTATTAAAAAAAATAATTGCAGAAACAAAGATGTAAAATTTAGTCCTTGCTCAAAGAAAATCACGATAGCAGATTGGCTAGGAGCAAGCTCCATTCAATCCAACTGTTTAGAAATTCATCGTATGCAGCTTATGAATTCATCTAAACTCCAAATTAACAAAATACATACCTTTAGGCACCTGGTTAGATTCATTAGTCTTCTTCAGGTCAGAAGCATCCGGACGAGCAGCCACATTTTTAGACACATCAGGTGAAGGAGTAATTTCTTTTTGATTGATAGATGGTGGAGCTGCTTTAACTGGACTCGTTTTCTGCCTATTTTGGAACCAACTTTGCACCTAAGAGACACATGAAGCAGTGAGACATACACATAAATTACAAAAGAGTGTCAAGGAACATATGAGAAAGAAAGGTATAATAATATGGGGAAAAAAAAAGTACCTCATCCCACTTTACAACGGGTTTCCCAGCCCGCCCAGCAGATCGACTGCATACATACAAGTTCTGTTTGAGGTCTAGAGTCAAAGCATGCAAATCTTCCAAGCTACTTAAAAATGGTGCAAAAAGTAGGGCGTAGAATTACTGCAAAAACTTACCTAATTCCCTTTGCAACTTTCACACAAAAGTCCCGGTTGACTGACAATTCTCCATATTCTCTAAACAAGCATTCCAGCTTCTCAATCTGTCAATAGATATTAAAGGATTAAACCAATTTCAAAACTCCCTCTGTAATACAACAGAAGAGAGCATTGATTTTCTTGCTCACACTACAGTCAAAACAGGTTTAGATCTGATAAAGATAAAAAGAAAGAGGAAGTGGGGTGGGGGGGGGGGGGGTGGAGGAGGAGAATCAGATAAAGGTCAGGAAAAACAATTTCTTCAGAAGTTAGAAATTCTGCATTAAAAAATTTCCGTGCAGAACTTACTGTAAACCCCTAACAATGACACGAGGGAACCTGTAGATCAGTTATGTGATAGCTCTAATTTCCCCTTACAGTGCCTTCCTTACTACAAAAAAATAAATTAAAAAAAGTATGTACTCGTACCACAACAGCACTATCAGAGCCTTAAACCCAATGACAGGGTTGGCTACATGAATCAAGAAAACATCTCTTGTAATGAATAATGATATATGCTCCTATAAGCCCAAATTCTTAGATATCAACATCCAAGTCAACTTTGTTCTTCTTTGGCTTCTGTGCTCTCAACTCTCTACTTTCATTATTAGTATTTCTTCTAATCTCCGTCGTATTCCCAAACCAACACAATCAATTTCCCCTATTGTTATTCTCACGTCAGCATTTCCAACCTTTAACAAAATATCTCTATTAATAATATAATCCTTAAGGCGTTCCCACACATCCATCTCAAGATCTCAACATACACATCTATGCTAACCCAATTGCTACTCCCGTTCGACTCACGTATAGGTCAATAGCCCGATTTATCCATAGAATTGGTCTCAGTTACCTTTTAAGAAAAATCTTCTCTTTGGTAACTCCTTAACATCCAATGTTACTACACTGTCACTTGACTCCCTGTTACTAATAAAAAAAAGGTAACTGCGTGTAGCAAGTACAACAGGAAGCAACCTCATAACATAAGGGTTCTCCCTGCACAGGCTAAAGGCTTCCAAACTCTGATACTAACCTAAACCTATAAATTTGATACAATAAAAATAACTTGAAATATTCAATAAACATCACTCAGGAGGTCAAAACATAAATCTCAGAATACATGCTAGCACATTCATAGGTAAATCATTCATAAGTTTAGTATAGCCTTAAAGTGCAAACTCAACCATTGAAACAGAAAAATGACATACAAAATTCAGTACACGTTATTCGATCATGTACTCCTACTTCCAATTGAGGCTTGACTAAGGTAGAGGCATACAAGCAGTTTTCACAATTGCATGACATCCCAAAGCATATCATCCATGATTAAAGATTTAAAGATAGTAGGTAAATCAATTTAGTCCAGCCTAAAGCACCTGATTCATCTCCAAAGGATATTCTAGAAACATTATCAAACTAAAATAACCCACTAACAAGTCCATAATGAACAGTAAAGTGTTATAGTTTATCTATGGGCAATTAATACACAACCATATCCCAAATGCCCAAAACATGTCATCCCCTCCCCCGAACAAACATCTAAAAAGAGCCAGCATGTCTTATAACTAAAGGGGCTTAAACATTTTCTATGCCATTTTTCTTTTTTTGGTAAGGAGAAAAATCCTACTAAATCAACACCTCTCAGTCCAACAACATAGGTCAACACTTGAGTGAGGGGTAGAAAGGAAAGGAAATCCCGCACTCCCAAGCACAAATTGATTAGGGCTTGAACTTGAGACAGGAATTCCTCACCATCTCCACTAAACTTGTTTGGTTCTTTCTACCTTTGAATGACATTAGAATAGGAAATCATACACTATATGGATTCAACTCATTCTAGAGAAATGAAAGTCTATGTATAATACAACTTCAAACTTCCTATGACATTGATACAGGCAATTTCATATACTATAAAGATTTAATTTTCTATACCCAATAAAGATTCCAAAGCTACCAAAAAGTTGAATAAAAACCATGGACTAGTAAATTCAAGAAACCTCCAAATAAAGATGGTGACTTTTTATAATTAGTGACACATTACAGGACACAATTAGGCAATGCATACATAGAAAAACAGCATTTTAGATATCAAATTCTTGAATTAAACCATAGAATTCAACATATGAACACAAAAAATTAACTAAGCAGATTAACCCTAGGGCATTTGATCAAAACCCAGAAAAAAACACTAAGCAAAACAGAACTCCCAATTACCCACCTCCCAAAAAATTGGAAATTCACTGTAAATCCATAGCAATACAAAAAATTACGAAATTTCATCAAAACCCAGATAAATTTACATAAAAACAAGAATACCCAGAAAAAAATAAGTCCTTACTTCGGTATCTATGAAGCCAGAAAAGACCTTTCTTTCTCTGGGACGAAGACGATCCATGGATAAAAAACACTCAACAGAAAATACCAAAACCCTACTTTTTTTGTAGGTCTTTACAATTTTGAATTACAAAATTTATAGGAAGCGCCAGTTTGAAGTCTTTGGTGTATAGTTTGAATTTCATGGAGTTAGCAGAGAAATTCAATTTCCATGTTTGTTTGAGGGAAAAATGAAAAATGAGAAAGAAAATTATGGGTTTTTACATAATTATAAATGTATAAGCACGATTTGGTACATTTCTTCAAAAAAAAAAGTACGATTTGGTATATGTTAAGAGTTGATTATCTGGTCCATTAGTCCGGCCCGAAAAGTATGCAGGCTTGGCTAGAACAATTAGGCCTATAATTTTTTTGGAATAGTATGAGTGTATGACTGTATGAGTATAACAAAATACTGATTAATAAAAAGTGACAAACTTGTAATGAAATCGCGGAATTAATGATTTTAAGTTAGAATTATTGTCGGTGTTACTAGTTTTATCCTAAAATATTTCTCCATTTCACATGTTTTAACTTTTGACATTATTTATAAACTTTACTTTGGTATCATTTGTGAATTATGATATGAAAAAATATAGGCTTATGAGATCTTCTTAAATCCATTTCACTGTGTAATTAAAATTAAAATTTAATTGTTTATATGTTTTATTTTACAGAGTAGTGTATTAAAAGATATATTCAGTTAAAGATGTGTGTTAGTAAACGTGATAAAGAAAATGTGTCTAACCATTTGAAACAAAGGAAGTACAATTTCGCCAATATGGACTCCCTCGTCTGTGTATACATCTTTAGGTCAAATTCTAATTCGACTTGTTTTTAGTGGGTTTTGACATAATTATCTAGCCTAAACGGCAAAGTCCAACCCAACCCCATGGCTCGAAATGAGCCACATTTATTTAGCAAGTGGAACTAATTTAGCAAGGTGAATTGCAATGTTTTGACATTTATTTAGCCACATTTATTTAGCAAGTGGATTAACCTCACAGTCCAATGGTTACCACTTGCTCCACACCAAATGGAACTAATTTAGCAAGGTGAAGTGCAACGTTGTTGCCATCCCTTTTTACATGATTCCAAATAACAAAATCAAAGGAGGAGGTAATAGAGAAAATATCTTCTAAAATCGAGTCAAGCTCAGTTAAATGAATGGAGGCCTTCGAAAGCTACTCAAAATTTGGAGATTAGATTAGGATATGAGAATATTTAAATGATGACTCTTGGATAAAGAAATTATTCAGGAAGAAATTGGTATCCATACATTCATGTTATCATGATATGTGTTCCATATTAGGGATTGTATTACCAATTTATCATGGTCAATGCAAGAATCTTACAAATCTTGCAACGTGAGCAACCTGATTAATGCAAAGGAATGAAGGATTAGCAATTTCATCTCTTAAAACAGTACTACTAATTTGATCATGATTAATGCAAAGGATTAGCAACAACAAGACTTTAGGTTATTTGGATTTGATTTTAGTTGGCTTTTAAGATTTTGTTCTCCTCACTTGAAATATTGTATACCGATAAAAATCATCTATTATCCATTGAATCTTTCTTATCTAAATCAATACGATAGGATTTGATATCCTTTTTTTGTATCTGATTCAATTGAAGGTTGGTTGTAGTTGTATGCTAATATATATGGTGTATAGCCATATATAAAGAAAGTTCTATCAACTAGAGAGTCTGAGATCTTGTTGCTTTGTTAGTGTTATCTCTGATCTCTTGAGAAGCATTTTCAAATACTTCATGCTTGTTTTCATGACTTTTAACAATAATCAAACATGGCATGATTTGGTATGACAGTATGAATTTTTCTAGTCTTGTTAGAATCAATCTAATTCTTTACGACTTTATGAGTAACGAGTCTTATAAAAAATTAAAAATACAGACCAAGAATGGGGTGAAGAGAACAAAGCTCGATTATCATGATAGTCCAATGAAGTAAAATACTTCGTAGTAAATAACTAATCAAACTCCGTAATGTTTATCCATACCAGCTGCCATTATAACTTTTCTAGGAATGTCTATGTTAGTTGACTTGTTTTCATGTGGTCACGTCAAATAAACAAAGAATGTTGTACTCGTATTATTTATCACAGGATTGATTAATAAATACAGACAAAGACATCCACAAAATAGCAAAAATACGTGTTCATTGATTTATTTAATTTAACACCATCATCATTCATCATCAGCTGCAATCACCATCAATAAAGACAGGCATACACAACCAAAAAATATACTCCAACACATAATTAAAGATAACAATATCTAGAATTTTTTTATGACTATGCATAAACATACCAATAATTAATTCTATACAATACACACTCAGTTGATTCTAAATTTGGGAACTAAGTTTTACCACTCGAAGTTTAATCTGCTACTCCTCTCGTGAGACGCACAATGCAAACAATGCTCTCACAAAGGGGTCTACCGCCGAGACATCTACATACATAAATTGCTCGGATTAGTTCCCCAAAACATCCTGTTCTAGAAGACAAACAATCTAATGATCCTAAATCGTCATCAATCAGTGCCCCTCCTAACACCACACATCAGAGAAAAGCAGGAAGCATGTCGGACAGAAACAAGTAGCTAATAGATAGAAATCGATAGACAAGGGGAGAAGGGGAGGACGGGGGATAATTGTGACATGTATCTTCAAGATCAATCCACAAGCTGCTCATGCCTCAACCATATAGGAAACCAGTTCTCCTATACCTCACCTTCCATCGGATGAGGTAAATGATTCAGCAAACCAAGATGGCCTTGTAGGTATGCTTGTCTGGGTATTGTCTCTACTTGCAAGGAAGGATGATGAAGAATCGTCAAGGTTGCTATCTCCATAGGCCTGCCACTTCTTCAGGGCTTGTGGTAAGGTCATGTCGAGATCAATTCCATATATGTCCTCGGAGTTCTCTTCTGAAGGCTTCCACACATCAATGAGAGAAGACAGGACATTTACTACATGACCCATTTCAGGTCTCTGGTATGGCTCCCTAGCGCAACAGTGGCCAGCCAGCTCAGCAACAGTATTGATACTAGCAACAGTCTCTTCGTTGAGTTCAAGGGTGGGATCAATTGCTTTTTGGAAAGAGTCCTTGTTAATGTACATCCTCCGGAACCAAGTCACCAGGTGAACACTGTCCTCTGGTTGGGTTTCATCGAGTGCCCTCCGCCCCGTAATTATCTCCATTAATATAACTCCGAAACTGAATACATCAACTTTTGTAGTTATGCGGCCCATTACTGACAAAACAAAACACAAATCCAGTTAAGAGGAATCAGACCAACATATCAGATAACTAGCACAATGTCATTTTACCTCTTTGTATATGCAGCTAACAAGTTATCTAATACAGTTACACAGTATTTTTTTTTTTTTTTGAAAGAATACTGTTACACAGTATAATAACACCTTTATGTTCATGGAAATAGATAAAGAGAGAGACCCTTACTTATGGATGAGAATATTTCTAAACTTTATTTCATAGGTAAGAGTAGTAACTATTTATAAAAGGGGATTAGATAATAAATATCAAGTACTCGTAGTCGAAACTTTTAAATAACACAGATGCTCTGAATCCCATCCCCCCCCCCCCCCCCCCCAACAAAAAAAAAAAAAAAAAAAAACTTAGTCTGCGTGTAGTCATACCCAGAAATTGCAAACCATGCTCACTAGGTAAATAACGAAACATCCCACTAACAGCGTGTGCAAGGGTTATTCTGCTCTTAGTTTCATTTTATAACACAAAACTGGGGAAATTGGGAAGTGTTGACTTCTGAAGGAACTCTTATTGGTTGATACTGGTTAAAATAACATATATTATCAGCAAATGACCAATAAAGGAAGCTTGCTTCTCATTAGATAAGTTAGAAGGTTAATTAAAGCACATCCTAGAATTAAATATGTCAACCCAGTGGATGCTTAGTTGTTATTAGGAAGCCTTAACTCTAGAAGGCCTCTGGCCTTTATGGACCTTATTAAACAAGCTTATCAACAGTCAAAATTCAAACATACCTCCACCAAACTTGCACAAGCACACACACAAAGACAAACATGCTCCTCCAAGCTAAATTGTTATTCATCAGTTGACAAAGCATATTTGTTAACAGATCTTCTATTTGATTCAATTATCTAGCCAGGAAAAGGATAAGCAGTAAGCAAAACACCATGTAATAATTAATTTTCTTAGGAAGCAGAAGTTCCGGTTTTGTTAATATTAAGGACCAGAGTTGCCTGATTCGACCCCACTACCCCTGCATACTGAAATAGCATATTCTACCAGCAAATTGGCATTTTTGGCCCATTTTAACAAATTAGGTAGCCAACCCGTACCAAATCTCATACTTGTAAATCAGGAAACATTGTTAAGGACATAACACAGTCTTGACAAGTACTCCGTAAAGCATTATGGATCGGATAGCAGTATAGTTAATTAAATTGTCCCCTTTGTCTTTGAATAATAGGCCACATTGATTGGAGGTTATTTTGAAGCACATTGAGTTAAAATTTCTTTACTAACCTTCACCAATTAAAGATTCATATCTTTACCACACCGATAATGTATTTCTTTGAAAATCTTAAACAAAGGTATTATCATTAATGGTGGTATGATAAAGTTAAAATCTTAACTTAATCTAGAAAGCGACATTATCATGCAGTGGTGACCAAAATATTAACTATGCTCATCACTTAGGGGCAGACATATAAAGAAGAATATCTCAACACATAAGGATTTAACTTTACCTGCATATTCAGGAGCTAGGTAACCAAACGTGCCTGCCAGCCTGGTTTCTATTGAGGTTTTCCCACCATCAGGTGCAAGACGAACAAGTCCAAAATCTGCAACTTTTGCACGCATATCATCTCCCAAAAGAATATTAGAAGGTTTGAGATCCCTATGAATGAAACTTTGTTGTGCTAAACTGTGTAAATATTCAACGCCTCTGGCCACATCTAATGCAATAGTTAACCTTTGATTCCATTTAAGAGGTTCCAATTCCTCATCCTTCCAGTGAAATAGGTACCTACTCAAATCACCTTGTGGCAAGTACTCATAGACAAGGAGCTTCTCGTTTCCATCCAAACAGAATCCCAGGAGGGCAACCAAATGTCGATGGCGAACTTTAGAAAGAACAGCAATCTCAGACTTAAATTCTGCCAATCCTTTATCTCCTAAAACTCCCGAATTCATCCTCTTCACTGCAATCTGGGTTCCATCAGGCAGCTCCCCTTTATAGACTGTTCCAAAACCCCCTCTTCCTAGAACATTGTCATCACTAAAGTTGTTGGTCACGTTTCTCAACACTTGAATAGAAATGACCATGTTATTAGTCTCTATTACATGGACATCACTAGTGCCACCGCTCCCCTGACTTTGGTCATCACTCATCGCCTTGCCATTTGCTCCAGACCCAGTGACAGTGATTTTGACAGCATCATCAGACCCTGAATGATTTGGATGGATCACCACAGTATTAGACTGTTGTACCCTCCCATAGAGCTTTTTCCTTCTCAAGAAACAAAATAGCATTAAACTAGCAAAAGAAACAAAGACTACACCACCAACAACTGATCCAACAACTACTCCAACTTTAGAACTTTTTCTAGAAGTTTCTCCAGGTCCACCAGAAGAGCCACCTCCAGTTGATGTGCTAGGACGATCTTTGCCAATATCAGCATTCCCACGAGCATTAACAGCAGTGTGGGCAAAAGCTGGAATATTACCATAAAGATTATTAAAAGACACATCAAGTGTCCTGAGGTTCGGCATTTTCGTAAGTTCATCAGGTATGGTACCCGTGATATTATTATGCGCAAGTATCAACGTCCGAACCGAAGTAAGAGAAGCAAATTTAGGCGAAATAGTGCCGGTAAGACCCTTATTCTGTAAATTCACTATTGTAATATTACCATCCGAGCAACCTATCCCCAACCAATTAGAAGAACAAGGCGTATTGCCTAACCAAATTTGAGCAATTTGTAAAGGGTATCCAAATGGTTCCATAACTGATATCAATGTATTAACAAGGCTATCACAATTCACACCAGGATCAGGCAAACAAAAGCTGTTCTTGTTGGGTAAGATGTCTGCAGCTACTGAATCAGGAAATTTAGGGGTTGGTCCTTGAAGAGCATTGTTTGTCAAGTTAACCACCTTAAGGGATGACATCCTTGTCAAGGAAACAGGGACTGGACCTGTGAGGGTATTGTCCCTCAAATTCAGATCCTCTAAACCAGTCAATTTTGACAAATCTGGAATAGGACCAGTGAGTGCATTCATATTCAACCATATTTGCACCAACTGGGTCATATTCTGCAAAACATCAATTGTCCCATTAAGACTTCTACCATGGGAATCCAATTGCCCATTTAACCACAGGGACTGAAGCCCAAGACCCGAAAAGCTCGAGGGTAAACCACCAGTCAGATGATTGGTGGACAAGCGCAAATGGATTATGCCTGGGAAATTATCAGGGTTGAAAATGTCAGGTATATTACCAACAACATTGGCTGACATAGCAGAAAAATTCTTCAAAGAAGAAGCATCCTTGAGCCCCTGAGGTATAGACCAAGCACTTAATGGGTTCTTGTCCAGATATACTTCCTGGAGTGAAGTCAATCCGTCAAAGAAGTCATCAGGGATAGAAGTAAAATTGTTGTCATGGAGATATAGCCTCTGCAGCGAGCTCAGCCCCTTAAAACTCGGTAATGGTCCTGTTACATTGTTGTTCATCAGCTCAAGGACTTCAAGGCTTGTTAGGTTGCCTACTGCAGGGGATAAAGTGCCAGTCAACCCTGAATCTTTCAATTGTATGCGTGTGACCCGATTGCTCGAGTCACAAGCCACACCTTGCCACTTGCACGAGTCCGGAGCAGACCAATCAACATTTGCAGGGGGCTTTAGGCTCTGTTTCAAGGACTGCATTGCAGCAGAATCCGATGAGGTGGACTGTGGAGTAGTGGGCACTACAAGCAGAGACACTACAAGAACAGTCATCTGCAGAGCAACCATCCATAGGGTTGGAACCCTCGGATGCTCAATCGACATCTTCGAGACAATTACCCCACCTACATAAATTATCAGTTTACAAATCATCATCAACCAACAATAATTTATCTCAAATTTTGAGTTCTAATTCTAATGGTTTCATTTCAGTTCAGCTCATTCTGAAAGTCTGAAACTCCAACCCTATATTCCAAAAACTTCAGCTTTCACAAAATCAACTAAAAACCTAGATTCAACATGCATCTATAAACAAGAATCACATCCAACAATTCCAATTTTATCCAGAAATCCCCAATTCAAACAAAACCCCTAAACTACACATCTTATAAACTACAAAAATTCAGTGTAAAATCAACAATTCCAAAAACAATCTTATACCCAGAAATCACAACCCCACAAAACCCAATACACAAAAACACTAAAAAAAAACAACCCTTTTAAATTTTTTTACTCAAAATAATCCCAGAAAAATCAAAATTCAGACAATCCAAAAATAGAAAACAAAACCCTGAAAAGCTAACCTGGAGATCAGCAGGACAAGTGTAGAACTGAGGAGAGAGAAACAGTGTCAAACCTAAAGAAGAGAGAGAAAGAGAAACTTTACTGTAAGAATTCAGTATCTTGCGGCGTGTTTGGCTGAAGGGTTTTTTTTAGTTGGTAAGAATAAATGAGAAAGAAAAAGATGGTAAGAAAGTATAAATTTGGAAGAAAAGAAGAAGAAAATTGGTTGAGAGATTCTTATTATCAATTGAGATTCGAAATCAATCTCCGTTGATTATGGATTAATTTGATGAAGGTGATAATGGAAGACAAGAAGAGAGAGAAAATGGCGGGGTAACTGGCATTGTGTAGTACTTTCATAACATAAACTCGTGTAATAAAGTCAACTTTTTTGAGTATATTTTTCCTGCGTTACATTTACAAATGTTTTTTTTTTTTTTTTTGAAAATGATTAATACACGTAATAAAGAAAATGTGTCTCGCTAATATAAAATAACGTATTTTTGTCATGTTTTATTTAATCTTATTCTCTATCAATAATATATGAAATAATTATTTTATACAGTAATATTTTACTCCCTCCATCCCTAAATTACATTCCTATTTCTAGCATTTATTCCTCACATAATAGAGAGAAACAGGAATGTAATTTAGGGACGGAGGGAGTAGTTTTTTTCATAACATTTATGAGTTGTGTAATAAAGGAAATGTATCTCGCTCGTATATTCGTATAAGGTATTTTTGTCTGATTATTTTAGTTGTATTTCTATATTAATGTCAAAAAAAGTTCAAGATAAATATGGGATGTTATATTTGTTTAAAGAAAGTTTTTTTAGATGTATTATGCAAGTTTTAAGATTTACGTATGCAAAAAAAAATAAAAATATGGAAGTATATAGTAATAAATGACAAGAATTAAAAGTTATGGTATGATAATATTTTGTCCGGTCTAATCTGGTCTAAGTCTTACATATATAAGTAATAAGTTTATGTCAGGGCAACAAAAAAAAAATAATAAGTTTATGTCATTTTGATATAAGTTGAAGAGAATAAGAGGAAATAAGACTAATAAATATAGAAAATTAAGTTTTATTTATATAATTAAAAAAAAAAAAAAACTTATCTTTGGACACGTAAGATTATTTGTTTCATCACCCATGACTAAACATCTTAATCAAAGAGATTAAATTACCAAAGAAATTAATATATATTATCACTTGATTGGTTAGTTTAATTTAGGAATTAAATTATGGATAGTTTGGTGTTTGTGATGTTATTTTAAGCATCAATTTGCACTTAAGCTATTCAATTAGGAAACGTCTTTTGTGGGAAGTTTTTGGACTTGCATGTTCAACCCACTTCCTCCAATCATTATTATTAGGAAACATATAGAACTATGATTCGTATTTTATTCCTTGTAATTATATGCAACTTTGTTTCCTTATTGTCTTGTAAATTTTTATATTTTAGCTGTAATAATAAAAAGAATTTCTTTAGCTATGAGGTCGATTTGCCACCTCAAACATTACTTAGGGCCTGTTCATATTTACTGAAGTGAGCTGAAATGAACTGAACTGATTGGAGCTGAACTGAATTGAACTGATTGGAACTGAACTTAACTGAATTGAGCCAACTCTTGTTGGTTAACGAACTAACATATGTAAGTATAAAGTTAATGAATATAATCAACAAAATTCGGCAAGTTTTTTTTTTTTTTTTTTTTTGAAGTAATTTTATCCATCACCCTGCCATGGAGTTTTTTTTTTTTTTTTTTTTTTTTTTTTTTTTTTTTTTTTTATAGCTTTTATTTGCCAAATAAAATAAAGGCTACTGTAAATTTTAATAAAACCTTTTCCTCCCCATATTATCACATATTTTATCAAACTTAATTGTCTCATGTTGTTTTATGTTTTTTTTGTTATTATTTGATACCTAAGATTTAACTTTAGTTGCCACATGATTTTTTTTTAAATTTTTTTTTATAATAATTTGTAAGAAATATTTACGTTATATTTACTTAAGGTTATATCAAACAGTTAGGGCATGTTCACATTTACTGAACTGAGCTGAATTGAACTGATTGGAGCTGAGCTGAACGGATTGGAGCTTAACTAAAGTGAATTGAGCTGAAATGAATATTCTATGAGAGAGGAAAGTTAGGAGTTGAACTGAAGTGAACTGATTGGAGCTGAACTGAATTGAAGTGAACTGAAATTAAGTAAATATAAATAGGCCCTAATTTAATTTCAACAAATATAATTTTACTTAAGTAAAAGTATGGAGTAGTATCATGTGAAGAGAATAAATTTAATTTATTACTTTTTTCTTTACTTCGAAATGATATAATAATACAATGTCAAAAAAAAAAAAAAGAAAAAAAAGAAATGATATAATATGAACTCTAGTCATCAAGAGAGACAACATTAAGGTCTTTTGGATAGCTTCAATTTGCTCACAATAACAAGCATATAAGAGTTGTAACATAACTAGCCTAAATATAAATAATTGAAGTTAGCCAATGTATTTGGCCCCTGAGATTTACGAAAATATACATTTATGTTTCTAGTATTTTAGAAGTACAACGACCCAAATATGAATGAAGTATGTACATATTTCCACCACGCCAGTCACCACCACACATATGAACGCGTATGAATGTAAAATACATATCTACCATAGATAGTGGGTTTAGATATGGTCATATGGGGGAGGAGGTGTATGCTCATGTACCGCGCTGCCCATCCACAATTCTAGACTTGTGTGTAAGTCCAAAACACAAGCGACACTACACAAAAACCACATGGGAAAAACATGGGATGATAGCGAATTTCTGATACCACCATAAACACATCCTACCAAAGTTGAAGAGGATTTTTCAAGCATGACATTTGATTCGTCGTGATTTTTAGGTGGATTAATCAATTTTGGACGCGATTGATCTTTTAGAGGAGATTGATCTCAATTGTCAGAAATAAATTTAAGGGGTAGAACTACACTGCTTGTATTTAGATTTAGTGTCTGAAAGTCGCTTAACCAATTAAGATATTATGATGATGGGCTAATACAAGTACTCCATATATCCATAATGCATATGCATTGCTCCTCAAATGATTAGAAAGACATCAAGGCTGTCAGGCTGGCTATAGAGAGGGACAAAATGCCAGGCAATCCTTGGCATCTCAACTGTATCCGTCCAACCTAATTGATCGAGTCGTGCCCCACATTATCCCACTTGTCTCCATGGCCTATAACAAGGGAGCTACAAGCTCTGTTTCAGTTGTTGCATTGATGCAGCAAACTGGGCCGAGGTCTGAACTCACCGGATGCTCATACACGTAAAAATTACAAAGTTCTATTCATATATTATGAGTGATAACCATATGGGTATTAGCTGTTATGTGTGCTCTATGTGGCTGACATACACCTTATATAACAAGAATTAAATCCGTCTCTATGTATAATTTACGAGCATGATTATTATACACCCTTGCCCAATCTTATTCTTTTTACATCCAACAGATTCTCAGGATTTGCATTCGAAGAGGTTTGATAAAAGTCTAAAGTAATAAAAGCAAAAAATCAGCTGCAGGAAACAGTTTTGAGCAAAATTATTTCATTGATAAATTCCTAGTTCAATATACTGGCTAGAATTTGTAGAAACTAATAGCAGATCCGGTAGATACAATACTCCTAGAACAATGCATAGCACTATATATTGATCTGCAGTCTGCAGACATTCAAGAAAGGAATGTATGCAGAAAATAAGCCGAAGTAGAATGTAAAGATTACAAAAGGATAACAAGACTAAGATGCTCAAGTAACGGATGATCCAAAACTGCAGGGAAATTCATATTCCTCATCATTCAACGGTAATTTCTGTAATTAGGGCTGTACATGCAGCTCTCAGCAAATTTTACCAAATTTTCTGGCTGTGGAAGCCGACTAGCCAAACCTACACAAAATAACAGATGGATAGTCAGCGGATCGCAAGAAGATCCAAGTATTTCTTTATATATCAGACAGTAACAGTAATGGCTCACCGAGTTCATAAGCCTTCTCTGCTACTTTGGCAGCAATATTAGCAGATATATTTCTAATGTCTTTGTATGGCGGATAGATAAGTCCCTTTGCTAAGTGCACTTCGGTAACTTGTGCAGCCAATGCCTCAGCTGTTTACAGATTGATAAAGAGTTACTTTTACTTTTTCTCCGTCAAGGAAGATAACAAAAATCATAGGGTAGGGAAAAAAAAAAACAAAGGTTTTATTGTGCTATTTAAAAAATTTCTGAAAGACCCAGAGAGAATAGCTTAAAAGTAGGAAGAAGATAGAGCTGATCAAAACTGGCCTCATCCAACTCAGGCAGTGTTCACAGAATTTTCCTTATTGAAAATGTCTGTCAGCCCAATTGACCGGACTTTTATGGGGAGTATGTTACATACTCCAGCTCAATCTATACCCGATTTTATCAATTTTCTGCAGTACTTTCCAGGCCAAAATGCACCCGGCCTGATTTTTTTGGACCATGGAACAGTCCATGATCAGCTCTAGAAGAAAAGTTGTAAGAAGAATTGCAGAGGCTATATGTCTTTGACTCAATCACAAAATAAGAAATCAAAACTTGTAGTTTAAACTTCAACAGTTTCAGTGGGGCACTTACAGGCAGCCAAAAGCATGTCGTCATGAACACGAATTGCACCGCACATTATCAGACCCAAACCAAAACCAGGGAATATGTAAGCATTATTTGCCTGCAACATGACAAAAAAAAAAAGGTTAACTTGCAATCTAGATAAAGAGGGTCCCTGAAAAAAAGGCAGTGGATGCAGGTTAGACCTGGCCAGGAACAAAAGTATGTCCTTCGTATTCAACTGGATCAAATGGGCTTCCACTGGCAAATATTGCTTTGCCCTGCATCATTTCAAAAAATAAAGCCATGTTTATGTCAGTTTCATCTTGTAGAAAAGAAAGAATTAAAGGTGAGAACTGAGAATTTTAAAGGCAAATAAAAACGGTAATTTACCTTGCTCCATGTGTAGGCCTCCTCAGCAGTACATTCTGACTGTGATGTGGGATTTGATAAAGCAAGGATGAGAGGTTTCTGCACAGACAACCACATGAAGACCCCATGTTAAGTTTACAACTAGATCTAGCAAAATTACGCCATCCCAGATTACTTTAAATTACATGACCCAAATTTGATCTGACTGAAATTTATCCAATGTCTCAACCGACCCAACTCAAAAATTAATGTCACAATAAACCGGAAAATGATCTGATCCAAAGCCAAACTAAGTGAATCATCGCACAAATATGGCCTCAAACTCAAACGTCTAAATTTGCTTATCACCTCTACAAAAAAGAAGCAGGAACATAAATGAAAGTAGAATTGTACCGAATTGATAGATGACATGGCTTCAACCACCTCCTTAGTGAATGTCTTTCCCTTTCCAGAAGTACCTATCAACACAGTGGGCTTGATTACCTGAGAAAAAAAGGACACAGAAGTAAGTATTTAACTTTAGTCACAAGAAAATCTCTTATTGATGAAATGCCTTTTTAGGAGCCAATCTCTTTCACCTGTACTGCTTCTAAAAGAGTTGTAACAGGTTTAGCCTCATGTGCCCAAGGGAGTTTGAAAGACTGAAGCGACTCCTTCCTAGAGCTAACAACAAGTCCCTGTCATCAAAACAGTACATAATTATCGTAAGTAGAAGATTATAAGAGTCAAGTATCATAATGAAATGGCCTTTATGTGAAATTCTAATAAGCATCAGGGTGATTGGATAATACCTTGGAGTCTACAAGCCATATCTTCTTTCTCATTTCTTCAACAGGAGCTTTTGTCTTTGCAAAGACAGTGGAGAAAGATAATAAGGTGGGATAAAAAAAAATTCAATAAATAAAAAAATAAAAAAGGGGAGTAAAGATGAGAGCATAGTTGTACTGAATTTCTAGAAATAAACAATGAACATAGTTTGACCAGTTTGATACCTTGTTTGACATCTCACGAGCTATAAGCTCGGCAATACCTGTTCCAGCCTTCAGATAACAAAAGTTTCAAGTGTTAGATAACAAAAACAGACATATTAAATTAAGGAGATATCCCAAATCAGAAAGGGATGAACATGCATCCAGTTGACCCAAGGGATGGAGGGGAGGGTGTGTAAGGCAAGAGAGCTGCAGTAGCACAACCAGTATAATCGGAAGTAATTTGTAGAAGTGACAGAATACAGGCATCTTTAACAAGAATACAAACATTTCTACACATATAATAAATTGCTTATAGTAAGATTGTTAAATGCTCACTTCTCCAGCGCCCAAAAATAAGAATGTATGATCCGCCAAGTTTCCTCCTAGTGGTTTCAAAGAGGCAATGAGCCCAGCAAGAACCACAGAGGCAGTACCCTGCACTCAAAAGTGGTTTTATATCAGTTGAAACTTCTAAAAGAAATAACATGATCTTAAGGCATAAGAATTTTCATCACCTGTATGTCATCATTGAAGACAAGGTGAGTTTTGCGGTATTTCTCCAGCAGTTCAAATGCATTATGGTTGGCAAAATCTTCAAACTGCATGAATTTCATAATAACAGCAGAGGTTTAGTTTTCTTGGGAACAAATGTTTATTGTAATTAGAGGCTCACAATTTGTGACTGACCTGTATGAGGATTTTCTCACCATAGTTCTGCTTAACTGCAGACATAAATTCCTGAACAAACTCAGCATATTCCTTCCCTGTAGCCCTATTTTGCTTCAGACCAATGTAAAATTCGTCGTTCAATAGCTTCTCATTATTTGTGCCAACATCAAGGGTTATAGGCAAGCACTGTAAAGGAAGAAGATAAGAAATCATACAGTTAGATCTGGGAGTAGGGGACTTAATAGCATACCTTTACCACTTTTTTCATCCAGATGAACTAAAAGTCAAAAGATTACATGCTTCACATTCAGAAACCATAAAAATGATTACAATACAAGAACTTAAGCAAAATCAATTGCTTACTGCTGAAGGGCGAACTCCACCAAGTGCTGTGTACAAAGAAAGTTTTCCAACAGGTATGCCCATTCCCTAAACAAAGTAAGTTTGTCTTATCAATCATGAGTCTGACAGAGAAATCAAGGTAGAGTGGAGGGAAGTTAAAAAGGAATGTCAGAGACTTAAAAAGGAAGCAGACTAAACATGCTCCATACCTGGCAACCAAGGTCTCCTAGTCCAAGGATACGCTCACCATCAGTAACCACAATAACTTGAATATTCTTTTCAGGCCAGTTTTTTAAAATCTCGAGAATTTTTCCCCTGAAACAAAATAAGACATCAAATTCCAACTTCTGAAAACATGGATACAAGTCGAGCATTCATTTATCCAAAAATGCAATAAGGGAAATTGATGAGAATGCTCCAGAAAACATACTTATCCTTCAAACTGATGAAAAGACCTTGAGGGCGTCTAAAGATACTTCCATACTTTTGGCAAGCCTCGCCAACAGTTGGAGTGTACACAAGTGGTAGCAATTCTTCAACATGATCAATAAGAAGCTTATAAAACAGTTTCTCATTCCTCTCCTGGAAAATTATAGCATCAGCAGATCAGTATCATGCGACACGTACATCTTACTATGAGTCACAACATACATTAAGTAACATACATCTTACTATGAGTCACAATGTAACTTTTGAAAGTATCATGTATTAAATAATTTTCATCAAACTAAATCATTTATGAAACCTTTGGCTGCGAGGTTTGTCATCAACACATCACACCTAATTAAACATATATTGTCCTGTAAACTATGATCATTTCTAATGTAGCTCTCCTGTTCCAGATACTACTATTACAAATATAATTCTCAAAATCCACTTAAAATTAATTGGCTTACACTAATCAAATTATTAACAGTGTATAAAATATTCCTAATGACACAATTGTTGACAGCTTTGGTAATTGTCAAACACAAATATATACCTGAAGATCCATCATAGCAATGTATTTCTGCAAGGGAGCTTCATACTGTCTGAGAGTAGCCAAAAACTTCTTCGCCTAATGTTCAAAAAAGCGGTGATTAAGAACTACTCTAAAGCGAAAAAAGCTTAAATGAATTTGACATCCTAACAAGGTTTAGTGATTTAACCTGCAGCTCCTGAGACAGACATGCAGGTGGTAATAAACCACGCAAGTAGTGAGCATCTCTTTCTTTCTCTGTAAAAGCAAGCCCTTTGTTGTGATGGGGATCCCTCAGCAATGTATACCCACTGCAATGACAGTACTTGATTCATATATATATGATCATGACAAATCTTTTCGGCTTTTTCGCAATCAATAACATCCAAAGAGTTCCAATACATGCCTTAGGAAAATTTCTACTACATTTTTTGATCTAATACAGGTATAATACAGTAATGCAGAAGTCTTGACTTAAAGAATCTCCAAGAACTAGTTAATCCATAAATCTATTAATCCAGGAATTAATTTCTCAACCTTCATTTCTTATTTTCTTTATAATTGTGAAAATTTTTCATATATGTTATGATTAAACCATTATTTCCTTTTTTGATCAGACAATCAGACATAACATGAACACAACCAAAGCAAAAAACCCATTTCAGATATTCATATTTGTTTACAGTAGTTACTTAAAATTTAACCATTCTACAAGAAAGAAACCCATATAACTATGCATTTAAATTTTAAACCAACACGTAAAAGATCAAAATACTACCATGACAAAATTACTAAAAACAACAAAAACGACAATACTCAAGACCCGAGATCAAAACCCGTTTACGTAACATAAAATTAAACAAACAAGAAAGGATAACAAATGTAACAATCACCTAGCAAAAGATACTACTACCATGAAAAAATTACTAGAAACAATAAAATCGACAATACTCAAGACCCGAGATCAAAACCCGTCTACATAACATAACATAAATGTAACAATCACCTGGCAACAGATACTGTCCAAGGAGTGATATGTTGAGCCTCGGTGGCAGAATCCTCACCATACACATCCTTAACACCCCCACCAACACCGTTGGATCCTTGAGTCATCTCATCCAGTGCATTACCAGTACTCATAATTCCTCTATTCACCCTTTTCTCTCTCTCTCCTTTGACCTTCAAATTGACCAATAATCTCTGCAACAACAACAAAAAAATGGCACAAAAACTAACAAACCCAGAAAATCAATGAAACCCAGAAAGATACAAATTGTTCCTTTTGTTGCAGAAAACGTGGGTTATTTTTATAAGCAAATTTAGAAATGTGAACAAGGGTATAATTAGAAATTTTTTATTTCACAAAAAAAAAAAAAAAAAAAAAAAAAAAAAAAAAAAAAGGGTTTGATTTGTCTTAGGACTAAGATTTGGAATCAAGATAAAGCTAAAACGTGGCTTATTAAATTTGATTAAAGAATTGCAAAAGTAAATGAGAATTACCAAAAAATGTGGTCTGTTTCTATTGAGTGACATCATTATTACAGTATATTTGGGTAATTAGTAGAGGAATTTGATTTGGGTGATGCAAGAGGAAGGTGTTTACTGAGAAAAGTCAACTTTCTTTTATTGGAAGGTCAAAGGAGAGAGAAAAGTTTTAGTGAGAAATACGCTTATGTTGTTGGTGAACCATGACTAGACTACACTTTTAATTATAAAAAAATGGTGTGCTCATACTAGAAGTCTAGAAGTTTAGACATTGTGGAATTCAAATATGTTCATACAATATGTCTAATTTTAGATGCTATTTTTGTAAAAATATTACTCAAATGAGAAAGAGAATCAAATTACAATATAAATGTTAGAATCATAGCACTAATGTTACTTAAATTAATATTGTATGTTGAATAATTGAATTGGACTTTACTAGTCAACTAGGTTAAGTCCCGTGCCATGCACGGTAATTTTTAAAACTTAATACTTATCATTAATTTAGCATTATTATTTAATTATAAAAAATTAAACCTAATAACAAAATAGGATAAAAGTTCTGTAATTACAAAAAAAATTAAAAAAATTGATCACACTAAAGAAAACAGAGAGAATGTGAGTGAGGGATAGCTCAAGTGGTTAGAGCTTCCTCCCGGTTCCAAGAGATCTTGGGATCGATTCTTACCCCCCGCCCTTGTGGCTCTCTTAACACACACAAGAAGAAAAAAAAAAAAAAAAAAAAAAAAAAAAAAAAAAGTAAAAAATAAAACAGAACGAATAATATATACACAAATAACTATGAATTACATCATTAAGTTATAGAAAACAATTATTGCATAATATTGTATAAAAAAAAATTATATATATATATATATATATATATCTTTGTTTGATTGTGTACAAATGGAATATACTTATAAAATAGGAAGTGAAATTTTATTGAATAGTTTGTATTAAAAACTTCTCTAAGAAGCTTTGACCAAAAAAAAGAAAAAAAAAAAAAACTTTTGGAGGGAAAATTTTTAACCAGGAGATGACATGTGTCATTCCTGGTTTCGCCTTTAGTATAAAGTTATAGATAGATTAGATCTAGAATTCTAGATGTACCAATTCATTTGATCCACTTTGATATGCATTTGTTAGATTGATGTCATATACGTAGTAATTTTTATGAAATGAGTTTATTGTAGTTTTAAAAATATGGTTGTGACTATATTTTAGTATATCCAATTTTACCCATATAACAACCTTGCATTCGGACATTCTACATAACTAATACATTTACTTTCTATATACTACTCCGTATAAAAGAATATCCTAATTAAGAATTTAAGATGCCATTCCATTTTCTTGCAAATACTTTCTAACAATTTCGTTAAAAAAAACTCCCTAATTAATTGATTAGTGTAAATTAATGCAAGGTGATGTTAACGGGTGAGGTTGGGGTTATAAAACCTTAGGGGTTGATCAACACTTTAGACAATTAATAGAGTTAATTAAATGCGGAGTAGGGAGTACTAATCTAACAATAAAGATAATTTAATGAATAGATGTTTATCAACAATTTAGACAATTAACAGAGTTAATTAAAATATGGGGTAAGGAGTACTAATTGACATTAAAGGAATTGTAATGAATAGATGTTTATCAACATTAAGAAGTTTTGTTAACAAAAATTATTACAGTACAATTTATCTTTAAGAAAATTAAATAGCACCAACTGTGAGTCTGTGACTTTATGAGTCTAGGCATTATTTTTGTTTTGTTTTTTTTTTTTTTTTAAAAAAATCAAGCTGCAAATATCATTAAAGGTCAATTTCCAATTTTCCACCAAAGTAATCAAGCGTTGGAGAAAAGGACCGAGAGAAACAAATTCATTACAACCTCTAGTATCCTACTCCCTCCGTCCAAAATACTTGCAGCATTTTTAATTTTTGCACTATTTACACATTTCACTTTGACCATCTTTTTTAGTTATATGAAAGTCAATGTAATCATGTAATATGTTGTTGGGTCTACTTTAATGTATAGTTTCTTAATATAAACTTTTTATAGCTTATACGAAGTGTATAAGTATATAACAAAAGATATTAACAGTCAAACATGTGCATCGGCAAGCGTGTCCAGTTAAAGTGTTGCAAGTAAATTGGGACTATGAGAGTATTTAGCAACATGATGGGCTAGAGTCTAGGCATCATAATTAAGGATAATTTTGAAGCAAAGTTTCCAAAAGTAAAATGAAAAAAAAAATCTGAATGACGGAGTAATTTTTTATTACACCAAAAAATACATTACCAGTAATAAACTAATCTTGTGAAGGAAAACGAGGACATAAAATGATATTGATTACGAAAGGCACGAGGAACTCAAATCCCTCGAGCCGCCCGTGGATCGCACCGTGCTACCAGCAACTCAGCAAGGCAGCAAGGAGCCAAGGACGATGCTTGTTTGCCGCAATTACTGCCCTTGATTTCTCTAGCACGTTGCTACAGCCTGTTAAACAATTATAGTACAATCGAAAGTAGAGGAGTTGATTAGCCACATTGCCAATTACTAGCATCCCATTATTCGCACAAAACTTCGAGCTTTCAAGATCATACAATGTGTCTCGGCATATCTTTTCAAAATAGCAACTTAGATATATAAAGCCATAAATGATTGAAAGAAAGCAAAGACAAACTTACAGAAAGATTGCAACTATTCAAGTACTCTTAATCTGCAAAAAGAATTTTTGTATTGAATTTTATTCGATTCCCCAGTAAAATCTTTCTGGTTATACGAAAGCTATATAACAATCCGGTATTACTCATCTTTATGACCATCCATACAGGCGAAAAAAAACACTTCAGCAATCCCTAATAATCTCTAATTCTAGGACAGCTTCTTCAAAAGCCATCACACCGTCCTCCAAGGTTACTTTGCTGTAGTTCATTCAACATAAATGGAACCAACTTGTGCACATGATATATCGTTTGAGTTCTTACAAGCAACATACACAGCAAACAAAGCTACAAGAAAGAGCTACTCTATAGACTACAGTCTATACAATCTCATATGTACTGCTAGATGCCTGTCCTTCACTGGAAAATTTATCGATAGCTTAGTCTCACTTGTTCGAATAGACACCTATTCTCCAAAGAAGACTATGACATGGGAGCAAATACAATACAAGTACATATAACAGATTCAAGAAGCATTATCGCATGTCATCTGCAACCTGAGAACTCCGAACTCCCCAGAAAGTTTTTGGCTTCAACTTCTTGTTTGTGGCAGTAAAGAGCCAACCCATGTGACTCTCACAGGTAGCACAGTTGGCAATGGTCCATTTATATCTGCAAAACATACATAAACAAAGAGCTTATATATTAATTATTGCCAAAGGAAATTACTTCCACTTCACTCCTATGGTACCACTCAAGCATAATAGCATACAAAACGAAACATATAATTTGGCAGTACTGAAAATGAATAGCATACCCTGGAAACCAGCTGTATTCTTCTCTTGGTCGGCCAATCAGTGCCAAACCACTGGCTTTGTAAAGAGTCATTATCTCATGCACAAAGCCATTTGGGTTAACATATGCACCAAGAGGGCCTTCGTTAGACATCACCAGCATATCACTTCGCCTGGCAATTACAGTCTGTTACAAGGCACGAAGAGGCAGAATCATATTAGTCAAGATATTACGCAATTTAAACTCATCTTGACGGATACATCTTTTAGCACAATAGGTAAGAAACATCAAAAGCAAAGTGCATGGTATAGCTGCATTTTAGTTGCCATAGTAATGGGTAAAAACGATAATGAGGTGGAGATTCTTACTATCTGAATCAAGAACTTTAGGTACCCAGCGCCAGTCTCATCAATATACCTATACTAAAGGCGAAACCAGAAATGACACTTGTCATAACCTGGTTAAAAAATTTCCCTCCAAAAGGTCTCTTTTTTTTTTTTTTTTCCAAAGCTTCCTAGAGAAGTATTTAATTTAATACTTACTTTACAATAATATTTCTTTTCTATTTGGCAAGTATATTCATTTTTACACATTCAACAAAGATTTATATATTTATTTATTTTATGACGGGAACAAAGTCATATCATACAATAATGCAATATTATCTATAACTTTGTAATGTAATCCATGGTTATTTTTAATGGTCGTGCATACATTTTTTCCTTTGTTTTTTTTTTTAAAGATTCAAAAAAATTGTAATTACAAAACTTTCATCCTATTTTGCAATTTGATATAATTTTTTATAGTAAAATAATTGTGTTAAACTAATGACACGTGCATGGCACAAGATCTAACCTAGTTACAAACTATTAGCTAAGGCCTAAGGACACAGGTCCCTACCCACAGTCCTTCCTTTTTCCTCCAACTAAAAGACGAAAAAGGTTGAAAGCAAAAAGAAAAGGCTAGAAATTTTAGTAATTCGATAATACCTGACAATTTTTACACCTCACACGATCAAAACCTTCAAGAAGTTCGATTTCTCGACGTAATCTATAGGAGACTCCATTAATTTCTAGCAGCTCCTGTCTTGTAGACTCGGATATAGGAATTTTACTGGCAATGTAAAATGACAAGATATCAGGCTTTCTAACAAACCCATCCATACTCGGCGCTCCAACAACCTGCTTCCACATATCTGCAAAACAAGCGGAAGCACCATTGTAAGAAACTGCAATGCACCTTCAACATAGCCTACTTAGACTTCCTCGCTTTCACATCAAAACACAAAGTCTCAAAAGTCAAAACTAAAATTTCAGAACAGACGGCCCTCGTTATACTTCCATAAGAACAGTGTTTAGGTCATAGAAGCTAGCACTATTACACAAGGATGCATTTATGAACCTTGTTTTGAGTTGGAATGGAAACTGGTAGTTGACTCAGCCTAAAAGTTTGCCAGTGTCATAGAAAATATTTCACAGGAGTGAGGAACCATTTGATATTGGGTAATCATATTGAGAAAGCCAGCAAAAGGATCAGACCTTCAGGAAAATAAAATTAGGAATGGAAATTCATTCCTTTACAAGCTTTATTTATATTGGGTACTAGTTCTCCCTAAATTTCCAAACATTCCAATACCACCTTATAGAAATTGAAGCTCAATACACAAAATTCATTACACACAAATACACAATCATACAATAAGACTTGCAGTTGCAAAAAAGCTTTCACAAATTACAAAAGCTAGAAAAACGAAATTTCGTATATACTTTGCTATACGTACACAGCATGACAGCCCTCAAACACAGTATCAATAAGAAATACGCTGAAGAACTACAGTAAAATGCATTACATAACCATCTTTCACTATGAAACAATATCAACGCACAGCCAAGGCTATTCATTCACCAAATATCTGATCTAGGACAGAAATGTGCAGGAACTTTTTGCAGATTACAGAAATTTTTAACTGAAGGACAGGGAGTGCCACCAAATATATGAACATAGACAGTAATGTACAGGAATTTTTTGCAGATTACAGCCTTTACAGGCATCAGATTTTTGACTAAAGGAGAGAGAGAGAGAGAGAGAGAGTACCTGCTGCCTTTTGAGCAAGAGTGAAAGAGTCGTACATCTGGTAAACCCAGTATGGCAAAAATGCTCTGGGAACTGCACGGAACTGATTCAAATTGGCAGACATACCTCTCTTCCCCCATGCATCTCCTTTCTGAGGTGATTGGTTGATTTCACCTTTGTTTGAAACTCCTGAGGTAGCATCTGTTCTCCTTCGACACTTCGATTGTAATGAACCATCACTTGATTTAGATTGTCCAGAGTGAAGCTCTGATTCACAAACATATTTATCATCATCACTGCTTGTTGACTCATCAATCGTATCATATGCACAACAGGACTCAACAGCACTTTGATGCAATCTCATCTCTGAAATTGAAAGCTCATTCAGAAAACTTTCCTCCGACTCTGCATCAGAGCAATTGCTTTCAACTGCATCTCTATGTCTCTTAGCCTGATTATGAGATTTTGTAGCATCAGAAAAGCTCCGGCTACTAAGGTTCCTTAATGGCGGTAAGGTTCCAAATGCATCACGTGGGGTCCTCAAAGGCAAGTCTTCTTCAATGACCTCAATCTCTCCACAAGGCTAAAGACACAAATTTATTTGACAAATTAACCCCTCAAAGCGAGATAAATAGCATGACAATAGTGGCATTATGGTAATACAACATTAAGTTTGTTCTTACAGCTCCATCAGTATCGATCCAATGGCGTCTAACATGGAAACGCTGCTTTCCACGAGTAACTACGTTGACGGATCCATCCTCCAAACGACGATACTGTCGAATCTGAATCAGTGGTAACAAAATTTAGAATTAAGTAATTTATGATCAATGTAGGCTACACATAGGGCACTAGATGTACCCTAATTTATTTTTATTTTTTTATTACTGAGCATGGCCTCTCCAACTGATTACCACTGTCACGTATCTAGCCATATCACATGTCTGGCCAAAACCTCTCAAAGGAGTGCAATGGAGCCACAAGGGTTATAGCATGTAGGTATATTTTGCAAGTGAGAATAAACTCAAAAAACAACAGAACCAAAATGCATCTACTCACACATATAAATCTTTTGACAGAGTAAAATAAGAAATAGATACTAGTTGTAAGAACTTGAGCTAGATAGATAAAGAATCTATTACTCACATACAGATCAGCTCAAATTTATCACGATTTGGGAAAAGTTTAACAGCAAATTACTGGTAGGCTCAAGCTCACAAACTTTTTGTTCTAATTCTTGTTGAAATATTATGAACCATATGACAACTTTCTCCTTGGCTAACTTGAAGTGAATGTCAAAATAAAACATACTAATTTTCACCATCATAGAAACAGGAAAAGTGTTTAATTCCAACACAAATTTAGTTATTTTTAACACTAAAATGCTTCAACATGAAATCTCCCAAACTTAAATGAAACAATCCACATCCATATTATTATAAGTTTTCTCATCACTACACCAGCACACAATTTCAGTTATCTTAGAGGATTTAACTAACCAACTACTCCCTTTGTTCCTTATAATTTTCCCACTTCCTGTAGCAACATTTAACAAGGAAACAAGGAGAATATGTGACTGCGAGAGAGTATGGATTTAATGAGTCAAACAAGTAGGGTAAAAGAGGGTAGAAGGGAAAAATCCTTTATATAACAAGGAATATTAAAGGCCACAATTCCAATTTAGTTCATTTCAATATTAAAGGCCGCTTCAAGATTGTGTGACTTAAATTTTGAACATTCCCAATTTCCCATACCCTTAATAATATATTTATACTTGTATAAGAACTTCAACAAAAAGACAACCATGGAATGGTGGAAATTCCAAAATTTTTTTGCAATGAAGAAACTTAAACTAATAAATTAAGTGCTAAAAGCGTAAATCTGTACATTCGTTAAAAATCAGTGAGCATAATTGTAGTCAGTTTCACATTTAAAATAAAGACTAATATCTTATTCAGTTATTCACTCATGACAGTATTTTTAATATAAGTAGCTCTGCAAAATTAGAAATAATACCTCTGCAGTAGTCCCAACAGCTGAAAACCTTAACCTTCCAAAATCAAGGTCTCTATAAACACGAACCTGAGCAGTATAGCATAAATTGCTCAAAAAATCTTAAGTTAAGGATAAAATTCCAGACAAAGATGGCAAGTAGTTTACGTACCACACCTATGGTATAAGGGGAGTCAATCTGACCCATTGCTCTTTCTACAGCTACTATAAAATTCGGCTGTATGATTCTTAAAGGAAGAGTTGCCTCTGGGAACAGTACTACACCTGGACAACATATGTTTAAGAGGGGGGAAATATCAATTCACCTTGTATCAAAAATTAAATATAAAAAATAAAGAGATTTAAAAAGATAAAGCAAGACAAATGTGTTCATTTGAGATATATTGGGACATAATTAAAGAATAATTGATACAAAAACCTTCAAGATAAAAAAGAGGGAGAGTCAAAATGGCGCCAGTATCAACAAAAGCTGTCCTGTGATGAGTGTCTTCCACCTCTGCAACAATATGCACAATCAGAGAATTTTATTTCACAAAAACAAGAACTTACATAAGAGTGTAAATGCTACTTATGCCTACCACCCAAATAGGTATGCAATGACGCCAGACATGTGTCAAATGTAAATTCACCCAACCTGCCACGAGCATAAACACTAGAGTAAGAGAAAGAACATTCTAAACAAGGAGTCAGAGGCTAAGAATTAAAAATAAAATAAGTCATACTTTGTAGCTTTATATGCTACGCAAGTACACGACATATTCAATCCTTTTTCTGATTTTTCATACTGGATGGACTATGATAGTCATCATTTCTGACTTTCAGCCATCTACAACTCCCTCTCACGCAGCAAGGCCAGCATGCCAACACACACATACAAGGCCAAATAATAAAAGATATGAATCTGCAAGTACTGTTATTTTCACGCAAACTCAGGTGTAGAAGAATGAAGATTTCAGTCTGCACAGAAGTATGGGAAAATAAATTGTAAGTGCAACTGATTGATATTTTTTCAACTCCATCTCATGCAGCAAGAACAGCATACCACATCTGCCCCAAGGGAAAGAAAGAGAAGGAAGGGAAGGATATAAGAAAGAACAGGGCTTTCTGAAGACTGTATAAGCAACCATCAAGCCACATCAAAACTGCAGCAGAAAAGAAAGGGTGGGCGAAGGAGAAACTCTCCAAATTTGACAGCAAAAAAGCACTCCACTCAGTTTGCAAATCCCAACCAAACAAAGGTTCAATTATAAGGTTTTTAATTTAACATATTTCTCTTTGAGTTGAAACATCTAGGGTTTTACCACTTGAACCAAAGATCTGGAGAAAACGCTTGATTAGGGAGCCTCTCACAGCTTTTTGGGAATTGATTTAGGCCAGAATCAATTGGAGTCCTTAAGGCCAGCTCGCAAGTCAAATAAACCCATGAGTTGAGTTGGATTTTTAGAGCAAAGAAGGTTGCAAATGGCCCACATTTTGGATGATCTCACATGAGGCGGATCTAGGACCATTAAATTGGTGGGACACTAACTAATTCCCAATTTAATGAATGACTCATCTTATCTTTTATTATTTTTAACAAGTAACAAATTATTAAAAACGGTGGGGAGAGTGTCACCCAAACCTCTCATTAGATCCGCCTATACTCTCGCCCACTAGTGATGGCAGTAAGTAATGGTGTTTTCACTTTTTAAACATCAAATTTTGAGCATTTTCAAAACATATTTTTACCTAATGGGTTCCCTAAGTACATAATAAGAAGATGCAAAATCAGAAAAACAAATAGGTAAGGGAAACTACCGAATATGAAAGTGTGAACGTTGACCTACAAATTGCTAGACTTTTTTTCTTGATACTAGGCTAGCTGATTATCTAGTCTGGATCTTTATAGGGTATATTAGATAGCTTAAAAACACATTTGAAAGCTTTAGGATTCTAAGTTAATTATGGGGGAAATTTATAGGTGCAGTAACTTGCCTCATCAAACCAAGCAACGATCCTAGTCCCTATCCTTATATGTGACCTGCCATTTTACAGCATAGGCTCCATTACATAGCGTGATCACTAGCTTGGGTGTAGACCATTGTGTTTAACAACTCATAGATCATAAACAAGCTAAAAGTTATTAATTATTTGTCCATGACAGTTGACTAAAAAGTAAGAACTTGTCTAAATGAATAACCTTGAGCTCCTCATAGTCTATCTATTACAGTATTACCACGATGTTACAGCGATCGTCCACAACGGAGATGATTGTATCAAGCAAACCACAACCAAGGTAAAACAGTAAAACAGAGAGGATCACCCTCTCATAGCAAACTACTTCTAGGCTTCCCACTGCAAAATAAAGAAACAACAAGCTGGTGAGACACAGCATGAGCCCAATCCCCAATATCTTCGAATCTTGTTTAAATGTTTCCAATTTACTAGCTTAGACTTTATTGAGATCTAAAATAATGGGCACTATTCTACCTCATCCCTTAGTATCCTCTGCCACACTAAAAAATTGGGAGTATAGAGCTTCACTACAAAGGGAATAAAATTGAGGAACTTTCCTAATAGTGCGGCAGTGAAATTAAATGGACTGATTCCTTTACCTCAAAAGTGACCTACCTTAGAAAAATGGGTTCTGAAATGCCCTCTAATCGTAATAACCATCTATTTCTCATATATTCCAGGAAACAATAAAAGAAGATGATTTGTAATTGTCACCAAAGATTTCATAGCTAGTGGCTACCAAAGAAAGCACCACCTTCTTAACCTCAACATGTTTCCAAATCCAATCCTGATCATCCAGACCATTTAACATAAGAGAATCACACATCCCCTATAAGAAAAGGTCTTATTGAAAGTGGGGATCACATCAAAAAAACCTTATTATCTTTAGCGACCTTATCATCCTCACTTACAAATTTGATATCATTTCAAAGCTTTCTACCATAAACTATCTTAAAGAGGAACTTATAAACCACTAAAGAAATCTTCTCTCATACTACCGTAATTTTTTTTCACCAATTCCATGAGTTGCTCACTTGCTCTTAAGTTTGACCCACTCCCTAATTAAGCTCCTCATTCCCCAAATCCTCACTCTCTACTTCTCTAGCTTATTAAATTCACCAATCCTTTATAACATATCTTCTCTTAACTTGAATATTTTAGGCGAGTTTCACGATACAACTTAACACAATATATCATTATGCATCATTCATCAGTTCCATGTCCACATTCATTGAAAACTAAAAACCCAGTTTCATTCTCCTTAAGTTACATACTAACGAGTTTCGCTATACTACTTTTCTTCAATCTTTTAAGAGTTTTAACATTATTACGCAAACAGGATTCACCAAAAACTCGACGGACATATCCTGTTTAGCATTGTCACGTCCTATTGAAATGTGGATTATTAAGCTAATTGGCATTCATGAATCCCTACAAGTTTAGCTAATTTTCCAGACATTCGACAACCAAATTAATTTAGCACAAAAACCATACATAAACCCTAAAAGCGACAAAAAACATCAATCAAACAAAGGTGAAATGATCAAAATCAGGGGCAAAACATCAATTTAAACATCAAAACATAACAAAAAAAGAAATCAAATTGAGTAACAGCGAAAAAATAAATCAAATTAAATTCGAAAAATTACATAGCATGATCATCATCGGAGTCCTCGGGTAAACCTTCGACTTCTTCAATCTGCAACTCTTCATCATCGAGCTCTCGAATTTGTTCAATTTGGTACCTTTCTCTCTCCAAAATGCTGTCTTCGTCCATTGAAATTAGGGTTTTGGAGCTTGAATTTGTGATTAATTTGGGAGTGAGGAAGAGTTATTTTTGTTGTAAGAGTATTTCTTTATTTAGTATAAAATCCTGAAGAAACCCAGATTTTGTAATTTTCCTTCATCTTTCTTTTGTTTTCGACAAATGTACTCCGTAATTATTTGATCTAATAAGGGTTCGATGTCACTCTCTCCCTCCTTTTGTTTTCGATAAATGTACTCCGTAATTATTAGATCAAATTAGGGTATGTTCTCATACGTTTATTCTCACTTTAGTTCAATTCAGTTTATGTCTAACGATATTGCTAATAATGTAAAGTCAAGCTCTTATTACAACAACAACAACAACAATAATAATAATAATATTTAATAATAAAAATAATATTGATACAATTTATAATAGGAAAAATTGATTTTAATAATCCCACCTTTCACCGATTCACTGTTAATAATCCCACCTTTTGATTATTATCTAATAATCCCACCTTTATGTTGCATTCTCTTCTACTGGTCCCTGACTTGTTAGTAACCGGCTTGGTGGGTTGAGATGCTACGTGTCAATTTGTAATTGGCTGGGGAAAAAAAAATTAAAAAAAAGGAAAACTTAAAAATTAAAAAAAATAATAAAAAAGGAAAAACTTAGTTAAAAAAAAAATTACAAAAATATGGCCACCCTCACCATCCCCAATTCCCCACTCCCTCCGACAACCCCCACTCCCACCACTGAAAACCTCCCTTTAACTTACCACCAGCCACCCACCGAAATCATCCCCTCTCCCCGGATCCACCCCGATTTCCCACCCCCGAAAACCACCATTTCCCCTTCCCCGACGGCAAACAGTTCCACACCGCCGTAGATACACACACCCACTAAACCACCATCACGCAACAATTTTACAATTCCCTCCCACCTCGCAGCAGTCGCGTCTCCCACCACCTACACCACCAATTTAATCGCACCACAAATCGCACAACAACAACATCGAGATAACGACCTCCATCACCAAAAGCAGGAGCAGCCACGCCTCCCTGCCACCTTCTCCATTGGCTGAGGCTGGGGGGATGGAAGGGGACTGCCGGAGAGGTGGGGTTGGGGATGGGAAGAACGACTGGTTTTATTTTTTATATTTTACTTTTTTATTTTGTTCTTTTTTTTTAAACAATTAGACACTTGTTCCTTAAATAAAAAAAATAAAAAGAATTACCTATTATTCAGGTTACCGGTCACAAAGGACCAGTAGAAGAGAATGCAACATAAAAGTGGGATTATTAGATAATAATCAAAAGGTGGGATTATTAATAGCGAACCGGTAAAAGGTGGGATTATTAAAATCAATTTTTCCTTTATAATAATATTTTATTTTCTAATTAAATAGTATATGTTTTTAAAATGTTATGGGGTGTTATTATTTTCCATAAATATTTTAATTATAAAGTATATTTTTCTTAAATATTTTAATATGTATATTTGTATATACACATATGTATAATAATAAATAATCAAAGATCACTGATCCGAAGTTAAAAATCACTAATTAATAAGTTCAATTCAGGTCGGTTCAGTTCAGTTCAGTCAATGAAAACAAGCCTTAAGTAGTTGAGGTGGGGCATTAGGTGCGGGTTCACGATAAACTCGGATAAATAGTGTTTTATAGCGTGCACTTGTCTCCACGTGTTAAGTGTCTTGCGCCTACAAGTTTTACCGGCAAAATATAGTGTATGGTATAAGAGATATATGTCAAGGGTGTTAAGGTGTATGCAAATCTACGTGAGTTTAGAGTATTAGCCAATTTTTGATATTTTCTTGTGCTATGCTTGATCTAATTAGAGGTTTTTATTGAATGAATAAGATAACAAACATAGACACTATTGGTTGAGATTCACATTGTTTTATTCTTTCAAGAGATCCATTCTACATAGAATTTCATCTATATCGTGAATATTTGTGCACCATGGGTGATGGATTCACAATGTGGAGCATACTACCGTAACTCCTTCAAAGCAGATGATATTGCAGTCTACTTATGATTTGAACATGCTACCTTAATTTCAACACTAAATGTCTTACCATTATAGTCATGTCACATTTCCTATTTTATTTTAAACATTCAAATATAGTTGATGACAAAACAAAAAAAAAATTAAGCCTTTTTCTTGGAACAATTTCCGTAGAAATTGCTAATTTATAATTTAATTCCCTGATTGTGTCGGTTTATAAACTTATTCCCATGGTATTGTCCACGTAGGATTGGTACTAGGTTAGTTTTTTTATTTTTAATATCTGGTTTAGCAAAGAACCGCTAACGGTTCAAACGGAAATTCCACCGGATTTTCTATAAAGGCGGTTATTTGAATTTTTTTTTTTTTTTTGTTATTTAAGGGGTGGTAATTTAAAATTTAAAATAAAAATTTTTAACGAATGATAATTTCAAAATAGGTCAAGTGGTAATTTACAAATTAACCTAAAAATTACTTTTCGCGTAAATCAAGTCAATTTTATCGGGTCTAAGTCAACACCCTCCCTACTCTAAGAGTAAGTGGGACAGGTGGTATGTACTTTCCGTCATCATGATTCATGAGTATGGACATTTGCCACCTCTGAAATTCGTGCATTGTTATCAAATTTGTACGATCCTCATATAGTGGAAGTGGAAGTGGTTACACCCAAAAATTGGTACGATCGAATGATGTAGACACCATAGTATTTAGAACAAGGCCACTCTATAAAACCCCATTACACCCCCAATTACCCAGAGATTCTGCTGATGATTCATTGCAAAATTTGCTCTTTCTTCATCATATTGTACTGAAATCAACAACCCCATGAGGTATTTTTCATTTATTTTTCTCCTTCACTTCATAATTTTAATAATAGATTGTTATATAATGATGCAGAAAACTTCTTGAATTATTGGTTTTCATTTTCTAATTATTTTTGTTGATGATGGGTGCAAGATATTGGTTGATGTTATTGATGCGATTTATAATGAAAAATGAACATATATATATATTTGGCTATTAATTTTCTTAATTTGGTTTTGTAATTTTGTTACAAAATTTGTGACACTGACACATTATACTCATATATTTTTGGATGTCGGCTAACTTAATTGGTACTCGTAAATACTATTTGCCTTCTATTGTCTGAGTCTCGGATTTGATTTAGGTTAATATGTTTAGAAGGGATGTACAAGACGCGGATTCAACCTTAAAAAAGAATGCAATAATCAACCATGAATCCAAAGATGAAGTCGGTTACATGAACCAAGAATTTATCTCCTCAATTGGCCTACCATATCCTCTTCTTCTATCAAAATAAATCTATTCGGGATTTGAAGTTTTGGTGAAAAATATACAATGTAGAGTTATCTATTTTTATTTTTGTTTTTTGTATTTACTCACTCTATCCAATAGGATTGTCCTACAAGCTAGTTACATAGACTCGGGTACTTATATCTGACATGGGTATGTGTCCAAGTGTCCGACTCGACTATTTTGTGAAATAATTCCATGATTTTAAACTAAAAGTGAAGTGTCCAAGTGTCATACCCAATGTTCGAGTGTCAGAGGGTTTGACATGGAACTTAAGGTGAAATGAAGAGTTCATGTAGCATAGTCTACAAGGGAGAGTTTTTTTTAAAGGCTTGGTTGAAGTTTGGTGTGAAGGGTTCTTACTTTGTTCTTTTCCTAGTTGTACATGGATATAATGTGGATTGTGGAGTAAACATACCAAAAGTGGATGGGGCAAGCTCAATGAGACACAAAAAAAGGATAATGGGGTACCTCTACCAGGATGAAGGGAAGTAATATTATGGTATATAAAGAGGATCTAAGGGGACCATGGTACCGCACATTTAGGAAAGATGTACGATCAAAATCATTCAGCTTCTAATTAATCAAATTGTCCTTTATAGTATGTGTCTATGTATAGAGTAGAATGAAGTAACGTAGGGAAGTAAAGGGAGAGGTGATTGAATGTTGTTTTTGGATGACCAAGTGAAAAATGAACAAGGAAAGGAATTGGAAGGAAAAGTACAAGTAAAAATTTGTTCTAGCTCCTATATGTTTTTCGTACTGTGATGATGCTATGAAAGTGACAATATGATAAATAAATCTTTACTTTTAGACTGAGGGATTAATAATGGATATAGCAAAACATAAGGACTCATTTTAGATAATAATTGGTTGAAATGGACACTAACTTTATTTTGGGAGATATATCGATCAATCTATTGCAAGCTTGCAACTTTAAGTACTCGCCATTGTTTAAGGATCATGATTGTATATAGAGTTTGAGGCTTGAACTCAGTTAGTAGAAAGAGACTTTTCAGTTGAATACACCAATTTTGGCTAGAACAATTGGGAACCAGCTGTTACAACTTACAAGCAATTGGAAAAATGCATGTTTACTAGAATTTTTTTTTTTTTCCTTTTTTTTGAAAAAGTGTAGTTGGCAGGATATTCTTTATAGTTATTCTTAAATTAGGAGTAATCCTTTATCAAGTGCAGCACACTTCTGCTGCTGACTTTACCAGTTTAGATGAGCAGACACCAATGGCAGCAGTTAAACTCACCTCACCTGAGAGCTGCTACACTGTTTTCATACCTTAAATTATATGTTTGGCATGTTGGAAGAATAAAGGGAAGAACATATAAGGTCGTAAGGGATAAACAGCATGAACTTGGTGTCAGAAATCTTGTATAAAGAAAGGATTGCACTTTATCCTTATTTTGTTATGCCTCTAGCAAGTACTTGGGTTACTTCTTGGTGGGAGGACAGGACTTGAAGCTCAAATTTTAGTAAATATCTATTTCATGGAATTTCTAGACTTTGGATGACTGTTTGTGATTGAAGGAAGTTCTTGCATGGAAATTTGGCGGTTTCATTTCTCGCTTAATCATACCACTTTCAATCTGGATTTTGCTCCTTTTTCAAGGGTAGTTCTAAAGTTAACTGAGGTTTAGGTGGTGTCTACAGGACAACTCAAGGATAAAGAAAAGAGAAGAGAAAAGGAGGGTAAAGTAATCTCAGGACAACACAATGCTATTTGGTTGAGTTGGGTTAACTGTTTCATTTCAACGTTCACACTTATGCTTTACGAAATGAGGGTAAAAATGTCATTGTCTTAGATCTTAGATACCTATTATTCTAGCATTTTGAAATTTTTCCTAGAGAGGTTTAATAATGTTATTTTGTGTTACCAAATTAGCGGCACTGTTAGGCATGCAGAAAGGGTACAGGGTACAATTGGCTACTTAAATGTGTTAAATTAGTCCAAAAGTGCTCACTGTACCAAATACTAATTTTCGAATCGTAGTTCCAGGAATCCAGGGTGGGTGGGGGGAAAAATTAGGCAATTAGCAGACTGTGTAACATATATGCTAGGTGGAACTTCTGATCAGTCTTGAAATCAATATGAGGATGAGAGTTGAAGTTTGCTTGGCTATGTTTTTTAATTCCATTCAATGGTACTAGCTTACCAAGTTATCTACTCTTCTGTATACTCAGAAGAGGCTAACAAGTTGAGAAAGTTTGAAATACGTAGCAGCTATTAAGTTAATGTATATAATTCCCTCAAGTCTTTAAATATATCTCCATTACTCCTCATTGGTCATTCACATAAGTTTCCTGGTCCATAGTGGTCACATATTAGATAAGAGGAGACAAAGACATATGGAGTTACATAAATTTGTAATTCTATGGTATATATTTAATTAATTAGTTAACATATAATTCTTAAAGTGCCTATGATAGAAGCATTTTGGTGCAAAACAAAGTTTTTTTTTTTTTTTTCTTCAGACTATGAAATTAATAAACTTTACTTGTCATTTTGGTGCAATTAGCATAATGTGCTAAGCAATCTTTTGGATTCTATATTCTGTGCTATAGTTGTGGAGGTCTTTCAATGGCTAATGAAAGATATTTCTAGATTGTTCTGCAGTTATGGTTCTTTTCACTTATTTTGTTACTTAGTAGATTCTGCTGGTAGGAAAATATGGCATCGGAATTTGTTTTTTTGTTTGCATATCTTGTTTTCATATATATATATATATATATATATATATATATATATATATATAGCCCTTGTTTACTTATTTTGCCTAGCATTTACTCTCTTGGTGAAGTTTAATCAGTTTGAGATTTGACTCAGTTATGATGCCCTATCCTTGCTTAGTAATTAATGTTCTCAATTAGAGTTTTGGCTTACTTAATAGCATCTTTTGCATACAGTTGTTGATACTTATCATGGCAACATTCTATCATGTTGAGAGCAAATTAAGTACTGTCATTTGCAAATTAAATGTAATTATTTTTTTAAATCAAACTGCTGATTGTTAATTTCACCTACAATTAGCTAGCTAAATGCCATACTGTCCTGTAAATCAGGTAATTGATTTGATTATTGCTTTATCTCCATGTCGTGTGATGAAGCAATCAGACTAAGTTTTGTGTCTGATATAGATATGATGACTACTGAGTCACTAGCTTGATGCTGTGAGAGACATTTGCAAGTTGGAGTAAAAAGCAACTTTATATCTAGCCTTTGATCGATTCCTCGTCGCCCACAAGATTTTGTTTTGTAGCTACATGAGCATATTCATGAGGCGGGGAAGTTATCAACAAGGCGTAGCAAATGCTTATATTAACCTCTCCCTTTTAGACACGTGTGCGCTCCTTTGTTCAAGGAATTATGTTCAGTACTAGCCATTTCTTGCTATATCTCTTTTTTTTTCTCATTCCTTCTCTGGGTTGCTATTTGGGTTTCCATTTTCTATATTCCCCCCCTTTTTGAACTAAAGTTAATGCATTATGTCAGGCACAACTCATTCTGGACTTAGATTTAGACTGTTTATGCTCTTTACCTAGTCATGTATGCTTAATAATTGGTTTAGCCTCTTTAGTATTTTCACAGTATTTAGATACATTAACTGTAATTGCTATGCCTCTTTAGCTCACGTAACAAACTTCTCAAAATGAATCATTATAAATCCTATGGAAAAAAGACTCAGAATTTAAAATTTTTGGTTATAAAGAAGAATCTAGGGAATTAGAGATGTTAGCAACAGCTACTTTTTACTTTTTACAGTTGCAAAGATAGTTATCTCGGGTTTAGCTATATAGTTATATAGTGCTTCATCGTAATTGGCTCTTTCACAGTGGCTTTTTGCTTTTTTGGCAAATACTCTGCATGAATGATATTATTGAATGATGGATGCTGTTACATAAAATTTCTAGTAAGAAGTTCATGAAACAAATTGCATGTCGAAAACTGTAATGATGCTAGTCTAAAACACACAAATTTCATCATTGTGCTTATTTCAAATCATTGTGCTTACGAAATAGAGTATTTCCTCTTTCTTAATCAGTGTTTAGTCATAAGTCGAGTAATCTTTTTATCTCAAGTAGAATGCACTGTAATGATGCTATAAAATACACAAATTTCATCTATGTGCTTATCTCAAATCATTGTGCTTACAAAATAGAGTATTTCCTCTTTCTTAATCTGAATTCAGTCATAAGTCGAGTATCTTTTTTATGTCAAGTAGAATGCATTCCTTTTTCATGAAAACTGTCAAGTTGGCTGTATTGCAACATCTTTTCCACGGCATTTTTAGGGATGGACCTCATATTGTACGATTTTATCATGTCTTGAGATAGAATTCTTATCAACATCAAAGTCCAGAGACTATGAAAGAAAGCTAGAATATCTTGTGTGGCATGTCTCAGAAATTGGAAAGGGTGGAAAAAGAAAGTTAAGAATAAATGATTAGTAGATTCAGGTCGCCAACCAATTGCTTTTGTTTATTGATCTGGTCCACACCCATTTTGCAGATATCACAGCAACGAAGGAACAAATAGTTTCCTTTTATAAAAAATGAAGTGAGATGGAGACTTCTTGGCTCGACACGAGTCTTTGGTTGAGATACTCTGTGAGCTTACCAGAGAATGATTTATGATGGACCAACATGCTCATTTAAGGTATGTTCTAATCATTGCTGAAGATTTATTTAGGTTTTCATTAGCTTTGTAAAAAAATCGTCTCTGATATTTTGGTTCCTTTTCAATCTATGTTTTAGTACCATAGGTATTTTGATGACAACAAATTTTTTTCTAATGAATAACACTTGTGTGGTGATGAGCCGTTTGAAAATTATATGGATGTCTATTATGATGTCTACTTTTTCTGAATATCTATCAATTATGATTGATGAGTATCAATAATGTTGTGAACTCTGTGCTAGGTGAAAGTTATAAAAAAATTCTGAAAGTTTAATTGTAGCAATGACTAATCTTTTCCAATCTATTTCTGGATATATAAGGCTTATATAATTTGCATAATCCCACCAAAAAGATCATGATTTTTTTCATTTTTCTTAGTCTCCTTTTATTTTAGAATGGGAGATAATCTCTCGTGTAATTTTTAAGGGAGATTAATCTTTAGTGCAATGATTAATGAGGAAGTTGCTTGAGAAACTTCTCAACAAAAGCAGGGAGGAATATGGCAGTATAAACTGGATGTCCTTTTTTTTATTTCTACGTCGCTTTCTGGCTAAGGAGGCATTAGAAGGGAAAAAGGGAAGGAAGAATAATTTTGAATAAAGTATTTACTTATATAATATTTGGGGAATTAAAGAGAAAAATATGGTGTTACCTGGGTTTGTTGGATGATGCTATGGTTTTTTTAATCACTGTTTCTATGATTTTAAACTGCACTTTTACCTTTATGCTATGATCAATGATCATCATGTTTGATATGTGCTTTAGGAATAAATTTAAGGTATAGAATGCTTAATATCAGGGTTGTTTTGTTCGGAGAGGTTTGGGGCAAAAAGAGAGGTTTGAGGCTAAAGTAAGGTTTGACTAACTCAAGTCTCTAATATGAGTGTTTGTTAAGAGAGTTTTGGGTCCAAAAAGCTAATTTTGGTTAAGCTAATGATTTTTTATGAGAGAGGTTTGTGGTAGTTGAGGGGAAATGACTCTTCTTTCATAAATTTGATTTATTTTACTGCCTTTACTAAGTTTGCTCGAGAATTCAAGCTAATAATAAATCATGCATATTATCCTTATTGGTAATTTTACACAATTTTGTCAAAAAATAAAATAAAATTTACACACTAAAAATCTAGCATCTAACAGCTATTTACCGAAACTTTTACACAAACAGCTAGTACAAGCAAGTAAGCAACTAGTAAAAAAAAACTCATACAAATAGCTAAGAGCTAAATTCTCGTTGCCAAACAGGGCAAATATTAACATGGTATTGCTACGTGTCATCCCTCCCTCATCATGACTAGGCGCCACATGAGTGTTGAGTTGTTGACAATGCATGTTTGTAAAACCTTTCATTTAAAAAAAGTACATAAATAAAATACCTTCTAAGCTACTCTGTATATTATTACCGTTCTTCAATCACCCAAATAATAAACACTTCATTAATTAGCGATAATTAACTTATACACACGAATACTTTATTTTATGTTACTTGCATGTATTTCATGTTATTTTTAGTAGTTTATTTTTTAATTAACCACTAGTGAGTAGCCCGAGCGTCACCCAGGGCTACTACTTTTATAATTGTGCAATTGTTAATTTTTAAGAACATTTAATAGTTTGTATGTAGTATGTGTCTTCAATACTTCATAGTATAACATTATTTATTGTGCAAGGTTAAAGTGTAATTGACAATTAGTCTAGATTGTTAAACAATAACCTTTCTTCTAAGAGGTCAAGTGTTCGAACCTTCTCATCCATATATTTTTTTTCAATATAATCGAGACAACATGGAGTATTGTTGGTTGTGTGGATGACGTGACATATTGAGGTGCTGAGTGGATGTCGTGGCATAATAAGAAGTTGAGTAAGTGACGTGGCAAAATGAGGGGGTCTATGTGGCGTATAGACGTTTTTAGGAACACCTTTTAATATATTAGTATAGATATACGAGCAGAGATTTCTTTAGAGTTTGGTCATGCTATTGCTTGAGTTTGTTGTTGTTATTGTTATAATATCAAATTACTATATTTCCAATCCATTTAAATCAAATACTTATTGACGATTGTAATGTTATATTATAAGAACCCGGGACATCGTCCGGGCCAATAACCAGTTAGACATTCTATTGGAGATGATGGTATTGAAGTATAATTATATATCTGAACTGTACACTCATGTTGTGAGCTTGGATTACGATGAGTACATGTAGTTAAATGAAAAACTACAATCATGTTATGAGTTAGAAAGACCAGCCTTGGCACTTTGGTTAGTTTTCCATGATTTCTATTTGTGGGCACTTTATAAATGAGCTTAATGAAACTTATCTTAGAACATTTGGAATCCATGTGGAGGTATTTTAGCCTTTTAGGTCCTGCTGAACAGAGGGGATGGCCTTTAGATATGATCAAAAGCTGTGATACTACTTACCATTACCAACATCAAAATGGCAAGCCACTGTTTGTATTGGATCTTATTCTTTGATAGTAACATTTCAGTCGGAGTTGGGTGCATTTTCTTTTCCTGGTTCCTAGTGGAATAAGATAAGAACTTCTAATTTGTAACCATATACTTCAATCTAAGAATTTTTTAGAATTTATGTAAATAAGCATTGCGTAAAATACAAAGCAGAATAGAGAAGCATCCTCAAAACATTATAATGATTTTACTTTTTAATATTACTTTGCTTTACAATGACTATCATCCATTCCCCATTTCCCCTTTGGATTGTTAAAATTGGCTGTTCTTGTTCACTATCCCTTTATAAACTTAGTATAATGTTGCACTTTTTTTTATTGGTTCTTTCCACTTTTTCGTTTATCTTTGTATTAACATTCATTGCCTGCTTGGATTCTCCTGGGTTTCATATGGTGTGCATAATGATTTTACTGTACATGTGTATTCAGTCTCAAGTTTATGAAACCCCATCAATGAAACGACAGAGATTTGTTATGTTTAATGAGAATGTTAAAGTAAGGCTGTTTTAGTTTCTAAGTATTATGGACTTCTATACATAGCCACATAGGTTAGACACAAAGGATCAAACTTGAGCCTGCCCTTCCATGATTAAACACTAACTGGTTTTCTCATTTTTGTTCTTCTAATTTGTATGATCACTTTATTTTTTCAGTTTTGGAGTTGTCATTTGCTTTATGTTGTGCTTCTCTAGTCTGGCTCTAACCGCCTGTAAGGCTGTTGGACGGAAATCACTTGAAGTCTTTGCTCTGCTTACATCACATTTCTCAGTTGTGACATAGAAAAGGAAATGCCTAATTGTGTCCAATAGATTTTATAGCATAATGATGATGTCTAAACCCTTCCTAAGATGGTTTTTACTGAAAATATCTCATGAGAGAATAAGGCGGCCCTGTATCCACGTTTGATTAGTTCCCCTCTTCTTTTAATGTGAAAGAATTGTCCTAACATTCACCCAAGTCTTTCAAATCTTGCTTTTTATTCCTCTTTTTCATTTCCCCTCTACTTGAATGTACTTATCCATCTATAGGTGTAAGGAAATGATAGAAGTGCAAAAGATGATTCCAATTTCAAGGCTATTGTAATGTGGGTACAAAAGAATCTGCTTGGTTGTTCACAAGGATAAGGATATTGACTGCTGTCTATTCATATTCTCAGTCAGAAAGCAAAATCTTGCATCTCTGACTGCATGCTGAAGAATCATAACTATATAAATACTCGTAGCTCTTTGATGTGTTTAGACAATTCGTGCCTAGTATCAATTGGCTTATAAGGCATGTCCGTTGAGACCTGTGTTCAACTATATAAATCTAGAATGGATACTCGGTCTTTGCAAGAGCAAATTGTGCAATTAAGGCGGTCTCTATTTGAGCAGGTTTAGTGTCTCTATTCTTTTATGCATCTGATACTTATAGCTATTGGTTTCTTTTAACAAACATCTGTCTATTAAAAAAAAATTGAAGGATGGATCAAGGTATCTCCTTGAAGGGCTGGGCATCATTGCTTGGATCAGTATGCAATCATTGCTGTTCTGCATTCTGATTTTGTGAAAAAATGGAAATTATGTGTAATATCCGAGCATTAGGGTAATGCAAGACCATTGAAACTCATTAAATAAAAAGATGGCAGAGTTTATACACATTATGGTGACAAATTGTATTTAATTAACTTGAGTTTATATTTCTCAAGGGATATTTTCATTGTGCAAGCATATGAAAGTTAATTTTATGAACAAACCTTAAGATGAATGCACTTGACATGTGACTGACTGGCTACTTTAAGAAGAAGCTAGGCTAATCGTGTAGATTATTTGTGGGTGAGACACTGAGACACCTCAAACTTGAAAATTTCCTGTTCAAATTCTATTAGAAATATGAATAACTTTTGTATACATCCGGTGTACAGTAATTTACTGTATATCGGGGGTCACTTTTTATTAATTTTAGGGTCACTTTTACAATTTTTTGGGTAACTTCTATCAGTAAAGCATAAATACTTCGTAACTTTTATTTATGTCAGGGTAACTTTTATTCATATTAGGGTAACTTTTGTTCATTTTAGGGGTAACTTTATAACGGATGTTCAATATTTATTGTACATCCGATTTATTTAAAAGTTTGTCTAGAGGTATTTTGCTTTGGTCTGCAATTTTAATTTCACTTCTACTGTTGGTCACATTGCTGGGAGGGTCATAGCGTCTGAGGAGGCCAGATGCATGCAGCCTTGCCGCTACCTGTAATGAACTCTTGATTAGTAGTTTGAATATTTGATGCCAATGCTGCAGGGATATCTTGATGAGCAATTTATTCAACTAGAGGAATTACAGGATGATGCCAACCCTGATTTTGTTGAGGAGATTGTAACTTCATATTACACTGATTCAGTTAGACTAATCCAAAATATCGACCAAGCACTGTGAGTATACTCTTACCTGACCAGTGATCTAATATTGGCTTCAGTCTTTGTACAGCATATTGATTGATAAATTCATACAGAGCGAAATATCCACTTGACTTTGAGAAGCTGGACAACTACATGCACCAGTTTAAGGGCAGTAGCTCAAGGTATGAATTGCTTAGTTAAACTTATGAGTAGCTTTGAATAGATGTATTTTATTTAGGAAATGGAGACATGTATTGAAATATGCATAGCAAAATTGAAGATCCATATGTTTAGTTGAACCATATATATATAGTATTTTTCTGCTGATCGACTGATGGTACTTGTTAGAGAAATCAATAAATGAAATAGTGAATATAACTCATTTTATCCCTCGCATTTGCAAATTTGCAGCATTGGAGCTAAGAAAGTAGTACTCGAATGCTCACAGTTCAGGAAATATTGTGCAGCTGGAATAGCAGAAGGGTACAATAAAATCCCAATCACACTACATTAGTAAACATTCACTAATTCATTTCCTTTAAAGTTACTTGAGTTAATCTCAACTGCAATGATTTAATGCATGGATTCCACGCGTTTGTAGGTGTGTCAAGACTTTTCAGATGATTAAGCAAGAACATGCGATGTTGAGAAAGAAACTTGAGGCTTATTTTCAGTTGTTGAGGTCAGCTGGAGGGACTTAGGAGGGCTGCCTGGCATCTGTTGTTGAGATTCACGTGTTGCTGTTACGTAGTACTCAGTAATAATGTTGTGCTAAATTTAGTTGTAGAAGCTGTCTGTACATGATATGTTTGTCGTCTCCTATGACTTAGCAGCGCAATTATATATACCAATACCACAGAAGATAAATGCAGATTTGTTTCAACTGATTTGAGTGTTACACAAGGGGTCATTCATTTCTTTGTTAGAACTCAGAAGTATAGTGTGAACGTTCAAAGTGCATGTATGTGGTCGATTGTACTTTGAGTGATATTTTGTAATGCAGTTAGCATGTCTCTTGCTACTCATCTTATGCTGCATGTAGCATGGAATGTGTATAGCAGTACTGAAAATTTGTTCACTTTTGTGTATTTTGTTGGGAAAAATAGAAATTTGCCACTGTGAGAGAGTACTTTGTATCTTATTGTTTGCTCATGCATTAAAGCTTCATCACCTTCATGGCAGAGAGTTGAGATCGAAGGCTTGATGATGTCCATGGACCGACAAAATCTTCATTGGACAAAAAAAGTTCTCAGAATCTCAGATCATAAGAAGGAATGGTCCTAGAGAATGCTTCAAAAATAAATGATAACAAATTGTTATAACTTATAAATACTTGTATAACTTTAAAAGGTTTAAATCATGTAATTGGACCTCCAATTCATTTATAGAAATCAAGTCTAAAAATTAACCAAATATTATACAAGTAGGTATTAAATTATTATTTCTTATTCCAATTCATTCCCATGTTTTTAAGGGTTTTTATTTTGAAAATCAAGCAATTATTATTTATCATGTCAAGTCATCAAATTTTCCTCATGAAACATAACATAAGATTACGAAATAGAAGAATTCAGGGAATCGTTTGATATAATTATTAGTTAAATTTTTTTAAAAAGTGCCTCAACTCAAGGCATCGCTCAATATAATCACTAGTTAAATTTTTAATAAAAAGTGTTTACATTTTCTTCTCGCATGTATTTGGATTATCATTTACGCAATTGTATTAACGTATATCACTTGGAAAATTATTATCAATTATTGTACAAAATTTAGACATTCTCGATTCTACTTGGTATTTTATTATATCTCTCATTATATGGTTTCCATTCGATTTTTTTTTCCTCATCTCACATCCCTAGCTTACTTATTACCTCACAACTTTTTTACGTAGTTATAGTACTTTTTAATTTTTCAATAAACACCACTTAGACCCTATAATCTTCACTTTATAAAATATAAATCAGTTTAGTTACAAAAATAAGGTGAAGAAAACAAAGCTTTGATATAAAAAAAGGGGGACCAACCTTAATGCCGTGTTTAAAAATTTTAAAGTGGATTTTTGTAAGGTAATAATGTTTAGGAGAAAATACAACTTTCTCATATCTCATATTGATAAACATGGAGGGCGCCCCAATTGATCTTTTTGATAAACATGAATGGTTTATCAATTGACAAACTTGTAAATAAATGGCCAAAAAATTGCATTATTCATACACCATTATAGGTTTTACAAAATTGTGCATTTTCGTGGTATAACGAAATAACTATTCTACCATAAATAGTGCATATTTTTGGTTGTTTATTTATATAAGTTGATCAAGATGATAAACTTGTATCGAGCATCTCAAGGGGTATTTTGGTCTTTTCGCGCAGGAAGTTTGGGTACTAATGTCATTTGTCAAGCCCTCATATTTACTGTAATTATTTTCTTAGAGAGAACGAGTGCATCTAGGCGCATAGCACCTATATGTTTAGCATGCATATAGGAGGGCAGTATGGGGTTTTTATTATATTTTTTCATTTGATATTTTTCTACTGTGGTACATTTTTGTGTATTATAATGTACCATTAAGGTATTAATTGTATTAATAGTACTTTTCTGTACTATTATACATGTGGTGGTACTTTTTGTTATCTTATGGCTTTGATTATTGTCTCCTAAAATACCTACCACCTATCACTTATTAGGCTGTAGTGGTGCATTTTGTCATCCTGTATATTTCTAAAACATATAGGTGCTATGCGCCAATACTTAACCAGAGAGAACCTGTGAGAAGAGGAGAGAGAGAACGAAAATGTCGGATGAGAGTGCGTGAAATACTGAGATGCTAAACATTGAAGAGCAAGAACAAGGTGATTTATTGCATTTTTGAATTTCATGCTGAATTTTCGATTATGCATTTCTCAATAAATTTTTCCCATTAATTTGCTAATTTTCAGTTTCTTCATCTGGGGTTCGTTTTCATGCAATTTCCAGCTTATACTTCCAATTCTATAACTCGAATTTAGCAGAATTCACCTGGGAAATTCGTCAGCATTGATTTACTATCAAATGGGTTAGTTTGATCTACTTGTTTCCAACTGGGGTTCTTAAATTTTGTTCTAATTTTGATCAGAACTTTACTTAATTGAAGCAAATTTGAAATTTCATTCTATAAGTTCGATTTCCAGATTTATTTTGAATTGGGTAATTAATTGATTGTGGATTTTTAGATAATTGCAGTAGCTGTTGCAACTTGATAGAATCTCATTGTTATGGATTTCTGGGTTTTCGATTATACCAAATTACACATTCTTATTCTAAGTTCTTAGCTAATTGCAGTTTACAACTTGATGGCATCTGTGTAGTGTTCATTAATTTGGTTTTTCGGTTTTCGATGTCGATTAAATTGCTTTACACATTCCTGTAGTTGGGTTCTTTCTCTGATACTCAGGAAAGTAGTGTAATATTCATATCTTCTTTGCTTGCATTGCAGATTGTTCAATGGAGGGAAAAAGTAAGCATAGGATATTGATGGTGTCAGATTTTTTCTACCCAAATTTTGGGGGTGTTGAAAGTCACATTTATTATCTATCTCAGTGTTTGCTTAAGCTTGGTCACAAGGTAAATTGTTTGTGGTTTTCTTATTAGTTATGCTGGTAGAGTGGTCATATGAAAGTAGTGAAACTCTTGGAAATCGCATTTTTGGTTATTTTGTGCAAGATTGTTAGTAGGCAGTATCGGTATCGAGTAAAGATTATCATTTTTTTTTACTGTTCCTGATTTGTGGATGTTTTATTTTATGTTGGCCCAAATTTTATGCTAAATGGTGAACTCTTGAAGTTATATATCTTTTGGATGGGAAACTATTAAAGGTTCAAGTTGGCTTAGTTGGTTGATAGGATTGTGATAATATTTCTTTACTGGTGTGTGACAAAACAATTTTGATGGTTTTTGGATAATTTGTAGGTTGTAGTTTTGACTCATTCATATGGAAATCGTTCCGGGGTGAGATATATGACGAATGGTTTGAAGGTTTATTATGTTCCATGGAAGCCTTTATTCATGCAGAGTGTATTACCCACGTTCTCTGGTACACTTCCTATTATGAGAACTATTTTTGTCCGAGAGAAGATTTCATTGGTCCATGGACATCAAGCCTTCTCAACTTTCTGCCATGAAGCTCTAATGCATGCACGTACTATGGGATATAAAGTTGTTTTTACTGATCACTCTTTGTACGGCTTTGCTGATGTCGGTAGTATACACATGAACAAAGTCCTACAATTTACCTTGGCAGATGCAACTAAAGCAATTTGTGTTTCCCATACAAGCAAGGAAAATACAGTGCTAAGGTCAGGAATTCCTGCTGAAAAGGTATATGTGGTACCAAATGCTGTTGACACTGCTATGTTTAAGCCTGCACCCGAACGACTTTCAAGAGACCAAATTGTCATTGTTGTGATAAGTAGATTGGTATACCGGAAAGGTGCAGATTTGCTTGTTGAAGTTATTCCTGAAGTTTGTCGTTTACATCCCAATGTTAGTATATGATTTTTTTATATGTTTTGGAATTAGCATTAATGTTTGTCCTCTTAGGTCAGAACTTGTCTCAATTCAAACTTGGTTTTGAATTATTTTTTTTCATGCATAGATATTTGATACATAATTCAATTGCTCTACATCTTTGTTTTTTATTGTAAATAATTGTTATCAACTGATCATCTCAGGTTCGTTTCATTGTTGGAGGTGATGGTCCGAAAAGAGTACGGCTAGAAGAGATGCGAGAAAAACATTCTCTTCAAGATAGGGTTGAAATGTTGGGTGCCGTTCCACATTCTCAAGTTCGATCTGTGTTAATCTCTGGACATATATTCTTGAACAGGTAACTTTTGTCTCCTTTAGAATATGAGGGAGAGAAAATTTCTCTTATTTAGGAGGATCTGCTTGTTTTTGTACCTCTGGACTCTACTTAGGATTTGAGGAAGTGTTAAATTTCTTGCTGGCCTTTCATTTTCAGGGTTTTTCCTAGCAGCTATTTTCTTATATTTGGGATAAATAATATATGCTTGATTTCATGTAACAAATGGAGACTGGTTTTCAAATGGTTTAAAAATTTATACAGTATTTGAGTTCAATATGAGAAATCATGAGTCGATAGATGGCAGTTGTCTTTCTTCCAACAGATCAAGCTGAGGACTACAGTTGATTAAATTTGTCTACCTTAGCTACACTTGATGAGTTGCTTGCTGAGGAAAAAACCCGATTACTCTTCATGAGTTTCTGATGTTGATACGAGCATTTCATTTGGTAATCTACATATTTTGGAAGTGAATAGTTGAACACTTAAATTTGAGTTATTCTTCTAATTTGATTGGGGAATTTTGGAAGTAATTGAACCTAGATGTTCCTAATTCCTTAAGTATTTGATTGAGTTTGCAAGATTGGTTGAAAATTCCCTTTTAGCCAGTACCTTGTTTCTAAGAATCGTGTTTTACTGATTCACCAGAGTAAAAATCAATCAATGAGGAACTTTGTTTATTTCATTCGCTTTGTTTGCAGTTATGTAGTTTGTTGACCCGATTTGGTGCTGTTGAAGTTAAGGCTTACCAATAGTGAAGGCTAGAGCCTTACGAGAAATCTTGAAGCTCTTTATCATAGAACTTAATAGAAGTAATATATTATTCACCTGGGCTGAGTCATATGATCTTTTAGTTCCCATATATGTAATGCTTAAGTTTTGGAGCTTCCTTTTTTCTTTACCTTTCTGCAGTTGTTTTGACCTTCCTGATGTTCTAACATCCATTGTTGTCTTCGTGTTTTCCACCATCTGATTTCTCTGCTTTGAATTTCTGGACAGCTCTTTAACCGAAGCATTTTGCATAGCTATATTGGAAGCAGCTAGTTGTGGATTATTAACAGTCAGCACACGTGTAGGAGGTGTCCCTGAGGCAAGTTTTATGAGTTTTTTTTTTTATTTTTTTTTATTTTTATTATGCATCAGTCTGCATCTCCCTTCATGTTTTTGCATCCTCGCCTTTCAACCAGCCTTAGTCTGTTACTATGATTCAAACTAAATCTTTTACTTTGAAGAGATATATATGTGTGGGCTAAATACTAGGTATGGATGGATCAATGTATGATTATATTTTCATTACCCGTGCAAATTTCCCCTTTTTACTTATTAGGTTTTGCCAGATGACATGATTGTACTTGCAGAACCAGATCCTAGAGTTATGGTGCAGGCTGTTGGAAAGGCGATAACCATGCTCCCTAACATTGATCCGCAAGTTATGCATCTTCGAGTGAGTACAGTAACTTATATGATTGTATTAGTTCCACCACCCCCTCCCCGGATCCCTTCTTTTCTCTCTGCTGATTTAATTATTTCCTGCTGCTGCTAGATGAAAAAATTATATAGTTGGCATGATGTTGCTAAGAGAACAGAGAGAGTCTATGAGCGGGCTCTGAAGTGTGCTGATCAGAATCTTCTTGAACGGCTTTCAAGGTAATGCTTGATAAATATGCATGCTTCAATGGTAGCGTGTAAGCTAAACCTTTGAAAGACATAACTGAATGGTGTGCTCAATATCTCTTTCATGTTTAAATTCTATGCTGTTAATTCAGTCTATTGTTAAAACAAGACAAAGAGAGCAGAAAGTCATCATTTGCATGGTGGAAACTGATGAAAGAGTGCTGTATCTTCTTAATTTGGACAACAAAGTCTGTTGTGATTGCATCGGCAGTTTTTCCCTAGCCCTTTATGCTTGACTAAAAAATGATCAGATGTTACAATACTTACAAATGCATTATCCCGAGCCCAATTAATGTTGATATACTGGTTCACTGTTTTTTTTTTTTTTTTTTTTGGTTCTCTTGGATCATTTCAGTCTGTTATCCTTATAATCTTTTTGGCAGATTGCAAGATAAAGTTAAGAGTGACAATTCTTTTTCTTTTGATCGATTTAAAATTAAACAGGTACCTTGCTTGTGGTGCATGGGCAGGCAAACTTTTCTGCTTGGTTATGATTATCAATTATCTTTTTTGGTGTCTGTTGAAACTATGGCAGGTATTTACTCACCTCCAACATTGTATTTGAATTTTAATTGTTTTGACATTATAATCTTTTCATATTACGACATTTTGCTTTCAGCCTGACGAGGAGATTGAGGAGGCTCCAGATGTTCAATTATCTCATCAGCTGGAAGATTTATCAGAGCAATCTACTCTGAACAGAAACACGGAACGACATTAGATTTGTCTTCTGTACATAATTGATAAATTCATCACTAGTTCATCGCTGGACGCTCACGTATGTCAATCTACAGCAAATTTTATATACAGCACATTGCAAAGAAGTCCACCTGTAGGCGTTTGTACTTTGTACTTTCTAACTTTCTATTACTATTGGACATCCTAATTTTTCTTTTACTTTTTGTAACAGTTTTGTGGTTAATGCTCTATACTTTGTATGTCCATAGGCGCAGTGTAAGTAATTTATCTGATGATTTAACCAAAAACCACAGAGTGTTTCATTTTGTCAAGTTTCAAGGATTGTTGAAGATAGTTCATAATATAAATTCTTCAGACTTCAGGTGTATTTATTGTTGTAATTTTTTTTCTAGTATATATATATTCGATAAAAAATCTTTAGCTATAATATACTAAGTAAAAAACTTGATTTATAAAGTTAAAACAAATTACATACTTGTACTCTTTCAAAAGAAACAATTAAATACTTGTACTAAATCAAATTAGCCAATGTACAATATTGACATGACAATTACTCTGATTTAAGAGAGTTCAGTTGCATTTAATCAAATGAAACGTTTCATTTTCACAGGAATATTTCCATCTTCTCATGGTTAACTACATACATTTATATGCAAGTATGACTTAATTGCAAATTAATCAACACCCCTTCGCTTCCTCTTCCATTCTCACGTAACTGTAATTCTAGACTGACTACCTTAAAACACCCTGTAATTCTATAAATACCAACCCCTTCACTCCATTATTCTTCACATCACTCTCTCTCTCACACACACACGAACACGAGCACGCGTGTAGAAACACCTACCATGGCACAGTCCCTAAGGATCCTCACCACAATTGTCGTATTACTCACAATATGCTTTTTAACAATCACCAATGCACGTCCTATACTTGTTGATCTTAGTCCTACTGAGTCGAGCACGTTAGTGGCTCGACTAAGCTTGGCAGGCCACTCGACGAGCTGCTGGGAGTCCTTGTTTAAGCTCCAATCTTGCTCAGGGGAGGTGTTCCAGTTTTTCTATGATGGAAAAACATATTTGGGCTCAGATTGTTGTCATGCAATCATTGTCATAGTCCAAGATTGTTGGCCCGCTATGCTCGGCTCATTGGGCTTTACTCCTGAGGAGGGTGATATTCTTAAGGGCTATTGTGATGCTGAGGAGAACAACCCAAGCCCAAAGCCTCCAAGCCCACCTCACGCTCCCGGGCCCGTTAAGGAAGAAGTGATGGATTAGGATTAATTAATCATGTTTAGTAAATCTTTGATAATTATTAGTTTGTATTTGGTCCAAAATGTCTGAATCCTTTTTGAGCAAGTATTTCCTGATGTTTCTTGTTTAGGTATTGGCTAAAGATGAGGGTATGTTAGGTAAGACAACTTAAAAGGAAACGACCTTAGTTTTTTGCATAATAAAGTTTTGATCTCGATCATATTAATTGCTCTTGTTTTGCTTCACTATTTGAAAGTTCAATAAAAAATCTCTTTAAGTTATTGTTTTTTGTTTTTTTTTTTTTTACTCGAGTTTTATTTATTTCATGCTTGTTAGTTTGAAATTTGCAATTAATCTCTCTTGATACTCTGAAAAACTGTTTGTATAAATGCTTTCTCTTATTATCATGCGTATTATTGTCTTTTGCAACTTCCTAAAGACATATTTTTCCGTAATAGGAAAGAGATGAGACAAAAAGTAATGTAAATGCGTGATTTACAAAAGTGACATTAAAGTTATATCAATTGTAAGTGAAAACAAATCTAAAAGCAAAAGATAAAGTGATTAAACAGAGAAGGAAAGAAAAGGAAATATTGAACAGACCCTTCAAAGTATGAAATAATTAATCTCTTGAATAAGACAAGACTACTAGTCCACTACTAGTCTACCACCAAAGTTGTGCTTAAATTATGTAAATTAACTGTTTTTGGTTATCTTTCTTTAAAAAAAAAATTAAAAAAAAAAAACCTGTTTTTTTTTGTTTTTTTTTTTTTTTTTTTTTTTTTTGACAAGACGAACTAAAAAAAGAACTACTGAAAAGAACAAAAACAACTAAAAGGACCAGAACAAAAACCGGCGACGACGAGCCTGAATAGCCAACCAATGAGCCGGAGCCACCCACTGACGAGGAACCCTCCGAAGTTCACAAGCTGAGAACCTAAGGATGATATTCCTAATGTCCTGAATCAACCAGATGCAAGAAATGTCTCGACCTTCTTTATTTTGAAGAAAAGAAAATAAAGTCGAGCAGTCAGTGTAGAGCAACAAACGCCTGAAACCACGACGATCAGCAGCCTTGAGAGCCCAGAGACAAGCCTGTAATTCTGAGTGTAGAGCAGAGGAAGAGAGGAAAGCTCTAGAACCACCACCAAATACCATATCCGAACCTGGGTCGCGAAAAATCCAACCAGCTCCTGCAGCGCTATCATGAGCTGTAAAAGCTCCATCGAACACCAAGCAAATATCATATGTAAACCCAGAAGGACCTTGGAGACAGCAGGACGAAAAGGAGGATCTAGACCTAGGACATAGTCTTGCACTGGACAAGAGAGCTGAAGCTTTACAATCCTGAACTGCGAGGCCTCGAGAGACCCAATCTTGCATAATGTGAATAACAAGAGCAGGAGAAAGCACAGCTTGTCGGAACACTTTATGATTACGAGCAATCCAAATTGCCCATAAAAAAGAAACCAAATTCATTAAAAGCTCCCAAGACTTAGTTTGTCGCAAAGATAACACCTGGTCTACAAACCATATAGTGAATGGTTGATCTTGGCGTACAACAAGCGACTGAATATTTGGAACAGTCGTCCAAAGAGTGGAAACAAAAGGGCAGTCACGAAACAGATGATCGATCGTCTCCTGATTACCAAGACAAAGGACACATGTTGGATCCGCTGGAATCCCTCTTGCCTGTAGAACCCCATTGAGAGGCAAAGCGTTATGGAGAAATTTCCAACAAAAACACTGCAACTTTGGTAAAAGTGGCAAACTCCAAAAGAACTTCCACCATGAAGTAGGGAAGGAAGTTACTCCACCCGAGTGATTAAGCTTGCGAAGCAGCATAGCATAGGCAGACTTGGTAGTGAAATTGCCATCCCTTGAGAATTTCCAATAAACAAAATCATCCATCGGCCTACTAGGGCGTTCCATAGCCAAAATACGACTGGTCGTGGAAGAGTCAAAAAGCTGATGAACTAAAGTCGAGTCCCACGCGTAAGAACGCGGATTAATGATAGAAGAAACATGAGACGGAAGAGGCGCCTCACTATTGTCACGGAAAGAGAGAGGTTCCCCAGGAACCCAAGAGTCCTCAAGAATTCGAACCTGAGAGCCAGAACCAACCTTCCAAGCTATACCATCAGACAACACTGACAGACCTTGCAACAACCCCCGACAACCCCAAGAAGACTCAGGAATTGCCCTCGTCTGAAAAGAACGAAGAGAAGGATACTTTGCTGAAAGGAGCCTGGAAACAAGAAGCTGAGGGTGATGATGAATACGCCAACATTGACGAGCCAGGAGAACAGAGTTGAAAGAACCTAGACGTCGAATGCCAAGACCTCCCATCCCTTTAGGAAGGTGTAAAAGAGTTTTAGAACGTAAAGCAAGCCCTCGAGACTGAGAATCCGACTTCCACCAGAAGCGGGCCAAAAGATTATCCACTTTGGAACATATCGAAGAAGGAATCTTAAACACCGAAAGAACATGATTGAACGAGGCAACCAAAACCGAGTTTATGATAACCAACTTCGCAGCTGAGGAAAGACCCAAGGAGGCAAAACTTGTCAAACGCTTAACCACCTTGTCAATGAGAAAACCAAAATCAGCAACTTTACTATGGCCTAACTCCACCGGTAAGCCTAAATATGAACCCAAGGTAGGCTTATGCTGAAGCCTCAAACTTTGAGCAAGGAAATCACGATAGTCTGTCGGAGTATTAGGGCTAAACTTAACAAAAGATTTCTGAAGATTAATCACCTGACCTGACAAAGAACAGAATTCTGATAATAGGGCCGTAAGATTCTCACAGGCCTTGGGAGTAATCTGCAAGAATAATAAGGAATCGTCGGCGAAAAACAGGTGAGAAATTGCAGGAGCTCCACGAGAAATATGTATTCCTTTAAAAAGAGAGTCTCGTTCCGCCTTGCGGAGCATAGCAGACAGAACCTCCATACAAAGAACAAACAGATAGGAGGATAGAGGATCGCCTTGACGAAGACCACAATGAGGTTGAAAAGCCCGAAGAGGGTTACCATTTACTAGAACCTGGTAAGAAACTGTTGAAACACATTGACGGATAATGTGAATCCAATAAGGAGGAAACCCGTAAGCTTGAAGCAACCGAAATAGGAAATCCCAATTGACCCTGTCATAGGCTTTATTCATATCTAACTTGATAGCTGCATAGAAGCTCTTTTTCGCTTTTGATTTGTTCATATAGGTAAGAACCTCATGAGCAATCAGCGCATTATCCGAAAGAAGACGGCCCGGAACAAATGCATTCTGATAATCTGCTACCAAACTAGGTAATACCTGACGAAGACGACCCGTAAGACACTTCGCAACACACTTATAAATCACATTACATAAACCTATTGGGCGGTATTGAGAAATAACTTCCGGATTATCCACTTTCGGAAGTAAAGCCAAGAACGTACGATTCCAATCCTTCAAAAGATAACCATGAGCAAAGAAGTATTGTACTGCTGCAACCATTGAAGGACCCACTATATCCCAAAGAGTTTTGAAAAAAGCTGACGGAAAACCATCTGGACCAGGGGACTTGCTATCATCAATGCTGAAAATCGCAGTTTTAATTTCGTCCGACGAAAAAGGCGTCATGAGAAAACCTTGTTGAGCAGAAGACAGAGAGGGTAATTGAAGGTTTTCCCACCACTCTGTATCATAACCAGATGTATGATCAGAGGCCGAATAGAGATCTTTGTAAAACTCCAGGGTCATAGAAGCAATTCGATCAGGCTCGCGATGCCAACAACCAGAAGAATCTCGAAGACCTGAGATCCTATTTCTTCTCTTCCTGGACTGAACTGAGGAGAACAAAAGACGAGAATGTGAATCCCCCAAAGCATCCCATTTAAGCTTTGCTCGTTGTTGACAGAACATGTAAGCTGCTTGAGCTTCAGCTACCCATGCACCGCCGGAGCAGAATAAAAAACCTGTTTTTGGTTATCTTAAAGACAAAGGAATTGGAACGGGTAGGTAATGTATTAGGTAGTCATTTTAAACTCGTCTCTGCAAAATTGTATACAAAGAATGATAAATACTGAGTATGATCTTATTGTTTTATAAAATACTGCCTCCGTTACATATTACAGTATTTGCAATGATTTGACATAAAGAAGAGAGGGAAAATGTCTAATAGGTATAGTACACAAATTTTCTTATGCTCGTTGATGTCTCATAGCATGACTCGAATTTGTAGTCTTAAAATTACATGCATGTTAAGTTTCTCACCATTTTAAAGTTTTTTTTTTTTTTTTTTTTTTTTTTTTTTTTTTTTTATTTTTTTTTTTTATCAACTTTACTTGCTTGATCTTCCAATTCTATATAGCTATGTAATAATATTGAAATTAATTTAGATCGATTGTAATATGTATCAATGTATAAACCCAAATTAACATGTAGAAGCTTTATATGATTTTAAAGTCCCAATACTTAAAATAGAAATTTAATATAAAAAGTAACGATAATTTCTCCGTTAACCTTGTATTCATATATATTTCCACGTCAAATCGAAACCACTTATAAAAACGATCATAACAATATTGTAAGTTTGTAACACATCACATACATCGATCACAATAAGCAACAACTCGTGGCAAATTTAGTCAATCGTTATTATCCTTACTTGTAGACTCCATCATGACTAATTGAGAAATCGTACCTTACCAAGTTACTTGGTATATACTTAAGCATGAGTGCAAGAACTACAAATGGCCCCACCCCACGGGTAAAACAGGCATAGTGCATGATTGTTCAATCATCAATGCATAACATCCACAATACATATATATTCTTAAATATGATTTTATTGAACTATGTACTTTTATGTAGCACGAAATATATAATTGGACTCACCTAATTATATTGTTTTAAGAGTTTAGGGAAGAAATATAAAATGAGAGGTACAGAAGATGTTATTAATTACAAGTTTTCTGATGTTGATGAAGATCAACTATTTGATGATGATGGCAATCCCAAAAGAACTGGTAATACCTTCTTTTTCTTTCTTTTTTTTTTGCTATTTATTATTTGATTTGGAATTTAGGCCCTTCTTGTATCAGGTATGTACGATCTCAATATAGTAAGCTCTACCATATCCTTTATGGAATACGGCATTGTCGTTGTTGTTAGTTGTTGTCGTTGTCGTTGTTGTAATGGGTTTGGGAGTGATGAAAAACTTATAAAAGAAAGAAAAAAAAGGTTACATATTTTATATAGGCAATTATGGTAAGTAATATTGCAGTGGTATATACTAATACACGACCAATTAGTTGTAATTCCGTGTAAATTTTAAATGAAGTACTTTGTACGGAATATGAAATAAGTCAGTCACATGTTCTAGTGATTAGTCGTTTGGTTGAAGTGTTGAACTATAGAAGTAAAATTTCACAAAGTCTTTCTCATGTAAAATAATTTGATTGTTTCGTAGTAATTATTGGAGATCGTTGTTTGGTTCAAGATGCGAAGTTACTTAGGGCAACCTAGGTTATTAAAACCAACATTATGATATAGCTATTTGATAATTTTGCAGGGACTTTATGGACAGCAAGTGCACACATTATAACAGCAATCATAGGATCCGGAGTTCTTTCACTAGCATGGGGCACGGCACAGCTTGGATGGGCAGGGGGACTCGTGACACTAGTAACGTTTTCGTTCATCACGTATTATACTTCAAATTTCCTAGCTGATTGTTACAGATTCCCTGATCCTGTCACTGGTAAAAGAAATCATTCATATATGGAAGAGGTTCGCGCCAATTTAGGTACCATCCCTCTACAGGGGTTATACATAGCGCGTATGACCTTAGTTCATCGGATTTTTTCCCCTGAATGACCTTAAGTTTTTGATCATTTTTAGGCAGAGTAAACTGCATTGCTTGTGGGATAGTGCAGTATGCCAATTTAAGTGGAATGGTAATTGGTTACACGATTACTGCATCAATAAGCATGGTGTAAGTCCATCTATTCCGAGTTCAATCTCAGTTTTTGAATCAATTGAATGCACGTTAAAAGTGTATGTAGTTGCATTAAGCTAGCCAATTTATGTTCATTGTCGAAAATTTTAATTTACAGGGCAGTGCACAAGTCTAACTGCTTTCACAGAAAAGGCCATTCTGCTTCTTGCAAGTTTAGCAATAATCCTTATATGATTGGTTTGGGAATATTTGAGATATTTTTGTCACAAATTCCTAACTTTCATAAGCTCACATATTTGTCAACTGTTGCCGCGATTATGTCTTTTGGGTATTCCTCAATAGGCATTGGACTTGCTCTTGCTAGGATCATCTCAGGTAATTTATCTACCTTTAATAGCGCGATAAGCTGATATTAGTGATGTCTAATTGAAATTTCAGCGAGTGATTACATTAATTTGATTGGGTAGGCAAAGGAGGGAGGACAACTTTAACTGGAGTGGAGGTAGGCTTAGATGTAAAAGTTGCTGATAAAGTATGGCGGACATGTAGAGCCCTTGGAGATATCGCGTTTACATACAGTTTCTCTGCTGTCCTTGTCGAAATACAGGTGATTTTTAGTGCATCTAGCCTATGTTTCAATGAAAACTTATGTCCATTTTTCTGATTATGTACAAAAATATATAACAATGACTTACTAAAGTCTGTGACATGTTCTTAGGATACGCTAAAATCGGAACCACCAGAGAATAAGGTGATGAAGAAGGCCAATGCAATATCAGTGTTCACAACCACAACATTTTACATGTTGTGTGGTACCTTAGGCTATGCTGCATTTGGGAATGATGCACCTGGTAACATGTTAACTGGATTCGGGTTTTACGAGCCTTTTTGGCTAGTAGACTTGGCCAACATCTTCATCGTTATTCATTTAGCGGGCGCATATCAGGTATGAAACAACAATATATTCAACAATTAATCGCGGTTATAACTTGTAAGTGATATAGGTCACTTGCATATAGTATTTTATATACTCTCCTAATATGTGTATTTAATTGGGAAATGATACTCTCGAGTGCATCATATATATGGTGCAATTGTATTATGAAGTAGAATTTTATGTTTTATCTTATTTAAAGGTAAAGAGAAGGGTCTTATCGAATCAGAACCTCTCACATGTTAACTCAGTTTAGGTTTTATGAAGTAAATATTTATAAGTACATATGTATTTAACTCGAAATTTTCTATGATGGGCCAGATATTTACTCAGCCTGTATTCTTATTGATCGAGTCATCGGCCCAGAAGAAATGGCCCAACTCAATGTTTGTCAACTCAGAGTGCCCCATCAAAATTGGCAACAAAACAGTGTTAAGCCTAAACTTACTTAGGCTAACTTCAAGGACCATGTTTGTGGTGTTAGCAACCACATTAGCAATGGCAATGCCCTTCTTCAATGACTTCCTCTCGCTGCTCGGATCAATCGGATTTTGGCCACTGACCGTATATTTCCCAGTGGAGATGCACATTGCTCAAAGAAAGATCAAAAGACGGTCAATGAAGTGGTGTATGTTACAACTTCTTAACTTCCTCTGCTTGCTTGTTTCCTTGGCTGCTGCTGCTGGGTCTATCCAGGGTGTTAGCCAAGGTCTTCGTACGTCCAAGCCTTTTCAGTATAAAGTATAAAATACCAAGTAATAAACTTGGTTTTTCGAATGAAGTTATAACAAGTCTTGTATCAACTATACACCTCTACCATGATTACCATCTAATTGTTGATATTAATAATAACCTTATTGTAATGATATTATCCGGACTTCCTAATATTTTATTTTACTTACCTTTATTATCCATGTTATGAATGTATCCAAGCAACAATATTGACATGACAATTAGCATAGGTCGCACCCAGTCAAAGAGAGTACAATTGCTTACATTTCTCATGGTTAATTTCCATACATTTATAAAAGAAATTAAAATGGTTTTATCTCTACATTCTCAAATACATAGACACACACACGAACGTGTTTCGGAGTTTGTACAAACACATATCATGGAACAATCTATAAGAATCCTTACCACAATAGTGGTAGACTGGTAGTAGTAACAATATGCACTTTAACAAGGACTAAAGCACGTCGGGTATTTTTAGGGTAAAAGAGGTCTAATACAGTGTGATGCCACGTCCTATACTTGTTGATCTAAGCCCTATCGACTATCGAGTCGAGCATGTTAGTGGTTCGACTTAGGGCCTGTTCTGATTGACTCAATCTAGATGAACTAAACTGAACTGATATGAACTAGACTAAATTGAACTTATTAGAGCTGAACTGAACTGAACTGAATATTTTATGAGAGAAGGAAATTAAGATAAAAACTGATCTGAACAGAACTTATTGGAGTTGAACTGAACTGAAAATAAGCCGAAGTGAACAGACACTAAATTTGGCCGGCCATTCAATGAGTTGCTGGGAGTCCTTGTTTAAGTTCCAATTTTGCTCAGGGGAGGTTGTTCCAGTTTTTCTATGATGAAAAAACCTATTTGGGCTCAGATTGTTGTCATGCAATTATTATCATAGTCCATAACTGTTCGCCTGCTATTGGGCTTCATCCAAGTCCACCTCACGCTCCCAGGCCCATTAAGGTTAGAGGGATGGATTAAGGTTAATTAAACTTGTTTAGTTAATCTTTAAATAAAATTATTATAAGTTAGATTTATTTTTTATTAGTTCAACATGTATGAGTCCTTTTTGAGTAAGGATTTTATTGGTATTTCTTTTTTAGGTGTTGACTAATGATGAGGATTTGTAAATAAGATAATCCAGTTAAAAAGAAATGAGCTTTCGCTATAGCTATCTAATTGTTATTTACGTAATAAAATTTTGATCTTCTTGATAGTAATATTTTTTTTGTTGTTTTGCAACGCAATTAAAATTTCAATCAATTCTTTGGTTTTACTGTATTTTTTTATTTTTAGGGCCTGTTCACATTTACTTAATTTCAGTTCAGTTCAGTTCAGTTCAGTTCCAATCAGTTCAGTTCAATTCAGTTCAGCTCTTAATTTCCCTCTCACATAAAATATTCATTTCAGCTCAATTCAGTTCAGTTCAGTTCCAATCAGTTCAGTTCAGTTCAGTTCAGCTCAGTTCAGTAAATATGAACAAGCCCTTAGTTTGAAAGAAAGATAAATAAGAAGTTAAGATAGAGTCTTCTTTCAAGAATATACCCTGCTTATCACAATCAATTCTATAATTGTTGTTGCTACTTCGAATATTACTTTCTTTTTTTTTTCTTTTTTTTATTTCATAATATATGTTTGTAATTTTTAAATTGCAATTGATCTCTTTGATTAAACGAACATATATATTAAATATGGTTTGTATAAAATTTTCCATCTTGTAAAGTCTATTAATGAGGGACGTTAATAATTGAATACGGATTAACATATACTCGTATTGTCAATATCATCGATGTCTTTTTGTAACCTCGACCTAAACATCCGGAGTGAAAATTAATCATTTATTTATGCTTTTCTGTAATAGGGAAACGATGAAATGATGAGAAACTCAAAAGTAATGAGAATATGTGACCTACTAATAAATGTGGTATAAAAAGTAGCACAAAAGATAAAGTGTATAAAAAAGAAGCAAGAAAAGGGTAAATTGAATAAATCCTTCAAGGAATGAAATAATTTTTGACTAAGACATGAGTACTAGTCCACTATACCAACTTTGTGCTTAGCAAGTTAGCATATGATAACTCTTTTTTTAAATAAATCTTTGAAGACCATGGAATTTGGAAGAGGTTGGTCACTTGGTCCTAGTACTCCTAGATGAGGTAGTCATATCAAAAGTGGGCCTCTTAATGTAACATAACATTTGTCCCTTCAAAATTGGATCCATTGATTGATTAAAATGGTTTCGTTGTTTTATAAAAATGTAAATTTTTTATTTCTGTAAACAAAAAGTTTGAATTTTCTAAGGTCCACTAGGACCACTACATTTTATTCCTCCAAATTTGGATACAATGATTGATTAAAAATTTAAAATGCTTTTGTTGTTTTATAAACGTTTATTCTTTTTATTTTGAGAAAATTATTATTTAAATATTTTAAGGTCTAAGCTTGAGAGTATGATTCGAATTTCTAATCTTTTTAATTTTGACGAAGACTCGAATTTCTAATCTCAAAATGACATGGTGAGTTCATCACCATTTTCAATTTTTTCATCAAGCTTGTTTTGTTGATTATATTTTCCTAATACTAACTACATACAAGTATATGTTATAATATTGAATAAAACTTAGATTGTACATTTGCATATGCCCAATTTTAAGTACCATGTAAAAGCCCCTATATCCCCTATTAGGTTAGGTTAAGATTTATCTTGAATAATTCTTTGCATAAAAACATTTTTTTTTTTTTTAAAAAAAAGGGTGTACATTAGTTGTAAAAATAACTTAAAATGATAAAAAAAAAAAATAAATAAATAAATAAAATTGCACCAATATTACTAAGATTTACCTTGATATATATAAATAAAAGTTCTTTACGTTTCTAATAATAAAGTTACTTCTATTTTCCTCACCAAAAAAATATATAATAATAATAATAATAATAATAATAATAATTACTTCTTTAAACTATATAAGTAGTTTAATGTGTATTAGTGTATTACTATACTCTTATTAGAAGGTAATTGTATTACTACCATTATAAAACTTTCCTACATATAATCTATTTACAAATAAATCAAATCAGGTTAACTTTGAAGTTGCCCTCAAATTAAAAAAAAAAAGGTCGAAAGTTACTAGAAATTGACTAAATGTTACTGTACTTACATGTGTTCAATAATTATTACGATGTAAACTAATATTATTATAAAATAATATTATTATAAACTAGATGAACATGACATACATATATTTTGTTTATACTCAAATAGCGATAGAGTACAAAATATATTGTTGGGGTTCAATTTACCAGGTCCTATAATATGGTATCAGAGTTAACGTGACATAAAGATCATGGGTTTAAATCTCATTCATCCCTTACTTTGAAGTAAAATATTTCGCACAGGATAAGCGAAGGGTCCATGATATATCCACATTTCAAGTCCAAAGGGTTCTCATGTGGGGGGGGGGGGGGGGGGTGATAGATTATAAATGCTTATTCCTGTGTCTCAACCATCAATTTAAGATTTTGGTTGAATTCGTTGATCGTCTTTAACAGTGTATGTTGAACCCATGAACAAACCCACATTTGAGTGAAAATATTGTCTCATATTGAACTTCCTTAAACTTCCTAGAACTTGTAGAATGGATATTCATGACGGGTGTGATCCAGACTCGTTTATCACATAGTTCCGATCCACGTGTTGTAACGTAACACATGAAATTATAAGTAACGACCCAGGGCATATTTCTAGTCACTAGTTTTATTTTGTCTAAGTTCGTACCCTCCACCATGACTGGTTGAGAATTCGTACCTTACTACGTTATCTACTCAAGCAAGATCGAGTGCGCATGCAAGAGCTTCAAATCTCTTCTATATATGTCCCCACTCAACGGGCAAAATATATAGGTATCGTGCATGATTGATCAATGCATTATAATCCACAATAAATACTTCCTAGTTTAATTTCTTTAAAATGGTTTTATTGAACTTATATATTACGAAATATTAGTATATTATTGGACTTACCTAATAACCTTGCTTTATAAGTTTAAGGCAGAAATATAACATGAGAGGCACAGAAGGTGCTGTTGATAACAAGTTTTCTAATGGCGATGATGAAGATCAACTATTTGATGATGATGGCAAGCCCAAAAGAACTGGTAACACCTTTTTCTTTCTTTTATCTTCTTTTTCTTGTATTATTTGATAGGTATTTATGCCATTTAATTCTCCTTAAATCATTATGTATGTACGATTTTAATATAAGCTCAACCATATTCTTTATGAATCGGAATAAGGCTTTGTTGTTGTAATTGTAAGCTCAATTCAAGCTTTAGACAATAGGTTGGGATAGTGCCTATAAAACTTGAAATCACAAAAAAGGATGGAATATACTTGTAGTAATTATTATTGTCGTATGAAATGTCATTAACAAGTAATATTACAAAGGTATCTTATACTGCCAAATAGCTAGTAGTTCGTGGACATTCTTAACGATGATACTTGTATGTACTTCGTACTCCCTATAATTTTTTTTTTATTATTTTTTTAATTTTTTTTTATCCATCTAAAATAAAAAAAAAAAATGAATCTTGATTATAAAAACATTTAAAGTAATAGAGATTTTAATTTTACAGTAAAATAGTCATATATTTCAAATAATACAAAAAAGAAAAAAGGGGACAAGAATAAGATAATAATAAATGTGTGTTTGAAGATAGGGAATGATGATTAAAAATAAGGAAAATTCAATAACTATTACGTGTGATCTATTAAATAAAAATATTACGTGTGAGTTTTGTCTTTAGTTATCATTTTGAATTTAACTTTTATAAACATCAATACTTAACTTTGTTCTAAAATAATTGATAAAATAACAAGGATTTTGCTACTGAGCACCTCTTGAGGTTAGGTAACAATTTAAAATAATTTCTAAAATAGTTTTATTTGAAATGCATGCCCAAATCGCTCATTGATCGGTGTAATAATGTTTATTCTTTTTTTTTTTTTTTTTTTTTTTTTTGAAGTAATTTTATCCATCACTCTGCCCATGGAGCTGGTTTTTTAGCTTTTATTTGCCAAGTAAAAAATGGCTACTGTAAATTTTATCAAAACCTTTTCCTCCCCATATTATCACATATTTTTATCAAACTTAATTGTCTCATGTTATATGTTTTGTTGTTATTATTTGATACCTAAGATTTACTTTCGTTGCCTCATGTTTTTTTTTTTTTTAAAATAATTTGTAAGAAATATTTACAGAAAGTTGTATTTACTCCGTATATTTTTAGGCCCTGTTCTCTTACATTGAAATTCAGTTCAGCTCAATTCAGTTCAGTTCAGTTCAGCTCAGCTCAGCTTAGCTCCTAATTTCCTTCTCTTATAAAATATTCAGTTCAGTTCAGCTCAATTCAGTTTAGTTCAGTTCAGTTCAGCTGAGTTCAGTCAATGAGAACATGCCCTAATTTTATTTTAGACATCTGTGAATTTATATAAGGTTATATCAAACAGTTATAATAAGTTTTTATAAGTTTCAAATAATACTAATATAGTAATATAAGTATATTTTTCAAATACTCCGTGATATAATATAATTATAGATTTATAGTAAATTAATAACAGTTCATATCTATTACAAAAAAATCAAAAACTCAAACTAAAGAGCCCGTTTTGTGCGATAAGTCACACCTTATGGTCACTTGTAAAGTAACCTCATAATTGACATATTTTTTGCAAAGTTACCTCGAGGATTAACTCAGAAACTCCCAACATTTTAATTTGATATACTCCATAACAAAGTCAGTAAACATGCTAAACCTATGAGCTAGTATATATAATATGCTGCCTTTCGAGTGTAGATTAAATCATCTTTGTTGGTTGATAATACTGCAGGAACTATATGGTCAGCAAGTGCACACATTATAACATCAATCATAGGCTCCGGAGTTCTTTCACTAGCATGGGGCACGGCACAACTTGGATGGGTAGGAGGACTCGTCACACTAATAACATTTTCATGTATCGCGTTTTATACTTCAAATCTCCTAGCAGATTGTTACAGATCCCCTGATCCTGTCACCGGAAAAAGAAATCACTCGTACATGGAGGAGGTCCGGTCCAATCTAGGTACCATCCATCTACACGGGTTGCACCACGTTACACGTACAACCTTGATTAACCAAATAATTCCTTTAACTGACCTTAATTTTTTTTTATCATTAGGCAGAATAAACAGCATTGCTTGTGGGATATTACAGTATGCCAATTTAAGTGGAATGGTAATTGGTTACACGATTACTGCATCAATAAGCATGGTGTAAGTCCAACTATTACGAGTTTAATTTGAAGATTTATAATTGAATCAAGCTAGCCAATTTACGTTCATTGTCGAAAATGTTGCAGGGCAGTGCACAAGTCTAACTGCTTCCACAGAAAAGGCCATTCTGCTTCTTGCAAGTTTAGCAATAATCCTTATATGATTGGTTTGGGAGTTTTCGAGATATTTTTGTCACAAATTCCCAACTTACATAACCTCACAATTTTGTCAGCTATTGCTGCTGTTATGTCTTTTGGGTATTCCTCAATAGGCATTGGACTTGCTCTTGCTACAATCATCTCAGGTACGAGTAATTTACCTTTTATAGCGCGATAAGTTGATAGCTAATTGAAATTTTATTGAGTGATGCATTAATTTGATTGTGCAGGCAAAGGAGGGAAGACAACCTTAACAGGAGTAGAGGTAGGAATCGATGTAACAGTTGCTGATAAAGTATGGAGGGCATGTAGAGCCTTAGGAGACATCGCGTTTACTTACAGTTTCTCTGCAGTCCTTGTTGAAATACAGGTGAATATATGTGCATTTGATCTGTGTTTCAATAAAAATTTATGACGATTTTTTCTGATTAGCCTTTGTAATTGACTTCAGGATACGCTAAAATCGGAACCACCAGAGAATCAGGCAATGAAGAAGGCGAATGGGATATCGTTGTTCACAGTCACAGCCTTTTACATGATGTGTGGTATCTTAGGCTATGCTGCATTTGGGAATGATGCACCTGGTAACATGTTAACTGGATTCGGGTTTTACGAGCCCTTTTGGTTAGTAGATGTGGCCAACATCTTCATCGTTGTCCATTTGGTGGGTGCATATCAGGTATAAAACAACTTATTCAATAACTAATCGCGATTATAACACTTGCACAAAATATGCATTTGATTGATAAATTATACACTCGGGTGCACTATATCATGTTTATTATAAAGATGGTTATACACTCGGGTGCACCATATCATGTTTATTATAACGATGGTGAGGAACTCATCTTGTGACTTTGAGGTCACAAGTTTGAGCCCGTTAACTACAAAATGCTTGGGAGTAGGGGGATTTTCTTATCCACTCTCTACTATCAAGTGTTGACCTGCGGAGCTGAGCTGGCTAAACCTATAAGAGGTGTCGGTTCAGTAAAGTCCTTCATCTTACCTTATTTTTAAAAAAAATATTATCTTTATTATACATTGTATTGAACTCAAATATTTGTATGATGGGCCAGGTATTTACTCAACCCGTGTACTTGTTTTACGAAACATGGGCCCGGGAGAAATGGCCCAACTCAACGTTTGTAAACAAAGAGTACCCCATCAAAATGGGCAACAAAACAGTGTTAAGCTTCAACTTACTTAGGCTAACTGGAAGAACCACATTTGTGGTGTTAGCAACCATAATGGCAATGGCAATGCCCTTCTTCAATGATTTCCTCGCGCTGCTCGGAGCAATCGGGTTTTGGCCACTGACCGTGTATTTCCCGGTGCAGATGCACATTGCTCAAAGAAAGATCAAACGAAGTTCATTGAAGTGGTGTATTCTCCAACTTATAAACTTCTCTTGCTTGCTTGTTTCCTTGGCTGCTGCCGCTGGGTCTATCCAAGGAGTTGGCGAAACTCTTCGTACGTCAAAGCCATTTCAATATAAAGTTTAAAAGTACAAACCTTTGATTTTATTATTTTTGTCTTTTATTAATTAATTGTAATATGTATGTATAGAGTGATTGTTGATTGATGATGCTCCTAAAATCACTTTAGTTAAACATGTCAATGGGTTTGTTTAATGAACATGTTTTTAATAAGTTGATTTCTTGTTATAAGGAATTTATGTAGTGGGTCACATATTGGTTTGTGCTCCTAATTTATAAATAAGATTAATTAAATAGTTGATAGGAAGCACTTTGTACGGAGTATATAACCTTATCAATATAGTATGATCCTACACTTTGATATGTAACTAGTTCAGTTAATTAAAAGTTTGACGGATTATATCATAAACCTGAAATCAAATCTCGTCTATATTTTTCTTTACATATAACCCAAATTTAATGGAATCTAGCTAAAATATCTATAGCTTAGCACATGGTCAAAAGATGAATCAAAGAAATATAACACTAAAGATATAAAAATGTGCCCTAATCCCACTCACAGTCACTAGACCAACCCACCTTGTTGTGGCTGCTAATAATAAAGTGAACCAAGTTTCAGAGTAGACTTAAAAAATACAATAAATAACTACTTTTTCCTATTACAAAGATCTCCAACTATTTTGTTCCTCAAAATTTTATCAAAAGCCAACTGTAAATCTGTAATTTTGCCAAATTATAAAGTGTAATTATTGCTAATGGTCCCTTTAATGCAATTTCAACGGACCAAATTATAGTGTTAATGTGTTATGAGTTTATGACTATTGTCAATCCCAAATTAAATTAGTTGTATGATTAACATATTCTTTACTAATTTAAGATGTAACATGTTAATAAAAATCGAACATTTAAATCCTAGATATATAAGATCACTTGTAATATTAAAATCAAACATTTTAATAATAGAAATATAGAATTGCTTGTACATAGTAATGGGCAACAAGTAATAAATGTAAAAATCTACTCCGTAATTGATATACTGAAAAAGTACTCTGTAACTTTTATACATTTAGTATTCTGTAATAGTATAATTTAATCTGTTTTATTTTCACGTTGAAGAAATAGATTGAGAATATCTAACATATAAAATCGATGAATTGTTCTACTTATCATCAATTAATTTAAAGATGAAACTATGCTAAGCTTGTATGCATGCATGTGGTCATTAGTCATATTCGATCTCTTTCAATGTGGGTGTATGCTCAGCCTAATGAAGTTTATCACTAACAGATGCGATTTACTTTTTGTCTTTTGATATATTCTAGCTATAATGTTCCAAACACCAACTTTATTTGAAATGTTAATTCATATATTAGATGAAAAGATATTGGGAACCTTAAAAAGTAGTAACAACCCTTTAATTACAGCCTATAAAGTCCACATCAAAGGATAAAACGGAATTTTAGGTGAAGAAAAGCTAATCAAATATCATAGAAAGAAATAAAGATGCTTCAAAGTTTGATTTCCTCACTTTGTAGAATTGTTGGTCGTACGTACACACCATTGAACAAATTATTAGTACTCCCTTTGTTTTTAAATACTTGCTCCACTTTCCATTTGCGGCCGTTTTTAAATACTTGCTTCATTTTCTTATTTGGAAAACTTCAACAATATTTAATCAATTTCTCTCACCTAGTGGTCCCAACATATGTCATCTCTCTTTCAATTCTTTCCACTACTTTTGCTTTATACAATTTTTTATTTTTCCACTAACCCCACTACCTCCATATTTTATTACTCTCTCTAATTTCTCTTAAAACTCCGCTCATGAAGAAATGGAGTAAGTATTTAAAAATGAAGAGAGTAACTTTTATTTGTTTATACTCGTAACTGTCGTAAGATAATTCATGACAATTAAGGGCCTGTTCACATTTACTTAATTTCAGTTCAGTTCAGTTCCAATCAGTTCAGTTCAGTTCAGTTCAGTTCAGCTCTTAATTTCCCTCTCACATAAAATATTTAGTTCTGTTCAGTTCAGTTCAGTTCCAATCAGTTCAGTTCCAATCAGTTCAGTTCAATTCAATTCAGCTCAGTTCAGTAAACATGAACAGGCCCTAAGTAGATGATGTAAATATTTAATGTTATTTTTTACAACAACAAATCTAAAATATTTTGTTTCCACGGAAAGTATATTTGTTTTCAACATTTCGTCCTATCCACCCGCACCAAATATATAGTGATTGGTCAATTTATAACAACTCACAAGTCAAAACTCTCAAGTTATGAAAATTAGAGTAGGTCTCGTAAAAGTAACCTCCTTTGACTGAAAGTGCGTAACATCACTTTATCAATGTGAAACGTTAAGATTTATACTTTCTCCATTTTCTAAAGATTGTCCCTCCCACATTTTCTAATCAGAATTCAACTGACTTTACAATGAATATTAATCAATAAAAGTATTAATAACTTTTTTTTTTGAATGAAGTATTAATAACTTTTAATTACAAAGGGTACGTAATTTATATAAATAATACTCCCTCCGTCCCTAAATTACATTCCTCCTTTCTATTTTTGGTATTCCAAAATTACATTCATCCTTTCTATTTTTGGTATTCCAAAATTACATTCATCCTTTCTATTTTTGGTAATTTTTTTTTAATAAATCAACTCTATTTTTCTGTTTTATATTTAATGCTTTCTCACTCATCCTTTCCTAATCTCACTCACAATCCTTGTGTCAAATTACAATGAATATGATTGGTTAAAAATTTTCAATTAGGAGCATATGATTGGTCTTTTTTTTTGCAAAGGATTGATGACATGTCATGAGTAATGACTATTCAATCTTTGTATTTCCCATTGCATTATCTAATTATTGTTATTTGTCTTATTCTTCCCTCCTTAATACCCGTGTAAATTTCCAAAGAGGAATGTAATTTAGGGACGGAGGGCGTATGATATTAACGAGTCAATTTTTCCTATATGTATATATTTCTCCTTAGTCCTTACTTCCTCCGTTTTTTTTTACTTGACCCGCTTTGACTTTTACACTATTTACCACCCCTCCTTTGACCATCTTTTGTGAATAATATGTAAGGAATTGAAAAACATATTCATGTTGGATCATTTTGAATTCGTCTCAATAAGTAGTACGGAGTATCATAATATATAACTTTCATATTTTTTAATTATAGACAATTAAAGTTATTAATCGTTGAATTTTTGCATTGGCAAGCGTGACAAAAGAAACAGGTCAAGTAAAAAAGAACAGAGGAAGTACTAGATAGCATGGTGGTATTGATGAATTTGTAAAATCGTAAAAATTCAATTTTGCAATTCAAAAAGAAGAAATATAAATAAGGTCTCGTGCACTTGACTTTATTTTTGCTGAACTAAAATTATTTAAACTGAACTGAAATTATTTTTGCTAAACATAAATTATTTTTACTGAACTGATTACTAAACTGAAATTATTTTTGCTGAACTGAAATTATTTTTTACTGATTTTCTATTATATTTATTCTTTAAGTTTACTGATTTTTTTACTTAATTGAAATTAATTTTACTCAATTGAAATTATTTTTGCTAAACTGAATTTCTTTGGACTGGACTGAAATTAATTAATTTTCCTAAATTGAAAGTATTTTTACTGAATATTACTTAATTAAGGTGAAGTGAATAGGGCCTAATTGTGGTAGCTTTAATTATTATTTTTTTTTCATTTAAAAGGTACTAACTTTTTCAAAAATATAGGGGATCCCATTAATGAGATCATAAATTAAAGATATTTGAACCAAATTAATGAGATACTTTCACACTACCCATGATACTTATAAACTAAATTAATTGGCCTGGTTTTATAATGTGACAACTATTTAGGTGTGAGTTGTGTGACATTAATAATTAAGTCGTCTGATTATATATAGTTATTAATCACCATATAAGACGATTTAGTATCACGAGTACTCTGTAATAAATTACTTAAGAGCAATGAAAAATACATACGTCACAGTGTTTAGGGACAAACGGTATAATAATTGAACATTGCATTGTGTTGTAAATAACTAAATATCAATCTTTGTAAAATACTTGCAAGATTAAAATAAGTAAAAAAGACACTTAATTTAGGAGTTGTTATATAAGTAGCACAAGAGCCTAGTCACAAGTGACACAAACAGTCTCTCCCACTTATAAAATAGGGAGACAGTGTAGTGTGTCTGTGTGTGAAAGAGCAAGAAGAGTATTTTTTTTCCTACCTAAATTATTTCTCAAATTATTGTAGGCAAATAATAAATTAGCCTTTTAACTTTGCAAATTCAGATTTTAGTATATTTTTTTGTGTTTTTCAAAATGAGAGGTAGAAAAGATGAGGAATTCCAGCAAGGTGGTATCAATTCATTGGCTACAAATTACAAGTTTGCAGATGAGGAATTTGATGATGATGGCAAGCCTAAAAGAACTGGTACAATCTTCCCTTTTCCTTGATTTTCTACTACCTTTTTTTGGTCCATTTTGTGCCTACTATTTATAAGAGTGGCGAAAACAAAATGTAGTCGGAATTTAATCCTTAGTTATATATACGTGATATATTTTGAGTTACTTCATACTCCGTATTTTTCTTGTTAAGATCATTATTGTTTATTTGTTATGACCATGTAAATTGGGTTGGATTGTGCTAAGTTTTACACTTTTGGCATGCCAAATTGTTATGATTCTTATGAAGCTTAAAAATTTTGTATGAGGTGTTAGCTAACTTAATTCATTGGTGCCATGAAAGAGGCTTTAGCCTTATTCATTTGTCCTGAATTGTGAGTGACACTTATATTTCTTCCTCTATTCCCTTTAGATGGCCCCATTTTATTATTATTTTTTTTTTTTTGTCAAACTTTATAAATGTTTATGGTAAATTCCAACTAATTTGTACATTTATTTATTCTTTACATTTTTCTTTGTGTATGATTTTGTTTGATTAGTTTTGATACATATGTGCAGTATAAATTTTTTTATCATCAAATTTTTACAAGTAAAATTTTACGTGTACTGAAATAAAAGTATACAGTTTATAATATGTTTTGAAGATTGTAAATAGTCAAATGTAACCGTTTAAAAGAATAGTGGGAATATATTAATTATTACATACTTACATCTATTGAACAAGTGGTGTTTTAAGTTTTTAACAACCAAGGTGTGAAGGAGATTATATACTAGTACTTCGTATTTAAGAAAGGACTACAATTTTTCTAAGCCGATATAACTATTACTCGAACTACTTAGGCTATATATATATATGTTCAAAAAAAAAAATAGTGATAATTTGAGAGAGTATTAGATTGGTAGCCGAGCGAAAGTGGCTGGTATGGACTGTATGGTTGTTAGGAGATGGAGGGGGGAGAGGAGAGGGGTGGGGGTAAATTAGTCTTATTTCTTTTAACAATAATTTATCTTATTACTTTTTTGAAATAAATGTCCCTCAAACTTTAATTAGGAGGATAAAAAGGAATCATATTTCCCAAATTTGGGAAGGATCTTTAATTAGTCTATAAGTCTTTAACACCTCATGCTCAACTAATTTAAGTACACCTTTTTTTTTTTTGGACTGAATAAAGAATATTATCATTAATAGATAGTCATACAACTAAGGGTCTGTTCACATTTACTGAATTGAGCTAAACTGAACTGAACTGATTGGAGCTGAACTGAACTGAACTGATTGGAACTGAACTAAACTGAACTGAACTGAACTGAACTGAGCTGAAATGAATATTTTATGTGAGAGGGAAATTAAGAGCTGAACTGAACTGAACTGATTGGAACTGAACTGAACTGATTAGAGCTGAACTGAACTGAACTGAACTGAAATTAAGTAAATGTGAACAGGTCCTAAGTACACTTTAAAGTAATTAAGTATTACTCCCTCCGTCCCTAAATTACATTCCTCTTTGGAAATTTACACTGGAATTAAGAAGGAAAGAATAAGACAAATAACAATAATTAGATAATGCAATGGGAAGTACAAAGATAGATTATTTATTACTCATGACATGTCATCAATCCTTTGCAAAAAAAAGGACCAATAACATGCTCCTAATTGAAAATTTTTAACCAATCATATTCATTGTAATTTGGCACAAGGATTATGAGTGAGATTAGGTAAACATGATTGAGAAAGCATTAAATATAAAACAGAAAAAGAGAGTTGATTTACTAAAAAAACTTACCAAAAATAAAAAGGAGGAATGTAATTTTGAAATACCAAAAATAGAAAGGAGGAATGAAATTTAGGGACGGAGGGAGTAGTATCACCCAATTTTCCCAAACATTAAATTGATTCTCCAAAGTAAACCAATAATTAAGGGTGCAATTTATTTATAGTTATCAATTTTACTTATTTTATTTCATCAAAACTTATGAGACCTTGTGTTTGGTTATAAAATAAATTTGAATAATATTTATTAACCCTTTATCATAACTTACTACGGAGTAATTTATTACGTGTACTTCCTTTGTTTTCCGAGCTCACATTTGTTGATGTACACGGACTTATAAAAAATTGTGCATCTGCAGGGACTGTATGGACAGCAAGTGCACACATTATAACAGCAATTATTGGTTCTGGAGTTCTTTCACTAGCATGGGGCACGGCACAACTTGGATGGATTGGAGGGATTTCTACCCTTGTAATATTTTCCATCATCACGGGTTATACTTCCAATCTTCTTGCTGATTGTTACAGATCTCCTGATCCTGTCACCGGTAAGAGAAATCATACTTACATGGACGAGGTCCGCGCCAATCTAGGTACTTCAAACTACTACATACATATTACATAGTTGATATAGTTTTTTGCTTATATGTAACGTATCATAATATAGTTAGCAACATTTTTGTACATGTACTTGTTTTGTAGTGATAAGTAACAATAATCGAGCTAGCATGCCTTACGATTTTTGGCCTGATGAAAGTTTCTTTTTTCGGGTTTATATAGGTAGATTGAACTGCATTGCATGTGGGACAGTGCAGTATGCCAATTTAACAGGAATGGTAATTGGTTACACAATTACTGCATCCATTAGCATGGTGTAAGTCCTATGTTTTTATCAATTCAATCTCCTGTTTTCAATTTTCGATGAAAAATTTATATATCAGTGGTGATGACTAATGTATGTTTGGTTTGATTGAAATTATTTCAGGGCGGTCCATAAGTCGAATTGCTTTCATGAAAAAGGACATGGTGTTTCGTGCATGTTTAGCAGCAACCCTTACATGATTGGTTTGGGGTTGTTTGAAGTATTCTTGTCTCAAATTCCGAACTTTCATCAACTAACATGGTTGTCAGGTGTTGCTGCGGTTATGTCTTTCGGATATTCCTTAATTGGTATTGGACTTGCAATTGCCAAGATTGCCTCAGGTTAATTAAACTCTTCCAAATGGTGCTTAATTTTGCTTTCGGATTTTGTCAGTAAATTGTATATAGCTTAGCTTGATACATATGCAGGGGATGGAGGCAGGACAACATTAACAGGAATTGAAGTGGGAGTTGATGTAACATCTGCTGATAAGACATGGAGGATGTTCCGAGCACTTGGTGATATCGCGTTTGCTTACAGCTTTTCTCAAGTCCTTGTCGAAATACAGGTAAATAAAAAATTTTCAACTTTGTGCTTCATTATGACAAAATTTTAGGAATGTTCAAGTAATTAAGTTCTAAGACGTTTGCCTAATGATATTGTACATTAATATACCTTAGGATACACTGAAATCAGATCCACCCGAGAATCAAGTGATGAAAAAAGCAAGTATGATCTCGGTATTCACTACAACATCATTCTACATGATGTGTGGCTGCTTAGGCTATGCTGCATTTGGGAATAGTGCACCAGGAAATATGTTAACTGGGTTCGGGTTCTATGAGCCTTTTTGGTTGGTGGACATAGCCAACATCTTCATTGTCATTCACTTAGTGGGAGCATATCAGGTATCACTTAGTCATTTTTTTGTGTTACAAACTTGTCCTAAAAGAGTGCAAAGAATTAATCTAGCTATTTTAGACATTATAAACATGATTTTTATAGTATATTTATTGAACATTGATGATTTTTATTTTTTCTATGATGGGCCAGGTATTTGCTCAGCCTGTGTTCCATAAGCTCGAGTCATGGGCCAGCGCGAATTGGCCCAACTCGACATTTGTAAACAAAGAACATCCTATCAAAATAGGCAGCAAAGTTGTGTTCACTTACAACATGCTCAGGCTAATTTGGAGAACAACATTTGTGATTCTAGTCACAACATTGGCAATGGCAATGCCCTTCTTCAATGACATTCTTGCATTTCTTGGATCACTCGGGTTTTGGCCTTTGACCGTATATTTCCCAGTTAGAATGTACATTGCCAAAAACAAGATCAAAAGGCGGTCCATGAAGTGGTGTATGCTACAACTTCTTAACCTGCTCTGCTTCCTTGTGTCGTTGGCTGCGGCTGTTGGCTCAATCCAGGGAGTTAGCCAATCTCTTGGTTCCTCCAAGCCTTTCCAGTTTAAAGTATGATTTTATTTAGGATGGCCTTTTAGAAACAATGTTTGGCAAGTGTACATGATATGTTGTCCGAAAATTAAGATGTTTGATGTTTGAAGCTAGGGAAGAACACCTTTTCTTTTGAGAAATGCAACAATTTTTATAAGAGTATCGCTAATTGCATTGGCAATTGCCTTCAACTAAGTACACTTATCTAAAATGTATGAAGAAATACAGATAATTCTCTTAGCCAAGGAGAACTATAAAGTGTCTTTTAAATGACAAAGGATCAACCTCGCAAATATGTGAAAAATAATCATCTCTCAATTAAAAATATCTTTCGAGGATCCAACAAATATATAACAATGCATGGGCTAACACAATTATATAATATGACCAGCTCGTTTTGTGTGTGGCTAACCATAATGTGTGACCACTTGTAAAAAAAAAAAAAGTAACCCCTATAATTTATATTGACCAAGTAACCCCTGTAATACTGACCGAGTAATCCTATAATACTGACGGAGTAACCCACCCCTTTAACATTGACCAAGTAACCCCCTATTACACTAACAAAGTAACCCTTATATGGCTGGCCACACGCGACGGTGTGACCAGCCATATATAAGAATTTGTGCAATTCTTAACAGCAAGAAATTCAATTGCAAACACATTATCTTATGCAACGTACTGTTTCGATTGCTCACATCCTCCTTTTCCTTTTCTTAAAAAACCCTTCCTCAAAAAAATTGGTAGTGCTTTGAAAATGATTTCCCCTTTGCCCGAATTGTATCCCACTATTTCATGCAATCATCGCTTCTTACCCTTAACTATGTAGAGTGATTTTCATAGTATGGACGAGTCATAATATATACAGTTAAATTTTAGTTAAATAATTGAGATCATAAAGCTCAATGCGCTTACAAATTATAGGAAGGTTTTATACTAAAATTAAATCAATTGGTGGTAGTAGAATATCTTCTTCTAGCTTAATGTTATATATACTTTTTTCTTCTGATCTTCTTGTTTATGAGGGGTAATTTACATATTAATAACAATGGGATTTTAACAATAGCCCATGATTTAGACCTAAAGTAACAAAATAACATTTTGCACAAGAATAAAATCTTATCGGATTTAGAAATCCTTATTCGGCACCCATAAACATGATTAATTAACACTATGAACTAGTTGACCAAATTGATATAAAATGGAGTAATAATATTCTTTTACTTTTAAGTTAAAAGCCATTCATAAGATGCTTTTAAGTTGTAATTAAATATTTTGCTACAATAATTACTAGGGAGGACCATTCTACAAGGAGAATTTTGTCAATAAATCTGATTATTTAAACAAAACAATTGATGAATAATTTCAACTTGGAGAATCATGAATATCATTAATAGTGTACATGATTTGCTTTATAATAGAATGTCCAAATAATTGAGTTGGTCGTTCATGCATTTCATAGTAGTAAAAGCGAATTTGTAAAAGCAATGGCTTATATATCAGTAGCGGTATACGGATGCTTCAAAGGATGAAACCGTATCTTTATAGATTTTTTGGTCACTAAATGAGTACTTCATATAAGTCTAATAGAAAATATAAGTTTATCATAGTGATAAATAAATTATATTATATACTCCGTACAAAATAACAATTTTGATATAAATCAACTAATTTTCAATTAAAAGCGGACCTCATCTCATAGTTGAAGTTGACTGGTACGCGATTAAAGTTATTTATCATTTGATATTTACATGATTCTTTCCAAATAAGTGAAGATAATTAATTTTGAAATTTTAATTACCTCTCATATAATGTATATGTATATGTAGGTGCATAACATTATTGAAAAAAAAGAAGCTAAAAGGTTAATGCTCAACGTATATGGTTGACTATATATATATATATATATATATATATATATATATATATATATATATATATATATATATATATATATTACTAGATTTATTGCTATTATTTTTATTAAATCTCTAAAAGAGTTATTGCAAAATAAAAATATCATAAATAAATAAATTTGAGGACACACCTAGTTGTGAGTTTGTGACATGTATCGTTGCTAATTTGTCTTTTCCATAGTAATACACAAAGTATGATGTGTATATAATGTCATGTACGGAGTAAAAGTTAAATTTTACAACTCCATATTACTAGTACGGTAACAATATACTTTGTATTTTATATGAAAAGGTTGAAAGTAAATATAACAATTTATAATTATTGGAGGCTTATAAATAGTACTGGTATGTTTCTGGCAAAAGAATAGTGGACAAAAAACACTCCTCCTTTTGAGTCAATTACAAATCTAGCTAGTTTTCTTAATTGGTTGTCTTTCACCATTTCACTCTTTCATTTTATTGGCTTCTTACCAACTTACTACAACACAATATTTTAAAACTGCTTCCCCAAATTTTATTTTTCTAATGGGAGACCCAAGAGATGAAGAATTCCAGCACAAGGAAGGTGTCGTACCGCCTTCTGTTTACAAAATTCCATACGATAGTGAAGAGTTTGATGACGACGGCAAGCCTAGACGAACGGGTACTTTGTCTTTCTCTCTCTCTCTCTCTTTTTATTTTTTATTTTTTTTTATTTTTTATTTTATTTTATTTTTTTATCGTCGAATTGACATGACTTGAATTGAATTGAATTGAATTATCAATGATTACAATGAATTATAAGTAACTTAAATTGGGTTGTCCCGAATTTACAATACTCAAAACTTAAATGGTATGAAAACATCAAATCTTCACTTCATGCTTTTACTCCAAATTTATGAATGTTTTGCTTAGTTTGTAATTGGAGCTAGACCGAGTCACTTGGTCTCAATGTCCTTAACACTTAATTTATATTTCATGGTTGAGAGTTGAAACACTGTCAAAAGAGGAGGCATAGGCAAAATATTAGCTAACTAACTTCTTGTTTAAATCTTAATTGGATATAACTTGTGTCGGACCATGGTCTTAGGGATATTAGTTACATTTCAATTTTTTAGACTTTATTTTCTCCATTATTACATAGTTGCACTATTTGTGACATTTGTCTCTCTCTTTTTTTTTCCTTTATTTATAAATTTAATGTGTTACTTTAATAATAATAAGTGCCTTTAATTGTACAATGCCAACAATGGTGATAAGTTATACGGTTATACCCTTGACAAGACAATACCAACATCATACACCATTACACCTGGATGCACATAGAGTTAAATGCATTCAAGGATGAGAGTGAGGGATAACTCAAGTGGTTAGAGCTTTCCTCCCGATTTCAGGAGATTCTGGGATTGATTCTCACCCCCGCCCTTGTGCCTCTCTAAACACCAAAAAAAATGCATTCAAGGATGGTTTTTTTTTTTTTTCTCATTTTATTCATTAAAACATGTTCTCATGAGGTCATAAAAATATATACTCCAGAGTTGTTTCTCAATAAACACATGTTGTCCATGCTTTTAATGTGAGCATGTATTTTAGGAATATATTGACAAATTTGGTTTATTTTCTACCAATGTAAAGTCAACGTTTTCAAGGTTTGAAGTTTAAAGAATTAAGGGACAAAGTGAATACTGTATCATTTACGTAGTACTCCAACGAAATTTTATTAGTCAGCATTATCAAAGTTTATCATTCAACAGAGAAATTGTGTTCAGTACTTCTGATCTTTTGTTGTTTTTTTTTTTTTTTTTTTTTTTTTTTTGGGTACTAGTGAAGTAGTGAATAATCTGATTATGATATTATAATGCAATCGTTGCAAATAATATGAAACGGAAGTAGTATACATATATAAGCATAAACTTTAGCCTAAAAAGTTTTACCGGTCATAAAAAACTCTTTTACACAGCCAAAAGCCAAGCACTTTACAAATATTGCTAGCATCTGCACCTCAGCTTAGTCTAAGCTAGAACACTAAATTATTAAATTCTTCAATGTTGATATACATAATTTATCAATCATATAGTATAATTTTACAGGAACTGTATGGACTGCAAGTGCACATATTATAACAGCAATTATAGGTTCTGGTGTTCTTTCCCTAGCATGGGCAACGGCGCAACTTGGATGGTTAGGAGGAATTGCTACTCTTTTAATCTTTTCTGGCATTATGCTTTACACCTCCAACCTTCTCGCGGATTCTTACAGAACCCCTGATCCTATCACCGGAAAGAGAAACTACACTTACATGGACGAGGTCCAAGCCAATCTAGGTACACATCGTGTACCAGTCTGATAAATTAAATATCTTTAATTGCATATTAGTTAAAAAAAAAAACAAAAAGATAATATATTGAGACGTTTTTAACAAGATCCAATTTAACTATACAGGTAGATTCAGTTGCATTGCTTGTGGAGTACTACAGTACGCTAACCTAACGGGGTTCGTAGTAGGCTACACAATTACTGCACCCAAAAGCATGGTGTAAGACCTTCTATCATAAGCTTAATTTTATGCAACTGTACAATAGGCAAATGAGGAGAAATTAATATAATTTAATAAAGTAATTTGATTGAAATTATTTCAGGGCAGTCCAAAAATCAAATTGTTTCCACAAAAAAGGACATGCTGCTTCCTGCAGGTTTAGCAATAACCCTTACATGATAGGTTTCGGAATCTGCGAGATCTTTTTGTCGCAAATTCCCAACTTTCATGAGCTAACATGGCTGTCAACTATAGCTGCAATCATGTCTTTCGCGTATTCCTCAATTGGTGTAGGACTTGCACTCGAGAGGATTATCTCAGGTAATTATAGTTAGTCTGTTTTTAAGTCTTAACTCTGTTTAATTCCCCTGCTTTTCTGATAGTAATTTAGCTTTGTTGTGTAGGGAAAGGTGGGAAGACTGGTTTGACAGGAGTAGAGATAGGTGTGGGTATATCGGCTGCTGAGAAAACATGGAGGATGTTAAGAGCGATTGGTGACATCGCGTTTGCTTATGGTTTTTCTCAAATTCTTGTTGATATACAGGTAACTTTGTGCTATCCTAGCTTGATCATGTAACCAATTTTATGGACTGAAGAACGCGTTATTAGAGTTGGAATAATACTAGTACTACCGAGGTTTAGTTGTGCCATGAGATCAATTTTCCTAGCAAAAAATACTCACAAATTTGTTATCATTACCATAATTTATTATTGTTTACCTTGTGAATTTCAATGTCTTAAGATTACATTGTCAATGAAACTATTGCTTAATCACAGAATTGTTTTACGGTCTCAGGACACGTTAAAGTCCCGTCCAGCAGAAAATAAGGTGATGAAAAAGGCAAACGCAATATCAATGTTAACGACCACAGTATTCTACATGATGTGTGGTTGCTTAGGCTATGCAGCATTTGGAAATGATGCACCAGGCAACATGTTGATCGGCTTTGGCTTTTATGAGCCTTTCTGGTTGATAGACTTGGCCAACATCTTCATTGTCATTCACATTGTTGGAGCATATCAGGTCTAATAATTTTACCTCGACTTCAAACACATTCCAATTTTATCTCAGTCACATTCGATATAAATCGCGACCATTATATTGTTATTCTTTGTAAAACGTGTTATATGATCCTAAGAGTTTTTGCTATGATGGGCCAGGTACTTGCTCAACCCGTTTACAAGATGATTGAATCATTCGCCATAAAAAAATGGCCCAACTCATTTTTTGTGAAGGCAGAGTATCCCATAAGAATAGGCAACAAAACCATATTAAGCTTGAATTCTCTAAGGCTAGTTGGAAGAACAATATTTGTGATTTTTGTAACCATAGTGTCCATGGCAATGCCCTTCTTCAACGACGTCATTGCATTCTTAGGAGCACTCGGGTTTTGGCCATTAGCCGTGTATTTCCCAATCCAAATGCACATTGCTCAACACAAGATCAAACGATGGTCATTCAAGTGGTGTATGCTACAACTTCTCAACTTTCTTTGTTTGGTTGTTTCGTTAGCTGCTGCAGCTGCTTCGATACAAGGGATTAGTGAATCTCTTCGTACAGCCAAGCTCTTCCAGTTCAAAGAATAGTGAAATTAATTACATTTTTGTAAGGAAATGGCAAAGTTCATGTTTGTATGGTCGGTCTAGCTAAGTAGCTAGTGTAATTTGTACCAAAATCCGTTATGTTGTACGCTTAGAAGCAAGCTAAGAACATTATATACAGAAATGATTAGTTTGGAGTGTTTGTGATAATATTATTCAAGATCCAATGTTGTTATAAGTCTAAACTTGTATGTATTCTTGTAGTTTATAACATAATCCTTAAAGTGCTTGTATAAAAGTTGGAAATTAAGTTCATTTTATCTCTTCGGAGGAATCTTAGCTTCACCATAATATATGACTGGTACAATTTTTTTCGTTAATGTGCTTCTAAGATACAAGCACATACATGGATAAATTAAACACACTCCGTATTAGTTATATTTGTACAGATATAGTTGGTTGTACATAGAGAATTGTCCCATTGGAATGTCTAAACTCTCATAAATTTCGATATTTCTTATATACCCAGCAAGCATAAAAACAATTCAAAAGTGAATTTAATTATTTATTTATCTTTAATTTTATACAAAATCACCTATAGAGTAACATATGGTCGTGACTTTATAGTATAATTCATAAAAATCGTACTCGTTCCTCATAATGACATTTTTTTTTTTGAAAACTCGTAATGGCATGTTTTGTTCATCATATTTCACTATTTTAGGTGTAATAAGTTTATATAAGTAATAAGTTATAATAAGGAGGTTATCCAAATACAAAGTACAACTAAACTAAATAATTCATCATATAATTTGTTCAGATAAAATAAGATAATTTCGAATAAGTGAAAAATAGGTGAATTAAACATGCACTAATATGTAATTAATTCCATATCCTCTAACGTTAGGGTCTACTATTCCTTCAGCTTAATATTAATATTATGCTCTATTGAAATTATGATGATGATGATGATTATTGTTGTGTTGAATTAAATGTTTCACGTAATTTGTTAATTAGCGAATTGTTTACGTAATTTGTTAATTTACGAATTGTTAAGGGGTGTAACCTTTACATTGTGGAACGGTTTACAAGTTCCTAAAACTTGTTGTCGACTCTTTTGCTCTTGTTTCCTTCCCTTTGAACGCCACCATACTTAAGTATATGATCACAGTGGGGTTCAAGTTTGGGGTAATGCTTGAAATATTCCCTACAAATCCCCTTATTTTCGACCGAAATACAACTGAGGATCTCATTTTTAAAAGCATCTAACAAACTTTCTCCAGCATAGTCCTCTAAAATCATTTCAGGCCGAGAAAATAAATACTTACGCCCAATTAACATTGAAATTATGTTAACTTTGTCATCAATTGCTTGCTGAATTGCTTTGGGTAAAAATATTTTAGTTCTACTTTTAATTAATCCCACATGTTTCACATCCTACAACATATGTGTAGTTGTTACATGAGAATACAACTCCTCCAATTTTCCCTCTACACAAACCAAAAAATTCAGCTTCCTCACTTTTTGCCGCTATGAGTGAGGTACAAAAGATAACATGATTAGATAATTTGATATGACATTTGCAACCATAAAATGCTGTTTGTTTAAGGGGTGGCCTACAAATATGATTTAAAATTATAATTTACTATTTTAGTTAACAAAAACAATTTATGTTAAAATTATAAACAAATACTTGCAATTTTGTTTTTTTCACGGTCCATTTACAAGTTAAAATAGTATCATGTCATATTACCTTGATAATTTTCTATATAATGAAGAATCAGGCTCTCCGCTTTCGCTCTTATCTATCACTCCCACTACAATGTCCGAACACCAGTTCTCAGATTCAGCCCTTCATTTCTGACAGGTAAACCCATAAATTCATGAGCATAGCAGGTTTGTTCTTCAAATATATCATGTTCTTCCTGCTCAAAAAAAATAAAAAAAAACATATTTACAAAATATAAATAAAACTAAAACAATGTTGGACAACAAAAATAAATTAAATTATTAAGCGAAAATATACGGAGGAAATTCATACAGAATACATTTTACTACTCGGTACTATATTATTATAGAAAAAACTTATACACAAGTATATACAGTAAAATGCCAAAGTGAAAAAATGAAGCTTTTCATATGTTCTTACCTTCATCTTCTCCGTTTTCAAAAATTATAAATTTTGTGCCTTTTTTTTGGAGTAGTACTCAAGCTTAGAGGGTCTGAGTGAAATAGTACATATTTGTTTTAGGTTTGAAACTAGATTATTCCCGTGCGATGCACAGTTTTAAGAAAAAGAGAAATATACAGAAAAGCTGGAAAAGATAAAGAAGCAGGAGGATTTGGATTAGAAGAACAAGTGCAGCCTATAATTTTCAATGCCTTTTTAAAGCTGGAATAGGGACAAGAGGGATTTGGACAGAAAAAAATGAGAGTGGGAGAAAGAGTTTTGACCAATAAAAAAGAAGGAATGATTGAGAGAGAAGCAACTGCGGCCTATAATTTTCAGAGCTATTAAAAAAAAACAAGGAGACAAGGCCAAGGGAAAAGAGAGAAAGAGAGAAGGCAGGCTGAAAAGAGATCAAAGGGGAGGAGAGAGAGGAGGTCAGGGAGAAAGCGAAAGAAAATTCATTTTACACCTCATTATTGAGAAACATTACGTTTTTTTTGCCATGACAGTTACTTTAGCCCAAATTAGATTGTATATTCACTCTAGAAAAACAAATCCTGAGAATAAAAATAGCACTAAAATTTGTTATGCAACTCAAAGAAAAAATATACAAATACAAAAACAAGCTTTGACGAAGTGTAGATCACACCAATTATGTAGACTAATAACAAAGAAATAAACAATTCTTTCATATGTTTTGCATTTAATCCATTTTTAATAACTTTAACCTTTTAAATTGCATTACCTTATCATTGTTCCTTATTATCATGCATAGTCATTTTTAGATATAGCTGTTTGAAAATTATTAAGTTACTTAATAAGAAATCATATTGCGCTCTAAAATAATATCTAAATTAATCGATTTTTTTTTAAAAAAAATCTTTTAATTCTAACAAATTCTAGATAACTTTACTTATTAAAATTGTTTTTCCACAAATATTTCCCCGTAGATATTTTATCACTACTCCTTGTAAATTCTTGTATCCTTGCTACTATCTCTGTTAACTTTTTATTGCAATTTTGGGGTATTATCTGTGAGATATAAAATATTCCAAAGTTGCAACCAAAAGTTAACAGAGGTAGTATTACAAAACTTGAACACAACCACGAATATCACAAAAACCGAACACAACAACGAATTTTACTTATCTTGCCGTCGGGGGGGCACGCGCAACGCGCGTGCTCCAACGACTAGTTAAATCAAAAGAAAGGAATATAGTTTCTTTTCAACTTATTATACTCTGATTTTCTATATTAAAGTTGTTGAAATAATGTACTTAGCTTGTTTGCGAAGTTTCAAAAAAAAATCTTGAAAAAAAATCACAAAAAATGACACCATCAATGGTTTAGGCGGGAAAAAAATTCATAAGAAAACGACACGTATACAGTTTTGAAGAGGGATGATGTCAGCAATGTTTTGTTTTAGTAATAGTTAATAGATTAGACCATATAAGTTGTTTTATTAGTTGTGCCTGAAAGGAGTCTTATGGGTTTTAGGTTTGAAATTAGACCATATGAGTTGTCTTATACGAGTAAGTGTTTTTGGTCATATATGTATCCAAACGGCATTATATGACCTTGAGATGTATTCCCTAGGGTTTCAAAATTTTTCGCTATTAGGCCCCGTAACCTTTAAAATTCCTCGAAAAGCGGGGATAAGCTTTCAATTTTGGAATTTTTTGACCTATTTTCGGCCAGAAATAATAAAATTTGATGAGATGTTTACCATGATCCCTAATACTCTCCGGGAGTCCAATTGGGTTGGTGAAACCATCCAATTTTCCTTAAATAGGTCAAGTTACCAGTTCGCAACTTGCACCGATTTCGTACCACGGACATTTATGACTACATATAATGGTCGTATATGGTTCAAAACGACATTATATGACCCTGAGATGTATCCCTTTGGGTATCAACACTTTACGCCTCCGGGCCCCGCAACCTCAAAAGTTCCTCAAAAAGCATGGATAATTGTAGGAGTTTATAGGTACTACGCAGCGGAAATAAACATGAATCATATTCATACAGTACCTAATCCAAGGATCTAATGCATAACACATAAAGCACAAATAATCGTACCTTTGAAGCGTGATTCCACGTGTGATCGAGCAAGAACAAAAGGAGATAAAGAACCCCAAGCGTGATTCCTCTACTTGGTCCACGGGCACAGATTAAGACCTCCACTAATGCTAGTTAGTCGCAATTGAAACCTTCAATTGACCTTCTATGGAGAAGAGCGACATGCTAACCAAGAACCACCACGATAACCACCACGAACCACCAACTAAGGGGCGGCCATACAAACGTGAGGGGAGGAGAGAGATAGCCGTGAGTTAGAGAGAGGATTAGGGTTTTTGGGATTGGTTGCCTTGATGTCAAAATTCACAGTGTGTGAATTATGACTCCTTTCTTACAAACCCTAGGCATGAATCTTATTTATAGATCTCATCTCTAAATAAGAGCCCATGTCAAAAGCCCAAAACCTAATTCCAATCTAACTATGCTAGCCCAATCCAATTCATGATTAGTTAATTGCTCATGAGGCCCATTAATGGGCCTCTTACTTGCTTAACCCAATACCCTTGTTGTGTGACCAATATAGGATCCATTCTAAAGGGCTTTGGGCTATTTGACTAGCCCAAAGATCATCTCTCATAGTCTAGCAACAGAGGATGACGCCCCAATAGAATGAACTTATTATCTCCATAATAGTGATCCTTGATATATCTAGTAATTGCACTTATCGAAGACATAATTCCTTCAATCTCCCACTTGTCTGAGACAAGTGCGCAATATTCAAATTCCTTAAGTCAATGTGTGTCGATTTGATAATATGATTGCATCTTATGTCGTGATCATATTAATCTACAAATCTTTTCTTGAAATCTGAGTTAGAATTGCAAAACAAATGATTACTACGTAATCCATTTGAGCACGGCCATGCATTTTCTGAATTCTCCCTCCTCAAGGGGCCAAGACACATTCCTAATTAAATAGGTAGACTCAATCCAATCTTATGGCAACCAAAGCTCCCACTCAACTTCTGAAATAACCGGGAAACACCCTTTATAATCTCCAGTTACGGGAAGACGTTTGAATGTACCACAGTTATATCATCCATTGAATGAAACCAATGTTCCACTCATGTCAAAGGAATCCACTAATATATCCGGAAGTTCTATACTTGAACTTCAAAGTAGGTCTATAGTTCGATCCTGCATCATTCATGCATATCCATGTGATTGACCGAGCATTATCACTATGCTCCTATAGCCCATGAAACCGAGCTATCCAATCAATCTTACATGCTAGTCCATTCATTGAAATCATTTATGTCCACTTTAATGATTTCGAACTAGGAACTTAAATAATATGTGGATTTTGTTCACCTGTGGGGTTTCATACACCAGGTCTCTAAAATAGATAACCTGATGAGCCCATCAATCCATAATTATTTTGGACATTTTATTTAATCTTGAAACCACGATCAAATAAGATTGAAACTTTGTTTCAATTGATAAACATAATTCTGCAAGCTAATGTATTTACTTTTGTAATATGCTTTCTCAAAAACATACACAACTAAAATTACATAACTTGCTTCAATCCAAAAAACCTTAGTATGACTCTCATACCTTGGTCATGGAAGGGGTTTAGAAAGTAGAGTTCATGAGAAATTCTCATAAACATGAATTTTGCAATTTCTAAATCTTATAATCATTTTTATCTCCATACACTAATAATTTTCCTTCGCCCTTTCGCAAGGAATGAACTTAGGAATTTCTAATTTGTATTCCAACGTTACATTGGATTTCGATTGAAATCTATCATCACTTGTTCTTTAAAACACGCGAATCAAATAGACGAGTATAGTCCATGGCATGTGCATGATGCATCCTTTGCGAATTGCATAAGGATCATCACTCAAAGTCTTAATTTCATCAACCTTTCTCAAGGTATTGAATCATTAAGCAACGTGCCATGTCACATGGGATTGAAACTCTTTTCAATATAATGTTGAACCTTATAAGAATCTTATCAATATAAGCTTCTTAACCAAAACTCTAACATCATTCGAGACCTATCTATATAGATCTTGAATCCCAAATGTGCTCATCTTCTTCTCCAAGGTTTTCATACAAAATCCATCAACCATTACTTGACTATTCAAGCAACAATTAATCGCTCTTTGTACTAGACCAAGAAGACTTCATAGCTCCCACTAAACATCTTGTACATACAAGACCTTTTCTCCATTTTACTAGAACATCAAACGATTTGATTAACTCGCAAAATTAAGAACATTGACTCCCTGATGCTAACTACAATCCATTATGGATCTTCTATGCATCCCTAGGATTATTGGATCTCCAAACTTTTGATTGTATCATATACAAATCTTATTTCATGAACAATTTCAAGAAAGTGTTTTTAAATCCATCTACCAAATCTTATAAGGTAGAAATTACTAAATATCTTTAATAGATCTTTGCAACATGTAAAGGTTTCATCGTAATCATAGTCATACTATGAATTAGTTGAATCCTTTAACAAGTCTTTGCTTTAGTTAGAAAACATTTTTTTTTCTTGTCTGCTTTGCTTACAATGGGTTTCACCCAATTTAGGCAAATTATTCAAGTGTCATACACTTGCTTACAGACTTAGGATCTATTTCAGATTTCCTGGTTTTAAACCACTTGGAGTCATAACTTGTCAAATCATCTTTATTACTTGCATAATCATCATGTTCCAAAATAAATATTTTAGAACTCTTAGTCAATATGAAATCATATTTCTTTGGCTAAGTTTTACGTATGCTAGTCATCATTGTGGGTTTTTATGCAACAATTGAAACTCATACAACAACTTTGTTTAGTTTTCAATGAGAAACGACAATAGAGGATGTGCACTTGGAATGTACTACCTTCGACACATGGTTATTAATCCCATTACACATAATGAGACCACGCGTTGTCATTTGTAACATGAGGTGAATCATGCTCATATTGTTGCTTTTATTCGATAACTTCTCAAATTTCTTCGAGATTTTCGAATCGAAATCACTTTTCTTGAACTCTTTCAAGGCTCTCGAACTTTTCGAGATTCTTATACTCCCACTTGCCTTTTGAGGAGGCATATTTAGCATAGGGTGAACCAACCAAGGTTTTGAACCATGTTTGTTTGTTGCTTTTCTCGAACTCTTTTGAGATTTACACTACTCCCACTTGACCTTTTGGAACAATTTCCATAAGGGCACCTACTTGAGCAACAAACATTTTGTGCTAAGTATGGTTGTGTAGTAGTACCCTGTGCTCTATATAGGAATCGAACGTGCATCAAACGGTTTAATACATGTTTAATTCCTTGCTTTGTAGAAAGACTTAATAAGAACTTTTCTTATCCATATCACATATGAAGTCTTTGCTACATTTTGATTTGACGTGTGTAGTTTTTGTTTAGTTTTGTAGCTTATCTTAAAAGTATATCCCTTGAACAATGGTTGGAAGATAGGTAACTTACATCCACTATCAAAATATATCTCATATAGGTTGATAGCTCCCTTCATAAACACTTCACAAGGTTTGTTTTCAGAGTTTGTTGTAAAACGATTTCACAACTCTTGGATGTTTATCAATGTGTTGGCTTAAATTCTCATTATTACGATCATATCGCAATATTTCAAATATGTTTCCAAGTACATGACTTGACTTAAATTTTCACAATTACAATCATATTGTAGTCTAATCATTATCTTGTCAAGTTGATACTGAACTTCATACTGAACATTTTGAACTTTTCAAAATCTTCACTCTTATGCTTCAACCAAGCACAAGTAGTGATCGTATCACAAATGAAGTTTCATTGTCCATCTCTAGTCTTTGAACCTTTGGTTTTCTTACATCGATATGTATTCGACCTTGAGTTCTCATCATCATTTCTCTAAATGGTGACTTAGTCAAAATTTCAAATCAGAATGATAATTACATATATCAATGGATTCATAATCCAATGATATTGAAAGTCCATCCCTTTGGATCTTCCGCATGCAATTTTCATTTTCATTCGAATTAATTGACATATTAGAGATAACTTTTATATATATATATAGAAATGGTTTAATTATTTCTATCATATAGAATTTTTAAACCTATTTAGCAATTCAAAACACATTATGACTCAAAGAGGCATAGAATAACATTTATTCCACGTTTTGAATCTTCGATGTTTAGTCATTACTAATCATTGAATGGTGTTTTGATAATGGCAAGAATGAATAACATTTATTTAATTCTAGCCAATTATTAGTGGTGAAATACTAGTTTCTACTTGTAAAGTTGCAACTTTTGCTTCCAAACTTGTAGATTCTACTTGTGAAGTAGCAACATTTGCTTCTAAAGTTGTAGATTTATTCCTCCTTTAGCTATGACTTCTTCCTTTAGATCGACCAAATTGTGCAATGAGTGATCTAAACAAGACATCATATGTCCAAGAATTAGCAATATGCTAAATCAATTTCTATAGTATACTTCTTAAATTGGAACATTTCCATTCTTTACCTTCCAACTATAAGAGGTAGTTTCTAATCAATTGGAATGGGTCCATTTAATTTGAAACATTTGTTGTTCATAACAACTTTTAGCATGTAAGTAGTTCTAGGTTTGAGAAGTAGCAACTTGTTTGCATTTCTTGGCCTATTACTTCTTAATGCGATCCTCATATATTCCTAAACCTTTCCCTTTGAGCCACTTAGAACATTTCTCTTAGGTTCAAAATGATACCTTGCTCAACTACTTTAAGCATTTTTCATGATTTTGCTAAGTCTATTCTATCATTATTTATATTTGAGTTTAATCAAGTATTAAACTCTATATAAAGTAGATGAAGAATACTGTCATTTGATCAACTTTTGATCATAGATATTTCCAATCACTTTCTTATATTCAATCATATTGAGGATAAGAGATTTTATTGGATTTTTATACTTGTCTTTGGAGGGGTTTGTACCTCTCATCTCATTATATCCCTTGAAACATTTTTCAAAATGAAGATGTGTTGATATTTTACTCAAACATTTTGAATAAAACCAACCTTAGACATGTAACATGAATTTCTAAAACTTGCCTTTTAGAACAATCTTAGCAAAATTGGAATATAGGTTTATGGATTATCTTTTAAACTCTTTTGAGAACGTTTCTCAACTTTATTTTCAATCGAGGAGATTATATATAATAATAAAATTAGAGCGACATGTTACTAATAAGTAAACGCAAAATTCAATTATGTTTATAAAATTTAAAGTACCATAAGCGAATTAAATTGGTAACTTTAAAGCATTTCATTCAATTTTAAATTGATCCCTATTGAATTAAATGATTCCAAGATCCTTTATTCGTGCAATAATTAACCGGACTTTGGCCCTGCCATCAACCATTACATTTTCAAGGTGAGTAAACTCTTTACTGATTACAACTCTTTGTAATTCTTGGTTGAATAATTAACCATCACATGTTTAATTATTACCCTTAGCTTCAAGGTTCTAAACTTTATCTTTAGGTAACCTTGTTGAGTATAACCAATTAAAAGTGTAGAATTTGTCCTACCCCCACTCCCCAATGAAAAATATGATGCCCAGCTTTGGCATGACCCATCATAAATGTCAAAGGTTTCATCGGGTTTTTAATTGGAAAAGCTGCCTCAATATTACTGGGACCTAGATTTATTATGTTGTGATTAAATAGTGAACTCTAGCGCATCATCACAAAACATCAATAAAATCTAACATGCATAAAATACTGAATGCATAAATAAGACATAGCATGGCCCCTAATCCTAAGAAAACTAATAAAGTAAATGCTCCCACTTGAATCATCATGGATCACATCCACCTTGCTCCTTTGGGCCTTCACTTCATGGGCTTCTTGGATTAACTGCAACCTGTAATTCTACTCTATTCTATCTACTACTTAAATAAAATAAAATAAAATTACAAAATACTTTATCGGTACGTAGACCGTACTAAGATTACAAAAATACATCACGATGCGCAGATCGTATTTAGCAATCTACTGGGCCATACAAGTCATTATATAGCAATAAACAACATCATATATTATAAAATTGCCACATAATAAATCACTCATCATGCTTTCCTAAACTATAACATCGAATGATCATAATTAAGGAAACATGGCATCTAAATATCTCATATTTTAATTAAAGTAATTAGATAATATCATATATTATTCATGATCATCAATAAAATATCATATATTCTAAATTAGTCATGAGATAGAATCAAATCTTATTTTAATCTTAAAAGATAAATCATATTTATCCTCAAAGATTATCCTAACAAAGTTAGGAAATTCTATCCTAATTACTAGCCAATCACAATATTTTAAATCAATTATATCCAAAAATAATTATGGGATAATCACATTATTTAAATCAATTATTATCCTTTTGGAATATGCTCAGAATATCCTAACAAATCTTATCCATAATTAACCACTTTAATTTAGGATAATTACCAATTTAACAACTTAAATATGGATAATATCAAGTATAACAACTTTTGAATATTTGATTTTATCCTAAAATAAAAGATTTTATCCAAATAAAACCAATTTTATCTTTTAAAAATAAAAGATCATATTTTCAAAATATTTTAACTTATCCAAAATAAAACTGATTTTATCCCAAAATAATTCATAATTATCCTGAAATAAATTTTCAAAAACTAAATTTTTTTTTTTTTGAAAAATCGCCAGCCACCGTGGTGTGGCCAGCCGAAGCCAGCCACGGTGGCCGTACACCGCAAGGTGTACGCTGCTGTGCAGCGGCGCAGGGCAGCAGCAGCAGCACCGTGCACCTGCGGTGCGGCACTGCTGTTGCTGCTGTTCTGATCCTTGCTGCTGCCCCTCCCCGCCCCTCCCTCCGGACCACCAGCAGCGGCACCACCGTGGCAGCGCCACCCAGCCGCGGTGCTGCTGCTGTAATTTCCTTTTTTTTTTTTAATTTTTATTTTAATTAATTAAAACAAAACAAATTTTGTAAAAATCAATTAAACTTTATGTGGTCCTATTAATCCCAAAATTAAATCATATTCAATTTTGAAATTAGGGTTCTTGATGAAATTAATCCCCAATTTAATTTAACACTTAAATTAAATAATTTGATCATGAAAAATTCATAATTTATCATGAAAGCAAATAGATTAAAATCATTAAACATATTACCATCGAAATAAATCAAAATTAAACACAAATTAGGGTTCAAAATTTCGAAATTTTCGAAATTAGGGTTTAGGGATTCGAATTTTTTGATTAATTTGGGGCAAAATTCGGATCACTTCATGGCTATTTTGAGCATTATTAAATCACATTTAATCAATTCCAAAAGTTAAATCACATTTAATATAATAATTGACCCATAATTAATTATTCTCCCTCCTAATTGAATTAAAATTGTGGATTATCAAAGAATTATTGGCAATATGCGTAAATGCAATAGGCTAACTGATACCACTGTAGGAGTTTATAGGTACTACGCAGCGGAAATAAACATGAATCATATTCATACAGTACCTAATCCAAGGATCTAATGCATAACACATAAAGCACAAATAATCGTACCTTTGAAGCGTGATTCCACGTGTGATCGAGCAAGAACAAAAGGAGATAAAGAACCCCAAGCGTGATTCCTCTACTTGGTCCACGGGCACAGATTAAGACCTCCACTAATGCTAGTTAGTCGCAATTGAAACCTTCAATTGACCTTCTATGGAGAAGAGCGACATGCTAACCAAGAACCACCACGATAACCACCACGAACCACCAACTAAGGGGCGGCCGTACAAACGTGAGGGGAGGAGAGAGATAGCCGTGAGTTAGAGAGAGGATTAGGGTTTTTGGGATTGGTTGCCTTGATGTCAAAATTCACAGTGTGTGAATTATGACTCCTTTCTTACAAACCCTAGGCATGAATCTTATTTATAGATCTCATCTCTAAATAAGAGCCCATGTCAAAAGCCCAAAACCTAATTCCAATCTAACTATGCTAGCCCAATCCAATTCATGATTAGTTAATTGCTCATGAGGCCCATTAATGGGCCTCTTACTTGCTTAACCCAATACCCTTGTTGTGTGACCAATATAGGATCCATTCTAAAGGGCTTTGGGCTATTTGACTAGCCCAAAGATCATCTCTCATAGTCTAGCAACAGAGGATGACGCCCCAATAGAATGAACTTATTATCTCCATAATAGTGATCCTTGATATATCTAGTAATTGCACTTATCGAAGACATAATTCCTTCAATAATAGCCTTCAATTTTGGAATTTTTTGACCTTTTTTCGCCCGAAAAAAAAATTGTTGAGATATTTACCATGGTCCCTAATACCCTCTGGGTGTCCAACTGGGTGGGTGGAAACATTCAATTTGCCTAAAAACAGTCAATTTAATAGTTCGTAACAAGCGCCGATTTCGTGAACTTAAGCCAACTACGGACATTTATACCCAGTAATTTACCTTCCAAACCCTACTTTGTATCGACTCATTATTTATCCGAAACCAATAAAACCCGACAAAATCAGAATTTGTAGATTGATTCATCTTCTATTCAATTTTGCCCAACTTTCTTCGAATTTAGGGTTTGCTCAAATTGCTTGTTTAAATTAGTTTCAGATTAGATAATTACAGCCTTTATCAAAGAAGAAATGGATAATTGGGAAAGTGGTTCAAAGAAGGCAATTGGTACGGTATTTATTGTGATTAGAGAGGAGAAGGATGTGAATGAATTGGGCAATAATGTCCTTTACGAGTGTTGTAAGTCATCCACTCTATATATTTTGATTGTTTTTTCTTGTTATTATCTCTAAATTATTGTTCTCATTATCATTTATTAATTCTATCCTCGTCCGAAGACGAAGATGATCAACTTTGATCAATTCTAATGATGAAGGTGATCATCCTTGTTCTTGTATATAGGTTGTATATTTTAAAAAAAAAAAAATATTATTGTAATTTAATTTAAGAAAAGATCACTAAACATGATTTCTATAGTAATTCAGTTTCGGTATGTCTTGATTTTGTTTACTATCTAGTTCCTCTTTTGTGTTTAACTTGTTATGATATGATATCTCAACCCTATGATGTTCTTGTGCTCATCCTAGACGCTTTAAATCTTATGATATGATATCTCAACCCTACGATATGATATTGTTGTGCTCATCCTAGACGCTTTAAATCTTATGATATGATCACTCAATTCTATGATGTTCTTGTGCTCATCGATCCTAGACGTTTTAAATGTGTCGGGTTCGCATTCACTTTACAACGAACCTCATTCGGTCAATTGTGTTGTGTATAACCCCATTCATTCGTTCAGTTTTCAACCTCATTCACTCACTTTTAGTTTGCATGTCATTTCATCCTGTGAGTAATATTGTTGCTGGAAAATATCGTGTGCAGCCCATCCATGTGTGACAGCTCGGGAGTTGCAAAGGAGTATAATGAAAGGAGTCCATGCAACGATGATTTTGACAATGTCGTAGATGAGCCTCGCCTGAAGAAAACATCTCAGATCATAAGTTTAATTGGGTTGGTTATACATATTGACCGTGTGTATGCAGAGGCAGAGATTACTTTCGTTTTAATTTACGTGTGTGTGAAATACGTGAATTCTTTAGACTGTTTGGATTTTGACAGGTACTTGCCCTGCACCTACAAGTCCAGAGGTAAACATTAGTATGTTTATCTTTTAATGTTGTTGGTTTAGTTTTTATGATTTTATCTTTTTTCTGGTTTCTGCACTATCATAGCAGCTTTTGCATCTTAAATTCGATCTTGATAGTTAAGCCCAACATTCTCAATGATAAAATCAATGTCCATTAGAGACAAATGGAGTAGATGTCAATGTGCATCATTGTACATTAATATCCTGGATACGTCACTGATATCAAGCGTGATGATTTTTGCTTCACTAATAACCCAATGGAGAATGGTTGGGAAAATCCGAAATCAAATTAATAACACAAAGTAAGAACTAAACTTTGAATAATGCACATTGCTCAACACAAGATCAAACGATGGTCATTTAGTAGACAATGCTCCTCTTACTGGTGTTTTTTCTTGGTCTTTTGCTTGTTACGATAGCTACCTGCTGGTGCCTTTTCTATTCAAAGCGTTCCAAAGCTCTTCAAAATTATAATTTGTAAAAGTTTTATGTGAGAGGGAAATTAAGAGCTGAACTGAATATTTTATGTGAGAGGGAAATTAAGAGCTGAACTGAACTGATTGAAGCTGAACAGAACTGAACTGAAATTTAGTAAATGTGAACATGCCCTAAATTTGGAGGGTTATGAGATGTAATAAAATGTCTCACAACATTAAATAATATAGCAAATGTACTAGGAAGAGAGAGTGAAAAAAGGGTGAGGTAAGACCCACCTTTTCGTTAGAATTGGTTTCGCGTGCAAAAAGGATAAAAAAGAACTGAGACCACAACTATTGAGATTTTATTTTATATCACTGAGGATTTTTATAAGTACCACTGAAACTGTATTGAGTTCCACCAAGAGTGTATTTTATACCACTGAGCTCTAATGATAATATTTGACAGACTAATGAGACATTTGAACCTTTTTTATATATATATATCACTGAAATTATATTTTATAGCACTGAAAGTCTATTTAGGACTACTGAATCTACAATGGTAAAATTTAAATCCCGTATAAAATGACCAACCTACCCTTGCGAGACAATTATAAATCTCTCTCAACCCTCTTATTGGAACCCCTCTAAGGCTCTAATAGTCATTGTAAAGATGGTTGCAAACACTGCAGCAATGTACAAAAATATTTATAGTGGCCCACACCACACGGTCGGTTGGAGAAATCTACTAATGTTAGCTATTTGTAAGTCAAAGTCGTCATTTGCCGCGCTAAAAAGTCAAAGTAAGTGGCTCTTGATTATTTGACCAAAAAGTTGGACCCACAATACAAATCACGTTTGAATGTTGTGATTACTTTTACTCCAAAAGTAATACAGTAAGTGCAAACCCTTATTATGGATCTGATTAATAAATGTAGTCAAGTAAACGGCTAAACATAAAGAGAAATAGAGAGAGATTGAGAGAATAGAAGTTTATTTCATTGATAGAAATTGAGAAATGAATCAACCAGTTTACAAAGGCTTACATTACTCATGTTTATATTATACTCGTAGATATTACAAGCTTACAAGCTTTGAATTCGAGTAGAATTGATTGAGTCCACAAATAACGTCATTAATTAGTTACGACTGGATTAACTAATCAAGTAGCCAATAAATTAAGAAAGGAGAGACAAAAGTTCACGCATCATCCTACTCTATACCAATGACTAATCTAAAAGGATTCAAATAACTCCAATCTAATTATCTCAACAATGTGCGTGCAAAGAGTATAGTACGTAGAGAACTCAAGCAAGTAATTGATTTAGCAAACCATGTGCTTATAGTGTGCTTAGGTATAGACTAATCCCAAAAATGAAAAGGTTTTGCCTACCCATTTTTGACTAGTGATCACTTTGATTGCTGTGTCAATATATTTTGGGAAAGCTATTATTGTTTCGAATTCAATGGATTTCAGAAAATTATACGTAGTACTCCGTATTTGATTCCAATCAACTACAAGTATTATCTATCAAAAATATATGAAAAAAAAAATTAGAAGTGTTATCTAAGTGTCATAATTATTTCCATTGTATTGAAGTTTTGTTGAATTGTCAATTTGCTATACATTTTTTGAAGATGACACTTTTTTTCTTTTTTCTTCTTTTTTTTTTTTTTTTTTTTTTTTTTTTTTTTTTTTTTTTTTTTAAATCTAGAAGAATGTTTGCTATTTTTTTTTTTTTCTAGAAGAATATATTCATTAAACTAATAATACAATCGTATCCTTTGTTTTCCACCCATCTTCTTCTCTATATAATAAAAATCTCATTCCACCCAAATTCATGTTCTTATATATTATTTTCTTTATCTATTTAGATATTTCCTCCATTTTAGTAATATTGCAAAAAGGATGAAAATTTGCATTTCAAATCACATTTCATACATTGTTATGAGACAAATCTAACAACATCTCATATGACTAATTAACTAAATTATTCTTAACATATAAATCATAATATTTGGTCAAAAAGAATGATGAATAGGACTTAAGTTTTATTGTTGCAATATTACTAGAATGAATAAATTTTTCACTCAAATCAACAAAACTCATTACAAAGTATCTTTATGTACTTTTAATTAGGGGTGAGCATAGCAGGGTACCCTGTAAAAATATCGGTACCTGGAACTGAAACCTGTTGCAACAGGTTCCTAAAATAGGAACCGGAACCGGAACCTGTTGCAACAGGTTCCTAAGAATTGGGAACCGGAACCGGAACTTGCAGGTTCCGGCTCCTAAACAGGGTACCCTGTTTTTCAAAGTAAGCTTAATAGTTACTTGATAATTGTGACAATTCTATATTTTTAAAAATGGATGTTCACAATAAAAGCTTACAACTTTAGTAAACCGCTTCAAATATAACAAACCAACACTAATTGTCTAGAATATTCAATACCATATAGGTTTCGTTTTCATGTATCCTATAGGGAACATGTACTAACAGGGTACCCTACAGGTTCTAGGTCCAAAATTTTATTACCCGGAACCGGAACCTGTTGCAACAGGTTCCTAATTTTATTACCTGGAACCAGAACCTGTTGGGGTTTGGAACCTGCGGTTCCGAACAGGTTCCGGTTCCACATCAGGGTACCCTGAATTTTTGCTCACCCCTACTTTTAATAACCATACCTTATTATATTGTCATAATGTTTCAAAAAAAAAAAAATTGTCATAATATTAATCTTTAATCAAACTAATCTCCACAATTTTAGTATTTTATTTTTCTTCTTACAAAATTGTGAAAAAGACAAAATAAAACTTTTATTTGGTACAAGGAAAGTGACATGTCACCATTTTAAATACAAGTGATCAAATAATGTGATAACAAATTAACAAATACAAAACTATTCCATTAAAGGGATATATGACAAAATCACCCGTGTAAGTTAACAATAGCATCTAATTTCTACCATCTTAGACTTTTCAACACATAATTATTCATCATTATCTATAGTAAAGTTTGTTATTATCTAGAAACACATGGACCAGTTTAGCCGTGCAGTATTTTATACATTTCATTAATCTATTAACAATAATTAATGACCAAAGATGTTCTTAATTACATTGACTTTGACTTACAAATAATGATGTGCTAGCCAACCCATGATATAATAAAATCATACAATAAGCCAAATTGAAACACACCAAATCTGAACACAAAAAAACGTTGAAAAAATTACCACAATGTCCCTTTTTTTTCTCTCTCTCTCCAAAAATGATTTCCCACTTCTAAGTTCTAAGCTCCCCTGTTTCTGAAAACAGAGCAACCAAAAACAGAGCAAAAACCACCCAATTCCACATACAAAATGACAAAATTACCCTTTCCTCCCACCAAATTCCTCCATCTTTTACCCTTTATCATCCTCACCTTTCTACCCTTTTTGGTAATTTCACAATCTGATCAACAAATTCTGTTGAGAATCAAGGAGCAATGGAACAGTCAACCACCAACAGATTCATGGACTTCCAATACATCCTATTGTGATTGGCCTGGAATCATTTGCACTGGTGGCAAAACCGTAACCGGAATCTCCCTCAATAGCCAAAACATCGAAGGCGAAATCCCTCCATCCATTTGTGATCTCAAGAATCTCACTCTTCTTGATCTTGGAAACAATAGTATAATAGGTAACTTTCCTACATTTTTATACAATTGTACCAAGCTCCAAACTTTAGACCTTTCTCAAAATTACTTTGTTGGGAAATTACCAAATGACATAAATAAGCTTTCTCCTAATCTTCAATACTTAATCATTAGTGCTAACAATTTCACTGGTGATATTCCATCTTCATTAGCCCAACTTAAAGGGTTGATCAACTTGTATTTGGATTCCAATTTATTTAATGGAACATTCCCATTTGAGTTGGGACAGTTGGAAAATCTTGAGGAATTGGTGTTAGCTTTCAACCCTTTTGCCCCTAACATATTACCCAAAGAATTTGGGATGCTTAAGAAGTTGAAGTTCCTTTGGATGACTCAATGCAATTTGATTGGTGAAATTCCAAATGAGTTTGCCAATTTATCTAGCCTTGAGCATTTAGACTTGGTTGATAATAGCTTAGTGGGTGAGATTCCAAGTGGGTTGTTCTTGCTCAAAAACTTGACTAAATTGTATTTGTACAAGAATATGATTTCTGGGGGATTGCCAACTTCGATCGAATCGTTGAATTTGGTGGAATTGGATTTGTCACAGAATAATATGACAGGAGTAATCCCTGATGATATTGGTAAACTGAAAAGTTTAACAATGTTAAAATTGTTTCAGAATCAAATTCATGGACCAATACCATCAAGTATTAGTCTACTTCCTAAGCTGACAACAGTGAGGGTGTTCATGAACCGGTTATCTGGCACCCTTCCTCCGGAAATGGGCCTACACTCAGAACTCACGAGCTTCGAGGTGTCTGACAATGCATTCACAGGGCAACTGCCTGAGAATCTGTGTTACAATGGGAAGTTGATGGGTGTTGTGGCATTCAACAACTATCTAAACGGAACGATTCCAAGATCACTCGGCCAATGCAGCTCTTTGTACGTAGTTGAAGTCTACAACAACAGCTTGACAGGAAAAGTTCCTGCAGGGTTATGGACTTTGCCTAATATGATGTTTATGCAACTTAGCAACAACCAATTTTCAGGCCGGCTTCCTGAGAAATTGGCTGCAAATGTGAGTCTTGTCGAGCTGAGCAACAACAAGTTTTCTGGCAAGTTTCCATCAAGTAGTGTAAGTAGTTGGAAGAGTTTACAGAAGTTTAAAGTGAGCAACAATATGATCACAGGTACTGTTCCATTGGAATTAACTAGCCTTTCGAATCTTAACACTCTCTTGCTTGATGGGAATCAACTGTCAGGTGAACTTCCTTCTGAAATCATCTCATGGCAGAGTTTAAGTAGCTTAGATCTCTCTAATAACGAGCTTTCTGGTTCGATTCCTTCTGCTCTTGGCTCTTTACCTGTTCTTACTGATCTTAATCTGTCCAATAATCAATTTTCCGGCCAAATTCCACCTGAAGTTGGTCAATTAAGGCTTACTTCACTCGACTTTTCCTCGAATAAGCTTACTGGGGATATCCCAGTTGGGCTTGATAATAGGGCTTATGAGAATAGTTTTTTGAATACTCACTTATGCTCCAATACCGGATTCTTAGACCTTCCAAAATGCTCGAAACATCAAAGAAAACCGAACCTGTCATCCAAATATCTTGTCTTGATCATAGTCCTTGCAGTGGTTGCCTTGCTAGCAACTTTATACTACATGGTGTTCATAATCAAGGAAATCCGACGAAGAAAGAACAAGGAAGAACTTGATAGAAGTACATGGAAATTGACCTCTTTTCATAGGCTGCAGTTCACAGAAGAGAAAATTATTGCCAGCTTAACTGAGAAACATGTGATTGGGTCTGGAGGATCAGGGACAGTTTACTGGATCCCTGTTAACCAATCAGGAGATGCTGTCGCGGTTAAGAGGATATGGAGCAACAAGAAGATGAGCAACAACTTGGATAAAGAGTTCCTTGCTGAGGTTCAGGTTCTCGGTACTATAAGGCATACTAACATAGTGAAATTACTTTGCTGTATTTCAAGTGAAAACTCGAAATTGCTCGTGTATGAGTATATGGAGAATCAAAGCTTGGATAAATGGATCCGTGAGAGTAATAGGCAAACTGTTTCATCAAAGAATGGCTCGGTGCATCAAGTAGTTTTGGACTGGCCTACTAGATTGAAAATTGCTATCGATGCTGCTCAAGGATTAAGTTATATGCACAATGATTGTTCACCTCCTATAGTTCACAGGGATGTAAAATCCAGTAACATTCTGCTAGACTCAAATTTTAATGCCAAAATCGCTGATTTCGGGCTAGCAAAGATACTGGCTAAACCAGGAGGAGAGCCTTACACAGTGTCTGCAGTTGCTGGATCATTTGGTTACATGGCTCCAGGTAAATTTCTACCCCAATCTTACACAATAAAATTTCGAAAAAAATTCTCTGACAATATACTTCTATTGTATCAACTTTGATTAGCTGACAGTTTGCTATCTGAATGTGTATTGCAGAATATTGTTACACAACCAAGGTGAATGAGAAGATCGATATCTACAGCTTCGGGGTAGTACTACTCGAGCTAGTGACAGGAAAAGAACCCCACATAGGAGATGAGCACACAAACCTTGCAGAGTGGGCATTGAGGCATTACAACGAAGGACATCCAATCAAAGATGTCTTCGATAAGAAAGTGCAGGAGCCTTGTTATATAGAAGAGATGACCAATGTGTTTAAGATAGGGTTGATGTGCACCAGTGCATTACCAGCCGTTAGGCCATCTATGAAGGAGGTTTTGCAGATGCTTCAACGACATATCAGTCTAGATGGTATTGGAGTAGCAAAGACAAAGAATGATCGCGATGTTTCCCCTCTTCTTGGGGGTGAAAATTACATCTCTAGTTGTAAGAATAGCAAGAGGACAGTAGAAGATAGCTATGACATGGTTTGAGTTTGTATCTATAGCGCGAGTTTGCTGTATTTCTGTAGGATAACCAATTATACTGTAAATGTAGGATTATAGTTTTACATACGAGTAATTACAGTAATCATTGTAGTCTCTTGGGAGGTTTATATCAAAGCATGTATTCTGTTCTCAGCTGCTGTAGTGGATGTGCCTCCATTGCACCGAAACAAGTTATATAATACAATCAAGAAATACTCCATTTTTTCATGTGCAACTATCAAGCAAAATATGAATAAAAGCCTCCTTTACCGATTCATTCAAGTGATTCAACGAACAATCATTTCAAATTAAATTATTTGTTCTTTACTTTAGGTCTCTACTCATATCAAGCATCATGCGTTGAACAATTCAAGCTCAAAGATTTAGAACAAAACTAGTCAAATTAAAATTAATAGAATTGGATATGATTTAGAATTAGATCAAAACTAGTCAAATTTGAAATTAATAGAGTTGGATTTTGGACGCATCCAATTAGTATTATATACTCCTGGAGTACTATGCATCATGGTACTCCTTACACAATATATTTGAGTTATTTTGCGCACACTTTATGTTATTTTGTTTAAATGTTGTGTTATTTTGTTACAACAATATGTTATTTACTTATTTAATACTTCAACCTCAACTCCTGCTATTTTTAAATTACATTAAATAACATGTACTTATTTATAAATAACATATATATAAATTGAAATAATAATAAATTCACATCAAAATAACATTAGCATTATTGAGTTTTAAGACATCGTGAAGAGAATCAAACACTTTAGAAGATACTAAATTTCTGGCCATAAACACATTTAAACCCTTAAATTACCTTCAAATCAATTGATTTCTAAGAAACCCAGAAAATTAGAAGAAGAAAAGAGGAGAGAGAAAGTGTGTTTGATTTAGAGTTGGAGTAGTGAGAGGAAGAGAGAGAGAGAGTGTGAGAGTGAGGTTGATTCCTCAAAAACCCAGAAAATTGAAATAAAGGAGAGAGAAAGTGTATGATTTTGTTGGAGTAGCTAAGAGGAAGATAGAGTGAGTGCGGGAGGAAGATGAATGAGAAAAAAGACGAAATAACATACATGTATTTAAAAATAACATATTTATAATTTGAAGTAACAAAGAGTTAACATCAAAATAACATGAGTTTTATAAAATCTGGAGTACCGTGTACATGGTACTCCTCCAGGAGTATGATAGAAATTGCGCACAACCAACTACCCATTAGCCAACCAAATAATATCGGGCTTGTTTGGTTTTATTTTTGGTTTTCAGTTTTATTTTTTTTTAAAAAAAAAATTAAAACCAAAAACAAGAAACAAGATAAATGTGTTATCCCTTTTCAGTTGTTAGTTTTCAAAATTATCAGGATTTTAGGGCATGTTCTCATTGACTGAACTCAGCTGAATTGAACTGAACTGAACTGAATATTTTATAAGAGAAGAAAATTAGGAGCTGAACTGAACTGAGCTGAGCTGAACTAAGCTGAACTGAACTGAACTAAATTTCAACGTATGAGAACATGCCCTTAGAATAATAAGTCTAAATATTTTTTTATTCATTATGTGACATATATAATAATATACTTTTAAAAAACCAAAAAACAGAAAACCACATTAATGCCAAACGAACACTTCAAGATTTGTTTTATTATTCAATTAAACTCTAATAAAAACTGTCATTCTACATGGATGGTGGCTTGTGAGAGGATCGCTGAAAGTGAATTTTACCTTTCAAAATACAAAAATCCACATTCTTACTTTTCTTTCTTTCTTTTTTTTTTTTCAATTTTTTTTAAGGGTGGATAACCTTATGCCAGATTTGTTAAAAACAATGGGCAACATACATGCTTTTATGCAACATTACAATGAAATCATTAGGTAATTACTAATAGTCAATGTGAAAAAAGCATTGATTAGGTTAGAATTTTTGAGTTTCTTAGTTGTGGAAAATAACTATTCTAGTTGTATTATATTCCAATTTTTCCACCTATCCATTTTTTCATTAAATTATTTGATGGAAAAACTTTTTGATCCACTAAATATTTGTGATTCCCAACTACTAGATGTGATTATTGGAATTTCTAAAAAGTCCCCATGATTTTTTACACTTAGGTTTATGTACACTTTAGTGCCAAGAAAGTTCTTAGTGGTCCATATTTTCATAGCACTTGTATGACATGCATGATTGTAGGTTTCCTTCTAGCTTGTTGCACGGGAAGGTTGGGTTTTTTTTTTTTTTTTTTTTTTTTTTTTGTTTTTTTTGGGGGGGTGTTTGTTCTAACATCTTAAGTATTTCCTCCGTTCTTTATTGTTACTTCAATTTTTGAGTAAAAATTCGCAGTCATATAAAATGTTGTTAGAAGGGAATGGTTTGAACATATTATCTAGTACAGTACAAAGTTTTCTTTACGCCCCATAATAACAGACACAATTTCCATATTCGTCCGTTTCAGAATAACTGATTAACAGCATGAGACTACTAATTACGAAGTAAAAATTATTTTTCTTAACTCTTTCATGACCCACTGATTTATTTAAGAAATCAATTTAGCCATATAAAAAAAGCAAATGAAAATTGGAATCTTTTTACACTAAACAAATGTATTCAATGATCTCAATCAAAGTTTTCTTAAACTATGTGTCTATCCCAACATCCCGGATATTTTGGGACGAGGGCATAAGCTAACAAGCGCCCTAGTAATGTTAGATTTAAGAATCATTTGTGAAAATATGAAAATAAAAGAAACATTAACTACACCGTTAGTCAGACATGTAATTTTAACATACATTTCAAATTAATCATACTCAATTTGAATATAGTAATATTTTGTCCAAATAGTGAACGCCCCTATTTTTCGTACCAACACCGGGCACAAACCATAGTGAGTACTCCATTAACCTTATCATTAATGGATCGGAGTCAAGTAAACGGCTAACCCCACTTTCAAGGACCAAAGTGTCACCAAACGTTAAAAATACGGAGTACCCGAACCAATTTTTCTATTATGGCCATTATGGGGGAACATAGAAAAACATAGGCAGAAATTCTTTCGTTTTTTTCCTGCCAGTGCAAATTTGGATGATTCTAATCTTGACTACCACTATATTAATTTTTTATTGGTTAATTTTTGATTTTTTTTATATTAAAATTATTAACTTAATTTTTAAAATTCATTTATTAAATTTGTAATAATTTTCAATTATTTAATTTTTATAATTGATTTACTAAATTCAGTTTTATTATTATTGAAATTGAAAAATAATTCATAAATTAATTCTGAAAATATTAAAAAAAAATTGAAAAATGAAAATAAGAAATATCATTTTGAGTCAATATCGACACATAAAATAAATTAAAAAAATAAGCCAATAAAATATTAGAATAGTGGTACTCCCTCCGTGTTTTAGTAAGTGTTAGACTCACATAGTATTAGGCAATTTAATTGATATAGATAAAATAAGAGGTACTTGGGATAATTGGAGTATTAAAAATTATAAAAGAAAGATAATAGGGTTAATAATTTTATTAAAAAATAATAAATATGAGAGGGAAGAAATAATAATAAAAAAATATTAGTGGATTTGGGTGGAAACCATGAGAGGAAAGAGATATACTATTAAAATATAGATTTTTGCCAAAAAAAAAAAAAAAAAGAAGTATAACACTTATTAAAACATAAGGAGAGTATTCATTTTAAAGATGACTACAATAAAATTTTCAACAAAAGGTTTATAAACTTGTAATCCTCTAGTAACTCAACTACCAAGTAGTAATTTGGCCTATATATGTAACATTATTCGAAAATTTGGGAAAAAAATAGTTTTTTTTTTTTTAGTTCATGCTTTTCTTGAGAAAAAGGAAGGTTAAAAGCAAGAGAAAGCGTCAAAGCAACAACTATTAAAATGCAACTATAAATGCTACTTCGTATTAAGTCAAGATATAAGAAGTAAATTTAAGATTATTGCCAAAAAAAAAAAAAAAGAAAAAGGGGGAAAAGGAAAGGGGGACACATGCCACTTGTGATTTGTGTGATTATAGACTAATAGGTATAGATTTGCCTTAAAAAAATATTTCCTCCGTCCCTTAATACAATGCCGAGAAAGAGGCTTTGTATTAAGGGACGGAGGGAGTACTCCATTTCATTTTTGTTTTGGGGAAAAGTACAATATTTTATTGAGAAGATTTTGTGTACCCATGAGACCATTTCACATGAGTCCGATTTATAATGCACACACCTTCCCCCATCCACATCCACTGCCATTATCTAGGCACTTGTCGCGGTTGGCGACCACCCTCTCCCTCCCAATCCCCCAGCGCCGTTGATCCTCCCCCACCCATTCCCCGATAGAGAAACGCACAATCAATGATTGGCAGGCCTTTAAGAATAAATTATTAGCTTCAAATACGTACTGAAGGTTAGCTACAATGAGTCGGGGAATAATTTAATACTTCAAATATGTGGATGGCTTTGGGATTTGTTGAGCTTAGATATGACAAAAGCTTAGAAGATGTCGCTAAAGGTGGGCACGGGCCGTGCCGGCACGGGCACGGGGGTCGGCACGGCACGGCACAGCGGCCCACCTGTGGGCCGTGGGCCGTGCCGTGAACAAAAATTCGGATTCCGGCACGGGCACGGCACGTGGCACGGCGGGTGGCACGGTGACCGGCACGTGGGCCGGCACGCTGGCACGACCCGCCGGCACGGCCAGGCACGGCCCGTGCCTTACCGTTGGAAAACTAGCCGTTTATGGCCGTTTTCCAACAGCTATAAACGACTAGTTTTCCACCCCATTTCCCACCCAAATTCCCTATAAATACCTCATATTTCCCTCCAAATTTTTCACAATTCATCAACTCATCTCTTCTCTCTTATTCTCTAATTTTCTTACTCCCAAATTCTCAATTCTCAAATTCCTACAAATCATACAATCTTGCTCTCTTTTGTGAAAAGAAAAAAAAAATTCCTACTGTCTTATAAATTTTACATTTTTACTATTATTACTTTTATTAGTCTACTACCAAAAAAAAAAAAAAATTGTTATATTTACATTCGGGAAATTAAATATTCGGGAAATTATAAGTTCGAGAAATTATAAATTTGGGAAAGCATTGAAGCGTCATTGTAAGATCTAACTCAACTTTATTTTAATTTGTTATTGTTATTATTATTATTATTATTATTATTATTATTATTATTATTATTATTATTATTATTATTATTATTATTATTATTATTATTATTATTATTATTATTATTATTATTGTATTCTTGGAACTACTTAATTATATAAAAACTATTTTCTATTTTAATTGTGGGTTATTTGGATTGTTGAAATCTGTCTAAGGCGGGATTTGGGCTCTGGACAACGTCGCTCCTAACCTCTCCTACCTGGGATCTCATTGATCCAAGTAATCTACTATTATTATAATTATTTTTAAAAATTTAATTTATATAAAAACTACTTACTAATTAATTCTCATTGATCTCATTGTTGTTAATTGTTACTTTGTTATTGTTAGTTGTGTTATTATTATTAATTAATCATGGCATCAAACCCGAACGTTTCCTCCTCCTCTAGAAAAGCCAAGTCAAAACGTAGGGAATCACCAAACCCAAACACTTCAATGTCTATGTCCCCCCCCCCCTAACATGTCCTTTCCCTCTTCTAACATGCCCTTTCCAAACACTTCCACCCCTTTCTTTCATCCCCAAAACACGGGACGGCAAGAACAAATGGATGATATGGCTCCTTGGACCCAATATCAACAAACCCAATTTCAACAATATGAATTTCCTTTTCCTCCTCCTCCTCCTTCCCAAGGTAGCCAAACACAAGCCTCCGGGTCGAGTGAACCATCCACCCAAATTCCCAACACCCAAAATCCTAACATATTAGAGTGGTGTACCGAAGAGGATTTTTCTCAAACCAAAAGAAAGAGTGAATGTTGGGCACATTATCAATTAAGTAAAGATGGAAAAAAATGCAAGTGTCGGGCTTGTGGTAAAATTTTCTCGGCCGATACCAAGGGAGGGACGGGACACCTTACTAGACATACAAAAAAATGTGGTGGACCATCTAGTGATCCAACCCAACCTAAAATTTCTCAATTCCATCCACAAGGTTTCATTTACAATTACGAGAGAGATAGGGATGAACTTGGGAGAATGATTGTACATGCAGAACAACCTTTTCTTTTCGCCGAAAATGATGCCTTCAACAACTATATTAACCAAGCACTACAACCAAAACACAAAAAAATCTCCCGAAAAACCGTTCGATCTGCTGCCATGAAGACTTATCTAGAGTACAAATTGAAATTAGTAAATGAATTAGCTAATCTTCCTAGTAGAGTTTCTTTAACCGCCGATGCATGGGATGGTGGGTACGGACTTCACTATTTATGTGTTACTTGTCATTGGTTAGATAATGAGTGGATGTTACAAAAACGCATCATTCATTTCAAAATGTTTGAATACCCTCATACCGGTCTTAACATTTCACATCATTTAATGGAAGCCATTGATGCATATAGTCTTAGGGATAAAATCATGTCTATGACTTTCGATAATGCAACTTCTATGACATATAGTGCGAATTTGGTCAAATCCCAATTGAACGATGTTATATTAGATGGAGATGCACTTCATGTTAGATGCATTTGTCATGTTCTTAACTTGTGTGTGAAGGATGGAACAGAAGCAATTGGTCCATTTTATCACAAAATAAGGAATGCTATTATGTCTATTAATAGCTCTAACATGAGATATCAAGAATGGAAAGGTTTTTGCAGGCAACAACGGATAAAAACCATAAAAATAGCACCGGATTGTCCAACTAGGTGGAACTCCACCTATGAAATGTTGAGTCGGGCAATCGAGTACAAGGTTCATTTAACACTTTTTTATAATATGAAATTTCCACAAAATGCTTTACTTGAAGATGATTGGGCTAATTGTGAAAAATATATGCAGTTTTTACAATTACTATATGGTATGACACATTGTTTTTCTTCTGTATATAATCCTTGTGCTCATTCTTTTCTTAGAAATGCATGTTTACTTGCACAACTTTTTGCGGAACACCGATCACAACATGTTTATCGTGGATATCTTCCATCCATGGAGGATAAATGGCGTAAATATTACACCGATATTCCTGTGATTTATATTTTTGCTTCTATTTTAGATCCTAGACAAAAATATGATGGCACCTTTTTATTAATTGATATTTATTATAGTAACATGAATTTTGAAGATGATGTTGAAACTTTTAAGAATAAGGTGACGGATGAGTTTTTTAATTTATATAGAGTTTATGAAAGTAAATATGGAACCGTGTCTCGATTTCTCAAACATCCAAAAATGTAAGTAAACGGGCCAAAGGTTTATTTGCACAAGTTGCTAACTTGATGTCTAAGTATTCAGGTACAGAATCATCATCATCTAGGAGAACACAAAGCGATGTTTCGGAGTTGCAAATGTAATTAAGTTACGACTTCATGAAAGGCATGGACGATGAAGAGAAGTTTGGCCTCGACATCCTCGATTGGTGGAAATCACAAGCCGTGAAACATCCAATTTTGTCGGCAATGGCTCGTGATATTTTTGCTATCCAAGTCTCCTCCGTTGCTTCCGAAAGAGCTTTTAGTGCGTCGGGAAGAGTTCTAGACGATAGAAGAACAAGACTAAAACCCGAAACACTTGAAATGTGTGTTTGCTTCAAGGATTGGTTGGATGCCGAAACTCGTTCTCAAGATCGTACTTATGCACAAAACGATGACGATGAAGGAACGTCGACTTCTTTTAGTTCTCATACTTCTCAATCCACTCAATTGGCGGATGAACTTGAACCTCTAGGAGACGAAGACGAAGATGAAGACGAAGGCGAAGACGAAGACGACCAATAATAATTACATGATTACATATTTACATTATACACTATTGTATTCTTTTTGTATTATCGAACTTCGTATTGTATTCTTTTTGTATTATCGAACTTCGTATTCCGTGGGCTGGGGCGTGCCAATTTCAGGCACGCCACGGCACGGCACGGCCCCCACCCCGGCACGGCCAGGCACGGCCCGTGCCCATGTTTAGATGTCGCTAAAGAATATGTTCGCAAATTGCTACGGCTATACTTCTTTGAGTTTCCCTATATCAAATATTCAGATCAATATTGTCTAATATCTGATATTTATAAATCAATATCCGACTATAATAATATAATTTTTTTTAATCTAATATCTGACAATTATAATCTAATTTCTGACAATTACAATCTAAAATCTGATAATTATAATCATACATATGACTATTCTAATTTCTGACAATTAAAATCTAATATCTGAGACTTACAATTTAATATCTGATAATTACAATCTAATATCTGACCATTATCATCTAATTTTCGACACTTTTAGTCTAATATCTGATATTTATAACTTAATATCTAACCATTACTATTTAATTTCTAACAATTAAGAATTTTTTTTTTTTTCTGTTTGTATGACCGGACTCAAGTGAGTTCGTTCTACACAATACTTTGTGTATTTTTTTTGGAGCTAATATGAATGTTGTTATCACCTCATCATTTTCATTTATTTCTTAAATTAGGGCCTGTTCATATTTACTGAACTGAGCTGAACTGAACTGAACTGAACTGATTGAAGCTGAACTGAACTGAACTGATTGGAACTGAATTGAGCTGAAATGAATATTTTATGTGAGAGGGAAATTAAGAGCTGAACTGAACTGAACTGATTGGAACTGAACTGAACTGAACTGATTGGAGCTGAACTGAACTGAAATGAACTGAAATTAAGTAAATGTGAACAGGCCCTTAGTTAAGTTTTGAATAATATAAATTTCAATAAGTTTGTGTTTAACCACTACCAAATCTCATACGAAGAGAGTGAGGAATAGCTCATGTAGTTAGAGCTTTCCTCCCGATTTTAGGATATCATGGGATCGATTCTCACTCTCGCCTTAATGGCTCAGGAAAAAAAAAAAATCTCATACGAAAGTTCAATTCATACATCCTCCCAAACTAATATAGCGAAGAAAATAAAAGGAAAAAACCTAAGCTAGAGAAGAGGGGATGCTAGCTATATATAGACCTGGCAATCCTGACCCGACCCGATTGACCCGACCTTAATGACCCGACCCGTAACCTTAAGTTGACCCGAAATCATTGAACCGAAAATGACCCAAACTCGAACTAACCCGACCCGACCCGAAATGGAGTTGACCCGAACATGACCCGATGACCCGAAGTGACCCGACTCGAATGACCTAACCCGAAATTGACCCGAAACCCGAACTTGACCCGATCCGAAATGACCCGAAACCCGAAGTGACCCGACCCAATTTTAACCCGAATTGATTGATCCGAATCAACCCGACCCGAATTGACCCAAATAATAAGAGAATAGGATGAAATGATGAACTACTTGTTTTAAGGCTTCTTTATTTTCTAAGTAATAGGTACTCACGATTTTTTTTTTAACTATTTTACTTTATTTTTCCAACTATTTTTTTTAAGTGAATTTATTTTGGTGACTTTTTTTTTTTTTTAACGATTTTACTTTATTTTTCCAACTATTTTTTTTAAGTGAATTTATTTTGGTGACCCAACACAAACTTGACCCGAATAGACTCGACCCGAGTTGACCCGACTCGAAATTGACCCAAAAATTGATCCTAAATATTGACCCGACCCGAACTTGACCTGACCCGAACTTGACCCGAAGTGCTGACCTGAATTTGACCCGAAACCTGAGTCGACCCGACTCGACCCGAACCCGACCCGAACATTTGTTGACCCGACCTGAATTGACTCGACCCGAACCCGACCCGAATGACCTGTTTGCCAGGTCTAGCTATATACCTTAACGATGTGCATGCAGCATCAAACCATATATGCTTCAAGTTTGCTTAGTAACTTGTGACCAGATTGACTAAATTGCTATAGGGTAAGCAATTGTCATTTTGCTTATAACTTGGGTTATAGAAATTGATGATATTAGAAGTTCAAAGGACAATGTTGATTTTGGCTCATACTAATTTTCTATGGAGTATTAGTAGATTCTTCTACTTATTATAAACTAAATTTAATTTGCTAGATGGAAACTATGTGACCAAAAAAAGTTCATACGTTTGTATTTAGGGCCTGTTTTGATTTACTGAATTGAGTTGAACAGAACTAAACTGAACTGATTGGAGTTGAACTGAACTGAATAGAGCTGAAATGAATTGTTTATGAGAGAAGAAAATTAAGAGCTGAGCTGAACTGAACTGAACTAAAATTAAGTTGAAGAGAACATGCCCTCGTAGTTGTACTTCGTAGTTATTACAAAGTAAATACTAAATAGGGATTATCACAAGAGAATTCAAATCATTTTTTTTTTACAACAAAAAATCAAATTAAAATTGCAGCAATATAATTGTAAGTTTTACTTAGTAAATTACAAAGCATGTTTTTTAATTATATATACCCATTATAACATTATATTGATTTTCAACAAATATAGAATTAAGTGGCTTAGATGATATATTGATATGACATATATATGGCGCGAAGTATATCAATACTCCGTATATGCTGAGATGAACATCTTTGTAATCTTGCTTCAACACAATTACACAAACATATACTTTGCACTACGAACCTATCACATGAATTTTTTATTGAGGTATAACTCAAGTAGTTAGAGCTTTCCTCCCGATTTCAGAAGATCCTGAAATTGATTCTCACCCCGCCCTTATGACTCTTCAACAAAAAATCCAAAATTGATTAGTGGTGTAATTGATTGATTTTCGATTAGTCCTTTATGGCATTGACTTGACTTGGAAAATGACATATTCCTATTCCAATTCACATTATTTAAACTCATCCAGTAGCCCAACTAAATACGCCTAACCGAACACTAGAAGCCGTTGAAAATTCTAACCAATTTTCCCTCCTTTTTTTTTCCCTAACCATATTTTCCTACACCTAAAATCCTCTGGTTCGGAAACAGAGCAACCAAAACATAGCAAAACTATCCAACTCCACATAGAAAATGACAAATTTTATCTTTCGAACAACCAATTTTCTCCCCATATTGCCCTTTATCCTCTTTACCACTCTATCCTTTTTCGTAATTTCACAAACAGAACAAGAAATCTTATTGCAAATAAAACAACAATGGAGTAATCAACCACCAATGAATTCATGGAACTCCACCACCCATTTTTGTCAATGGCCTGGAATCAATTGCTCCGGTGGCGAAACTGTAACCGGAATCTCCCTTAATAGCCAAAACATCGAAGGCGAAATTCCTTCTTCCATTTGTGACCTAAAAAATCTCACTGTCCTTGATATTGGAAACAATTATATCGAAGGTAACTTCCCCACATTTCTAAACAAATGTACCAAGCTCCAAACTTTAGTGCTAGCTTCAAATTTCTTTGTTGGGAAATTACCAGATAGCATAAATGAGCTTCCTCTTAGCCTCCAACATCTTAACCTTAGTGCTAACAACTTCACTGGTGATATCCCACCTTCATTAGCTCAACTTAAAGGGTTAGTCACCTTGTATTTGGATTCCAATTTGTTTAATGGCACATTCCCTTCCGAGCTGGGACACTTGGAAAACCTCGAGGAATTGGTGTTAGCTTACAACCCTTTTGGCCCAAACAATTTGCCAAAAGAATTTCGGATGCTTAAGAATTTGAAATTCCTTTGGATGACTCAATGCAACTTGATTGGTGAAATTCCGAAAGGTTTTACCAATTTATATAGCCTTGAGCATTTAGATTTGGATGGTAATAACTTGGAGGGCGAAATTCCTAGTGAGTTGTTCTTGCTCAAGAACTTGAAAAAATTATATCTGTTCAGCAATATGTTATCTGGGGAATTGCCAAACCCAGCTAAGGCCTTGAACTTGGTGGAATTGGACGTCTCAGGAAACAAATTGACAGGAACAGTCCCTGAAGATATTGGAAAGTTGCAGAAATTAGAAGTCTTGAAATTGTCTCAGAACCAATTTCATGGAACAATTCCGCCAAGTATAGCTCAACTTACATCCTTGAAGTACCTGAGTTTGTTTATGAACCGGTTTTCTAGTTCACTTCCCACAGAAATGGGCCTGCACTCGGAACTTGAAGGCATCGAGGTGTCAGACAATGCATTCACTGGCCAACTGCCGGAGAATCTTTGCTACAACGGGAAGCTGTTGGGTGTTGTGGCATTCAACAATTATCTGAATGGCACAATCCCAATTTCTCTAGGCCGATGCAACACTTTGCGTGTTGTTGAACTCTACAACAACAGCTTGTCAGGAGAAGTTCCTGATGGGCTGTGGTCTTTGCAGGACATGAAGACCATGTTACTTAGCAACAACCAATTTTCAGGCCAAATTCCTGACAAATTGGCTTGGAACTTAAGTCGCATGGAAATCAGCAACAACAAAATATCTGGTAAAATTCCGCCAAGTGTAAGCACTTGGAGCAAATTGCAGGTGCTTAAAGCTAGCAACAACTTGATTGCCGGTCCTGTTCCGTTGGAGTTAACTAAGCTGCCACTACTTAACACTCTTTTACTTGATCACAATCAACTCTCAGGTGAGCTACCCTCTGAAATAATCTCATGGCAAGGATTAAACAGTTTAGACCTCTCTCATAACGAGCTTTCTGGTTCGATTCCTTCTGTTCTTGGCTCTTTACCTGTCCTTTCTTATCTTAATTTGTCTAATAACCAATTTTCCGGCCAAGTTCCTCCTGAAGTTGGCCAATTAAAGCTTAATTCACTCAATCTTTCTTACAATAAGCTTACTGGTAAAATCCCACTTGGGATTGACAACAGTGCATTCAAAAATAGCTTCCTGCACACCCATCTATGCTCCAACACCGGATTCTTAGACCTCCCAAAATGCTCAAGTCATCAAAGAAACTTAAATTTGTCCTCCAAATATGTTGCTTTGGTCACAGTCCTTGCATTTATCGCCTTCATAGCAACTTTGTACTTCATTGTGTTCCTAATCAGAGAAAATTGGCATAGTAAGAAAAGGCCAGATACTTGGAAACTTACCCCTTTTCAAAAGCTACAGTTCACAGAAGAGAAAATCCTTGCTAACTTAACTGAGAAAAATACGATTGGTTCAGGAGGATCTGGTAAAGTTTACTGGATCCCCATTAACCAATCAGGGGAAGCTGTCGCGGTAAAGAGTATATGGAATAACAAGAAAAAGAGCAACAATTTGGAAAAAGAGTTCATTGCTGAGGTCCAGGTTCTGGGTAATATAAGGCATCTCAACATAGTGAAGTTACTTTGCTGTATTTCAAGTGAAAACTCGAAATTGCTTGTTTACGAGTACATGGAGAAACAAAGCCTGGATAAATGGATCCATAAGAGTAAAAGGCAACGTGTTTCATCAATGAGTGGTTCGGTTCAACAAGCAGTTTTGGACTGGCCTGCTAGATTGAAAATTGCTATTGATGCTGCTCAAGGATTAAGTTATATGCACAATGATTGTTCACCTCCTATAGTTCATAGGGATATAAAATCCAGTAATATTTTGCTAGATTCCGAATTTAATGCAAAGATTGATGATTTCGGGTTAGCAAGGATTTTGGCTAAGCCAGGAGGAGAGCCTAATACAGTCTCTGCTGTAGCTGGATCTTTTGGTTACATGGCCCCAGGTAAATTTTCCAGCTTACTCGTGTATGTTGTAAACAGGACAATATTTCAAAGATGATTTCTACCAATATACTAACTACTTTAATTAACTGAAGATGAATGTGTTTGCCATCTGATTGTGAATTGCAGAATATTGCTATACAAGCAAAGTGAATGAGAAGATTGATATATACAGCTTCGGAGTAGTTCTACTCGAGTTAGTGACAGGGAAAGAACCTCACATTGGAGATGAGCACACAAACCTCGCAGAGTGGGCATTGAGGCACTTTAATGAGGGACATCCAATCATTGACGTCCTTGATAAGGAAGTGCTGGAACCTAGTCATTTGGAAGAGATGACAAATGTGTTCAAGATAGGGTTGATGTGCACCAGTGCATTACCTTCTTTTAGGCCATCAATGAAGGAGGTTTTGCAATTGCTTCAACGACATAGCATCCTAGAAGGTCCTGGTGGAAGAAGAACAAAGAATGACTGCGATGTTTACCCTCTTCTAGGAGGCAAAAACTATATCTCTGGCTGTAAGAATAGCAGGACATTAGATGAAGATGACTATGACATGGTATAATTTAGTTTGTACCCTAAATCAGAATAAAATAAGCGTGATCTTTGTATGATCACAGGGAGTAGTGAAATATATTCTCCCTTCATCCTAAAATAACAATGATTGGCTTACCGCATTTCCTATGATAGTAGGGTAGTGAATGGCTTTTCCCAAATACACTCACTAAGATATTATATAGGTTAGTGTAATAATCATCAAACTATTATGATATTTTCCTGAGTGATAACAGTCACTAAAGTCTGTAGGGAGTTCTATTATGTTATTTGTTATAGGTGCTAAAGCTTCCTCCGTAGCAAGCAAGCAAAATAAGCACAAAAATGTAGTTTTAGTTTCTGCTACAGAACTATGTATAATTATCAAGATATATTTAAACCTTTCTTCACGAGGCAAACCCAAATATGCCTGCATCCTAAAATAATAGTTGCAACAATTATAGGATTTCAGGAAAATGTTCTAACATTACCTAGCATAGCCTGATCTGGCCTGGAATAAGGAATGGTGAAATCAAGAATCTTGATGTAAATTCCCTTCTTGTTACCTATAAAAAAAAAAAAAAAAAAAAGTAAATCAGTTGACATCAACAATAGACATAGAGAGTACTTGTATAATCAAATAAAATTTGATAGGAAGCTAAACAATAGATATGTTTCTGAATTCATTACCTTACAATTTTTAACAAATTCTAACACTAATAGAATCAAATTAACTACAAATTTTACTTAAGCCAAGTAACAACCTCTCAATTCATTCCTTCAATGAAGAGTCCACAACAAGGAACAACACTCTAACAAGGACTAGCATAGTAACAGTACATCATATTTGCAAAAACATGCCATTCCATTTTAAATTTATATTTGCCATCACATTATCTTCCATTTCCTTACAAATCAAGGACAGAAGGTGCAGCAGGCCAACATTTCATAATTTTATTTATAATAACTACATTAACCAAAGTTTACTAACTAAGTTGATATAAATGCAGGCACTAATTCCGCAAAAAAATCTCATAAGCTCCTCTTGAGTCTTAGAGGAACCTGTTTGATATAGCACAGGAATGACAAACTGCAAGTGAGATGAATCCAGTTTTGCTGCCAGGAGAGCTTGCAAGTTCCCCAAGATACACAGTTTTCATAGAGACAAATGATCCCATCTTGTGTCTCATATCCTCTCAATTTTGAAATAGCAATCTATTGTACAACATTTTTTGGATTTTAGTAGTTGTGTCTCATATCCCATCTTGTGTCTCATATCCTCTCAATTGAATTCTTCAAGCCTTCTAACTTCCAAATGCACAAAAATTAATTTCTGGAACAAAAAAACATTCTTTCATAACTAACTGCATGAAAGATGTCAAAAACAGTTTTGCCAAATTAGTATGCCTGCATCCTAAAATAGTACTATAGTTCTTTCTAACAATTTTAGGATTTCCCAGAAGTTTTTTTTTTTATTTTAACAAATGAAAAGAAAAGTATCAACTACTGTGAATTAATACAAAACAGCAACAGTAGTATTTATTTTAACTGCACTTCCCTTGAAAATTAGATTATCTTCAAAATAGCAACACTTACAAGTTACAACAGTACTTAAAGAATTAAACAATGAGTAAAGGGCTGCAGATGTACTACTATTATCAAAAGTATAGCGGCATAGCGCCTTTTTTAAATACGTTCTACGTCCTTAATTATACGGGATTTGGCTAATGACTATAATTTCCCTATGGGTTACTGAATTACCAGGGCAACAAGAGTCAACAGATGTATCAGAAAGGAGGAAGGATGAGAATGAGAATGCTGAGTGGGAGCAGGAAATCACAGAGGAAGGTGCAGATATTGCACAAGGATTAAAGGAATGATCAAGGGAATATAAGTACAAGTCCAGCTAAAATGTACTCGTAGTAAAAGTTTTATTGTCATTTGCTTAAGTTATTTGTCATATATGTGAGCCAGCAGTAGTTGGTGTAATCAAGGCTATATAAGCCAAAGTACGATTTAAGGGAATATTCCTCTCAATATTGTGACTCAAGTCAGCAGTAGTTGGTGCAGTGAAAGCTTTTCACTTTAGTGATTTGTTTATCAATTTGATGAACTTGCAACGTGACTCGGAGGCCAAGAGCTAACTTTTCAATTCTTCCGGACCTTTTACTCAGCCCGGAGCAACGCGTTTACACGCTTGTATTTATCCGGGCACCAACCTTTTCACACACACCCAAATAACTAAGTATATAAAATTAAAACAGCTACATTTACCATTTAATAATATACAGATGACCATTTAACAGCTGCATGTCCTTTAGTCTTCCAGCCTTCACTTAAGAATTTACATGTCCTCTTCCACTTAGTTTCCGGTTGGATTTTAGTACACTGCCCTAGTAGAACTCAATATGGCTTGAAAATAATCCAACCCACACACCAAATCTGATCACAGAAAAACGCTGAAAAATTGACCACAATTTCCCTCTTTTTTCTGTCTCCTAAAATGTTTTCCCCACTTCTAAGTTGTAAGCTCCCCTGTTTCTGAAAACAGAGCAACCAAATACAGAGCAAAAACCACCCAATCCCACATACAAAATGGAGCCACGACGAAGACCAAATATGAAGCAAGTTGTTCAGCTCCTTATTAAATGGAGCCACCACGAAGACCATGATCAAACACAAACGACTAATGAGTGAATATGTTAAAACTCTTAACCCTCCCCTGGTGTAGAAAGATATATAATTCCTCCGTTTCTGTTTACTAGCAATTCACCTCAAGGGCACACAATTAAAGGAGATTTGAGGTGAGTTGCAAGTAAAATGAATTGGAGGATGTATGTCTTAGCTCTAGGATCTTCAACCAACTTCACCTACTATAGAGTGATGTATAGGGGAGAATATAATTGGTCGTCATTCAACAGTCACCCCTATGTACATATATTATCTCGATATGTAACCCTTACCAACATCGAAAGAAATTATATAACTTTTGAGATGCAAAATCATTTTGGGTGCTTCCAGAGTTCCAGGTTCAATTTCCCATTACACCAAGTAAATGTCTTTTTCTTTAGTTGTGAAAATTTATCTATCTAAAAAAAATTAACATGCATTAATTGTACAGCAGTGTCCAGCTACCAAGTAATGATCAACAAATTAAGATATATCGTTAGAAAACGTAGAGGTCAAGCTGCACATATTTAACATAAAAGAAGGGGATAAGAAGCTGGAGAAATTTTGTGATTAGCAATTCATTGAACTTACTGAACACTTAACAGCAGCATGTAGACAAACCATCTTTTACCTTCAGCTTCCTCCTCAGTCCTGTCCTTTTCAGCATAGTTTCGGCCTTTCGGATTTGATTTTGGCTCACCGCCTCGTAAACATCAACAAAGCTTGGAAGTAATCCATCCCAATACTATCCATTAGTTCAGAAATAGGCTATAGCACAAAGTCTCCAAACAACCAGATTGGGCTTGATTCGAAGTCGATATTAGCATACCCTGATCTGGCCTGAAACAAGGGATGGTGAAGCACGAGAAGCATAATCCTTAAAAATGGCAAATCTTCTAGTGAACTCCCTTCTTATTACCTAGGAAAAAAGAAAAAACAGGTTCGCTGCTTTGGACATTCTTGGACTGTTTTTTCAATAAGATTAATAACTGATTGAATTTACTGAACAACTTACAGCATGTTAGACTCGGAGTTCAATGCCAAGATAGCAGATTTTGGACTAGCTAAGGCGACGATCAAGGCCAAAGGACCTCACACAGCATTTGCTATTGCAAGATCTTTTGGTTACATAGCCCCAGGTTGGTTTCTTGTGAACACTTCTTTTTTTTATCCAATCTACTTTTATAAGGGAGGAAAATAAAACCACCATATTAAATCTTGTATCTCTAATTTCCTCTCATTTTTTCACATGGTTACATAGAATATTGGCGTACAAAAAGGCTAGACGAAAAGATTGATGTCTACAGCTTTGGAGTTGTCCTTCTTGAGCTAACAGCAGGAAAACATCCATGCAAGGGAAACGATCATTTGAACCTGGCAGATTGGTCATGGAAGCATGAGAATTGAGCTATTAAGTGTCTTAGTACACAGGAATAAATTGTATTACGGTGCTTGTGTGCACTTGTGTTTCTAACATCGAGGGATAGAATTTGCGGCGCATTATGAGTTTAAGGGGTCTTCACACCGAGGTAGATTAAAAAGAATTCAACTTCAAAAGTTATGTGGTCACTAATTATTCAAGAATTAATTTGGTATATATGATTGATTGCTTGTATAATTATAATGTTTGATTATGTTATGGTTTGAGAGTCATCAAGTTGAATAACATGTAAAACAGCGTAAAGTGAAAGAGATTACGCACCAAAACTCTTGGAACGTATATACCTCAAGTATGAATATATGGGATGGGGGTTCTGGGGTTTTATATTGAAACATAACTTTTACCGGGAGTACAGAACGTTGTATTTTCCTTTTATCATTATTATGCACAGGACGTCCGTTACTTCATGTGACATTTGCCTACCCAGTTAGCTCCCGATGTAATTTACCTCAATTTATTTGTAGGGATTTGGTTGGAAACCTGTTTGATCCGTAATCAAATTAAATGGACATTGGTATTTGTCTAATTAAACGTTGAGTGTCTTTAATGCTTGTTTGAAAGGAATGGTGTCCTTCGAACAAGTGTATTATTCTGATAGTGGGTTCAGAATTATTAGAAAGCTAATATATTCAGTAAGGTCAACTGATCGGAATGCCTGGGTAGAGGTCGCTTCCGATCAGTAATATTAATGTATAATTAATATTACAGCTTAATCTTGACTGAACCCTTCGGGTCACACCCAAGCAATTAACAAACCGACACGACGAATTAATTCAGAAGAAATTAATGAGTCGCCCGAGTATTAAATATTTAGATGTCGGAAATTCAAGCTTAGAACGTTGAAACTGAGCGTCGGAAGTCGAGTCAAAAATAGTAAAAGATGAGACGGCAAAATTTGTAATAAATCAACAATGACCAAAATACCCCTAGCATCGGAACCCCGAGTGCTAGGGGATTAGGCAAGCTAGTAGCCCGCACAATGTGCGAGGCTTGCGAGCAAGCTACAGCCAGCAGCCCGCACATGGTGCATGGCTTGCTGGCGCGCTGCAGCTAGCAGCTCGTACCATGCGCGAGGTGAGCTAGCAGCAGCCTTCAGTAGCAGCAGCCCGCACATATGTGCATGGGGGTGTTGGCCAAATTGGCTGGCAGGTTGCCCACATGGTGCGGGGCTTGGCTTGGCCAGGTAGCTGGGCCGTGGACATGTGGGGAAGCATGTGAGGGAGGCTAGCTTCAAGTGTGAGGGACAAGTGGCACAAGGAGAGGAAGGAGTGGGGAGCAAGTTTGGTCCCACCCCCCACCTCCTCTCCAAGTGGTCCTCTTTTCCCTTTACATACAATGATGACACTTGTTGATTTATTACTTGCTTGTTTATTTATTTTGTTTTAGCTTTAAAATAAATTGTGGAATGTCATGATCCCACATTAATGGAATATAAATTCCCACTCTCACTCTTCCCTATAAATACCCACCTTGGGTTTTTGGGAAGAGTGCTTGAGTAGGAGTTCAATAGAGCATTGCATTAGCAAAAACTCTTAAACTCGTATAATACTCGGGTTTTGGTCGTACCTCACTAACCCCGAGGTAACAGACCTAAAAGTCGGAGTTCACTTTTGCGGGTGGATTTCCGTTGGACGCTCTCGTACTTTCGGAGCTAAAGCTTTCAAGTCAGAGCCCATCCAGTCGGGCGAAGCACGCTCACAAGGTATATTTCCTATATTGTCCTTTAATTCGTGTTTATTTGTTATGCTTTTGTGATTTTATTTATTGCGAGTGGATCCTTGGCTCGGGTTTATTTCCGCGGTGAGTCAAACTCACCAAACCCCCAACAGCGGTATCGGAGCCCCGCTCGTTTATTTTTATTATCATGATTTTCAATGTTATTTATGGCTCATTTTTCTGGTTTAAATTGCTAATTAGATTAGTGCTCGGTTATACTAATTTTAATCCCGTTTTTTATGCGAATTTTGGCCCAAAACCCAGATTTTCGCCCAGAAGTAGTGAATTTTGGGTGGAAAAGGCGTTCTGGAAATGATTTCCTCCCTTTGGACTTGTGATTTTAGCCAAATTCGAACCAGAAATGCTTTTTTCGAAGGATTTTTTGTTTTGACGAAAAAATTTTAAGTCTTTCTTACCTTGAATTTGATGGCATAACATGGTGATTATGTACTTGATTTATTTGCATTATTTTTCTAAAATGTTAATCTCTTTAAAGCATATTTACTTGGTAGTATTTAGTGCTTAAAAGATTGATTTATTTTCACCTAATTGCAAACTAATTGCATTGTGGTGTGAAATCTTTGTTTTTGAGGCTTCTAAAGTGCTAAAGATTCAATTTTTAATTATGTTAAGTGATTATATTGAAACTTTAAAGTTACTAAATTCCATGAATTTTATGTTGAACTTTGTTGTTTTAATCATTTTGGATTGATTGGAAACATAAAGTTTCAAACTTTGTGATAGAAATTTGGTTATCTTCATATTGGAAGATATAACTTTTCAAGGATTCACAAATGTTTATAGTTGGATTTTTCATTTGAACATTAAAGTTCATATTTTTCCAACTCCCTCTTATTTTGTCAAAATCTCAAGATTAATTTAAATTAATTAAATTAATAATGAGAAATTGCCTTATTTATTTTGTTGCACCAAGCTCAACCAATTTAATGGTTCTTGGGAATTATTTTGGTTGGATGCACTTTGATAATTTTACTTAAGTTAAACTTGTTTAAATTTTCAATTTTTTGCTCATTGAATTATTTCTAAAATTAATTTAGAATTAATAATATGTCACGCGAAATTTTGGATCAAAATCCCGAGGCTATGGTACGCAAATCGAGGCAAAACCACCCTGTGAACGGTTTACAAGTTCCTAAAACTTGTTGGCGACTCTTTTACTCTTGTTTCCTTCCCTTTGGACGGCACCATGCTTAAGTGTATGATCACAGTGGGGTTCAAGTTTTTGGGTAATGCTTGAAATATTCCCTACAACGGTACTCCAGGATTACTGTAGAAGTTGCGACATTTTGTACTTCATATAACAGCTTTGTCGGAGACCTTCGCATCTCCCCCTCTCATTCAGGACCGCCGGATCGCCGTTTTTCGATTGCCCCTTAGCTTTTTGACCGCCACGTTCCTCCCCTACCATTGAACCATTCAACCACAAAGCAAAACCATCCTCCACTCGCAAAAACCCCAAACCGCCCTTTCTCCCACCTCGGCTAGGGTTTTCAATGGTGGGGAAAGGGTGTTTAGGGGATTTGGGGAGTTGGAGAGTTTCAAGTGGTGGTGGTGGCTAGAAAAGGAACTTCACTAGCGGAAGTTACGTTTCAAGAGAGATTGTCTGCGGATCTGAAAAGGAGGGGGAGAAGGTAGGTCGCACCACCGTCATTAGGGGAGGGAGGAAACCGGTGCTGGGGGAGGAGGGAAATCGGCTCAGGGAGAGGGGGAGTAGCGGTAGCTGTTTTGGGTGGCCGGATTGGGGTTTGGCTGGTGTATTTTTTTTTTAATTTTTTTAACCAATTAACTCGTGACATGTGTCACTTTTTTTTATCTTTTGTAAATTAAAATTTAATTTGGCGGCTAATTTTAGGCAATTCTTATGTATGGTTGTATTGTTAAACCTACTAGCTTTGAATCTTTGTGGTATCTTTTGCTAAAACTACTAACTTTAAACTATTGTAGTATCTTTAATGAATTAATGATGTTTGCATTTTTTTTATTTTTGAATTGAGTATTAATTAGTTTATTACATACTATGTGGGTAAAAGGTTACCTGCGTAACCCGTTTAATAAGCGGGTAAGGTTTGGGTCAAGGGTTTTCAACCCGTTTAATAAACGGGTTAGGTTTGGGTTAAGGTTTTTTCACCCATTTAACATCGATACGAACATGAATCCGACACAACACGATACGTTTAACAGCCCTACTCTCAAAAGCGCAATTTCTATTATGCTCCCGGAGTACCGTGAGCATGGTACTCCGGATTAATTTTATTAAAATTCAAAAAATAGAAAAAGGGGAAAAAGGAGAGTGATTGCGATAGAAATTAGAGGAAAACGGAGCAAGAAACTTAAAAATCATATTTCAATATAATTAATGATGGCTAATTGAAAATTATGTTGAAATTCTGGAAAAAAAAAAAAAAAAAAAAAAAAAAAAAAAAAAAAAAAACTGTAAACACGAGATAGCTAGATCGTGATGAAGAAATCTGAAAGAAGAGGTGAAACAGTAAAATAAAGCAAACAAAAATTTGACAAATTAAAATAACTTAGGTTTTAAACAAAATAATACAAGCTTTAAGTAAAATAACACAATTTTTTTTACAAAAAAAAAATTGATGTTCACACAATATAACTAACTGATTTATATATATATATATATATATAAAATAACACAAGATGTAAGCAAAAATAACATTATATGTGAGCAAAATAACAGAAGGTATATATAATCTAAAGTAACACCATATTTAAACAAAATAACAAAGGAAATATATATCACTATTTTTAAGCGCAATAACATTAAATCATATAAAGAATAATATTAGGTTTTATACTAAATAGCACACCATAACAATAAAAACAACACGATCATAGTAACATAATACAAATTTTATTAAAATAAAAAATCCAAAGTAGTTTCTGTAAGATAGTACATGGTTTTAACAAAATAACACAAGGTGTAAGCAAAAATAACATTATATTTGAGAAAAATAACATAAGGTATAATCTAAGCTCAACAAGAGCAGATTCAGTACCACTACTTTAACAGTATATTTGAGCAAATTAAATGCAACAATTCAAGATTTAACAAAAATTAAACCCTAATTAACTCTCTTAACAAAATAATTTACAATTCTTCAAATACTTACTTCTCTTGATGCCATTAAAAGTATTTTAGCTGGTTAATTTTGGGCATGCTTGAGGAGAAATTTTATCTTAGAAGGATGCAATAGAAGAATTTTCAACCATTTCAAATGGTAAAATACAGGGAGAAAAAAGAAGAGTGAATTTCGTCCTCTTGTTTTTGCAATTGAAGAATTGATCTGTTCTTCGTCCCTTTATATATATATATATATATATATATATATATATATATATATATATAGGGGAGGGATCCGGTAAGAACCCCACCTTATATAAGAACCCTTTCTTATGTAAGAACCCTAATTATGTTCTAAACTTTTTCCTATGTTCTAAATTTTTTTCAACTTATGTTCTAAAATTTTTCCTATATTCAAAAAATTTTCTTACTTATGTTCCAAAATTTTTCCAATGTTCTAAATTGTTTTTTAGATTATGTTTTAAATTTGTTCCTATGTTCTAAATTATTTTTTTCAGCTTATGTTCTAAATTTTTTTTTCTATGTTCTAAATTATTTTTTCAGCTTATGTTCTAAAGTTTTTCCTATATTCTTAATTTTTTCTACTTATGTTCCAAATTATTTTTAATGTTCTAAATTGTTTTTAGATTATGTTCTAAATTATTTTTTCAGCTTATGTTCTAAATATTTTCTATGTTCTAAATTATTTTTTTCAAATTATGTTATCAATTTTTACCTATGCTATGATTATTTTTTTCAACTTATGTTCCAAATTAATTTTTCTTATGTTTTAACTTTTTTGGTTGTTTATGTTCTAAATTTTTGCTATCTTTCAAATTATTTTTCTTATGTTCTAAAATTTTCTGCTTATGTTCTAAACTTTTTCTACTTATGTTCTAAATTTTTTTTTCTATGTTCTTATGTTCTAAATACGAAATTCTCAAAATTACAGAAATGCCATTACTAAAGGATCATTTTAGATGGTTAGATCAAAACTAATAAAGGACTGAGATTGGTTCTTATATAAGATTGGGTTCTTATATAGAGGAGGGTTCTTACATATATATATATATATATATATATATATATATATATATATATATATATGGGTATGTTTATATGTTATTACATTCTGCTTATTTGTTATTTCACGAAATAAATCTTAGCGCACTTTCTTAAGTTGGGTTTCTAGCCCATTAATTGGATTGGGCCTGGAGTACAATACTAGATACTCCAGGATTACCTAATACCAATTGCTCAAAAGAACCTTGTTGGCTAGAGGGTGCGCTTTCACTGCCGTTGGACCCTCCATCGGGTAGTCTATGAACATATCATAGTGGAGCAATTCGGGTCTCCAACGTTATTGGCACCATAAGACTTATTCAATTGAGCGGCCAATTCCTTCGGGGTTTCCGAAGCCACTGACCAAAGATTTTCCTTAAATTCACACTAGCAGGAATATATAAAATAGTAGTTATTACATTAGGAACCAAAGCAGGAACAAAAAGTTGATTAGAGGGGACCAAAGCAGGAACAAAAAGTTGATTAGAGGGAAAGAAGGAACAAAAGTTGATTTTTGCTAAATTAAAATACTAGTATTTCTACATGTAGCTTTCAGTGTAGCTGTCCATGTAGTGTAGGAACTTGATTTTGGCTAACCTGTTTAAACTATTCTTAACTAATAATTTCACCCCAAGTTAAAAACAAAAATTGCTAAAAAAAACCTAAGCGCTCAGGTAGTTTCTCCCCAAAAGAACTATCCAACTCCATTTTCTTTCAAAACTCCAGATACAAAATGACAAAATTACCCTTACCAACCACTTATCTTCTCCCGATATTGTCCTTTATCATCCTTACCACTCTACCCTTTTTGGTAATTTCACGATCAGAAGAAGAAATACTATTGCAAATAAAGCAACAATGGAGCAATCAACCACCAATGAATTCATGGAATTCCACCACCCACTTTTGTGAATGGCCCGGAATCAATTGCTCCGGTGGCGTATATGTGACCGGATTCTCCCTTAATAGCCAAAACATCGGAGGCGAAATCCCTTCTTCCATTTGTGATCTCAAGAATCTCACTGTCCTGGATCTTGGAAACAATCACATCCCAGGTAACTTCCCTACATTTCTAAATAAGTGTAGCAAGCTCCAAACTTTAAATCTATCTTCAAACAACTTTGTGGGAAAATTACCAGATACCATAAATGAGCTTCCAACTAGTCTTCAACACCTTAAGCTCAGTGCTAACAACTTCACCGGTGATATACCGCGGTCGTTAGCTCAACTTAAGGAGTTGATGATTTTGTATTTGGATTCCAATTTGTTTAATGGCTCATTCCCTTCTGAGTTGGGACACTTGGAAAATCTTGAGGAATTGGTGTTAGCATTCAACCCTTTCGCCCCAAACAAATTGCCCAAGGAATTCGGGAAGCTTAAGAATTTGAAGCTCCTTTGGATGACTCAATGCAATTTGATTGGTGAGCTTCCCTCTGAAATAATCTCATGGAAGAGGTTGAATTTCTTAGATCTCTCTCATAATCAGCTTTCTGGTTTAATTCCTCCGATTCTAGGGTCTTTGCCTGTCCTTTCCGATCTTAATTTGTCTAATAACCAATTTTCCGGCAAAATCCCACTTGAAGTTGGCCAATTAAATCTCGCTTCACTCGATCTTTCATACAATAAGCTTACTGGTAAAATCCCACTTGGGATTGACAGCAGGGCAAACAAAAATAGCTTCTTGCACACCCATTTATGCTCCGATACCGGATTCTTATACCTCCCAAAATGCTCAAATCATCACAGAAATCCAATTTTGTCCTCCAAATATTTTCCTATTATTATAATCCTTGCAGTTGTCTCCTTTATTGCAATTTTATACTTCCTAGTCAGAGCAATCCGACAACGTAAGAAAAAGCAACAAACTTGGAAACTGACCTCTTTTCATAGGCTACAGTTCACAGAAGAGATGATCGTTGATAACTTAACTGACGGAAATACAATCGGGTCTGGAGGATCCGGTAGGGTTTACAAGATCCCCATTAACCAATCAGGGGACGCTGTTGCGGTAAAAAGGATATATGTTGACAAGACAATGAACAACAACAACTTGGAAAAGCAGTTCAATGCTGAGGTCCAGGTTCTGGGTACCATAAGGCATTCCAACATAATAAAGTTACATTGCTGTCTTTCGAGTGAAAACTCGAAATTGCTTGTGTATGAGTACATGGAGAATCAAAGCCTGGATAAATGGATCCGTAAGAGTGAAAGACAGCCTATTTCACCAATGAGTAAACAAGCAGTTTTGGCCTGGCCTGCTAGATTAAAAATTGCTAAGGATGCTGCTGGAGGATTAAGCTATATGCACCATGATTGTTCACCTCCTATAGTACATAGGGATATAAAATCCAGTAATATTTTGCTAGATTCCGAATTTAATGCAAAGATTGCTGATTTCGGGTTAGCAAGGATATTAATTAAAGCAGGAGAGCCTAATACAGTCTCTTCTATTGCTGGAACTTTTGGTTACATAGACCCAGGTAAATTTTTCAGCTTACTTTTATAATCTACGAAGAATGACAGTATGTGCTAAAAACTCGACAATATATCAAAGATGATTTCTACAGATATACTGTAACTACTTTTATTAACTGAAGATGAATGTGTATGACATCTGTTTGCGAATTGCAGAATATTACTCTTCAAGCAGAGTGGATGAGAAGACTGATATTTACAGCTTCGGGGTAGTTCTACTCGAGTTAGTGACAGGGAAAGAACCTCGCATTGCAGATGAGCACACAAACCTCGCAGGGTGGGCGTTGAGTCGTATCAATGAGGGACATCCAATCATAGATGTCCTAGATAAGGAAGTGCTAAAACCTTGTTATTTGGAAGAGATGACAAAAGTGTTCAAGATGGGGTTGATGTGCACCAGTGTATCACCTTCTGATAGGCCATCAATGAAGGAGGTTTTTGATTCCTTCAATGGCATGCATTCAAGGAGTATCTAGTGGAGGAAGAACAAAGAATGACTGCGATTTTTCCCCTCTTCTAGCAGGAGGCAAAAGCTACATCTCTAGAATGAAGATTAATGTTAGATGTTACATTAAAACATTGAAGTTTAGGGTTTAGAGTTTTTTTTTTTTCCTTTTTTGAGAACAGGGTTTACAATTTTACTTGCTGTTTGGATAGAGGGATTTGGGGGAAAGGGAGGGATGCAATTTCTTTTGTTTGGATAGTAAATTATGGAGGGGAGGGGAGAGAAATGGAAGGAAAACTTTCCAGTAATTTTTTATAAATAAAATCTCTTCAATTTTGAAAAGATTTGGAAGGAAAACTTTCCAGTAATTTTTTATAAATAAAATCTCTTCAATTTTGAAAAGATTTGGAAGGAAAAAGTAATTATACAACCTGATTAACTAAACAAATCCTTCTCTCCTCTTTCTCTCTCCTCATCCTCTACTCAAAGAGGCGATTTTTTCCCGAAATTTGCTGCAATATTCCAGAAATTCAACTTTGAATATATTATCCTCAACCAATGACGAGTCGAATTTGCTGCAATTTTTCAAAAATTCAACCTGAATTCTGCAATTTTGTAATTGCAAAACCCTAATTCTCAAGATAATCCTCAATTGCAATGTCTTGCTCAAGCTTTTTGTGCAAATCGATTTATCAATTGCTACTTGCAATATGTTGACATGTTGTGGTTATGGATTATTCACCATCTTTGATAATCCAATTGATTTTCGTTAATTAATTACTATATTTTTGTTTGTGCAATGTTACGGCAAATTGGTGAATGGTTATGTTTGCTTATGGAATTCAAGTTGTTCGTACAAGCTAATGAACACTTAAAACAAAAGCAAGCAAAGCATAATATTTTCAACTACTACTAAATATTTTACTAATCCATGACTCCTTTTTTTACACCCATCACAATATCTACAAAATCACTAACATCGGTAAACAAGTAGAATTAGTGAATAGGTAGAATCAGTGAACAGGTGAGATCCAATACAATAGTTAAGCATCTATAATTAAAACAATAGCTAGTTGTTCAAGTACAAGAACAACACAAGTCATGGTATTAGTATCAGATTTTGCTGTTCAGGCTACTAAACAACGAATGTCGTCCTTGAACAATAGTTATTCAAGACGCCTTCTTGATGATTACAAAAGTTTCAGATATAGTCCAATTTTCCTAGCGGTTTTGATGCACTCCAGCTTATCCTGCTAATAATTAGACCAAACATGTTAAACAATACATGCCTATAACGAAGGACATTAAAGATAAGATGACTAATCATTTGAGAAAAAAAAGAATTTGAGAACCACATTTCTAAAACAAGCTTCAACAACTTTGGCGAATTAATATGTATAGTGCAGGAACTCAAGATGAATGAGAATATTGCTATACAAGCAAAGTGAATGAGAAGATTGATATATACAGCTTCGGAGTAGTTCTACTCGAGTTAGTGACAGGGAAAGAACCTCACATTGGAGATGAGCACACAAACCTCGCAGAGTGGGCATTGAGGCATTTTAATGAGGGACATCCAATCATAGATGTCCTTGATAAGGAAGTGCTAGAACCTAATCATTTGGAAGAGATGGCAAATGTGTTCAAGATAGGGCTGATGTGCACCAGTGCATTACCTTCTTCTTGGCCATCAATGAAGGAGGTTTTGCAATTGCTTCAATGACATAGCATCCTAGAAGGTCCTGGTGGAGGAAGAACAAAGAATGACCGCGATGTTTCCCCTCTTCTAGGAGGCAAAAACTATATCTCTGGCTGTATGATCAGAATAAAATAAGCATGATCTTTGTATGATCATAGGAAATAGTGAAATATATTCTCTCTTCATCCTAAAATAACAATGATCTCTTTTTTTTTTTTTTTTAACAAATGAAAAGAAAAGAATCAACTACTGTGAAGTACAAAATAGCAACAGTAGTATTTATTTTAAGTGCACTTCACTTGAAAATTAGATGATCTTCAAAATGACAACACTTACAAGTTACAACAGTACTTAAAGAATTAAACAACAAGGGCTGCAGATGTACTACTATTATCAAAAGTATGGTGCCTTTTTTATACGATATTTGGCTAAAAGCCCTGTTAGTCAACAGATGTATTAGAAAGGAGGAAGGATGAGAATGAGAATGCTGAGTGGGAGCAGGAAATCACAGAGGAAGGTGCAGATATTGCACAAGGATTAAAGGAATGATCAAGGGAATATAAGTACAAGTCCAGCTAAAATGTACTCGTATTAAAAGTTTTATTGTCATTTGCTTATGAATTTTCTCATATGTGAGCCAGCAGTAGTTGGTGTAATCAAGGCTATATAAGCCAAAGTGTGATTTAAGGGAATATTCCTCTCAATATTGTGACTCAAGTCAGCAGTAGTTGGTGCAGTGAAAGCTTTTCACTTTAGTGATTTGTTTATCAATTTGATGAACTTGCAACGTGACTCGGAGGCCAAGAGCTAACTTTTCAATTCTTCCGGACCTTTTACTCAGCCCGGAGCAACGCGTTTACACGCTTGTATTTATCCGGGCACCAACCTTTTCACACACACCCAAATAACTAAGTATATAAAATTAAAACAGCTACATTTACCATTTAATAATATACAGATGACCATTTAACAGCTGCATGTCCTTTAGTCTTCCAGCCTTCACTTAAGAATTTACATGTCCTCTTCCACTTAGTTTCCGGTTGGATTTTAGTACACTGCCCTAGTAGAACTCAATATGGCTTGAAAATAATCCAACCCACACACCAAATCTGATCACAGAAAAACGCTGAAAAATTGACCACAATTTCCCTCTTTTTTCTGTCTCCTAAAATGTTTTCCCCACTTCTAAGTTGTAAGCTCCCCTGTTTCTGAAAACAGAGCAACCAAATACAGAGCAAAAGCCACCCAATCCCACATACAAAATGACAAAATGACCCTTTCCACCCATCAAATTCCACCTCCTTGTATTCTTTATCCTCCTCGCTTTTCTCTACCCTTTTTGGTGATTTCAGAATCTGATCAACAAATTATGTTGAAATTCAAGGAGTTATGGAGTAGTCAACCACCAACAGATTCATGGACTTCCAAAGATTGATGTCTACAGCTTTGGAGTTGTGCTTCTTGAGCTAACAAGAGGAAAACATCCCTGCAAGGGAAACGATCATTTGAACCCGGCCAAATGGTCATGGAAGCATTGTTGTGAAGAACATCCCATAATTGATGCTTTAGATGAAGAAATCAAGGAACCAAGATTCATACAACAGATGGTGAATGTGTTTAAGCTAGGTCTCATGTGCACAAGCCAAACGCCTAATTCAAGACCAACTGTGAAGCAAGTTGTTCAGCTCCTTATTAAATGGAGCCACCACGAAGACCATGATCAAACACAAACGACTAATGAGGCATGAGTATGTTGAAACTCGAAACCCTCCCCTAATGTAGAAAGAATTACTTGCAACTCACCTCAAGGGCACACAATTAAAGGAGATTTGAGGTGAGTTGCAAGTAAAATGAAACGGGGGATGTATGTCTTAGCGCTAGGATCTCCAACCAACTTCACCTGCTTTAAGGAAATCCCTCTGAGTGATGTATAGGGGGGAAATATAATTGGTCGTCATTCAACAGTCACCCCTATGTACATATATTATCTCGATATGTAACACTTACCAACATCGAAAGGAAATTATATAACTTTTGAGATGCAAAATCATTTTGGGTGCTTCCAGAGTTCCAGGTTCAATTTCCCATTACACCAAGTAAATTTCTTTTGTTTTAGTTGTGAAAATTTATCTATCTAAAAAAAATTAACATGCATTAATTGTACAGCAGTGTCCAGCTACCAAGTAATGATCAACAAATTAAGATATATCGTTAGAAAACGTAGAGGTCAAGCTGCACATATTTGACATAAAAGAAGGGGATAAGAAGCTGGAGAAAATTTGTGATTAGCAATTCATTGAACTTACAGAAAACTTAACAACAGCATGTAGACAAACCATCTTTTCCCTTCAGCTTCCTCCTCAGTCCTGCCCTTTTCGGCATAGTTTCGGCCATTCAGATTTGATCTTGGCTCACTGTCCTCATAAACATCAACAAAGCTTGAAAGTAATCCATCCCAATACTATCCATTAGTTCAGAAATAGGCTATAGCACAAAGTCTCCAAACAACCAGATTGGGCTTGATTTGAAGTCGAACTTAGCATACCCTGATCTGGCCTAAAAAGGGATGGTGAAGCACGAGAAGCATAATCCTTATAAAATAGCAAATCTTCTAGTGAACTCCCTTCTTATTACCTAGAAAAAAAAAAGGTTCGCTGCTTTAGACATTCTTGGACTGTTTTTTCAAGAAGATTAGTAACTGATTGAATTTACTGAACAATTTACAGCATATAAACAAACCATTTTTTTTTCATCAGCTTCATCCCCCATCTTCACCTCACACATGTCCTTAGCTTTTCGGCATAGTTTCAGGGTTGTAGTTGACCATTATTTTCTTAAGGGCACTTAATTGATCATGAATCATCCTTACTGTGGGTTTTATGTAGCAAAGGAGCAGGCTGCTGCAAGTCTGCAACAACTCTGCGTTATACCACAGAGATGATTCAAGAATTACATATTTGAACCTCAGTATTTTGCTGGAAGAAATCCACAGCATGCAAACCATAATGTCAATCAACTCTAGCACATTTAAATCTGCAAACATGATCAAATCTCATAAGCTCCTCCAGAGAAGAACACACACAAGGTAAAACCTTTAAATTTTAAATGTTGCGAAGGGAAAACAATCATATGCACTTCTCAACTAAATTCACAACCAAACTAATAATTGCACTGTGGTAAATAAACTGTTAAGAGGATAAAATTAATCCAGAGAACAGAGTAATTATCGAATAAAGTAACTATATTTATATAATCTAAGTTTAAACATGAACGAGGGACAAAAGACAAACGAGGAGATAAGCTCTCAGGCTCCTTAATTATTAAAACTTGAAAGGATGACTTTGTCAGTCAACTGGAGAGCAGCTTATATCCAAACTACGTAGTTTCTGTAAAAAGGGACAAACTCTGTAGTCACTATCAATTAACAACTCCTTAGCAGACTCTAACATAAACAATATAGTCTTAATCAGTTCAAGTTTTCTATACTTACTCCTCAGGCTAAAAAAATAAATAGAAACCTTTAAAATTCACACTTTTAGTTATAGCTTCTCTGCCTTCAACTTTCAAAAGCACAGATTATATTTAGGGGAAAAGACATAAGCTACTCAAAACCAAATTTAAAATGTCAAACATTTACCTTCCTTACCCCAAATTCCTCCCTTTGTTCACTCTCCTTACCTCTCTACCCTTTTTGGTTGCTTCACAATCTTCCCTCTCAGAACAAGAAATCCTATTGCAAATCAAATACCAATGGAACAATCAACCACCAATGAATTTATGGAACTCCACCACCCACTTTTGTCAATGGCCTGGAATTAATTGCACCGGTGGTGTAACTGTCACTGGAATCTCCCTAAACAGCCAAAACATCAGCAGCAAAACCCCTTCGTCCATTTGTTATCTGAAAAATCTCACTCTCCTTGATCTTGGAAACAATAGTATCCCAGGTAAATTCCCCACATTTTTAAACAATTGCACCAAACTTCAAACTTTAGACCTTTCCGAGAATTACTTTGTCGGGAAATTGCCAGATAACATAGATGAGCTTCCTCCAAATCTCCAAAACCTTAAGCTTAGTGCTAATAATTTCAGTGGTGATATCCCAACTTCATTAGCTAAACTTAAAGGGTTAGTCACCTTGTATTTGGATTCCAATTTGTTTAATGGCACGTTCCCTTCCGAGTTGGGACACTTGGAAAATCTCGAGGAATTGGTGTTAGCTTACAATCCTTTTGCTCCAAACAATTTGCCAAAAGAATACGGGATGCTTAAGAATTTGAAGTTCCTTTGGCTGACTCAATGCAACTTGATTGGTGAAATTCCAAAAGATTTTGCCAATCTATCTAGCCTCGAGCATTTAGACTTAGTTCATAATGACTTGGTGGGCGAAATTCCAAGTTGGCTGTTCTTCCTCAAGAACTTAAAATTATTATACTTGTACCAAAATAGGCTATCAGGGGGGATGCCAACCTCAATTGAAGCCTTGAATTTGGTGGAATTGGACGTCTCACTAAACAATTTGACAGGTATAATTCCTGAGGATATTGGAAAACTCCAAAAATTAGAGATTTTGAATGTGCATCAGAACAAATTCCATGGAATAATTCCACCAAGTGTAGGTCAACTTCCTGCCTTGAAGGTGCTGAGTTTGTATATGAATCGGTTTTCAGGTCCTATTCCATCTCACTGGTCAGCAAATCTTATTTGGCTTGATATAAGCAATAACAAATTTTCAGGTCCCATTCCATCCAGTATTGCCAAATGTGGAAAACTCGTTATATTGTGGGCAAGCAACAACCAGTTAAGTGGGTAAATTCCAATGGAGTTGACTGCTCTATCATCTCTTTATAGTCTTCAACTTGATGGTAATCAATTATCTGGTGAGCTGCCACTGAAAATAATTTCATGGAATTCACTGGATACTCTAAATCTTTCAAAAAATTACCTTTCTGGTCCTTTACCAGCAGCCTTGGGTTCTTTGCCTCACCTTCAAATTTTGGACTTGTCCCAAAATAAGCTATCAGGCCAAATTCCACCTGAAATAACACAGCAAATACCACTGCAAAACCTTATCACACTTAATCTCTCTTCCAATAACCTCAAAGGGAAAATCCCTCGTGAGTTTGACAATAAGGCATTTAATCTCAGTTTCTTGAACAATGCCAATTTGTGCTCAGATAAACAAATTTCACATCTTCCTCCATGTTTTACCTCTCATCACCGATATCTTGTTGATATTCTAGTTCCTGGAGCAATCATTTTCCTAATATTTTTGTGTTTCATTTTCTTCAAGATAAACACAGGGAGACATGAAAAGCATGGTAGTGAGCAACAAGCATGGGAACTTAAACCATTTCACCGAATAGAATTCACTGAAGCAGCGATTGTGTCTGGCCTGACAAACAATAACTTGATAGGCACTGGGGGGTCAGGAAAGGTATACATGGCTCCTGTAAATGATTTAGGCGACAAAGTGGCTGTCAAGAGAATTTGGAATGGTAGAAAACTAGAAGACGCTCTTGAAAAGCAATTTCTAACAGAAGTTGAGTTTTTGGGCACATTAAGGCATGCTAATATAGTAAAATTGTTGTGTTGTGTCTCAAGTGCACAAGAAAAGCTTCTTGTATATGAATATATGGAGAACCAGAGTCTTGATAAGTGGCTTCACAAGAGACAAAGAGCAAATGAACCATCATCAATGAACTCAGAGACTTCAAGAAGCAATCTGGATCCGTATATTGTTTTGAATTGTCCGACACGTATGAAGATTGCAGTTGGAGCTGCAAAGGGGCTATGTTATTTGCATCATGCCTGCTATCCTGCCATCATTCATAGAGATGTGAAATCAAGCAATATTTTGTTAGATTCAGAGTTCAATGCCAAGATAGCAGATTTTGGACTAGCTAAGGTGACAATCAAGGCCAAAGGACCACATACTGCATCTGCTATTGCAGGCTCTTTTGGCTACATAGCCCCAGGTTGGTTTCCTGTGAACACTTTTTTTTTTATCCAATCTACTTTTTATAAATGGGATTTATTTATTCAGTTGATATTTTCTTAAATTTTGCTTTATTGCTTCTACGGCATATAAGTTCTATCTTTTATACGACATATTTCTTAAACACCACATGCTCCACTGATACTATTAGTAAATAATAGCCAGAAACAACCTTACTATCCTATCCAAAAAAAAAAAAAAAAAAAAAAAACCCTATCCAAAAATTCAAAATATGAAACCACTTTCCTCCAAGTACCTCATTTAATGATTTTTGTAGCTACAAAAAGTAGGAAGATTATGGAGTGTCATAGATTTAGTAAAGATCGCAGATTCACAGTGACAAAACTGCATGTTATTTCATGTTTATATTTTAAAATCAAAGCTTTGCCACAAAACACTTTGAAACCTCAGTAGGATCACCTCTTCCATAAAGGGAGGAAAACAAAACCACCATATTAACTCTTGTATCTATAATTTCCTCTCATTTTTTCACATGGATACGTAGAATATTGGCGTACAAAAAGGCTAGACGAAAAGATTGATGTCTACAGCTTCGGAGTTGTGCTTCTTGAGCTAACAACAGGAAAACATCCCTGCAAGGGAAACGATTATTTGAACCTGGCAGACTGGTCATGGAAGCATTGTTGTGAGGAACATCCCATAATTGATGCTTTAGATGAGGAAATCAAGGAACCAAGATTCATAGAACAGATCGTGAATGTGTTTAAGCTAGGTCTCATGTGCACAAGCCAAACGCCTAGTTCAAGACCAACTATGAAGCAAGTTGTTCAGCTCCTTATTAAATGGAGCCACCATGAAGACCAAGATCAGACACAAATGAGTAACGAGGAATGAGTATGTTAAAACTCGAAATCCTCCCCTGATGTAGAAAGATATATAATTCCTCCATTTTTATTTACTTGCAACTCACCTCAAGGTCACAAAATCAAAGGAGATTTGAGGTGAGTTTCAAGTAAAATGAAACGGAGGATGTATGTCTTAGCTCTAGGATCTTCAACCAACTTCGTCTACTATAAGGAAATCTCTCTCTGAGTGATTGTAAAGAGGGTAAACATAATTGGTCGTTATTCAACAGTCACCCCTATCTACATATATTATCTCGATATGTAACACTTACCAACATGGAAAGGGAATAATATAACTTTCGAGATGTAAAATCATTTTCTGTGCTTCTAGGTTCAATTTCCCATTACACCAAGTAAAATTCTTTTTCTTTAGTTGTGAAAAATAATCTATCTAAAAAAAATTGCCAAAATTAGTGACATGTCAATCACTTTTAATAAACAAAATTTCTTGAAAAATCTAAGCAACACATGATACAAATTTTTTTTTCTTTTCTTGATCTTTCAGAGAAGTGCCAATATGTATAAAATTTAGGCAGTTTCCGGTTTCATAAACAAACATTGCATTACACAAATCAAATATATTAGCAGCTGAGAATATAGTTGTCTTCACTATTAACAGAAAACAATTCATATGTTAATACTAATTCATCAACAGCATGAAAATTTAAAAAATATCCCATAAAAAGTAATCAAATTTAATATCAAAAATCACATAAAATGTTAATACCAATTCATCAACAGCAGGAAAAATTGAAATATCCCATTAAAAGTAATCAAATTTAACATCAAAAATCACCTAAAATTAGACAATGTACTAGCCTAAGTATAATTATAAGTTAAAATAATGAGATTAATACTCCTGTTGCTAATTTAATAACCAATTAAACGGAAGCATGACGCTAAATTAGGTAACAATTTCAAAATTATGCAGATTAAAAGGATTAAAAAGATGAAATGAATGTAATTCAATGAATTGAATGAAATGAATAATAATAATAATAATAATACAAAATTAAAGTGTATGTTAAAGCAATTGACTAACCTGTTGTTGAAATGAAGTCCCCAAATCATTGGTAAGCAAGATGTTAATTGGCAATTATACGGGCCGAAACAACATTTCGGTTTAGTTTGGTTGTTGGATTTTTTTTTTTTTTTTTTTTTTTTTTTGGGTGTTTAGAGACTAGAGAGCTACGTGGCGGGGTAAGAATTGATCTAAAGATCTTGTAGAATTAGAAAGAAAGCTAAATTTACTGCTCCCTCCGTTTCAATATGATATTCCCATATGGAATCAATCACATAAAATAAGAAAAGAGAAATATTTAGAATCTATCATTAAAGTAAAAACAATTCACAAATAATTTTGCCTAATTTAATTTTTTTAGGAAAGCATTAGCCATAATTGCATAAATCATGGGAGTAATTTCTTTACTTAGAGTCATTTCATTAATTCACAATCAATTAATCTAAGCAATCAGAATTTATTATGTATAAAATAGGAAATAAAAACTAAGTTAAAAGTAGAATACATTCAATATGGGTAGATCTTTTTGAAACGCCCAAAATAGTATATGGGACTAACAAATTGAAACGGAGGGAGTATTTGTTTTGACCTTTTTGAGACAGTAAATCTTGTTTAGTGCAGACTTACATTAATTTTATTATAAAACTCTAGAGTTGGTTATTAGATAGAATAGTCCAATGATAATAGGGTTTGGGCCAACCTTAAAGGGCTTTTAATAGACAGAGCCCTCATTGGGTAGGGTCATATATAGAGTCAAAATATTTTTCCAATAAAATAGACAAACAATATAGATAGTAATAAGGAAATTTTGCATACAACCACCTTTCAAAAATTGAATTTTTTTTTTTGCCAAAAAAAAAAAAAAAAAAAAAAAAAAAAAAAAAAAAACCACCTTTTATAATTAATGTTTTTAAAAACCACCAATTTTTAAAAAATTGTTGCAACTTACCACAAGGCACCAACTGCCGGAAAGTGGATGTTGTTGACCTAGTCACGTGGTGGTGTTGACCTAATTTTTTGTTATCATCTTCCATTCTTCCTCCAAATCCACTACCATTTTCTCTCCCCAAACCTTTTAATTTCATCAAAAAATGCGCGGCAGCACTAAGAGCCACATACTCCCCGCCATATCATGAGATGTCACCTCCATCACATCACCACTGATGGGCGGAGCTCGGTGGTGTCATCATCGACATGGTGGGGTCATGTGGATCCGGCACCTAAAGACCCAATTCTTGGTGTCCGCCGAAGCTTTCTTGGACAATCCTTCTCCTAACAAAGTCAATATTTATACTTCGTATATACGAATTAACATTATGTCACACGAAAATCAACATTTATTTTATAAAAATGAACATCATACTATATGAAAATGAACATTCAATTATTGAGAGAAATGCAAAATCAATCAATTAACCTATACTAAAAGTGAACCTAAAGTAACACTTGTCACAATGTCATTAACAATTTTCCCGCCTATTTTACTTTCTGTTTTTAAGAAGATTCTTTAAGGAAATTATTTCATAATAATGAATAATATCTTTCTTCCAGTTAAAATTCTTAACAATAATAACTCTCCATATAAACCCAACTAATATATTTTTATATTTACTTTTGAATTAATATTATGTGTATAATTTTTTTATAAAATTCAATATAATAATATCTCTTTAAAAAATTAATAACAACCGTGCATTGCACGGGATTTAAACTAGTTATTGTAAAATAACAAATATGTTCAGTTAGAAAATGTTCATTTTTATTATACTAAATGTTCATTTCTGAACGAGGGACCACAAATGTGTACCTAGTCTTGGGCACTCCCATATAAGCCCAATCAACCCAGCCCATAATAAAACAAAGTATCTGAAAACCCTAGAACAAGTTTTATACTTCCATTACCAGCATCTCAACTTCAGAGGAGAGAGAAAGAGAGAGAGTGAAGCTCAGACATCTGCAATGGCGGCAAAGCAGAGAAAACCACGAGTAACCCGAAACCCAGAATTGGTGAAGGGAGTCGGGAAATTCTCCCGATCAAAAATGTACCACAAACGTGGTCTTTGGGCAATCAAAGCTAAAAACGGCGGCGTTTTTCTTCGTCATGATCCTAAACCTGCTGAAGCTAAATCACCTGAGAAGACCTCGAAATTCTACCCTGCTGATGATGTCAAGAAGCCATTGATTAACAAGCGTAACCCTAAGCCTGCTAAACTCAGGTTGGTTATCTCTCGATTGTTTGTTCTTTGAAGGGATTTGGTTGTGATGTTGAATGATTGAATTGGGTTTTGTGTTTTTTCAGAGCTAGTATTACCCCTGGTACGGTTTTGATCATTCTTGCTGGGAGGTTTAAGGGGAAGAGAGTCGTCTTCTTGAAGCAGCTTCCTTCTGGATTGTTACTCGTTACTGGTTCGTTTCTCTGTTTAATTCTGTTTTGATTTACATGTATAATTCTGCATTGATTTATATGTATGTGATAATCGAGAAGATTGACAAAATTTGCAATTAATTGGGAGATTGTGGTGGCATTATGCTTTGCTAATTGTTTTCGAGGAGATTTGGAATTAATGATGTTGTTTAATAGCTTGGTAGTGATCATATTGTGGTCTACATCTTGCATGTTTAGCTTAGTACTTTTAGATTGTTAACCCCTCTTGATCATTTGAAAATTGAAAGTCTATTATAATCATCATTTGAAAGTCTAATCTAATTAAAGCCAATAGGGTCATTTATATATTTGATAAAAATGGAAATTTATGTAAGTACAAGTGGATTCTTGTATGTCCTGTAATGCAGCTTCATTTGGGGTTAAGAAATTATGGTGTACTGCTAGAGCATGCTTCCAATATTATCTTTCAAATCAGACCTGATGTATTATCATTTCACTGCCACTCTGCCTCCAGCTTGCCACTTTCCCACCACCGTCACCATTTCTTTCCCCTCTCAACATTCTGTCTTCTAACTTCTTTCCTTCTACCATTAAAAGTCGCCCTAAATCAAATATAATCAATTGGATGTGATGAAAACCCTCTTTTCTCTATTGAGCTACAAGCCTACAAGAATAATGGAAGCTTGTAGGAATAAGCTTAAAAGTAAAGCCCAAAAAGGTTAATAAAGAGGAGAGGGAATGAGAGATTTGCATGGGTTGCGGTTGGGCAGCGTCAGATTATTCATCTTGTTTACTTCTAACTTCTTCCCTTCTACCAGTAAGTAGTTAAAGAACTAAAATCAATTGTTCTTGTGTGACTTTGGGATTAAGTCGAAGAGAACAAGTTATATGTTTTACCATACTTGTAGATCATAATAGATGGTAAAAAAGGAGGGTGTCAAATATGTCAAATAGTATAGAAGTCCAAATGCTGAAATATATATGGATGGATGATGTGAGAGCTCTACTAAAATGCTTGTATTTTGCATGATTTACTAATTTTTTGTAGTGTTGCAGGACCTTTCAAAATTAATGGTGTCCCCCTAAGGCGTGTGAACCAAGCTTATGTGATTGCCACCTCGACCAAGGTTGACATTTCTGGAGTTAATTTGGAGAAGTTTGATGACAAGTACTTTGCTAAGAAGACCGAGAAGAAGAAGACGAAGGGAGAAGGGGAGTTTTTTGAAGCAGATAAGAAGGTTTGACTTTCTGCCTCATGCATCCTCTTGCTCTTGTTTGTTGTTGACAATTGGCTATTGTTTCCAACCTGAATATGTATTTTCCGACTCATCTTTGTTTTCTGTCCTAAAATGCAGGAGGAAAATGTTCTTCCGCAAGAGAAGAAGGATGATCAAAAAACTGTTGATGCATTGATTGTTAATTCAGTTGAGAAAGTGTCTGACTTGAAAGCTTACTTATCTGCAAGATTTTCACTTAAGGCAGGCATGAAGCCACATGAGTTGGTTTTTTAAGGGGCAAGTTTTGGACCGTTGATTTAGCTTTGATAATCTGTGTTTTTTGTATGCTTGCATATTGGTAGTACTTCCTGTATCCCTTAGTCCCAGTTTGCAGTAGACATGACTTACATATTATTTAGATATGAAATATATCAAGGAATATTCTTTGGTTGACCCTTTTCATTTAGATACATTTTTCCTTGCAGTCAATGAAATTACAAGGAAATGCTCAAGAGTAACCTGTTTGTGATCTGTGGTACATCAGTACATGTCTGGTTTTAGCTACTCTTGTACTTTGATTTTGCGGTGGGAGGTGCATTACATGTTGGCAAACTGTCTCTTTAGTGGTTATTTGCAAGCATTTGATACAGGAAATTAAGAATAGTTTATTTGCAGGGCATTTTTAGTGTGTGGTTGAGGGAATATGTTGATGATTCATCTGGTTCAGTCTTGAATAAACGACTTTGAAATTTCTCTGTAGTACTAGCCTCAGTAGCCTGCTGGTGATATTCACACTAGGTTAACTGTGCCTTTAACCGTTTAACCACTAACCGTTTTTTAAATAAAAGTAAAAAAATCTCAATATAAACAATAATAAGTTTTATGAAGTATTTCATTACGGAGTTATTTTTTGACGGATGTTCCATTTTTATTTTTTTTTTGACAGATGTTCCATTTAGTTGATTAGAAACTGATATAGATTTTTAAAGGGTTATTACTCCTCAAAAAAGTTAAACAAATTATTGGCTTATCATCAATCAATACTTACTTAAGGAAACAAATCATTTACAAAAATCACATTATTTTTTTTGTACATATTCCCTATTGGCATGTAATAATTATTATATTTAAAATAAAAGATTTATTCACAAATCTTTCTAAAAAATAAATTGGGCAATATATACCAATAATAAATATTTTTAAATAATTAGTGACCTATTTTACAATAAAAAAAATATTGCTCGGATTTTTTTGCCTACTTTGTTTAAGTTGTGTATTGGAAGCTACAATTAAAATTGCAAATATCAAATTAACATATCACATACTTTTATAATTATAATATTTCTCAATCAATAATATATAACTATATTGTCTAAATATAAAGATCATCGTGCATGGCACGGGATCTAACCTAGTTTACATAAAATTGTAATTGTAATTGTAATCTTAATCATTAGCCGTTATATTTAATGGTTCGATTAACTATCGAGTAATGATAAGGTAAATTAACTTACAAAACATGTCAATTAATGGTTAAGGTAAATGGTTACTTTTAACACCAAAGCAGTAGAAATATGACTAGGTTGTAGGCAGTACTAAATGAATAAACCCGGTGAGTAAGCAAACTTTATTTAATAATCATATGTATTTCTTTTCAACCAACAACAAAATCAGTCTAGTCTACCCTCTTTTTTGTGGTATTGACTCCGATTTCTTAAGGAACGTGTAGAGAAACTCACTCAAATCCATCTTTGACTCGTCATCCAAGTTTAACAAAGACTAGAAAAGTTGATATTCTGACTATGAACAAAATCTGAAGAGGTAGCTGTTCATAATTTAAAAGGAATCTGTTTGATAAAACTGTAGAAAATAAACTGCATGATTTTGTGTTAGTATACAACTATAGTATATGAAAATGTCATATTTCTACTTACTTCATACAAAATTCCTGCTGTATCTGCTATATCTCAGCATGGCTTGCTTTCCCTTGCTGGTTAGTTCCGAAAATCCGGTTTCAGAACAGGCAATCCTGCTGAAAATCAAGCAGCAGTGGGGTAATCAACCCTCAATGCAACAGTGGACTTCAACCAGCTCCCCATGCCATTGGCCCGGAATAATTTGCACTGGTAGCGAAAGCATAACCGGAATCTCACTGAATAGCCAAAACATCAACGGAGAGATCCCTTCATCCATTTGTGATCTCAACAATCTCACCCTCCTTGATCTTGGAAACAATAACATCCAAGGTAATTTCCCCACTTTTTTATATAATTGCACCAAGCTCCAAACATTAGTCCTAGCTTCAAACTATTTTGCTGGGCAATTGCCAAATGATATAAATAAGCTTTCTCCTAATCTTCTACACCTTCATCTTAGTGAGAACAACTTCACTGGTAGTATCCCTGCATCATTGGCTCGACTCGAAAGGCTGATCACCTTGTATTTGGATTCCAATTTGTTCAATGGTACGTTTCCTTCGCAGCTAGGAAACTTGGAGAACCTAGAAGAATTGGTGTTAACTAACAACTCATTCACCCCTATGAAAATTCCCAATGAATTTGGAAGGCTTAAGAGCTTAAGGTTTCTTTGGATGCAAAATTGCAATTTGATTGGTGAAATTCCAAATGATTTTGCTAGTCTAAAGAGCCTTGAGCATTTAGACTTGGTGGAAAACAACTTGGTTGGCGAAATTCCAAGTGGGTTGTTCTTGCTCAAGAACTTGACATATATGTACTTGTATAAAAATAGGCTATCAGGGGGGATTCCAGCCTCGATTAGCTCCTTGAATTTGAAGGAAATCGATGTCTCGAACAACAACCTGACAGGAACAATCCCTGAAGGATTTGGAAATTTGCAAAACTTAGAAAACTTGAATTTATTTCAGAATCAATTCTATGGAAGAGTACCACCAAGTATAGGCCTGCTTCCTTCTTTGAAGATACTGAAGTTGTTTAGCAACCAGTTTTCAGGTCAACTTCCCTCAGAACTGGGCCGACACTCGAAACTACAGCGCTTTGAGGTGGCAGATAATGCATTTACAGGCAAACTCCCAGAGAATCTTTGCTTCAACAGGAAGTTGTTAGGTGTTGTGGCATTCAACAATTATCTGAATGCGACAATCCCAGCTTCTCTAGGCCAATGCGATTCTTTGCTTGTTGTTTTACTCAACAACAACAGCTTTTCAGGAGAAATTCCTAAAGGCTTATGGTCTTTGCAGCATGTTCAGTCCATAGTACTTAGCAACAACCAATTTTCAGGCCAACTTCCTGAGCATTTGGCTTGGAACTTGAGTCGCGTGGAAATCAGCAACAACAAATTTTCAGGGAAAATTCCATCTAGTGTAAGCACTTGGAGAAATTTACAGGTGTTTAGAGCAAGCAACAATATGATCACAGGTAGTGTTCCATTGGAATTAACTAGCCTTACGCGCCTTAACACTCTCTGGCTCGGTGGAAATCTACTCACAGGTGAGCTTCCCTCAGAACTTATCTCATGGCAAAGCTTGAACAGCTTGAATCTCTCTTATAACAAGCTTTCTGGCTCAATTCCCTCGGTTCTTGGCTCTTTGCCTGCTCTTAATTATCTTGATTTGTCGGATAATCAATTTTCTGGCCAAATTCCACCCGAATTGGGCAGCTTAGTGCTCAATTCACTTAACCTTTCCTCAAATGAGCTCACTGGGAAGATACCATTTGGGCTCGATAGCAGTGTATTCAAGGCTAGTTTCTTGAACACCAACCTATGCTCTGATGATAGAATTTTAGACCTCCCAAAATGCTCAATTCTTCGAAAAAATCCAAAAAAGTTGTCCTCAAAATATATAGCTTTAATTATAGTCCTTACTATAGTTGCCTTCATAGCAGTATTATACTTCATGGTGGTCATAATAAGTGAAATCAGGCAAAGAAGAAATAAGCAAGAACGCGATACATGGAAACTGACATCTTTCCAAAGGATACACTTCACAGAGCAGAAAATCCTCAATAACTTAACCGAGAACAACGTTATTGGGTTTGGAGGATCCTGCAAAGTTTACAGAATACCTGTCAACCAATCAGGGGAAGTTGTCGCAGTTAAAAGAATATCGAACAGCAGGAATAAGAGCAACAGTTATGAAAAAGAGTTCACTGCTGAGATCCAAATCCTCAGTACAATAAGGCATCTCAACATAGTGAAGTTACTTTGCTGTATATCAACTGAAAGCTCGAAATTGCTTGTGTACGAGTATATGGAGAAACAAAGCTTGGATAAGTGGATCCATGGGAGTAAAAGACGTGCCATTTCATCGATTAGTGAGTCGGTCCATCATGCAGTTTTGGACTGGCCTACTAGAATGAAAATTGCTATTGATGCTGCTCAAGGATTAAGTTATCTGCACAATGATTGTTCTCCTCCTATTATTCATAGAGATGTGAAATCCAGTAATATTTTGCTGGATTCCAAATTTAATGCCAAGATTGCTGATTTCGGGTTAGCAAAGATTTTGGCTAAGCCAGGAGAGTCTCACACAGTCTCTGTTGTTGCTGGATCTTTCGGATATATGGCTCCAGGTAATAGAGCATCTAGCTTATATGGTTATATTTCTGAGATGATTTCTAACAATAAATTCAAACTACTTAATAAAGCTTACAACTAAGTGTTTGCTATCTGAAACTGAATTGCAGAATATTGCTGTACAACCAATGTGGATGAGAAGATTGACGTCTACAGCTTTGGAGTAGTTTTACTTGAGCTAGTGACAGGCAAAGAGCCCCACATCGGAGATGAGCACTCAAACCTTGCAGAGTGGGCGTGGAAGCATTACAGCAAAGGGAATTTAATTGAGGATGTTTTCGACAAGGAAGTGCAGGAGGCTTGCTACTTAGAAGAGATGAACAATGTGTTCAAGATTGGGTTGATGTGCACCAGCACAATACCTTCTTCAAGGCCATCAATGAAGCAGGTTTTACAGATACTTCAACAATGTAGCAATGTAGAAGATTCAGATAGAGCTAAGGCAAGGAATGAGCGCGGAATTGCCCCTCTTCTATGGGGTGGGAATTCTATCTCTAGTAGTCTAGTTGTATAAATTCCAACGGGACAATTAACATAGGATAACCATGATATGGTCTGAATTTGTACTCATGAGGCCATAAAGTAGTGTGTTTTTCATAAGCTAAGTTCGATGACAGATTGATAACAGGATGTACTGAAAGTATGTCTTCCAATCGTAATCACATATACTTCATACTATTTTAGAATGTCCCAAACACACCACATTTTCCCTTAGTTGTATCTTGTTTCAAGTTATGAGTTTGATTATACAATAGTAACAATACAGTTCCATGACTCATTACAGTTGTTGCAGTATACCACAATTTTCCCTTTCCAGCATCAAGTAAACTAAACATAGAAAATCCTCTATTTGTCTCATGTATATTTTATAACTACTATTAATACGAGAGTACATATGTTTAAAAAAAAATCTGATCTGGTCCGATGAACTGAATTTTTTGAGGCTCAAACCTAAAAAAATCTGATCTGGTCCGACGAACTGAATTTTATGAGGTTCAAACCTATACCGAGAAAAATAAGAAAAAAGAAGCTGGAGGACGATCAAAATTGGTAGGCAGACTAGCTAAAGTAGTCCTAGTCAAGAAAATCCAGCAGCAGAAAGTTTCTTGGTCAATTTTCTCCAGTTGCCACATTCACAAGAAGATCAACAACAAATAATTTTCGAAAACCTTATTTTCCTCCTCTCCTCCTTGTCCTTTAATAGTAGCAACGGATTCAAGAGGAAAATATTACTTGTTTTCTAGAACATTGAGGTTCAGTTCTTCAACCCATGAAAAGTCATATATCCACAAGGCAAAATTAGGAGTAATTTACGTTTGAACAAAACCGTTTGATGAAATATTCTAACACCACTAGTATGCCCTCCATACATAAGGCAGTTCTGATTTCTGATACCGGAGTTGAGAAATTTCGCGCTGTGTGAAAATGCAACATGCATACTATAATTTATCTCAATTCTCAAACAAGAAATTCATAATTATCAAAATTGCTAGCAGTCCAATATATATATTGTAAACCAGTAAATAAACATGTATTTATGAACACATCAAAACATAAAAACAAATTCCAGTATATAAATCCATCAATGTTGATCATCCACTCATACATCAAAGTCAGAAAATGCAACAAGCCAAGTGAAAGAAGAAAATTCCAGTACTAACATTTTTATAATCTCATCAGAGATGGTACATAACCCAAGTTTACAAACTAAATTCATTACTTAAAATCTAGGCGCTAATGCCGCAATAAATCAAACTTCTCAGTCACTCTTCATTGTAATATACCTCTTTTTTTTTTCTTTTTTTTGAACTTCCATTTTTCACCTTTTTTTTTTTTTTTTTTGGCTACAATACATAAATTCACTTCCTACATGATGTAGTGGAGATCCCATTTAAGTCTGGTCTCAGTTATCTCCTGCTGATGACCCTGGTTAAGGGTTCAGTCTTCACACATCCATACAGGTGTGACGCTCTGAAGCAGCTTTTGAACAAGAAAGCTGCCTAGAGGGCTAGAGAGACCTGCTACATGGGGTCCGCACGAACTACACCACATCCATAACCATACACATATCACAATTACGGGCATGTGAACTCAGAAAATTGCAATTCTTTTCTTCAACACGACAAGATTCCAGTGCACCTGGAAAACCATAATTTAATCCAGCAGTAAATTTTTGAAACTTACCGAAGCTGCTGGACTTCTATTTACAAGTGCTTCATGATGAGTATCTCTAATATGCTGTTGCCATCAATCTCAGGTTCAACCTGCTAGAAGAAAAGAAAGGCCAGAGAACCAAACAACACAATACGTAGTTACTAAATTTTGCAAAAAAGAGAATAAAGTATTAATTTCATGCCTTGTGATTGGCTTCTGCACAACCGTTGTGGAAAATGTAGTTCTACCTCGAGTTTCTATGGCCATGCCGACTGCAGTACTTGACTACAAAACAACGACAAGAGTAAAAATGTGTTGTTAGGTTCAACAATAAGGAAGATAATCAAAGAAACAAATGACAATTGTTGGGCTCTAGGCAAAACCAAGACCAGTAACACATGATGTTACTGATTGAATCTACATATTCGTAGCCAGAAAAAAGCTGAATAGAGCCATAAAGCCATTAGAAAGAAACTTCTAGATACTACAAATAGATTGATGGTAATGCAGATTCAAAATAGTACAACACTAATCAATAGAATAGAGTAATTAAAAAAAAATGAAAGATTGATTCTTCAGGATCTGTCCTTTCCTTAATTGAAAAGAATTAGAGATAAGAACAGACCGGGGGAGGAAGGCATCACTATATAGGATCACCCTGAGGTGCTTAAAGGCAAGAGCTTCCTTTTCAGAACAGTCCAAAGCCAGAAAACATGAAAACAGAGAGTGGCAACAAAACCACAACAAAAAAGCCGCAAGTAATTAAATATAAACAAGAGGATATGATGAAAGCCTCAAACCTCTAGCTCTTCCGTCGATCCACCCTGCAAAACATCAGTCCCGCCCAGAAATCCATTATCAGAATGCAGCAAACCAGGATCGACCCCGCATATGAAAACAGAGAGTGGCAACAAAACCACAACAAAAAAGCCGCAAGTAATTAAATATAAACAAGAGGATATGATGAAAGCCTCAAACCTCTAGCTCTTCCGTCGATCCACCCTGCAAAACATCAGTCCCGCCCAGAAATCCATTATCAGAATGCAGCAAACCAGGATCGACCCCGCATAGATCATCCTGCAAAGACCCCTTTTTCCCTCACTAATTTCGAAACTTTACTATTCTCATGCCATCTGCCAGTTTCTTAACCCAAAGTCCTCATAACAGAATAACTCACCTCATGATTGAGAGTCTGAGTGCCAGAGCTGGACTCAAAATGGACCTCATTTTCAGCTCCCTCGGTCTGCTCACAATGATCCATTACTTCATCAATATCATCCTTTGCAGCTCTCTCTATTAGGTCCTTTGCTCTACGGAAAGATTCAGTCTGAGAATTCTGAGAGTCAGAAATCTCTTCATCCTTTCTAACCAGACAAGCATCCATAATTCGATTACAGATGTCAAATGAAGCAAGATTCTCCTGGCTGGAGACGTCCTGCGACAGCGCATCCATTGTACGTGCTTCATTATCAACCACAGAAATATTATTAGTGATATCCTGCTTCTCCAGCGGAATGGTACTATGATTGGTACTGTCTAGCAGCACATTGTGTGAGTCCATACTTTTGTCACCATCCAAAAATGATGATGAATCTTGCAAGTGGCAAAGTACATCTGAGGTAGAGCTCAAAGGTGACGGAGTGTAACATCTAGAATTGAACTCTGGAGAAAGAGTTTCCAGTCGTTGCGGACTGATAGATGCCTTCTTCTCAAGACGTGATGGTGTCAGATCCCCCATCTCAGAATCCGTACGCCTCTTGAGTGGTCTATCAGTAGACCCAGGGATATTCCCTTCAGCATCACCACACATTTTTTCAACCTGCTGACTTACGTGTCTTCGAGGTCGTTTATAGCCTTCCGGAAAAACATATGGAGGAAGCTGCTTTCTACGAACATGCGACACAAATATATCCATGCCAGGTTTCCAATACATATACATATTAACCTCCTGCCTGAACTCATCAACAGTTCCTCGAATATCAAACTGCTGACCTTCTTTGACTTTCACCCCTTGTTTCCTCTGCAAGCCCATGAAGAAAGCACAATGGGCACATTCCTTAGATGTGTCTACAAATTCATATGGATAAGGGTGGCACTGTAACATGCCAAATGTGTCTCTCTCTATCTGCATATTACAAGCAATAATCAATAAAAATAACATATAATACTATCTACAAGCTTAATGAGACGTAAAGTCATAAGGTACCAGGTCAAATTTGAAAGTTCAGCTACAGCAATTATTACCTTCAAGGTAAGCTGCCGAAGTCGAGATTCTACCCAGCCTTTCCAAGCCAGCAAATCATCTGCATCATCTGCAACGATATCAACTTGCAAGTAGTTTTTGTATGACTCAAAGAAAAGGTATGGCTCAAAGAGGGTACTCCATTGGGCCTTTGTCAGCTCAATATCCTGCACAGGGACACACGCACAACAATCCATGAATAACATGTCATCGAAGGGGATAAATACAGACAAAAGAATCACATATGCTCTTACCTGACAAATTTTATTGCCATGCTCAAACTGCTCCATCATAACACGGAGTGTACTTGTTGAGACATTGTAGCTAGAGTTCATGCACGGGTATGCAGGAGTAATAATTGGCATATGATGAGTGCGGTCCCTAGGATTTTTACGAGGGTCCCACACAGGGAAACCAAGATCCTCCTCTTCAATTGGACAGAGCATTACAGGATTTGGCCAGCGCCATTGAGTATAAACTCTAAAAAATCGAGATAGTAACATGCTAGGAATAGCGTTCGGGTATAGTTGGCATACTCTAGCAACTAAAAGAGCCCAGTTCACCCCACCTAAAAATCCAGTCACCTACATTCGAAGGAATGTGAGATGTTCAAACTACTACACAACCAATTTTTCACTGATAAGCAAGATAAATCTTACATTTGAATAGACACCCCGTCGCTTAGCCCAAAATTTGAGACACCTTAGTGTTGTCCGGAAATGCTATAGTAATTGCACAGAGGTTAAGAAGCATCATCATAAAAAAAAATTAAAAAAAATAAAAAAAAAAAGGTCCAAAAAACCTAGAATTCGCTACAAGAATATCGAGCATTCACCTCAATATTAGGAACCAGCTTAAGGATTTGGTCTGCAACTCGACATCCATTCAGACTACGAACTGTTTGCTCATCAACATTGTGAAGTACGGAGCCCTGTGATATATCCAAGTCCTGGAAAAAAAAATTACATTAGTAAAATAGTAAACAAATCAACTTAAATAAAGGAGTGAAAACATTTACATTGTGAAACTTATCTAAACGATTATTAAACAACTTTTGAAGTGAGCACAACCAAATAAGAGCATGAACGAAAACTTCAGTGGCTAAACATATCCAACAGCATAAAGCACTCAGATATCAGAGTCAAACCACATCAGAGTCCATACAGCACACCGCGTATCTGCGTCTTGGCTTTTCTGGCCAATGGATCAAGAATGACAACACAAACCAGGAGAATTCCGAGCCACACCATTCAGGTAAAACCAACATCCGCATTCTCATAACAAGTGATAGAAGCAGCAGAGGGTGTTGTACCTTATTACTTTATGATATTTCATGAAGATCAGAAATTCAGAATGAAAAACCTAATATCATGCATGCATGCAGGGCTCCATGCAAATATAGAATGATTCAAGGTCGAAATAAACAATGAGAGAAAGCAAAACGGTAAAGAAAATAATCCAAGTGATAGAAAAATATGGAGTGCCATGTTGCTTACATCAGGAACAATCAGCATCGAAACACTTGCATAGAGGAGGTCAACAGAAACTCCTAGAAATTTGAATTTCATTACAGGGACATGAGCATCAGGGACTGGCTGAAGCTCAGTGACTTCTTCTAATTCAGCCAGAATGTCGTGCAATATTATAAAGAAGTCTTCCTGAATGAAAAAACCTCAAAAGGTTGAGTGTCTAGTTTAGGTATGTCTAGGAGCAACTTCAAGAAAAATGACTAAACAAGTTTAAGTTCATTTTCCGGCTGATAACATCTCAACTAATACAGTCATTACTTACATCACGGTTTACATATGAAGGCCCAACGCACAGGGTATCAATGTCTGCCCCAGGTCCATGTACCTGCCATAAGTCACCAGTTATCTTAATTTGTTATAACAATATACTTCCTCTGTTTTTTATTTTTTTTACTTGCAACAACTCTACAGTGTACACTATTTACACAATCCACTTGAATTAAATTTCGTGATTTACTTAGAGAAAAGCATAGTCATGTGATTTTGTTGGACCCCTCCCAATGTGTCAGTAATTGAAATTTAATTTTTATAATTTTTACAAATGCATAATTGATAATAAAAACAGCTGAAGTTATGCATCGCCAAACATAAATAGAAAATATTGCAAGTAAAAAATGAGTGTGTGTGTGTGTGTGTACGCGCGTGCGTGCGTGTGTAATACATATAAATAGCAAGCTTCCTAGTCACCAAGAAAAAAAAATCCATAATGTTTACCTTTTTAGGAAGTTCTAAATTTGTTGCATCCTTTCCCTTTGTTAAGAAATGTTATCCATCTATTACCTTACTAAAACTACATTAGTGCTGCCTATTTTTACTGTCATTAATAAAAAAAACATCATCTATCAATAACTAATTAATTCCACTACAAACAAAAGAAAATCAATATATCCCCACCGCTTTGGAGACTTCCACAACATTATATCTCACGCATTCGCCACCCCCCTCCCCCCAGCCATTTTTGCAATTTAATAGCTTAATTTTGCACTCAAGTATGAGCCCTCAAATGTCTCACGCTATGATCCCGACTCCACTTTTCTTGACTCAAATGCAAACACCCTAAAATTAACTTAATTTGGATAACTGAGCTCGTGCTGGGCTAGTTTCCAGCTAGGTTGTCAGCTTCATTGCTGCATTTGATGGAAGAGGATAAAGGTTTATTCTTTATGGCAATGAAAATTTTCTACATTACCCTTCTTTGTTCCACCACATGGATCCACTTAATCTATTGAATTATTGAATAGCCCAATGTCTCTAAAACATTTTGTCCTCTTCCAAGCAAAAGGTCAAATAAGGGACCTATTCTTTAGCTTTAGTTGTAGGATTCAACAGACATGTCTCTCTTAAGGATTGATATCCTTCATTCCTTCTCTTATTTTCAGAGAAATTTCTCTATTATTTGATGAAAACAAGAGAACAAATTCAGACACAACAATACCTCTTAACATTTGAGAAAAAGAATTCTTAGTTTGTTCAGCATGGAACAAGACAGAAAATAGTAGAGCTACATAAAGATGTTTGAAAAATAGAAATTTCAGTCTATTTTTTGGTCAAAGAGCTACAACAATACCCTTATTTAACAGAGAAAGTTAGTACTAGACGGACAGTCGGACAAGCTTTCAAGTTTTATCACTCACAAAAATTGCCCCAGAATACATTCTCTTGCAGCTAGGACTTTTGAGGTGCTAGGACTTTATACATCAACCAAAACCTATTAAGCAACAAAAAATTCTAGTGGTGTTGCTCTTTTCATCCAATAGCACCAACAGCTCCAAGTCATCTGATATTCTCCAACCTCTCCCCCTTTTGATAGGAAAAAGACTCCAAACATTTTAAGATAGTTGTTTAGATTAACCTAATCTAGGCCAAAGAGGAGCATTAAAGGTGTTTCAGCAGTAGCAAACAAAAAAAAGTAGCACTAAAAGCTCAACACACAGATATCAATTAAAAATAATAATTAAGTGATCAAAAGGACCATAACTTTCAGGTTTCAGATGTATTCCCCCCCCCCCTCCTTCCCCAGTGTCAATCAGATACACACAAATGCACACCAAACAAAATTATAACATCCCCAATTCTTCACAGTTATCTGATGAGATTAATTTGCTGATACATCTGTATAAATTTTACAATCATTTAGCAGAGTGATCTAAGCAACAAGAGATTCCTTATAACATCCCTCTTTTTCATGAAAAAGTGAAAATTTGTCACACAAGAAAGGATAAAGGAGATGTAAGGAAAATTCATGGTGCAGCACAAAGGCAAACATTTTAAATTAGAGAATAAAAAACTACTTACCCCCAGTCGATAGGACCCAAAAGTAAAAATGAGAGCATTTGCATCGTCAACCATTTGATCTGTGTATCCTCTTTGACGAGTCAACTGCTTTACCCACCCTTTCACAATCTGAATAACAGATTATAACAACAATTTACACTGGTATTCTGCTCATGAATGATAGATCCAGGTAATAACTTTGCGAAAAAAGCAATGCAACAAAAAAGAGAAACCTTTCACATTCACTTGTTATGAGAAGAATAATTCTTAGCCTACCATGTGAGTTATGCGATGATCTTCAATCAATTTTCAAAATCAGGAATTCCAGGCATGGGAATCTAGTACTTAACCAATTCTGACAAATAGCGATTAGCGACTAACCTAAGTCTTTAATAACATAAATAAAGAACCGTAAATAAAAACTTCAAAGGCATCAAGAGCTACAACTATTTTGATTCAACTACTTCGCAATGACGTTATACTAACCAAAATATACTTTGCCTGATTACCAACTTGTATATAATGCTAATATGCAATTCAACAAAGACAAAAGTCAGCATAAAATAAAGAAAGTGAAAGCCATTCTTATATCAGTACATCAGTAATCATAGCATATTACTCTGTCCTTCCATTCTAAATCATGTGTCACCCTATTCTATTACTTAGAATTTGACCACAAATTTATCTCAAAATAAACTGACTAATTGTCTATGAAGAATTACACCTTACTACTGTATTGACAAAACTACAAGCAATTTAACATAATTAACCTCACAAATACATAATTTAAGAGTAATTGACATTCACATTTAAACCTCGAAAACAAAAACAATTGAGAGGAAGCAATCAATATTAATAATTCAATAATTAGCCGGATAATACAAGGAAGATATTTACCTCGCGAATTCGATTGAGGACCTCCTCCCTCTTATCTCCTTCCTCACTGCTCTCATAAAGCCCCGAATCAATCAAAAACTACAAATTCAACATAAATTATTTAGAAATTAAAAAATTATCATGACATTAGAGTAAAAACAATTAAAATCATATCAAATTGAAGAAGCAATTACCTTCCCTAATTCAGCATTCCGCATAAGATCAATCTCAGTGGGACCCGCAAGTGAAATCGGCTTATTAATGCCATGCTTTTTCGCCGGCAACGAAGAAGAACTACTATTAAGCTGCTGCTCAGATCCCCCCACCATTTGAACACCGCCAAAAAAAAACCCAATCAAAAACCCTAACCCTAAATCAGCAAAGATTGAAACTTTAGTTCCAAAACAGCTCAATTCCTTCCGAAATTGAGCATCAATCAAGCATTCTCTCTCCCCAGAAAAGGGATTTAAAAGGGAACCAAAAAAGACAAAAACAAAGAAATGGGTAATGAAATTAAGCTTTATAGATTTGCCAACAATGGCAGAAGAGATAAATTTGATTCTTTTTAATTAATTTGGGTTTTTTTATTAGGGTTTATGATGATTGATGAAATGATTTGGTGAGAGTGAGAAGAATGGGACAAAGACAGAGGAAAGAGAGAGAGAGATCTGAAGGAGTGAGATGAAAGAGAGAAGAAGAAGGGGAGAAGAATCTGGGGAAATTGGAATAAAGAAGGTCAAAGAGAGTGTGAATTATGATGTTAGGCCATGTTTGGTAAGAGTAAGCACGTACTACAATGTTAGACCCCACTCTCTTTGTAGTTTGTACTCGTACGTATAACAAAAAATATCAACATTTTTTAATCATTTTATTCCACCCCACCACAAAAAATATCGTTGAGTAGGGGCGTTTGTGGTCTGATTTGGTTCGGGGTTATAAATTTATAATTTGACAAATTGGGGTTATAAATTTATTATTTGACTTGGTCTAAGGGTCTGTTCAAATTTATTGAACTGAACTGAATTAATAGGAGCTGAAGTGAACTAAATAGAGTTAGAATAAATATATTATGAGAGAAGAAAATAGGAATTGAACTGATATTAAGCTGAAGAGGTGTAAAATAAATTAAAGAGTAAAAATATGGTTTGAATTTTGAACAAAGTTGTTAACCAAACAAATTACATTTAGAAATTTGAGCAAGAAGCACATAGCTCAATGGAGCTAGGCTTTAGTTCCTGTGGTTGAGACTCGGGTTTGATGCTCATATCCCCCTATCTAGTGGGTTACACTATTTTTTTAGCTTCTTACTTAGATATACTGTTTCATGGTATTCTTCGATTAGCAAAGTCTTTTGATTATGTTAACTTTGACCCATGTTTTTAGAGAAGGCAGTGATCGAGGCGGCACATATTATAGCTCACTCTAAGGGCCTGTTCATATTTACTAAACTGAGCTGAACTGAACTGATTGGAGCTGAACTGAACTGAACTGATTGGAACTGAACTGAATTGAGCTGAAATGAATATTTTATGTGAGAGGGAAATTAAGAGCTGAACTGAACTGAACTGATTGGAACTGAACTGAACTGAACTGATTGGAGCTGAGCTGAACTGAACTGAAATTAAGTAAATGTGAACAGGCCCTAACTCGATAGATTATCATACTATAAATGGGTTGGATGTAACCTGGTGTGTTGTTATTGAGGATTTAACCTATTCACCTCTTATGACTATTGTCTCGCTTTTGATCATTTCTAGAGCCTCATGGCATATTTCAAAAGAATAAAATTAAATTAAATATAGTCATGGTTTGAATAAACATCTTGCACTTCAATGTTTTATAAAACTATTTCATGTATGATTACAATTTACAAAGAACTTGAAATCATGACATATTGCGATTACAATTAAATAAAAAAAATGAATTAACAAATCAAAGGAACCATACAAAACATGTTTAACTGCTATACGAAGGAAGAAGATATTTGTTAAACTGAGGTGATAGCTTGACAAATTATTATAAAACCTTAATCTTTCACTTTATTTTGCTTGTGTTTAGTTGTTTACACATTAAAGGATACAAATCTATGTAACCAACACTTTGTAAACTCTACGAAGTGCAACTTAATAGGGTCATATATTGTTACTCTATGTAGGAGGGTAGTGATAATGATTAATGTGTTGATCTTATCAAGGGCTATTAGAGGTCGTTAGGTTGAGTTGATTCAACTTAGCATGATTCATCCAACCATTGAGGCTTATAATGACAAACTTAGATGTGACTCAAGCATATCTTAACCTCAATATGTCCACCTAATGGGGTCAAGTTGTTATTCTCTCATGCTAAGAAAGTTAGGCCAAAAATGGTGGATTTTATTAAAAGCGAAACATTCTTACGTTTTCATGAACTTGAAATTTTCGTAACAGGGAGACCATTGGATGACCAATGACCTGATCATGAGGAGAGAATAAGAAGTTTTGGTAAAAAAAAAATTGGAAGAAAGAAAATAAGGGAGGAGAGATGGTGATGACCCGGTCATTGGAATGACCAAGACAAAGCTTTGGTCATGAGAACTGTTGATAGGTGGCAAATACTATTGGAAGAAAATGGGAACTTGCAGGTTATACAGAGGATATAAAAGAAAATCATCACCAATGTTATTTTGGGACACCATTAGGAGTCTTTGGTCATTGTTAGCCGTCATGTGATCTGGTCATTGATGAGTGTAAGAGAGAGAAATTATATAAAATCCATGACCAAGATTTTGTAGTCTAACATTGGGTATGATCAATAGTAGGCTTAGACCTATTTCATTAGTTTTTATGCCCCCCTTTTCTTATTGATTACTTAGAATTAGCTAAATCATCTTGGTATAAATTTGAAATTTACTAATGAATTAAGTCCTTAGATACAATAGTGAAAGTAATTATACTTTGGGCCTGTTCTCATTGACTGAACTCAGCTGAACTGAACTGAACTGAACTCAGCTGAATTGAACTGAATTGAACTGAACTCAGCTGAACTGAATTGAACTGAACTCAGCTGAACTGAACTAAACTGAACTCAGCTGAATTGAACTGAACTGAACTCAGCTGAACTGAACTGAACTGAAATGAATATTTTATAAGAGAAGGAAATTAGGAGCTGAGCTGAACTGAATTTCAACGTAAGAGAACATGCCCTTTGTGCGGAGTGTTAAAATTGCCAAAATTGTGTGAGCACACGTGAATTCAATAAGATTTTGAATAGTAGTAAGGAATTGAAAGTGGTTTTTATTAGAAGAGTTTTACGTAGTACTTACATATGTCAAAAACCATCTGACAGGCTAAAGTCGTATCACCTAATCAAAAGTATTACCTAAATCCTCTAACTAAAGTAGATAGGGAAGTAGGGTCGAATCCACAGGGAAACTGGTCTTTCTACTCCTAATTAATTAATATAATCTAAATTATTAAGGTGACAAATTGTTGTTTTTAATGTGAAACTATACAACGAAGATTAAGTTTAGGGAGAAAGTCGATAATAAGAAGGCCTAGGGTCGTAGGTTCACCAATAATTAATATTCCGGGATAAAACATAACAATCAATAAATCAACATCGCATAAATAACATGATTAACAGGCTCTCGCAATTTATTAACCAACATAGATTTAACAGGCTTTCGCAATTTACTAGATCTAAGTTCCTATTGAAAATAGCCCTTAATATCAAATTAACATCTGCTCGATTCATCAATTCAACATTGCTAAACATTCACAATCAAATTACATCTGCTCGATTCATAATCCAATTACAAAGAATTAAAACAATTCAATAAGAAATTATCATGCAAAGTCAATAATCAACAATAACAAATTATCCCTTCATATTAATTATGGATTCCCCTAAACCCTAGAAATAAAACTACTCGGACATAATTAAATCTAAAGTAAACAAAGCAATTAAAGGAGACATGATTAAGATTAAAGCAAGGAAAATAAGTAAATAAGGAGAAAAGAGATAGTACTAAAAGAAGGAAATATAAAATTGCATAAATTAAGAGTTTAGAGAGAGAAACAAGAGAGAAAGTAATACTAAGAGTTAATTAAGGAGAGAGAGAGAAAAAAGTTAGAGAGAGAAAATAAAACTAAACTAAAACTAATAAAAACAAAACTAAAACTAAAACTAAAACTAATTAATAAATCTAAACTACCGAAAATCCTACGTGAAGAGTTTCCTCCTAAAAACCTCACTAAAAGTTAACATAAATAGGCAAAGTAACCGCCTCACCTAGCTAGGAGTCATAATCCTAACTAAAGACAACTAATAAGCCTACTTGTTGGTTTTAAAAACAACAAACCCAAATCCAATAAAATGGAAGAAACAAAGCAACTGCCCAACGAAATTGAAGTGCATCCTAACGGCCCAGATACGAGCTCACCCGATCGGACTTTGATCCACTCGATCGGGCCCGCTTATCACGCCTAGCAGCCCAGCAACTGATATCTTGTGATTGGGTTTCTGTTTTCCTTGAGCCCAACTCTTATGATTAGCTTCTAAGAACTTGGACCTCTTTAATAATCGAGCTCTTAATCACCAAACTAAATTAATTTAGTTAGGCCTTGAGGTTCATATATACGGTCATAAAATACGATCAAACTCCAATAATATTGTAGTGGCTTAATAAGCTCGGGAATTGTCATAAATCTGCAAATTCCTACAAAATAATACCAACTCTACAAAAACACTAGAAAGCGAATATTAGTAATAAAATTAGCTCCGTAGAGCTCAAATAAGCACAAATATGACCGTGAGACGGGGAATAAAATATATATAAAATAGACTTATCACCATCTTTAACCTAATAAAACTCGTCAATTTTGAATTGGATTATAGAAAGACATGTTACTCGTACTTAAAAATGCACCTCAAACTCGTCAATGGAGATACTCTAATCTAATCCCTTTTAAAAATCCGTAACAATATCTTTAACTTCAAACATGACCCGAGCTAAACTTGACACTCGTAGAATTAAGGGGGCGTTTGGTTGGGGGTAATAATCAAAGGGAATGGGAATGAGAGGGTTTCATTCCCTTTGTTATTGTTTGTTTGCCACATTTTCCTATTCCCTTTACCCCTTTTTATTTTTGGGTTCACCCACTTTCCCTCTACACTCATTCCCCACCTCCACCCCACCTTTTGCATTCCCATTCCCCTCATCACCACCAACCTCACACCAACCACCACCTTGCTGCCCTACCCCACCGTCCAGCCACCTTGCCGCTCCCCAGTCATCGCTGCCCCACCGTCGCCGCCCCTCCTCATCAATCGCCGCCCCTCAATGACCGATCTCCCTCAACCATCGCTGCCTTTGGTCGCACGTAGATCGTCGCTCCTCCCCCATCGTCGCCGGAGATCATCGCTACCTTTGGTCGCAACGATGTCTTGAATTTTGATTTTTATTAGCTGTTGATAGTTAGATAAATCTCTCTTCTCAATGATAACCAACAGGAGCAGGAGCTTCCTTCGCTCGCGACCTTGATAATGAATGTCCTGCCTTAATATCAACCACCAAAAGAACCAATTTGTTAAGTTCAAACTCAGAAAATATACACCAGCATACCAAAATCAGGAATTCAAGACATCGTTTATTGGAATATGAATATACAATTGTTGAAATTGGAGGAGTTGTGGTTGTGTTGTGGTGGTGCTGTGGTGGTGTGATTCTTGGGTGTTTTTTTTTAAAACAAACAACATGTTAAAAAGAATGGGTTTCATTCCATTCTCTTTGATTCCCTTTCTTCATTTCATTCCGATTCCCTTAGGTGAACCAAACGGCCCCTAAGTCGTTTTAAGACACCCAAGCTGCCAAGCAGCTAACCCCTAGTCCCCAATCCCACATCCAAGGCTAGAAAGCCTAGAATCACTCAATAAAACTACAAAGAGCAACACCTGAATGCTCACATCTACCACCACTCATCACCTCCTCTGCCGAGCTCTCCATCCTCTCCAATCTCTCTCTTCTCAAATGGCGCGAGCCATGACCCGCGCCATCCCATTTTCCCTAAAACCCACCTTCTCAAAACCCAGGTTTCTCACTTTTACACCACCCCATTTCAGAGCTAATCCTTCCCTAAAATCTTCACCCATTTCTGGGTTATTATGGGTAGGAAATGAATTTAGCAATGGCGGAGGATTGAGGGCTTTGAGAAGTCCTGGAATGAGTGTTTATTGCGGCGGCATCGGCGGCAGCGGTGTTGGTTTTGGGGGCGGAGAAAGAGGGTATAGGAAGGTTAGGAGGAAGGTTGTGAAGAGTAAGAAGAAAGCTAAGGAGTTGGAGCTTAGTGTTAAGATTCTTATTGAAGAGGGTTTGCCCAATGACCCTGAAATTTTGGTAATTATCTTTTCTTTAAATTTATTTTAAAGGGTATTTTTAATGTTTGTCTTGTTATATGTTAATTGCCTTTTCATTGATTGTAATTGTTGAAGCATTATATTGATGAATGAGATATTTATTTAGTCTTATGAATGAATGTAATTGTTATAAATTATGATTGATGAGCAAAAGTTGAAAGCCGGTATTGTACTCATGTATCTTTCTTGCAATGTGCAAGAAAAATGTTGCTGGGGGTAAGTCTTTGTATATGGTGTGTGCTAATGATATGCATTTTTTTAAAAAATATATGTTCTTTGTTTCGCGAGGATGGGCTACAATCTTTGTGTGTGTTGTCAAATGAATAACTGCAATCTTGTAGAAGTTTTGATTCAAGAACATTGGTTAATTAGCCTATGTTTTCAGAGCTGTATTGTGGAATCTTGAATCAGCAAAGGGCTATCTTTTATTGTTGTTGAAGCCTGGCTGAAGCTAGAGCTACTAGAGGTAGTATTGTAGCTAGTTTAGCTTCCATTAGCAGTATAGTTCTACGAAAGTTTTATCTTCAATATATTGTCCACTTATACTTTATTATGATCTTAGGGAGTACTGTTTGCTGATTGCAAGGGGCACATATACAACAGAAATTTCCTGATGAATTTTCTTATCAAGATTATATTTGCGTTTTCTTAAGGGAGACATTCTTTTGAGTAGGAAGGGGGAATATTGTAGTGCACAGGAAAGTTTTTATTTATAGCATGGTGTTTAAGATGGGGAACTTTGGAGTGTAAAACTGTTACTGATGGCATGACTATATTGGGTATACCAAAGAGGAAGATCAAATCCTTCTGTTTGTGAGTTAGGATTTTGCAGAAGGATTTTATCATCATTTCCATCCTATCATGAATGTTAATCTTTATACGACAGTTGATTTGGTGATAAAGACAAGCAGCTTTGGTGAGCAATGTCATTCTGTTTCAAATAAGATGGGAAGAGAAGAGCTTAACTTTGGTGGGCTAGTTTGGATTGGAACCAAAGAGTTAAGACTGGGGATCTTTCTGAAAGGCTCATAATCCACTAGATCAGTTATCAAAGGGGAATAAATTGGGTCAATGTTTTGGATCACATGTTTTAGATCTAGTGATCTCTTTCTAGTTTCTAAATCATTATTCTAAATTCACGTTTGGTATGTGGCAATTAATTGTGGTAATGAGAATGAATTTGTATGTAAATTTGTAAGGAAAAAGTCCTACGCCATTGCCCGTGTTAATGTTAGTTTACCTCAAAGTGTCTTTTATCTTCATAAATTTTCATCACCGTTCAGTAAGAGGGTGTTATTGAATATTTTTGAAGGAAAACACATGTTTGTGATGGAGTTGCATTACCATGGACATCAATGAAATACTTTCCTTGCAGAATTATATATAAATTGGCTTTCATTATCTACATTTCTTACGACCTACCAAACGGGCTGTAAGATTCTCAATTGGTGACTGCAAGACCTGGGAGGAAATGAAACCCTTTTTTTTTTTTTTTTTTTTTTTTTTTTTTGTGGTTCTGAAGTTTGAAGAAACTCTGCTTTGAATGCTTCACTGCTTGCTTTGGAAAAGTATGTTGTGTGCTAATAAATGTCCACCTGCAAATCTTGAATTTTTTTATCCTGTACCACTTTTGACTGGAGGAAATATATGGTAATAGCCAGTTAGGATTCTTAGAAACTTCTCAACTTATGAAAATATGAAGTCATATTACATCAGGCTGCTTCTTGCAAATTTTGCCTACATTGTCATGTTTATCATAGTTATGATTTCTGGTTCTTTTGTCAGTTTATCCTTTTAATCTTTTTCATTTTGTAGAGTATTTCTGAAATGCTCAGACTAAATGCTCCAATGGCAATGAAGTTGGCATTAGATGGACTGAACAATTCAGATTACAAAACCAGAGATACAACAATAGATGATGTTGCTGGATATGAAACCATTGAGCTGTCTTTACTTCTATGCAATGATGAGTTCATTCGACTACTTAATAAAGATTGGAGGGATGAAGACCATGCCACTGATGTTCTATCAATGTCACAACATATTCCAGAACTTAAGCTACCTATTGTAAGTGATGATAAATTTAGTTTTTGAGTAAAATCCTTATGGAATTTTTTTGACCAGTATGTTTTTGTTTCAGCTTATGTTAGGTGATATCGTGATTTCTGTCGAGACAGCTGCTAGGCAAGCAGAAGAACGTGGCCATTCACTACTCGATGAGATACGCATTCTTCTGGTTGGTTCTACTTTTTGTTCCTTCCCCATGATTTGGCTGTGATGTTTTTTGCCTTAAAATTTACTGTATGCTGAATGTGATTATGCTTGGTCGAGTTTTTGGCTTCTTGACTTCTTCAAATTCACTGCATCTATAATGAACTAACATTGAAATTGTTTCCGAAATGCGATGATATTTTTGTCGAATCTTCTGGATATTTTGAGTTGTCAGAATATTCACTATGCACTTTTTGTTGATCCTGTGAACCCTAGTCAACGTCTTGTATGCAGGTTGGTTTTGTGCCCCAATTCCCATAAAAAAAAAAAACTGAACAAATAGGGGGTAGGGGGGTGGGGGGGAATGATGATAATGGAACAGCTCTCTCTTTTTCCATTTGGCATTGATGTATGTTTTATTTAAGTCATTAAATCCTATGTTCCAATGTTCTATGAACTTGAGTGGGATCATTTTCAGGTTCATGGCCTACTGCATCTTTTGGGTTTTGATCATGAACTAAGTGAAGAAGCAGAGGCGGAAATGGAAAAGGAGGAAGAACTACTTTTAAAAAATCTTGGCTGGGAAGGAAAAGGGTTAATAAAGAGTGCATGTGATGCAGAAAATAATGGGAGTCTTCAAGTTAAAGATTCTGATGGTAATTCTAATTTATTGCTTACCGTTTTTCCTGACAAATATGAGCATATCAGTCTGCATGAATGCATGCTTTGTTCATTTTTGAATTTTCTTGTACTAGTCTGCAGTGATGAGAATCTTACACGCTGATTGCTAAAAGACAGGAAGAAAGAAGGCAGTCTTCGATTCTATAGACCAAAGTTCAAATATATTTTCTGTGACATGGATGGTGAGATTTGTATTGCCACTTCAAATGTTATTTTTCTTTCTTAGTGTATTGTGGCTAATACTTCTTCCTATAATTTCTAATGTATAAGGCACTCTGCTGAATAGCAAGAGTCAAATTTCTTCTGCAAATGTGAATGCTATCAGGGAGGCATTGTCAAGGGGTGTTCAAGTAGTCATTGCCACCGGAAAAGTAAGAATTTATGTTTGTTAATTCCTCTATCTAACTTTTGCATGTCTTTAAGTATCATGTATCTTTCAACTGCATGTCTACAACATATTAGATGAGGTTTGTGATATATAATACTAAAGTGTTAAATATTGATATGGATAGCTAAGGTGGAATATATAATCGGCCTTCCAATCTTCAGCTGTTAGAATGTGGTAGACACCTGATGACTCTTTTACTGAGGATTTTTTTTTATTAATTTATTGTATTTATTTTAAAATTTTTTAAATTTCTAATTTATTTTTTTCTTTTACATTAAATGTTGGCACTTGAGTATCTATTGGAGTAAAGGCCAAACTTAAGCCTTGCTACTGATGTAACAATGAAAAAACATACGTTGGATATGAATGTGCTATAAAAAGTGAGTGAGGCTTGGCCCTTGCGGCATTTTAAACCATACAGGCTTTATGCATTGATTTGCTCAACATTGCAGTATAATAGTATATACTTCCTTTGTTTCTCAATATATTCATCATATATCTTTTTGGGATGTTTCACATTAGGTGCATCATTTCTTAGGTTTTATGTCCGAAATTACTGTCTTGTCCTCAAAATAAGTGGGGACCATCCCTCTACTTTTACTTTACATACCATAGTTAAAGCTTATCACATGAACAAATATGTAAATCTCTCCATTCTTTCTCCTAATTGGTTTGTGTGTCATTTCTCTATGATGCATCAATTGAGACAGAGGAAGTAGATATTGGATATTCATGATTTTCATCTGTTATTCTATATGGCTTTTCTATATCTTTTACACCTTAATCTTTTTGTTGGCTGAATAATTTTGGATTTTGCCCAAGTAAATTCCATTCCATTTTGGACTTGGATTTGGCTTTTCAAGTTATGAATTTTATTTATGCCATGCTTGTAGGCTCGTCCTGGTGCCATAGACACATTGAAGACTGTTGATTTGGTTGGAAGAGATGGCATTGTCTCTGAATCATCACCAGGTGTTTTCTTACAGGTATACCTCAGTACTTGTCTCGATTTTATGGCACTGCTGTAACTTTTGTTTGTTTATTCCTGTGAATATTTTTGTCAATTGTCAATTGAGAAACTTGTGTCAAGTGTTTACCTATTTTTCGCTAAATTGGAGCCTTTGGTGCATGATCATAAAAGTCATGTCTTAGTTCCAGGCTATGTACTATATATGAGAATACAGACAAATGTGCCTCCACTTTCTCTGAGTTGACCAATCTTCAGAATAAAAGAGCAGTATTTGTGTCGTAAAAGTATAAAAGTAGGCATATAAATAAAATGACCATCAAACTCGATTCTTATTTACAGGTATATAAAAAAAGCTTATGTATTAAGATGTACACTTACCTGAAAACAAAATGGAGTTTACAATTTATTTCATCTTTGCTGCCAAGTCAGGAAACCTGTGTTCTCGTATTTGTGATATTAATTAGCTGTTCTGATTTCCACCCAGGGATTGCTTGTTTATGGAATACAAGGCCGTGAAATTTTTAGAAGGAATTTGGACCCAGACTTTTGCAGGGAGGTATGAACTATCTTTCAATGCTACCTCAAAAGTAACAAAATCTGTTGTATACTTGCATTAGGTATTTGGAGGATTTTGATGATAATGAAAATGCTCTTGTTCTTTCTAAAATTAGGCCTTCTCCTACTCTTGGGAGCACCAAATCCCTCTTGTTGCATTCTGCGGCGATCGTTGCTTAACATTGTTTGATCACCCACTTGTAGACTCACTCCATAGTGTATACCGTGAGCCAAAGGTACCTGTCAGTGATGTCAGCTTCTGTGTACAACATCATCCCCCGGGATTTGTGGATAAATAAAGTTTTTTTGCTTGGGAAGCTAATAGTTTTTTATTGAATTCCTGCAGGCGGAGACTATGGCTTCAGTTGATCAACTATTGGCTGCTGCCGAAGTACAGGTAAGATACTTGAGCTTCCCATGATATAGGTACTATGCACTAAAGATAAAACCCAACATAGAATCATTGTAGGACTAATCAAAGAAGAAATGTTTTGGCCACAAAAACTAGCTTATACGAAGTAGATGAGCAGGTCTATCAATGCATGCGGCATGGTGGGGGCTTCAGGTAATTGGTGCCTTGGGATGATGAGAAAGAAGCAAATTCAATAGTCTCATTATCCAGGCAACATGAGAAAACAGCAATATCTGACCATCTGTGAAGCTAAATAAGATGTTTCTTTTAGACAAGTCACATATACTATTTCAACTTTCCCTTTGGAAACTAGTCACATATATTATTTTGGGAAGTTTGGAAAAGTTTAACTTTATTAAGATACTCTTATATTGAGTGTTGGTTGAGTGTGTGGGAATGACCCAAATTGTTAACCATCATAATGGTTTTGATAGTATGACAATTATTTCTAGATGAAGGTAATGTGATAAGACTCTATAGCACCCAGTGTCATCCACGAAACTGACGTAATTGCATGAATACTGTTATTAAATTTCTGGAAATAGTCAACTCTTGCCTTTGATCTATGTGTTACAGATCAATCTCACTTTCTGACTTTGAATAAGAGGCATGTACCTAGGCTAGCTGCAGCTTACTTAAGTAATGAGAAACACTATACAAGCTCAACTGTTGGTATGGCATTCAGGCAATTGTCCCTGAATGTTTGAACGTTTTCTTTTTGAGGCTGGGCATGATTAGCTACCATGAAAAAATCCACAGGATACAGTAAATTGCAGAAATTCTTTTCAATCGATACGGTTGTAAGCTGGCATAGACTATCTTGTTGAAGAATACTCTAGAGAGGACATTCTCAATATTTCAATAAATCCATCACATCTTCTAGCATCATAGACCTTGGTTAGTTGTAGTGGACTGTGAGCTGGTGGAATATACAATTGTATTTGAATCAACTCTAAGTTGAATAACACCTTTTTCTCCAGAATCAGGAATAGAACCCAAGAAGTCCTGTTGCATGATAATTAACAGCCCTGGAATCAATCAATCAATCAATCAATCAATCAAAGCCTTAATCCCAAAAGTGGGGTCGGCTAACATGAACCAAATTTGATTATTCCGTGTAGTCATCAACATAAATCTTTCTCCTCCATCCCTTACGATCCAAAACTTCATCCTCACGTAAATCCATGCACTTCATATCCTTCCTCACTCCTTCCAACCAAGTCATCTTTGGTCTCCCTCTTCCTCGTTTAATCCCTCCATGGTCCCACTCTTCCACTCTTCGCACCGGTGCACCCTCGGGTCTCCGTCTTACATGTCCAAACCAACGCAGACGATTTTCCCTTAATTTATCTACAATGCCCGCCACACCTACTTTCTTGCGAATAACCTCATTTCTGATTCTATCTCTTAAAGTGTTTCCACACATCCACCTTAACATGCGCATTTCCGTAACCTCCATCTTTTTAATATGCTCTTTCTTAGAAGCCCAACATTCTGTACCATATAGCAACACTGGTCTTATGGCAGTCCTGTAGAATTTTCCCTTCAACTTTAAGGGAATGCTGCGGTCGCATAACACTCCCGTGGCCGCTCTCCATTTAAGCCACCCTGACTTAATCCTGTGGGTCACGTCTTGATCAATGTCACCATTCTTCTGGATGATCGACCCTAGGTACTTAAAACATTCACTCATGGTCAAATCCTTTCCATCCAAACTCACCACTTCATTGCTTGTCCCCCTCTGAGTGCCAAAACGACATACCAAATATTCAGTCTTACTCCGACTTAGCTTAAACCCTCTAGATTCCAACCTTTGCCTCCATTGCTCCAACTTGACATTAACCCCATCCTTAGTCTCATCCACCAAAACGATATCATCTGCGAACAGCATACACCATGGAACCTCATCTTGAATTGGTCTAGTTAATTCATCTAGAACCGTTGCAAAAAGAAAAGGGCTTAATGCAGACCCTTGATGCAATCCGATTGTAATAGGGAAATCTTTTGTCAACCCTCCGCATGTCCTCACATTTGTTGACACATCCCGATACATATCCTTAACTAGGTCTACATACCTTCGTGGGATACCTTTCTTCAACATTGCCCACCAAAGTATCTCTCTTGGCACCTTGTCATATGCCTTCTCTAAATCAATAAAGACCATATGAAGATCTTTCTTCTTTACCCTATAAAACTCCATCATTTGTCTTATCAAATGGATTGCCTCCATAGTAGATCTCCCAGGCATAAAACCAAATTGGTTATCTGAAATGCTTGTGCATGCCCTCAACCTTTGTTCAATCACCCTTTCCCACAACTTCATAGTATGGCTCATAAGCTTAATTCCTCGATAGTTAGAACAATCTTGAGCGTCTCCTTTGTTTTTATAAACCGGGACCAAGGTGCTCTTCCTCCAATCTTGTGGGATCCTTGTAGCCGTCCATATCTTGTTGAAAAGGTTTGTTAACCAATCAATACCAATCTTACCCAAACACCTCCACACCTCTATCGGTACCCCATCAGGGCCAACCGCCTTCTTAGGTTTCATCTTCCTCAGTGCAATCTCCACCTCTACTCTCCTAATCCTTCGCACATACTCCATGTTGATTTCTTCATCACTCATAGAGGTATCTCCTATCACAACTCCATTACTTCCATTAAATAATTCATCGAAGTACCCCTTCCACCTGTCCTTGATGCCCTCCTCTTGCACTAGGACCATTTGGTTCTTATCTTTGACACACTTCACCATGCCAATATCCTTCCTTGCCTCTTGTCTTCTCTTTGCCATCTTATAAATGATCCTTTCTCCCTCCTTGGAATCAAGCTTTTCATAAACCTCCTGATATGCCTTTTCTTTTGCTTGGCGAACAGCTGCCTTTGCCTTACTCTTAGCCTCCTTATACGCTGCAAAGGTTTCATCACTCCTACATTTTCCTAAGGCTTGATAGCATTCCCTTTTTTGCTTAATTACTGCTTTCACCTCTTCATTCCACCACGAAGTATCTCTCTGTACCGAAGTTCTTCCCCTTACTTCCCCTAAGACCTCTTTGGCCACTCTTAGGAAACAGTTCTTCATTCGTAACCAAGTCATGTCCGGATCCACCTCTCCATCCCAATCCGCTTCTTCAATTACCTTTTCTGTAAAAACCTTAGCTTTTGCATCCCTTAGGGTCCACCATCTTATCCTTGGTTCTTCTTGTCTAACTTTTTTCTTCGCCTTCTCTTTCAGACGAATAGTCATTACCAATAGCCGGTGTTGGGTGACCACACTCTCCCCTGGGATAACCTTACAGTTTATGCAACTTTGTCTATCTATGCTCCTTGTGAGCAGGAAGTCTATTTGAGTTGCATTTGCTCCATTTCGAAAAGTTATCAAGTGTGAATCCCTCTTCTTAAACCAAGTATTAGCCAAAATTAAATCATATGATTGGGCAAAATCCATAATAGCTTCACCACCGGCGTCCCTCTGCCCATACCCAAAGCCTCCATGGACACTCTCATAGCCATCTCGGCTCGCCCCAACGTGCCCATTTAGATCCCCTCCAATATATAACTTCTCTGAGTGGTGGACACCCTGCACCACCTCGTCTAGGTCCTCCCAAAATTGTCGTTTCTCTTCTGCATCTAAACCCACTTGGGGAGCATAAGCACTGATAACATTCACAATCTCCTTGCCACATAGCAACTTCAGCCTTATCAACCTATCGTTCTTCCGATAGACCTCGATCACCTCTTTTGCCAACCTCTCATCGAGAACCACACCAACTCCGTTCCTAGCTCCACCATTCCTTGTTCTGTGGCTCGTTTCTTGCCCAACATACCATACCTTATACCCCAAAACCAAGCCTCGAGCTCCTTCTCCTGTCCATCTTGTCTCTTGGAGGCACATGATGTTCACGCGTCGTCTTTTCATTACTTCTACCAATTCTGCTGATTTTCCCGTAAGAGACCCCACATTCCAAGAACCAATCCGCAAACTAAATTCTTTTCTCCCACGCTCCCTCCTGATCCCAACTCCAAGCCCTTGATTATTTGACACCACAATTGGGCAATATGGCGCGTCGCTTCTGGGCGACGACCTAGCAACCCTTACATACTTATCACTGCACCCGGGTCTGGGAAGTGCAGCGCGTCGCTCAGTAGGGAACGCCCCAATGGCACGCCCTTGCTCATTTGACACCACACTCGGGCAATGTGGCGCGTCGCTTCTGGGCGACGACCTAGCAACCCTTGCATACTTATCACTACACCCGGGTCTAGGAAGTGCAGCGCGTCGCTGAGTAGGGAACGCCCCCACGAAAATATCTGTTTGGCTCATGTCATGGGATGTGACGAAGTTTTATACTGGCTGTCACTGGCCTACCGTAACCCTCCTCCTTTATCCAGGCTTGGGACTGGCAGCGGGAAACCCACTGGCGGAGTAAAATTCCATCATTTATTGCAGCCACATAATTTAGGTCTAGTTAAATTAGTGATCTGGCTAGGAAGAAATTGTTAACTTTCTATGTGTGTTTCTTATCCAGATAGTTTCAGATCTGTTGTCTTTTATTTACTTCGTTATACACTCGTACTAATCTTTTGACTCCTGCAGAAACTGGTGTTTTTAGACACTGCTGAGAGAGTGGAGACTGCTATAAGGCCATATTGGTCAGAAGCAGCTGGAAATCAAGCTAGTGTTGTTCAAGCTATTCCATACATGCTTGAACTTGTTCCCCATGGGACTTCAAAAGGAAATGGTGTGAAATGGCTGCTTCAACATCTGGGAGTGTCAGCAGACGAGGTATGTCATCATTTTATCATTTTTCTATGCTATACAAACTTACAAAGCCATCATCATGAGGTGTGTAAGGGGAATACTACTGCAAATCTACAATAAGTTTTTGTTTGAGGCTTTTTACTGGGAGCTTCTGATATTCAATCAAGTTGACCATAAATGACAAGTACTTTTCACCTTCAGAAAATAAGTACATGAAATAAAAATTTAGATAGGCTTTGATAAGGGCAACCCACCCAAATTCAGAAGAGGGCTACGCTGGCTACACAAGTTCAAATTTTATGACTACTTGAATTTCACATCAGCGTATTTTTAGGGTGAAAAGAACGAAGCCACAGTCTAAATTATTTCACTTTAAGCTATCAGCTTTTACTTTCTAATTTCTATTACTACAGTCCAGATGGTTCTTTTTTCTTAATGTTGCTGTCATAAAGCTAAATCATTTCAATTAATTATTTCTAGATTATGGCGATTGGTGATGGGGAAAATGACATCGAAATGCTCAAGTTGGCTAAACTTGGAATTGCTCTTAGTAATGGAGCAGAGAAGACAAAAGCTGTTGCTGATGTGATTGGTCTTAGCAATGATGAACATGGAGTTGCTGATGCCATCTATCGATATGCATTTTGAACTTCTTGATGAAGAACATAAGAATGATGGCGATATTTGCCATAACTTTCTATCCTTCACATTCCCTTTTTTATGTTTCCTTCATAATATTGTTGTATTCATTCTTTGATTCCAACAAAGAATAGTCCAATATACCTGTTGCTAGGGTAACAGAAATACATATACATAATTTCATTGATTTAGGATGCCAAAGTTTTGTAATGTCACACATGATAATTTTTTTGGCAACGTCAACCTTGAAATGAATACATTTTGTCGAATGAATTTTATCTGGCAGTTGCTCATTGCATTCTATATGAACCTCACTTGAGGCTGCTCTCTCTTGTACTTGAAACTTCAAAATCTTGATCAAAGTTACTATTGTCAATCTCCAAAGAAAGATAAACGATAGCAATGCACCTTCTCCAAAGAAAAATAGTACATTGGACTGGAAGTTATCGTGTTGCATTCTAATGATGTATATATACTTCATTTGTTCTTTTTAATCACAACATTTAAACTTTCACACTATTCACAAACACTTCTTTGATCATCTTTCGTGATGTATAACATTTGGAAAAATATAATTACGTGAGATCTTGTTAGATTTGTCTCTATATATAATATACTAATAGTATAAACTCTGAAAATATCAATACTTATTCATTTTTGCTAATCGGAAGTTAAAGATGTTAAAAGGTGAAAAAATGTGCCTTGGCCAACATGAAATTTCAAATGTTGCGACTAACAAAGAATGAAGTATAAGGGAGAAGTTACATTTTGATCAACTCAAGTCTTGAGCATAACACCAAATAATAATCATCAATTGTGTAAAGAGGCTTTTGATGTCAAAACAAACAAGCATTACCAATCCCAGCAACAACACGATAGGCATGCCTAGAAAAATAACAACAAAAATCATATTCTGTAGTTTAACTAAACTTTACAACAAAGGCTGGTATTGACAGGCCAATTTTATCCTTCACAATAAACTTTTGGTTTGACGATGGTACCATCACAAAACATGCTAATCAGATTACTTCATACAGGATGTTTTCACTTGGAGACTCTTATAGCAATTTGCGACGCAAGCTCAATCATTCATAATTGGAAGCATCATATTTTGCATGTCTTGTAGCACATTCCAGAATAGTTTTGTCAGCGGTAATGAAGTAAGAAGAAATGGTTGCTGCACACAGAAATTATGTTCGTCACAAATTGTACGATAGAGCGTAAACAAAAATAGCTAGTAGTACAACAAACTGCACCTATCCTTTTTAAGTTATAATGTCACGGTAATAACACTAATCTTTTTTCTATAATACAATAAGTGATTATAATACATGCAAACTGTTACATACATGCCCACAGAAATGAGGATAGTGAAGCGTTTGGTTAAAAGGACTAAAGAATCTCTACTAAATTAAGACAGATAACTGAGATAATATATCACAAATATAAAGCTGAATGAACATTAAAAATGAAAAGTTAATAAGTTAAACAATACACTGTACTCAACATTTGGAAAATGTAAAATGATTTGAGATGCAAAGCTAGAGATAACTTAAGCAATTATTTAACAAGTATTACCTGCAGATATAAGGAGTGCCTGAGCACTATAATTAAGGTTGGCCTTCGCCCATGGGTTGACTCGACAACCACCTATCTGTAATTTTGAAAGAGGTACAATATCAACAAGACAAATAATTGACATGCACAAAACACATTATATTTGCACTGTACATTTGTATAACCAATTGAGGCATCCCATGCCCGTTGTCTAGGTTCAGCATAAGGGATCGGGAGGAGCGATCTTGAAGGGTGTTAATTGGGTTGACTGTACCAGACAGAGTAAAAGTGCTTCAGAAAAAAGAGATTCCAGTAAATCTAGACGCTAGAGTATTTAACAATTATAATGATTTTTAACCAAGTCTTACAGCTAACTACCTTGATAACACTTCCTAAATCCAAAGCTCATAATAGAATTCTGAAAATATTCTTATTGGGAAAAAAGTGAGAAAGAGAGGGTGGGGACTTGGCGGGCTATCAAGGAGAGCTCATATTAAATCCTATGCTGTGATGAAGTGAAACTATGTCACAAATATATCCGGATGAATAAGTACTATTTTAGGATAATAAGAATCTTGCCAGAAAATCTATGAAAGGTGGCCATTTAAATCCATTTTTCAGTATTACAAACATTTGACAGTACGTGAATGCATTTTTTTATACAAAATCACTAGCAATTCATTCCACAAGGACTTGCAGTTACTTTCTGCAGAATGACTTCCCTCCTTTCAACAAAGTAGTTTTCGGCAACATGATTTCTTAACATGTATTTCATGGAGACTCTTTAGGATATGTAAGGCAGTAACAGCTAAGAGAGGCTGATCTCAGACATCCAAGTCCAAATTGCAAGGAAATGACTGCATATAATTCCTACGGTGCATCTTAGTTCTATTCTTAATTTTGCTCAAGTGAAGATGGTTATCGAGTTCTCACTGGAATAGGAATTTCAGAATATGTCCTCAACCAGAGTAGATGAGATGGGCTTGAGTATATACACAACCACAAAGCTTCTTTACAGGATTCAGGACTTTCTTTTGTAGGTGGGAAACAAGATTAGGATGACTATTAGTTTACCACCTAAATTTTAGACAACCTTCTCTCTGGAAGGTCTCTTCACTCTATCAACAAGCTAATATCGAGCTGGACGTAGTTTAGTACAGGGTCATAGGGATTTGGCACTCAATATTCAGTCTTGCAGATGGCCAAGATTGGATACACATTTTGTTGCAGTCAATGCCTTCTTCAATAACAAATGCACTACCCTATTCTATATTCTTCAATGCTCATTTTGCATACACCCTATTATCAACATAGCTTCAAGCTCGCAAGATTATAACTTATAAGTCCCTCTCAGTTCCTTCTTTCGACACGAACCCAATCAATATCATTACCCCAAATACAGATACCAAAAACTCCCCATCATATCAATTTCCAAATTATGTTCTAAACTAAATTTACTATGGGCAACCATATATTCACGATCCATTAATGTTTCAACTTTTTTCGGCTTCGATTCTCTTACTCTAAAATTTGTTGCAATGCTTCTGGGTTTTCAATTATACATAATTAGTAATTTACCTACTAACTTAACTTCATGAAAAACAACATACAAAAACTTGAAAATTCCACTAAATTTCAAATTAAACAAAAAATTATAAAGGCAATTATGAATTCAAACACATACCACGGTAACAGTAGCAATAACAGAAGCAATTGCTGCCGCTTTAAATCCAGCTCGAGTTGCCTCTACCAAAATAAACCCAGAAAAAAAAAAACGCAGAATTCAATCACCCATATACACAATTGAAATTCATGATGAAAAAAAAAATTAAATTTACTAATCAAATCAAAAACCCAAATCAAGAAAAAGATGAAGAATAAGATCCGAGAATACCTCGAGCACATTCGGCTTTAATTTGATGGGGTTCAAGAGGGGCAGGAATCAATATAGATTGGCTGTTGGAGTTATTTTTTTGACCAGTCATTGCGCTTAGAATTCCCATTTTTGTCTCTCTTATTACAGAAATTCGATTTCTTCTGTTGTACCGAATGAACTGCCAAGTTGAAATTGGTTTATAGAAATATGTAGTTGTTCTAACCTTTGGAAGGAGGTGGTGGAGAAGGTGAATTGTATTTGTTCATTAATCATTCCCATGGGTGGCCAATTTCGGTGGGCTAGTATGACCGTATAATCGAATGTTATACTACTCGTGTTAAATAATAGGATACATTTCTATTTTAGCTCGATTTTAAATATTTCGTATAAGTTTATGTAATCAATGATCTTTTGGAAACGGGTAGAAAGGTCTAACCACTTAAGTTATTCTTCACTCTCACGTGCGAATTGTCTCTTAAATGGCGTTCTTTGGTAAAGTACTGGATTCTAATTCAACATTTCATTCAAAAATAACTTTTTTCCAATTATAATTGAAAATGATACAGAAGGATATACTTCAAACAAAAAAAAAAAAAAAATACAGAAAGATATACTTGTATCAACAAACTTATAAAATTGACAAGTTTAGTTGATTTTGGGGTTTTTGCCTGGAGCCGAATGTAGGGTTTTATAGTCGAGGTCAACTCTTAAAAGTCTTCAGTGTCAATTATGTTATCGATTAACAAATTGGATTTGTAGTACATGTACTTAGTTTTTAATCTGGATAAAAGTCTACTTTAATGTTGATAGTTTAACTTCCACTTCTTCTCTAAATTGGAGAGATTTTATAACCTTAAGGGCATGCTTGGATTGGAGGTAATACATTAAGGGGGTAATAAAAGTCAAACTAAGCAAAATGAATGTGAAAATAGGGAAGAAGGAGATAGTGATGGTGTGATTGTAAGAAAATTATGTAGTGATGGTATGGTGTGAGGTGAAGAAAGAGGAATCAATACCCTCATTTTGGGGGTAATAGTTACACTAGGGGGAGGGTGGGTAACTATTACCCTCATTATGAGAGTAATAATTCCTCCATCTCTCTCTTTTCCTCATGGCACAACTAGTTTAATTCATTTGGAAGCACCATGTCTCCTACAACAACACCTCTAATTACTTTTGTTTTTTCAAGTTTGACTTTTATTACCCCCTTAATGTTTTACCCCCAATCCAAGCATGCCCTAATTGTGTTCTTTCCTTTGATGACTTCTATTGTGTATCTAACATATTAGACGTAAAGGAGATCTAAATACCATAACTTAAAATAAAGAATCCGAGTAACATAGATTTATATGCACCGTTCGTCCGTTCCCTAGGCCAGCTTGAGATACACTGGCAGTATGTCGCCTTGGGAAAATGATCACGGTCCATCTTCCAAGATTAAAGGTCCATGCTCCTGTCTTACTAAATTAAAATTATAACGAGACAGATAGCAAGAACCACTAAACTAAGGTCACTTGATTTGATCCTCATAATTTTCAGATAACAACTGACCATGACAGATTAGAATTGATCATATGGAATCCTTCTTGAAAAACTGTATTAGATCTTTTACCATCTTTACGATTGCACTCCAATTCATTTACAGAACTCTCACATCCGTCTCACGTTCGATATTATAGGAGATTGTCGATTTTACTAGGATGCATCCCATTGTCATTAATTCAATTAATTAACCCTGACAATATGAAAGGCTTGATAGCCATATAAATAAATAGGCATTTGCAGAATTACAATTATTATTCCATATTTGAAAACATAAGCCGCTGTATGGATCAACCATCTCCAAGATCAACGCAAACAGTTCATACAAAAAAATTAACACAAACCCTTCAAGGGAAAAAGCACAAAGGATAATAAATAGTTCACGATAGAAAGCCAATCCCCAGTATATAGAGCAGCAAATCCACACCAAGCTCCTTTGTGTACATCAAATATGTAATTATCAACCTACACAGAAGATTTCGACCTTATTCAGCAAAAGCAAATTGAGAATGAGACATGATAAATTACAGATTTATACTAGTATTATACTCTTTCCATTTCACAAAGAAGCTCGAAATTGACTTTGACATGATTTATTAAGAGTAGTCTGTGGAACTTTCACTTTAATAAAAGAGGGGCATTATATTTTCAACAACATTTTAATTTGGCTACAAGGAACTTCATTGTGACGCAGAGGGAATTTATTATCAACAAAGGTGCAACGAAAGCCGGGGATAAGAGGTTAAGAGTGACATATGTTATTCACAAAAACTTAACCTCCATATTTGTAGTTATGTCATTGTGCAATCGATGTTAATATAAAAAATTAAAAGAGTTTCAGCATGGAAATATGAGTATACAGGGTAGATAATTGTATTTCACATGATCACATCGATATAAAAGTATATTGTACTTAAAATGAGCACATACTCAGGTAACAAGGATTGGACATACCAAACTATTTAGAGACCCTGCTCAATGAGATAATCACCCAGCCTTTCAACAATCATGTTGCACTGACCAGGAGTCACCGGTTCATCATAAATACCAATAACAAAGGCCATTCCGGTCTTCTTCACACAAATGCCACCTGCACCCTGTAGTATGTATGATAAAGAAACAATAAGGACCAGCTTAAAAATGATACACTCTATAACTGAAGCACAGCTAGATGTCTCACATAATGTACACACAATACTTCAACTAATTGAAGATGTCTCACATAATGTACACACAATACTTCAACTAATTGAAGATGCCTCTACTACTATGGAGCACAAAAGGTAGCGACACAAAAAGCGAAAATGAGCATCACTCTATTGATGTGTTGTTATAGACACAATTACTGCAAACGAGGGCCTTGAATGAGAAGAGAATTATGCCAGGCAGTATGTCGAGACTGAAGGGAGGGTAACCAAACAAAAATTCAAGATTACTCAATCCCAATTGACCACATTCTTAATATTATAATTTCAGATTGACTAGCCCATATTGACATTACACTATGAAAGACCTTCAAACAAATCATAAACAAGGAGGTACAAGAGGCAACCTTCATGCCAAAAAGAGAAGATGGGTTCCGACCAAAGGTTTTTCCCACCCAATCAAAATCCAAAATTATTTTGCAAAATGCATCAATTATCATACATTCCACTTTTTACAAACAAAAACCATATGCAATAGAAACCACTCCAAAATAAACAACGTATGCACACACACACCGCGGGGAGGGGGGTGGATGTATTTGCTGAAAACAATAGAAGAGACATCCATTATAGGACTGCATGCAGGTATAACAAAGCAATTATTCCCATTTCGTTTCATTTAGGAAACGAAACCATGGAATAGTGGATAGAGACATAGAGTACAAGCACACATAACAAACTAGGCAAGGGGAACCATCAAGCCTCTAACAACATCGACCCAAAATGGTTCCAGAATAATCAATCGTTACCTTCTTGCCACGGATAACAGCCCCGGGTTCTCCTTGAATAACCATGTATTTGGTTCCACCAAGGTAAAGTCCAGTGGGCGCAAGGGTTCCAGGCTCATCAAAATCCTTGGAAATAGCAGCGATTTCATCTGGTTTGAACTGCAGTATCAAGAAATACAAAACATATGAGCACAATTAAAAAATCAAACTCCATAATTATATACACTTGCTAGTTACTGTATATACTTGTACATATTTCATCAACAAAATAATGCCACTCTTCCCTAAATTCTACTAAAACTACTAACAAGATCTCATCATTTTATCAACTCCTTAAAATCAGACAATTCTTTTGATGAATCAGTGACCATAATCAACCCTAAATTCCACTATTAATCACTTAAATCATCAACAAAAGAATTACAAAATCAGCACACAATTCAGCTCAAGCACAGAAAATAACAGTAAAAATTACAACCAAAATTAAATCAAAAATTAAAACCGACCCATCAAAGGAATCGATGAAACAAAAAATACCCAGATAATTAAAACATCAGATCAAACAAAATCAATCAAACCCACATGAAATTAACCACCAACTAGATCTATGAATCAGATTAAATTCCCAAAAAAATGAAATTGATGAAGAATAGACCTGAGGAAAAGTGGCACTTTGAGCCCAGACGCTGCCGTCAAGACCGAGAATAGCAGCGGCGGAGAGGTGGTTATTGGTGCCCTCGATCTCGCACATCAAATGGTCATCGACGTAAGTTTGCCACGACATTTTTGCTCTTCTTCTTGACTAGAGCAGATTCAGTGAAAGAGAGGAGAGAGAAAGAGAGAGTGTGATTGAGAGAGAAATGACGAAATGTGGAAGAAGAGCACTTGCGAATTAGGTAGATGAGGAGGGGTAATTTTGGTCTTTTTCAGATTGGGCTCTGAGGTACGGCCTATGAGGCTATGAATCTATGATAATCTGTATTTTTTTGTCTTTTAATTTACAAAAACAATTATTATTATTTTATTTTTATTTTTATTTTTTTTTTTATTTTTTTTTGGTAATGAATTAATTTTTTTTATTATTACAAGATTTTGAGATTTTTTGTTGTGTTCATAAAATTTGAAATTAATATCATATTGTACATTTATTGGTTTATTAAATGCATTAATGAAATGATGTTGATGGTGGAGTTAGCTTGATGGTGGTCGTCCATTTGATTAATGAGTCTGTAATCTGTATCTTCTGTTCCATATTATACTTATAAGTTGTGTGTCAACTTCAATTGTTAATTGAAATTAATATAATGGTCTAATGGTTTTGAATTTAAAATTTCAAAACTTGTTAATTTCAATTTAAATGATAACGTGGTATATTTTCTTTTTAGGATATGGTTCTCGGAAAAAGTCATACAAACATTACAGAGTAATATGTCTAGTAATTATTTTAGTGTTGAAAATGGAATTGATAAGCCGTTTTCCATCTTTTCATGACCTATTATTTTGTTTTGGGAGGTGGATAATCCATTTTCAAAAGACAAACATTACCATTTTGTATAGTATTTCTATCTTAAGGTCACTAGATCTATAGTAGCCATTACCATTTTGTATAGTATTTCTTTTTAATTAGTTTGTGTTCTATGCACATTAAGGACCTGTTCCGTTTTCTCAAAATAACTGAACTGAACTCAACTCAACTGATTGAGGCTGAATTAACTGAATAGAGCTAAAATGAATTGTTTATGAGAGAAGGAAATTAGGAGCTGAATTAAACTGATTGGAGCTAAACTGAAATTAAGCTGAACAGAACAGGTTCTAAGATTACTAATAATGTTAAGACTAAAAAATTGCAAATCTTTAGCATTTTTTTCCCAAAACTTGACCATTTAAATAATTTCATAACAATATCCATTAATTCATTTTTTTTTTTAAAAAAAAAGACTTAATTTTTCAATAACAAAAAAAATATTGAAAATATTATCAACTAACTTGTCCAAAAGAAAACTACTGTATTTCTTTTTACTACCTATATATACAATCAATTGTACACAAACTCTTCTTTGTAGAATGAAATAAAAAAAAAAAAAAAAGAATGAAATAATAAAAACGAGAGTTATTGAGCTCCCAACCACCCAACTGTCCCAGTCAACGAAACCCCTTTCTCTTTAGTCAACGGCAGCTTGCCGGCGACCACTTCAGCTCCTCGGGTCGCCGGCAAGCACTTACCTAAACACCAAAAGCGGTCTAGGTCTCAACCAAGAGCCCAGTCGTAGATCCTTCCGTTTAATTTCCGCTCCAACGGGTATGTTCAGTGTAAGTGTTTTCCCCTTTCTCTTTCTGGTAATGGGTCCTCTAAATCCTCTTCATTTTTTCAGCATGGTCTATTTTGTCTAGTTGAAGTGTTTTATTTTTAGTTAGTTTTTCATCTCTTGTTTTTTGTTTAGTGTTTCTTTAATTATGGTTCATTTTGAGAGTTGGGGGCAGGATCCTAGCCTGGCCTCTATAGTCTGTTATCATGTAGAAAATTTGCAAGAAGATGATTATGATGTTGAAGAGTTGTTTGAGAAAACTTCATGTCCTGAGGAAGTTATCCCTTATGTGACTTCCCTTAAAGCAGAGGGAAATTCTCTCTTTAAGGGGAATGATTTTGGAAACGCACTTGTCAAGTATAGCAAAGCAATCAAGTGCATTTGTGTAGCAATTCCTGCTATCTGTGATGGGTTGATGGATGATGATAACCCATTACTCAAGAATTTAGTTACAGCTTTACTCCTTAATGTAGCAGCATGTGCGTTGAAATTACATGACCTTAATAAGGTCATGGTCTATTGCTCCATGGTGTTGGAAATCGATAACAAAAATGTCAAGGCTTTGTTTAGAAGGGGGTCAGCTTTAGTGAAGTCAGGGAAGTTTGATAGGGCTTTCGAAGATTTGAATAGGGCAAGGTCGTTAGAACCAAATAACGAAGACATAGCAAAGGAATTTTCAAATTTGATAAGCATCACCTTAGGTAAACAAAAAATCAATGTTCGGGATCAGGGTGATTCAAAAGAGGGGAAGCAATCAAACTTTAAGCCTCAAGGCCAGGATCTCGCTAAGGAAATTAAAGAAGAGTCCGGAAGCTCACCTAGAAGTTGTGGTAATGAAGAAGAGTTGGTAGAAGGAAGAACCAAAGAGATTATGGAGATTGATAATGTGCAGGAGCCGATATCAGACGACCCAGCTTTCAGAGTGCAACAAATAAGGAAAGCTACCTTCGTCAATAAAAGGAGACCGAACTTGCGCATGAATATCTCTCATGAAGATATGGATAAGTTATCGAAAGGAAAGGAGTTGTATCTCTACCATTCCCACACAAACTCTTTTATGAAGGTTCGTACCTTCACCAAATCAGACATCTTGATGAAGACTCCCCACAATCAAGTATTGAGGGAAGCAGTGGTCTCAAAATCAGAGTTCACAGCAAGTGAATTCTCCTGTGGTGCTGATCCAAGGGAAAATCTGAGTTTGGAAGCAGAGAAGGAAGTTGAGATGAATCATCCGCCCAAGTCAGAGGTCACTTTTCCACAAGAATTACAGAGCAACCTAGCATTTGAAGAAAAGAGTGAAGGCCATGCTCCGCCGGGGAGCAAACAATCTGAAGATAATATGCAAGAGGACGCAACTAGCCAATCTAATAGTGGAAAAGAGAGAATGAAATCCATTATTATCGATCAGAGGAGAAGGAAAGCATCTGTGAAGGGAAGAGCCCTAACCTATTCTACAAGCCAAAAAGCCGTCTCTGGTTCTGGTTCCAAAAATAAGAGAAAGTTTATGAAATCTTTTATTAATGCACGTATATGTCATGTTGGTATGAAGCGAAAGAATGACACCTCCCAATCACCGGTCCTCTCCAAGCGCCCCCGAAAGAAGTTTGTTAATGTTTGTAGTTGTTTATTGGGTAATCAAGTATGTCCATTTCGTCGTTGTAAAGAGTCTGTAGTCGCAAGAGAAAGCGAGACAGCCTCTCTAGGTTAGCTTGTTGTTTTCCCTTTGTAACCGTTGCCTAAAAAAAAAAAAAAATTGTACATCATACGTGAAACAATTAAACTGTGTATCTATTTATTTATTTATTTTCGTGTTTGTACCTTACGCAGTTCATTTATTTCCTTTCATTTTTCTTGTAATCTCATTAGTTGAGCCAACATATATCACAAAATTTAACAATAATGTACAAAAGGAATCAACATTATTGTTCACTAATAGATCTTATGAACAGAAAAGTAGTCAATCATTGAAACAAATGCCATTTGCATAATATTATTTCATACATAGTTGATGCTGCTTTGATTAACTATGCCTTTAACAATACTTAAATAAATCACAAAAAAGTTGCCAGTTCATGACATTGATTTCTCACTCTGAACAAGAGTATGTACTTTCAAACTTTATAATAAGCAAATGTGCTAAGAATCATAAGGATCAATACATCATGATTCATGATAATGGCAAATAATTCATACAAGAAGCACCAAAACCTTTCTTGTCATAAATCATATGCCAGACAATCTACCATTTACCCCTTCTAAGGAGCAAAAAAAGAAAAATAGAAAACAAAAGAAAATTAAAATGCCAATCCCGAGCAGCAATCCACACCAAGCTCGTTGTGTATGTCAAATATGTAAATATTAACCTTCAAAAGAAATATAAAGTATGTTAGGATCAGGCGATAGCGAAACAAAATTGATTGTCAACTATGTATGTATCGGTTTTTTATATACTACGTGATATTTTTCCAATGAAAAGCACAGCCCAGAACACTGAGCTCCCTCCAAAGTTAGAGTAAGGGAAGAATAACAAATGTTTTACTTTGATAAAACCTCCCCTGCTTCAGCTATTTTAGAAAAAAGAGCTGACTGAACAGCCTGAGACATGATTTAATAAAGACGAGAGGTACCGAGCATGAATCGGATGTTCATTTTTCCAGAGAGGTGGGTATGAAGGAGAGAGCATACCAAAATATTTAGAGGCCCTGTTCAATGAGATAATCACCCAGCCTTTCAACAATTATGTTGCACTGACCAGGGGTAACAGGCTCATCATAGATACCAACTACCAAAGCCTGATCGGTCTTCTTAACACAAATGCCACCAGGGCCCTGAAGAACACACAATGACTTACAATAAGCAACCACGAAATAACATTATTCTTTTTCTGTAAAAAGTAGCTGAAGCATGAAGTCTTTTGATATATATCTATGGCCCCAGAAATTCATGTGATGCAACATTTGAAGCAGAAGGAAATTCCAGCTTTCATTATGTACAACAGAGCACAAGAAAGTATGATTCAAATAACAAAAAGGCACAAAACTTGATTAGGAAAAAATTAATCATCAACATGAGCACAATCCACACACAATTACACACAGCCTTTCAATGAGTCAACACTAGTTGGGTAGACACCCATTATTTTCAACTGTTGTTTCCAAAGGCAACATTGTTGAGACCTCACAAAGTTTTCAGTCTGATACATTAGATTATCCAATCTACTATCTACCAACAAGAAGTTACAAAAATTCAGTCTAATTCAATTTAGAAAAAGAAGGCAGGTTTAATACTTTAATCACATTGAAAATGTAAAAACTAGTGAGTAGTGACTGCTCCCAACTGCATAGGCTAATTTTTAAGGATCATTTTCAGGTTACATAGAAACTAGATACGTGATATTTCTAATATATTTCATTATTAGATTTAACTCTTTTTGTTTCCTTATAAGCTACGTAACTATAGTGGCTGTGATCGCTAAGTTTTATAGTGAATCAAACTTTCTGGATTTTTTCCTAGTTGAAAAACATTGCTACAGAAACGGGGCGACAAAAATCATACTTGTATAGTTGTAAACTTGTATTTAATAGGGGAGCACATCCAGCATCTTTGATCATAGAATTATGCTGATAGCAAGGAATTGCACTACGTCATAAATTTAACTTTCACGGTCTTGGTCTTCCTACAACTTTCTCTTGTTGGAATTGGAAATTACTCTTATTGAATTAACATTTTCAGATCAATGATAATCAATCCTTTATCATACCTCAATAAAGAAGAATGCACTTAGAGACAAGTATGATCACATGAAATTCATCATCAATCAGCAATTTAGAAACAAAAGAGCCATCAAATTCATCAAATCTATTTGAATTTAAAGCATGCCCATTTATTTTACAACCAAAGCACAAATCCGTAACAATAAGGTCAAAGTAGTTCAAACACATTCCAGCCAAAGATAAATGCTACTCCGTACTTAAGCTCACCGAAACTAATAACATGGCATCTTGATACAGAAAACAGGACCTCTACCACTAATGATTCCTTATGTATCAGATTCTTTTTCCAAGAACGCGTCTAGATCATACGAAAAAATGACATGCAACGTACGAGCAAAGAAAAAAACAAAACACCAGCAAAACCAGAACTTAAACTCAGATCAAAGTCATCAAATCATCAAGAATCAATCAGTATCATTCTATACCTTCTTTCCACGAATAACAGCCCCAGGTTCACCTTGAATAACCATGTACTTGGCTCCACCAAGGTGTAATCCGGTAGGTGCAAGGGTACCGGGCTCCTCGAAATCCTTCACAACAGCAGCTATTTCATCTGGCTTAAACTGTAATTCCATGAAACACAAACCACATCAAAATTATGTCAAGTCCCATTATATCAGAGGGTACAAATAATAGTGAACAAATTACATTTTCGTCGCTTTTAATCAAAATTTGCAACTACAAATTCCACAAAACTATCATCGATAGATATGTAATTACCCATTCATTCAACAATCACATAACAATTCCTCCACCCTACTTATAGGATCACACAACTTCATCCCAGATAATTAAATTAGATCAACACAGAATCAAACCAACAACAATCCCTTAATCCAAGCAATGAACAAACACCATAATCAAAACCTAAACCACAATCAAATCAAATGAACAAAACTAAAAACAAAATCAAAGCCAACCCATAAAAATTATCATGAAAACAAAATGACCCAGAAAATTAAAACATCAGATCAATAAAAAACAGTCATACCCACATAAAATTAAACCCAAATCAAATCCAAAAAACCCACCAAAATCAATAAAGAAAAAGCATAAAATTCAACCTGAGGGAAGGTAGAACTCTGAGCCCAAACACTTCCATCAATACCCAGAATTGCAGCAGCAGTAAGATAGTGACCAGTCCCTTCAATCTCACACATCAAGTGATCATCAACGTAAGCTTGCCACGACATCTTTGTTCTTCTTCTTTGATCAAAAGAATTTCTGGGGTTGTTTTGAAAACAGGAGAGAGAATGAGAATGAGAGAAAGATGGTGAGAAATGGGAGAGAAATAGAGGGAGATGAGATTCGAATTAAGGGACAAAAAAGTTGGCGTAAGAATTAAGCGGATGGTGGGAGTATGTCAGGGTGTAAGAAGAACATATGATTTGGGTCACAAACTCCCAAATTTTTGCCGTGAATATTGTTGGGTTTTCCATGTATTTGCCTATTTTTAGCTTTTCTTTTGGTGGTGGATGTTGTTGCATCACTAATAAAAAGAGAAGGAATAAATTAATGGAGTTGATTATGGGAATAATCGACGTTGTTGCTTTGACGGATCTTGATTTAGTCAATTCATAAATGTTATTCCGATTTTGGTTTTTGTTAGTGGTTTTCTTTTGATTTGTTGATTATGCTTAATTATAATTTAGAACCAACCATTTGTTCAGCTTTACCGAATCTTTATATGTGTGAATATCAACTAGTTTAGTAGGTAAAAAATATTATCTATTGTACTCAAAAAACCTAAGATCAAATTATGTAATGTTATATCACTTATTACACTACTGGTTACATGCTTACGGATCTTATATGTTCTACTCCTAATAATTATTGCATGATATAATATGGAGAAGCATAAGAAAAAAAAAAAGAATTTGTATTTTGTTGTGAGTTTAACTTATTTTTATTAATCATAATTAATATGTTGACATAAATTAGTGTAAAACGTGTTATAGTCTAATCTAGATAATGTGGTTTTTCATCACTATAAGTGAAACATCTTTTCCTAGCAAAATAATAATCGAGTAATTCATAAGATGTTTGGTTTCAATTTTAATTAGCTATTTCATTTGATATTTATTTTTTTTAATATTTTCCTTTATTAGGATGGATTATAAAATACCATATCACTATATATATATATATATGAATAAGTTATCACTGGTGTATGTAGTGAAAAAAGATAAAGTAATGTGGTAAATTTGTCTCAAATGTTAAGATGACCTCATGTGTTAGGATCAATTAAGACTTATAAGTTTATAACACTTGAAATTGCAATTATTGTGGTAAACAAGAATCAAAGCACTCCTAGCTTCAAACATTGAAAAGTATAGTTCATTCAATGGAATTGGTCATGATTCATAAGAATATAAAATGATTGCCTTTACCAACTTTTATTTGGCTACTCCATATAGATTTGATCATCAAATCTTCTACTTTAAATGTGAATGTCCAACCACTATGCCATGACTTCTTTTAATGGTTACTGTTGCAACAAATCTATTTTGTCTAATGACTTTACAAATGTCAAGGGGATCCAGGCCATCGAGCCCTCCCTAGCCCTAACTTTAGGGTTGAACTCAGCGTGTAAGCAAGACGTTGAAGCATAAAAGAAATCCTTTCGTCTTGTAGTAGACCTTGATGGTTTTTCATTGTTATGACACGATGTATATAGGTTTATATAATTTTCAATATTTTTGATTTCCTGTTCAGATCAATCAGTTGAGCAACAATATATGAATAATGGAATTTGATCTTGAATACAATTCTCAATACTTTAACCAATTAAGATAGTTGACATCTATAAAAATTTAGTACGGGATATTTCATGCTCTTTAATTAAGCATAGCAAATACAACTCGACTATAGGCCTGTTCATATTTACTGAACTGATTGAAGCTGAACTCAACTGAACTAATTAAACTGAACTGATTGGAGCTGAACTGAACTGAACATAACTGAAATGAATATTTTATGAGAGAAGGAAATTAGAAGGTGGTGTACAACAGTACAAGCCATTCGAGTCATCAAAGTACGAAAATGATAAGCAATTTAATTTTTTTTACCATAATGGTGAAGAAAAATTCAACGGCATAGCCAAGTCAGCCAACTGGTTTTCTTGTGGAAGGAGTACTCCCCCACTTACAAAAATTCAGCAAGAGGCGCCCAAATTTTAAAGCGTTCTAAAAAAAATAACGTCGTTTCCTGTTTTTTGACACAATTTTCCGTCGAAAAATTTTAGGAGAGAGAAAATGGAGAATGAGGTCCACATGAAGGTCGTCAATGGCGAAGATGGATACGTCCTTGAAGATGTTCCTCATTTATCAGATTACATCTCGAATCTTCCTGTACGTTTTTTTTGTACACATAATTTTTGGAATTTGATTACGAGTATATTTTTGTATTATTATGTTTCATCATTTTGAATAATTTGTTGTGTTACGATTGATTGTGTTTGTTTTTGGGTTGATTTGGTCAAATTACGGGATTATAGTTGGCATTGTGAGTAATCATGAAGATATTGTTGAAATTTGTTATTACTCATCATAATTCTTAACATTTGTTGAAATAATTCTCATGCAATTTGGAAATTGAATTTTGGTGCTTTTTTAAGAAATTGATTATAATGTTGTAAGAATGGCTGATATATCATGAATTTTGGTGGATTTATTTATTTAGGATTTGACTATTGTAATGGCTAATTATATCATGGATTTATGACCATTTTATAAGAAATTAATTGAAATGTTATTATATTGGTAAATTTTATCATTGATTTTGGTAAATTTTCTGTACAATTTATTTGATCGAGGTGCGTATGGTAAGACATAGATTATCACAGGGAAAATCAATGATTATGTAAACATCATCAAAATTATAGTGGATAGAATCATAATTAGGATTTTTTTTTGGGTCACATTATAGAGAATTCATTATTTGAGACATTTGACCAAGAGAAAGTATAAGTGCAAAATAGTTTTCGCATTATTGCACCTCCAAACATTCCGAAATGCTCCCTATTCCTATAGTGAATTTCCTTAATGGTCTTAAAAGCACCCTTTAAATGATCAATGTGTCCCTTACAATTATACTTCCTTTTAAAAGCATAATGTTTGTTATGCATCTTAGCATCTATCTTCTGTTTTGTCGACTGTAGGATTAAAAGCGTGCTCCAATGCTGGTATGGTTTATAATGTTGCTAGTTTAAAGGTTGCAATATTTGTGAGGGGGCTCACAAAAGATTGCTTTTGTTATGCATCTTAGCATCTATCTTCTGTTCTGTCAACTGTAGGATTGAAAGTGTGCTCCAATGCTGGTACGGGGTTACAATGTTGCTAGTTTAAAGGTTGCATTGTGTGTGAGGGGGCTCACAAGAGATTGCTACTTTGTGCATTCCACTATGTAAAGTCTCAAATTGTAGTGGAATATTTGTAAGTAGTTATGTGTATTGTGCTATCCTACTTACTGGCGAGGATGGTGCTTTTCTTAACAGAGTTTTTCTATAGCATACCTATATAACAAAGAAGCCGTTGGTATGCCAAGTCTTGAGGAAAATAAATCTGTCTCCGTTGACAATAGTTTCTTTTTCCTTTGGGGAAAAATGGTGCTAGATTGATTGCATTATTGTATGAATAAGCTAATGCTTGAACAATTGTAGCACAGCCCTGAACATCGAGCTCTTTTCAAATTATAATGGCTAGAGTGAGAATCATAATCTTGAGAATTTTAATGTTGAAGTTCAATCATTGTGCATAATTTGGAGATTTTGGACTGTGAAGCAAACTTCTAAATTTGTGTGCCTATGACTTTATATTACGGAGTATAGTTTACATTTCTGTGTTACGTATAGAAATCAGAATCATAAATGAAACGTAACTAAAATGTTAAAAGAAATATAGTAAGGTTTTGTTGTGGCAAATCTACAGCACAGTGAGACACTTCATTGTCAATGCTATAGATTTGTGTGCCTATGACTTTATATTACGGAGTATTGTTAATTTGTTTTGCACTTATAGTCATATTTTCTTGTTTTACTTACATGTTTTACCTTGTTTGCAGACCTACCCCAATCCTTTACAAGATAATCCTGCCTATTCAGTTGTTAGGTAAGCCAGTTCCTTGCTGATGTCTCCTTTACAAATGAAATTTTTTACCAAGCTTGGGTTGATAAATTATTAATCTCTCTCTCTCTCTCTCTCTCTCTCTCTCTCTCTCTCGCGCTCGCTCTCTCTCTTTTCTTCCAGGCAATATTTTGTTCATGAGGATGATACAGTGATACAGAAGGTATTCCCCGTATATCTTTCACAATGTCACATAGCCATAGTAGTTTGTATATGTATATTTTCCACTGCAGAAGTGCAGAGTATGTTCTGATATTTTCCAGACAGTGTGCAAGTGATTTGTACAATATGTTAGGATGAGGTCTTGGAAGTTAATAAGGAGTATTGGTTTTTGTTAAAAGAAAATATTAGCAACAGAAGAGCTACTAGCTTTTTTTTATTTTTTATTTTTATTTTTATTTTTTTAAATTTTTTTCTTTTTTTTTTTTCTTTTTCCTTCTCTAGGTAGTAGTTCATAAAGATTCGCAAAGGGGTATACATTTCAGGCGTGCAGGTCCAAGGCAGAAGGTACATTATCTTATGCCTGTTATGTAGATGCTGTGGGAGTAATTTTCTGGATGTCATAAAAAAATCAAAACCTTTTCATAGCCCAGGTGTACTTTAATTCTGGTGAAGTGCATGCGTGCATTGTGACATGCGGAGGTCTTTGCCCTGGACTTAACACTGTCATCAGAGAAATTGTCTGTGGCCTTTACCACATGTATGGTGTCAGCAAAGTTATTGGAATTAATGTAAGTATGATAATTCTTTTATAAGTTACAGAAAATTTTCAATTTTCATGTCATCATAGCATGATTATCAGTCAGTTTGATTCTTCTATATTTTATGGTATCATGTTTATAGCCCTAACCAGGTAAAGGAGCAAAGAAGGAAACAAAACTAGATATTTGAAGATTTGTGGGTGTATACTGTATGGTGCTGAAAAAAATCATAGATAATATGAATTTTGTTTCAAGAGCTAAGATCCTTGGTTACTGGCTTGCTGCATCATTTGTTTTTTGAGTTTTTGTCCAACAATTTTTATTTACTACATTATGTTTTTTTATCCTTTGATACACGATGATTTTATGCTTGCAACATAATGCCTGAACCTGGTGTGGCAGTTTTGTGGTTTTGATACGAGTCTTTTCTTTGGAACATAGAGGGTGTGAAACTCTTGTCTTTATCAAGTGCTTTAATCATTCAGTGTCTTAAATCTGCAGTAAGTTTGTAAGGCATCATTTGCTGATAAGGAGATTCTTTTTTCCTTCATTTTTGTGTTTTTCTTCTTTCATAAATGCTGAAAAATTTGTGCTGTTGTTAACATGGTTCCTTTCTAAAGTTTTTAGTGTTATTAAACAATTAGAATTTATTTTATGGAATACTTTATTCTCTGACACTCTCTAAAAATTCTTTTAATCATGGTCATTATGCACCCAGTGTAGTTGAAACTTTGTGTTTTTTTTGCTCATGAATGATGTACTTGTAGCTGTTACTGATATTATCATCTGACAATGTGAAATGTATTCTTTAGGGAGGATATAAGGGGTTTTATGCTAAAAATACTATTCCTTTCGACCCTAAGTTTGTCAATGACATCCATAAGCGCGGTGGTACAGTAATTGGAACTTCTCGAGGTGGTCATGATACCAAAAAAATAGTTGATAGCATTCAAGACCGTGGAATAAACCAGGTATTAAGTGATAATATTTTTTTTTTTTTTTTAAATGTAAGCTCAATTGCATTTACTAGGTCGAAGGTCCTTTGTGATATATTTTGTGGTGCTAAGCTAATGTGTCTTTGAATTTTTCAGGTTTACATAATTGGAGGTGATGGGACACAGAAAGGAGCAGCTGTGATCTATGAGGTACCATTTATTAGTGAGAGAGACTTATTTTCTTAAGTATGTCAATTTTTAAATGGTGGTATCTCTAGATAGCAAACTGTTATTCTGTTATTTACTTATTTTATCTTCTTTATAATAACAAAAGCTTAAACATTTGATAGAATGATGATCTCCGATGTTCTAGTCACCCATATGTAATGCCAAGAGGATGATAAAAATTGTCTGGCATGAAATATATTTCTGTAAAATAGTTTAAGATATAACTAAATGGTCATGGTATAATGGCCTAGTTCATTCTGTTCAGAATTTGACTAATGTGTTTTAAAGATGCTTATTGATGTATGACTGAAATATTATTAATTTCTGATATGTAATTATGCAGGAAATTAGACGACGAGGCCTTAAAGTTGCAGTAGCTGGAATCCCTAAAACGATTGATAATGACATTCCGGTACTTTACAGCATTTGGAACTCATTATATTGTTTTCTAGCTGGTATACGTGTCTAAATTTTAGATGTTGGTTTTATTGTATTATTGAATTTGATTGCTTTGGCTTATGCCTTATGGAGTTATGCTTTGTCCTTTAATTTCCAGGTTATTGATAGGTCTTTTGGCTTTGATACTGCTGTAGAGGAAGCTCAACGTGCAATAAATGCTGCCCATGTAGAAGCTGAAAGCATGGAGAATGGTATTGGTCTGGTGAAATTGATGGGACGCTACAGTGGTTAGTTATCTCTTTTTTATTGAAATTATTTGACTTATAATGGAAAATTTTGTGTGCTTGAAATACTGAAATGTTAGTATTTGCAAGTCTCTTTTCCCGGTATGGTGGTACCTCTCGATCTGTTAGTGTATTCAAGCTTTAGCTATCATCTTGGTATAAGTTTTGCTATGAGGATCATTTATCTGCTGTAATCATACTACGTATGATATTTTTGCTCACTTGTGCCTTATTTAATCACCTAAGCAAGATTGTTCTGATTAAGAACCATGCATTTCAAGCTGATTATTAAAGCAGGTTCTCCAAATTATGCAGGGATTTTCTTTCTCCATGGTTCTTTGAGAAAGCCAAAATGTTCACCTTGACGGCTTGACCACTGCCTACTAGACATAATACTAGTGAAACACTTGTTTATTTTCAGGCTCTTGTACTTTTATAATGAGGCATCATAATTTATTATCTTCAATGTTGATCCTGTTCATTAATCAGTCTTCTATTTTGCATCCTTTTTTGAGGTTTAAGAGGATGCTTTCAGAAATCATCCATGCCCAATTTTCTAGTTTAAATATATCTTGTATTCGGAGCATGCTCAAATAATTCCCATGTCATTTAGCAGTTGTTGGAAACATTTCTATATAATCAAAATTAATTATTGACAGTGGCTTAACTCTGTTTCTTTCCCTCTCTCTTACTCTTCTTCACGGGGTTGTTTTATAATCGCAGGTTTTATTGCAATGTTTGCAACTCTAGCTAGTCGAGATGTTGATTGTTGCTTGATTCCAGAGTCACCTTTTTATCTTGAAGGCAAGGGTGGGCTTTTTGAATACATTGAGAAAAGACTCAAAGAAAATGGGCATGTAGTCATTGTAATTGCTGAAGGAGCTGGGCAGGAGCTCTTATCACAAAATTGGAATGAGAAAGATGCTTCAGGGAACAAGTTGCTGAAAGATGTTGGCCTGTGGATGTCTCATAAAATTAAGGTTTGTATATTCATGTTATCCACACTATTGCAACACGCGTAATAGCACAGTGGAACATTCTTGGGCTAATTTAACATAATTAGGTAGTGTGTTGCAATCTTATACTCATCTCACTTAGTGAAGCGAGTATGTATTAGGTAACCCTAGATATTCACATGGAACATGCCACATGCCATGCAATGTTTTCGATAAATTTCAATCATGTTTCTTTGAATTTAATAAAGCCATTCTATAAATGTTTCAGCTTTGGTGCTTGCATCACATGATGAATTTTCTTCTTAATTAACTTAAATTCTTGAGGGACTAGCTCTTTGCTAACTTGCTAAATTGTGAAACGCTAGAACTTCTTTTTGATACCTGCTTTTGTTTTGTTAAAGTTAACATTGTTGAATGCTACTTAGTGGAATGATGAAAGCTCTTTAAAATCCTTTATTCATGTTTAACATTTTCTACTTCACATCAAACCCTGTTTGATACTGGTCTTGCATAAATGGATCACAGTAACAGATGAGACTGTGAGAGTACTTTTATTATTTTCAAATTGTACCAGTTATATTAATTTCAATTATGCCTATAATGCATGTGTTTATTGAGAAGTAGTGAACTAATTTCTTGATATTATGATGAAAGGATTATGCTAAATCTTCTAGATTCTTAATGTTTCCTGTTTATGACTGTAGGAACATTTTGCACAAAATAAAACGGTCCTAAATCTTAAATACATAGGTCAGTCATCTATTTTTATGTATACTTCATTATTTAGGGTATAGTCTATTCTGAAACAGATTAAGAAAGAAATACAGAAAGGAGAATGACTCGAGATAGTTGTTTGCAGATCCTACCTACATGATCCGTGCTGTTCCCAGTAACGCATCTGATAATGTATATTGCACACATCTTGCTCAAAGTGCTGTACATGGAGCTATGGCGGGATTTACAGGATTCACAGTTGGGCTTGTTAATGGAAGGCAAACGTATATTCCTTTCAATGTGAGTTCTGTATTTAGTATATGATCTCAGTTTCTCCAAATTCAGAAATCGGGTTTAAATAAAAACTTTTGCGAGTATTAATTGGCTCCAATCTTCTTTATTTTCTTTAAATGAAGCCGAGGTTTCAATTTTTTCAGTGCATCTCAACCTTGGCCTCATTTAAGTAAAGATGGTTGCATAGCTAACTTGGTTACCCCCAGTGGCTAGCTCTTTTCCACCATAAAAAACAATCCCTGTAGAATTTTAGCTATAGTTTCTGTAGGATGACATGATTCCTTGAAATGTATGCAGCGCATTACTGAGCAACAGAATCAGGTTGTCATAACTGATAGGATGTGGGCTAGGCTTCTTTCATCGACCAATCAACCAAGCTTCTTGGGGGCCATAGAAGTTGCCAACACCAAGGAAATTGAGAATGCTGCTCAGTCATCGGAGGGAGACAACTGTAAAAACAATCCTCCGGAAGAGGACAGTGTTGCTAAGTCCTCATCGGAGGGAGAGAGCTGTAAAAACGATTTTGCAGAAGAGAGTGCTGCTCAGTCATCTACGGTAGAGTGTAGAAACAATTCTGCTGAAGAGGAGAGTGTTGCTCAGCCATCAAAGGGAGAGAACTGTAAAGGCAATGCCGTGGAACAGAAGAATGTTGCTCAGCCAATGAAGGGAGAGAACTGTAAAGGCAATGCTGTGGAAGAGAAGAATGTTGCTCAGCCGTCGAAGGGAGAGAACTGTAAAGGCAATGCTGTGGAAGAGAAGAGCGTTGCTCAGCCATCGAAGGGAGAGAACCGTAAAAACAATTCTGCATACATTCTTAATGCATGACACAATAACAGAATCCTGTACTTCAGCTTGTGTCAAATCCTAATTGTTTTGAGTCATTTAGATTGAATAAGTTTTTTTTCTTCTTTTCCCATTTGGTAGGTAAGAAATCTAAGAAGAGGCTAGGAAAGAAAACCAAGACAATGTGCTTTTGTCTTCCTGCTCGGTGATTTTACGGTCTCAATGGGATTTTTGCTAAGGGTTGAGCCCTGCTTCTCCTACCAGTGCCATTTTCTTCAAAATCAGTGAACTTGTATACTTCTTTTGGTTTCAATACAACTATTGTTCTAAACAAAACTTAGTGTCTTGAAAAGGGTGTGGGAGTTTGATAGGCTGTAGGATCGGAGTACTGATGAATGATGATTTGTTATACGAAGTATATGTTAGTGTCGATTTTTGTCAAGTGAATGAGGAGAATCTGTAAAAATTTCAAAGTGAATAAAACAGATAGAACCTACAATCAGTTCTTTAATCACAATCAGTACAGTATTGTTTCTGTTCAAAAATTTGTCCTACATTGTAATTATGAGACTTTGATATCAGTGTCTTCTTGTCTACAATCTTATGTACTTAGCAATCAAGTTATGAAAGTTTCTGAACTTCAATGTTGATATAGCAGTTTAAGTTTTCTAAACATGAAATTTAAATTTTTTTGTAGCGCGTAATATTGTAAATGGTCTATTACTCTATTATATGCAGGTTCTAAGGCATTGAGAAAATGGTGATGGATTCAGCAACACAATGTTATGTGCTGTAGTGCTGTACTGTTGTACCAGACCTATCATGATTTTGATGAGGAATGCCACTTGGAGGAGGAAGACGCACTTTATTAATAAAGCGACCATAGTGTCTAATATTAGTGGTCCACAATAAATTTATGTGAACCAGGTTTATTCAAGAGTTTCTAAGGAAAGAATTGCTAATCTTTGAGTGTAACAAGAGCAACCTCTTTATTCCCACTACTCTACATGCATGATGCAACAGCCTTTTATTTCATAAATCCAAAATGTAACAAACAATCCTTATGAAAAAAAGGTAAAGCAAAACTTGTCTGTTTGCATGTTTTTCATTCACTTTCCACGTTAAGAACATCATCAAGAAGCCCAAAACAAAGTTATACTCCGACTCTTCTCTCTTTTTTAGATTCCTTCATATCTTTTTTACGTCAATTCATCCACTTCATTTGTTTTTCCCTTTGATTTGTAGGCCATGCACGCACGACGCATCCCTTAATACAGTATATTACTTTATCCTTTTTCTTTTTTACACAAAGGGCTTATTCAGTAAGGATATTCAAGAAAATTCCTTTTAAAGGTTTATCATCTATAATGTGGACCAGCAAAAAAATTACAATAAAAATAAGGAAAATCATATACATTTTTTTTTTTTTTTTTTTTTGTTGATAAATTTATATACATAAGCTTATGGCTACATATAAGGCGCAAAAAAAAAAAAAAAAAAAAATAATTACACGGTTTTGCATGTGAATTTTTCATGCACGCATTCTTAAATTAATACTCCATCCGTCCCTAAATTACATTCCTCTTTCTAGCATTTATTCCTCACATAATAGAGAGAAAGAGGAATGTAATTTAGGGACGGAGGGAGTACTAAACTAAAAAAATGTATTAAATATTCTTTCAAAAAAAAAATGTACTAAATAATTATTCTTAGTAAGGACTACACATATATAAAGTTACCCTAAAAAAAATTTTCTAAACAAGTGAAATGGGTTAAACTAGTTAACTAGATATTTATTATTTTCACCTATCTTATTACATAGTACTAAAAAAAAATAATTTTCAATTTTCTCATTATAAGGTACTTATTACAGATACTAAAAGTGTGTGAATTACACACGTCGGTTGAGATAATGCTTTTTCATGACTTATTGCATGCATTATATGCGTCTAAATTTAAGCGTGTTTAGCGACCCCATAATTTATGTATGGTAAATAACCTATATGATAAACCCAAAAGAAAAGGGGACTTCCAAAGGGATATTCATATACTCAGTGAAGATGCAAAGTCTAGTCACCAAAGCAAAAGCATGTTATTTTATTAAAATTGGGTCAATGAGCAGGAAAGAAAAGAGGGGAGGAATCTCTTTGTAATTTCTTCCCTTCAAAAATTCTTATTTTACTCATCTTATCTTCACACCAATGCAATTGTTCTTGTGTTATTTCTGCCATCCTTAAAACTCTTGATACCACTTTTAAATCAATTAAACTCATCAAAATCTCCATCTCTTCCTCCCTTGTTAGATTCCTCTTTTTGAAGCATATACACGAACGTTGTAATTCATTCAGCTTCAACTTCTTCTGCAAATATACATTATTCATAATATGTTACGGACACATATGCGTCATTTTAATAAAACTTAACGAGAGATATCCATCTGTATTTAAAAAGTGTAACAATTTCACACTTTCACTAATATGTACATGACTGAACAACAAACACACACTCACTTTAATCATTAATAACTTTGACTAAATTATTAACAAAATTATTAAAAAATAGATAATTGTTGACATATATATTGATGCTAATTAAATTGAACTAATTACTAACCTTTTTGTTGCATTTCTTGAACACTTTGAGAACGGTAGGATCGATTGATCCTCTTGGACGTACTTTAAAAAAAGAAGTGATAACTTGGCAATGACTCTCTCTATCTGCTTTAAGAAAGTTCATAAATGTTTGAATTGAATCTTCTAGTATTTCAAGGAACAATGTTGATGCTATTCTTCCTCCACTTAATTCCTTTTCTTCTCCTTCATAATCTGTTCGAACAATATAATGATGTAAGAACTACTTTGTAATAATCAATAATATATTCGGGTTCATAATGGACATATATAGCTACATAAAATTGTTAGACCGTATGAATAATCTATATGTTTCGTCGTAAATCCTCAATTTTCTAAAGACAGACAACTATATAATATGGCTAAAGAATTGTACCTCCGCTAATACAAAACTGAAAGTATACGAAACCTTTTCTTTGGTTGAACTCTTGGCACATTTTGCATTATGATTTCATACTTTATGATTCATGTACACTAAAATAACAATAGGTTATATAAATGTGTACGTTGAACCAATGATTAGTTATGATGATTAGGCTAATTCTCATGCATTATTATGAAGTAAACTTTATTAAGACCGCACACTAAATCATCAAGATTCTTCATTATTCCATTGTACTCACTTTTAACTAGAATAACTCAAAAAGGCAAGTAACCAAAACAAGAAAAGCATGTAATGAAACATATTTTAGATTATTTTGAATATAATTAGGTGCAAATTAGACTTTAAGCCTATTTTTTAGTGTTTAGAGAGCCACAAGGGCAGATAATGAGAATCGATTTTATGATCTCTTAAAACTGGAAGGGAAGCTCTCACTATTTGAGTTATCCCGCACTCTCAACGAACTATAAGATGTTACACTAATGTTTTCCTGAATTATGTTACTCAAGCCATATACAAGTCATGTAAATTTGGTTCTAAGCTTAATAGTAAATAAAATTAAAATGAAACTCACCATGATATTCAGGGACTTGAAGCAATTTAGGAGCATGACTTCGCATTCGCGCGTAAATTTCTGGCCTTTTACCGCGTTGATAAGGCTCATTTTCAATGTACCTTTGAAGAAGTACTTGAAATTGCTGGAATTGCTGTGCAATATAAGCCGGGCAACCAGGGTCTACTAGTTCGGTTTTCGACACGAGCTTTCGCTTGAAGGTTACATAGTTCCAGTTAAGCGCCTCCCACGTTAAACATATTTGAGCAACATATGCAACCTCTAGTTCATTATAAGGGTTGTTCTTGTAGATTTCGTCGCCTGAACTTGGCTTCTTCTTGTTACCAAGTTTGTGTACTATTCTTTGGGATATTGATCTTGGTTCCACTTGGAATGACTTCAATGATTCTACGCAATCAATTACAAAATTAATCAGTTAAACAAGAACTTGTTCTCTTCAGCTTATTTATTTCAACAAATACTTATTTATGATTTTTGTTCAAATTAGACGACCAGAAATATTTCGATTATATGTATAAACTTATTAAACAATGACAAAAGAATCAGACCAGATCAAAGCAAATCTTAGAATATTCGGATTAAATTATCTTATTTCAAATGAAGAGAGCAAGTCAAGTTGACGAAAGTAATACTTGGGTAGTTGAATGCTTAACTTAGAAGTAATGTGGGTAAAATGGTCATTTTCTTTCGTTTTAGAATGCAAGTTACCCAATATAGGAAAATCTATGTGGTACCATTATAACAACCTTTTTGACATATTCATATAATCCCTTGTAAGTAAGGAATCGAATGGATCTCTTATAAAAATAAAATAGTTTAAAATTTGGATAAAAATGTAAATTCTCACCATAAATAATAAAAACATAAAATTAATTAGATAGTATCCATCAAAATTAAACTACAATGAAGCAAATTATGTTGTTAGGTAATAAACAAGTAACAACTATTGATGTACTTGTATAACATACCAGTTTCATGAAGCTTTTGTGCGCTAATTCTGTCGAGAAACATCATCTCCTCATCATATTTTTGATACACGGCATAAGACTCCCATTTAGGGCAGCTCCTTCTAGACGAGGAAGAGAACGGATCATCTGTACACGAATCCCCTATCGAACTTCTCCATTCGGAGGAACTCTTAGAGGTTGATCCAATCGTGTACGTGTCCTCGAAAATCATCTCTTTCTCTTTTTCCTTGTCTATGATCAATTTTTTTGACTCGGATTTTGGAGGGGCAAATATTAGAAATTTGTCATCCCTAGTGAAATTATTCGCGTCTTTCTTTTTTGCTACTTCGATTTTCTCTTCACTCTTTTCGAAATTCACCTCTTCTTTTTTTGCTACTTCAATTTTCTCTTCACTCTTTTCTCCTACAAAATCAAGAACAGTTAAATAAACAATCTTAATTAATTATACCCAATCAATTAAAGATATTAATAATCGAATTTAGTCTATATGCTTGGGACGGTAAAAAAAACATACATAAATTTTTTTAAAGGACGGAAAACATACGTACATACCATGAATTTTATTAAAAATTGGAGGTTTTCGACGCATCTCCTCGTAGATTTCTTGACTTTTGTGGTTGCTATCATCTTCTTCTATGAACTCAGAGATTTGATCAGTCAAATAATTGGATTCGTCGTAGCTTAATGCATAATCTTCATTTTCAACCTCATAAGCATTGTTCCGAACAATATCACCATTTTTATAACCACCATCGAGTTCTGAAGAGCTAATAGTCGAGCTCTCAAAACAGTATGCTTGCTCTTCCTTAAAATCTTCAACAGGATCTTGAAATATTAATACACTCTCATCGGAGTTACTATGATCATGGAAGCTATTATCTTTCGGAACGAAAACTAAGTCATCGCCGTCATTTACTACATGAGCAACAAGATGATGATCTTCTTCGGACACATATGAATACCGTATATACTCTTCTACTTGTTCATTTTCTTCGTCTATTTCTTCGTCTTCCACCTCTGTTGTTGTTGTTTCCTCTTCTTCTTCGTCGTCTTCATATAACATTTCATCTTCGTATTCATACTCATCTTCGGCTCTGCTAGATTAACAACAATATTAATACATGTTAGTTTTATTTATTTATTTTTTTTATTTTTTTATTTATGTGAAATTGAATGTAAAAAAATTAAGTGGAATCAATTAACCTGAGAAAGAAAGTGAAGATCTTAGCAACAAAGAGAGAGAAGAGATAGAAGAAGAGAAAGAAGAACTTTGCAATGGTTGTGACATTGTAGAAGATGAGCTTAACAAGTGCTTTTTTTCTTGAACATGGCATTCTTTAATTTGAACTTGCTTTAATTTGCACTAACTAATGAGACTCTCTTACACTTTAAAGTATCCCAACCCAAATATAAAAGAAACCAATCTACTTTTATTTGGTTGGTTGCTTTCAACACGTTTCAATCTTTTTAGTCAATATTGCTACTAGCTTTTTAATTTTCAAATTTTTTCCTTGCAGTTATTAATTGAGGAAGTCATAGTTAATCAATTTGATAAACAAAATTTGTTTATCAACATAAAACAACATAAATACCTAGTCATTATGACATTTTCGTAAATATATCAACAACAGTGTGGGACCCATATTTAATAAAAAGTTGTTGATTTATTTACAATTTTACCATTTGATAAACAAATTTTGTTTATCATATTGATAAACTTGAATTTTCTCTTTTTAATTAGGATTTTTTTGTCGAAAACTACCTAATAAAATTCAAAATTTATGAGAAACTACCTAAAAAATGGTGTGAGAAATAAAAGAAGTTAAATTGTTGTAAAAGATTACGATCATGTTCTTTAAAACTGTTCTACTTTGCTGAAATCTGCTCTATTGTATTGAAAGCGCTGCTCTACTTTGCTCTGCTGATCCAATCTGCTCTACTTTGCTTGACCAGAAGCTCAGAAGAATAGGGTTGTAGGATCTCCACTGTTATAAAAATAGAGTTGAGGCCGTGAAACTCTTGTCTTTATCAATTGCTTCTTAAATCTGTAGTAAGTTTGTAAGGCTTTAGGTTCAATCCAAGACCAGTAAAGCAACAAAGCCCAATTACGCCAAGCAAAGGCCCAGACTACGAGTGAAGAAATTGGGTTATCTTCCTATAAGTAGATTTTTTTCTTTTTTTTTTTCCTTTTCCTTTCATTTCTGTGTTTTTCTTCTTTTATAATTGTTGAAAATATTATTATTAGTGTTATTGAACAATTAGAATTTAATTTATGGATTTGTTGAATCTCCGACTCTCTATAAATCATTCATGCGGTCATGCCCATATGTTTAGTTTAAGTATTTTTTGTATTCGGAGCATGCTCAAATAGTTTCCATGTTATTTAGCAGTTGTTGGAAACATTTGTGTATAATCAAAATCGATCGTTAAAAGTAACCTAACTCTGTTTAATTTCTAATTGCAGGTTTCATTGCAATGTTTGCAACTCTACCAAGCCAAGATTTTTGCTAAAGGTTGAGCCTAGCTTCCTTCTCCTATCAGCGCGTAATATTGTACATGGTCTATTGTATGCAGGTTCTAAGGCATTGAGAGAATGTTGAATACTTCAGCAACACAGTACACTGTTATGTGGTGTACCACACATTAACACATACATATCATGATTTTGATAAGGAATGCAACTTGAAGATATATGGAAGCAAGACACCCTTTAATAAGTAATTTGTATATATATGTAACTATTATGGTGCATTACCAATTCCTCAAATTAAAGAGCTTCAATAATAACAGTTCATATATAGTGCATTGCCTTCATGCACATTAGTAATACATGCTATATGTGTCCTCACACTTTCTTGCACATTATGGCATATATAGCGCGCACATTATTACATGTGCTAGTGTGTTTTTAGCACACAACTTGTGTGTAGTAATGGTTGAAGATCAAATACAGTTAGGTGTATGTTAGAAATTGCGAGACTTCATATAATAAGTTTTTAATTACTATAATTTCACTAACATATACCAATAATAAAATTAAGAATCGGTGTCAAAATAATAGCAATTAAGACTTGTTTTTAATGACATGAAATATTTGACCTGGTTATCTAAATTATCCTTTAAAGGCAAGCATGTGGTATAAATTTTTTTGTTTTAAATGGAGCAATTCTCTTTTTACTTATAACATTAAACAGTACTGTATTTATAAGTAATTTCTTGTCAAAAAAAAAAAAAAAAAAAAAGAAAAAAAACAGAAAAAAAAAGTGTTTATAAGTAATTTCTTATATACATAAATTTCTAATATTAGACCTCAATCACCCACTATTTCTTTTATTACTTGCAAATTATATGATGAAGCATCCCTAATTATAATTGTCTAATTGCAGCATATCCACACAATTTTCGCCAAACAAGTTTTAGTAGTTGTGAGATCTTTTTTTCCCTTGCATATGATCAGAACATATAAAATCTTCAAATTGTATGAACAAAATGGATAACATTTTATTTTTTTACCTTACATATATTTTGTTTTGTTTTTATTCGTTTATTTTGAATAAACATTACATGACTTTAAAATTCAAAAAAAAAAAAAAAAAAAAAAAAAGAGAGAGAGAAAAGACTTACACATGCAAAACTTAACCCTGAATCCTTTGTACAAAATTAGTTGCTACTTTCATATTCACTCTTTTTTCCAAGTGATATTCAAGCACTTTTCTCACATGCTGAGACATATGCTTGAACATTGGTGTAAATTTTTTACATAAATTAACATAATGAAGAAATACATACTCGTATTGTAATTTATACGACAATATATTACGGAGTATACAAGAACATTATATTATTATATTATGTAAAATAACTTAAGTCAAACCTAATTTGAAGTATGTAAAATTATAGTGGGATGCAAAATGTAATTAGAATATGTATCACTCAACCAAAAAAAGGGGTGGAGTAATAAACAGAAGATCAAATCAAGATGAATGAACATAAAGACTTATGTTTGAAAGCAACTTAATCGAAACGATAAGTTACATTATACTATTCTTGGTCCTTAAGGATTGTCTTATAAGAGTATATTATTTTGAAGTGTCCCTTTACATATTCTTATATGTTTTGGTATGGTTTCTTGATTGTTTTTTTCTTTTGTATACTTTACTTTTTCTCTGTTTCACAATAAATGATACACTTTTAATTTTTGATCGTGTCTTAATATTTGACACGCTCCTAAGCTAAAAACAACTAAAGGACCAATAATATTTTACTTTAATATATTTGCAAAATCATACCCATTTTTTTTGTTCCCCCCCTATTTATTTTCTCCCATACACACTTTATGAATAAAAGATTATCCCACCATTTTACTTTATATTTACTTTGATCCTATTTGTTATTTGCTCGTTTTTTTTAATATTATGTTGAAACTTCTCGTGTGAAATATTTATATACTTCGTATGTAGTTAATTAGAAGAATTCCCATCAATTTTCTTATACATAATTTGGTGAGTGTGCTAATAAAATGCATTACTTTTTTTTTTTTTTTCTTTCTCTCTTTTCAAACAATTTTGTAAACTTCATTCTCTTTTCTGAATTGCCACATTAATCATATATATATATTTTTTCTTCTTCTTTCTTATTTTCCTTTTGTTTCGAAAAGCAAGAATATTAAGGTAAAGATCAAAAGCAAAATGGATAGAGTATTAATTACGTTGGTTATTACAAAACGCGTAGAGTATTAGTCAATCTTTTAGATTTTTTTTTTTTTTTTTTTTTTTTGGAAAGGCATTAGGAAATTCATTACACTTATTTAGCAAAATCACCTTAAAAAAAGAAGTTAAGATGGTTATCACTAAAAGCCAAAAGTGGTTAAAAATAGAATCTGCGTCTTCAGAGTCAAAAGTACAGTTATACACACACTGCATTTCATTCCCTCCTTCTGCTAAGCTCTCAAACTTCGTATCAATGGCGTTTTCCCTCACAATTTTCTCTCTCATAAAACCACCCTATTAAAGAAAACCCTTTAATCCATTCTCACAAATTATATCGTCTCTCCTATATTTTTCTCAGCAAAAAAATTGAACACCCAGAAACTTGAAACATCCCAAATGCATTTTCCTGGAATTTTTCTGGGTTATTCGTTGGGATTTGCTGTTCTTTACAAATCTTTGAGCTTGAAAGGTCCAAATTTCTCAGAATTTTACTCACATTGAGTTTTAATTCATACCCATTTTCCCCCTTCCCCTGTTTTTCAAAATTTCTAATAATGGAAGCTGAGAACCATGGAAGTAAGAGATCTAGGGCTTCATTGTCTCGGGATTTTCCGCCACAATTTGGGATTTCAAACTCACCCTTTATGGAATTTCCAACAGTGAAGAGAGTTCATCATTATACTCGAGATTTTCCACCTGGGTGTGGCCCAAATTCCCCAAAAATCAATCAAAAACCCTCTGAAAAACCTACTGAGAGTGAGAAAATTCCTAGGTTTTGCAGTAATTCCACTGCTTGGAGACGTTCTGTGCCTGCTGTGAGAAGTAAGCCATCAATGGATGATGGAATTCCTGTGAAAATTCCTCAGAATGTGAAGGGAAAAGCGGTGCCGGGTTCGGGTTTCGACGCATTTACTGAGAGAAGTGCAGAAGATAGGAAGAAAGAGAAGGTGGATGAGATGAAGAAACCCCAGAACATTTCTAGGGAAAGGGTGAAAGTTTTGGAAATGGTGGAATTGTTTAGGAAGAGGTGTAAAGAAATTTCAATGAGTGGAAGAGGAATTAGAAGGATTGATACAGTAGCTTGTGCTGAATTAAGAAAAGAAGGAAAGATTTCAAACCAATCTACATTGATGATTGGAGCTGTTCCTGGTGTAGAAGTGGGTGATAAATTTCATTACAGGGTAGAATTGGCCTTTGTAGGGCTGCATAAGCATTACGAGCGCGGTATCGATACAATGGAGTGGGGTGGAGGGAGATTGGCCACTTGTATTGTAGCTAGTGAGAGACATTTGGACAAAATGAATGATCCCAATGCTCTGGTTTACATTGGGGAGGGAGGGGTTCTAAGGCGGAACGAGGCCGGGAAACCTCCTGATCAGGAGCTTAAGGGAGGAAATAAAGCTTTGTGGAATAACAAGGAAGAGAAGAAGCCGGTTAGGGTGGTTAGGGGGCTTACATTGGATAGAAATTATGGTCAAAAGATCTTGTATGTGTATGATGGGCTGTATGAGGTGAAGTCATGTATTAAGAAGAAAGGGCCAAGTGGGAACATGATTTTCGAGTTCCAATTGGCAAGGTGCGCTGGACAGCCTGCTGTTTCGTGGCAAGTGTGTAGACGGTACCAGTTTTGAGGTTTTTGTTTACTTGTTTTGTTTCATTTAGGAAGATGTTAGTTCCTTTAATTGTAGCTTGTTCTTGCATGATACATTCTTGATGTATGCAGCTCAAGAAATATCATTATACTGACATGATAGGCTTTCACACTTGTTGAATTGAAGCTAGTATATGTAGAAGACTGAAAATTGTAACCTGTCAAGGTTTTTTGTAATACATTATACATTGAATGAAATAGAAGGAGCTTCTTTATTGTTGATTCTGCTTTCATGTTATCCTTCTTAGTAATTTACACCTGTTTCTATCATCTATTTGGCTGGGAGGGTAATTGTGGGATGAAAGAGAGGATTAATTATGTGAAAATGTGAAATGATTGTCACATAAAAAAAGTTGAGGTAATTGTGCTACTTTTAAGCATTGGATCAAAACGAGCTGCACATTAGCAATGATCATATTGGCCATCATCTTCTGTGCTACTGCAGTTGGAAGGTATGAATAACATCGTTTTTATATGCAACATTATGCAAATGATGGAGCATTCTTCAATGTGCCTCGAATGAAGGGAGCTTAGGATAAGAAAAATGTGTCGTGCAGTAAGAGATCCTGCCACAAATTTCTATATTTATTAGGTATTGTAGTTCTCTTTTTCATAATTTTCAGCTTATGACTTTCTTTCCTAGTCTATTTTTCCTTCTTGTAATTAGCAGGAAAGTGAGATGATGGCGTCATCTGATACTTCGTGCTCTTTATCCTAAGATATTGAGGTTAGACTCCATCATTATGAGCATATACTTATACAGTCTTACGTTGCATCTTCCCTATTTCAATTATTTTCTCTTATTGATTGGACCTTTGTGAGGTGCTTAGAGCTAGCTTCTGTTTCTGCTTATAACAATAGCTCTTAGCAGAACATATTCTGTGCTGTCTTTGTTGGATGCATAATTTTATAGTTCCTTGCATGCATCATGAATAAAACTTCACCAGTTTCTTTTTATGTAGCATTTAGGCACTCTTAAATCTTAATACTCAAGGCCTTGTAACTTGATTAAGTTAAAACTTATCATTTTACTATTGAAACTCTACTGAAACCTAATGTGAAGTCTCATACAAGACGGTTACTGCTTTTGTTAACAAATTTCATTTCTGTAAGGAAATACTTATCTAGATCTATTATATCACCTAACAATATGAAGCTTAGGTTGTTAGTACTTGCTTAGGAATAAAAAGTTGCTCAGTGGCCAGGCTTCTAGATTCAGAGGGGTGGAAATTGGGGTGTGAATTCAATATGAGCAGAAAGAAATATTGGATTGGAACCAAAGCGTGCTATTGCAAATGACAGAGCCCCATTAAAGCTTCATTGATCATCAGAACTCAAATCAGATTATATGGTTTCTGGTGAGGAAGTGGGCAGCAGAGTTCAGGGGATACTAGAATTGCTGGTGTCTGTGACTCTGTGAGGTGCTGAAACAATTATGTTGCTCAGTGTGCAAACTAATTAAAGACCCCAGTTTAATCTCTAGTTTACTTTTGGTGTTACATAAAAAATAAAAAAAAAATAAAAAAAAAAACAAATTAAAGGGAAAACAAATGGGATATGCTGATAGTTTCAAACCCAAATGTAAACTACTGTTTGAGAATAGGAAGAATTCCATGGAAGAATTGGAGTTGTTAAGTTGGTAGGCTGATTCAAGTACCTTGTCTCACTCAATAATGTTGGAATTCATATCAACCTGCTGTACTTTTAAAATGACTTCAACTCGGAATTGGACTAGAGAACATGAATGTAAGGTGGGATCATGTACAGTATATGTTTGATTTGGTTGTAAAAAAATAGCCCATCAAATAATGTAGGAGATGCACTTGAGTTGAGACAGTGATCAATATTCGATATATTATTATCCTTGCCTTAATTTTAGTACATAATAAACGAACAAAAGAATTCTTATAGCTACAATATAATATGGGGAACAAATAATATTCACCTGAAATACGTCTACACCCCTAGGAAGATGGCAACTACTTTAGAGGGGACATCAGACATGGTTATTATACAGATTAGCCCATCCTAGGAAACATGCATTAGATGACAATTTTACAAAATAAGTACTTGTTCTTGTTATAATGGCGTATCACTATGGAGCTGAAGAGCACGTATTAGAACTTGTAAAGACCTGAAGGATCTGCATTTTGTACTATCCATGGATGTTCCAGAAGCTTGTGCAATGGAAGACGGTCTGCTGAGTCTTTAACGAGCATCTGATATTTTAACGATGAGGGTCAGAGGGGCCACTAAGACAGGTTTGAAAAAAGATTTATCAGCAGTATTAAAAGATGCTTACCTTACTAATCAAGTCCTTTGCAGCTGAAGATACAATGGGTTTGGGGGGAAACTTTAAATCAACTAGCACAATCCTGCAGAAAGATGTGTTCTTGCTGATGTTAATGGCTGATACAAGATTACTTCTTTCAAACAGACTGAAATGTGACACAGTCACTGAATTCTCACCTTCTATATGTGTCTGAATGTTCCTTAGCCTCAAAGGGAGGGAAACCATACAGAAACTCATAACAAAGGATGCCAAGGCTCCATATGTCAACACTTGCATCATGTTCTACGCTCTCAACTGTCAAGGCAAAAGGAAGCACAAAATGATTCATGTAAATATCAAACCCAAAACAAACACTCTAAAAGGTCTGCAGTAATAAAGATTTTTCACAGAATGCATACCCATCTCTGGAGGAAGGTAGTCAAGTGTCCCACACATGGTCTTCCTGCGGTTGAATGTATGGACTGCCCAACCAAAGTCTGCTATCTTGAGTTCCCCCTGACAGAGTAAACCAGTAAAATTGTCAATATTAGCACACAATCTTGCATATATGGAAGCCTGAGGAAAAACAAATTGGAAGCCTAGGTGTGCTTGTCACCTGTGCCCCTATAAGGAGGTTCTCTGGCTTGATATCTCTGTGAATCACGTGTTTTCCGTGACAGTAAATAAGAGCCCGGGCTAATGATGCAATATACTGCAGACAAATGAAAACAGGAATAAAAGACACCAGTTAGCACTCTGCACTCTTGACATGCTGAATCAAGTGGCTGTTAAAATCAGTAGAAGTATAATTATATGTCCTCTGTCATATATATATTTCAGGAACAAGCTTTGCAAACTTGCAAAAGATGGAAAAAGATATGGTGTGTTGAACTCAACTATATTAACTTGAAAATTATGAAGACCAACATATAAGTATGAGCTGGATTTGGTATCAGATCATACATTTTGTAATCATTCCTACCAAAGTACCTCAAATTTTGTTATTGCTATGGAAGTAACTTACAGTTGCTGCGCGCTTTTCACCGAAGTACTTGCATTTCTGAAGCTCTTTGTACAGCTCTCCTTTCGGTGCATATTCAAGAATCAGATACACACGTTTCTGCATAGATAATATATCGAGTCATTCACCTTTGTATGGAACAATGTCTCATCTGACCTAGCCAACATCACTACATATAGCAGTACCTGATCATAGAAGTATCCATAGAGACGTAGTATGTTAGGATGGCGAAGATGGCTTTGAATTTCAACTTCTCGACGAATCTGGTGCTCAACTTGTGATTGTTTTAGCTGGCTCTTGAAAAGTACTTTCAATGCCACTATATGATTGCTCTGCTCCAATAATAAGCAAATTAGTAAAATTCTCAAAATTCTCCTTCAGGCCATGATCGTATCAAAGGGATAACAAATAAGGGTGCCTTTAACATCAATCACTATGTATAAAAATGGAGGATGAGGCACCAAAATTAAATCAAACATGACAGTGCTAATAACAGGTAATTGATAATAGACTCAAATCTTGTGCTTTTTCAACATGTGATGTCTTTACTAGCTAAAGATGCATAAATTTCAAAGAAGCTAATCCTTGACAGTTCAATACAAAGCAATCACGATGCAGTAATGCAGCCGAGATTTGATATCATTCAGTTACAATAACTTAAGTATCCCCTCCCCTTTACACATGCCACTGTGATGGGGGTCATGCAGCCTAGATTCAATACCATAGTTCAAAGCAATAGCCTAATATATAGTTATGTGAATTTTCTTTTTATCATCCTTTCTTGAAATTAGCTTATGTTAGTCATTATTCACACTTGTTTTAAATTAGGACTAGATCATCATATTTCGAGGTTAATTTAAGTCTATGCATATGCATTCAATTTTGGACATACAACAGAAACATTACAACTAAAACTTCCTACTTGAAAAAAAGGAGCAAGATTTAATGGCATACTCTCTTCTCTCTTGCCAAGTAGACATGACCGAACTTCCCTCGACCGAGCGGCTTTCCGATATCGAAATCATTTAGCACCCACCGTTGCTTCTCCGCTGCAGGAACCTCTGCAGATGCCTGAATAAACTCACACAGAAATAAACACATTCAGCACCCAAAAAAAAAAAAAAAAAAATGAAATTTGCCAAAAACCTCAAAAATCCAGATTTCTTAAACTAGATATCAGTAAGTTCATCATAAATCGCGAATCAAAGCTGAAATTAGCAAATCACAACGAAATCGAAATGAAAATAAGCATTTCAAAGAATCAAGTGCAGATTTTCGCACATTGCACAGAATCAAACAGAAAGATGAATTTGAACTCATCAGCAATAAATCTTCATTCTATAAATTCAACAAATACGTCGAATTTCAAAAATAATCCCCAATATAAATCCAATTTCTGGAGCAAAGAATGAACAAATCGAAACAAAGAAACAAAACTAACACCAGAAATTAGAAACTTTACATTTGAAGATTTATCATCAATTTCTACAAAACCCTAGCATCATCTCACGCGATTCAGAATTCATAATTTCACAATTAAAGAACAAATTCAACCCTAACTTATTAATAATCCGAAAATTAAAAATCAAAATCTTTAACTCACCTTCTCCTCAGCCTGATTTTCCGCAGCAATCGCCATTGAAGAGAGAGAACGTAGAGAGAGAAAGTAGAGAGAGAAAGAAGAGAGAGAGAAAATGACAGTGGTGCTCAACGGTGGAGAGGAAGGGGATGATTAGGGGGGAAAGAAATCGAATGATTTCTACAACGGTCGAATTTTTGGGGTGGACACGTGGCCCAATTAGAATTGTTCGACAATTCAAATTTTATTTTTGTAATTTCTTTGTTTGATTTGATGAGGAGGAGCGTAAGCGTATTTGAGTCGATCTAAGCGTATTGTGGCCGTTGATTGTTAAGGTTGTATTGACGGTGGAGATGGAGTTTGAGTAGGATTAAAGAAAATTATTGACCAAATATATTTGTTAATTAATTTATTAATACCAAATCTTAGGCGAAATTTAACTTTTTTTTTTTTTTTGAATTTTTAGTTATCTGTGAATCTATGATTTCACAAGTACAAATTCTTTGGCCCTCATTAAGAATTCCGTTAATAATTTGTATAGTTAAAATCTTGAAGGAGATAATTTGACCAAATTAAACAAGATTTAGAGTTGTGTGCAGATCTATCTAGCTTGTAGTATTAAGGGTAATAGAAATAAGAGGTTTGTATTATAGACTTTACAGAGTACTTTTTTACAAGTTTGTGGAGAGACCTCTTATTGTTGATAGGAGTAATAAATAAAGAGGTTTGTAAATGCAAACAGGTATGCAATTGCTTCCATTTGTTTTATATGTTAATAATAAGTAGAGTTCAATTTGCTAAGCCCACTTCTTTTCTTTTTTTTTTTTTTTTTTTTTTGTCAAAAATGTTACATATAAGGAACTAAAATAGAAAAAATAAATGAAAATATATTAATTATACTGATTTGCATGTAATCATACATTCTTGAATTAATATCACACTAGTGTGTGGCCCCGGGCAATACACCGGGCTTTGCTTTGAATATCAATACATATATTATTTGGCCTATAAAATCATAAACTATTTAATTACAAAAAATAAGTGGACAATAATAACTAATGAAATTAAATAAATGCTCTCAAATTGATGTCTTGTACAAATTAAAGTATTTAGTGTATTATAATTGAATATGAAGTACAATGAAAAGATAGCAAAGTTGGTAAGAACATTACTTCATTTATTATTGGTCTTGTGTTCTAACCTTGTGATAAATAATGAATTTAATGACTTGTATATATTGACAGTGGGTCACATACATTAGAGAAAATTCAAGTTTATACCCAGGATCCTAGGGTAGGGTCGTAATTTACTCACTTTAAGGTGAGGACACGCTTGTAACACAAGCTGGGGTGAAAATTGATAACCTGACGCCACTTAACTTCTGTCAAACTTGTGATAACTCCAGAAGCCACTTAACTTCTATCAAACTTGTGATAACTCTTGCCAACCCGACTTTGGTTAACTAAGGTTAATTGTTTGGGAGAATTGGGGCCAAAAATTAATCTAAAAATAATATTAAAAAATATATAAATTTAAAAATCGAGCAATTCAAGGTCGAATGGGGGAAATTGTTCGGTAGTAATCAAACACGAATTCGCGAATTAAGTCACCGCTGTTGTGGGGAATCAACCATTCAGTGCTCGTTTAGCCGAAAAATGTTATAGAACGAGGTCAACAACAAGGTGGAATCAACCATTCATTTTTAAGGTAATAAGAACACGGTCTAAGGGTTTGTTCTCTTCGGCTTAATTTGTATTCAGTTTAGTTTAGGTCCAATCAGTTCAGTTCAGTTTCTAATTTCCTTCTCTCATAAATAGTTTTTTTCAATTCTATTCAGTTTAGTTCAGCTCCAATCAGTTCAGTTCCGTTCCTAATTTCCTTTTCTCATAAATGATTCATTTTAAATCTATTCAATTTAGTTAAGCTCCAATCAATTCAGTTCAGTACAGTTCAGCCAGTTCAATAAATTAGAACAGGCCCTAAGTTACCTTACTGTGGATCAGTGCCACCAATTTTCGTAGCGCTCATATTGAAAGAAGACCAGCAAGTTGATCTAGCAACACCAGCTTCATCTCCAACCCATCGAACATCAAGTTGAGCATCAAAAAAAAATTACGGCTTTAGGTTGCTGTTGATGAATTAGATCAAACCAAATGCAAATTAAAGAAATAATCCATATCCTTCTCCACCTATCCCTTGGCACCATCCAACCATACCTCCTTGATCTCCCCATATCTGTTTCATCAAGAAGTTGTTTCATTTAACAACACCAGAGTCCAGAAATTACTTAGAAGTTATGATCTTGAATTATGGTTACATTGATTATTTGCAAAATTGATTGATATTATGCTATTGAACTTCAGTAGTTTGTTATCAATTGAATGACGATTGATGTCTGTCACCTTAATTTATTAGAATTGAATTATTGGTAATTTGATTGAAGCTTATCGCCCTAATTAAATCAGCCATGATCGATTGCTGTAATAAATCAAACACCATATATGAAACACTAGTCGAAAAGAAACTATGAACCCTAAATTAATTAATAGAAAGAGGGAAGAACAGAAAGACTGAAAAAATACAAAAATCAACTCTAACGGCCATAGTTAATTCACAACGATTAACCTTGAAGTAGAGGTAACAGCCGTTAGTTCGAGTGTGGGGCCCACACTTGTTACTTTCCACTTACTTTTTGCATGTTTTATAATTTCTTAATCACATGTCACTATTGTGGGGTTCTTTATATGAGATTTACAAATTTTGTATATCCCCGAGATCAATAGGGACTTGCTCCATTCATAAACCCTTGAAACGAGTTTCTCTATTGCTGATAATTTCATGAGCTGGATACCTAATCCACTAAAAATGAAGAGAGTTGGGTCGGACCATGGTCTAGCTGATTCAGTACTCATAACCCGATCTTGGTACCCAAAAACCTAAAGTTTCGGGTACTCAATTATGAACCCCCCTAATAATTATTACATCGATAGATGTTTGTATATAACATATATTATAAAATCACACACACAACACCAAAAACACCAATATACAATTTTAAATTTTGTATTTTAATGGTGACACCAAAAGAAAAACCAAGTCCTCCACATGTCAAACTCCCACAAAATCTCATACATGCAATTAACACTTGCCACCCCATTTCAAACCCTCATTTTAACCCACTTCCACGTACACCCCCTCTTACCTTACAATATATCCCTCTTACACTCCCTCCCATCTTACACACAACACTCATCAAATTTACAAAACTAACACAAACACATACAACAACATGCAAACCAACATGTCATCTTATGAACAACAAAGGCTACACCAAAACCAACACCAACACCACCCAATTAGCCAAACCACCCGTCAAACCGTCAAATTCCTAACCGCCTCAACCATAGGCACCGTCCTCTTAGTCCTATCCGGTCTAACCCTAACCGGTACCGTCTTAGCCCTTGTCTTAGCCACCCCCGTCCTAGTCCTCTTTAGTCCTATCCTCGTCCCTGCCCTAATAACAATCTTTTTAATTGCATCTGGCTTCGTGTTCTCGGGTGGGTGCGGTGTTGCGGCCCTTTCGGCTTTGTCGTGGATTTATCAATATACGACGGGGAAGCACCCAATCGGTGCTGATAAGTTGGATAGTGCTAGGATGAAGATTGGTAACGCGGCTTGGGAGGTCAAGGAAAAGGCTAAGGAGAATTTACAATATGTACAACATAAGGCTCAAGAAGCTACTACTACTAGTAGTACTACTGATCATAACACTTATCGAACTAGTCAAGCACAAACTTCTTAAGTAGTATTTTATAGGGTTTTGTTTTTGCACCACCCTTTTTTTTTTTTTTTTTTTTTGTGTTGTTTTATTTTGATTTAGTGTATTTTTTTTGGTTGTAGAAGTACTTTTTTTTTGGGTGGGGAGGCAAATTAAAGCTGTATGTGACATTTGGTGAGAAAAGTGTATGAATAGGAAATGATAAGTGCAATAATTTATTTTTAAAGTATGTTCCAAGTATTTTAATTAATTTGTTAATTGTCAAAATTTGTGTTTTACCATGCTAAGGCCCTGTTTGATTCACCTTAATTTTGCTGAACTGAAATTATTTTTACTGAACTGAAATTATTTTTACTGATTTTCTATTATAATTTTTCTCTAAGAAAACTGAATTATACTGAACTTATTTTTACTGAACTGAAATTATTTTTACTGAACTGAGATTAATTTTACTGAACTGAAATTATTTTTACTTAATATTATTTTTTTAAGGTGAATCAAACAGGGCCTAATTGTCAATGCAATTTTTTTTTTTTTGACTCATAATTGTCGATGCATTATATACTAATAGCTCGAACTACACTATAATATACTTCCTTTGTTTTGTTTATAGTTACAACACCACCTTTCATCACTAAACTAGGTTAACGAATAAATTAATCTATGAAATTTAAATCATAGCAATTTATCCCTTTCTTCTTATAGGTGATAAAATTATGTAAAATAATTTATCCATTTACTTAGTCTAATATCTTCCTTAAAATGCGTGCTTAGAGGGGGTGTTGCAACCGCAAATAAAACAGAGGAAGTATAAGTAAAATAATAGTGACAGATTTTTTTTTTTTTGAGTATAATAACAGTGACAATTAATTATGTTGCATTATTTAAATACAAATAAAAATATTATAGGAGTATTAATTTGAGAAATACTCGTATATTATTGTTAAAATTTATACTACTATGACTACCAACAAATCCGTTGTAGTCTAGTTGGTCAGGATACTCGGCTCTCACCCGAGAGACCCGGGTTCAAGTCCCGGCAACGGAATTTTTTGTATTTTTTTTAATTTTTCCCTTTTAAACTTTTTTAGCAACTAAAAAAAATGGTTAAAGTGAAATTAGTAAATAATGTCAATGTATAGTCAAAGAAAGTGCAGTTGCTATATATGGAAGGGGAGCTAAAATTGACACTATGATATATTTTCTCATAGTGCACACAAGATTTTTCCAAGCATTTTGCTACTTGCACATAATAATACTCTAATTAACTTATTAGTATTCTCAATATTCAAAGTGAAGTATATGTCATCGGTGGTGGTAGGATACAATGAGGGATCGGATTTCACATCAGTAGAGAAGTGTACATTAAAAGTAAAACGTCTTGCAATTAGCAGGCTCGATCGATCTTTAGCTCTGGCTCGACACATAGCTGGTGTAATATGTGCAATCACACAAGATCTGAAGACTGATTAGAGCCTCATATAAACTTTAGAATACAATAATATACTTCGTATGTACTAGTATTCAGCAATAATTTGATTTGGTTGAACTGTGGCTCAATAAAGGCTAACAAAACAAAGGTTTTTGGTTCAAGTTCCATGGATTAGTTTTTTCCTCTTTGCTTTTAAATAGCAAGCTTATAGTTAACTATTAATTAGCTCGTAATTAAAAAAAACTTGGTCCAAAAAAATGGAATAAGGAGGTTCTCAGTAGTTAAGAGGTTTATATTGTTATCAAGCTCTCTAATGGCCTAATGGGGTGAAGTTTGTTTTACAACATTATTGCATTACGTATGTACATAACAACTTAATATGGATACACCAAATAGCAATTAGTGTAGACTTTCTTTTACTACGAGTATTGTTCTAATTTTGTGTAATATTTTGTGTTTTGCCATTGTAAAATTTTCTAAAAAAAACTACCAAATCGTTATAATATTTTGTGCTTCGATTTACAATCTCATAATTAGCGTGTGCATCTCATATGTCGGCATAATAATTCACACATAATCAGCATATATATCACATATGAAATAGACCATACATATATTTCACATATGCCGGTACGAAGACGTTCTCTATCGGATAATATTGCCAACAAGTTTCTAATAAAGATGCATTCGTCTCCTAAAAAAGACAAACCCCGTTATTTTTCGGACGAAAGCTCAGTTGCCAAAAATACGAAGTTCCTAGTTCTCAACTCTTTTGTGCACTCAATTCCGCGCCTAAATTCTCTCCACTCAAGAAATAAATTTACGAACAAATCTACCAATTTCCAAATTCCAACTATGGCTGTTCAATTTCTATAAACCCTACAATCACACAACATCTGGAACAATGGTAATTTGAATCATATATTAGTATATTTGTCATCATTTTTTGTTCATAATAATTTATCGAATGAATCATAATTTGGGCTTGAAATCAATTTTTTGCTGAAATTTAGTGTTTTTGTTGATTACCCTTTTTTGCAGTTTGCAATTTCCGCCATTAACGATACAGATTCGAAGAATCAGTGGGAACCATTAGCTCCTACCAAAGAAGCTCAGGTACCCTTTTCTGGGTTTTAAAAATTACCTTTTTTTTATCTGGGTTTGATCAATTCTATCAATTTATGTTACCCTTTTGTACTGATTTCTGTATGTTGTGCTATATTAAATTTTGGGTTTTTCATATGATCATGTTTGAGATATTTTTGAGGGGCATTGCTTATATTTTGTGTTTGATATATGAATTCTGTTCTGAGTTCTGTGATTGATACTATAATAGCTATCTGGTTGATTGGTGGATTACCATATGTTGTTGGTGAAAATTTTCTTGTAAAGTTCAGATGACTGTGTTTTCGGCTGTGGCAGTTTAGGTTGTTTCGGATCTGATGCATTTTGGAACTTTTCCTGATGAAACCCTAATTTGGCTGACAATGTGACTTCAGATAAGCTGATATGATATCATTGTAAAGGGCATTGTGCTGATTATTGAAGTTGTCTGCTGTTAATTACTTTAGTTATGTGAGTTTTCTCAATTAAATGAGAGAATTGCACTGATGATTAACATCGATATATATATCTAATTGGTGTGCATAGGATTTTGGATGAAATGAGTTTTCAAAAGAAAAATAAAATAAAATTGTGATCAGGGAGAGGATACCATTTTTATTGCCTTGTTAATTTAAAGATGAGGACCTAAGGATTTGGTGCTGATTTATAGTTGTTGTTCCTGCTGGCTTAGTTATATTTTGATTCTAAATCTCCTTATGTTAAGCTAGCTCCTTGTGTTCTTGAATTTTGACCAGAGTAGATGAGACATCCTTTTCTAATAAAATTCACTCTCATGATTCTGTTCGGTACAGGAGTTCCACCTTACGCAAACTTATCACGATGGACTCTTGAAGCTGCAAGCTAAAGACTATAAAAAGGCACGTGAATATCTGGAAGCTATTGTCAAAGATCCTCTGGTGTCTACTACTCAGGTGATTCTTCACTCATATATTTTGATCTAAGTATAGATTCCTTATAAGCTTGGATGAGGAGTCATGAGGTCATTTTTATCCTTAGGTGGAGAGTACTGCAAGTGATGGCCATCTCTTACAACTCAAGTAAGCTGTTGCAACCCCTTAATATACTGCACACAATATCTCTCTGCGTGAATATGTGTATGCTTTTGTTGTTTTCCAATTCGTTTTAGATCCGTATCTTCCTAGAGTAATTATTGCCTTCTTACCCCCCCCCCCCTTTTTTTTTTCCTTAACCTTTAGGTTTGTGCGGTTTTCTTCATGATTATGAACTGACTGTATGACCTAGCTACGTTTTAAATAAACTGTATCATATTCTCTTATATTTCATATTATGAATTTGTATCCTTTATCTCATACTCCATCTTCTCTAAAGGTTGTGATTTGTGAAGAGTGCTTGTTTTTGTAATGATGCAAGACTTTACCACTCCCATGCAATTCTGGTGCTAGAACTTGAAGCATCATATTTTTTAACAGTTACCAGACACCAGCAGTAATTATAAAATTTTGCAGTCATCCCAGAAGCTGAGTGCTGTTTATATAACTAAGTTTAATTCTTCCATTGGCTTTAAGTTTGGTATAAAATTATTGGAATTTAATTTCCCCATTTCTTCATTGATCTGGAGCTAACTAAAAAATTCAACTAGTGTGGATAAGATCCATATTCTGGACCCATAGATCAAAATAATGTTAAAATTGTTAACTGAATGTAACTCCCTTAATGTCTGACTGTCTGTCTGAACCTCTCTCATCCTCCTTCCAATATACCTTCATTAGTGTCAAACCTTTTTCCACCGTGGTTAACAGGTTATCTTTATTAAGCAAGAACTACAGTGTGTGACCTGATTTGTGGCTTATTTGTTGTGTACTTCATTAACTTAATTTTTCACACCATCTTTCCTCCCCTGGTTTCCTTAAGAAGTTTTAAATAGATAAGTGCTAGGGTTTGTTCCTGGGTGCATCACCACATTATAAGGTTTTGGAATCTACTCTGACCCCTGATATTTGATTGCGAGTTGCGACTGCGGGGACAACCATCCACATTGCTTGCAATAGCGGTTTTGTGACCATGTTGCCATCATGACCTTATTCAAGATAAAATTTCTTCATTGATCCCCTTGGCCCATGGCCGCCCATCTTCATTTATGGTGGCCTGGTGCATCAGAACTCAGAAGCTGTGTTGGGGGTGGGGTTGTGGTAAAACTACAGAGGTTCAAGGTTATAGATGTTGAGGAGGGGCTATTTTTGTTTAGAGGAGGGGCATTTGAGACTGGCTTTTTGTAATTATACAGTGAGCTATAACAATTCAAACCTTGGCCAGTGGACCATTGTTGGTTTGTTGGCTTGAATATCATGGCCACAATGAGATTTTTGACGTATTGTTCATTGCATTTCCCCTATACATGGTCATTTATAGTTTCATGGAAGCAATGATAGCAAGGATGAACTTTTCTTCTTATTTTGGTTTAACCCCAAAGTGGGGATTATAATCAATGTTTGTAATGCTTGATGGGGCTGATTATTTATAAAGGGGAGGAAAAGTGCAAATAAAGTAAAATCAAAAGATAATTGAAGGGAACCATCTCTTTGCAATATTATCCTTAATGAGTTAATTCAGAAAATGCTGAATCCATAGAGTCCCTAAATACTTGCGACATGTCTAACAGAGTTACAGGTTATATACTTAGAAGTGCTATATCTATTATTGATTAAGGCTATCTGTTAATAGAATGAAATGCTAACAGGGTAATTATAATAAAATATGGCATTGGAAGCTAGAGAGGTCCAGAACTCCAGATATACCTGATTATTACTCCTAAACAGTATTAGACATGCTACAAAAGATTGATATTCATAGAATTCAAGCTTGTGCTCATACATCAAATATAATTTTTAGGTTCAGCCGTTCAGTCATGCATAAAGTGGTCGTCATCATGTAACTATGGTATTCTCAATCTGCTGATGAGAGATGCATAACTCTTGTTTTGACAAAATGATGATGGATTTAGGCTATGTTCTCCTCAACTTATTTATTTAGTTGTAGCAAAAATGAGTTCTGTTTAAAGAAAATAAGTTCTGTAAAAATAAGTCAAGATCAGCAACAGTTAAGTTCAGAAAAATTATGTTTTTTTTATTTTATTTTATTTTATTATTTTTTTTAGTCGCAAATATAAGCTGAGGAGAACAAGACATTAAGTGGATAAATGTAATATAAGCATTTTATGATGATACAATCCTCCACTTTTATTAAAATTCCTTTAAATTTATGGCCTTTTGAGTAATAGATATCTGCAGCAATGTAGTGCTTTTATTGATTAATGTCATCCGGCCAGTCATTTAGCAGTTCCACCATGTGGATACATATTTTATCTCATTTTTTAATTTTTTTTCAAATCTCATTCCTGACAGGTTTTTGGCCTTGAAGAATCTTGCCACTGTTTTCTTGCAACAAGGTTCTGCACATTATGAAAATGCATTGCACTGTTATCTGCAAGCAGTGGAGATTGATACTAAAGATTCTGTTGTCTGGAATCAGCTGGGTACACTGGCTTGTTCCATGGGTTTATTGAGTATATCTCGATGGGCATTTGAGCAAGGGCTTGTTTGCAGTCCTAACAATTGTAAGCACTAAGTTGGCGTTCTTTACTGATGCATGCTATTAATTGACTGGTTTGCTGCTTCTACAAGTACTTTTGCCTTTTCTATTTGTCAAGAAAGAAGCGTTATTTTTGTCTTTTTCAATGGTGTATGCAGGGAATTGCATGGAGAAACTTTTAGAGGTGCTTATTGCTATAGGAGATGAAGTTGCAAGCCTTGCTGTTGCAGAATTAATTTTGCGCCATTGGCCATCGCATGCTCGAGCTTCACACGTCAAGAGAACTATCGAAGAGTCAGAGCCAGTACCTTTTGCTCCAAGAGGCATTGATAAGCTGGAACCAGAGCATGCCAGACTTAAATTTGTTGACAAGAGAAAAGCATCCAACAGTGATTTGGACATGGACAATGTGCCAAAGAGGTTGAATCAGACGGTTGAATTACAGTTAAAAGAACTCTCGTGGACAGCTCTTGCAGATATTGTCTTGGGACTCTTGAATTCACTTGATGGATCAAATTCTGAGACAGCAGTTGACAATTCTAATTTGTCTGGAAATATGAGAATAGCTATCTGCTTACCTTCAAAACAGGAAGATACCGAAATGCCTTTCGCCTCTTCTTCTCAAAACATCTCAAATGGTGAGTGTGATACAAGAGAGGAAAATATTACTGATAGAAAAGAAATGCATTATTCTGAAGAACAAATATATGAAAGAAGAAGCACCCGTTTGGTCAGCCTTAGGAGCCAGAAAATAGGAAAGGAAGATGCAGAATTTTCTGGGAATAAAGACATGGAGAAAGTTGTGATTCATTCTTTACAACCTTTCATCATAAGTGGACAGCAGATTAAGGATTTGGATTACTCTTCAATTCATTCTCTGGAGAATGAATGGCAAGATGTACACAATTTTGTTATTCAAACTTCAAAAAATTATGGGGCTCATCACTTGGGGCGTTTGCTTTTGGAAGAGGTTGCAAAAAGAGAACTTTTATATCGTGATGCATTTATGAATTTTTTAGAGATGGAAAAATTGACGAGGCTTTGGGGATGTGATAGAACGCCTGAATGCAGTCTCTTTCTGGCTGAGTTATATCATGATCTGGGATCATGTTCACCCAATTCATCTAAAATGGCTGAGTTTATGCATGAGGCATCCTTCCATCTATCGAAAATTGTAGAATCAGTTGCTCTGGAATGGCCTATGGATTTGGGTGTTAATTGGGGTAAAGGTTGCTTTAAGGATGGTAAAACTACTGAAGACTCTGTTCAAGGTTCCTCTGACTGTCCTCAGCGACCAAAATCATCAGTGCATGCACGCATTTTGACTGAGAAAAGTTCTTTTTGGGTACGATTTTATTGGTTAAGCGGTCTTGTGTCGATCTGGGAAGGTAATAGATTGAGGGCTCATGAAGAGTTTTCAGTTTCTTTATCCCTTTTAGAAAACAACAGAAACTTGAACGATATACCTGGTTCTGTTCAATTGCCTCACTGCAAGGTTAATAAAGAGTTGACTACTGATAAAATACTTCATGAAATTAATCTGTTAGAAGTCCAGTTTCTGCTGAAGAATGATGTTGCTGAAATGCTCGAGAAAGAAATGTATACGGAATGCATAGCCTTGCTTGCTCCACTTTTGTTGTCCACAAAAGGTGTTGATGTGGATGTTGCACCTGCAACTGATAAATATGAGGGAGTTACCACTAGTGAACTATCAGCATTAGATGTTTTGATCAAAGCCTGTGAAAAGGTCAATCCTCTGAATGTGGAGGTATACCTGAATTGTCAGAAGCGCAAACTCCAATTACTCATGGTTGCAGCTGGGATAGAAGACTTTGTTGCCTCTTGTGATCTATCTTGTGAGAAGACGGCTCGAAAAGTAATGTCTTACGGAACAGAATCAAAAGATACTTTATCAAACAACTATTTTGATTCAATTGCAGAGCAAGTCAAGGCAATTTCAGAATGTGCATCTCAGGTGAAGAATTTCATTGATCAATACAGAGATCTGGTAATGACCTTATCTTTATCAAATGCTGACATTCCTTTGCCATAGTTTTCCTTCGTGTTCAGTCTCACCAAGCAAAAAAAAAAAAAAAAATGCACTAATCTTGTTGGGAGCAAAAGGTTAGAGGGTCTCTATTGATTTTCATCCTTATCTATGCATAATTGATTGGAGAGGACAACATTATTAAAGAACTTGTAAAAGTACCTCTGTGGAAGGAGATAAGTATAAAGAGAGTATTATGTCATTCTAAAACACAGATATCTAGAAGGAACCTGAGTATATAGTGCTAAGATGTCCCAAATTTCTATAAAATTTCATGTCCTAACACGAGCATTAAAATATTTTAACAAGTGATTTTTTTTTTGGATATTATATATATATATGTTGCTTTGGCGCTGCCGCGCTGGAGGTTTGTTTACCCCATACCAATAAATATTTCATAAAATTTTCTGTTCAAGAAAAGGTCTTTCTAAGGAGATATTGTAAGAAACCATCTATGTTACACAACATGTTTCTACTTCCTAGTAGTATTTGCAGCTAAGTGCATTTGGTGGGAGTTGAAATCGGTGTCATACTTCCAGATAAGTTAAATAGTTTATGAAGTCAGTTTTTGTGCTGCTGTTGACTGAGTATTGTATGGTCCCTCTTTCCTGTCAACCTCCTCCCCCCTCCTCTCCTACACCCACCCACCCAAACCAAAAAAAGGAAGAACAATGTTGTCCTTTTAGGTTTTGGGATATGCATACAGCCATACACAGCATCAACTTGTGTGTTGGCAAGTGGGAAGAGATTTAGGTTACTGTCTTATGAAAAGGATGAAGAAGGATATTATGGAAAGCTAATCTAATAGACTAATATTGATGGTTTGTAGTTTGGTGTGGTTTTAGCAACTTACCTTCTGGGCTATACAGTATACTTTGTCATGGAACAATGTGATGCTGAATATTCTAATCAATCAATTACTTAAACGCTGTTCTGAACTTTTTATTAAATTAAATACCTGGAGATTTATTTAGAAAAAGTACCATTCAAAGGTATTTGTTTGCTTTCTTGTTGTGAAAGGGTATGTGGTTCATTGTGCGTTGAATTTGTTGTGCATGTTGGCTAAAAAATAACATTTTCTCATTTCTCCCTGGCATGTCTAATGTTAGCAGGCACATTATTACTAAACTAGTTGTTTATAAAGAAATTATACTCGTAGACCAAGTTAATTATGGCTTGCATTGGTTTACAAGGCAACTTTTTTCTAATAAACCTTAAGATACCTCAAATTCCAGTGACAAATTTGATAGTATTGTGTGTCTGTGCCGAAATATATCAACTCAGGGTTAATTGATGCTCCCGTTATCTACATATCATGTCATAGTAGAAATTGGATTCTGATACCATTTTGTGGTTATATATGCATGTTTACCTTTTGAAAGCTTTAGCTATTCAATGTCCAACCAATTTAAGATATGGCAATCATTATTTCCTATTGTCACTCACTTTTTCTTGCTTAGTTGTTGATGCAAATTATGAATAGTAAACAAGATTATGGAAATGGTAGCGGTAAATCTGTAATTATCCATTTTTGTATATGTGCATGCTTCTACTAGCTTTGAAGGTTACTTTTACAGCTACTCATATCTGAATTTATTGTTGCAGAAGGATATCAATGTCCCAAGAAACAGTATTGCTGATATCCAGGCTTTGTTGTTGGCACTGATGTGCAACATTGCCAGAATGAGCTTTTGCAAGAAACCTTCCGGCGTCTCGAGTCCAGATCATGGAGAATTGAAGCGAAAATGTTTCTTTGTCAATGCAGCAATTGCATTCTGCAAGCTTCAACACCTGGATCTGACAATCCCCATTAAAACTCAAGTGAGTCATCTGTGCAAAGTATTTCTCCAGGTCATTTTTCTAAGGTTCATGCAATTTTGCAAATTCTTCAATGTTCTTTACCCATCTTGTATCAGGTTGATTTAATTTTAACAATCCATGATGTGCTTGCCGAGTATGGGTTGTGTTGTGTTGGTGAAGATGGCGAAGGGGTGGATGGAACATTTCTTAAACTTGCTATAAAACATTTGTTGGCTATAAAACTTAAGTCTAGTCACCATTCTTTGAGCAAAGAATCCAATGGATCTCATGATGATGCAAGGATGTCTGCGGATGGGCCAAGTGCAGGAATTAGTCCACCTATGGAAGTCTTTACAGGACCTAATGAATTAATAGTTCCAGATACTTATTCCTCTGCTGAAAGCGAACAGGGAAATGTCATAGAGGATGTTCCAATCAACAAATTGAGCAATGGGGAAGAACAAAGCAAGCCGGATTCTCCTACTGGATCTGAACTTTCTGAAGATGAAAGAGAAGAACTTGAATCAGCAATTGATAATGCCTTGAATCAGTGCTTTTTCTGCCTTTATGGTCTAAATCTCCGTTCTGAATCAGGCTTTGAGGATGATTTGGCAGTGCATAGAAACACTAGTCAGGCAGACTATCAGTCCAAAGAGCAGTGTGCTGATGTGTTCAAATATATACTGCCATATGCGAAGGCTTCAACTGTCAGTTTCTTTCTTAATCCCTCTGTATGTTTTAAAGTAGTAGCCTGTATGCGTACTTATTGCCACTACTCTTTTAACTCTTTTTTCTATGCTTGTTGCTTGCAATATCATTCATTTCAGAAAACAGGGCTGCTCAAGCTCCGAAGAGTGCTGAGAGCCATACGCAAACATTTTCCTCAGCCACCAGATGATGTTCTTGCTGGAAATCCCATTGATAAATATTTAGATGATCCAAATCTCTGTGAAGATAAACTCTCAGAGGTGGCAGGATCTGATGAATTTCTCGAATCAATAGTGAAAGCTATATTTCTTGATACAGGAATCCTCAACCAGAAAAAGATTTCAGTTGGAAGGTAAATTAATTGCATTGCTACTTGAGTTTATTCTCTTGCTTTCTTCTTCAATAAATCTTTACTAGTGATGTTATGACTACAGCTGCGAGCCTTATATGGAGGTTTATAGCGACCTGTACTATCTTTTGGCTCAGTCTGAGGAAGCAAGTGCTACTGATAAATGGCCTGGCTTTGTTCTCACCAAGGAAGGGGAGGACTATGTTGAGCAGAATGCAAATGTATCCAAGTATGATTTATTATTTAATCCTTTGCGCTTTGAGAGTTGGCAGCGTCTTGCCAATGTTTATGATGAGGTAAGACTGATCTATTTTATTGTCATAACCACCGAAGCCTTCTTTAACAAGTTTTTTTTAACCCCTGTTAATTCTATGAGCGAATGCTAATTTAGAAAAATGAGAGGGGTATCTTCTTTTATATATTGAAGGAATGTCTCTCTTTGTTGAAACAGGAGGTGGATTTATTGCTAAATGATGGGAGCAAGAATATAAATGTGACTGGATGGAGAAAGAATGCTTCATTGCCTCAAAGAGTGGAGACAAGTAGGAGGAGGAGCCGACGGTGCCTATTAATGAGTTTGGCTTTGGCTAAAACCTCAGAACAACAGGTAATTTGCCTTCTTTCAGTACTTTGCCATGGCTTTGACCTTGTGGATAAGCTTCTCAAGCTGACAACCATCTTACTTCCTTGTATTGACCAAAATGTATAGTGTTCTTGCCTCAAAACAAAAGTGTGAAGGGTGGGATGTTGAAGTGTAAGAGTTTATCAGCTACTAGTAGTGTAGTAGTATCCATATATTTTTTCATTTGAGTATCTGATTTTCATGACGCTTAGAATTGCTGGTCACAGAGTCAAGGAAGGGAATGACAAAGTGAGTCTATGATGCAGACTATCTTGAGAACTAACTTTCTCTCAATCCAAATGGAGGGTGTTTGGGGTGGGTGGGGTGCGGAGAGGGTTGGGGGAAGTTTCTTCTTTTATTTAATTTTTCATTTTTTCTAAAGGTACTGGCATGACTTGCTTATATTTTGCTATCCTTCCGATGTAAACTACAGAGTGAGATACACGAGATGTTGGCACTGGTGTATTATGATGGTCTTCAGAATGTAGTACCATTTTATGATCAAAGATCTGTTGCGCCAACTAAAGATGCAACTTGGATGATGTTTTGTAAAAATGCAAAGAAACATTTTGAGAAGGCTTTTGCACAGAGGTACCTTATGGTCTTTTTGTTCCTCATCATGTATACTCTGTTTTATTAATTTTGGAATTGGTTCTGGAACTTTTATGGGTTTTGATCTGTGATTTTAGGCAGGATTGGTCACATGCATTTTATTTGGGGAAAATTTGTCAAAAGCTGGAATGTTCCCCACAGCTATCACTCTCGTATTATGACAAGGCTATTGTTATAAACCCATCAGCAGTTGATGCGATTTATAGGATGCATGCTTCTCGCTTGAAATTACTTCACACATGTCAGAGGACAAATGTTGAAGATCTTAAGGTGGTATCTAATTTATCTTATATAGAACTCTTATTTATTTTTTCAACCAATTCTATGTTTGGGCATGGAAAGGAATGTTTTTACCAGAAGGATATGTTCAGAAGCTTTTTTTTTTTTTAATTTGCTAGCAGTGCAACTATCTTACTTTTTCCATCCTAAAATAATTATCAGTCTTTAAAAAGTTTACCTGATAAACAGAACTTTCTGTAAATAGTGATTATGTGATTTTGTAAGTCTCGACTCTATCATGCCATGTTTCCTCAAAGTCTTCACACTTGCATGGCATCTTTTAGGAATACTGTTAATTAAGCTCGATTTGCTGGCTCGTATGTCTTTTCAGCCTTCACTGGACAGTTTCTGTAATTGTCTTTTGAACTCTCTGCAAATTGACTTTGCTCTATTTGATCTAGGTTTTTGCAGATTATTCCTTCAATCAGACAACCAAAGAGAAAGTAATGAATATCCTTGATAAAGTAGAGATTGATAGGAAGGAGAATGTCCTATCTGGTCATGATGGCCCTATCCATGAGAAAGTTCATCAATTGGATGAACCCTGGCACATGCTGTATAATGATTGCCTTTCTGCTCTTGAGATATGTGTGGAAGGAGATCTCAAGCATTTTCACAAAGCTAGATACATGCTTGCTCAAGGATTTTACAAAAGAGGTGGAATTGGGGATCTTCAGAAGGCAAAGGATGAGATGTCTTTCTGCTTCAAGTCATCACGCTCTTCCTTCACAATTAACATGTGGGAGATTGATAGTTCTGCAAAAAAAGGAAGGTTTAAACTCCATTCATTCTATATTAAATTACCTTTCCTCAATCTTGATGATGCCTTTCATTTCTGTGGGGCAAAAATTTTAGCATATGTGGCCCAATTTACTATTTTGAGACTTCATGAAAAGTTTGTGGGTACTCTATAGACTGTACAATCATTTAAAGGGGCTTTACCTGTCTTGTCTTTGGTGTCAGACGAAAAGCACCTGCTGTTGCTGGGAGCAAAAAGGTCCTTGAAGTTAACTTGCCAGAAAGTTCTAGGAAATTTATAACTTGCATAAGGAAGTACTTGCTATTCTATTTGAAACTCCTGGAGGAGACTGGAGACCTTTGCACCCTTGATCGAGCATATGTTACTCTCCGAGCAGATAAGCGGGTAATGTAGATTAATTCTTTTACATGTTGTACTGTTGCCTATGATCTCTTACATTTCACTAGTATTAATTTATAATGAATACTAGGCTAAACTAGAAACAAAAGAAGTTACTGGGATAGAAGACCAACAATGTTTCAAATTTGTAGTACATATGATTAAGAGATATTCTCAATTGAGTGGGCCAGATGGGTGATTGTTTTATTTACTTTCTTCTGTGAAGAGAAGCTACTACATATTGATATTCCGCCCCTAGCAAATCACTCGGATAAGAGCAGAAAAGGCTGACCTCCATAAAATTTATAAGATTTCACTCCTATATTCTAACAAAATCTCACATGGGGGTGTGTGCAATGCTCCAAAATTGTAGCTGGACTATTCATCTAATACAACATAACCACATTGTAGAGCTGACTTCATGAAAGTTAGCCAATTTCCCATTCTTTATACTTGAAAGGGTTTGTTTCTGAATTGTGAGCCCAGCTTTCATCCCATCCATTCCTCTAGGTACTGACAGCTGTACCTTAAGAGCTGAAATTAACTCAGAGATCTGAAAAGTTATAGAATTTTAAAACTTAATAGAGTCAGCCGTTAACTAGCACCCAACAAATACAATGGAGATAAGCAACTTTGAATCCATCTCCTCCACCTAGGCCTTTGGCGTTATTTTATCCTTGGCTGCCATTTCATCAAGATTCATGCTTCCTACCCAAGTTGAAGGAATTTTAAATATCCAGTTTCTTTTCTTTCTTCTCATTTAATTTTCCTTCTTTGTCTTGTTTTAATTTTTGGCTTATGAATTTGAGTCTTTGTTCTTTCTGTAGAAGTCGTATAGCTCGTGTACTTAGTTGGATTTCTCTTGCCCCTTTCCTACCTTAGTCCTGAAAAAAGGAAAAGGAAAAGGAAAGGCCGGATTTAAAGTTTTATCTTAACAAAGTAGGGGGGGGGGGGGGGGGTGGAGGTGGCTCTTAATTTATTTCATAGGAATTGAAACCAATTCAGGTCAAGTGTTGAAAAAGTCAAGATGGCACAGTTATTCAAATTATATGGCTCACATAAAAGTCCATCATTATGAAATTACTAAATTTGCCCAATCATGAAAACATGTTCCTCGGGTCCGAAATTGACTGTCTGAAATAAGAATGCAATAGTTGTAAATCTCAATATTTGATCAATGATAATCTTAATAAAACTCATTAGGTTCATCTTCAATAAAGTTAGTTACTAGAAATTTGATTATGTAAGACTGTAAGTTAAAGATGGTTAAAAACTTACCTTGACCTTAAAATGTTCATCTAAACTGTCAATTCCGGATGAGAGTGTAGCTATTATTTAGTAACATAAAATGTTGTGAAACCTTTTGTTTTAAAATAGAATGAGAGAAGGAACGTCTTTAAGATAGTAACTACGTATCTGTGATGTTCCTGTATTGCCTCTGATCTTATCCTTGGCTTGACAGCCCTGAACAAACTCTGCCCTCATGTATATATAGGAACTTATCATTTTCTTATCTTATAATGTTATACCTGAAGCCATGTTCTTTTTGAGGGATAATGTGATGGTGTGATCCTGTGCACTTCTCTATGACCAGTTTTCCACTATACCATTGCTTTGTATTGGGTGTAGGGAAAGGGATAATATTGGTAGTGCATAATATATGTGAGGATTAGCTTGAAGAAGAAGCGAGTGACTTAAAGGGAAAATAGGGGAACTTTTTGTATTGAAGAGATTAAAGGGGAGAGAGCAATGAGAAGAATTGATAAGTTGGTTTTAGCTTTACTTAGCTTTGGGAGAGTATCAAGTCTCTCAAATTCTTGACATCTATCATTTATATCTGTAATTTCAGCTTTATTAATCAAAATCATCATTTTCAACTCTTCTTCATTTTCAGCTCTTTTTCATTTCCTTCAATATTCTAACTGTTGCTAACAGTTTAACCAAAATATATATTGAACTTCTTGATGTCAATGTCAACATGAACTTATGTTATCGGAATATCGGCATTGAGGAGGAATACTTTATGGGTTCCTTTATGTTATACCTTCTTTCCTCATTTGTGGGCGTGTGCATATATTTGGCCTTCTGGTGCCTGCTGGTCTGGAAAGAAGGAAATATTATCTAACAAATTATTTGAATCCAGTTCTCCTTATGCTTGGAAGATCTGGTTCCTGTGGCTCTTGGGAGGTACTTAAAGACTCTTATCTTGTCCATGTCGTCAACTGATGGTTCTGCCTCTACTCCTGCAAAAAGCTCTCCTGAGCAGATACTTGAGAAGATGTTTACTTTGTTCATGGAGCAGGCAAGCCTTTGGCCTGATATTTGCAGTTCGACAGAAATTAAGTGCCCAGAATTATCAGAAAGCACATTATATGGGTAATTTATGTTCAGCTACTTATTTCTTTTATCGGTCTTCAGCAAGTTTATTTTGATATCTTCATGCTACTATTGCTTGTTTCTTTCCCTTTTCAATTATATATTTTCAGAATTCTAAATTTTTCATGGAGACTATCACAAAATATGCTTGACTTTAATGTTCTCCACTGTAATCAATTATCATGAACTCATTTTGAAACTAAGGCCCCTTATTGTACTCGATATTAGCAGTCAAATTTGAAATTGAACTGAAATGGGCAGATGCATTATTTTCTTTATCTGCTCTTAATGCAGTTATCTCCACCAATATCTATATTCATTGGAGAAAGATGTCAAGCTTGAAGTCCTTGAAGGCTTAAATGAGAAGATACGGAAACGTTGCAGAAATCCAAAACTGTCGAATGATAGCAGCTGCTCTGGGGTTTTCAAACATGCTTCTGTTGCCTGGTGCAGATCTCTTGTAATCAATCTTGTTAAGATCACACCATTACATTCTAGTGCCTGTGGTGAAGCAACTGCTTCAGACAATGAGCAGCTTTTGTGTCTAGATTTGCGAACCAAAGATTTCTGGTATCCTTCATTTGGAAATTCAGCTCACCTTGCAATTCTTGAAACAAAATGGAATACATTATTGTCAAAATTTGAGCATGTTGTAGTCAAGAAAGCTTCAGAGGAAAATCTGGAAACAGCAAATTCTCTGCTGAGATCTACTTACAGCTTTTATCGTGATAGTTCATCGATAGTTCTCCTATCTGGTTTGAATCTCTTCTGGGTTCCAGCTCGACTGATCACAACTGGGCAGTTTAACCACAGTGCAGATGGGGTTGAAATTGTCGATGTGAGTGTACCACGGAAACTTTTAATGTGGGCATACACACTATTGCACGGGCGATGCCCAAGTATCTCTGCTGTTGTCAAGTACTGTGAAGAAAATGTTAAGGTACATGAACTATATTTTGCCGTATTCTGCAATCATGTATTTACTTTTAATTATGCATTCATAATTCATATAAGTAAACTCATTATGTTCAGTATTTTAGCATGATCTTTTGTGACCTTGCATTTTTAGATTTTGGTAAGTTTTCCTTTGGATGAAATTGGATATAGAGTAGAATTTAAGGGAAAGCTGTATATCCTTGAGTTGTATACAACCTAAGCTAGCTCATACAAGAACAAAGCTCAGGCTCATCCTAGCGTTTACAGCCCAAAGCTCAAATAAATACATGCTCATCATTAATCCTAATTACTTCAACATCTTTCTATGCAAGCTTCTTTCAGATGGGAGCTCTATTGCTCAAATACTTATTGTATATATAAAATAAAATAAAACTGATATAATCTGAGTAATTTAAAGAACTATACTCCGTATATTGTAATTCCTGAGCCCCTAATATCTCTTTCAGTATGCTCTGCACCTCAAATTTCATTTTACCTAATGCTATGCTTTTATCCCAGACGAAAAGCAAAAAAGCAAGCAATGCCTTATCCTCGGCTTCCACCACCAGCATGCCAACTGTTCCAACTCCTCAGTCAGGTATGTAAATCTTATTGATAAATTTTATGAACCTTATTGTTAGAAGAAAAAAAGGTCTCTACATACTGTATTATCTGTGGCCATCTTTCTTTATGGTTCCCCTCATGCTTCTAAATTCTTTTCTTTCTTGGAATGTTTCTTCATTGTATTGTTACAGCAGTTGTTGGTGGTTGTAAAGACGGTGTGGCAAGTCATGTTGGATGCAGTGAAGCTGCAGGAATCGCTCCCTTAGCTGATATGCAATCTTCCATTTTGCCTGAAGCATGTAAAAATTTGGGAACAAACACTTCCCCTAACACAAATGACAGCCAAAAGATTTTATCCGCAGCTCAACAACTACACCATTGTAATAATTCTACTGTCTCAGAAAGGAGAACTTTTGATCTTAATAGTGACGCAGAACCTGAAAGAAATTGAAATTTTTGACATGATGAATCTTGCCTTTTGTGCATTATTTATATATATATATTGAGTGAAATAAGGCAATTTTCGCGTTTACATTGTATATGACCTAGTCCCTCCATTTTGAGTATCTGTTTTGCTTCTGCAGCCTCTCACTCACTCACATGAAGGAAACTAGGAACATTACCTATCTGGAATTTGGCAAATCAAATCTCGAAATGACAAAATCACACCTTAGGCTCAGTTGTATGTCGATTCTTTAGTGTTAAATCTTTAACATACATTTTTAGTGTTAAATCTCTACCTTTCAATTGACTAGATATATAAATTGATTAAAAAAAATAATATTGGATTTCTTAATCCCTTCTTTTGACACTCTCATGATTTTTTTTTTTTTTTTTTTTTTTGACTGGCTCTCACTCATGATTTCGTTAATGATAGCATAACATTAGATAATGCAATTATGTTCATTCTGATATCGAATGAATAGCACTAGATTTTGACCTTCTCATCCAAAAATCATCCTTCTTGTTATCTAAACTAAAATAATAGGCAACCATTGAAATTAATTATAAACGATGATTAAAATGTAAATTTCAATATCATGTTATTAATTATGGTGAACACATTTTTTTTCAATTATAATGTATGGTAGACATAAAAGTTTCTAACTCTTGTTTTATTTTTCTTAATTTAACTTTTTCAATTAACAAACAAATTGAATGGACACGATTGCTCTTTAAGTGTAATATGTTAAGATTTTTGTATAGCACTATAACATCTACCATTACATGTAGCCATTGAATAGTCTTCCTAACTGAATTAACCTAAAAAAAAATAAAGCAAATATTAAAAATTTCAAACACATTATAAATCTATGAAATTTTATAATTTCACAACTATTTCCATTCTCAAAAGTAATTTTAGAAAATTGGCTAATTTTATTTTTTTTAAAAAAAAATCATAAATTTATTTTCCAACTTTTTTATCTTTATTTAACCTTCCTAGTATTTTATTTGTATTTCCTTAGCATTGTGGATGACCCATTCCTCACTCACCAGTCACTACATTCCTTCATTCAACTCCTCCTTCCGACCCCATTTTTCCGGCGAATTCGGCGGCGACGGTGACGGAGCCAGCGATCAGCTCTGCCCTAATCACCAATTTGATTACTAGCACTACCTCTATCTTCTCAGGTATTTGGATTTATCTTTCATTCACAAATTCTTTTTACACTTAAATTATTTCGAATTATTCCCCTAATGTAATTGATTTTTGTTTGAATTTCTTTTGAGAAAGTTTTGTTAGGATTTATAATTTTCTTTAATTCGGTTATAATCGTTGATATAGAATTTTTCCTTTTTTTTTTTTTTTTTTGTTGGGATTTCAATTTGTTATTTATGTAGTTTTGGTTATGGTTGATGTTCATGAAAGCGACATTATTACAATTTTAGTAGTTTTTATATTAAAGTTATGCTCAATCTATGATGATTATTAGTGTACTGGTAATTAAATCAACAACATTGATATTTTAAACGAATGTGTTGATGTAAAATGATTATAGACGGGAAAGTATAGTTAATTGGTAAGATTGTATTGAGCAAAATGAGTTGTATACGCAATTACACATGCAGATTTACAATATGTGATTTGGAAATAATGTTGCATTCCTTGCATACTAATGGACCTTGTGCTTATCTATTTATCTTACTCGGAGTTTTTTCGGTACTGGCTTAAAAACATCTAATAGTGCTTCTTTTCCATGGTTTTATGGTGTGTAAGATTTACATTTTTGTCTGTACTTGGTTTCATGGTTTTTATTGTTTAGTTTGCAAATTACAAGTATTAGAATTTAGAATGATTTACAAAAATAAGGCTATTGTAGCTCTAATTCTTGGTTATAAGAACATTTACTTGTAGGACTACAGTTTTATCGTTCTTGTGCACATAAGCTCATTATACTTAGTTTGGTTTTTTTAATTCTATAGTAGATGTTTGGATATCATTTTTTAACAATTACAAACTATTAAACATTAGATATTTATACTTTTATCTTGTATATATCATTAATTGATATTAACTTGCCATGCAACCTAGGCGTACTATCACCATACTCACCATCTTCACTCGTAAGAAGTTGTTAAGTTTATACTACCAAGCTTAAGCACTTTATGTGACGGGCCAACATTACTTCAGAGATGCTCTGTACTTGTATATGTTGGATAGGCTACAGATAGCCAAATATAACTAACCTGGTTTCTTATGTTCCTTCCTTCTAATTCCTCCCTCTTCCTTTATCTCAAACTAGAATAAGACATACCAGATTTTAAAACCCGCTGCACTCACAGTCTCACTTCCAGGTCAAAGCTTACTCTCTCATTAACTTATCTTATCTTCACTAGGCCAAATTCAGAATTTGTAGAAAATTTGGAGCTGAATGGAGATTGAGTTTTAACAGATGGGGAGGGGTTTTGATGGCGGGAATTTCAGTTCTTATTTTTCAGCATCTAAATTTAAATTGGCTCAGTTTGCAGTTCGAAGACATGAAATTCAGTCTTCATCATAATTTACAGTTTCTTTTGTAGGGATTTATTTCCAAGGGAGAGGGTGAAGAGCACCTCTCATTTGTGTTTATTTTGTAAAGATGAATTAATTTTTAATCTTTAAACTCATCTTCTTCTTTTTTTTCAACATTGCACACTGCAACTATTAAATTTTGTTGCCTTTTGCAAATTTGTTTGCTCTCTTGTTGATAAATCCGTTTGATTAAGAGAATCAGCTCTAGATTTGGGTTAGTTTGAAGTGGGGATTTTGTTCAACATAATTTTTTCTATGCTTGGGAGAGGTGTTAGATATGGGTAGATGACACATTATGTTGGAATTGGTTTAGTTTAATTGTGTATTTTTGCAACACCCAATGACTTATTCTGAAAATTGTGGTTGCTTTCTATTTTAGGTCATAAGCTGTACTGAATGTTACCTGTTGGCTCTTTACAATTATAATAATCGTATTTTGTGATAGAATGGCAGTATTATTCATTACATGCTGTTTTGTTAGCTCTTTATCCAATTGCTTAGCTCTTGTTCCTGTATTTTTGTCCGCCAAAAATAGCTAGGGGGTGGGTGAGGCATCAATTCACAAACTACCGGTGTTGAAGAAAAGAGTGCAGGCAAATGGCAAGCTGCTGCAGCAGAGCAATGGTTGCATTTAGAACAGGAACAAACATATTAGTTGGTAGTACGAGAAGCACTACTGCAATTCCCAGTTTGCTCATAAAGAAGCGAGAAAGACGTAATTACTCCATTAAATCATCCTCTTTTGATCCACCTGATGTGGGTCGGTTGGCTGAAACTGCTCGTATCTCTCTCACCCCCCAGGAGGTAAAAGTAAAACAATACTAGCACATTCTTTTCTGCAGTTTGGTCACACCTATTTTTGTTCTTTTAACAATTTTCCACGGCTTGAGCGGGATTTGTTAAGCTGTTTGTCTTCTGGTTTTAGGTTCAAGAATTTGGTCCTAAAATTCAGCAAGTCGTTGAGTGGTAAACCTTCCCATCTTGCCTACTATCCATTCGTTCAGTTTAAGCTTATGTAATTTATGATTGCTTGCATTTTTAAATTCGGGTTTTCCACATTTTAATGGCTGATTAGTCTCTCTTCCTTGTTGTGATGCTAAAATCGTCCATAGTCATATTAGCTTCAGAACTTGCAGAAACTTGAAAGTTGATTTTAACCTTCAAAAATCAAATTGGAATTATTTATATTTCCCGGGGGTGGGGGGGTAGACCAGTTTTTTTTCCCCTAAATATTTAATAGATAGGTCAAAGAATATGATATTACCAATTCAAGCTGCCTTAATGAAGAAAAAAAACATATGGAAATAAGATGACAGAGACAGAAGCTTGGAGCTACCTTCTTCCAGATGTGACCCCTACGCCCATATAGAACTGCAGATAATACTCCAAGTACAGCACCTGAGTATTCTGCAAGAATTGCTCTGAGTTGAACAACTGTAATTGTTAATTACTTAATTTACTTGTCTCATAGTGTTACCATATGCGGAAAAAGGAAACACAAGCAACATATATAGAAACAATGTTGAAGAATAAACAGGAAAATGCAACAAAAATGACAACTGGAAATATTAAGTTCATCATCCTGGTTTATTAAAGGATGCTATCAACTGGTACTTTGTTGGGGGGGAAGCACATTTCAATCATCGCCAATGAAGTAATTTATGTAGATTCTTGTTCCATATGCTGAACTAAGGAAGGTTAACCTAGGAACGTTTACTGATTTTGTTTAAATAATCTACATATGACATAGGATTGTGAATTTATTTGTTTTTTCTTTGTCCCTTTGGGGTTTTTAATATTCATGGATTAATGCTGTCTTGTGGTAAAATAGTTTTTAAGAGGCAATTTTCTTACCTTGGTTATTGGGTGTGTTGCATCATTGCATGATTTACAGCAGGACAACCTTGATCTAAAATAAGAATTTGCTTGGGCTGTAATTAACATTTTCTAGTTTCTTGTGCTGTCTCGTCTTAGCTTATAGGATTTTCTTTCCTGGTTTATTTATTAGGTTTGGACAACTGCAAGCTGTCGATCTTGAAAGTATTGAACCAGCCATTCGTTCAGGTAATAGTATTTACTCTTCTAACTCCCACTAGCTTCTGCAATATGACACCCCTTTCTTTGTGTAATCAAAGAAATCATTACGTTTGCAAGATTCCTCTGAGTGCATTATTATTTTGACTTCGGAATGTCATAGGATTGTAAATCATATGGAAATGATATAAGATTTCGTTTCAAGACAAGGATATATTTGCTTCTAGTGTTTATGCAAATTTAATGTGGAAAAAAGTCTGCATTCAACCATTGTTATCGAGAATACACTTATACACCTTTTTTTTTTTTTTTTTTGTCGAATACTATCTTGTCAAACCTATCTTCACTACTGCTTTCTCTAAGCTCTAATATCAAATTGATCTCCTCCAATCCTCTTTACAGCCCCCCTCTTATGATTTATCAACTTGTCTAAGAAGCGATGCAGTCATTTACTGAATTTTGTGAATAGCCTCTTCTTAAGTGCATGATGCACAGTATATGAGCTTTTTTCTTGCAAGGATTCTCCTAATATATTGTTTATCTCTTTGCCTCATCCCTGAACTGTTGAAATTTGATAATGTACTAGTTTGATGTAAGTGTATTGTGATTCACTAAATAATGACATTGTTCTAACAGACATGTATATGATCTTGTTTACCCTCTTCTGCAATGAGCATTGAATTCTTAGTCTTGAGTCTGACTTTTTAAGAAACATTCACTAGGAGAACTTGTAGCCCTTTAGGACCTTTGCCTGTGCTGATTTGTGAAAACCAAATCAAAGTGTTTGCGTCATTGGCATGTAGAATTCCGTTGTTATGATTTGCTAGAATTAAATTTTACATTATTATACCTGAGAATATTGGTTGCATTACATGATAATCTAGATAACTACTTTAATAAGCATTGAATATATATCCCTGATACGATATGGCAATGTACAAATCTCCTATCTAACTTCAAAAAGTAATCATATGTGCAGAAATTGATGGTGACAATTTACGTGAAGACATCCCTCAAACATTTGACAATTGGTAAAAAATTCTTCTTTTTCATAGCCATTTTGATTGCCCTTAAAGTTCAACTTCTTATGTAAACTAAGTCTCCTGTTTCTACTGTACAGGGAAGCTATTATATCTGCGATTCCCAGTTATGAGGAACCATACATCAAGGTGCCCAAAATTTTGAACAAAGAGTAACAGCAGATAAGTTTTTTTTTTTTGTATCAAGAAATTTCTGAAGATGTTCAATGATTCTTAGGCAGAACAAAATCTAAACTAGAAGTGAATCAGCCCATCTTTTTCCGAAACCAGTATAGTTTCAGCTTTTGATTATGAAGCTGTGAAATCATTTCTTGTTGTCAATCCTCATAGTATTGGCTCTGACCGTGAATCTTTAAATTTGTTTTCTTCATTTTGTACGTTGATTTTAATTTTTTATTTTTTTTACTGAATAATTAATACTAGTAGTTCATTACAAGTTTATTGACTCTAGCTGTGCTCAGATTGGTGCAACAGTTACCTCAAACCAAGTTGTTGGAATTGAAGGTGTAATAGAGCTACCTTATACTATATGTTACTACTTGCTAAGTTCCATTTTGAATTTTAGACTATAGCTCAACCCATCATACAAACACTATCTTCTCCATTTACAAACACTGTCTTCTCCATTTACAAACACTGTCTTCTCCATTATTACTTTTATTATTACAATTCAACCGTAAAACAGTTGAGAAATCACTGTTGCAGCATACTTTCTTTGTTCTTTTTAGTTGTAACCTTAGGATTTCAGCACTATTTACACTCTAAAAGTAGTCATGTATTATCTTGTTAGATTCGTCTCAATTTGTTCTTTATTAGATTTTATTTAAGTCTAATTTTTACCAAAATGCAACAAAGATATTAATAGTTTAAATTGTGCATTATTAAGTGTGAAACTCTCAGTGTTGTAAGTAAAACTCTTAGTTTAAATTGTGCATTAGTAAAGTAATATTTTCCTTTTTTTTTAGTCCCAAGATTGAGGATTTCACAATTGCCTATGCACATTATCTAACTTAAATATCTCAAGTTGTTTTTAGTAAAATTATAAATTGTTAATTATAAGACAAATTTAACAAAATCTTACGTGACTATATTTTTTAAAAAGGAAAAAAAAGTAATCATCATTCCTCCCTAAATTCATTTTACTACAAGAAAGTTTGTATACACATTATTATTTCCATCTAACATTGCAACACTTAAAGAATTTCCAAAACCTATTCAATAGTTAAAATCGAATGCTCCATTCCGAGTTAGTTTGGGTGAAGCGTACAAGTCCGTGTTAATACGATTGTTCCGTTAAACAAGTATGGTAACATTTGTCAAAATGTCAGGAAGAATCATTCATGGTCAAAAAGCGAAGCACATATGTACCTATTATGTACATGGGATACAAAAGATTACACAATGGATCAGCTACACAAAAAGAATGACATTTATCCTAGGCCTAATAATTTCTTTTACTCCTGTTGTTTTCTTTTTCCTTTCAGTTCTTTTGTGTTTCTCATCTACGCCCAAGAGCAACATACAAAAAACCTAATACTTGGGCAAGAGACAAAGTAAATGATGTTATGACTTATGACTGCCAAAATACGTCAAAGTCGGAACTATACAACGAGCGATCTTGTATCTCCAAATTTGCAACATGCCAATTTATCAGTCGAGACTGAAGACATTTACACAAAAGCAGTCCCACTGGAAAAATCCACCATTCACCTTCATCCCTGCAAATACAGCCAGCAACAAAGGAAAATATTATGAGGCAGGCAGACGACAGCCTATGTTTCCCTGTAATTAGCGAATAAAGAAAACATCTAGTAAAAAGGTTAACTTACAAGCCCCATGGCTGCAAATAGGGAATCATTTTGCTTCGTGATGCTTGAGACTTGTAGTGGATATAACCACAAATAAATGCAACCACCTGTTCACAATTAAAAAAAAAAAAGACAGTCGGCATTCAGCAGGGCCGCGAGATGAGCTGAAGAAGATCCAAATTGCCATTGCCAAGTTAATCCTTGTTAAGTAAGCTGATTGGCAAGTTGAGCCAGATATGCAAGTGTTATTAATAGATACTTCCTCCGTTTCTTTTTAGTTGACACGTTTTTTTAGTCACGTTTGCCAATGCACTTATTCAATCATTAATATCTTTAATTATCTACAAGCAAAAATTATGAAAAGTTGATATTTTAAAAGTATATAACATGACGAATCTAACAAGATCCCACATGAGTATATATTTTTCATTACGTATAAAGCACAAAACACGGTCAAAGGGAGGTGTGTGATTAGTGCTAAAGTCAAAGCGTGTCAACTAAATAAAAACGGAGGTAGTATTTTACTAGAGAAATCAATAAAAATAAATAAATAAATAAATAAAGCATCAAATTCTTTTAAATTATTAGATAAAGTCTTTAAGAAGATATAAACCATTATTGTAACAAAAGAGATGGAGAATTTGTACTTACAACGTTGACCAAAGAGGTGATGTTCCACAGAGCATACAGACGTGCAAGACCAGCTGAACGCCGAGGACCATGACTGAACAAAGCATTAATTCCAGCAGGAAATGGAAGAAGAATACCCAGTGGTAAAAAACATAATACAAGGAACACATCCACCATTGATACTGAATATAGCTGGAGTAAAGTAAGCAGCACTAGACTGAAATCCCCCAGAAGCAATATAGAGATAACCAAACCAACAAGATCCTGCAAGAGCACATCCATATAATAGTGATGGTAAGTTCAATATCCATGAAGACCCTTGTCAACTATATTTTCCAGCATAACTCAATACAAAAATTAATTAGCAGAATCCATTACCTGGTGCCCTACAGGCTTAGTATTGTGAAGAATGAGAGAGAAGGGGAAGAAGATATCTCTCTTTTCCTCCAGATCTCGTATATTTTCAATGTCCAAAATAGCTCCATATGACCTCTTCTGCCGCATCAAATATTCATCTGTTTTGCTAACATTGTCTAAGAGGGCATCTTCCCAGTGATAGCCTGATGAATTTCCTACCCGGATGCTGTTATGTGATCAGAAGCATTCATCAAGACAGTCACCAGAACTAAAAGATACTAGACGCAGAGGCTGAGTATACATATACAACAATATAAGAATAAATAAAGAAGGATCAACAAAGCACATACCTAGAAGGTAGCTCAGTTTGCATATTCCCATCATGATACTCAGGGGATAGAGACTCAAGGTTCTCATCAAGAGTACAAACCAAAAGACCATACTGACAATATCCACAAGCTGTTGCTTGAAACCAAGCAAGGTCAATACGTAGAGAATAATTCTTCAGCTTGGGGTTAGCATGACTTTCAAGCCACCTAAGAAGAGGTCGAAATGATTTCCTTAAGCATCCACGCCGAACCAAGCGTAGATGCGCATTAAGACCGGCCACCAGACGATACCAAGAGGTTGGAGGGACAGACTGAAGGGAATCATACCCCCAAAAGGCACGCACAGACAATCAACATTAAGGAAATTATAGTATCAAAAGATATTTATAAATATTTAATTCCTACTCAGACATGAGTTTACAACAGCATACCTGACTCATAAGGCTAGTAAGAATATTGTCACTGTGAAGAGTGAAGGGTGACATATAGCTTCCATCACCACCAAAAAGTATAGCCAAGGGGAACCTTTGAAGTAGATGAGGAGGGAGATCATTCCTTTTCTCATCACCACCAAGGAAAAAATCCACATATGCGAGCATCAAATCAGGAGTAGCAGCAACCTGTTAAATTCAAATGTGGGTTCAAAAATAAGCTTTAATAAAAACCTATTCTGAAGTCACTTCCTTTTTTTATCCATCTCCTTTTACATTACCACCATCCAACTCCTCACATATGCGAACATCTTCTCTCGTATCTTATTTCTCCTCACATGGTCCCCCCACCGTCCAACTCCTACTTTTTTTTATCTATCTCCTTTTACATTACCACCACTATCTTTGTTTTACAATATTTTACTCCATTCAGCTCACCAACCTACAACCAAGTTCCGGTCAAACCGATACACTTAAAATTAAATATAATAAAATTAATTGAATAAACAAAAACAGGGGGAACAATCAAACTATCTAATCAGTCATATTATCACAAACCTATCAGCTACCCCAATACCCTTTAGACGCAATAAGTTTGAAAAACTACGCCTTTCAGACAAATCAATATCTTAATTGAGAAAGACATCTTACAAATGTTACAAACAAGAAGTCAACAAAATCAGCAACCAGTACAAAATAATCCAAGAAAAAGCAAGTTTTAGTACAGGAATTACGTAATGAAGGTTGGTGAAAAAAAAAAAAAAAAAAAAAAAAAGCAAAACAGACAATCCTATTTCAAAAATCCAAAAACATTCAGATATTAAAGAACAGAAGAAAGTAAGCAGGTACAGAGCTTAACCTTTATCCCTTCATAAAGAGCACGAGAACGACAAGATCTTAAGCAAGCATGATCATATTCTGATCGAACAAATTCTCGAAGTCGCTGCAGTTTAATCCTGCGGCGCCACTGTAACCAAGACCAAGCCAATGGATATGCTAAAACACCAAGTATACTATATACTGATCCTTCCCACCACTGATATGTTGCAAGAAGATTAACCTCATCTACAAATCTATTAAAGGCACCCTCATACCTGCATATATGAAACAAGATACCCTTAAAGTTTGTAAAGATTTCAAGCACCAGAGAGCATTTAGAACTTGAAAGCCACGCTCAGGTGCATCCAAAGATCTATCAAATATATAATGGCTGAAAAAAAAGAAAGTACTAACACAATCTCTTTTAATTGTTCTGGTGGGGAGTGAGGGAGGTGCCAAGGCTCAGCAAAAGTGTTTGGCCCCATAAAATACATCCTGTGAACATGACTCTGAGACTCCTCAGCTCTGTTTGTTTCCAAGACCTGCAACAAGAAACAGCAAAGCAAGACAATAGTCTCAAGTTATCAACACTGCAAATATAAAATTAAAAAGAAAATAAATTGAAAAAACAAAGATGATTGAAGATCACTTCCGTAGTTCAAAATTTAAACCAAGTCATGTCCACTTAATTAGAGAATCCCCGCGCTCCCTCCCTCTTTCCAAACAAAAAAGTAAAATAAAATCAGAAGACAGGATTGTGCACCTCATTGAGCGACTCCAAGAATGGGAAAGAGTGATCTATCTGAGAGCCATGTTGAGTTGGAGCAGGGCCAGGTAATTCGTCGACCCCAACAAACCTCATACGTGCAACACTGAGCACTAGAGCCAACAGGATAAGGAGGCCCAGTAGAATAAGACCAAACATCCATGGTCCTCCAAACGTATAAATCAGCTCCTCAAGGGCTGTATAGCAATGTGGCATATGATATCTGTCTGAAACACATCTGTAAGGACATGTAGCTTCAGTTGCGCCACCTATCAGAAAGAATCAGTTTATTAATGAAGCGGCCAAGATTTAAGCATTACATCCTCCATATTGTAGTTTCCAGTGGTTAAACATGAAATTTCCAAATCTGAACAAATAATTACAAGAAATCACAACAGCCATAAAAGCTGCCATAACCTTTCACTAATTCAGCTCAGCAACTGTTAAACTCGTGCTGACATTTAATAATCAAGATTTAGAAGTACCTCTGACACTAACGTAAACAGCACGGTGGGAAAGCTCCAGTGAAGGACAATGACGGCAGAGATGTTCTTCAGATCCAATGACATCTTTATAAGTGCCAGGGGGGCATTCCTGTAAAGTAAAGCATTAATCTAGGAAAATGGACTCAGAAAAATTATATTGTGTGCACAGCCAACCTACTCCAAGCTAATGAAGACGAATTTTTGTGAGTGAATGGCACACTTATACACAGACGGCTTTAGAGATATGGCTGGCCAGGGAGCGCATTTTAAAAATTTATGGAAAACAAAAAAAATAACAAAGCATTCTTTGATGCAACCATTGATTTTGTCCAGAAAACTTTTTTTTTATTTTTTATTAGTTAGACTAATATGTAACTGAGTAAAAGCTACTAGATGGTGTCAGTTGTTTCCCATAACATACATGGCTAAAGGGGAAAAAAAGAAACATCTATCAGACCACATGCATAATATTTTCTACAACATTACAAGACATGTGCAGCTAACAAAGTAATTTTCAACTATACGACGACCAAAGAGACCACAAAACTCCAGTTAAAGATCAAATATCGTACATAAATTTCAATTAGACAAGCTGTTAGCTGGGGCCTCCCCAATCCCCTCCATTTTATTAATTTAAGATCAAAATATAAAAACTGCTTACAAAAACATGTACTATGATCCCATAACAGCAGCGCAATCCAATACAATCCAATTTAAAAATTTCTATCCTGGTCTTGGAAATTGGTTCCTATCACACTTAATAAGTTACTGAGCATTTTTTTTTCTTAGCAAGAGATTAGCCATCTACTCATGACTGCAACGTGGGTGACTCAACAGCCACTTAATTTGAGTAACTTAAATAAGAAAATTGTAGCAATAAGAGTAAAACCAATTAAATAAAAATTACAAAGAAAATTATGTAAGAACTTCACTTCCAAATTTACCTTGCAAAAGGTGCCATAGAGACCTTTAGGGCAAGCTTTTCCTGTCATTGTTCCATTCTCTCCAGCAGCACCTTCATCACCACCAGATCCTCCCCTATAACAAAGCAATAACACATCCAAGTGTCAGTGGAGACACTAAAAAAAAGTAGCAGAAAGAACAAAACTCATATATTTTCCAACTAACACGTAACAAGAAGAGACACGTCAGGCTCCAGAGAGAGGTATCAAAGAAAAATCACCATTTACAAAGACATACGAAGTATATTTAACTGCACACTTTAAACCATCAATTATTTCTTTATTTACTGGTGTCAAAAGAGGAGGGGGGGTTAAGATGTTTCAAGATTTTCAACACAAGAATTTGTACAAAAAAAATGTCCAATGCAAACACGAACCACTTCCATACATAAAAAGAACAAAGCACCACATATTCCTAAATTGCTAAATATCATCTGAACTTATACATTTATGAAACCAGATAAGAAAAATGCATACGAAAATGAAAGTATGACGAGGTAACTGCCAACTAAATAAATAACAAGGGAATGAACTATTGACTTAAGTATATAACAGAACAGCAAGTGAGACGTAAATAACACAAATGTATAAGAAAAATGCATACGAAAATGAAAGTATGACGAGGTAACTGCCAACTAAATAAATAACAAGGGAATGAACTATTGACTTAAGTATATAACAGAACAGCAAGTGAGACGTAAATAACACAAATGCCAGATTTATATTCATATCATTCACAAGACAACCCAATACAATAACAAAACAGAGCATGCAAATCCAAAGCAATAATGGCAATAAAGATTACAATTGCATGCAAAAGAAATTATCAAATAAGGAAGCTAATACAAACCCAGTGACAATTCTTCCCCTAACGCTGGCAATCGGCTGATAAAATTCACCGGTAGGAATATCAGACCAGTGAAAATGCACCCTGCCGCCAGCACCACCACCACCACCCAGTGGACCACCATTTCCACCGACACTAGATAGGGTGGCATTATCTCCAATAGTCAAGGTCCTCAAAAATAATAGCACAGTGCCACCTGATCCACCCCCAAGACCTTCACTGACGCTGTCAAAAATAGAATAAGCTTTCCTACTTCCATCTTTATAGCTTCCTCCATCAGCTCTCAGTGAGCCCTCAACAGAAAGGCTGGACAATGGATGCTCCATTGAACCCATGACTACAACACAAGGACAATAGGACACAAAGTGAAAATGTATACAATTAGTTTTAATTCGCATTAACTAGGAGTTCGAAAAGCTCACAACACAAAATCAGCAACTTCAATGTATTAAACAATTTAACAATAGCCAACAACCAAATATATGCATAATTGCCTTCTCCAAGATAAATGATCGTTTAGATAGGACATACGAACCCCTGCCAACCTATGGCGAACAGATTAACATATAGAACTATTTTCATAAGATATTTAGATCTAGCAAAAAGAGAAGTGTCAATAATATACAGATGGCATGGACTACAAAGTACATACCATAACCCACACTTCTGTAAATAATATGTGGAAAAAGAACAATCATTGACTAATACAGAGTATCATATAATAACAGAAATATTGGTGGACGGCCAACATATCTTAAAAAAGCAATAAGGCTTTGATAGACACTAAACAGAAGCCAATAAAATAAGGTGACATTCACATCTAAGCTCGCGGTACTTACCAACAATTCCACCACCAGCAGTAGAACCAGCTAAGCTATCATTTCCACTTCCACTACCAAGTTCACAAGGTAAATATTTATTTCCATATGATACCCCACCCTCAACACAAGTACCACCATGACATCCAGCCCCACCATTACCTCCATGACCACCACCACCACTGAGCCCATTACTGAGAAACTTTCCTCTGCCAATTCCACCAGTGCAACCTGCACAATTATAAAACATCCTTACTCAAAACAAAGGACCAAGTACTTACTACTTGTACTTACTACTTAGTAGATCCTCCCATTGCAGCCCAACCAAACATACAAAAATAAAATAAATAAAGTAAAAAAGGAAAGCAATAGGAATTTAAGGAAGGGATTGATGTCCATGTCAGAGCAACCACCGCAAATTACTGAACGACAGATACTGCCTAAGGTTATAGCTTAGGGATCTATTCCGAATCTCAGACCTCTAAAATGGATCCAGCTACATAACCAAATATACACCTAGACTAGAAGAATTTAAAATATGCGTACCCAAGCCAGATGCAGTTATTGTTCCAGATGGTCCCACATCTACAGTCCTGGCTCTATGAAAATGAATAACTGACCCTTCTATAGAGCCTTCAACAATCACGTCTTCAACTCTACACACCTGTGAACAACTCCTCCAAGTGAATTAGATTTAAATATTGATCATATTTGGATCTTGTTAATAGCATTCACTTAAAATACAGACCTGCAGAGTGAATGAGAGGGAAGAGTTCACATTACAATCTTCAGGAGGATGCAGCAATTCTAAAGGACAGTCATTGTCATCACAGTACAGCCTAGGTGTCCTGCAAGACAAAATGAATGAACCACTTTGACACCAAATGAAGTGGTAAAAAGGCTGAACTGTTAAGAGTTCAGCAAAACTCACATGTCATCTTTCTTTTCACTCTCCAGTGGGCCACGCAAGAAGGATCCTGGCCCAATCTGCAAAAGTTTATAAAAATGAAATGATTGCACGGCAAATCAATTTAATGTTCAACCATAATACAATAATGAACAAATGAATATTCTGTACAAACATTACTAACTGACAATAAAATAATCCAAACCATGGTATAAAATCCCAGGCACATCACAACCGCACTGTTAGGAATTTCAAGCTTACCGCGACCAAAATTTTAGGCCACAACAGCCACAAGCCACCCACATTGCCCGCAGCTGAGAATGTGTATGAGATTTAAAACCATGATCCAAACCATCACAAGAGGAAAGCATAGGATTATCAACACATCGCAGATCCAAAACAGAAACCTCCTATGGCCGAGGGTAGATTCAACATAAATCTAAAAATTTAAACCTTGACCCTAAATCTGATCGTCCCAATAAAATGTTCTTGCATTATTTCCGCCACCACGGGTGGAGCATTGCATTTAATGGATAACTTGCAAACTTTAAACATAAACTTACATGGATACCATAAAATAATGACAGCACCAAACGCTGTGCCTCAATCGCATCACCAGGACCTGTTAAATTCAGCAAACCTTGCCCATGAACTCCCAAATTAGCATTAGAGTGTATGGAAGATGATTCCTGGCATATAAATGAGAGTAGATTTCAATACATGGATAAGTGATCATGAACAAAAAAATTAAGTAATATTAAAAAACATAAAATAAAAAAGCAACATGACAGGAGGATGTACCCTTAAAACCAACAGATTACTGGCCTCAAGCAAGGATGTCGCAACTGCGATATCTGAACCCCCATCTACTAGCAATTGAGAATTCCACATCAAAAACATTTTCACAGACATACGAAGAGCTCCATACACCTGTGCTTGATTAAACATTAAGCAAAACACAGTTAATTACAGAAAGTAACTTAAAAACAATAAGAATAAAATATATGTTTGCAAAGATAATCAAAGCACCCAAACCCAATAATAAATATACAAAATTGTGAAAAAAAAAAAAAAAAAAAAAAAAAAAAAAAGAATGACGACATAAGAAGTCTGGCCATCCAGGGTCTAGCTAAAAAGATAGCCACTTTTCAAACCAAAATGCAAGATCTCTCAAAAATCAAAAACCACAATGGATGGCACCTTTAAACTTCCTATATCATAATACCCATTTTGTAAAACAACTAACAAAATAAAATAAAAAAATGATTTACTTCCTAGACGTATTTTAAAAAGTATTATGATGCTTTTATGCTCTCCACTCAAAAAACATTCAAATTAGACAGAGAACTGATTTTCTTGGCAATGTTAGTTTGCTACATAAAATATTTGATATTTGCATGAATCCAGAAGGTAAAGTCCGAAATAGCAGAAACCTTGATCACTGAATCACTCATCAATAATTCTTCAGCCAACAATTCAAATTCTGACGAAGCGTACTTTGCCAGCCCAAAGCTCAATTCACCACCAGCCTCCAGTTTAATTTGGCCTTGAACCTAAAAATTATAAAATGAAATTTAATTTATATAATATTAGAAGCTGAAATCTGAGAGTAATACGCTACAACATGTATCCAAGGGTGAGGGCACAAAATGAGACTAGAGCTTTCTGTTATGATAGATTAGATGTGTAGGCATAGACTGATCCAGTCCCCCAACACTGCAAATTAGAAGAATGAAAGTGAAGCTGAGACAATCCATTATTTTTACTAAATACTTCCTTGTTCCATTTTACTTAAAACAATTTGACTTACACATTTGCCAACGCATAACTTTCAACCATTAATATCCTTTATCATGATTAAGTAAAATTTATTTAAAAAAACAAACAAAAATAAAAAATAAATAAATAAGTTGATACTACGAAAATATACCATAGGACAATTTTAACGAGATCCCACTTGACTATACTTTGCCTTACATATTGATCACTAAAGATGGTCGAACAGAAATATGTGATTAGTGGCAAATGTCAAATTGTTGAGAGCAAAATGGAACGGAGAAAGTATATAGCTATTTCATAAAACATGTTATTGACGACACTAAATGAATAAATGAACGAAACAAACTGACCTGCACACGACTCCAAAGCAATGGAACAGATGCCTTCGCATGGTTTCGTACATACACATTGGTCCAAAGAGGCTGATTAGGAAAATCCATCAGCAAGGTGTTTGTGTCAGTAGAACGATTGTGGTTACTAATAATAAGGCTGCGGGGAACAGCATCATAAAGAGTGCCAGCAGCACCTGCATTATCTGAACATCCATAACTAATTCCACCTGCAAGCAGTGATGATGTAGGTGTCAAGTTAGCAATAAACAATTGTACAACTTTAAACAAAATATAATTAAAGTCATCATTTCACGAAAAATAATTATAATCTTCACAGACTATCTCATTGGAACAGAAAACATATATAGTAAAATTTAAGTCTCTCCCGCATAATCAATCTTATATGTTTACATAAATAAGTTTGATGATGTAATCAAAAGTATGGCACTAATTCAGTTATACCATCACAGTAAGACCTGAATTTTCAGGTCTGACATGAGAAGCCGAGTCCCGAGCCAGAGTAACATATAAAATGACATAAGCAAACCACAATATCCACAAGATACTCCCTTTCTAAACACTGTTCCTACTTAAAATATTTCATTTGAAGGGATACAAAATATTTCATTTGACGGGATACAAAATGTTAAATTCATCTCAATGTGTTTTCAAAATATTAACTTTTATACTTTTTAAAGTACGTATTTCAAGATATTGATGCTCACATGAACATGTGCAAAAGGCAAATAGGAACAAAATTAAGAAATGAAGGGAATAAGACGCAAAAAAGTTTAAAATTTAGGGAAAAAATATTCATAAAAACTAAAAGCATGAGTCTTTTAGTTAAAATTTTGAAGGTGTAAATGAGTTTGAGAACATAAAAAAGTAAAATTTTCCAACAGAACACTACTTAAAAATAATTTTATCTTGTTTCAGACGAGTCAAAGGACTCAAAGCACGTCATTACGTTTCAAGATGTGGTACATGGGGTACCACAATAGTTATGAGACACACATCTTAAAAAAGTGTGACCTATCTAGATTCTCATGTGAATTGTAATCCTATTATAAGAAAGACCCAGCCATCCATAACCAAGAAAAGCTGCTCATCCCACAAAATCCCACTTTTGGCTGGACCAAAATAGCAAATAGATTGTAAATCAAAGAAAATTTATGAAGCCGATGAATTTTTCTGAGGGCCATACAAAACAAAAGGTGCAGCAGGCAAATAGAAGCAATCAAATCAACATAGAAAAAGATAATGAGACAAGAAATAAGAATTAATCAAACAAAGATATAAAGAATTTCAATGAAGTGAGAGTGGATCAAACAAAAATAAGTAAATATCAAATATCTCACCATGAGTATAAGTGTTTGGCTCATCACGCCAGCTAAAAACATCAATGGAAATCCTCCCACCACCTCCACCACCAAAACCATTGCCCCCACATGCACTCACTTTACCATCACCAGACCTGCATATGAGCAAAAGAAGCACCAAAAACCATACATTTGCAAATCAACACAACATAAACTCAGTTAACTTGAGACAGAACGCACATAGTAAACATTCATATAACTCCTAACCACTATAATGGAGAGAATAGAAGGGTAACCAAATAAAGGGAGAAAAAAGTTGTGCCTTTGATTATACATTTATACTTCCAACTTCTAAAAGCTTGTTCTCTTCAGCTTATTTCTGAAACTTATGACTAATTTGTAAATATCCATTAATTATTACTATATATCCTTAGTTGCATATTAAAAAAAATTATGATAATAACATGCATGAAAAGTACACGTTGAGAAAAATTTAAGAAGATCCTACTTATTACAAAACACCAATATTAGAGGTTCTGACTATGTCAGACTTTAAAACCATGTAGGTTGAATTCAGAACCTACATGTTAGAACTTAAGTGTCAACATACTCCAGCAACCTACTAATTACAAAACACCAATATTAGAGGTTCTGACTATGTCAAACTTTTAAACCACTCAAAATCTTAAATATTTTCCCAAAACTAATTTTCCCAAAGAGGAACTTCATCTTCATGATTAGTTGACACTTAGCTCCATAGACAATGGCCATTCTAGTAGCTACATAATAAACTTCAATCTTGACTTTATGCGGTATGTTTAGGTGCTTGTCGATATAAGCCACACAAATTGATGCAATACACAATATCCTCATCTCATCATTACCTTGAACAATAAGCCCAAATATTTAAAACAATCTACCATTATACACAGCATACATCCCAATCTTAAAAAATATATCCAACACATCCCTAACTTTCCCAATCATACACTACAAGTCTCCAAGGGCTCCATATTAACTCAATATTCTTTGATAGTTTGGCATCTAACTAATATTCTTGTCATTGGCGCTTTGATATCACATCCACCAATGTCAATTCTTGAAAAATATCATACACCACATAAATGCCCTTAGATTGTCTTTATGCACTCGTATAAAATAATGAGCTATTGTGAAAAGTATAAGGCTGAATCAAAACTTGTCATTGATAAAGTCCTACATATATATTTGGCATTCTAAAAATTGTCTCCCACCCCACAGCCTAATTTTTTTAAAATATAAATCTCCGACAACACTTCACTAATTACTCAATAATAAACACTTATTTATCAAAAAAATCCCAAGTACATCCTATAACTTATGATACTCTATTAAATGCATGACAAATGAATAGATTCCACTATAGATCTTGAAGGCATAAAACCAGGTTAATTCTCTTATACGTTCTTATAAGGATGATGACATGATGTATAATTGATTGTTAAAAAAGCAAAAATTCAAGGACCTCTACCAGAACTACAAGAACAGGAGTACAGGACACTCGTAAGGGGACACACCATTCATGAAGCATTGCGTTTAATGCTAAAAGATAAAGGTCTTTCAACATTACAAAGACAAGTACAGACATTGTAAATTGACTTTTTAATATTTCTTGTTGAACTCTTATCTCAAGCCTGACTTTAAATAATTTATTGCATGACCTTTTCTCATTTTTACTCTTTTTCATAACTTTGTAACGACAAATATGCAGGTGTTGGTTGAAAATCAAAGCATTAAGAGTTACATAGCCTTGTAGGATGTATTTGAAATAAATAACCCTGTTGATTTCTTCATCTAAACTCCTAACCCATAATTGTGTCATGTGGGCAAGTAAACTCTTCTTTGATTACAAAATCTATCAAGAGTTTCATATTATTGAACATTCAAAAACGAGCTGTAAAACCTCAAAAAAAAAGGCAGGTTATACCCTCAAAAAATTGAATATTTCTTTCTTTCCAAGTACACTACCAAATAGCCTTTATTCATTCTCCTTTTCTAAGCCACACAAGCATCCGTAATAGAACAAGGTTGAACCAAATTCACCTCAAACAAGGCTAAGGATAAACTCCAAAGGAATAAAACAAAAGGGAAGAAGAATCCTCAAGGTACAAAATAAATGCTCACAATGTTAATTACCTTCTCTTAAGAAGTTATGAGCATCCTCAATTAAAAGCTTTTCACTAACTGGCTAACAGCTGCCAAGTAAAGAATCAAGCTTTAGGAGACCTTTTGTCTACCAAAAATAATTCTTCAATTGAATTCCTTTACCATCTTCCTTATCATATCCAGTTCATTTCAACTAAATTCCACCCCTCCTGCTCTTAGCGTATACCCAAAAGCGTATAATAGCCATGACTTACAAGTTTAAGCAATGACTTCTCACACATTAAAATGTATTACATTGCTAAAAGGGAAGCATAAATGATTAAGAAAGAACATATGCATACATTTAGGGGGACAATCTGAACTTCCTAAACTAAAAGGGGAAAACCATGTCTTCTAGGGCTACATACCTAACAACCTAGTTATTTGGACCAACTAATTAATATCCCATGGTCTTGCCAATAGAAAAAGCATTGCTTTATAAAGACACCACTCGGCCAATAATTTCTTGATAGATAGTTTGATAGGGAAGCTACCCACCCTAATCATCTTCATGAGAAAAAATCAATCAACCTTAAAAATGAAATGTGATAGATAAACCTCGACCAATGCCACAACTATACGTAGATTGAACCCTCAAATTTTTCGCTATAACATGAATATATAATACAACAATTCTTTAAAATCAGATTACACTGCAGCTAAACCAGATACAATCAAGTTATTGAAGTTAATTGAGACCTGCGTTACAACAATGTTAAAGGGTTATGGCACATCACCAATCTAAACAAGAAGGTATGTTTTGTACAATACCATCTAAACACAAGCAGGTATGTTTTGTCAGAAATAGACAATCGCATTGAAAAATGTATCCTACTGTTATCGAGTGTTCAGAAATCAATAGCTAGAAAACAAACCTAACAAAAAAAAGTGAAACAAACAAGGTTGGAAAGAAAGGGTTAAAGATATTTACATTTTGTGAGCAATGATGTGGATGCTCCCACCAGAACCACCACCACCTTTGTTTCCCCCATTGCCACCATCAGCCAAAACCGCCGCATTCACCACAAGATACTCCTTTACACAAAGCCTAACCCGCCCACCTCCTCCCCCACCATAATCAACCTCTTTACTCGTACTCCCTCCCTTACTCCCGTAACTCCAAGGCTTATCCAACGTTGACCAAGAATAAGTATCCCCACCCCAATAATCCTCAGGACTCTTCGAATTGTCAATCAAACAGCAAGCGCCTCGACCTCCATGTCCTCCACCCGACCCATCTAACAAAGCAGGCGACCCACTCGTCTGGGGCGGGGGATCACCCGCTAATCCCGTGGTATTTATCACTGACCCTTGACTAAATGTTGCATTCCAAGCAGCTAAATCAAAAGTACCAGCAATAATCGTGGAATTTTCGCCTAAACTAAAATTACCAGTAATATTGATAGCAATCTCACATCCTGGAGCTTCAACACAGTTGAGTTTTACATTAGGGAGGATGAAAAAATTGCCCGTCCCTTGTATATACACACTATCAGTAAGATTCAAATCCGATACAATTTGACAAGTGGTATCCAAAGAACCAACACCATCTAGATCTCCCTCACACGATACAGTCGGTGGATGAGGCGGAGGAGGCGGCGGCGATGGCGGCGAATAATCATGATGAGATAACAACATACTCAATTCAACATCATCAACACCACCACCACCATCATCCAACAATGAAGAAGCATAAGCAATTGGAGATAGAAATCCAGGGTTTAACAAGAACAGCAGCAAAAGTGGAATCATTGAACAACGGAAACTCAACATTACAGTAATCACAACAACAGATTAAGCTAAACTTGATTCAAGAACACTATTTAACAGATATCTAGGGTTTAAGAACAATAAAAAGAGAGAGAATAATATCATCGAGGAACTGAAATTCGCCATTACAGTAACAGAAGAGAGGACAAAATCAAACCGAATCGAATCGGAAAATTGTTCTGCTTCATCAAAATTAGCGGAATTGGCGAATTGAAGAACCTGGAAAAGTGATGAATTAGGGGAGAAATTGGGGGAAAATTGAAGATTGAGTTTGGAGAAGAGAGAGCATCCAGAAAAAACCCTAGAAATGGTGTGAAAATCTGCTCTCTGGGTTAACAGTGGAAAGAGGAGAGAGAAAGAGAAGAAGGTGGTTTTTAATTAAGACAGTTAATTTTCACTTGAAGAAAAGAATACAGTGGAAATGGTTTGAAAAAACTGTAAAAGCAGTTAGCGAGATAGAAAGAGTCATTGTCCAAATAATGTAACGTTGAAACTAAATTTAATTTAACTACTTAACAAGCCATTCGTTATGATTAACAAAAGGTGAGGAAATAGTTTTTATCTATAGTACTAACAAATCAATAATCACGGATTATTCTAAATTAAACTCACTTAATGTTATAAGAATTGTGATGTGTTTGTGAAAAAAAAAAAAATGTGAACGTCATTCAGATGATTTAATAAAGTTTTGAAGGTGAGATTAGATATACTCCATACGTAATAAGAATCTCGTTAAATTTTGTATTACTTTATACATTTAATTATAAAAATAAAAAGGCAATGAATAAAATTTTGAGATGGAGAAATTATTATAGTAATAAATACATTAAGATAAGCCAACCCTTATTAACATTCTATTTCATATAATAGCAAAAACATAAAAACCTATATTGTGCTAAGTCAAAGTGTGTCAGATATATAATTACGAGGAATATCATTTTAGGTCATGTTTGCCAAAAGCAGCGGGTTGATGTTAAGATAGCGTCAATTAGTAGTGGCGGTTGATAGTATAAATGTTTGGCAAAGTAACGGTTGATAGTATGAGTGGTTGGCAAAAGTAGCAGTTGAAATACTAAATATATCAAACTTCATATAGTAGCTACCCCGCTACTTTTTCTAACGTCTGAGAAAAGCTACCTAAACGCTACCTCTTATGTAAAATGTAACCGCTACTTTAATAGCTACCTTGCCAAACACTCTCAAATTTTTTTTATAATATTGTTTTGACTAGTCAAAACACTAACCGTTGTCCGCTACCTCAAACACTACCACCAAACAAAGCCATAATTGTCAATATCAATTTTTTACAAGATTTTGGAAGAGCCTAAAGGCAAATTAATCTTTAAAAAACTTGTGCAGGCAAATTAACCTTCAAAAAACTCGTGTAAATTCCGTACATATATTTTTATTATATTATTATAAGTCATAATCTTATATTGGAAGCACAAATTATTATTTTGTCTAATTTATTAATTACACTATAAGTCATATCATTATCATAAATAATAAATTGTTTAGTTATAATAGTTAAGGATAACAATGCCTTTTTCATATTAATTATGTTACAGATTGTAATGGTGTTAATCTATGAATTAAATGCTTTTTGGGTCATGTTTCACATTATTGTAATGTTGGTGTGAGGTGTGATGCAGGAGGGGCAATGTAGGCTTAAACCAATAGGGATGATAATTAGTTTAATAATTAGGTATGCAAATATTTAAGACCTAATTTAAAGGTTCATTGGGGTTAAAATTAAATGAGTTCAAGTTGTAGTTCAAGTCTATATATGTTTAACAAATTGTTATACTAATCATACTATTTATAATTTATAAGCTCGGGTAATTGTAGTATGATAAGTAGATGTATATCAATCTACTGATATTTTCTTGCTATATTCGACATGTGTACTTAATCAAATGAATGGCTTGATTAATTCAAATTATGTTTTGACTTGATAAAATATAGTGAAAATTAGTGGATGAGTTGGTGCCAAGTACAAGATGAAGAAGCTTATGATGATAGTTTATCACTATTTATACAAATTATTTAGACTATACATTAACTTAAAAGGTTATTATAGAGTTTTTCTATTTTTAAAAGTGTGTGAAGTATTTTATTTATTTAATTAAACTTCACAGGTATAATCACATGAAATTTCCTTCATATGATGATATGTTATACAATATTCTTTTATAGTGTTGATTGTACACATTGTTACAAAGTACCTTTGTAATACCGCTGATACTAAATGAAGACATGTGGCTTAATATGAGTAACTTTTCAAACCCCTTATTTCCTACAAGTCTTTGCTATTTGAAATGCTATTATGTCTCATTTCGGACCAAAAAAAGTATTGTAACATTTTTACGTTTAATGTGATTCCTAAAATAAGAAAGAGTATCCAACTTGATGGTCTTGCAACGTTGACTTGACCAACAAGTGTCAAAATAAACCAATCCAAATTTTATTACATCATCACATGATAAATGAGATATAAGCATGAACACAAGCAATCATAGAAGTGGAAGATCTTAAATGCACGTAGCATTAAAATGTTAAAATAATAAAGCAATTCATAAATGACTACAAAATCTCAACAAAATAGCGGTAAGAATGCAGCAAATGCAACTACAACTATGCACAAAAATCAGCATCAAATTTATTTCTAATTACTCTAAACAATTGCCATGTATTATATCAAAATCGGATCCCTTTGAAATTTTGAGCCAAATTAGAAAAGAAAGCATATAATATACGGTAATGGAATTTCCAAGAATCATTTTGATAAAGATCTTACGTTATTTTATGGAAAATCATGAAATTTTATAGTACGTACTTGTTACATTTTGATTTTGTGGCCTATAATGTACTACATCTGTTTCATATTATTTGCAACAAAGAGTTATTATTTATGTGACATAAAATATTCTTTTATTGCAAATAATATGAAATAGTCGGAGGTAGTATATATATTTGTCCACGAATACATGTGACTAAATATTAATATTCCCTCTGTTTCTTATTTCTTGCAACAAAGGGAGGTTGCACGGTTCCCAAGTCAAAAGTTTTTAAGCATGATTAATAAAAAGTAAGGGTATGTTAATAATGTAATTAAGGAGAGAGGGTGAATAATTAATTAAATAACTAAATGTTCAGCAGCACCACCGATGAACACACATGCCACTAGAACCACCAGCAACGAAATGCTACCACCAACGAAACCACCCCGAAACCACCTAGAACCACCCGAAATCACCCAACGACACTACAACCACCACACTAAATCCACCCACCAAACCCACGAAACCACCAAAACCCCTCCTCCACCCTTGCGAAACTACCGACACCACCGACACTACCAGATCTAGACCCACCGACACCACCAAGGCACCAACACCACCGAAAACGACCAGTTCAAGACCCACGAAACCACCAACCCACGCCACCAACCCATGGAACCCACGACCACCAAACCCACGCCACCAACCCCACCAATCAGATATGAAACCCACTAAAAGGTGGTTTGGAATTTGATTATGAGAGATGAAGATGATGCAATGATAGATGAAGGAGGAGAGAGAAAGACAATGTGTTTGATTATTTGGGTGTGATTTAATTGATAATCAATTTAGATTAAGGTTATAATGGGTTGTTATTATGTGTAGCATTATGTGTTAAATTTTTTTTAGTACGGGTATATTGGTCATTTTGACAGAAAAAAGTTTCCAAATAAGGAAAAAAATAAGTTTGTTGCAAGAAATGTGAACCACCCCAAAATGATAAATGTTACAATAAATAAGAAACGGAGGGAGTATAAAAAGTTGGTTAAAAAAGCGTTATAAAAAGTTAATATTAATACATTTTAAATCTAATTTATTATCATTTTTTTTTTTGCAAACCAATTTACTATCTTTGTCTTTCGTGACATGGTTGTATTTTTTTTTTTTTTTTTTTTTTTTTTTTTTTTTGACACAACATGGTTGTATGTTTATAATACTCATGTAATTAGTGTTTTTTTGCAGGCAAAGTTTATAAAAGTTGATAATAAAAGTCAAAGTGTAACAAACAAAAAAAAAGGTAGGAGGGAGTAATATATAATTTATACAATTTACTTATTAGGATTATAGTTCCTAATTGAAAAGGAAGATAAAAACTTTAGACCAAAAAGGAGAAGGATACATACATGTCAAGCTAAGTGCATAAAAACAAGTGTAGGAAATTACAAAAAATATTTCTTGTTCCAATTTTCATCATGGATGATGTCTACTCGTTTATATCATGATTCATGAGACCCTCTTCATGTTTATTTTCTGACAAATATTCTTCTCTTACACATATTTGGAATCCAAGGAATAAGATAATTAGCATACAACAATCATTTCGCATGGTTCGGGTTTGATTTGATCTATTTCGATTCAGGCCATATATAGGTGATTAGACAAATACCTTGATTTTGTTCAGCTTGGGTCAAATTTACTAATAATAATAAAATGAAGATTTAGTTATTTCAAAAAAATAAAAAAATAAAATAAAAAAAAACCCTACTCATAGTATTAGTCATGTTCATTTTCAAATCGATTGGAATCAGTTCCAATCAATTTTTTATTTGAGCCACAATATGATTATCTAATTTCATTTGTAAAACTGAATTTTTTTTTTTTTTTTGAAAGAATGTAATACTGAATAGTCTAATTCAATTCAAATTATCAAATATGGGTCAATATTTAATTCTCCGTATTGTAATTTCATTTGTAAAAAATTGTTAACTTGAGACCGTCTTATTCAAAGTATTACCAAACATAGTGAGTGCGCTTTGAAAATTACTTTATTAATGCTCCCCAAACAACTTGCTTGCAGTAAACAAGCTGAGCATCTGACGAGAAGTGTAGTATACTCTATATGCACATTTCTTCATCAAAAAGAGAGTATATTTATTACACTAGGCCAAAAGAAGGAAATTTAGGTAATGTGACAGAATAATCTATACGCTTCTATACAAAGGATTTTGTGTACAACAAGATACATGGGATGAACATAACAAAGGCATCTGATATTTTCGAGTTTCGTTTCTAATGGAGTTATCTTAGACTATAGATCTATGTAATGCTTTAGATTTCTTCGATTCTCTTCGTTCTTTAGCTTATTGAAAGCCTTCTTCTCCATTTTTCTTATCCATTCTTTGCTTACGTTGAATATCTTTCCGACCTCATGAAGTGACATACAATGGCCTTCCAATCCATACCTAAGGATCAAAACCCGTCTCTCTTTTGGATCAAGCCCTTGGAGGAGCTTATGTACGTCGTTTCTCATATGCTGCTTCATTACGGTTTTTTCAGGCATCTCTAGTGAGATATCCGGAGTGCATTCCTGTATCACAGATGCCAAATGGAATTATATTCTCTTCTACATGATAACAGAACCCAATTTGACTCTTTAGATGATATGCTGCATCAAACTTCTTTCTATCTTCAGTGTTATCGAATAAAAAAAACTACGGTCTACAGAGTACAAAAACACGAAACCAAAATAAGCTAGAGAATAGGGCCAGTTCCTGGCAGCAAAAGAGGAAACAAAAAATAATATGCAATAGGATTACAGCCTAAAGCATTGTTTCCCATCAATCATTGCAATAGTGAAAACGAAAGTTGTACACCTTAATCAATCATACACAAAAATTTAAAATAAGTGTTTGAAACTCTCAGATTCACGGAACTTGACACAATTTCAATTCATATAGGTGGAAGGAAACACAAGTCAGATAAGACACATATTTGCTCATGATAAAGAAGTGAGGTTTGCATCAAAAAAATAAAGAAGTGAGGTGCACTGTCTTACCAAATATTTAATATTTATATCTCCAACTTTTGAATCCAATGAGCCCACGATTCGAAAGCACTTATCAGCAGACTTAATTTTATCCAAGGAAAGACCTGTGACTTTTGAAACTTCATCGTCATCAGGGTGTTTACCCTGACTTCTTTTTAGGGTCTTTCGAGCCTTTTGTACGCGGCTTATTGTAGTGCTTAATGTTGCCTACATGAAAAAGGAAAATTATAAATACTAGAGAATAAATTTGCAGAAAAATAAATATCCATGAATACTCAAGAATAAGTTTGCAGAGAAATAAATAGCCATAATATTCTTGTACATACAGGAACTTTTATCCCTCTTCCATGCCGAGAAACCAATTGAGACATCGCTTTTCTGATCCAGTATTGGACATATGTAGAGAATTGATATCCCCTTGTGTGGTCAAACCTTTCAGCACCTTGCAATATTCCAACGTTCCCTGCCTGTGAAAAGATTGGTAACAATCAATAATTTCCAGGAAAGCAACACATAAGCTCAGAAAGCAACAAGGCAGATTGCATATGTTATTTTGACGTCAATTCATCCAATCTAGTAGAACAACTATCTTCTTGGAAGACAGAATATAGGTTCAATATTAAAAAGAGCTAGCTTTGAATTATTGAAGCCCAAAGAAGTCATATTCAGTGTAAATCCAATTATTGAAGCCAATGAAAATGAAAGTTCTAATTAGTCTTGCATACAATTTCCTGTTGGGCATAGCAGCATATAACGAACTATGAGTAATTACTGATTAATGGCATTAAGATACCAGAAACAAATGCAATGATGCAGGGCCATTAGAAGACAAGATTGACTAAGCAATTGATACTCCCCAAAGCCGAATTAGTGTGCTTCATTTGACGTTTAATAAAATGATCATGGCGAGTTTTTCACCATTATGCAAGCAGAGCAGCAAACATTCTCAAGTCTCAACAGTTTCTAGCTTTCAACTGGAGCTCTTGTAAAGAATAGGAAAGAAAGGATCTTTTCTCTTAGAGATGGACGAAAAATAAATCACCTGCATTAAGTCTTCATGTGCTACTCCTAGTCCTCGATAGTATCTCGCAAGGTACAATACTAAGGAGCGACCACTTTTAAGAAGTTCGTCCCTGCAATACCAACCAAAGTGCAAATCATGCTGCAACACCTTTTCATCAATACCAGCTGCTTCAGCCCAGCAATTTAAGCTCACTGCCTTTCCAGTTTCCTTTTCCAAGGTTGATTTCATCTTTTCTAATTGCGCAACTACCTTAAACAGTGAGGGGTTATTATAAGTAACCAGCCTAGAGTATGCTAAGTTGCTAAGCACCAAAAATAGATTAATGATAATAAAATATAAAAACATCAACAAGAGATAACCTTTATTCCCCTTGACATCTCTGCTTCATTTTTGGCAATTACTGCTCTTCTGCTTCTCGCCTTGGTCTTCTTTGCTGCAGAAGAAACTACATGATGCATTGAATTCTCAATGGAAAATTCGGATCTACAAGCACATTTTTTACTGGTAGGTTGTAACCTCCTCTGTTGTCTTGATTTCCTTTCTTCCTTCCTCTTTGAGAAAACCACATTTTTTTTCAAAATATTCTCTTTTCTAACATTTGCTTGGTTATCTACAGTGACCTGATCAGGTAAGTCTAACACATCAACAGTCCTAGATAAACATGCATGAAACAACTGCAGTGCTCCCAGCCTTCCTAATTGAACTAGAATATCTCTTTCGAGCTTCAATAACTCAGAATCAGATACTTTGTTCTCAAGTACATTGATGTTTTCCATTAGTACATGAAAATGTGAAGCACTGCAGGCTTGTACACTCCGAACATATACAGAGGTGTCTCCTTCGGGCAGTACTTGAGTATTTTGCAGACCTTTGCAGGGTCGTTTACTGATAGTCGTCTGAAAAAAACAAAAGATTGGATTACACACTCAGAATTGCTCCTGATATAGTAAATTAGAGTTAATTATACACCTCTTTACCTCCAAGTTTGAGTAGTCATTCTCAGCAGTTTGTGATACCGAAGAAGAACTTGCATGTGGTCTTGATGTGTCTTTACGCAGAATTTCACTCTCATCAAAGCCAAATGTCAAGAGAGACAGCCTTGCTGAGCCAAAATCAAGCTCTTTACCTCGAACTGCAGGTTCCAAAATAATTACAGAGATTCAACACATTTACCGGGAACTAAAAGCATACCTAGTCTAACATGTATGATACTCCATTTGTCTCAAAAAGAACATTACCAAAATGTGTAAGTTTTTAAAAGATATCCTTGGCGTTGGGAAAGGTATAACATGTATGATACTTCCTTTATCTTATTTAAAAAAAATAAAAAATAAAAACATAAAAATAAAAAATAAAAACCATATTTTGATATTGTTATAGAATTAAAAATTTAAACAATGTACAAGTTTCAAAAGACAAGTATGGCGTTGGGCAAAAGAAAGAGAGTAGATGAACTGGGCAAGTTTATAAAGGGTTGAGCGAGGGTGTACCAGATAGTACACAATTATTCAGAAACCTTGTTCATGAGGAGGTTAGGAAGGACCAGAAAATGCATTTTGATAAGAAAAACTAGAAGCCCTGAACAGTATATATATATACATTTTTATTTTTTTTTTTAGGAAATATATACTTTGTATAAGTCATTAAAATCATTTTCTCTATACCCTGGAAAGTGGAAATGGGCATTCTTTTTCAGACAGCTTGAATGGAAGTGACCTTTAATCCTCAAAGAGTAAACATGATAGCAGCAAATCTAGGCCTTTCTAGATAAAGACAGGTTTGGGCAAATATAAAAGGATTAAGTAGTTTCTAATCCCGAAGTTTGAGTTAGTCAAACCTCTAATACTTGTATTTGAAAATTACCTAATCAAAGAAGAAATCTGGATGTAATCCTCCAAATTTCGAATAGCTAGATTTAGAAGCGTTTCACTATGAGGAATTGTTATTTTGGGTTTCATAAGATAAGTTTGCTGCCAAAAAACTACAAATCCAATTCGAGAACACACAGAACAGTGAACACACAACAGCAACTACCAACAATCAATGAATATTCTTTTAAGCTAACAGATTAGGCATTGTCTGCCATATATCCATGATAACAAGAATTACGGTTCTCATACATAACTTCGGTAAATATTACAACAGCCTACGTAAATAATTCTACGAGGAAAACTAAGTTATCTCCAAGATTTGTGAATAATGCAAATTGCAAACCTAAATATCCTAATTCCTAAGCCACCCCACCCCCGTTCTCGACACCTTTTAAAAAATCCTTCATCAAGTCAGGGAAATTACACGATGCGCCAATGCCACCTAAATACGACTTTATACACAAATCTCGACGATGAATCTATCACACATGTAATTCCATCTTGATCTATAAGTGCTTGACATTACACCCAAGTGATGCAACCATAAACCATACAAATAAAATTTAAAAAGACCAACATACATCTTCACAATCCCAACTAAAGTTCTTGAATTCAGTGTTCAGTCTACTATCAAATAAAGAAATCATAGTTCAATTCAAGCAATTTGTGTAGTATATCATACAAGTGTAAAGTTTAGGAAATAAATCAATTCAAGCAACTTGTATAGATTATGTTATCAAATATCAAACCAACCAAAATGCTAGTTCAATTCGAGCAATTCAGGTTCAATTCGAGCAATTTTGCAAACTATACTATTAAATACTTCAAACCCACAAAAATTAACAGCAATAAACAACATTAAACTTCAAAAATTTTGTACCGTACATCAAAATTTAATAAAATTACAAAACCTTAATCAAGAAAAGCTAAAATTAAAAGGGGGAAAAACTTACAAGAAGAAGAACAACAAGGAGGGGATGAATTGATGGTGAAAGGAGAACGAAGTGAAGGAAGAACACATCTCATCATATAGATATTAGGAAGCAGAAGAGTAAAAGGGAAATGATAGTGGTAGTAGTAAATTAAAATAAGCAGAAAATGGACAAAAATTGGGTGCCTCAGCTCTCCACCACCGGTTCTTCATCTTTTTAGGAGAAAGATTGAAGAATGACTGGATATTTTCTGATTTGCTATAGGATTTTCCAGGTAGAATTGTCCCACGTGTATATTTTTTATTATTTTTTTGTGGTTGGAAGGTGAATTTAAATTTTTTTTTTTTTTTTTTTTGGTTTTTTTTATTATTAATCTTATTAATGAATATTGATTGTGATTGAGGTAAGCTCTTGCATAATAAGAGGGTGATTTATCAAGTTAACGTTCCGTGGAATAAAGAGTTTGGTGAGATTTGATCTTTAATTTATTGCTTTGATGTTCGAATTAGCTCAAATGACATCACTATTGACCAATTTAACTCTAATTTGACGATTTACTAAGACTTAACACTTATCTAAGCTTTACTAACTTCTACATAGTATATGCTTTATAATGATCTATAATTTAAGTTTTTTATGTCGTGTTCAATAGACTTACGTTTCAAGTTTATCGTAAAGCACTATGATCATAAATTAAAGATTTTATGCTACAAGGTTATTGTATTACATTAAGATTGCTTGAAAATTTTCTATCTTGAACGTATTACATAATCATGCATTCATTGATCAATGTTATTAATTTACAATCATGCATTGATCCATATATGGCCTTTTACCGGTATATCTTCTTCCAAAATAAAAAGATCACAAATTTGGATTGGACTTATGTATGACTCGTTTATTTGTTGTCCATTTATGCAATGATGGATCAGCCCAAAGTTTTGGAGCTGCATGATGATTATGGCCCAAGATAGCCCAAGACCATTTAACAAGCAATATGGTAAAATGGCTTGTTGTCTCACCCTTTGTAAGCCCAATTAGTACACCCCTTCAAACTAGAATAAGTGGTGTCCATAACAATTTAACAACGTTGGTGAAATAATCCTTGCCAAAAAAGCATTTCAAGATTGTTAGGACGTTTAAATACTTCATTATAACTTCATTACCATCTAATTTGGCTTCCCTTTGATTCATTGTATGATACAAAGTTTATATGATGCTTAGCCAGAGAATTTCAAATAACATCTTCATGACTTGCCAAATGCTATTTAGATATGAGTATATGAAGAGAGCAAGATAAACAATTGTAGTACTAGTATTTCTTTTCTTGATTATGATGAACTAAGTAATTTTGTGTTATTACAACGTGAAGGCTCAATAATGGTGCAAATCAATGGTACTGAGGATCGCGCTTCCATCTATTTATTGAAGGGGGTGCATGCCATTTACATGGCTCTCCAGTCTCCAGTCTCCAGTCTCCATGACTCCATGCATGCCATCCTTAGCTTCCCTTACTAGGACTTATCTTATTTGGTGATTAGGGTGCATTATACAAGCATATATTGTAGGATGTGCGCCTTGCTTTTTTGTTTAAAACGATTTCATAACCTCATTAGTCGTGAAACTTGAAAAACAATAACCACAAAAATATGAACTCCTAGTTATTAAAAAGAAAATTACTCATGGCCTTTTTTTTTTTTAATTAACTTTCCTTTTTTTTTTAATTTGAAAGAAAACTGCAAATTTCATTATAATAGATCAATATCCACCAAAGTATATAGGTTCAATTAACTTTCTTGTTTATATATAGTTCTCAAACCATTTTGTATATTTTTAATGAAAAATTAGAGTCCAACTCTTCCCTAAAAGTTTTACATACAATTGTTGATAAAGACTTATACCCAACAATTATGTACATACAATACTCGTTTTGATGTGAACGCATGAAAAATTGCTCGCACTGCTTTCAATTGTGGATTTGTGGTTGATTATATAATTGAATTTTAATTTCGGTAAATAAGTAATATCGGAGTAAATTTTCATGACATTAAAATCAAAGGTCATAATTATAAAATTGAATTAATTTATATATATGTACTTAGGTATATTATTTTGTTAATTAGGTAATACAATGACATTAATACATTAGTCACTTGAAAGTTCAAACCAATAAAAATCGAAATGAGTGGGGCATGGTTATGATGGACAATAAGTATGAAATTTGGCACATTGCAAATTGCAAATTGCAAGTCCATGAACAGAAAATTGTAGCCTAAATGACAAATAAGGTGAAGTAGCTTAGCTTGGTCAAAACTCAATAGTAGTTGCCTCTTCTTTGTAATCATATTTTCCCCTTTCACTATGTCTCCTCTCTGCTAAACACCCATTGTACCATTGGCCCACACTAATCCATGAATCATGGTACGAGGAGTCTCTTGTCTTCCAATTACTTCATTTCTTTATTGAAAAAAAAAAAAACACATCCATATATAGGGGTGGCAATATCATCCAAACCCGATGGATAACCATCCACCCGATCCAAATATATGGATGAAAACCCGAACTTAAGCGGATGACGGATGGATGATGGATGGGTTGAGTGACGGATCGGGTCGGATACGGATGATGATACATCCAACCCATCACCCGACCCATCCATCCACCCGTTAAATTTATATATAAAAAAATAAAAATAAATATTTTTTTAATAAATTAATGTCTATTGTAGTGTTAGGAATTGACATTTGTTTTTAATTTAGTAAAAAGGAACGAGTATTAGAAAGATGTATAAAAGTTTTAATTACTTGATCATTTTTTTTTTCAAATCTCAATTTTAATTATTAAAGTGCAAAGTTGTATTTATATATATATTTCACCCGAATTATCACCCGATCCACCCGATTCATCCATGGATGACGGATGGATCGGATGTGGATGACGGAAAATTAGGTGATGGATGGGTCGGGTGATGGATGGATTTTTGGCGGATGGAGGCGGATGACGCATCACCCGACCCACCTCCGATCCATTGCCATCCCTATCCATATATATCAATATATCATTATTTTTAGCGGAATAGCAAACTCCGTTTTTATAAAAAAAAATATAGTTAAACTTTGACTGGCACAACATATTGACTTTGGCGTGATAAATTCAAGATTATTTGATCCCACTATGTTAATTGATTCTATTTTATGCTTGCAATTGGTACATCTGGTTTGTATTGTTGTTACTTGTTTATGATGGATTATTAGTCTCGGACTCTATAGAATTAATAAAATCTGTTTATTTCTCTACTTACATTTATCAATATCAAGGCATGATTATGAAGATATTAGGAATATAAGTACAAGTATATACAAATGAAATAATATACGTGAAATCCTACCTATTATAAGTTCATAACATATTCTAGAGAGTCTAGTTAGCTTGGTAAAATGTCATACTAATTGCTGCAGGAGTTTTACTGCTACAAATTGCAATCTTAACTGCCCAAATTACTTGCAATAATTAAATTATGTAGAAAAACATAACCATTAACTTTAAATAAACTCTATTACCTCCTATTGAGGGAATTGCAAATCAACTAGTATGACAATTGACAATACTGCTTACTGTTTATATTTGTTTTACTATCTTCGACAGTAGTAATTAAAAAGAGGGGGGCCATACATGGTATATTGGTAATTTGGTAGCTAGTTAATGGGATTGGCAGACTTGGAACATTTGTAACTTTACTTACATGACTTGTCAAAGTCCTTGTACCCTTTAGAATTGAAGTTGCTCAATCATATTTTAGATGCTAATGAAGTCATGTAACGTACACTATCAACGTGTGACATGTCTATTGTAAGCTTATAGCCCGATAGCTTAGGGTCGAGTTAGTCACTATATTGAATTGCCTCAGTCAGATACGAGTAACTCTTTTGTGAATATTCTCTATCAATATACAACTAAATTTTTCGATAAATCATACTTCGTAATTAGTGTTATATATATAGATAATGTTATCTATATTCTTAAACAAAGAACTAGGTTTACTCTTTAACTCCGAGAGAAGACAAATCATGATATGTTGTAACACAAAAATATACTCCATGATGATGCATGAATGAAGCTGATTTGCCAAATCCCAACTAATGCACTATGCCACTATCCCATGGTCGGACGAGAAACCTGTGTCCCGAGACTTTCGACTCTTGTAACAATCGAAATAATATTACAAAATGCAAGTGTCAATTGTTCTATAATCTATACAATATACAATTATTCCTAGAATATGACTGGATCAAAGTTAATCCACTGGAAATTCGATCATGGGAACACAGTTTGCAAATAAATTACCTACTCTATATTATTACCATCCATAAGAAAGCAAAATGTTACGAAGTACATGCTTTTACAAGGGGAAATATTAATCAAACTTCTTGGTCTTGACCCAATAAAGTAAAGCAAAAGCTATGTATCTAGGTATGGTAATCTAAAAGTCTGTTCTGATTGATTGAATTGAGCGAATTGAATTGAACTGAATTTATTAAAGCTGAGCTGAACTGAACTTAATATTTTATGATGAGAGAAGGAAATTAAGATAAGAGTTGAACGAAACTTATTAGAGCTAAACTGAACTGAACTGAAAATAAGTTGAAGAGCACAGGTCCTAAGTCGAGTTATCTAACATGTGGAGATTTAAAAGGTGCATGGTGCCCCTTGAATGTCATCCAATCTGCTATGCCGACTAATTCATTTGATTTATCCAACTCGATCTACAGGTCAACGTACATTATTTGATAGTATATTGGAAAGGCAAAGGAATTCCCTTACTCCTAAACATATGTAGTTTGTGGGATTCGAACTTGTGACCTTAGAAATACAAGGTTAATTCCCCAACTAACTTTACCAAGCATGCTTGATTTATTTTGGTTTATATACTTTATTAGATCGGAACAATTTACACATACATAACAATTATTTAAGTACAAAGAGAATATAATACGAGTGTCGATCATGTTAACGGATATGGATTGCTCCTACAGCTACTCCTACTAGGTTAATTAACAATCTAATCTTTAGGGTTAAGTTAAGTATGTGGTACACCTGGAAGCAAAGTAGACAACTTGGAGAACAAATAACTACTGATAACTTTGTCCTGAAACCTTCAGCTTGACTATTACTCGTACGAATTAAAAACTACTCGTAGTAAAAGAATCATATGTTAAATAAGTTGATATTATCCAAAGTTGGTAAAATATAGTACTCATAATAGTGTAATTTACTTTATGTACTTGCAATAATCTTTTGACCAAAAGTAGCCAAAGATCATGTGATCACTGTGTTTTAAATTTATCCTCATCCTTAAGGTGATGACAGTGGTAGTTGAGGAAGTATGCATTTGCATGTGTTGTTCTTCTAAAGCACGAAAATTTGACTCTGTCAATATCACCAAAGCATTTTCAGTAATTATGCTTGTTTTCTAACTTAAAATAGCTAATGCTTTCAAGGTGCATTAAATTGTTCATGGATCCTGAAGATTTCTCATACCATATTTACACTATAGATTATAAATTACGTCTATACCATATAACACAATTTTTCTTTATAGAATAGCATTTTGATACGTCAGTTATTGTATACATTACGTCTAAAGTCCTATTTACCAAATACAACAGTTACACTATAGATTATATATATGTTACGTCTATATTATGTAACATAACTCTCTTTATTGACTTTGATACGCTAGTTATTGTTTATGTTATATCTATAATCTTAATATGTATACCATATTATAACACAACTCTCTTATACGGATCGCGGAGTATCACTTTATAACTCATTAAATTACTTTAAATTGTACAGTACTATGTAGCATTGAGTAATTTGAAACGTGTTTTCTCAAGGGAAGTTGTAATTGAACTTAGAGAATTGGATGAGATAATTGCCTACTTCCTCGTTCTTGACTCAAAATTACTTGCGCAAAAAAATAGGACAATATATGGAGTATGATGGTAAATACTATTAAAAAGGCTAGTAATTCATCGTACTTTGCATTAGTTGACCCAAAATTAATTAGTGCTATGTTGATAAGAATGAACTTGGTTAGTTGGAAGTTGAGTAGTATATCCACTAGGCATTACCATGTATGTTATATATCTAACAATTCTTCACATGTACACGCAAAATTCAAAATTAGGGTGAAAAATTAGTGCACAAACCAAGTAAAGCTAACCTACTTTATATCAAATAAATCACATGCAATATTTATCCTTTCTCATTTAATTTGTTATTATAAATTTTATTATTATTTGCAAAAGTCATATAAAATGAATCTACTATTATTTACTGATCGCGGTGTACTCTCTTAATACTTCGAACTAATTTGTGAAATACATGTTTGGAACGATTTCTCTTGAATCATACTATTAAATATAGGATATATTTGAATTGTTTTGTATAGTCAAAGTAGTTTATTTGTTACCTATTTTGTAAGCATAATTCACGCCTATGATAAGGCTAGTATACTTGTATATATTCGAGATTACTCACTGAATGAAGGGGAGGAAAACATTCCCTATCTCTTTTATGGTATCAGAGCCAGCGTGACACAAAGGTCACAAGTTCGAATCTCATCCACCCCTCCTTCAAAGTGGAATTAATTCGCACCAGGTATGGGTAGGCCTGTGTTGCATCCACATTTCAAGCCCAAAAGGGTCTTTCATGTGAGGGGAAGAGATAGAATATTTAACATATTCCTGGGCCTCAACCAGCTTAAGCTTTTGGTTGAGATGGTCCGTTAACACATACTCGTATTGTTTATTTACAAATTCGCCTCATTACAATTAAAAATAAGTGGATGTCCATATAATTTATTTATTTTAAATAAATTTATTGACTGAAATACGCATCAACTAATTAATTAAATTAATTACATTTTCATCAGCTAGAAAATGTATACATTTACTGTTTTATACACGTTTTTTTAAAAAAATAAAAATAAATATTGTTATCGTGTGGTGCACATCATATCTTTGAAAGTGAATTTTAATACACTAATGGAAGTTTTATGTAGTTTGAATTTTGGAAAGATAAGAGTACATTTTTAGTAAAATCTTACGACAACAAGTGAAAAAAAATTCTTCAATTATCCTCCTCATCATTATCCTGATCCTCCTCCCCCCTCCGTCTGTTGTGGCTAGTGAAAGTGATTGTAGTATGTGTTCGTTGTTAGCATACTTAGCTCGTACCACCAAACTTGTCTTAATCATAAAAAGCCATACTCGCTTTAAATAAAAACATACGAAAAACCAGAAAAAATAAATAAATAAATAAATAAATAATATAAATAAATAAATAAATACATACATACTAAGTAAAATTCTAAGAGTAATAAGACTACACATGAATGTTGCATGTAGGCCTTACGATTGCTTATATTTTTTACTAGCATCTATAATATTTATTAAATGATTTGCAAATTTATAAATGAATGATAAAATTATTGTCTAATTTATTTAATATTTTCTACTCCGATCCGTAATATTTTCATTTCTAACTCCTTATTCGCGGCTCTAAATAGAGTAAAGCGTGAAATGTACTACTTGTATCATTTTCCAAAGAGAAGTGGTTCATTAATTAAAAGGATTAAAGCTACATTATTCTTAGAATAAATTGTTTACTAATTTTATATAACTAATATACTTCGTAAGTAGTAGGTCAACTTTGATGCGAATCATCTAACACTCCATCCATCTTTTTATATACTTGTATAGTTGTATATGCAAAGGCTCAATTAAACACTATGCATGAGTAGAATAAGTCTCTAATAGAGGACTTAAATTTTAATTAATGTACCTGTTGTCTGTTGATGTATAGAATTGTAGATCATGATCACTTTAGAGGTTTGCATTCATTACATTAATTAGTACGGAGTATTACATATTTCGTATTGCCTACTCATTTTTCATATAAATAAATTGGACCAAATCAAACAAAGTACGTATTTGTATCATCTTATACGGTCCGGATCTAGTCTTCAATCTACAGATAAAGATCAAAGTCTCGACCACATTGTTTTACCCGAAATACTTCGTATATGCACTGTAGTACAATAGTAGTGGAGTGTGACCAAGTCATACCAATCACGAGACCAGCCTGATATTTTGCGGATAAAACTGAGGACATTTTTTGAAAATGACTTTTTTTTTAATTATTATTAATAAATTGGAAATTGAATTTCCTAGATTTTATTTTGGAAAATAGACAAGGTTGCTCTCATGTCGCAATTTTGCTGACTGGTGTGAGTGTTTTTCAGTTTCTTTTTTCCCCATTTTATTTTCCATTGATGTGAGACTTTCAAATCATTATTGGCTACTTCACAAGTTGTAGCTCTAAATCTAATTAATTAATGATACCCAATTTATTAAATACTCCGTATCAGATAAATACTAACAACTCCCTACCTTACGTTGCTTGATTCTAATCTAATGTTTTTGTAATACTGCTTAGGTCGATATGATTGCAAAAGTAAATTTTGTTTAATGAAAATTGATTTTGATCAATAAAAACTACTGTAGTTGTCAAGGTAAATATAGTCTTAGCTTAGTTTAGTTAATTATAGTTTTTGGGTAGTTCTCGCCCTTCCCAGTACTTTCAAATCGAATTTTGACTGACAAATTGATAATATAAAATTTTACAAATAAAGTTATGGTACTATTATTAATTCCAACAAGTTCATATAGTTAGTATAGGTTTTCATAAGCTCATGCTTTGTATTAAGATAGTTCAGACAGAAAAAGCCAAATAGATTGAACCCTCTTACTAAACAAGTTTGAAAGAATGATATTAGACAAAAAGAGCATCATGTGAAGTTTTGAACTTATAATTTGCAAGGTTACCACCCAGATACACTTAGAATGATTAAATTTAAATTTTTTTGGAGGATCAATTAAAACTTTCCTTGAGTTGGTGTAATTTAAATGATCTACTAGTATTAAAGATGCAACCAAATCATGAAATTGCACTTAATATGACACTAATTTTACAAGTAAAAATGTTCATAATTGTAGGAAGAAGACAAAAGGGAATAGACCAAAAGTGGTCCAAACAATGTGGAAAGATCTAATACAGTTGAACAAATAGAAAGCATGGTATAGATATGACTACACGAGTAAAAATGGCAAATTAAATCCAAGAAATTAGGAATTTATATTATTTTAATATTATTTTCATTTCTTAATAAAAATAAAATAAAATAAAAATGTTGTGGATAAGGTTGAAGAGGAAGAAGGTCAACATCAAGGAGATCTGAGTAGAGTGTTATCCAAATGCCACGAGTGAAATGGAATGGTAAAGAGGAATACTCTTGTGGGGTACCCCTTTTCTTCTATCTACCAACCACGTGTCATATGTTTTAGATCCGCGTGACTTTGTAATAATAATATCCTATCTATAATCCTCTCACACGATGTATCACGTGATATTTAGTTGCTCACATTGTTCATTCTATAGGGGTGTTTGGTTGAGGGAGATTTTGGGGCAAAAGAGAGGTATGATTAAATCAGATTAATTTAGATCTTTGTTGTTGTTAAGTAATTATCGGATAGCTGGTTATTAAGGCTTAAGAGCTAGTTATTTAGATCGATTTGACTAATTGGTTGCATTAGACATTTTAGATAGAAAATGATTATCTATACCTAACTAGCTTTGTACTTCCTCCATTTTCTTTTACTTGCAACACTTCCCTAAAAAGGAAATGTCACAATACTTGCAACACACTATAAAAAAAGAAAGTTACTTTAGAGAAAAACTAAACTATATCCCTTATTTAAAATACATGGCCCACTAAATTACTCTTCTAACAATCACTCATCCTATTTTAAAGTTTATTATATCATGTAAACCTCACATTTCTTAATTACCGCGCTAAAGGGTGTGTTGCATCTAAAAGAAAATGGAGGAAGTATTAAGGATTGAGGGTTGTGACGCAAAAAATACATTGAATTAAAGTGTTTGATGATAAAATTAGCTGATAGCTAGTACTTGTTATATAATATTGAACATGTAAAATGACAAATAAAATAAAATATTAAAATGTCCATGTTATCACATATTTGATGAACTCACTATCCTTTATCAATAATAAAACTATTATGAAGTATAATTTATTTGATGATAAACTGGTCAAGTATCTTTATTAGTTACTTTACCTAATAAATTGACTATTGTTAAATTTCGAAACAATATGAAATGGGCCTAGGCAACCCGAATAAGAATGAGGAGAGTTTGGTCTGCAAACAAGGCTTTGGAGTTTCCATACTAAAACCAATTAGCAATAGTAGGAGGTACTCCTCTACCTTGTAAAGTAAAACCATATATCTATGCTCTTTCTCCAATGTGGGACATTCACAAGTGGACAACAATGGGTTTCAACAACTATCAATTACCATCTACTTCGTGTTTGCCAAATATTTTTAGGTTTTTTTTTTCCACAAATGATGCAAATTTTGCAATCATCTACTTAAGTTAAACTAGCTAACTAATCACTATTTACCAAGCACATATCATTTGCTGTCAAATTTGTAGTTGTGTCAATAATGATATGAATGATTTTTTGAAAACGAGTTTTAAATTTAAAATTCATGTTATTTGACTTAAGTTATATAAAATTTTCGATCCTGTATACGATTAAAAATCAAACAAGATACTTGAATTGAATTTTATGCAGCTAATCAAATCTAAATCATAATTTATTTTCTTGGACATATGATTAATATGAATCCAATCTAAATTAAGTTATATCTCACCATAATATATGGGTAGGAATGATTAAGGGCATGTTCACATTTATTTAATTTCCGTTCAGTTCAGTTCAACTCCAATCAGTTCAGTTCAGCTCCAATCAGTTCAGTTTAGCTCATGATTTCCTTCTCTCATAAAATATTCAGTTCAGTTCAGTTCAGTTCAGTAAATGTGATCAGACCCTAAGAGTCTAGCTATTCGTTTTGCTAAGTAGATGCTCGTATAGCTAATAGTTGAGCTTTTCAACTTCGAAAAAATGGAATAAACATCAATCTAAATTTAATTTGCAATTGATGAAACTATGCTTCCAAAAATAAAGAGAAAATAAATAAATTCTGAAGTATGTTTCTTTCTCGAATAGTATAGCGCCGGCTTTGCCATACTCTAAATCTGACCTGTTACACCCCAAATTTAGGAACTCACTACTAAATGAGGCATAAAATTAAAATTAGTAAAATCCAGCCAAATTAGTCCAAAAATTTGGAGGGGTCCTAAGTTATTAGTGCCTGTCTATCATCAGTCATCATTAGACGTGGTTATTGGATAGGGTAGCCCAATGATAACAGGGTCAGGGCCAAACTTATAGGGCTTTTAATGGACAGGGCCCTTATTGGGTAGGGTCAATATAGGGCCAACATGTTTTCCAATTTAGTTGATAAAGAAAATACATAATGTAAAAATAATTATATAGATTAATTTGTATTCATATGTATTTAATAATGGCTTTGTCCAATATTTATTTTAATTGATATTTTGTAGGCCCGCCCATTATCGACCCGCGACCCGCATTGGCCCGACCCTATATTTGACCCTATAAAATGTGACCCTCTTTGACCCTAACCCGCAACCGACCCGCACCGACCCTGACCCGACCCGCCCAATAACCAGGTCTAGTCATCATCAAGTTTAAGAACTACAGGCTATAGCTTGGATGTTCTTCAATAGTGTACTCCATTAGTCAATTGTAAAGGGTTAAATAAATAAAAAGAAAAAAAGTTTTGATGTCGATCATGAAAAAGAATTCATTCTCTACCTAAAAGTTGCACACTTGCATGATTATTTAAACCAATAATTTATATGTGTATTAGATCTTATAATAATGACTCCATCTAAACTAAAGATTAAATCTGCTTGTACTATACAATGGGTTCGTTTGCTTCACTTGAACTAATTTAAATTGAATTAATTAGATATAGGGCATTGACCGGCCCTTAGTTTCAATTAATTAATATCTAGATCTAATTGGACCTAATCAATATCATTACATTGATGCAAAATAAAATTACAAAAAGCAGCATATATTGGAGTGAGTATTTTTTTAACATGCGAAACACTGAAACATAGAAGTGCGAGAATTCACTTTACAATCTAATTTAAAAATGTTCCGTTACCAAGTAGCCTCTTAAACTTTTAAAGTATTGATCTTTCTCATCTTTTACCAATGTAGGACATTTACGTATGGTTTTTGGAAAGGTGTTGCCTCGACAAAATGAAAACCTTCCTTTTTTTTTTTCCTTTTTTTTTGAAGAAAAAAACCTTTCTTTTTATTTTTGTGGTAAATTCGTAATCTTTATTGGTTTACTTATCATAGAGTATATACTATGGAGTAGTATTTAACTATTGCATTAATGTCGTGATTTAAATCCTGATTTAATTTGGAAAGAATGCTTAGTCGTTAACAATTTACTTCCCTTTTTTTGTCTCACTTAACGTTTTACGATGTTCAGGACGTGTCTTGAAATCTTGTATATTTTTTATTTTCATACAAGAAAAAATTTATAAAAACTCAAAATTATGGGTTTAAATATCATACGAGTACAAACCATACTTATGAACGCTTTTTATAATGACCTCGAAACTAATTTGGTAGTATTACATCCCTATAAAATTTTACTCATTCATTTTTAGTTTTTTACCCACTTCAAATTCAAATACTCATTGTTATAGTGTTAACAAAACATTGCTTGCAAGAGTTGCAAATTTGCAAAGATCAACTCGATTTAAACCATAGGCATCAAAATTCTTCCCAATCAAAATCTCTTTAAAGAGTTTAAACATCTTGTAGCAGTGCACATTAGCAATTTTAATCATTCATCACTAACTTACACCTTAAGCACAAACCCTAAATTTAGAAAAATCAAAAATTAGGTCGGCCTCGAAAATCGAGGACGATGCAAGTTGGTTACTATAGTTCGCCGCCATCAAGTTTCGCTGAAATCCGGCGGTTACTCAACTGCCACTTGTCCTATGTCTAGTTGTCCACTTTTTTTTTCTATTTTTGTAAACTTCCTAATTAAATGGCCCGATTATCTTCCTCGTGTCACCGATTTATTCTCTAATCCATACACTTTTAGTAGTGATCACTATTACTTCTCCGCGTGTCAAATTACCTCTCGTGATAAATATCTACAAAAAGATGGATAAATAATGAGGGAAATTAATTTTATGTCATAAAACTTGTAATTAATCCTTGTTTTCCTATTTTGGCCTTTTGAGAGAATTGGTTTTTGGCTTTTAGCTCAATTCGTCTTATTTCACTACTTACTCTAGTAGCTCATAAAAGTTTTAATTGTTAAATACGAGTAGTTGATATTCCTTTCGTGTTTTTATAAGCGTTATATTTATCAAATGTGATCATTTTAATAAGTTTTACACTTTTTTTTTTTTTTTTGGCAAAAGACTACATTTTAATATTAAATCTTTCTTCTTTCATGATCCTATCAAAATTCAATACTCAGTACTATTTTTTATAATTTTTTTCCTCTCTTATATTTATTACCTTTCTATAAATTATTAATCCCATAACCTTTTTTGTACAATTTTTCAATACTTCAATTACCTCTTATTTTATTAAGTCTATGAAATTGCCTAGAATTATGCGCTGGTCAAAGTGTAAACTTATTAAAACACAAAGGGAATAAAAAGATTACCTTAATTTTACTATGTATCAGAAGGTACTTTACTATTGTATCTAAAATAAGTGGAAAAAAAAAGTGAACATAACATGCCTTAATTTTGTCAAGATTTGTTCTAACTTTGATTTTTTCCTCACAAATTTCAAATATGAAGAACAAATAGAAACGAAGGCAATGTATAAAGCCATAATGATACATTACTCATCCATTCATCCAGTCTGTACTTGACTAACATGACCTTGTCTTTTACAAACCACTTAATTTACTAGCTAGGACACTAAACTTTATCCGTCAATTTCACAAACAAGCAACTATAATACTACCTTTTCTTGTTGTTCTAGGCTTAGCTAGTATAGTTTGAAGGTTATTAGTAATTTAGTATGATAGTGCTCAATGATCAAGACTTAAGATCGAATCCTATCTATAAAAATACTACTAATTAACTTCAAAAATATTTCAAAAAATGGAATTACATATCTAAACATATACATAAATTCACTAATTCGTGCCTATTTTTCTCCTTTCATACACTTTAAAGAACTAGAATAAAAATTATTCTTTATGCAGTGCACATTTGCTTAAATCAAATTGTTAATCATTTATTTATAATCAGCAGTTATTAATTATTATTATTGATTTAATTATTTCCATCAATGTTTTTTTTTATTTTTTATTTTTTAATTTTTATGATAGAAAATATCAAAATACTCCGATAAATTACTTAATTTTTTCTCAATACATTGAAGGAACTAGAGTGAAAATATTTGGATTATCCATTGACGGAGGGGAAAATCAAGCGTGACAGGCGGTTATCTATTAAATTAGGTGAACGTCATTGAGGGTAGGAGTGAAGATGGGTCGTTTATGGGGTTTTCAAAATTCTCGGTGATTCGATATTAATGCGCTTCGTTCGGGGTGGACCCCACGTGGTTACATGGCATTTTAGCACCTTGCTTATGGTACGATTTTTGGGTCCCACTTTTTTTGGAACCTAAATATTTATTTCATACCCTTTAAAACTTGCGTTTTGTTTGGCATGCTACGTTTTTTTAAGATAAGGTAAACTATTTTACCGTATGAGTTTTTTTTTTTTTCAGTATTACTCCCTCTATTTTTAAATACTGGCTTCACTTTTTTTTTCCGGCCGTTTATAAATACTTGCTTTATTTTATTTTTTGGAAAACTTTTACAATATTTAATTCATTTTTCACACTTAGTGAACCCAACATAATATTCTCTCTCATCCTATTCTTCCACTATTTTTGCTTTTTAGAATTTTTTATTCTTTCAATTACCCCACTACCTCCATATTTTATTATTTTCTTCAATTTTTCCTAAAACTCCGCGCATGGAGAAGTGGAGCAAGTATTTAAAAACGGAGAGAGTAGTACCCCACTGTCATTTTCCTTTTGGATGGATTACTATTAGGAGTATTTTAGTACTGTAGCTATAAATACTTTTCAAAACATAGAGAACTTTTTTTATTTAATTATTTGGAATTTTGGTATACAAAATTGTACTAATTTTTATAAATATTTCAAAAATGGTAAGGAATAATCATAATGGGTAGAAAATGTCCAGTCAATTTTCAAGAAACTTTCTATAAACTTTAGTTTAAGAAATGTTTAAGTTGTAGTAATGATAAATCACAATTATATGGAGTTTATCGACACATTTATGCTAGTTTTATAGTTGCTTTTTAGGTCTTTTAGTCGTTTTTTAGGTCGCAAATACATAAGTTGTTTGTTTTGTGCTCTATTACGCTCCGTTTGTGTTTTTCTTAATGTTTCAGGTGATTTCATAGACATTTGAACGCTTTCGGAGTGGTTTTGGAAGAATCGGATAATGAAAAGATGAAAAGTTGATGAATCGAGGTCGCTAATGAAGGATATGCGTTTTTGGAAGCTTATTATGAGATTAATATGTATGAGGAATGAATATGGCATCCACAAGGGTCGTTATGCACTTTACGTAAATGAATTTGAGTTAGGAACGAAGAAAAACGAAGGTTTGCAAAGTATCAAAACTGACCTCTGTCCACTCTTTTGATCATAACTTGAGTTCTACAAATCGGATTGATGCGATTCAAATTGCGTTGGAAACTATACTTAAAGAGCTTTCCAATGATAGGTCACACGCCCCAAGAAGCTTCCTAGAACAGAAGTTATGATCATTTGAAACCAGGTGTTGCAGTCAGCCACCCGCGGGATTTTGCTGCGGGTCTGTCCCGCGCCCACTCGAGGCCTGCTGCCGCCACTGCCAGGGAGCGGGAACCACCCTGCGGCCGCGGGTTCTGACGAGCAGCCAAGGAAGCAATGTGAAGCTCGTGTTCTCGACTTCTCTTGCGGTTTTATGCCACGTCATCTTCTATCATCCACTAATAATTCAACTTATGTAATTTATATTTTCTTATTTCTTTTCTTTAATTATTTTTAGATTAGTTTTAGGATAATATAAATTTTCCAAGGGATTTAATTTTTCCCTTATGCCTTTTATATATTTTATTACTTTACGTTCTTTTTAGTTCTCTCTTGAACCCTAGTTTCTCATGGCATCTCCATGGATTCTTCCATGGATGATTCTTGGGTTTACTATTTTAATTCATTGAGGTATTTTATTTCTATTTTCTTGCTTTTTATTATATTTTATTCCTTAGATCTAGTTTTAATTATTTATTTTATGCTTGAGTAATTTATTTCTAGGGTTTGGGAATTCATGTTTATATTATGAATCTTGATTGATAATTTTAATATTTTGATTATTCATATCTCTAATTGATAGTGTTTTTATTGATAATCTTGCAACCTGATCAATTGTATGATTAATTCATGTTAATAAGAGTTTGAATCGAAAGATCTTACTTTTAGAGGCTTCCCTACAATTAGAAATTCTGATTATGTTAGCGACCAAACTACATATGTTGAATTGAGAGCGTTAAGACCCGACCGTAGGCTTAGCAATTGCTCTAGATAATTGATTGATTGAATTGTTATTGATGCTTGATAGATTTAGAACTATAAACATGGTGAACCTTAACCCTAGGTCTTTTTATTAATTGTTTTTTTCCCATCTTAATTTAGACTATCTTTTTATCTTGATTTCGTGACATAGTTTAGTTTATCCAATTTCTTAGAGGTTAGATTAAATACCATCTCCCTGTGAATTCGACCCTACTTACCCTACTACATTGTTAGTTGGTTTTGTTAGGAATTTATTTTTGACAGGTGTACGACAACCTATCAACTAATAAAATTATTAAATGGTTTTAAATCACTATTTGTCCAATATAGATTAATCAACTACGAGTACAATTTGCTAAAACAATAGAAATAAAAAAATTTCAAACATTTTAAATATGTATAAAAACAAGGTACGTGTAACAAATCTATCTGTCAATTTGATCACTTATATCTATGTCCATATATCAATATGAATATTGATTCTTTCAACTAAAGTAGACATCTAAAAATGGAAAAAAGATATTGTATTCATAATACCCAAGAACCTCATTCTTTTTTTAATTTGCTTTCTCGTATCAATCTCATGCCATTTCCGATTTATTCCACATGATCCTTTATATTCTCATATACACTTATCTTATACGAAACACTTTGCTTATACTAGCTACATTTTACTATGTTTAGCACTTCACTCGATTCCATCAATAAATTACGATATCAAAAGAATTCTCCGTCCTAAATATACCCTAATCTCTCTCCGTCCACATCATAATGACTCGTACAAACGGCGAGAAATAAAGAACCCAAAAACATCCCTTTTTGTCACCCCACCCACCAACCCATAACCCATACCCAAACCCATAACCCATTACCATCACCCCAAACACACCCTTAACATAATAAGAAGGCAAAGGGACACAGAAAATGAAAGGTCGGCTGTTGGTGACATAATTTAGCGTGACAGACAACCCATCTTTTTTTAACCTTATTTATTTAACATTCCTAGTAGAACCCAATAGATTTTCTCCATATTTAAATCAACCCTAACTTAACCTAACCATGGTTAAACCCCAATTCCCACGTCTACTTATAGCAGTTGTTTTGGATATCTCTATTTTCACCACTAACCCACCTTCATTTGTCTGTCTTAAGAGAGAGAAACACAAAACCCCAAGATTTCATTTTTTAGAGAGAGAAAACTCAAACACACTAAATCATACTGAGTTGTTTGAAATGATGATGATTCATCGGCAACATCCGACGGTTGATATTCCACAATGGGACCCACCATACGAAGATCCAACGACCCCCATTTTCTCCCCTCAAACAAACGATTATTTCTCCGCTTTAAAGCGTTATTTACCGTCCTCCGAGTTCGATGACTCGGACACTGAGTCGACTGATCTCCCCTTTGACTCGTTCACATGCGACAACTTCCGAATGTACGAGTTTAAGGTACGGAAGTGCGTACGTGGCAGGTCACATGACTGGACTGAGTGTCCGTACGCTCACCCTGGTGAGAAGGCTCGCCGGAGAGACCCACGGAAGTATCATTACTCCGGCACGGCTTGCCCGGAGTTCCGCCGTGGGAGTTGCCGGAAAGGTGACTCGTGCGAGTACGCGCACGGGGTGTTCGAGTGCTGGCTTCACCCCGCACGGTACCGTACTCAGCCGTGCAAAGATGGGCCCCACTGTAAACGCCGTGTTTGCTTCTTCGCTCACTCGCCTGAACAACTTAGGGTTCTCCCTTCTCTGTCTGAGTCACCCCGGAGGCTCGGAGGTGGTGACACGTGTAAGGGGTTTGTCGGGTATTCGCCGACATCGGTGTTTGACTCGTTCCCTGACTCGCCGCCGTTGTCGCCGTCAGTGAGTGAGCTTGCTAGTGCTATGAGAGGGTTACAGTTGGGTAAGCTTGGAATGGGCCTTAACCCAAACCCGAGCCCAGGCCCAAGCCCAGGCCCAAACGCAGGACCAAGGAATGTGTGGGGGGTTCAGATGGGTTCGTCACCGAGGAGTCCAAGAGGGTTTATGGGAAGTGGGCTATGTGGTGGGTCAAGTGGGCCGACGACTCCGAACCGGTCTGGGCTTGGGCTATTTGACCCGTTTGAGGTGGGTTTTGAAGAGGAGGTACCAATGGAAAGAGTTGAATCAGGGAAAGATTTGAGGGCAAGGATGTATGCGAAGCTGAGTAAGGAGAACTCGCTTGATTGTGACCGAGTTAACTCAGTGAGTTGTTCTGGGCCTGATTTTGGGTGGGTCTCTGATTTAATTAAGTGAAGGGTATTTTCGGTAATGTGAATATGGTGGTGATGATGATGATGAAGACGAATTTCAACTTTTGCAGTGTAAATATTGTTTGAAAATTTAAAAAAAAATTTGAGGAAAAAAAAATTAAGAGGTGAAAAGTACTAAAATGTCTCCTATTTTGAGGGATGCTTTTTTGGAGGCATTGGTTTGGCGGGGTAAAAATGGAAATTGCAAAAAAAAAAAAAAAATAAAAAGAAGAATGTACAGATGGCGAAGATCTATTAGTGATTGGATGATTTGGAAGATTAAGATGTTTATCTATTTTATTTTTCCTTTTGATTTTAAATTTTTTTGGAGGGTAGTCGGAATTTGTATTTGAATGCACTTTGGTTCATTGTTATTGTTCTATGCCCTATATTATGATGTTAATTATGGTTGGGTCTAATTTCGAGATTATTGATTTTTTGATGTTTATGAATATTATTATGTAATTAGAGTGTTTAATCTTTGTTTCTATCAATGTGAATTGTTAAAATTTATGTTGTTATTTTATCCAATGTCATCTACTCCAATATTGTTAAAATTAAGTTTACAACTTTACAAGTACTTCTTTGTCAAAAAAAAAAATGTTTATGAGTACTTGGCCACATTTTGATATGAGTAATTATAGATTAAACTCATGAAGCTCCGTGGAAAGTTAATGTAAATGACGTTACTTAATTACGTATGACCTCAAATTTAATTTAGAAACTGGTGAAATAACTTGAAATCCTTACCATTAAAGACTCTAGTTTATGTTCAAGTTCTTTTGTAAGATATAGAGTCCTTTGTTGGATTATAATACGATGTTCATCGGTGGTTTTTATTATTTATTACATTGTGCTCCTTAATTTGATTGATTATTTTGATTTTGGAAGGATTATCATTACTCCGATATTTTCACTAGTCAGATTTTCACCAATCACAATCAAGTAAGAATACACTTTGGTTGCACTCTTCCCTTATTTGTCCCAATTTTGTGAGCATATGAAGTTCAAACTAAGATTGTTTTTGATCTTATCTTGACCAATTTGTTAGACTTGTGCAAAATGTTGCCTTAAAGGCTTAAAGCCAATATGCTACTCAATGTAGGCCATTTAGTTAATACAATCATAATAGCAAATTAGCCCCACAAATTTTGGCATTTGATCTTATCTTAAGCAAAATTCCTCTTATTATACTTTAATTCTAAGAGCAATTGACCACAGTCTACAGCCAATTTTCACATATCTTGCAACATAAGTACATAATTACTTAATTAGATTGAAGGAAAAAAAAAATATGAATTTTCATTTGATATATTTAATTCAAGGTACATAATACGATATCCAGTTATCCACCAATGCACCCTTTTCTTTCTTTTTTTTTTTTTTTTATTTTTTTTATTAGTGTTTTATTTTATCTTTTCTAGATTGGTATACCACTTAGGGCCTGTTCATATTTACTGAACTGAGCTGAACTGAACTGATTGGAGCTGAACTGAACTAACTGAACTGAATTGAGCTGAAATGAATATTTTATGAGAGAGGGAAATTAAGAGTTGAACTGAACTGATTAGAGCTGAACTGGTTGGAGCTGAACTGAACTGAACTGAACTGAACTGAATTGAGCTGAAATGAATATTTCATGAGAGAAGGAAATTAAGAGCTGAACTGAACTGAACTGATTAGAGCTGAACTGAACTGAACTGAACTGATTGGAGCTGAACTGAACTGAAATTAAGTTGAAGTGAACAGGCCCTTAAGCTTCACAAATCTCATTCATCACCCTAAATTTTATTTTTATTTTTATTTTTTGTTAATTATCTCTTACATTTTCTTTCTTTATTTTCCTCAAAAGAAAATTAAGAAGCATTAGTATTATGTATACTTAGCTCAAAAATAACTTCTTTATTCTTTTCATTTTAAAAAATAGCATCAAAGTTGGTAAACATTTATTGTTTGGATCAAGTTTGTACTACAATGTATGTGCCTAGACCTAATTGTTAGCTATTGGTTTTAGAGCAAATCTAACCTTCTTATGAAAGAGTGGTGGGTATGATTTTTGAGCTTTCCAAAACACAAGATTTTTTTATTTTTTATTTTTTTACTTTTAATATTTTTTTCTCTAAGAGGTGTGATGAAACTTAGACCACTCTCACTCATGGGCAAAAAATAAAAATGCCACTCTCTCTCTACTAACTTTCTCACTCCTTTTTTCCATTTTTTCTTATGGTCATTTTATTTAAGAACTCTTCCCACACTCATGGGCTAAACAAAAAAAAAAAAAAAAAAACCACACCACCATCTCTCCTATATTTTCTTTCACAAACACTCATGGGCCCATAGGTACTGTAGCAATTTATTTTTGCCATTCCTATAGGCATTTGATAATCTCCTCATGGGCATTTTTTTTTTGCTCATGAGTGGGATAACATTTTTAGCATTTTTACCATTAAATTCTCCTCATGGGCATTTTTTTGCCCATAAATGAGAGTGCTCTTAAACTCGCTTATTTATTCTTATTTATTAGTGGATTTTAATTTAAGTTATTTAACTCTTCTAGTTCTATCCCTTCTATTTTTCTTTTGTAGCAATATCCAATACCTCAAGTGGTCTTCAACTAACCTTACTTTAGCATGATACTATGATTTCATTGACTTATTAATAATCTATTAACCAGATAATTATTTGATGTGTTTTTTTTTTTTTTGAGAAATTATTTGATGTGTTTAATTTAATATAGGATGCCAATCAATTTCATGGTATCCGGTTCTAAAAACTTCCGCTATCATGATAATTATATTATATCTTTAATTATATCAAGCTAATCAACCTTGATGAAAACAAAAGCATACTTAAAGTCTTTGCATGCTCTTGGACATATGTATATGCTCTTTAGAAATTTAATTATTTAAACGAACTAGGATTAAACAATAATTTAATTAAAGATTGATCTAATAATTATGTTTATTGGATGATAGAAACTTTGGATTATCATTGTGACGTGGAATTGGAAAAAATTACTCGTGGTCCTAATCAATTATCCTCAAAATAAGGTAACATTATTTTTTTGCAACAATTTTCGTCATCCACTTGCTACTAAAGAGATGACTTTATTAATTAATTTATTACTCGTATAATCATAATTACCTAACCTAAATGTAGTGCTAATTAAATTCTATTGATAAGACAGGATATAGTCAAGGGATTGTGACAACGTGGGTCCTCTTACAAAATCTAGGGATTTTAGTTTACTTGTTTGTGGTTCTCCTTTTTTTTATTTAATTGAAAATATTAATATTTTAAAATAGAAAATCATTTAATTTTTTTTTTTTTTAAAATGAGAAAAGGTATACTTGTAGGAGAGAGTTTGGTAAAGTAGGGTGTATAAAGAGGAGACATAAAAAGAAAATAAATTTTTTTAAAAAAAAAATGGGGGACAAAGAACCATGGGGATACTTAGTTTGGGGATAAATTTATTCCCTTTTTCAACTAAAAAAGTAACTATACGACATATTGGATATTTTTGATGTACAAGATCATAAATAGTTAAAAAATACGGAAAAGCTAGGATGAAGGAATCAAAACAAGTATTAGTTAAATCTTATGTACGTGATGAGAATTATGAGATGGATCTTCTCACGTGAATGTAGATAGCTTGTTAAACGAATGAGTATATAATGATGTGGCAATGGTGATCTTGTAACTCGGATCGAGTAATCCGATATGAATTGATCGTCTAGGTTCATTCTAAGTGTAAAGATAATTAGATTAGATGGTTTGACGTGCATAAATGTGGAGGTTGTTATTTAAAATTAAATCGAATTTCAAATGAACTTATTGTAATTTGTAAAGCTTGAATTGTAAGTCCTAGTAATAACATTGTCAACTTAAATTTGAGATGTTTCAATGATAAATATGAAGCATGAATTTGTAAGTTAATATGTAGTAAATGAAAGGAAATGACCATAAATGTTTTTTAGTCATAATTAATTTTGTCCAAACTTACACTATACCATAGTACCATGTAACTTTGTTTGATAACCTAAGCACTTTGTTAAATGTTTGACACCAATGTGTAGTTTAACTACTTATATATACGCAGCCATGTTTTAAAACCATGCATGAATTGAATATTGATGCTTAAATATTATTTTAAGCTTATTTTACACTTAGTGAATTTCATTTATGATCGAAATACAAGATTAAGCTTCAACGAAGGCAAAATGATTGCTAAAGGCTACATATATACATGGATCGAAAACTGAAAATAATAAATTAAATTAAACATTAACTACACTAATCGATGCTAGATGTAGTCATGTATTTTAGAAAGGTATTCAATGTCTATTTGTATCCCTCATGACTACAAATTAAATATCATTACCCTTAAATTAAATAAGATTTTTGGTTGTAACATTAAACTATGAGTAACCCTTCAAAAAAAAAAAAAAATTATGAGTAAGATAAGACCGACACTAAAAAAACTAACTTGAGCTTTATAATAAGCTCAAATTGGTTTTATTACTAGATAAATTCAAGTAAGAATAGGCCAATAATATAGAAAAGTTGGTTGATTCGATGATTCGATCTCAACCCTACATAAAAAGCGAAATGACACGCACATCAAAATGAAGCTAGATTTCAATTATCGTAACACCTTAGCTTGTTTCACAACCTTCATTCATCAAAAAATTAAAAACACAATCGATCAAGAACTAATAATAGATTAATTAGATCACACGGTAAGTACATGAGCCATTTGGAACAAATTTAGGCCTTACAAATATCTAAAATAAAACTCCAAATAATTGGTAACTTTTTTTTTTTTTTTGAAAGCAAATAATTGGTAACTAAGTTTATTCCACTTGGCTTTCCCTTGTTATTCCAACAAACTAAGGCGCCAACAATAAATCTGACATGCATTATTCCAAATAATATTTTGCATTATTGGTATGTTACAAGTGCATGCATGCACATGTAATATAGCCTTTATATAATCAAGGGAAAACTATATAATAGTATAAAGTTTAGATACTTATTTATGTAAGTGCCCTGGAATTTAGGATAGTGATAGTGAGTGACCATTACTAGAACACAGGAAATTCATTGACCCATTGTTTATATTATGGTTGTACTAGTTATCAAAATATGCAATATTGAAGGTTGAAAAGTTAGTGAAATAACCCCACATTAATTCATCAAGATTCATGAACCTAATTAACGTACTATGCTCCAAGTATTATATTGCAACTTGCACAACTTGGTCTAAACTGCATGCACGTCTGAATGGACAAGGGAACATTCTAGAGTTATGGGACTTATGGCTGTTTGGTTATATGAATCATGAATTTCTTATGTGTCGATGTCAACTAGCTAGATTAACCGGGAAAATTAAACTATTTATAAATTTATAATAGGTTCCATCTTGAAATCTATTGATAATTAATTGAAGACATATTATTAAAGCAGGCTTATAAGCTACGGAGTAACTCACATAGTCACATATAGGTTGTTAATGTGATCTCAACACCACTCCTCGCCACATGTAAATTGTCCAAAGTGTTGATCTTGTGCGAATATTTTTTAACCCAATTGGGCCCTAAGGATAGATTATACCAAAACAACAAATTAAGCAAGTAAAGCAACAAAATAAAATTGGGAATATTGTGTAATTTCTAATAGAAGTATTAAAGTGCTTTTGGTTTATTTTCAAGTAAAGAGTATATTGCGATACATACTATCATGTTTGGTTCATAAAAACAAAGCATGTGTAATTTATGTAAAGGGGAAAAAAGGGAACAGATAGGGGCCTGTTAATTATTCTAAGAGGATACAATGTTACATATGGGCTGTTGTATAATTTATCAAAGTTTTCATCAAAGATAATGAAGGATTAGCATTAACTATAATATAATAAAAACACTAATTATGTATACTTTTTAATAATAATGACAATATTTAGATTTAGGATGGGTGGTTTTGTCGATAAATAAAGCTAATCCATAGGTTTTAATATATTCTTAAAGGGTTTAAGTGTTTAGATATATAGTTGAAAATTTAAAATATATTATTACTACGTATTCAAGTAGACATAGAAAAATCAACAAGAATAAATTGCCCGTCGTAAGTAGCATATAAGACTATGGTGTCAATTGTCAAAGGAATTAGTCAAGAACTCATTCTCATACATAGCTAGTCCAAAACTTGTGACAAATTACAAAGAAACATTTCAAAGCTAAATAACTTAAAGACCAAGTTTCCAATTCATGTCCTTTGTCCAAAACCACAAACATTCAATTTTAGACATCAACTTCCATACCGCTGAGTATATATAGTGAAATAAAACTACAATAGAATAATTAAGACATAGTTATTTCATCATAAAAAGTTGTTGACAAAAAAACCTTGATCAACTAACATATACGGAATACAACATTAACTTATTGTTAATAAACTCGAATTATTAACATGAACTTAAAATAAACACGACTATACATACTTATGACAATTAACTAGTACATGAACTTTCATTGTCTTATAAATTTGTACATTAGTCAAGTACGGAATAGGAACTTACAAATAGGACTAAAGTAGACAAAATAAATGTACCCCACCAATAACATCCTAACATAATTCCAACTTTAATTTTGGGTTGAGATTCATGCATATTGTATACATGCTTGAAATTCAGATATTTGGTAACTTTGGTACATACCTTGCTCACTTGATTTTTTCTGACAATAATATTTGGAATTGCAGTTATCTTCGATCTGGTCCTAACTCTTTTACCAATTCGTTGCATTTGTCCATTTTGTATTGCTTTATTTATATGAATCTCAAGAAACTTGTGAACCTCATCTTTATAACAACTTTAATTCATGTAGTCCCATACATGGTATGATATGTATGAATTATAATATAAGATTCAAACAATCAAACTAAACTAGTTGCATTTTGGTTGATTTGCTACTAAGCTAGCAAAAAAACTTTGATCCTCGTGATCATGGAATAGTATTTTTATCCGTTCTTAATTTGCAATAATTTTAATATAGACAATTTGATTATTATAAACCGCCCTTTACATTTAGTATTGTATTTCAAGTATTTAACGATACTTCTTAATGAAAACTTGAATTAAGACTTCTAGAGAAAAATGATATTGGTATAGTGTGATATAAGTTTTAATCATGAAGATAACAAAGGCATTAGTTGATCTTAGTTTCTTAAAATGACCCTTATAATATGTGATTAAGTGATGGTCTCAATAACTCTCATAAAGGCAGATGGAGAAAATGAGATGTGATCCAAAATATTCGGTATCATATCTTAAATTTTAAACAACTAGAAAACTTAAATAGAAAGTGTTGCCACTATTATGAAACAGATGTAAAAGAAAAGTGTTGCGATTATACGAAACGAAGGGAGTAGTCATTGTATAGACTTTAATTTTCTGTCCATAGCTATTGGCCCCTAACACTCTGGAGCACTCGAAGCCCAATACTTGTCCAACTACTTTGGGCTTATTACTTTGAAGCATTGACTGGGCCAGTTTCTTAACATGTGAGAAATTTCTACCCTTTTTTTTTTATGCCCCTTTCTCACAATACTGGCCGATTAATGTTTTGCTTTTGAACGAGCCCACTTATCATATATCCGTTATAATTAATATAGGCAGCCCAATAAGAGCCCACCTTACCTTTTTAATTATGGTTTTGCCTTTTTCTTTCTATAATGTGGGTTTTAATGGACCTTATATGATACAACTTTGGAGGTATTAAGACTATTAACCTAAGTAAAAATAATGGTATAGCTTTGACCTATTACAGATGACTAGTAACAAGGCTAACAAACTCTCTAAAAGAATCAATACATCCTATTGTGACTTTGTGGGGGAAGAAAGCATTGGCTGAAACTTTTTATTACTTCATCCGTTTCAAAATTATTGCAACACTTTGATCAAAACTACGAAAGCTTTATAGTCAAAGTGCTGCAATATTTATGAAAGGAAGAAATTGAAGTAAAAAGTATTTAAAAGGCGCACTCACTCCACAAGATTGAAAACATAGGCTACAAATAAGATTTAGTTGAGTTCTTAGGGTTTGTTCTCTTCAGCTTAAGTTCAGTTCAGTTCCTAATTTTCTCCTCTCAAAATATATTTAGTTCATTTCAATTCAGCTCAATTCAGTATATCAGAACATGCCCTTAGTCTTCTTATAACTATTGCTACATTCTCTAAATATATTAGTCAAACAAGACGGTCAAGTTATTCATAATATTAACTACCCTTCCTCAAAAACTTTACCCAACTGAGCTAACTTGACATCTATATTGTACGAGTAATCTAAGATACTTAAACCCTTGGTTTAATTTGGTACACATACTTGATGATCACACTAGATTTATGTTATGCATACTCGATATAGCATACATATGATGATTAATCTTAGACGATACCCTTTTTCCTTTTTAACTATTGATGACACTTTACTATTACTAAGGGTAAAGAAAAAAAAAAAGGAGAGTAAGCATTCAATAATCTGAAGCCACTTTGTTACTCAACTCCAGCAATAGAATTGCCTTCTCACAGCATCATGACTTTGTGATGGTGTTGTTTTGCTAAATTGGCCTAAAGTAAGAGATAAAACTACAATTGAGCAAACATATAAACAGGAAAGAAAGCTATTTGTAGTATTTGGTCCCCCTAGGATTTAAACTTTGGTGGTTCTTGGAACATACAAGAAATGGGAAAAGCTACAAGTAACTAGTTTGTCCAAATAGTTGATGTGGTTAATATTTTAATAATTTATTTATGACTATTCATGCATGTCGGTGCATCGCATCTTAATACAGAAATAAGTCTTATATACTTTTTTCGTTTCATAATACTTATAATACAATTTTTTGTCACATAGATTTATGGAGAGATTAGACCAGGTTAGATACTTTGATTCACCATCATGTAATTTGACCTTAAAAAAGGGGCCCAAATAAAGTTATCCAATTAAGTAATTATTATTAGGTTGGGGTACGTCTTTTATAAAGTATATGTATAACCGTCTTATATGTGTAGAAACCGTCAAACCTTTCCTAATACACGATGGGAGGATCAAGAAAAGAATCTATATAATTGACATTTAGGGTTATAATCCCCATAGTATATACAGTTACTCTCAAAATATCACATCAATAGAGAGAAAATCTAGTGTGTATAGGTGCTAGAAGACGCATGATAATTAAGAAGAGGATTCAACCAAATTATCATGGAATTAGATACGCTTCCAAAATTATGATTTACCGATGAATTTGATTAAAAGATTAAAGTATGTATTAGGAATTAGCTAGTCCTAACATATATAGTACTTTGTACTTGTATGAAAAACAAACATAACGATTGTCAATACTTTTATCATATCAATACAATTGAATGCTATTTGGATTTTTCATGACTTGTCAAATGACAAATGAAGTATTCTACAAATTATTATGCAACATATGTAGATAGATGTACTAATTGATTGTCATGATAGTAATTTTACTTGTATATGAGAGTAATGAGATCATTAATCAACGAACCAAATGATCCCATATTTTGAAAGCGTTCTATTCACCTTATTTTTAACTATCTAAATTTAATTGAATCTTTCAAAAATAATATGAATTCTGGTAGAGTAAAACATATTCATGAGCCTCAATTATTAGCTTAAGTTTTTGATTGAGATGGACTTTTAACATATTTTTGGGCCTCAACTATCAGCTTAAACTTTTGGTTAAGATGATCTTTTAACATGGTATCAAGAGCCAGCGTGACACAAAAGGTCACGGGTTCGAATCTCATTTACCTCTCCTTCAAAATGGAATTAATTCGCACCAGGTATGGGTGGGCCTGGTTGCATCCACATTTCAATTTATGTGAGGGGGAGTGATAGAGTAAAACATATTCCTGGGCCTCAACTATCAACTTAAGCTTTTAGTTGAGATGGTCGTTTAACAAATTCAATATATTATAAATTTAACTTAGACATTCCTTATTACTTTGCTTATCTAGAATTAGGGCCTGTTCACATTTACTGAACTGAATTGAAATTAAGTTGAAGTGAACAATCCTTAGTTGTCTTAGATTTATCAACCCTTATCAAAAAATATCTCAAAAGTTGCTTCAATAATCATTTATTATACAGTAATCATATTTAATTTTTGCTATATTGAATCCTTTAAGATATAGGAATTAATAAAAAATTATTAAAAATTAACAAGGACAATTTACAAGTAGGCTTGTTACCACCAGTGGATGATGATGTATATAATTGGCAGAACATGCACTAGTATATTCTTTTTTAGAGGAGGGGTGTTCTTATTATCTAATTAAATTAAATTAATGTTAATTTGTATTAAAAATAAACTTAATTTCAAAAAACAAGGTCGTTTTTCAAAAAAAAAAAAAAAAAAAAAAAAAAAATCAAGGTCGTCTCTTCGGTCAGAAATTAGTGCATGTAAACTATAATGTTCTTTTGTCATAGAGCAAAGTTGCACAATTTAATCAGAGAATGATAATACACTTTTATTGAGGGCTATCTTATTATGGAGTACGACGTTAGGTTACGAGTGATTTTATAAATTTCAATGACCTTGCACTCGCTAAGAGTTTGATTAAATACAAGATTTAAATGGAAACCCCAATCCCGTTTGTAAGTAGGCAACCACTCCATTGTACGATAAATTATTTACAATCACTCTTCCTTCTACGTGGGAAAACACGGTTTTTTCTGAGTTCTTTTGATAATGATTTAGAGACATCACTTCTTCATCAAGATTTCTGTGTGAAACAAGAGAATGTTACTAGATCAGATTAATCAAGAAGCGAGTTAAGAATACTTGTGCAAGTTGTGCAACATTACAAAATACTACCTCTGGTCCAATTTACTCACAACAAAGAGGTATTATTTGTGAGACATAAAATATTCCTTTCTTGCAAGTAAATTGGACCGGAGGTAGTAAGAAGGATGACTGGCATATAAAAGTGGTGAAAAATTCTACTTATTTTCTTTTTTCAATTTATTTAAAACTGGGCTTTTAATTAAGGCACTATATACTTGGCCTCCGTAGTCCGTACCAGATCTATATCAAGCCAAATTTAAAGTTTATAGTACAAATTCCCTTAATTTCAACATTGTAGTTCTTAGTTTCTTATGCCACCTGTGACCGTCACCACCAAGATCTTGTGGCATATAACCTCATTCAAATCTCAATAGTAAAGGCATCTTTTCTCGTTGATTATTTTCGGTGTAGTTTGAAGAGTAAAATGTTAGCAATAATAGGTTGCAACTTTGCAAATGTTTGATTATTACTTGGTATAATAATTCAATTATTGTTAAAAAGTACAAAAAGTAGTAAGAATATTGAAACTTCGTTGGGCTCCTACACAACAAAATATGGACCGTTACAAAATTGGTGAGCCGCTCACCAGAATTCCACATGTACTTTTATTCGGGATTTGTGCTGTCAATTACACTACAGTACTTCTTTCGACTGTTTCGAGTACTACACTGATAAACTCTTGATAATTATGTGTAAATCATTAGTCAATTGAAGGGTATTTATCAATCACTAATTTAAGAGTTTGCTTACGGAGTGTATTATTGGCTTGTGACGGGGGTGCTTACAATGCAAGTGGAGTCAGGTAGCTCGGCTCGACTCAACTCACTAATATATTAAGTCGGTTTTAAGTGAGCTGATTACGCTTTGATTGAGCTTTGACCAAGTTGTTTGACTAAATCAATGTCAAATAGCTCATAGCTCAAAGCTCATAAATGATCTTATCTCAATAATATCCATTTCATAAAGGAAGGATATGGGATATGTTGCAACTTGCAAGTCTTTAGAATTTTGTGTTTAATAATATGGAGTACTTGATAATGGGATTTTACGAGCATCCTGTCGATTTTTAATTTATATTTGGGTATTTCAACTCAACTACCCAACATTTTGAATCGAGCCTTTCAATGATTAGAGTTTGAGTAATCCGTGAGTTGTCTCGTCTCATAAGCATCGATCCCAGGTTCGTGAAAACATAATAAGCAAGTTTAGGATAGCTATCTCATTTCTCTGCTCTCTTCTTTCAATTCAATTCACCAAAAGCTCTAGTTAATTGTTGTTATTTTTAAAGGTTTCTATATCAATACTCTTTCTATTAAATAATAATCGATAGGTGGGAGGTCAAATGTAGGATTATCATAATCAAAATTTTCCTTTATATTATTGATATATATTAGATTAAATAGTTTTCCAATAAACAACATTAAATTTAAAACTCCAAGAGTAATAAAAATGGGAAGAATGATCCATCAAAAATTTATCAATGATTTCTACATGCATATTGAATTTATTGCATGCTCATTTAACTTATGATTTATACATGCATATTTTCTTTATTCTCATCACTATGAAATATTTTGAGATCAAAATTAGCTAATGAAGTAATGATTACATTCTATGATTAACATGATTAGAGATCTAATTAATAAGAGATATAAAGATCGACATTGAATAGAAATTCCTTAAAAATTCTTCTCATACGAAAGTTTAAACTTTTCTAAAAATATCAATCATGCATGCATCATACACAGTATATACATGACATAAAGAAATGTTGCATGAAAAGAAACAGGAAATAGGGCAATTTCTCCTTTAGAGAACAAGCCACTTTAAAAGCGATCTTATATAAAAACCGAAAGAAGGTAAATCTTGCTCTTATCCTAAAGTGTATGCAATGTCATGGTGAGATGAGCACATAACAACCAGGTCTACTTGTCTAAATCATTTACACATTCTAAATGAAGGCATGTATCCATACACCATAAATTACCAAAAAAAATTATGCATTTCGTTATTATTGCGTGCAACGCTTACACTATTCGTATATTCTACTTGAATACACATGATGATCTATATTCAAGGAAAATTATAGTCATATAAGATTTTGTTGATTTTCTCATATTATAGCCTCAAAATACAAAGGGGGTGTTCGGTAAATGAGAATTGAGGGTGGGAATGAGATTTTTAATCCCAAATTCAAAATAATCTCTTGTTTGTTAAATGGGATTAAGGGAATGGGACTGGGAATAAATGGGGTGAATTCCCATCAATATACTTCGTACGTATTACCTAGGGAGGGTAGGTAATAAATGGGTGAGAATGAGAATAAGTGGAAAATGACAATTTTGCCATTAATGAAAAGAATGGAGAAGAAAGATTAGTAAGGGAAGTTTTGTATTTTTGTTATTTATTACCCATCTATTCCCATCCACTATCCAAACAAAGTATTGTCATATTTTTATGTATTCCCAACAATCAATTCCCAATCCCATTTCCAGTTTCCCACATTTTAATCCCCAAACTCCCATTCCCACATTCCAAAGAATCCAAATGCCCCGAGAGTGTCGATTTTTATTTTATATCTTATAAATTTTACTTATTGAAATGCTTTCAAAAAAAAAAAAATTTTACATATTGAAATTTAAGTAAATTCATTTTTCTTTTTCTTTTATTTATTTATTTATTTTATTTTATTTATTTTTTAGAGCCTGAGAATATTGCAACTTGTAAGAAACAAAGAATATATCACTAGTAGAAAAAGCTAAATGGCAAGCGGTTCAAACCCCCTAATGGCAAGCGGTTTTGAACCGCATGCTCTTAGGGGGCTTGCCATTAGCTTTTAAATTGGCAAGCGGTTCTGAACCGCTTGCCATTTGTAGAGAAAGGGCAGCGGTTTTGGCGCCAAACCGCTGCCCATTATGCCTCAAAAAATAATTTTTTTTTATTTTTTGGTTTTTTCAGTCTAATTCATACACTGATACAAAATATCATTATTATTTTCATTTTTTTTCATTAATCAGTCTTGTAATTTTACAATTTCAGATTTCAACAAAAATATAAAATAACAAAAAAAAATTGATAACACATTTAAAATAACACCACCAGCTCGTTAAAAAAAAAAAAACACCACCAGAACCACCTTCACCCGTACCCAACCAGCCACCAGAACCACCTTCACCCACCTATCCCACCCCACACCTTCACCCACCTAACCCTAATCCACCCACCGTAACCCAAATCTATCAACTACACGGCAAAACCCACCCAAACAAAACCCACAACCGCCCTTAGCTTATCCCGTATCACCACTACCACCACCACCAAACACCTTAAACCCACCTTAAAAAAAAGGGAAAATACCTTAAAATCCACCAAAAGAGCAATTTGGTTGAAACTTATCGTTTTAAAGGTCAAAATCGACCATGAAAACTCTAGATCTAGAGTTTTTATGGTCGATTTTGACCTAAAAAACATGAAAACCCACTTGAAAATGAGGGTCTTGGCTCGAATTTGCTCGAAAATGAGGGTCTTGGCTCGAATTTGCTCGTCGGTCGTCGCTCTTCGTGGTGGAGAGTAAAAGAGATGAGAGAAGAAAGAGAAGGAGATGAGAGAAGAAAGAGAAGGAGATGGAGGAGAGAGAAGTGAGGGCGTGAGAATGGAGGGGAGAGGGGAGAGAGAAGTGAGAAGAAAGAGAAGGGGATGGAGGCGTGAGAAGTGAGAAGTGAGGAGGAGGAGAGAGAGCGTGAAAACTGAGAGGATGAGGAGAGAGAGAGAGCGCGAGAAATGGAGGGGAGGAGAGAGAAAAAGAAGTATGAGATTTTTAGGGTTTTTTAACAAATGGCAAGCGGTTCACGGTTCAAACCGCTTGCCATTTACAATTTGGCAAGCGGTTCATCCAAAACCGCTTGCCATTTACAATTTGGCAAGCGGAATTCTAAAACCGCTTGCCATTTGGGGCTTCCCATTTACTATTTTCTACTAGTGTATACTCGCCCTGATTTTTTTATATGCATCAGTTTGACCGGCACATTTACCGAGACGCTACTTTGACCATTATTATCTTTAATTGTGTATTAGTAAAAATTATAACAAAATTATATTATGAAACTAGATATTATGACAAATCTAATGATATATAATATAATAACATTTATTCATTTTTTAGAGGTGAAAAAATTAAGTCAACCATAGTATGTAAATAGTACAATTGTCAAACTGATGCATATAAAAAAAAAAATGGAAGGAGTATAAAATATTAATTCTGGCAATAACAATTTCATACATACGAAGTATAAGATAGCAGCAAGTGACAATATGACATTAGTCACATTACCAAAGATTTCAGGGAAATTGGTGTCATTGGTCGGTGCTTTATCTTAGGATGCCACGAACTTTGTGACCACGAGGAAGCTAGTCTGTTTACCCAAAAATAAATAAAAAGAAAAAAAAAAAAAAGCTTTTGAAGGTGCTTTGCAATCATCTTAAGATTAAGGATAGTAATGTAGGTTGAGGCACCTTGACGGTATAGGCAAGAACGCAAAGATTTTCTCTTTAGATTATTTTCATTTCAGTTCTTAATTTCCTTCTCTCATAATAAGTTCAGTTCAGTTCAATTATGTTCAGTCAATCGAATAGACCCTAATTCTAATTGAGGATAGGTTATTAAATTTTATAGGAAGAGTGTTATCAGTATAATATATATAAATTTGCTAAATGCTAATAGGTCACTTGCACTATTTGCAATATTTATGGAGCTCGTAATTTGTATGGGCCTTCACATTTACTGAACTGAGCTGAACTGAACTGAACTGAATGGAGCTGAACTGAACTGAACTGAACTAATTGGATCTGAACTGAACTGAACTCAGCTGAAATGAATATTTTATGAGAGAGGAAAATTAGGAGCAGAACTAAACTGAACTGATTGGAGCTGAACTGAACTGAATGGAGCTGAACTGAACTGAACTGAAATCAAGTAAATGTGAACAGACCCATTATGATACGTAAATCTGTACAAGAATGACAAGTGTCTATTTGTTATACGTTTATGCTCTAATTGAATGACAACATTTCAATCCATATTAAGCAAAGATATGTCATTATATTTGGAGAATTTCTTTTTAAAATAGTTGAGACAATTTGGAAAGGCTAAAATTATATATTGAGCATTGGATCACCACACCCTAGATAATAGAAAAAGAAATCAAACAAGACTAAACTATCCATTAGATAGGCTTACGGAGAGAGAGAGAGAGAGAGAGAGAGAGAGAGAGAGAGAGAGAGAGAGAGAGAGAGAGAGAGAGAGAGAGAGAGAGAGAGAGAGAGAGAGAGAGACTTTCTGATGCAGTGGCCTAAGAGGTCTCCTCGCATCCTCGAGGTGCAAGGTTCAATTCTCATTAGGAACAGATCATCTCCCCTTACCCCAGGCACATGCCCGGTTTTATGTGTAAGAACCTTTAATTAGGTCCATTCAACTTTACTGTGTAAAAAAAAAACTTGTATTTTTTTTTTTTGACAATAGCAAAATAGCAAACTCTAAAAATCACACATAATTAGAAGCAGTAAACCGGCATCTTCTAACAATGTCGTTTGCCCTTTGAACTTGGTCTCTCTATACTTGTATTACAGAGTATAAGACAATAATATTTAAAAGATATTTAAAAAAAAAAAAAATCGTTTAAAATAATTGACATGACTATTAATTACAGATAAATTAATAAAGTACATTAAGAAAATCATGATTTCCTCACCCTCAAGGCCCCAACCCCCTCTCCTCCCTCCTTCCTCCTTTTTATTGGGGCTTTCATCATAGTAAGAAAAGCAAATTACATGTGTTGCAATAGTTTGACTAGGTTAATCCCTACAAAATGAAAAAGGAGGGAAAAAAGGAATAAAATAATTAAAACAAACACCAATAATACACTTCAAATTCTTTATTTCTTTTTTCTAAAATAATAAAAACCAAAGTCATATTGAAGTCAAGACCACTGTTACATTTATAAAACCCAAAATCCAAACAAACCCTTAAACCTCACCAATTACCTCCTTTTCTCCCCTTTCTCTTACAAGCTCTATTTGTACACCTTCTCTCTCTAAAATCCTGAAAAAAAAAATCACTTTTTTCTCTTCAAATTTCAGAGCTTTTTCTGAAATCTTAAAATCCTCTGTTTTTTTCTCTGTTTTATTTACTCTGTTTTTTTTTGGGGCTTTTTCTGTTTTTTATTGGAAAATGGGAAGAGCACCTTGCTGTGACAAAGCAAATGTGAAAAGAGGGCCCTGGTCTCCTGAAGAAGACGCCACTTTGAAGAATTATCTTCATAAAAATGGCACTGGTGGTAACTGGATTTCTCTCCCTCAACGAGCTGGTAATTTTTATTTATCATAAATCGAAAATCCCACATTTTATTCTTTCCAAATTTTGATTTTTATTCTGAAAATTTTGATCTTTTTTTTTTATTTGATAAAATACACTGTTTCATTTCATTTCTCTCAGTCATACCCAGTAATTTTTTTGGGAAAATTTTGATTATTCCAACAAAGAATTGTTTTCTGATTTTACTTAAAGAAAAAAAAAAAAATCATATACCCATTTGATGATTATCATCATTCAATGTGAAAATGAAAAAAAAAGATCAAATCTTTGTTATTTTTTTTGATCAGATTGATATATACATATACCCAGTTGCATGTTCACTGTTTTTTTTTTTTTTTTTGCTGTTTTATCCATAATTTTGCCCTATTTTCTGGCATAAATTTCAAACCCATGCAATAATTTTTCAATTAATAGAGTAGATTAAACTAATTACTGTTTTTCATCAAAAAAAAAAAAAAAAAAAACTAATTACTGTGATTAATTAGCTAAAGTTTGAATTTTTATTTGTTGGTTTTACAATTTTGGTAGGTTTGAAGAGGTGTGGAAAGAGTTGCAGATTAAGGTGGTTAAATTATCTAAGGCCAGACATAAAACATGGAGCTTTCAGTGAAGAAGAAGATAACATCATAATCTCTCTTTTCTACAAAATGGGGAGCAGGCAAGTTCATTTTCTCCTTCATTAAAAAATCATTTCTTTACTTGTAAATTACTAAATTATTTTATATAATTATTGACTAATTGAATTTAAATATTGACTAATTGGTACCATCAAGTTGAATAATTTAACTTCAAGTCTGTGTTTTATATGGGTTAATTTAATAGAATAAATTTTATGACCCTCTAGCTGTTGTTTTCATATAAAGGTGACAACTTGTGTGGAATATCAAGTTTAAATTATAGTGATAAAATCTTTTGTGATCAAAGTTTTTTGTCTGTGTTATTGTTAGTAGTAGTATTTTACTCCTTTCAGTCCGTCCATCCATCCGTTCAAGTTTAGTTGTCACGTTATGTTCGTAATACAGTATCTTATCGAGTATGGACATGAATACGCGACTATTAGTTTCGGACAATCAACGGATAAGTACTTGTTTAATGATGAAAAATAATTGGTTAATTGTATGATTTTGGGTAGGTGGTCTGTGATAGCTGCCAATCTACCAGGAAGGACAGATAATGATGTGAAGAATCATTGGAATACTAAGCTTAAGAAGAAGCTTTTTGGTGGAAGCAACAACAGTATTAACAAGTTTAGCCCTTCTAATATCCCAAAAATTGATGTTCCTTTTACTTATAACAACAATATTTTTAACAATAATCACACCATTTTTCAAGCTCCTAAATCTTCTTCAACTCCTTCATCTTCACCTTCTCCTACACCTAGCTATGTTGATACTAATCATAGCTTTAATCATGATCATAATCATAATCGTAATCATAATCATAATCATAATCGTAATCATAATCATAATCATATGCATGTTCCAATGCCTAGCTTTTCAAATTTGTTGGCACAATGTAGCACAACTACTTCTCCTATGTCATTGCTGCCTAATTATGCCAATTTGTCGAATATGGATAACCCGTATAACCCGGTTCCTAGCCCGAATTACTCATCCGGTCAGTACCCGCTTCACCAATCAAGCTCCGCCCTCACGGTTCATGAGAATGTGGGCCCTCCAGAGGAAGGGTCTAGTGTATCCGGATCGTCGTCTGCTGTTTATGGATCAAGTTTGGAGGATGACCCGTTTTTCGCCGAGTTAGGGTTCGGGTTAATGCAAGAAGTGATGATGAACCCGAATTGTGGTTATGGTGATCAAGAAGATATTAAGCCTCAAGGACTTGGTCAAAGTGTGGCTAATTGATTATTATTATTCTGACTTATAGTAGAGATCAATTAGGCATCTTAATTAATTAAGTTTGCTTGTTTATTGTTAATTTATTACTACTAGTAGTATACTTTTGGTAATTTAGTAAATTAGCAAGTGTTATTAAACCTCCTCATTTGGTTGTTCATAGTAGGGGACAATGTAATGTGAATCTGATTGAAGTAATTAATTAACCAAAAAAACAAAAGGTTGATATTGTTATCAATTCCTCCATTTCTATCTTTTGATTTATTGCATTATTTAATTTATAAACTTTACTTGTTTATTGTTTGTAATATATATGAAGTATGTAATACATGCTACTCGATCATTCATGTGAGACGATCATATAAGATTAGTTCCGGTAGTTTTTTTTTTCCCAAGAATATCAACTTTTTTTTTTTTTGAATAGTCAGAATATCAACTTTTAAAAATGCAAAACGCCCCTTTTTTTATTTAATGCGAAATCGCATATAATTTAATACTAATATTTATTTTAAATAAAATTTACCACCAAGACAAAATGTGATTTCCACGCTTTATATTTCTTATTTTATTCATTTTACAAAATTAAAAAAAAAAAAAAAAGTGGGGTCTACAAGAATAGAGGTTTGTTTGAAAAACAGAAAGAGGAAGGAGGGGCATCAGCATGTCAGTTAAGAAAAATGGTCAAATGTCACGAAATGTGCATGGATGTTGAAGGTATGGCCAATTCAAAGGAGTTTTTATTTTTATTTTTATTTTTATTTTAGGGATCCCAAAAGCTGCCTTTTGATGCTCACTCATTCACTTATTATACTCACTCAGTATTCATAGTACACTACACTAGTATAGTAACGTACTCATAGTAGTCATGAGAGTATCATGGTCAAATGCTATTTTATTGTTTCTTCCACCCCCATGCACCTTGCATGACACTTCTACGACTATAACGCTCCTATTTCTCTATTGTAGATTTGTAGTCCATGGAAGACCTCTCTCGTGGGGCGGAGGAAATCCGCTTCATAGATGTGTGTATTGACCACCGCGTGATTTATGATTTAAATATGATTATATATAGTTGAACTTCGGGTTGGTGGGATATTTAACGGTGTTCATACGTTATACTCATTATTATCAATTACATATTATATAGTGTATTTCGTTGTCGTTCACATTAATACCACAAATAAGAGTTTATAAGAGAATGATTAATTGCCAAGGAGTAGTAGAAATTTGGTGGCTATGTGATTTTATGACTAGAAATATTGACTTTTAAAATTTTTAGTTAATTGATAGGTAATGTCGAGCAAAGATTGAGATAGGTGTTTCTTATCTTGGTTGTGGTTTTTGACTAATTCAATCCTCTTTTTGTCATTGAAAAGAATGCTTGCAAAAATTAATTGAACCAAAGTAGTAAAACTCAATAGGTTCGCTATCTTTACTAAAAGCAACAACCTAGTATTCATAAAAGTTCATCAAGAAGATCCAAGAACTTTGTCTATGTTATTCTTTCCAAGGGTCTTAAAAATTCTACCTCTAAATCAATAAATATCTTGATTGGCATGCTAATTGCAATTGTTACTCGATACTTCTATTCCACAAAAGTCTTCTCATATACTATAGGTTGGGCATATAAGCACCATGCACTAAAGAAAACAAATTACGGATCAGTACTTCGTAATGTAAATTGATACTTGTGATTAATGAAAGACATGCTATTTACTCATAACAAATGAAAATACATTAATGAAAATCATAAAACTTTACAAGATCGATCTAAACAATCATTGAAACAAAAATAAGCGAGTATAGTTTTTTTTTTTTGTATCCATGATCATAAACCAACAAGTTGTATATTATACACAACTAATTCTTCATGATCATATACACCAAAACACATCTCTATATTTGTTTATGTTCAAGCTTATTTATTAAACAACAATCGTTAATATATGTTTAACAAAGGATTGATCATCATTTTGATAGCAAAGTCTAAAATGAGTTTTAACCGAGGTTATACTCCAGCTATTCACCGTAAATTTAAGTTCATGCACAATTTCCTCCTTTAGGTAAAAGTACTAGGTGATTTCCAAATCACCCTAAATTTGTACACTTTATTATCATTTTCCCGTACTATATATTACCGTTTTATATATGTAAGTTAACGGGAAAATCCAAATAAATATGCTTCATTACTCGTATTAATATGCAAAGTATAATTTTCCTACATTAGTATTTAATTTGCCAAATATAGATTACAGTTGTCCTAAGGTTTGAATTCTAAATGACCACCGAAAAATTGAATAATCCTTGCATAAATACAAGAATTAATTGGAGTATAGATTACAAAATTTGAAATTTGTGATGTTGTTTATTTAAGTATTTGTTTTTCTAAATATGTCAAAATTTTCAACTGTAAAAATTAATTTATTTCATACGGTTAAAGTTTAATGGAGCGTGGTGGGAACAGCTTTGAACCGCAGGTAATTAATTTGGAATTTAGCTAATTAGAAAAGGTTCTATTATTGTACACCAATTGACTATAAATTTTTATAAGCCGTCAGCCTTAATTGAAATGGTTAACAACTTAACACATTTATATGGCGAATAGTGTTTATAGATGACTTTTTTGTACGGTAACTTTTAGTATAGTTTGGGGTAATTTGGGGATACCAGTAGAAAAGTAAAATAGGGCTTGTTTAGGAAAATTATTTTAATAATAATTATGAAAATTTCATGGTAACAAGGGGTTTTATTTTTTTTTTTTTTTTTTCTTCTATATTTTTTCTGGTAAGATAAAAAAAGCATTAAAATGCCTTCCTCATGAGGAGTAAATTCCATGGTATAAGGGTCTGTTCTCTTCAGATTATTTTCAGTTCAGTACAGTTCAGTCAATCAGAAAATAGGCCCTAAGTATTCACCATATAAAAATGAATTTTAAAGAACTCCTCGAATTGTTGTTGTAAAATAATAACATTATTTTACAAAAAAGAAATACTTTGTGGTTTTTTTTTTTTTTTTAAATTTTTTTTTTTACAAAAAGTAAAAAGATGATGTGTATTGCATTGAGTTTTCTATTTTTAGATGAAAGATGTTTATTGCATTTATTAATCACTTCCTTCCTAATTTTACATAATTCAACAGAAATATAATTAAACTTTGCTCATTATTGACCCAAATCGACGAGTCAAAATAAGCACCCAAAAAGAAAAATCAACATAAATTCATATTTTCAATGCTGAATATTTGAAGAAAGATGAGTGTATGTGTGACCTTACTAACACTTCAAAAAGAAAAAATAAAATGTAAATTAGCCAAAAACAATGAATTATTAATTGTGAAAATAGTATAATGCACCCGGGTGCACCATGCGCATGGTGCACCTGGAAAGAACATTAGGCTTATTCTAAAGAACATGAGAAAAAAAAAAAAGGAAGAACATACGAGTGTTTGAAAAAGAACATGCTAGTATTTGAAAAAGAACAAGCATAATAGTGTTCAACAAAAGAACATGTTTGTGTTTGACAAAGAACATAGCTTCCGAAAAGAACATTAGGCATATTTTAAAGAACATGGAATAAAAAGAACATGTTAGTGTTTGAAAAAGAACAAGCTAGTGTTTGAAAAATTAATCTTGCTTGGTTATCTTTCAGTTGGCTTCAATTCGTTACTATTCTTCTTTCTCCTCCAATTGTTGTTTTTTGAGCAACTTATACTTCATAGCTTAAATTAATTTTTTTTTTTTTTTAAAAAAACCCCCAAATTCATAAAATTAAACAATTTGATTTTAAAATTATTGACGAAAAACAATTTGCATGTACAAAATTTATACTTACATTTTACTTGAATCCACCATTTGTTCAAGTTTGAAGGTTGAATTGTTGAAATAAGTTCAATTTTTTTTCTTGAGTTTCACTTTGAAGATGAACAATTTTGCTATTTTGAATTTTTTTTGAAAAATAGAAAAAGATAGAGAGAAAAGTTCTAGAGAGAGAAAATGAGTATTTTGGAAATGAGTTTTACCCAAACAATAGAAGAAGTACTAGTATTACGAGATTGACAGCAAAGTGAGACCAATTTGAGACCTTCATTGAAATTCTTAGATGAAAACGATGGTGTAAAGGAGAGAGAAAATTGGCAGCAAGAAAGAGAGTGATAGGAAGGGAAGAGGAGTGAGAAATTGCAGGAGAAGAGAGTGTTGGATTTGTAGTTGCAAGAAAATAAAAACATGTTCATTTTTTACTCATGTTCTTATAAATATACTAAATGTTCTTTTGGGTGCACCATGCACATGGTGCACCCGGGTGCACCAACCACAAATTAAAAGATAATGAATTATTATTCCATTTGTTGACATACATCAACTTCTTATGATTTTTTAATTATTTGTAGCTAAGTACATTGATGGTAAAACTTGTATGTTTCCAAATAAAACATGCTCAGTTTATTTGGTATAAAACGAACTAAAAAATTACGTACTCGTACTCTCGTAGTTGTTATAATTTAAGGATTTTATCTGTCAAAAAAAAAAAATTTAAGGAGCAAGAAAAGGTTTCCTTAGAAAATTGTAGAAACTACAAAGGTTAAATGGATAAATGTACTAGTACTAGGATTCGTTTGTACAAGTTTGTTGCATTGTACATTATTGTAGGAGCCACTGTGTTTTTCAGTACTATTTGGCTGCTCCTGAGCATTGTGGAGGCTCTCACTTAAGGTGTGTTGTAAAGCTTTTAGTCCTAGCTAATATCATTTGTTCCTCATCATAAACCGAGGCGGAACATAAAAACACCCCTTCTCTAATACTCCGTACAATTTCATTCATTTTATGAATTGAACCGGGTTTATATTGTATTACTTCAATCTCAAATGAAATAAGTTAAACAATTATAACTATTAATTTCGTAAGTGTATGTGGGTTTCAAGTTTTCAACCATCGATGGTAAAAGATGTGCATTAAAAAAGGCGTAGCAGGCCAGCTGGTGCATGTGGTTAAATTTACTCATACTCCGTAGATGACAAAGCAATCACATAATACGTCTTTTCAATTTGTTCCTATTACATTGTCATTATAAGCATATGAATATTCCTTTATTAATAAGTCGCCTCAGTTGAAAGAGACTATTATTATTATAAGGTCACATTTTAAGAAAGGTGTACAATTCGTTCAATATAGCTGCATGAAACTTAAAGAACTGTATAATAATAGCCTACGGTGAATGCTAAAAGTAGGATGAATCGCCTAATTTGGAGAATTTTTGCAAGGTTTGAATTCTCATAACGATTCATTCCCTTTTGCTATAAATTGGAAAAAAGTGTGGAACTCCACCCCTATACTTGTATGCCTTTTCTAGTAAAAGTGCATTTTGTTGCCAATAAAATGGTGTACCTACAAACGTCTTACATCTAATAATGATCACTTTATTTGTTTAAAAACGATAGTCAAATTGGTCACACATACTATTTTTGTATTAAATTGTCACATCTTCTAAGCTCGAATTATAGAGAGAGAAATTGATCTTATAGTTAAAATCGAATTATATATAGAGAAAAAATGGATATTTGAGTGAAATTTTATCATATGTTTAGACATATATGAGATATTATGACACTAAAACATTTAGTATTTGTATGTATAGAGTATTAAAAAAACTGGTAATTACGATGAATTACATTAATTACTTTTGTCGAACATACATGTCACATACATTTATTTTGTTAAGCCGATCTGGTGAATAACTCAACTAAGGCTAATTTTGGCTCACATAGTCACAAGTGATGTCTTGCTCTGATCTTAGTAGGCTAGAACCAATATCCCAAATTTGGGGGGGGGGGGGGGGGGGGGGTTAGGGGGAGGGGTGGAGTTCTCCCCTATTGAGTCTCTAATTTGTCAGGGGTTAAGTCTATAATCACAAGAAACGAACAAATAGACAAATACGACCACCAAGCCATACTAGATGAATTACGCGTGCCATTTTTATCGTAAATAGATATATTCTATATAATCGAAAAGAATTTTGAAGTATGATTGAAATTGGACTTAAATTTCACTCTCCAAATACAATTTTTTTATATTTACACCTTAAAAAATTACAAGTCGGACTCAAACCGACCAGGCTTCCAAGGAAAGTGTAGGAAACACAAGTTTTGAACCTTTGCCTTTCGAATGAATGGAAGTTCATGATTTCATTAACTTTGACAAGCGGCAACTTCCTTTGATTATATCGAAGCTGTTGAATTTGTATGTATAGTCGTCTTATATTTGTGCACATCTAAAGTCAAATGTAGATACGACAACAACAAAACACGAGCGAGCTAATTGTATTATTGGGATAGCCAAAACGAACCTTCTTACGGTTAAATAAACCCTAGACTTTACCTAGCTACAAGCCTACAAGGCTTATCCATAATCCAACACAAATTATACACCCTTCTTGATTATATAAATAATAGAGGTGTTATATGAGCTGCCTAACTAATTTGGTTTAGGTTGATTGATACTCGTGTTATATTTGGGTGATTAGTCATTAGATTCATTTTAGTCGATTTTGGGTTTTAAGACAGTGTTTAGTCAAGCTTTTATAAGTATTTCTCAATTCAAGATATAGAAGCAAGGCCGGCCAAACAAGGGGATTTTCAAGAATCCCAAATTTATCTTACACTTTACGTCTAAACTGCTAGTTGGTTGCTCATTTGATTCGTGTTAGCTAGATTTGGTTTTGGTCAATTCAGATCACGTCAGGTGTGAGAATATTGACTTTTGATTACTAAATTATGAAAAGTCAATACAAATTTAACCAGTAAATCAAGATTAATCTGATTCAAATGGTCGTTAATACTATTAATTTAGTTTACTACTAGTGCTTGTTTAAACACCCCCTAAGCTCTAACCCTATAATAAAAAAACGGAGTACACTTTGAAGCCGCCCATGAATTGTCGTGTTCCTTATCTATTACTAAGAGACAATGATACGTTATTGTTGCTCAAATTATTTAGTTTGTGTATGTTGACCATGCTTTATATTCTTAGCCTTGGGTTGGACGTTGAACAAAATATTACAATTGGATGAACGTTTAAGAAAAGAACGAGTTCTTCAATGTCTCTTTTTGCACATCATATATTACGTTGTAAATTAAGTTATTGTAAAATTTTAATTAGTGGGGCTTTCTAATTGCTTTATTAAATACTATAATTATATTGCCGGCATGGTTCGAGTCAATGGATGTGTTAGTTTAATACACGAGTAATAATACTCTTAAGTAATTAATATGAATATTAATATGAATATCATAGATTTATAATTGAACTTTCTTGTTTGTTTATGCTTGTCCTACATATATGAAAAGTCCATTTTATTAAATTTCATGTTTTATGTTACTCATGCATTGACAAAATATCACTAATTGATATGGCATATTGGCATCTATTGATCAACTTGTACTGTTATTTTAATCATAGTTCACAATTTTGTCAAAAAAAAAAAAAAAAAAAATCATAGTTCACAATTAAGCCCATAATTCAACTTATCTAGTATTTGTACCACTTATTTAAAGGCATGATTTTGTTTTAGATGAAGAGGAGTGATTTGTCAAATCTCAATCAATACTAAAAATAATTAACAACAAATAATTTTAGTGGATATAAATATGTTAATTTTAAGCACTATGTAAAAGGTTTCATATAGATGTATACAGTACTTTGCAGTAGAGATCATCAGCCTTCATGGCTTAGAATACTATGATAATTTGTCACACTACTCATTCGTGCATCAAAAACCATTGACAAGGAGTCATAGACATTACCTCGTGTATAAGAGATTAACATTGATATAGATACATTCGACTGTACAATAGGCACGTTGTAAAAATGGAACAAAAAAGGAAAAAGTAGTTGCAACTTGGATTATGCATTAGTTCATGTACTTTATATCAAGCATACGGCACATTGACACTCACACTAATCACACCATTGATATCTGAAAATTGGAAGATATATGTGAGTAAAACTAAGATTAGATGATATAATTCATAGTTATGTACTAATTAAATCCAAGAGGTATTTGTACAAAGCTCCAACAATTTGTAGGTGCAAACTAAATAACCAACTTAAGATTTGCTGATTTGCTCTTACTTTCCGGCAATGACCCTTTTACCCCTTCCTCGTTCCTCCTAGAACAACCAACATCTCTTGCTTTTGCCCTTGCTCTCTTCACTTAGGGGTAAAAGCCTGAAATTAGATCAAGTGCATCAATTAGATTGAGTGTGATCAAACACATAAAGTGATTACGTGTATGACCTATCAATTAAGGAATTTAAGGACGGAGGAAGTAAATGTTAATAATGACTGAAAATTTTAATCCGCATTTTCCAATGTAAATAAATAAATAGACAAAATAAAAAATACTTACAGCAAAAATTGTGGCATGGCCAGGATCAGCAAGATGGGCAAAGAGGTTATCAATTGGGCCAGTCCCAGTGTAAATGTGTTGGAACCAAGCACCCATAACAGCCAACATAGCCAACCTACCATTCTTAATCTCCTTAGTCCTCAACTCCTTAACCTTTTGAGGCGAGCCCGAACCCCAACCCAATGGGTCAAACCAAAGCCCGCCGGGGTATCCAACATCGGTACCGGTGAGCTTGTTGTTGGGGAAGATTGGGTCAGTGTTGACACAACCGGGTTTGATAATGTCAGCCCATCTACGGCCCTCGGCCCAACCAATCAAAACCATTTCGATTACGAAAAGGGTGGTGGTGTCTGTGAAGTACTCTAGCTCTCCAGCAGTGTACCAAGAAGGTGTGTTTAGGATGCCAATTTTGGTTAGGAATTCTGGGATGAAAATTCCAGCTGCTCCTAACATAGCCCATCTACAATGTACTAGTTCTGATTGTACCATCCATTTCAATGTCTCTGGGTCAGAACCTGTTCAAATGTACACACTTTTTTTTGTCACAACAATTCATATTGTAACTTTTACTAAAATTTGAGCATACATTTTTATAGCATGGAATGTACAGGATATCATATTTACATATAATGTTATGAGTCCATTATAACATAGTAGATTTTTGGGGTCCATAACATAGAATGCACAGGATTACATATTTACATATATTATTGAAATTCCTAATAACAATGTTATGAGTCCATTATAAATTTTGGAAGTAACAAATTTTGACAAAACAAAGTTTAAACTTTATATGTCACTTGTGCAAAGATAACTTGTCAATTTGTTCCATTCCTAAATTTCCCACCTCATCACTAATAAAAACTCGGTGTTCAATTGTAATAAACGGGTAGCCTTAATGAGTTCTATTCCTCTCCTCATATAAAAATAACTACGGAGTATTAAAAACTTGGTACAACTCGTACAAGTTCACCAATATAGTACAAATAGCAAGCTACATGAGCTCGGCTTGGTTAAAAAAAATACATTGCTAGAATGAGTTCGATTCAAGGATTAAACTAGCTGATTTGCTAAGTTGGTGTTGCCTGAATCGAGCTACCCCAAGTTTTAAGTCGACTAGTTTCATTATCACCCCTAGTTTTACTTTTGTTCTTTGGAATTTTGGATAAATTCGATCATCTGATTTTAGTGAGGTATGAATCCAAAAAATGAACATTATCTCCTTTTTAAATAATTCAAAGTATTTTGTTATTACTGACAACTTTTATCATAATTAAATTATCAATCTTAATACAATCACCAAACATTAATATATTCTCTGAGTATGTATTGCTAATAATCCATAAGTTTTATGACTTTACGAATTATGAAACAAATTAAATAATTCCTTAAATACATGATTAGATTAAAAATGATCAGATTATGCTACTTGCCATCTAAAATAATGATGTAAGCTGTAGATCTGTATTGGACTTACCAAATCCAAGAGGATCAAAGCCAAAGTCTCCTGGAAGGCTGCAGTTTCAGGAAAATATTAAAACAGAATTAGCCACCCAAGTAGATATAATTGTTGTAATACTTAAAGATTAGATTTATTCATTTGCGCAAAATTAAAGCTAAGAACTAATACGCGATCTGTAAAATTACAAATCTACCCTCACTTAAAACCCTTTTTAGAAAAAAAATCACTAGTCATAAAATATAAAATCAATCGTGGACTTCAACCATCAGCTTACGAGACTAAAACAAAAGCGATCTTATGTGAAATTACAATTTTACCCTCACATAAATGTTACGGAAAAAAAGGTTCGGGTGAAGGGTGAGGGGTAAAGAGGGAAATAAGTATAGACCTGCCATCAAGCCATGGAGGAGGGGTGCTGCCAGGGAACCAAATAGGCCTATCTGGGTCAGCTGCTGCAGCTGATACACTGAAGGATTTTGATGAAAGAGGAGCCCTGAATTTGGTCTCTCTCAACTTCTTTCCTCCTAGGAATGATGCTCTTGTTGCTCCCAATACATTTCCTTTCTTCTGTGCACTGTTTCATCATTTTGTGACAAACTAATTTAGTCACTTAAACATGTCACTTAAGTATATTTGTACAACATATCATATGAAAAGAAATTCTTTCTAATCATAATAAAAGGGTTTCCAAAGGTTGATCACACATTTTTGCCCATCAAAACAATAGCAGAATTACAAGATGACATAGTCTATGTTGGAAATCAAGTGTCACATGCTGTAATTACTTGTGTGACCGTAATTTAGTGCTTGTTTGGTTGACATGGTAATTAGTTGATCATATAAAGTCGTATTTCATGGAAAGTCATAAAACTATGTTATGATAAACAATGCTCTACAATTATAATGTGTAAAACAAATATATTAAGCTTAGAAGTAAATAAATTAATAAAATGGAAGAAGAATGTGGAGAGAACATGCCTGGGAGAAGAAGCACAAACAGCTGTTGTGGCTGAAGAAGCACACACAGAAGCCATAACTTTTATTTTTGTGTAATTTTTGCCTCTATGATTTTGGGTGAATAATATTACAAAATGGGCTTTTTGATGCTTCAAAAATTAGCTTAATATTACCAAGTGGCCTGGGCTTATCTTGAAAGATAGATAAGTTTGATTTCCAATTGGTTGTTGGCTGCCATGTGGCATATAAAATCTTATGTTTTGTGTTTTGGTTAGAATAATCAGTAACTTGTGGCTCTCTTTCATTTATATGCATGCCTGGTACTAATATCTTTATGTCTGTCCCACTCTTAATTTGTATGCTTCTCCAGTTCTCCTCACCTATGTTAAATCATCCAAGTGAATTGTTGCATTTGTAAGGAAAAATTGCCAGGCTGACGATGTATCAAGAGTCGTAATAGGTAAATGATGTAAATGAGATTCAATCTTTAGAGCCGAATACCACTCAAGCTGTTAATCTTAGCTCTAATTATCCGGTTAGTCTTGTACACAAACACAATAAACGTGTATACACATTTGTGGTTTCCGAAGCAAAAGTAGTTACCAAAAAACAATTTCGCTAAAAACAATGTGTTGAGTACTACTTAAAATCTTATGGCCAACAATGATACTCATGTCAATATGGATTTTATTAAATATCGCTAAAAACTCATCCCCTCCCCATAACACAGTAACATTCACCAGAATAAGCTATAGGAACCTTCAAGTAGCAAAATTTATTGTCCTAAATGTAGAACAATTATATGGAAAAACAAGGAATATAAATAGAGAATAACATAAATAAATAAAACTAGGGTAAACAAACGAAGGAATTGGCATTCAATTTTCTGAAAAATCATATACTCTACCAATTTGGTTCACATAAATCATAGCTCTTTAAGTCTTTATACAACATATAAACGCAATTCATTCAAATATTTCAAAATTTCAAATACATGAACACAGAACAGAATCGAGACATCATATCCCTCTTAAGTAAATACAACATTACATACAGAGTAGCGGGTGCACTCAAAATAAAGCTCCTCATTAATCTGCATTATAGGCTCTAATAACTCACTTTGATGAAATATCAGAACACAATATGGCATTCTTCGAAAAATAATCTAGACCACCATGCTGAAAAAATGCTTGAAAATTAAGCCTCCCATCAAACAAACAAATATTGAGGTCACCAAAAGAATCCTATTAAAATGGATTGTATCATTTCTGGAAGCCACCAAACTGATACTGGCTGCTGCTGGTGAAGCTTGAGAAAAAATCATCCCCGCCGGTTGTTGGATTAACACCAGTTCCACCAAATCCAGTACTCGTACCCAAACCCGTACCTGTGCCGTTACCCATACCCATACTCATACCCATACCTGTACCCAAACCCATACCCATATATGATGTCGCAGGTGCCTTCTGCTTCTCCTCTGAACCATCACTCAAACCAACTATTCCAATATCTGACAGATTTACCTTCTTGGCTGCACAGAGTTCATATAAATGTAAATTATCAACACCAATGATTCCAAAATATTTCATACCTCATTAGCACAATAATGAGCACAAGCAACAAATTACTACGTATACAGAAGCAAAATGCTTCTTCTCTTTCACCCAACAAGAAAAGGGGGTGGTGGAAGTGAAGAGAACCCTGTATCTTCAAATGAACACCTCCACAAATTGGAAATTAGATTAACAGATCTATCTTTGGTGCCTCAACCAAATTTCAGGGTCTACCGCTTCTGAACACCTCTACCACCGGACTAGCAATCACGACAAGAACATTTGTTTTACTACTTTTAACATGTATGATTGTATGGACATCTAAAGCACTTCTCAAGAGTCATCATACATTGACGTCTGTTTGATAACCACACTTTCAATTTTTAATTCTTAAGAACAATTAAAGATACAACAAGACATCCAACTAAGTTGTTGGACGAGAGAGCCAACACATGCAAACATTTTTTACAATCCCAGCACATGGACAAGTGCAAACCTGAAAAGGAAGGTTCAATACTGGAGTGTGAAAACACAAAACCAGACGAAAAATGAATTCAACCATTCCACTGCCGAAATTTGTTGACTCAGACAAAAACAAATGTTGCATTTCAGTTTTATTTGCTGAAAAAGTCTATGTATCAATTGCAACTATGACCAGCCAAAGTTCAATCACACAAAGATATTTGAACCATTGATTAAAAGTGGAAGAATCAAAATAATTTACCAAAGATAGAAAAACTTACGAGCAGATATATTAAGATCAATCAGTCCACGGCTCAAAGAATCAGACCAAATTCCAGATTTAACCTGGAAGTTGTCATTTTTTGGAGGTGCTTTTGTTTCAGGTAAGGATTTGGTATTCAAATCCAACGCAGCATTATTCACAAGGGGATTTTCTGTGGGTGCTGCAGATGATTGATCAGTTTGAGCAGCAAAAGCTCCGAAAACATTAGATCCATCAAAGCTGTCCAATGGAATAGTTGCAAATGGATCTACAAAATTCACATTTGATGACCCAGTGCTTTCAGACTTTGTAGGTGGAACAACTGGATCAGATGCTGCAAAGAAGTCCATTGTTGAAGACATTGCAGCCGATGGTGCTGGTTGTGCAGTGGATGGTGCAGGTTGGGCAGCAAATAGATCAATATTGGCCTGCATGATTGTACACAATAATTTAAGTTAGCAGTGTTGGAAACAGATGGTACAAAAAAAGAATGACTCGCAGGCTATAACATCCATGCTTCCCACATGAAGACCTCCACAAGACAGGGTTTTTCGTCACAAACCATGCAGACCAAAAAGCATAATAGTAATTCTTTTCCTTACACACATCACACGGTTCTAAAATGGAAACCTGTCATACATGTAAATAGTGGAAAGCTGCAAAGCAAAGAGAAAGAATGAATGAAACCCTAACTATTCATGGGAAAAATGAAAAACTAACAATGAGCAACCAACCTGAGTTTGAGAATTCCCTCTTCCTTCCACTGGAGGGGCAGCTGAAACAAAATCAGCATCTGCAAATAGATCAACATCGGAGGACTTGCTACTTACAGCATTGCTTTGTGGAGGAGCAATTGTAGGTGCATCCAAGAGGTCTCCAATTAAACTGTCTCCAAACAGATCCACTTGTTGTGAAGTTGCAGGAGCAGGCTCTGCAAGTAAATGCATATATTGGAACAATAAGAAGTAGCAGCAAAATATGGTGAGATCTGCAGGTAAATAGGAGCTAAAGCAGCATCTGAAGCTCCAACGGTAAGAGTGGCTTTCAACTTCAATGAATTAGTTAGAGGACTAGTCCTAACTTTCCTTATAAATAAGAAAAGTCTTTCTAATATCAGTTATGCTTATGCACCAACTAATGAATGTTGTGTGTTGCATTCAGGCTCCTACCCAGAAAATCCCATAAAATCAATGACAATTTGATATTAAGACATAGTCAGTGACATCAGTCAAGTATTTGTTCATACTTCACAGAAAAGCCACATAATCATAGATATGTGAATAACAAAGAACACATGGATTCTTGCAAGGAAATTAATCATGCTTTGCCTTAAAACACATTATGCATCATGACTACTTCACTGCTAAGCAATCATTCAAAGCTCAATATATCGACATCAAAATCTCACATATTAATCACCATAATCCCCAAAAGTGTTTTTTTTTTTTTAGATTTTTTGAAGAACCCAAAAGTAATATTATAGAAGCTTGTGAGATCCGGATGTCTTTGTATATACGCAGCACTTTGTCATTTAGAGCAAAAGAGACACCAACACAGCTATCCAACCTGGCTTTGTAGTAATCAAGATAATATGTTGGTAAGTCTTGAATCAATAACTCAAATAGTATAGGACAGCATACTTTGCATTTTTTTGTCCTACACTTATCTGCCAAAGATTGTGCTCTGTAACAGTAATTTAACAATATCTAATCTAGACTCATTCCTCCACAAAAAAGTAAAACTCATACAAGAAAATACGAGTTCCACTACATCCATAAGTAATAGCATCTAATTCAACACAAGATGGTTTATCTTCTACTACATCCATAAGTTGCAACATCTGATTTAGTAGCCTCTAAATGTAACGTATGCCAATGTGGGCCCTAATCAATTCCATTGGGAAGTTTCTTATATTAGAAATTTGAGATACGCATCCAACAACTCCTTGTTTAGACAGGAGGCATAAATTAACCATCATCAGGAAATCGCACAGAACAAAGTACAATTTCGAGCATTCAATTAGCAGTGGAACCTCAACAGTACCTCATCTTTAGTTTACACTAGCCTTTATATCCTCGTCCAAAAGATTTAGATTGAACTCTAGATCCCATAAAATGAGTGAAAAGAAAATTAACCAAAAAAAAAAAAAACCATCAAATGAAGGCCCTAAAATGAATTTTATGCTTAGACATCGATTGACCATTGAATAAAAATTAAGGGAAAAAAAAATTGATGTGTACGAAATTAACTTCAACGGGAATTAATCCCGAGGACTTACTTGTTGCAGCAGTTCCCCGAGGGTCAAAATCATCGTCATCTTCATCTAACTGACCATTTGAAGGAGTGTTAGCATTCTGTTTTGAAATGGAAGAGTATTCATCTTTTGCAGAACCTGCCGAAGGAAGATCCTGATTTTTGCTGCATAAACAACATATAATCAGCCAAAATGAGACTATATTCTACAATTCACAATTTCATGGCTATTTCCAGTAAGTACAAAAGCATGGGTGGAAGAGAGCCAGCAAACCACATGCAGACTCCTACCTTTGGTAAAGAATCATAGATCTAAAAAATGCAACACTCAGCCTTCTCCTCAACATTCCACTCTTCAGAACAGTTATTCGATCACTAAGAAAGCTCATAGATTTACTTGCTCAGGAATAAGAAAAAACTTAAATTCTACAAGCAAGCTTCGAGGTGTTTACCCTGTTCTAATATTAAGAATTTCAACAGCCTCTACCGACCAGGGCACTAAATCTACCCTAGAAATGATATGGTAGTATGGTCAGTGTTAAAGCGCACACACACACACAGTATGGAAACATATCAAGCCATTCTGGTACATAAAGCCAGAACTGTAAATTGTTTAAATTTTCCATTCCTATAAATGCCATTCTGAAAACTGTTACGTTAACATATTAGAAGTTATCATACCAACAGAAGGGTCTGTGTTGAATCAATTATTGAGGTTTGACTTTCGTTGACTTTCTCTCTTCTCTCTCTTCTCCATGGTTCTTTGATTTTGATCGGTTTCTTCATCAATCTTGATCTCCGATGGCTAAGAAGAAGAAGCAGAACAATCCTACACCTCAATTAGTACAGCATAGAAGTTCTACTGATCCAGTGCTAGATTCGATTTTGCATAATTTGCGAAACTCTGGTTCTACTTTTGTTCCAAGCCCGATTCAGGAGGCAGATGAACTTGTCACTCCGGCGCCGGCACTGGTCAATCCATCTTGTGGTTCTATTCCCCGGAGTGATGCTGAAACTATTGCACTCTTTGCTGACGTAAGTGACCATTGAACCATTTCGAGGCTGCCTAATAAGCAGCTCGGAATGACAAGACGGCAATGGTTGTGTAGCCGATGATTTACCGGCCCTTTCAGAACCAACTCACGAATCAACTTGTCTCAAGCTATAAAAAAGGCAAAAAGGGGAACAGAGGTCTTCTGAATTTTTTTGAGTCCCTTATTTTCCTTAAAAAACAGGAAAAAAGGGACAAATCGGCAAGAAAACCGCAAGAACGGCCCTGAGAAAACCGAATTCGCCGTCGTAGCTTCGCTACTCGGTTGTGCTCCCCCCGTGGGTGGGGGTCGCGTCCTTCGAAAATCCGAATTCGAGGTTGGGGCGAATTCGGTTTTCTCAGGGCCGTTCTTGCGGTTTTCTTGCCGATTTGTCCCTTTTTTCCTGTTTTTTAAGGAAAATAAGGGACCGCCGTGCTGCTATATTTTGTTACCCCCGTCGCGTCGCTCGAAAGGAGTGAAAGAGAGGTTGTAATAGCTAAAGCTATGCTTTTGGAGGAGCTGGATGACATTCTTTTTAAGGGAATACCTGGAGATAGGCCAAGCCGATTAGACGGAATTAGTGGTTTAGGTCTTACCCTGGGATTCGACATGCCTTTTTTTCTTTTAGAACGGGTAGGGAACCTGAAGTCTGGCAGAAAATCCGAATCATAGTTAGCAGTTTGAATAGTACCCTTAGAGCAGAGCGAAGTGGAGTTTGGCCCTCGCCCCCGGAGGATCTAGATAAAGAATACTACGCTCGTACAAAAGATTTCGACATGTATTTAGCCAGGAACATTAGCAGGTACAGAGCGGACTGGACACGAAACTTTGAATACATGCCTTTTCCCCAGAGGGACCAGCTTCGTGCGAATCAGCGGCCACCAAAATAGCAGAATCGTTAGGCGTTGGTGGTGGATTGAACCTCCCTCGAGGATAACACTCCTGACTATCTAAACGGTCTTAAGCGGGAAGTACTTGTTCCCTTCACCAACCAAGCTTTGGATTTCAAAATCGTATGTATATAAGCATAGAAAGCGCACCGAGGAGGCGAATTCGGTTTTCTCAGTTGCCTTGTCGCGTGAGAAACTTGTTTCGAACTGTCCCTTTTTTCCTGTTTTTTAAGGAAAATAAGGGACTGGCAGCTGTGCCATTTCTAGACCATCATCTTCGATTTCCAATAGAATAGTACCTAGGGTTTCTGGGGGTACTGTTCCATTGGATGCTGGAGCGGCTGATCATCGATCTGAGCCAACTGTTCCCGATTCTTTTTCTATACCTCCCCCGGAGCAGAACACACACAAAGATGGTGAAGATCGGCCTGATTCATTCTCTGGGAAGTTGACTGCTAAGGGAGCGCCCCTGTCTTATGTTGCCCCGATGGTTCAAGATGGGAAACAGGTAGCTTAGCTGCAGGACTCTGAACTTATGGAAGGTAATAAGAAATGGTCTAATGCTTTAGTCTTCTATGTTGTTGGTAATTATCCTACTATTGCTGCTGTTCATCGTTTTATAGTTCAATAATGGAGTGATGTGAAAAAACCAGACATATTTTGGCATGATGATGGGTATTTTATCATTAATTGTTGCTCAGTTAGTGATAAGGATGCTATTCTTTGCTCTGGTCCACATATGTTCATGGGGAAACCAGCAATTGTTAAACCGTGGAGCTCTAAATTTGATTTTGGGGCTGAAATTCTGAGAACTGTTCCACTATGGGTTAAGTTCCCAAATTTACCTTTAAATTGCTGGGGTCCTGAAACTCTTAGTCGTATTGGAAGTTTACTTGGTATTCCAATTTGCTCTGATGAATGTACTACAAGGCAACTAAGAGTTTCTTTTGCTAGAATTCTGATAGAAATTGATGTTACCAAGCCTTTGCCTAAATCTGTTTTTGTGTAGAGCCCCTTGAAGGAAACCTTGGAACTTAAAGTAGTCTATGAATGGACCCCCCCCTTATGTTATAAATGCAACAAAGTGGGCCATGATTGTTCTGTCACAGTTCCAGCAGCCCCTAAAAAGACTGCAGCACCCAAGCTTACTGCAGCTCCTAAGCATTCTGTAACTGCAGCTCCTAAGCAGCAAGCCTGGGTTGCTAAAGTTCCTGCTGTTCCTGCTGTTGTTCCTGCTACTGTTCCTGCTGCTGTTTCTGCTGTTCCTGCTGCTGATTGTACAGTCCATGGGCAGTCTATCATTACTCCAAGTGTTTCTACTTCTCTAAATGATTCAGATGCAGGTTGGAGGTTAGTTGGGAGAAAGACAAGGAGTCAGCATGTTAGAGTTAATCATCCAGCTGTTTCAAATGCTTTTGTGGCTTTAATTGAAGATGAATCAGAAGGTACTGGTGGTTTTACTATCAATCCAATCGGGGGTGAGGTTAATCCCCCTTTGGTCACATGATTTTCTCTATATGGAATGTCAGGGGCGGCAAAGTTGCCTCTGTAAAGAGGCTTCTTCACTCTCATTCAGTTGATGTTCTTGGTATTCTTAAAACAAAAGTTAAATTGAATAATGTTGCTAAGTTTCAAAAGAAATTTGGCTCTTCTTGGATTTGGGTTTGTAATTATGATTGCTCCCCCAAAGGGAGGATTTGGCTTGGTTGGAATGCAGATAGAGTAAATGTCATTGTTTTAAAAGTTCATGAGCAGTTCATTCATTGCAATGTCCTTTCTAAGGATCTTTCTACTCAAATTCACCTCACTATCATCTATGGGCTTCACTCTATTCATGATAGACTTCCTATGTGGGAAGGGATCAGAAATCTCTCTATTCATCATTCTCCTTGGATATGTGCTGGTGATTTTAATTCTGTGTTTACCTCTTCAGATAGGCTTCATGGTAATGATGTTACTGATTATGAGAATAGAGATTTTCAGAGTTTTGTTAGCAAAGGATCTTTCTATTCTTGGTCAAATAAGGCCCATTCTGGTCCTAGAATTCTTTTTAGAATTGATAGTCCTTGGTAACCAAGCTTGGTTAGATTCTCATGGTCATGTTGAAACTGTCTATCTTCCCCCTTGTTTATCTGATCATAGCCCAGTTCTTTTGGATATTTGTCCTGCTCCTGCTGGGAAGGGTAGACCATTCAGATTTCTGAACTGTATTGCTGATCATCCTGATTTTCTTGATATTGTTTCTCAGGCTTGGTGTTCTGGTAGTTCTGTTTGGCAGAAACTTAAATCTGTAAAGTCTAGTATCAAATCTCTTAACAGCAAACAGTTTGGCAATATTGCTGAGAAGATTGATCAAGCTAATGCTAAGCTTGATGAAATTCAGAACTTAATGGCTCAGAATACTGATGATTTGGATTTGTATGCAAAGGAAGCTGAGGCCATTAAAGTTGTTAAACACTGGAATGATATTCAAGAAAGTATCTTCAAGCAAAAGTCTAGGATTAACTGGATTAAGCTTGGAGATGGCAATTCTCATTATTTTTAATTAGTGATGAAGACTAGGCAAGCAAGGAACAGAATTGACTCTATCTTTGATTCAAACCAGGTGTTGCTTAAGGATCCTGATTCTATTTCTCATGAGATCATCTCTTTCTATAAGTCTCTTTTAGGGACTAAGGCTTCTAGGCTTCCTGCTATTGATCTTGTTACTATGAGGAGAGGTAAACAGCTTAGCTCTGTTGCTCAGAGCTATCTTATTCAGCCTGTCTCCCATGCTGAAATTGATGATGCTCTTAAGGGAATTGATAACACTATGGCTCCTGGTATTGATGGGTTTAACTCCTTTTTCTTTAAGATAGCTTGGCATATTGTGAAAGATGATATTTATGCTAGTGTTATGGATTTCTTTACTGAAGGGATCTTGCCTAAGCAGTGGAATCGCACAACTATTACTCTTGTTCCTAAAATCCCTAATGCTTCTCATGTTAAGGATTTTAGGCCTATAGCTTGTTGCACTGTGGTCTATAAGCTTATTTCTAAGGTCATAGCTGCTAGACTTGCTGCTATCATTGGTGAGGTCATTGATGATGCACAAGCAGGTTTCATCCCTGGCAAGCATATTGGGGATAATATCCTTCTTGCAACCGAGTTGATCAAAGGCTATGATTACAAATTCATTTCACCTAGATGCATGGTTAAGGTGGATCTGAAGAAAGCCTATGAATCAGTTGAGTGGGGTTTCTTGATTACTGTTATGCAGGAGCTTGGTTTTCCTCAGAGGTTTATTAATTGGATCTGGACTTGCCTCACTTCTGTCTCCTATTCTATTCTTCTCAATGGTTTTCCTGCCCCTCCCTTTGAAGCTAAGAAAGGCTTAAGGCAGGGTGATTCTATGTCTCCCTTTCTTTTTGCTATTGGTATGGAATACCTGTCGAGGTGCCTTGATGAGCTTAGGTTAACTCCTGACTTCAACTTTCATCCTAGATGTGAAAAGTTAAACCTAACTCATATGATGTTTGCTGATGATCTGTTGATGTTTTCTAGAGCTGATAGTGTTTCTGTTAAGCTTCTCTTCCAAGCCTTCTTAAAATTTTCTGATGCTTCAGGCCTCTCTGCTAACCTTGATAAAAGTGAAGTTTACTTTGGTGGAGTTTCTATTGATGTTCAATCTGAGCTTAGAGAGCTTCTTGGTGTCTCTCAAGGTTCTATTCCCTTTAGATATATTGGGGTCCCTCTCTCTTCTAAGAAGCTTACAATTGCTCAGTGTAGGCCTCTAGTGGAGAAAGTGACTGCTAGAATTCAAGGGTGGATGGCTAAACACTTGTCTTATGCTGGGAGGCTTCAATTGGTTAAGAGTGTGTTGTTTGGTATTCACACATATTGGGCTCAAATTTTTATCTTACCAAAGAAAATCTTGAAAGAGATTGAGGCTAGATTCAGGTAAATCTTTGGTTGCTTGGAATTATGTCTGTCTTCCTAAAGTTTGTGGTGGCTGGAACTTACTTTCTCTCCCTGAGTGGAATAAGGCACCTATCACAAAGTTACTGTGGGATATTGCTCACAAGGCTGATAATCTTTGGGTTAAGTGGGTTCATGTTTATTATTTCAAGCATAAAGATTGTTGGACCACTCCTATCCCTGCTAAATGCTCTTGGTTTTCGAAGAAAATCCCCAGTTGCAGAGATATTGTGAATGATCAAGGTGGATGGGATGGTTTCATGCAAGGCAATATGGTGAAGATCAAGAAACTTTATGCTGCTATTAGGCCTCAAGTTCCTAAGGTCCCTTGGAAAATAGTCATTTGTCACAACTTGGCTACTCCTAAAAGTGTGTTTATCTTGTGGCTAGCTTTATGGGATAGGCTTGTTACTAAGGATAGGTTGCTTGAATGGCACATCTCATGTGATCCAAGGTGTTTCTTTTGCTTGAATAGTGATGAAAGTGTTCAACACCTATTCTTTGATTGTGATTACTCTAGACAGGTTTGGAGCAAGGTGTTGAGTATTTTACATGTCCCCAAGCCTGTGTAGAAATTTGATGATGAAATTGTTTAGCTGAAGAAAATCTGCAGAAGTTCTAGATTAAAAAACAAAGTGATCCAAGTTGCTTTCACTGAAACTGTTTATGGTATTTGGATACAGAGAAATGCAGTTTTGTTCAATGGTTGTTGCAAGCCTGCTGATGCTCTAGTTAGGGATAATTCCAGCTGGAAGCAACTATTTGATTGTGTAATTTTCTGCTTAGTTGATTTGCAGGGAGTTGCCGTTTGTTCTGGTTCCTGCTGCTGTTGTTGTTCTGTTCTGCAGTCTGCTTGCTTGCTGCAGTTTTGTTTTTGGGTGCAGCCTGGTTTTCTGGTTTGCAGCTGCTCTTGCCCCTGCCGGTGCTCTGCTCTGACAGCTTACTGATACAGCAAGTCTGTTGTTGCTGCTGTTTCTGTTTTGCTTCTGCTGCTGTTCTGTCCTGCTGCTGCTATTTTGCTCTGCTGCTGCTGCTGTTGGTTGATGGTTTTTGCTTTGGCAGCTGGTGGCTATTGGATATTTTTGTTCCTTTTTGTTGCTGTTTTGTCTTTTGTTGCTTGCTGTTTTGTCTTAGGTTTCTTTGTCTGATCCTGGCTCTCAGAACCCTTTCTAGAAGGTGGCTGTGAGCTTGAGTCCAGTAGCTGTCCTTGTTTCTCTCAAGCACCCTTCCTAGAAGGTGGTTTGAGTTGATTCTTGGACTTTTGGTGTTGGTTTGGCCTTTTCGGTTTGTGGTGTTTGGTGTTGTTACAACTTAGCTTTTTGTAAGTTTGTAACTTTGTTTTTGGCAATAAAATTCTTAATTCCCAAAAAAAAAAAGTTATCATCTTTTTATCAAGGCTATTATACATAGAAATGTTTCTATTACAGCGACATATAAGGGACGTTCATAAGCATTTTACATTGGTTAGAAGCTTATAATAATATATCGTCAAAAAAATATATATAAAATCACGGTTCTAAAGGGTATTTTTTCAACAAAAATCTAAAATGTATAACTAAATTCTTGGATAACAGTGATTAAAATAAAAAATCAATTTGCCAAGTCACACACAACGACCGTGACTTGGCAAATAACAGCTAAAAAAAATCACTCTTTGACAGCATAGACTTGTTAGAAAAAGTTTAATAGTGATTGTAAATTATTTTTTTACTATGCGATAGACTTGTTAGAAAAAGTTTAAGCACCAAACAACAGCTAAAAAAAAAAATCACTCTTTGACAGCATGTATATCAACTTTTATTGGTGTGGATGATAAAAAAGAAGGTGGCTACTGGAAGATTAATATAGTTGAATTCTGGTGGAATAAACATTTCACAAGAGTAAAATCTCTTGCCAAGTTGCCAGGATGCGAGTAATGGAAATAGTGACCATTAAAACATAGAAGAAGATTATAATCTTCATAACATGAGGATTTCAACATAAGTGGAATGGCCAAGAAATAGTCCACAAACTAAGGCAGCAGATAAGCCATAAAATCCCCCAAAAAACATATCTTAAATTCGCGACCCTGTTTTAGAGAGTAATGAGCTCAACATACGGTAGTGTAGTCAGTTGCCAACACCCCTTCATATAGATAATATTTTCCTAATGATCAATGTTTACTGCTCCTAACAAGCATATACCTATGAAAATTGGAGAAAAAAGCATATACCAAGATGAAGGACCATAAAATGATATTCCAGAGGAACATATCATCTCACTCCTTTTTCTATCACTCAAGGTCTCCCATCCCTCTCCATTCTGTTCTTCATCTTTGACTATATTTCCTTTGTTATAGGTAAATTTATACCGAAAGAGTTGAAGACAGAAAATATAGAGTAAACGTAATGAAGTGACCAAAAGAGTGATGTGAGCAGCAAAAGGGGGGCAGAAGACACTTAAGCAAAAGATGAAAAGAAGACAACTAATTAAGGCAGCACTAAAGGGTGTGGCAAACTGGCAACATGGGACTGAATTCTGATACTCTTGAGCAAGGACAAACATAATCAATATTATGTCACCTTTTGTTTGCTTGATTATAAAAGGCAAGTAGCTTAGCAGTAGAAGGGCATGAGGATTGTGATATTGATGCTTAGAGTTGTAAACTAAAGTCGCTAGTGGAGACTTGCAGCCAAAAGCTGCTAACTTGCGAAAATCGTTTGTTATCAATCAAAGCTTCAACCTACCCCCCCCCCCCCCCCCCCCAACCCCCTTATTTTTTTTTTTGAGAATATCTTTCCCCTTAATCTCTTTGTTTATTACAATTTAGGCTTAAAATTTTTACAGTTAAAAAAAAAAAAAAATTATTTTTGAAGAAAATGGGGTTAAAATAATAGAAAGAGAAAATAGAAGCAACATGGAAAATTTTCAGCAGTCTACCTGCTATAATGAGCTGTTTTCCTTTCAGCAGAAGCTCCTTGATAAGACTTGGGAACAAATTTCTCAAATTTATCTTGCCCAGAATAGTCTTCATCTCTGCTTTTGTAACCATCATCATCATATCTGCCACCGAAGCCTCCATACCTGTTGCTACTCTGGGAACTGCCACCACCATAAGAAGCTGAACTTGACTTGTACGACATCCCTGTAGATGAGAGGCCAACATACCTATAAACAGATGCGCGAGAAATTTCATGAGTATTTGCTATGTATACAGAGGAATTAGGCACTGATTATAATACTTCAAAACGCACTTCTCACGGTTACTAGCAGCTTTTTTCCGGGCTGCTTCTATTTTATCCTTGTTATTTAGAAGAGCTACAATGTTTTCTGCCTTCTTTCTGACATTGATCCCCACATCCTTTCCATTTGGTTCAACAAATTCAAAGCTTGCAAGCGACTTTACCAGGCCAAAGCAATATGTGAAAAAAGGAAAAAGGAATAAGATACATTTCTTGGACAAATCCTGATAACCTGAGATAGATAAGATAAAAGGATTCATACTGAGATTTGAAAAGTATGTTCTATGATCTCATCAACAGCTCGTTCAGATCCATTGGAAATGAGATACTCTATCACAGCCAGTGCCTGGATAAGAACCAATGCAGAGATAAGGGGAAACAAAAAATTAGCATGACTTCTTTAGGATTACAAACCTTTGCCAGCTGAAAGAGTTCAATCACAGCAGATGACGATTAAAGTACCTTATAAACATAACGCCAATCCTTGCCAGTTTCTCCCAATCTTGTCCAGAGAACATTCATAACCATCTGGCATTCAGAACTTGCAGATAGCAGAAGAAAGGCCGCATATCAACAAATCAAAAGTCAGAATCCACCTTTCAGCTCAAATAAGTCAGACAATTTGAGATTACAGGAATTTACAATTTTTTGGTGGCTACAGCTATTTCTGCCAGTGCACTTCCATGAGGACCCCAAGGCTCATTATCAGTTGCATCCAGCACCTATCATAAATCATGGTAGTCAGAATTTATATTCATAAAGTAAATATTTGTTACAAGGATTTAGAACCCAATCCCCAATAAATGCAAAGTATAATGCAGGATATTATTGAATTAGTTATTTAGTTACTTGATTATGTCTAATGTGTACGAGTGCATTTGGACATTTGGTGTGCCACTCAATGTCTGCTGCTCTAAACTAAAGAAGTAAGGTTGTGTATTACTGACCCCAACTTTAGCACTCAACGCAATAATAATACAAGGTTGATATTGTTTCATACCGAAAAATAAGCAGCAACCTCAATCAAGCAGCTCATGGTACTGGATCCTTTCTAACTATCTTGCAAAAGTCTATTCAATTATCTAACCTCACAGTGTGAAAAATCAGCAGAAAGAGAACAAGCTACCCACTCTTACCATTAATAAACTTCTGAAGTCAGATTTTCATTGATAATTTTAACTAAGATTATTCCCCTATTCTCAGACATCAAGAAAATTAAGTCCTACAAAGTGACAATTTCAATCCAAAAATTTTGATTGAATTCTATACCATGACAATAGTAGAAGCATTTCCTGGGAAGCTGAATTGAGAACAGGTCGGACCTACCTTGAGAAGGGAAATTTCTACGAAAGATTAATGAATGTAGGTCAGGTCTCTCTAATTTGCGGACTCAATTCATACATAGAAATGGCATGAAAAGGAGTGCTGTTCTATTAGATTAGAATATGTGACTATATAAGAGCATCACAGATAATTCTCCAAAAAGCCTTGTGTTAAAACAGTAGACTGATACAGATCATCTATAAAGTTCCTTTTCCTAAGGGTTTTATCTGATCAAAGGGTGCTCAAAGCAAGCAGATAATTTAGAATACTAACAATGGCATTATTTGTCTAATGGTCATTGAAACACACATCACACGTGTTTTTACTTCTATCATCCACTAGAAGAAGCAAGACACGGAGACTAAGCTCAGGTGAATGCCAACAGCTCAAAGCAATACTTGCAGCTTACTAAAAACTAATAGATAGACAATGATGGAAGATGGTTCTCTTGGCAGTTTGATGGTACAATTGGAAAGAAAGAAACCAATGCACCATGAAAAATATGAAAAACAACCCATCGTATACAGCACCCATAGTCCAGCCAAAGAGTACATAATGTCATGTATAATGTACATCAAAGATATACGCCTTTTGCACCAATAAAATCAGTTTAAGTGTCCATGTCCGGGCTCACAGAAGAACAAGATTTCAGGTAAGCATGCAGAAGTATACAAGATAAGATAAGAAAAGGTAAATTGAGGAAGTAAACAAAAAGGAGCCAGTGGCAATTACAGTTGAGTAACCTGCTTGCATTTCCAGATTATCATCCTGCCCACCCAATAACAAGGCAAATGAGGGGAAAAACAGGAAAAGGAAAGAAAAAGAAAAAGGCACCTTGAAACTAACAAAAACAGTTCGAAATTTACATGTATGGGTTATCCCCCAAGGATTAGGAATAATCTCCACCTACGACTCCCTTCCTAATGGAAGATATCTTCATGGAGAAAACCAAGTGACACTCAAAATTCTAGTGGCTAGACGGTGATATTGCTCAGCTATCCATTAGAATTTAATACTAAGTGCCAAAGCAATTCTTAATAGATATTTATTTTTTTTTTAAAAAAAAGAGCATGCTTCACCGACAAAATTTAGTTCTAAGACATCACATTTTACAGTGTCCAACATTGGGGTACCTCAAAAAAAACTTCTACAGATTTGCAACAACCGAACTGCGCAATCAGTAACATTATCCAATAAACACATGGAAAGAGAGCTTATATTGGTCATTAGTTCCCTAATAAGCTTGAGAAAAGTTCTAAATACATGTTGCCAAGTACAAATCATACCCTTCACAATGATCACACACATAATAGATAAATAAAAATACAGATCAAACCCGAGCCATCCAGATCAAATAGTACAGGAAATTTAGTCGTTCGATTCATACAATGAAAGAACCCAATATAAACATTAAAACATACTTTGTATCGACTAAAATTGAAGCTCTTATAGCTAAAATCTTACCCCAGGATTGCAATTTCACTCCATTAACACCAAATTTAATAAATCAGAAATTGCGTACACAAAATGAATAAATCAAATAAAAACATAATGCACTTTAATTCAATAACTAACCTTTTGCTCTATCTCAGGAACCTTCAATACCTTCAAGTTTACCTCTCGTTTGCTACAATCAAAGTTCAAAATTACCCAAAATTATCAAACCAAAACCCTAATTTCCAAAATTTCACACTAATCGACATTAAAATAGCCATTTACACTAAATTAAGAAGAATTACATTTCACGAACAGCTTGATCGACAACCTTCATGAAATCCATGTTGAATGAGATCTGAAAATTATATAACACGATCAAATTCAATAATGTGTACGCAAATTTTGCAAAAATCAACATAGATCTGAGATTGAATAAACTGATTTCAATTTAATCACATCAAATTAATTGATTTCAATTTTTTCATAAAACAAACAATTATTCAATAAAAAAAAAAAAAATTAGAAGTACCTTATTGAGTAGCAAAAATCGGTGGTTCGAGGAGAGAGAGCAATCAAAGGAGATTCCGAAGTTATTTTAATGGAAGATTGAAATCATGAAATTGCGAATTGTAATTGAAGAATGAACGTATTATTGTCACCTTCTTTATTGAAAATGTATGATTTTTTTTTTTTTTTTTTGTTGGATAGAATATTTACATAATGAATTGTTCGCTTAAATCTAATATATATATATATAAATAAAGTAGGCATTTTTGGAGAGCATTCGGCGCGCCACATAAGAAAAGGTATTATTTTGACCAATAAAATTTTAGATTAATAATTTATTTTAGAATTAAAAAATTCACTCGCCACCTAAGAAAAAGTAACGAATAAAATTCAAGCATTTTGCCACCTAGGTAAAAATAATGAATAGTGAACAATTAAAATTTAAATTATTTGAGCACCAAAAAAAAAATTTAAATTATTTAAAAAACTAATGATTATCTTTTTTACATATATGGATGTAAATCTTTGATCGTAAAAATCTTTACTCTCTCCCTAAAAAATATTATAAAAATTAGATATTAATAATGTACTCATCGAAACAAATAAAACTAAATCTCATATCACTATGTTTTTCTTATATATAGAGAGAAATTTAGAAAATTCCCCTTTATTTTTTAATAGTTAAAAGATTCTAGATGAGACTAACATTTTGAAACAGAACGAATATAAAAAAAAAAAACGCATTTGCAAAGGACTTATTTTAACCAATAAATAAAATGATTTGCCATTTAATTTTTATTAAAAAATTAAATTGTCACGTAAGAAAAATTAAAGAATAAGGTTTGAGATTTTAAATTCAAGCGCCACGTAAAATAAATAAACCTACGAAAGATAACTTTAGTGTTAAAATTTTTTTAAAAAAATTATCTTATGATATTAGGAATATTATCCAAATATCTAATGAATCATCATATAAAAAAATCTTAAATTAATAAAAAGATTTACTAGAACCGTACATCGCACGGGCTTATATCTAGTAATAGAGTAAAAATGTAAAATTTTCATGTCATCTAGTATCTAGCCATTATTTACTGCATGGATGCCAACTGGTTTAAGTAGAGTACTTTTCACTTAATTAGTGCGAAGTAAGATTTTTCAAAGTTTGGTCAAGATTAATTTCATATTCTCATTTTGTTAAATTTGATTGTAATAGCGCGATTTGATGTTTAAGAAAAAAAAATATATTAATCTAATTATGAAACTACGAAACAAGTTAGTCAAGTTCGATACAGATATATTATACATATGTACATATGAATTTCAAATTTATTCACGTGATATTATATGATTGTCACATGATTACAAAGATTTTAGTAGATAGCAATATCGTTTGAATGAGGGATTCGGAGGTACATCATGCTAGTTACTTCTAATCAAACAATATATTGTGTCTCCCTCCGAATCCCTCATTCAAACGATATTTGGTATGCCACTATAATAACTTCAAATCGGCAAAATTTGGTGAAATGCTCCCTTAATCCTACATAAAGTTCTAGCGACTACTCTTGCAATCACCAATTCTTTTTGGGATTCCACTATAATTTGTTTGAATGAAAGAATTCAGAGTAAGGATGGTAATATTAAGTGGATATCCGCTAACCCACTCCACCCGCTTTAAATAAATAGATGAAAACCTGAATAAAATGGATGAGAAGTGGGTGACGGATGAAGCGGATGATGGATTGGATCAGATGTGGATGATATTTTTTTCACCCGCTAACCATCCACCCATATGTGTATTTTAATCTAAGAATTTTAATAATAAAATATGAAATGTGCAAGAAAATTACTTGTCTTTTTTTTTTTGTTTCAAAAATTAAGTTTCCAAACACTATGTTGTTATTGTTTCCTTTTTATTAATAAAATAAATAAATTACTATATAAGTAACCGAAGGTTAAAGTTTATGGGAGGGTTTTTTTTCACTTTAATACTCATCCATTTGTCATCCGCTCCACCCGTTTTATTCGCAGATGATGGACGGACGGATATGGATGATGGGTGAAGCGGGTAACGGATGGATGTGGATGGAGCAATTAGAATACTGGATGGATGCGGGTGAAGCTCCACCCGATCCAAATCCGATCCATTGCCATCTCTAATTTAGAGGGAAGAAGGCAAGGGAGACATCTAATGTTCAGAAAAAGAAAAGGAACTAGAGATTTGGAGACAATATAACCAAAGTTCATCTGTGATACTTTATGCTTCTACCCAACATAGACTCCTACAATCCCATGCACTTACATTGAAATTATGGTAAACCAGAACTCAAGGACACATCTCCGATGCTGATCAGGATTCCACACTCTAAAGATACAATATCAGCACTCGAGCAACATACCATCAAAGCTATGAATTGTATCAATTGCAAGCTTCACGTTTACATTGATGAACACTATACATTCACCATATTGTAAAACAGACATACAGCATATAGCAAGCTAAGATTCATGCATCTATGGCAATTAACTTCCAGGGAGAACTCCCAGGCATCTCTGACATTCAAGCAAAAACTACTCTGCTAAAAAATACTAGAGAGATCCTCCAAGATGTGCCTTGGAGAAGCACAAATAAACTAATGCAGATTTAAAACTAAAGAGCAAAACTGCCTCAAAATTCAGAACTGGAGAAAAGAAGTGTCTTTAAAAGTTTCATTTATTATTATTGAGATAGATTGTATCAGTACAATCCAAAGCATTGCAAGAGACTATTTGTTCATTACATGTCCAGCATTCTTCCCCTTATCATGGCCTCGGCTTTTCTCACTTGCTTCACTGGGCCTATGATGAAAACCTACATAACACAAGAGTACTATTTAAGTAACATAGCCATGGTTGCACTTTGAGCTACACATTTATAGACAAATGCAGTGAGTTCGTGATTATATGACAGAATATAATACAGCACATTAAAAACAAAACCATAAAGTCCCCTGATGTCTTTCATGAGGCTCCTATATAAAGTGGGATTTAGATGAATGTAGTCTTGCATAATTGCAAAATGCCTTTACATAAAAGTTATGGAATACTTTCAACTAAATAACTGTTAGGCGATTAAAGGAATCTGCAACAGAAAGGAGGTAACTTCTTCCCGTAATTGCCTAAGGGCTTTATATTGTTTTATATCTTTGGGCTTTTGGCAATCACTTTTAAGGTTAACAATGGAAATTGAAGGTCTTTCCATTCTTGCTTCCTTAAAGATAAGAAAAGAATAGCAAGTGGAGATAGCAACGATCAATTGTAGCTCTGTTGTAACCTAATGAGGGTTTCACTTCAGGTACATGCCTCATTGTAGCATCACAGGAAAAAACACATAATTACAACATTACCAATAGGGTGTTGATATCCTACTTCATAGATTTCCAAACTCACCTTATCAGGGGGACCCTTTGAGCCTCCAATGAGAATCTCTGCACTGTAGATCACAAACGTATACAGCTGTGTAAGATGTAATTCTTGCAAATATAAAGTATAACAGGTAGAATCACTTTTAAACAATTTTGAAAAAATTGGGAACTTAAAAGTTAAACACAGCCAGACCAGCTGATACTTCAAAGTTTCAAGTATTTAGAAAATCGTGTGAGTTAAAGAAAGAAGATGAAAATTACTTGCACGATTCCTTGATTGCCAGAATTGAAGATCCTTTTTTGCCAATCACACGTCCCATTTTCCCTGGTGGAACATCAAGAACAGAAAGGATTTCCTCTTCAGGAGCTTCTGTGTCCACAGGCAGGTCATCTGAAGAATAAACACACCAGGTCAACAAGGTTCTCATCTCATCAAGGAGGCAACCAAATTGTTCTGTGTTCACTCCAACAAGAATAACACATAAAGTTGAAACACAGAATATTAGGTGATTACCAATATAGGCTTAAGCCTCACAACAACCTCTTAAAGCAGGAAGTGAAAAAGGATAAATCGAGTCTGGCATCACATGCAAAGGAGAACAACAAATTCATTACTGTCATTCATCAACTAGCTTCAGTTGCCACTCTCCAGTGGTGAGATGAGGAGACAATAACCTCAAGACCACACACCAAATGGAAACAAGCACAAATGCATGTGCACATGAGAAAAAAATAATAATACTCAAGAAGAAACTGGTATTATCATAGGACGGAAATGTTTTCATGCCTTTGGGATCGGGTTTACTCATATGTTTCATTAGGGTTTGTTTGAAATCCAATCAATTCTTTTTCGATATATTCTTGACAATAAAGTACTGATTTTAATTGTACATAACTTATTGTTTTAATTTAAAGCATGTTCTTTTACAGAATTATTAGCCATCACCCTTGCAGTTTTTGAACCAAATTACATTAAAGAAAACCTTATGCCACAAGGAAGTCATTCTGCGATAGAATTTGTGAGCATAACACTCTTCATTAATGTATCACTCATCCACATGCAGTCTTAAGGCTGTTTGAATCCCGAGATGCTAGCATATAAAAAGTGTGTGACTTAATCTTTACTTATCTAGTGCCTACCCTAATGTCCAACCATCTTTTGAAAATCATAAATAGTAAGGCTTCAACACTGATAAATCTCTCCACATATACAACTTAGCATTCAGTCATTTGTTCCTTCTGACTTCTGAGACTTACCATGTAGGACAATGTCATTCATCAAAAGCTTACACTGTAACATGGGATGTTCAGCGTCACCAGCATGCTCATCTGAGGATAAACCTCAAAGTGAAAGGACGAGGCCATATGCCATACCCTAGGCCTAGGTAAAAGATCTGACCCTTATGTGTCAAGGCACCACAACATCAAATACAGACACAAAACTAAAAAAACAAAATCTTGTACTTATCTAGGAAACTAGAAATTGCTAAAAAAAAGAAGCAGAGAGAGAGAGAAAGGGGGGAACTGATGTAAGTCTGTAAGGCTTCATAGTTTTGCCTTGAATCCTCAATAGATATGAATTGCAAGCTTGAACAACTAATTTTGGAATTTAAAAAAGACAAAAGCACTTGAAATTTTTATTTTGTCCTACAAGAATTTTATAGCACTTCATATAGTAGCTACAAAATTTTTATTTGTTTAATTTATGGCTAAAAGTATTGACAAACCTGGAATAGAAGGCAAAGCAGGCCATTCAGCCAAGTTATCATCATTTATACAGAAGCAGCGGCAATACAATTCACCACGAACTGCAAGGTTCCACAGAGATTGGGCATTTAACTTCTCCATCATCTTGTGATAGATGTAAAGCAGAAAACGAACGTCATCAGCAGCCGCACGGATCATGAGGTCAGATAATGGTCTGTATTTCCAGAACTTAGGATCCTGAAAATGAAATACAAATATCAGTAAACAAAATTAAAAATAAATAAATAAATAAATAATAATTAAAAAAAAAAAAAAAAAAATTGAAACAGAAAAGTTACTGTGCCAAAGGCCAGAATGGAGGGTTGTTAGTTACGTTAAATGTCCAAAAGTAGCAAATATAACTGGTCCAACCATATAATTCATACAGCAGTTAAGTCATTTTCCCTAAAATCTCAAGATAGTGCAAATTAACATTGCACAATCATCATCATCTAGCTTGCTTGGTAGCCAGTCAGAAAATATGATCATAGAGGAAAATTTATAGTATATAGCTACATGAAGCTACACTACATGGAAAATTTATTAGTAAATTGTCAATTGTCTCCATGACTCACTAGCACAGTGCAATATAGTTGAGAAGAATGTGCTTATAGTAAAACATCCATGTATATAAACTTCTAAACATAGATTAATAACCAATGCCAAATTTCTTCTCTAACAACAAGCAATCCTGACTTCCTCAGCCTAACCATTCTAATTTTAAAATACCCATGAATAATTTGGGGAATGAGCCTAATGGATCCTAAAGAATATGAATTTACTTTTCAATCAACACAAAAATGAAAGGAAAAAAAGACAGCAGATGCATTTAGGCTTTAGCATCATTTCAAAAACATCTTATTAAATAGAAACTCAATGTCTGGTCCCATCTTTAAACCAAAAATGACAGACTATTTGACACTCACCTGCCTCAAGAGAACCCGAACCTCCTCCTTCTCAAGATAAGATATTCCTGCAGAAGACATACATTTTGAAAAAAGTTATATATGAACGAAAATATAAATCTAGAACTTCAAGCATGATAAAACTGAATAGTTCACATTGCATGATGTAAGTATGTAACACAAGCATATTAAGAAGATCATCAGTAAACAACGGCACAACACAATCCAAATTTTTTAAGTACGACCAATTTGGTCATGCCATCATACTAATGTGAATATTTAAGAGTATTAGCACTATGGATACGGCTTTGCAGGGCCAAAAATGACTGATTGCTGACTGAAATTTTATAAAATCTGAGTTTGTGGCATGGAAATCATGTAAAGGGTCTTATCTCGCCAGTGTAATATAAGGTGCACCTAGGCACTGAGGCGCAAGAAACATAGGCCATGCGCCTTTTTTGATCCAAGCAGGGCGGTTTTAGTAAGGAGCACAACTAATTCCCATAACTTTATTTACATTGCACCAAGGCACGCCTAAGGCACAAGGAAATCCCTATCACCTTGACGCACCTCAAGCAATCTTAATATGGGATGAAGGTCTTCCAATGTCATGTTAATGCTAACCTCTAGGTAAAGTTTCACGATTACATGCCATTCACATATAGCACAATTTGAACAAGTATCCGTTTTCACCAATCACTGGAAGACCATTTCAGGGAGACCAGAAGACATTCCAGGACCCCAAAAAAAAATAAGATCCACTCATTGCAGGTTGCATTCTTGTTCGGAGCATTTGTCATTAAAACCCAATTTAGAGGAAGCCAGGTCATACAAAAAGGAACTAGAGATTTACAAACACATCTATATCCAAGATGCACATCATTCTAAGCATCAAGATTATAGTTAATGGGATAGCCAGCATATATGCCAAATTACGCAATCGATCCCCAAATAGTTGTTCAGTTGAGATTTGAGATGTTATCACTCTTGTTCCAATAACCAATAAAGCAAGTGCTACCAAAAATAACATTTTGAGACACTCTACCCCCCCCCCCCCCCCTTTCTAAAAGACTCCGACCTAAAATTAGTATATGCAAAAGTTTTTGTCCCCATAGGTAAGAAGTTGTGTCAACATATTGATAAAACAAATCTTCATTGGCACAATGGCACATAAACAAGACCTGATAGGAATAACCTACTAGTCTTACTTCAATGTGGTCTAACTAGCCCTTATAAAAGTTGTTTTCCTATACTACCCACATTGCATTACCCCTCATGTGAGCCATCTATAATCTAGCTATATAATTAGGTCAATACCATCCTTATAGGTCCCTCTTTAGACTTCCAACACAAGGTCAATTGGTTACAATTCTGTTAGGCTACTTACTCCAAACAAATATTCATATTCATGCCATCTAGCAATCTTTAAGTTATTTGCCTTTTCTTTAGGCAAATAATAGGCCTGAAACTTCCGCTCATCTATGAAAATAAAAATTTCATTAGACTAGTCATGTCCGATGAGCTATTTCGGTGACCTTATGTCACAAACTTAATTGTTGGCAACATTAATGAGGTAGAATATGTAAACACATATTTTAAGGGTATAAATGTCCTTCTTTGAGAAGTTTAATAAAAAAGACGGTTAACATTAATGAGGGAAAATAAGTAATCAAACATTTTGGTGGATATAATTGTCCAAACACTATTCATAAGAGTTATATCATACTTTTTAAAAGGTTGGATAAGACAAAAGCCGCACCCAGGATGATTTTTAGACTACAAACACAAAAAGGCTTCATATAAAAAACCATTGGTTTATTGGAGGGAATATCTCATGAACCTTATAAGCTAGTCGTCCTTCCTCCCTTTCTCCACTATGGGACAACTAATCTCAACTCCCTTGTTTACAGATTAAGACTGGTATTCTGGTAAACAGGCAATGGAGTGCCAACAATTTTAGTCTTGCTGTAACTAAAATGAACTTTCCTAGTTTCAAAATCTAGTAACTAGTAAGAAAAGTCTAGCCATACGAGACAAGGATATGATACAAGAAAAAATCTGGATGAACTCCCAAACAGTTTTACCTGTATTAGAAGCATAGTTTACCTAAGTTCAGGTACAGCCTACCCTAGTAAAAGTAACCCACACTTAAGAAAGTAAAATTTTAAAGGTGTGGTCTATAGTTCTACTTCTACACTGCACTCCTTATTGTTAGACACTTTCATTTTTGTGTAAAAGCATTTTAAAAGTTAGGCACAATAAAAATAAATACCGTGACAAGTGTAATACCACAATAGCGTGGATCTGCAAGAAGTGCAACAAATGAGATGTAGTCATCGGGCCCTTTGGGACGACCATCCTGTTCTTCAATCAAGGTATATGCTATCTGTGAAATATATATCAATCACGTCAATTCATGTAGGATTTAAAATTTTCTACATCCATGATATAGAAAAATATAAGCAATACAGTGACTATAGTCATCCAGTAACATGCCCTTGACAAGAGGATGCGAATGAAAAACAAATGCATATTCATAGTAAGCAATTCTAAGAAACCAATCCAGAGAAGATTAATCTCACTGTGTGAGGTCAACCAAAATGATACTTCACTAGCAATCCAGTACACAAGAAAGCTCATATTTATGTGACAAATAATTAGTCATATTGCTCTGCATTTTTACTGGTTGAATCGCATAAGTTGCCACTTGCCAGATGTTAGAGCTAAAAGGCTAATTAAACCCAGTCATGAAGCCGAGTAAAATGAAATTGGTATTTAGGTGCCACGAATCAGTAAGTACATACTCTTTCCGTTCTCTTTTGTTCTGCTCACCTTCCATTAGTCCGTTCTTTTTCATTCTACTCACTTTGCTTTATTCTATTTTAGGCATATACGTTACACCATCTTACCCCTTCCATACAATAATCAACTTTTTCACACTCTCTCTTTATTCACCATTCACCCACCTTTTTACATTATCTCTCTTACTTTATCCTACTTTTATCTTACACACCACTCCCCTTTTTCAATTTTTTTTTTTTTTTTTTTGAATTACATATCAATAGTAGGTGAGTATATATGACATAAAAAGAACGGAGGGAGTATAAGGATACTTACACTAGAGACAAAAGGCAATAAAAATAAAAAGAAAGTTGAAGCAACTCGATAGAGAATTTTCACATCCCAACATAACATTCTTCAGCAAAAACAGTTCATTAAGGTCCAAGATCCAGTACTTTGGCCATTGAATATACTTTTTATACTTAGAGAGTAACTGTAATGGACTGGTGTGGCACTATAGGTGGTGCAAATACTGCAATATAATTTAGTAGTAGTATCTTCAGGAGGAAGATAAGTGAGTGGCGTAGAGGGGAAATGCTATAGATAAGAGCAAAATAGTGAGAGAATGGGAATGAGGAAATTATTTTTGTGTTCATTTCTGTTTTGTTTTTTGGGAGAGAACAAGCCTCTTGAAAGCTTGAGTTAAAGTTATTTTTTCTGTAATTTCTTGCTTTATAGAAAATTTCCATCTTCTTCTTCCTTAATTTTCTGCCCAAATATCAGTAAATGAACAACACAAGTAAATATTGTGTTCTTCTAGGCATCAAATTGGAAGAATGCAATGCCCTTCCTCTAACACGGTCTAAACAAACCAAGTATTATAGAATACGGAGAGGTGGTGTAAGTATAGAAGGATATAAGTCATAAAACTTTAGACTTTGGGATCATGAACAGAAATACTACGTAATTGAAAAGGAAGACATGAGGGAATAGAAAATCCACTGGGATCTTCTAAGATAATTTAATTAAACACTTATAAACTCATTAAGTGAAAAAAATGCATGAATTGGAAGAGTTCTTTCACTAAGCCGCAGCCACATCAAGGATTGACCGGATATTGTTTGTAATGAAGATACTGAATCAAAATAGGCAATGTACGGATATGTAAAAAGGGAGAGACTCCTAAAGATAACAAGATAAATTCCTTAGGGAAGCATTGCAAATTTCCAAATTCCTATACCTTAGAAGACCCTAAACAGGTTCTTGAATTTAAAAAATGCCTTTTTAATTTTAGTACACTAAGAATCACAATAGGAACAAAACAAACGTATGACTTCTCACATTTACATCTCTAGAATCACTACAACATGCAGCCAAAACATCAACTACCAAAAATCACATAGAAGCAATTCAGCAAAACATGAGATAAATAAAAATAGCTACTCCGAATATTGACTAATCAGATATACAGAAAAATGCTAACCTGGGTGTCCATGACATTATGTAACTTGATGCCGAATTGGTAATATAATGCCTAGAAATTGGAAAGTCGTCAGATATTTTAGTTCAAAGCAAAACATCAATCAATTATAGATATTAGATGGTGGATAGACCAATTAGAGACCTCACTATCACGTTTGCAGTCATGTATAACTTTAGTGATGTATCGAGATTCAAGAGCAGGCTTACATGCTTCTATGAGCATGTCTCCACCTTCTATGGCATCCACAAGATATATAGCATCAGGAAATGCAATCTGCAATTAAGAGAAAAGTAAGCCGCTACATAGTCTACATTCGGCTCAAACTATGGAAAATGATCTAAACCATACTATTTACAAAATATATACATATACAATACTTTACTGCTCCCATAGTAATATCAATCTAGAAGTTCCACACAAAGTAGAAAAGTAAAATCTACTCACTATATAGCTGCACCCAGTACAGCAAGATCATATGATTGTGAATTACGAGATCCATAAAATTAGATCAAATACAATTTCAGTGTTCAAGAAACCAAACAACCAACAGCAACAAACCACCCCCACCCCAAAACCCTACCCGTCAATAAACAAGAAATAAAATAGAAAATAAAAACAGACACAAGTTTTAACTGATGCCTTGAGAATAACAGGAATAGTCAATCACCTGCATGATACAAAGAGTTCCATAACGGCACAGGTCAACACCCTCACAATCGAAGCCAATTACCAGCTTTGTTTCAGGACTGGGCTCTAAGAACTCCACTGGAAGCTGTGAAGCTTCGGTGACAATATAAATTGGAACTGGTGGAGTATCATCGGAAACTAACCCACCTGTACAAAATACAGTTAATCGGGTCAGCTTAACAAATATACAAATGAATGATTTTGATCTTTACCTCTTCGTCTCCATGACACAGATTCATGGAAACATAAAGATGGTGTGGGGAATAACATATAACAAAGAGATATGAATGTGAATACATTGCTTTCCACTTAAATTAGGTAAAAACTTCTCCACTAAGATTTCCTATTAACAACCCATGTAAATATGGACTGCAACCGAAAGCCCAATCATCGGCCAAAATGGCACCCCCAATTCAGATTATCCCAAAACCCAACGGAGAATCAACTAGAGATGAATTAAATAAATCATTTCTCCTAAACAAAGGTAATACACAAAATGCTGGGTCATACTTTAAATTTCAATCAACTCAACATAACTGAGACCCCAAATCCTCCATATATGAACAGATACAACCACAGCATCAAATAAACAAAGCATGCAATCGTCGCCACGAGAGACACCAGCAGCACCATTTTTGTCTAACCTATGCTCTACCTTTACCATTTCAGTATTCAATACAGGCAAAACTACAGCTCCATCAGACAAAAAAAGTCATACACAAAAATCATCCAATAACCTAATGTCAATTTCATAACAAAAAAGTTCCAAAAAAATCTATATAAACATATTCAATCAAAATACCAAAATCATTGAAACAACATATAAAACACTTCTACAAACCATATATGCAACAATGGCAACAACAAAATAACAAATGAACACAAACCCAATTCAAAAAACAACAAATTTCAACCAAAAATAGAGTTTATTCAAATACCCATTAAAATTTTTGATCAAATTTATAAACTATATTACAAATGTTAAACCATAACTCCAAAAAATAATCAACAAATCCAAAAATTATTCATAAAAATAATTAAACAGAAGTTTAATAGGAAGAAATTGAACCTGGGTTCGAAGGCAATGGAACATGGGCGAGGTGGGAAGGAGGATCGTCCGCCATCTGATCAGACCATTACAAGACTGATCGGATTTTTGGCTCAAACCTCACTTTTTTTCTCTGTTTTTAAGTTTTTATTAATTTGGGTTTTATTTTTTTAGGACACTATAGTGTATTTATAGCCCAGCGATTTTGAAATTTCTGCTTATTTTCTCCCCCTTTTTCATGATTTTTACAAGTATTTTATTTTCATTTTTATTGTCTTGTAGAAAAATTAAGACCTATATTGACCAATAAGATTCTTACATGTCACTGAGGAGAAGGGTTAATTGGTTAAATGGTTTTAAATGACGTAATTATATAGGAATTAGACTCGCCGTTGGATTTAGGGTTAATTGGTTAAAGGGGTTTAAGTGACATAATTATACCAGAAATTAGACTCGCCGCTGGATTTATGCTTATACTGTTTTATAAGAAAAAGTTGTTTGAAAAAATTTTAAGATTTTAATTCAAGTTTTTGTGAGATGGCTTGGACACGTGGTTTTGGTTTTATGGGATTACAATCTGCAAAAATCTACCCATTTAAGATCTGATATCACAATAGATGATATCAGTGTGAACATTTTTAATATGAAATCAAGAATTCATTAGCTGGCATATCTCGAAGGATAGGATAAGTGTTACTCTATCTGATCCATTTTTAATTTATTTGAAACTTTTTAATTAATCAAAAGTACGGAATGAGTTGTAGCGCAAGAAAAATATTGAGGCTAGGAGCCTAGGACTATCAATTTAGGCAAATAGGTTTGGTTTGGGTTTATAATTAAGTTGGGCTATAGGTCATATTTTAAGTTGGGTCCCTTTAGCCTAGTCGAGTTTAAATTCAAATCGGCAAAGGTCAATTTATGTTATGATGAGTCATTACCTTTTTTGGGTGCATCCGTGCATGTCAAGTTTGATTTAAGTCAAATTAGGGTTGGTTTCATTTTCAAGATCGTCTTGTGCTGAGTCCATTTAAAGGTAGTTTTATGGTAGGTTTATTCTGGTTTGGGTGAAGTTTAGGTTAGATTATTCTCAAATTGGATCAATTTAGGTTAGGTCATTTGTAGTATCCGACCAATTTCCGTTGGATTATATATTGTCGAGCTCGAGTAAAGTTTAATCAAGCCAATCACAGTTTTGTCAAGTCATTCTTGGGTTTGAGTCGGATCTATATAAGATCGAGTCAGGTTTAAAGCTTAAAATTCTATTTCGAAGACAAATACAAACCATTATGTTCAATTTATTTTGAGATCAAATTTTATACGTACGAAGCAAAAACATTGGTTAAGCCAATTATTATTTGTCTTTTTAAGTGCCCCAATTTGACTAGGCATGTGCCTCAATATTTTAACTAATAATATCTTTAGTTATTAATTAGTATAAATATAAAAAGTTGATATTCAAAAACTATACATTGAGACGTTTTTACAAAAACCAATATGCTTATATTTTTTTATTCCTAAATTATGGATAAATTAATAACATTGGTCAAAGTCGAGTATAATAATTCAAAAAAGGAAAAAACATTAGTGTAGTTCATTTTCCATCACTATATCAATATTTGTTATTCACCCAAATTTGAAACTAATATTAATAGAGTAATAAGTAATTCTATTAATAATAAAAAAATAAAATGTATGTATTTCTATAAAAAGTTAAGGAAAATATGCTATAAGGATAATTTAAGTTTGACAAAATAAATACGGAGTAGGTATGGTTGACTTCTAATCTCATACGTGCTAAGCTAGTTTCGGGTCATTGGCGAGTCCAATTAAAAATCGATGGGATGTAATTAGGTTATGAGTAGAGGTGATCATTGGGCGGGATGGGCCGGGTTAAGGCAAAAAAAATTTAGCCCATGTCTCGGGTTGGGGCGGTCCAAGCTTCGGGCCAAAAGGATGTGCCCAAACCCAGCCAAAATGGTCAGATCGTGTGGATTTTTCGGGCCCTGCTAAAAAAATCAACTAATATTCGTATAAACGCATTCTCAAGCCTGCCCAAAATAATTTTTTTTTTTTTTTAAAAAAAATGGACCTAGCTAGGACTGACTCAATTTGGGTTGAAACATTTGCCCAAAACCCGCCCATAATCAGGTTAGCGTGTCGCCCTAACTTTGATCCGCTCTAGCTATGAGTTAGCACATACAAGTCAGGTATATAATTAAAATATGTAATTTTGTACTTTGTTCCTCCATTTTTTTTTTCATATGTTTAATTTATGTAGTTTAAGTGTTACACTTTCTTTGCTTTGTTTTAATTGACACCTTTTTTTTAACTTTTTTTTTTATGGAAACCATAGAAATATCATAAATTAAATAAGTCAAACGGCACTTACAAAAATCAAGTAAAGACTACAAAGAACATATATCACATCAGAAACATATTTTTCTCCTAAGCTACTAACTTCCCCACTAAAAACAGGCTGTAAAGTGTAAACCATTGATGACATCCTTGCGTCTTTCCAAAATACAGCAATCTCACGAATTCGTGCAGCATCAAAGGAGAAATAAGAGTTCCCTTGCCGAAGATTTGCTATCTTCGTCTCTCTTGACCAATAGACCCTAAAATAGAAAAAGAAAACAGAATAACCCCATAGAAAGGGATAAACAACTCTCATAAAGAGAGACTCACTTATTGACCAATAAACTATGAAAAAACTACATAAACTATAGACTAAAGAAGGATTTGGGGCTTACCACAGTGGCGGAGGGAGAGGGGTACAAGGGGGGACAGTTGTCCCCCCACTTCATAAAAAAAAATCAGATTTTTATTTTTTATTTTTTATTATGATTGAAATTAAAGAGAAACTCATATGGAGAAAGAGGAGACATGGAGGTGAAATTAATGAAAGAACATGGAACCCTTTGGAAGGAGAAGAGGAGATATGGCGCCTACTGTGAAATGGAAACTAGTGAAATTCCTTCGAGAAAGATGAGATAGAAAAAGTTGAAATGTTATACTGTATTTATTTTGCCTAATATTTGGATCTTTTAGATTTTTATTTATTTTAGTTTTATTGGGTTAAAATATCACAATTATTACTTGGTATTTTATGTGTAATGTGATTATGTATAAACAAGTGACTAACTGACTACTGCCTAATGTCTAATGTATACTCTGTATGTGTTTGGATCTACAAATGATCATGTATCATGCATGGACTAATAATTCTCAATTTTATGATGTCCATGGTAATTTTACTTTTAATTTATTTGTTTAATGATAAACTAAATGAGAGTATAATACCAGTATTAAATAATAATCAATTTTATAACTCATCTATAACAAGTTTTTCACCACATGATTAATTGAGTTTTTATTTTGTTGAAATATTTAATATTGTTATTTTTTAGAGTTGGTAATTTTTTTGTAATGTTTAATTTTCATATTCACACATTATTTGAAACTCCGTAATTTTAAACATACAAATTGGTCGAAAATAATTCTTATTTTTCAATTTATGAATTTAATTATGAAATGCGATAATTCACCTAATTTAAATAAGTCCAAGTAATTGGAAAATAACTCAATCTCTGACAATTTATGTTTAAACGACTGAAACCCCAAAGTTTATGCAAATATTTTTCATCTTTCTTGGATCGTATGTCTAAGCATTTTGGATCTTTGGGATGTTAAATTTAAAGTAATACGCAGTAAACATTTTATACATATACGGAGTGTATATATATATATATATATATATATATATATATATATATATATATATATATATATATATATATATATATATATATATATATATATATATATATATATATATACTCCGTATATATTTTGTCAAATTATGAAATATTTGTACTCCGTCCCCCTAGGTTGTAAATCCTGGCTCCGCCACTGGCTTACCATGAATATTTCCATCCATGGCAGCCCCAATTGATCTGGTTTTTGGGGTTTTTTTTTTTTGGATTTTTGTGGGGTTTGCCGCTAGAGAGAGAAAAGCTAAGTAGTTTACCTCTTTAATATTAACATCTCTATTTTTTTTTAACTCATATTATGTTTACCAATACACAATTTATATTCAATGATTAATATCTCTAATTATTAATAAGTAAAAAAATTTATAACGTAGATATTATGAAAATATACGTTGAAGTGTAACGGAATCCCAGACGGCCACATAATTTTATTTTTATCAAAACTACAAATCACAAAAAGGTAGTTAAAGTAGATTTTGTGAATAGTGTCAAATATCAAAATGTTACAACTACAAATGAATGGACTTGTCGAGTGTTTAGGTTCGGTGCGAGTTATAAAGTATTAGGTCTAATCGTTATCGAATAATATCATATCTGGTTTAGGTTGTGTTACATACTCTCTCTCTCTCTCTCTCACACACACACACACACACATATATATATATATATATAAATAAATAATTTCACCCAGTTTTCAAGTATAAGTTGAACACATGTTATTATCAATTTAAGTCTGTTTTAATAGCTTTAATTGGTGCAAGGGTCAAGGGTGGTGGAGGAGGAGAAACGATTGACCATGAATGCGAAATTATTTTATTCAATGATGCCTGCACTATTAGACTGTTAGGTTTTATTTAGTTTTTCAATTTTATTATAGAATTAAAATTATTGTTCCTAAGTAAAAGTAAATAATATTAATTGAATAAAACTTGTTAATGGTTGGATTTTATTTTCTTGAATCCAAGTGCTAAATCACGGGATATTGGTGTGTCTCTCTTGATTTTTTAAATGCCTTAATAAGAGATGCACATTTCTCAACATGAAACTTTGAATAATAATATTGTTTATTTATCAATAGATATTACAAAAGTTAAAAATTACATAAAATCAAGACGAATATTATAAAATTCCACATGATTATGTTTTGACCTATAGAAAACAAGTTTAAGTATTAGATTCCATTTTCGATAAATCTCATAAGATTTCGATAAATCTCTTAAGATTTTCGAGAATTATATATGTTTTGTTTAATTTCATCAACATTCATCGTAGTTACTCTGAACTTAACTTAACTTATCTAAAATTATTAGAACTTAACTTAACTTATCTGAACTTGACTTAGGGCCTGTTCACATTTACTTAATTTCAGTTCAGTTCAGCTCCAATCAGTTCAGTTCAGTTCAGCTCTTAATTTCCTCTCTCATAAAATATTCATTTCAGCTTAGTTCAGTTCAGTTCCAATCAGTTCAGTTCAGTTCAGTTCAGCTCCAATCAGTTTAGTTCAGTTTAGTTCAGTAAATGTGAACAGGCCCTTAACCAATTAAAACTTAAGTTGTTGTAATTGAAACTTGGGTAACCTTTACCATAACTTATTTTTCTTGAATTGAACTTTTCTGAACTTATTTTTCCTAAACTGAATTTATCTGAACTTATTAGACTTGAGATAAGTGAAAATAAGGTGAACGCAATAGACCCTTAAAGTAGTACTTATTAGTTATTACATGATGTTACCAATTTTGATGGATTAAAGTCGATTTTATATACTATTGTATAATTTATTTTCACTTATTATAATTAAATTTACTGATTTACGGATTAAATCTTGTTATTTTTGACAAAACTTCATAGTTATTGTTTATGCACACGCCATATCATTTCCTAACCTCAAAACTCTCAACTCTTAATTTTCACACATACATTGCGTTGTTAGTGGAAGGCTAATAAGTCAAGACAATGCTTACATGCTGTAAGATAAATAATATAAATTCTCATCTCTTTATCTAGATAAAAGGGCTTGACAACCTTTTTTTAAAAACGTCAAATTGCTTAACATAAAATGAAAGAGAGATTAAAATGAAATTCGGTAAAAGCATATAATCTTGTGTTTGTCCCATCTGATAATTTGTAAGCAAGAGATGCCCATGCACAATAACTTCTATACTAGTGGGAACTTTGATGACAAAAAAATTTGATCATTATTATTTCATGAGAACCATTTTTGTATTATATTTTTTTAAAACATGATATTTAGATATTTAATTTTTTATAACAAAATCTTTTAACAAGAGTATCATGGTTAGTAGTACTAACTAGGACAACCATTATAAATTTTATACAAAAAACCTCCAATTCTAAAACCTCGTTACTCACCTATAATTGATTTAACAAAAAATCAATCCTTGAATTCTTCCTTCAAAAACCTCTTTTTTATGATTTTTTTTTTTACATCAAGTCATAATCAAATACCTAAAACCATAAATCTATTCTTTGGAGGATAGTTAAAATAATCCATTTTAAGGATAGTTAACAATAATCCATTTTAAGATTTGCTCAACATTTGAATGGCCCTACTCATGTACTGTCATCTTCCACTTCAATTTAAATACAGAAATAATAAAATTAACAACTTGCCCAGAAAATTGATGATTTTACCTCCTACCAAACCAATAATAAATTTTTAATTATAATTTTCTAATGATTTCCTTCTTCCCTGTTTGGTTAGATAACATAAATAAGAAACTCAAAGGTCCAAAATCTTTGAATAACAATATAATTTGGCAAAAAAAATAAATAAATAAAAATAAATAAATAAAATTTGGGAGTTTTCTAGCTCTATCCAAACAGGACCCACAAACCTCAACAACACTTTTTGCTCTTTCCTCTTTTCTACAAGGAAAAAAGCTTCAATCTTTCTATCAGAAAATCCCTAATTCTGCAGAAAAAACAGCATCATTTCTTGTTTCTCTCTCTAGAATTTATTCCTTTTCTCTCTCTAAATTAGAAATATCCAGTGGTTTCTTGTCTGTTATTGCTGATTTTTCTTAAATTTGGGAAACTCTTTTTCACTGCTGTGGGATAATTTTCTCAGGTCGAATAGCTTTTTGACTGAATTGGAGGAGACTTGCTCGTTCCCAAGGAGGATATTTAATAAAGATTTTGGCTTTTGGGTCTGCTAGAAAGCTGAGGGATATCAATTTTTAGGGTAAATTTTCTGAGATTTTATTTCCTCTTTGAAAATTTTGAATTATTTTTGTTCATTTTCACTTTGAAATTGGGCTGTTACTTTTCAGTTGATTGCAATTTCTGGCGATTTGGGGTCTGGGTATTTGAAATTTCTAGGTTTTGTGTTTAATTTGAGTGTAATTGGGCGTTTTTTCAGTTTTACGTATTAGATTTGAAGTTTTGATTAAGGGTTTGTTTGATTGATGATTGAATGGTGTAATTGGGTTCTGATTGAGGGGTTTGCTTGGTAATTTAATGGGGTGATTGGGTTTTTTTTCCAATTGAGGAGTTGTTTGTTTGGTGATTTAATGGGATAATTTAGGTTTTTTTGAGGGTTTGATTGCTAATTAAGTGGATAATTGGGTTTTGAGCAAGGTAGTAAGTTGATTTTGAGTAGTTATTGGTAAGTGGGGTGAAAGAAGATGAAGAGAGGGAAAGATGATGATAAAATGATGGGACCTATGTTTCCAAGGTTACATGTCAATGATACAGGGAAAGGAGGTCCAAGAGCACCACCTAGGAATAAGATGGCTCTCTATGAGCAGCTTACAATACCATCCCAACCGCGGTTCAATTCCGGTGCTCATCACAATAGCAACAGCACTATGGCCTCTTCTACCTCTACAATGCAGGTGAGATTTTATGGCTCTTCAAATCATAAATATATTGGTTCTCATATATATTTTGATGTTGATTTTTTGTGCTTTAACTAATTGAAATGTTGCTGCAGTGCTCATTCTTTTTCTTTAGATTTGTTGTGCTTTAGTTGATTGAAGTGTTGTTGCAGCGCTCATTCCTTTATTAGTAGTTACTTTCTGTAAATTGGAATATATGGACCTTGCCTTTGGTGTGCCTGAGACTTGACTGTGTTTTTGTCAACGTGTGGATATAAAGTACATGTCAGTAAACAGTTGAATGCCACAGGTATAGAGGTAGAGGTATCCCTGCGTTTCTGAGCTGCCTGACCAAAGAAAGGTTAAGTGGAGTGGGAAATGAATCTTTCAGGGAGGGGGGCAGGGGAGGGGGTTTTGGAAACGTTAACATTTTAATTAGCTGATGTGAAGCACTGAATCATTCCTTATACTTGAATGACTCGGTTGAATACTTGAATGACCGTTGTTATCTCTAGCTTACCAACCTATTTTATACAACATAATTAGTTCTGTGTGATTAATGTGGTTATTCTGGTAGCAATTCGCATGCTATTTTATTTGATAGTGGAAAGCATAGTCCTTAAACCTTTTAGGAATTTGGAATGTATTATTAGGAGGAATTTAGACTTTCCTGTTTTAAAACTCCTACGAAGTATGTTTTTTTTTTTTCCTAGTCTTTGACTTCAATCATTCAATCTGGTTGGTGAATTTACATCAACCCAGTTTTCTAATCTGTCTCTAAACTCGTTCTTACACACAAATAAGTCAATCTGCCTTGAAAATGTCTAGCCTTATTGCATTAATTTGTCATCTCTAGTCTGCCTGTTTGATTGGCTGTAAATGTTGATAAATGAGTCTCTATCCTCAAGGTGCAACATCTTAATATTATGTACTGACATGAGCTTTTTGGTTGTTGATCTCATCCCACCTGCCCACCCCAAACAGAAAGTGAAAAGGCTCGCATTGAATGGTTCCAACCAGGTCTGAAAAATGATAAATTGATGGTCACTTTCATACATGCATCCTTATAATATTTATATTATATAAAGGCCTATGATATAAGTAAATTAAGTAAGGATTTAATTAGTGAGAATAAAGAGGCAATTAGCATTTCAACAAGGACATCACCTATTCTTTGCTGGTGGAGAAAGTTTCTCCCAAAGCATGATTCAGATGTATAACCAATGCATGAGGTGCTTACTAACAGTGGTAGAGGTAGACATGATCTGTCATAGCTCAATTCTCAATCTATGACCACTATGAGATCAAAGTGTCCTTTTTAACTTCAAAACTTCACCCATAAGCATATTAATGGTTAGGTTGATTCTGTAAGTATCAAGAGTTTGATAAAGTAAAGCAATAAAGGGTTGGATATTACTTTGTAGAATTAATATGTATCTGCTGTGGTCCTGTTACTTGCTGCTTGGTTTCTTGTCTGTTACCTTTATATATTCTGACTTGCTGCATCATTGGTGATAAAATCAGCTTCAAAATTTCAGGGGAATTGTTACTATTCTCCACCCTTCCATCCTTTCTGTTCTTTCTATGGAGAATCGAGTGACATTTTAATCATGTAGCGTTGCAAATTGGCATAAAAACTGAAATGAGATTACAGATTGTAATTTGAATGGGCCCTATGAGTTATGTTATAAATTTGGCTTTGTATTGTTTGATCTATATTCTGAAATTATTAAGGTCCTCTTCTCCATTAAGTTGTATGTTCATTTCCTGTTTGTGCATGGTCTTCATTGACACTTTTTACTGATCAGGTCTGGTTGATGATTAGAATTTTGCTTCTTTTCGTGTATGGTTTATGTATGCAGGGTACTGGCCATGAACAAAGTATGTACTTCCCTCTTTATCGGCCACCCTTAGCCTCATCTTATGATGAGGTTCAAGTCAGTCGTCCTGAAGTGGTGGATGCAAGAAATCGACCAGTGCAGGGGGAGAATCGGAAGCAGCCATTGGAAGAGGATGATTTTATGGTCCCCATATTTTCTCAACCTGGAATTAAGCTATATAATGGCAAAACTCAGAATAATATGCACGAGGGAAGACGCAATCATTCAGGTTCAGGTCATTCTACAGCGCTTCCAAGTCCCGTTGAAAAAGAAACTGACCACAGAAATAGCGGAGACCTCATCTCTAAGCAGCAAATAAAAAATCTAGATGGAAGAAGTTCAAGAGTATATGATGCTCCTACTAGACACTCATCTGATGTATTGACGAGGGAAAAGGATGACTGGAGGAAAGATGCTTGTGCACAGAGTGGATATCCAGATAGGTACAGAGCGATCAATTTAGAGAAAACAGATGCCAATTTACGGATGGAACATGAGGATGATGTATCAGCTATAGATGCTACAAATCTTGTAGGTGTTTCAGAACAGCCATTGGAGTACCCTGGCAAAGAAATTTCCTTGAGGCCGAGTCATGCTTCTCGTGTAGGATGTCACTATAGGGGTGATGACGAGATTGGCAGTGGAATGCAAAGGGTAGAAGAATATAGGACATTCGAGAAAGAGAGTTTAGATAAAGGGGATGATGTCTCTGAAACCTCCATGGAGGATACATCTGAATTGGACATAACTCCTGACGATGTTGTTCGCATTATTGGCCGTAAACATTTTTGGAAAGCTAGAACTGCTATTTCCACGTGAGTATTCTCTTGCTTCACTAAGGTTTTATTTATTTCCCCATTGTGGATCAGATTTATTTATGGCTATATAATAAATCATATGTTGTGAGATGTGACATTTTTAGATGCTGGATTAATTTCATACCATCTGCTCTTTCTCTCTACATGTGATCTTTTTATATTTAGCTTAGTTTGATAATAATTGTAGGCAACCAGACATGTATCAACTATCAAATGTGTTCTTACATAAATCTTTCATCGAGTATTCCCTTTAATGAAATGCTCATTCGTCCCAAAAAATATAGTGACAGGACTGACAATTTCAAAATGAAGAAATTTACGGAGATATATTTTTATTACTTTCTTCCACTCTCTTTTTACATAATTCTAACACAATTTCATTTACGTAACGACATTATTAATAACGTATCTCTGGAATAAAAATTCTCGGTTAAGGGATGGTGGAATATTTTTGGACAGCTGATTGTTACATGGTTTGTCTATAAACAAAAGCTTACTATGTCGCTCTATGTGATAATGTGATCTAAGCGCTTATAAAGTCAAATACTGAGTGGATGGGTGTGTAAATATCATGATGTGTGAGGCCCACATATAGTTCCTCAAGATGTTATTTAGGTGCCATGTAGTCTATTGGTCTTCTAAATGCTCTTGTTTAATTTTATTGGTCAATGGACTATTCATGAGAGGGAAATTAATAGCTGAATTATAGTATGGTTTTCAGAAAATAAGTTTTCATGGAAATATATAGATGTGGATTTTTCTCAAATTTACCTCCCTCACATAAATGAAATTTGCAAGAAATTCAAATCTCCAAAAAAAATTACCAGAAATACATTTAAATTAGTTTTCTGTATTATGGATGTTGTTTTGTAATTACTGCTGAAATGATCTTATATGTTGGATGTATGTTAACTGCTGGGATTGTGGTGAATATTTTTGTGATACTCTAAGCAGAGTGTAAAATTTGCTTTAAGGGAGGGAATATTGATGCCGTGGAGATCATCACTCCCTCCATTGTATGGGTTGGCGAACCTTCATAAATTCCTGCAGTGGATCATCATGAAACATCTAGAACAGTTTCAATGCATTTGGTGCAAGGCGAGTCTTGAGACGGTTGATCATCCATGATTTTATGTCGTTTGTCTCTGCCTTTGGTGAACATATTATGTGTCTTTCCTTGATATTGCTTTGCAAACCACTAATGCTTAGGTAAGTCCTTGGTGCTCAATGGGTGTGTATTATCAGGAAAATTAGTTTGGTGGTGAGGTGGCCCAAGTATCTCATATCTAAATCAACAAAGAATTCTGTGACAATATGATGAGTCTATCATGCTGCAGTTATAGTAGGTACCAATGGGACAGACCTACAGTAAAGCTTTATCAAATATGCCTATTGAACACTGATGCTTCAAGTGATTGTTGATTAAAGAATTTTGTTGATGCATGTTGAAAACAAATTTCATTTTATCCACTACCTTGTACCCAAGCTTCTAACTATATGATTGTGTTGTAATTTTGTTTCTAATCTCGTCTTTCAGAATCTCATTTAGAATTGGAGAAATCTGTGAATTCCTAGGCTTAATGCTGGTTATCATTTTTCTGGTACAAATATGAGAGTGTGACTTGTTGAAATGTGTGTATATTGAGGTTTGTGTATTATGCGTATCATAAAATTCAGTGCTTGAAGATATGTGTGCTGGTAGGTCTTTTTTATGCAGTTATGTTGAGCTAAGATGTGGCTCAGCAAAAGTACATATTTTTGTTATGTGAACTTTAGCTGATTCAATTTTCCTTATTCTTACTCCTACTTATTTTACTCTTTTCAGTCAACAAAGATTGTTTGCTGTTCAAATATTCGAGTTGCACAGATTGATAAAGGTACTTTAAAGTTACATAGAAAGACTTGTGAGGTTACTACTGTTCTGTGTTTAAACCTCATATTTGAGACCTTTGGAATATTTTGCAGGTACAAAAACTTATTGCAGAGTCCCCAGATTTGCTGCTAGAAGGCACTGCTTTTGTGGCTAAATCTTCTTTGAAGGATTCTGCTGTGAAGAAATATTCTTCAGAGTTTGCAGTAAAAGCTCTTGCTCGTAAGAGCTCATCAAAAGATGATTCCCACAAGGCAACTGATAAGATGGAAGGTACAGCTGAGAATGCAGTTGCTAAGTCACCTCCGGTCCCAACTCAAAATGCTATCCAGCCTGCAGCTTATCAGCCTTCCTCTGTCAACACAGGCTCATCATTTCCACCGGCCAATATGGATCCGAAAATGAATCCCTGGAGCTTCCATCAACCAGGCCCTCATCAATGGTTGGTGCATGTGATGTCCCCTTCAGAAGGTCTTGTATACAAGCCATATCCTGCACCTGGATTTCCAGGCCCAGTTTGTGGCCCTGAAGGCCTTACACCTGTGATGAATCCGGCTTATGGAATGCCAACTCCACCTTATCTACAAGGGATGGGAATGCCACCAGGTATGCATTTTGGCGGGCAGGGTTACTTTCCTCCATATGGCATGCCCATGATGAGCCCAAGTGTATCAGGCTCAACTGTAGAGCAACTGAACCAGTTCTCAGGTCCAAACCCGTATAGTCAAACAGGTCAGCCTGTAGGGACCAGTGCTAATTTTGGCAGCATGCAACATCAAGGCTCGTTCAATATGCCTAGTCAAAAGAATGGAACCGTCGCGCCTGCTGCAAGACCCCGCCCCCCCAGAGAACGCGAGCTGCAAGGAAGCACAGCTAGCAGCCCCAGTGAAAGAACACAGGAAACGGGTACAGTTCCGCTCATGGAAGGAAGAGACGCACTTCCTCTTTTTCCTGCGGCTCCAACCACCCAGATTTCTGAGGGCTCTCCAGCTGAAAAGCCAACTAGAGTACTCAGAGTTGTTCCACAAAAATCTACAAGGGAATCAGCTGCACGTATTTTCCAGTCTATACAGGATGAAAGACGGCACTACGAGTACAACTAAATTCACTGTGACTGGGGTTAATGAATACGATGATTCTCGGTGATTTGATCCTCATAATTTTGCAGCTTTAACTGTTCTTATTTTATAACATACTTCATATCTTGTAGAATCCTTGTGTCTGATCTGGTTATAGGTTACTGATGTGTAGATATTGTATTTCCTCGAGGTTACAACTAATCCATGTAAGAGGTTAGAATGTCCCTGGAATTTCTGTTTCTGTTTTGGATTTAATCAAAGAGATATTCACAATGATCTATGTAAATGGTATGAACACAATTTATCTGGGCTCTATTTGTGGTTTTTATGTAACAGTCCTAAACTAGATATCTCTTGAAGATGTGAGCCTAGTATAGCCTAGTAAAAAAATTAATAGCTAATATACAATCCAAATATATATGTATACCATCAAATTCTTATATTTAATGCTTACGGTATCTTGACCAGAGTATGGATTATGAATACGATGTAATATAAATGTTTAAAAATTTCTAGTATTTTCGTTATGGATATAATCTTGTCAAAAAACGTGTATGTAACGTGATACATAATGCATTATTTAGTCGGATTCAAATTATCAAAGGGCACTCAATCACTATTCTTTAAACCAATGGCTAGTTCTACAATGCAATATCAATTTGGAGATGTTATTACTTTATTACAAAATAACTCAAAACATGTCATACTAGCTAAATAAAAAAAACTCAATTTAGCACCATTTTTTATGAATTTGGAGATGATGATCGAACAACCTTCAACGTACAGATGTGTGCTCATGCTTCAAATGAAAATTTGAAGAGTCATGTTGGCCAAGAAGTAGAGTTGGAAGCTCCATTTGATCTGTTAGAAAGTAGACATGCAACATTGTTATTAAGGAAAGTAATTCCGTTTGAACAACTATATATACATATAAGAAAATTATCTTAAAAAATTAGCTAACCTTAGATGAACAAGTTTTTTTTTTTAAATTTTTTTTTTTATTTTAATTGTGTCCCTTTTGTCGACAAACACTACATGTCACCTTTGCTCGATTACCTTCATCCATCTCATTTCGTAATCTTTGGGAAGGAGGTCGTCTGAGACTACGCTTGAGACTAGCATCGGCAATAACTTTTGGTCCAATATAATGTGTCCAGTAGTCTTTGTCAGGGATAGGATGAAAAGTTGCTCTATATGTTCCCATATATTCACGACTTGAATAAAATGGGTCAACAAATTGAGAACTAGTTTTGCCAGTCAAAGAAAATAAAAAGAACTAGTTTTGAGAATCTAGTTTTTAATTTAGACTTTTAAAATTAAACGAAGCAATATTAACTCCTAGCTTTGTAATTTCCAAACCTACATGAACACTACTTTGAGAAATATTTTTAAGTGTACACTATTTTAATAATTTATTTATTTTTTAACACCTGTTTGGCAAATCATTCATAGTCTTTGTATTGTCAAATAAATAAATAAAAACTATAGTTGAGTGATCCCTATAATTAAGTATATTTCTCCCGTTCTAGTGATATTGCATTAATGTTGGAATTACTCATTCTTAAAGAATTTTTTTTTTCTATTAATTTCTAAAATTACATAAAAGTAAAATTTATAAAAGTTGATATTATGAATATATATTACGAATGAGAATCCAAATGACTATTGTATATTTATCTTAGCTTAATTATACTTCATATCATACAGTAATATGTAGTCAAACAAGAGTTATGAATTACGCAAAAAGTCTAATTATTGTAATAATACTAAATAGGAAAGCAACTCCAATGGTAATAGCTAGGGACTTGCTTGCAAATTCCAAAAGTTTCTAGCTATTAGCTTGACCATTAAAGTTAAAAAATACAATTAGCTTGGCCGCAAAACTAATTTGCTTGAGAAGAAAGTTCCTAAAATTTTAGAGATTAATGTACTAATATAATTAAGAAAGTTAAGCTCATTTAAATAGCAAGCCATTACCAAATCATTCCACATCAGTTTCTAAGCTACAACACTTTTAAGTAACAAATTGTTCCAATGATAAGCCACAATAAATTGTACTTTGCAAAAAGTAAAATTTTAAAAAATAAATAAATATTATACACATGTTACAATATGAGTGGAGTTTATTTGTCTCTTTCTCAATCAAGCATGTAGCTTGTTTAGGCTACAATTACTTGCATGTTGCTCAATTTTTTTTTTTTTCTCCAATGGTAAGCATATAGCTAGGAGCTTTATTTTAATTGCAAGTAAGTCCCTACAATTAAACTATTGGAGATGCTCTTAGAAAAAATAAATTTACTAGCTTTTTTTTTTTTTAAGGGAATAAGTTTACTACTCCAGCTTCAATTATTCTTTTGAGGGCACTAGCTTCAATTATTTATCAATCAAATATTTTAGGATTCAAAACAATAACTGAAATAATTAATCCAATATATTGAAATTTGACAATATAGTGCTTTAAAATATCATTTAAAATTATTTTTTTAAAAAATATTCATTTAAAATATATTATTAACTCTTACCTAAAATTTGTCGATGGTTCGAATTCCAAAATATAATGTGACTCGAAAGTAATACGATCCAAATTTCTATTTTTATAGGCATAGTGATTTAAACATTTAGCATTGACTCAAACTTCAAATAGATCTGAGCACCAACTTAACTAAGTTTGACCCAATTATTCGAATTGACACCTTAACAAATCAAAAATCGCTTCACAAATTGGGTAAAATTTCATTTATACTTCGTATGTTATTAACTCTTACCCAAAATTTGTCGGGGGTCCAAACTCCAAAATGTAATGTGACTCGAAAGTAACCCGATCCAAATTTCAGGCTTAGTGATTTAGACATTTAGTATTGACTCAAACTTCAAATAGACCTAAGCATCGACTTAACTAAGTCTGACCCAATTATTCGAATTGACACCTTAACAAATCAAAAACCGCTTCACAGATTGGGTAAATTTAATACTTGTACACATGATATCAATTCAGCCCCATAATTAGAGGTGGTTATTGGACAGGGTAGCCCAATGATAATAGGGTCAAGGCCAAGCTTATAGGGCTTTTAAAGGACAGGGCTATTAATGAGCATGACCCTTATTGGGTAGGGTCCATATAGGGCCAACATGTTTTTCCAATTTAGTTGATAAAGAAAATACATAATGTAAAAATATTTATATAGATTAATTTGTATTCATATATATTTAATAATGGTTTTGTCTAATATTTATTTTAATTGATATTTTTTAAGCTCGCTCATTATCGACCAGCGACTCGCATTGGCCCGACCCTATATGGACCCTATAAAATGTGACCCTCTTTGACCCTGACCTGCAACTGACCCCTGACCCGACCCGCCCAATAACCAGGTCTGCCCATAATACTAGAATCATCTGGACCTAAACCAAACAAAAACCCAAATCACAAATACAACCCATTTCCCATTTGACCATCATCAATTCATCATCAACTAAACATTTGAGGAGAGAGACTCTTGTCCTGCAAGAAAGAGAGAGAAACAAAGCTTACAATCAACGCCAAAAATGGTGACCTTCAACCTCATGATCACTGCTGAAGTCGAAAATGTTTCCAACATTCTACCAATGGGCGGTCTTGATGATCCTAACTTCCTTTACTACTTCAAGGTCTTTCTTTCTTTCTCTCTATTGCTTTTTATGTAATTTTAGCCTTGTTAAATTGGTGGGGTTGATGTAATTTTAACTTAGTATTACGCCTCGGGCGAGTATGGATGTTGGGTTTGTATCCGAACGACCCGATTGTCACCTCTTTGTGTAATTGCGTGTATTAGATGGTGATTATTTAAGCTTGTATTTCTTGAGCAATGAGTTTTTAGTTATATTTGATTTGTGGGTTGATGTAATTGGTGGGGTTGATGTAATTTGAACTTAGTATTATGCTTCAGCGAGTATGAATGTTGGGTTTGTATCCGAATGACCCGATTGTCACCTCTTTCCATAATTGCGCATATTAGATGAATAGATGATACACCCAAATGATTATTTAAGCTTGTATTTGTTGATCAATCTGTTTTTAGTTAAATTTGATTTGTGGGTTTTTTGCAGGTGAAATGTGGGAATTGTGGAGAAGTGACTGAGAAGGAGAGTTATGTGATATTGGGAGAAGTTGTTCCTATCCCTAAGAGTCGTGGCCATGCTAATCTTGTTCAGAAGGTTTATCTCTATTACTCTCTGATAATCTGTTGTTCTATTCCGATTTGATTGTGCTCGTGCTATTTGAGAATTAATTGTCACGTTGATAGTGTAATTTGAACAAGTAATGTTACAATACAATTTGGATGGAGGTGTATTTTGATTTTTGGCACTGTTGATTGGTTTTGTCAGTGATTCTTTCTTTTCTGGACTAATTTCTTGCCATTTAGTTTAATGAGGATTTTAGCATTATATTAACTATTTCTTAGTTATTGTAGTTATGTGTTGATCAATGCATCATATCCTGTATTTATCTTACTGTAAATGTTACAAAAATGTGTGTTATCTATAAGATGTTCAGTGTTTATGAAGTCTATTTCTAGTGTATCTTATAGTGAAGGAAAGTGTTTTTAAAGTGTTAGAGAACTCGTGGTTTCTAGGAGCTTTGAACTTTCATCTTTTATGTTTAGTGATGATCTTTCGTCAATTTGCTAGAAGCGAGTTAAATACCTCTTGAGCTTCTTCATCCATTACAGGAGTGTTGAACATGTATTAAGGATTATGAAAACCAGGGTTGCAAACTGGAAATTTCTCCTTGTTGTTTTGATACCTGTCTGATTTATTGAACTGTTGAACATGAGATATCGTTTAAATTTGGTATGAAAATTCTGCAATTCTGTCATCTTAAGATTATATGCTTGGGGGTTGGGACTTGTCTAATGTGTTTCTTCCGGATGTCAATTGATGGCCTTGTATTGGCAATTGGGGAATGATTTATGATGGTGTCTTGAGGTTGTGCTAGTACTTCTGCTCTGGCAATTAGGTTTGTTTATTTATTTATTTATTTATTTATTGTTATCTATTGTTCAGTCATTTGCTGTACTGTTCCCATCTTTTTTCAATAATAGTGTGCTGGTTCAAGTGACATATGGCTTACGTTGTTGCTGTATCTGTATTGATTAAGCCTTGAATAATGTCCTGCAGCTATAGAATGAGTTTGATGCTATGATGTGTATGAATCACGTGTTGCATTTCTGCATTTTTCTGGTTTACACTTCATTGACATTTGATGCCTGAATTACATTACAATGTGTAAATTTTCTGTGAGCTGTTAACTTTGTTCCATTCCAGCTATCAAAATTCTGTTGCTTATTGTGTTTTATTGCCTTCTGAATTTTGGATTTTCTTATTGGTAATTGTGATAGCTACATTGTGTTTTTGGCTTGTTGCTGATTAATCACCCTTTCATTATTTCAGTGCAAGCTCTGTGGCAGGGAGGGTACTATTACAATGATACCAAAATCTGGCCGCTATCTAACAGGTGATGACTGTGAAGCAGGAAAGTTTGTCCGTTTGATGAGCTTTGACTGCCGGGGTTTGGAGCCAGTGGACTACTCCTTTGGTGGTGATCAGTGGAAAATTGTAACTGTAAGTCTCTCTTGTGTAATCTGTGTATTGAAATTTGCTAGATTCATCAGTTCAAATTCCCATATTATCTCTTCATGTGATGATAGTGTCCGTGGGCATAACATTTTTGCCTATGCGTTTTCCTCGTGCCAGCACCATTTGTCCAATAACATCAACTTGAATACCTCTTCCCCTTTGCTGCTTCACCTTAATGCTCATCTATGCTAGTTGACATTATGATAAGCTTACTTATTTTTGAAGTGAGGGCTTGGTAATCTACCTGATTAAGCAAGCTTAAACATTCTCTTCTCTAGCTGCTAGCCATGGAAGGAACATCTGTCTGTTGGCTTAAGGCCGGAATTAGTTGTGGGAATAAGACTTTTGAAAAGTAACATTGTTATTAGATAGTTCTTTTGATTTTATTGCCGTGTACCCTTTACTGATTGTTGGCTGATGTAAGTTTAATCTTTTATGTGCAGACTTCTGGTACTGTTTTCGAGAATGTGGACCTGTCAGACGGGGACTGGGCTGATTATGATGAAAAGAAGAAAATGCCAACTTCTGTCAGTAACCTGAAATCACGTTTCGAAGTAATGAAGACATGAAGCAGAGACGGTGGTAATCGGGAGGGGGTTGTTTACATGCACAGTTCTTGAGAATCAGCCACTGACAAATGAAGTGTGAACTTAACCAGTACATCAAAACTACTTAGGACTATGAGTTCCATACTTGAATGTCTATGCTAGTGTAAATGTAGCACAACTTGCTGCTTGACAAATTATATTTCGTTTGTTGGTTATCAAAACATGTATTTCATCAAGTTTCTTGAAGGCTCTTTGGCTAGCTACTTTGATGCTTTGTGAAATGATGTGTTCAACTGCTAATTCTGTTGTTTCCTTGCCCTCTTCTTTTATTTGTCATGCCTGGACAGTCAGTTGAATGATCGTCTTCTCAAGCCTCTCGCCGAATTAAACCTGTCTCATCTCAAAATACTTTTGTTGCCAAGATTTCTTTTCATATGGCGAATTGATGCAGAAGGTTTCTTCTGTAGTGAAAACAACCCTCTGGCTAAAGCGTTTGGTTTATTAGCTCAATGAAAAACTCTCAGTAAACCTACAGGTTTCAATCAAGGAATCACTGCAACATTTGATAATTATTGATTCATGCCTTTTAATACCGGCCTGGCTTTTGGTCCAACTAACTACCCTACAAATTTGAAAATGCAACTTATCTTATATGTATTGCCTTGAGAAAAAAACAAGAAGATTGTCACATCAACTTATCTTAGAACTGATATCTTAGTTGAAAAATTCATATCATATTATACATCAGAATTAATATGTTTTTCGCATATGATAAACAAGATTAAAATCTTGTACTTTGATTACATGAATATATAAGATTAGAAAAAATCAAAGGTTTAGGTTACATGATCCAGATTAACACTAAACACCTCGCTACATATATAGTCGATCAAGGTCATCATACTTAATGGCCTTGGAATGATCCAAAGCTCTATTCTTAGCAAGACCCCATTGAGAACAACATCTTGATTTCTTCAGCAACTGTACTCGGCAAAGAGGACAAGTATAACGACGACCATCCTTCACCCATCTATCCATACAAGATTTATGGAACATATGATTACATGACAACAATCTTATAACTCTTGTGTCACATACTTTGGCATCAACAGAATCTTGTTCTTGTTCCTCTTGCTCTTCTTGTCGCGCTACTTCTTTATCATCATAACTCAATCTCTTCCTCTTCTTCCCCTTGTTTGTAGCCCCTTCAAGACAGATAGCACAAGTAAACTCATCAAGCTTCCTAGACAAATTCCCGGCCTTATTAGCCATCTCATCCACTGCGCGCAATGATGGATGTTGCTCATGTGGTTGTTCCCGAAAATCTACCCAAGTGATCAACCACTCTTTACCGTGTGACATACAATGTCGCTCAATGTGGTTAACAATCTCATAACCAGTCCCACAAATTTCCACATCATGTGTCATGGCTACTCTAAATCGAAGACTCGAAACCTTCTTGTATAGATCATGTAACACATCATCCGGGTTAGGGTGTAACACGAATTCAAGATAATCCAATAACCAAGCCTTGCATTCTTCGCAATCTACCGGATTAAACATTCCCAATGAGAACGATCTTTCATCTCTTTTAACGTACATACTTTCATCTTCTTTGTCACAACATTTGATCGTCCTTTCCCACTCTTCGTACCATACAAGTACCTCTAATTTACGCGTTCCCGCCGGCCACTCCGAGTGATGATCACAAGCGATCACAACTTCAGAGTTCTTTTGCAAAGCCAATGATAGAAATTCTCACTTTTTTTTTTGCTCTCTATATTTTTTATGTTTTTTTTGGTTTTTTGGTATGAAGTAACTGTACCCTAGAAATATATACAAAGTGATGGATATCCTTGTAGCACAAGGATAAAGTTCTTCTTGCGCAAGACTTTCCTAAACATAATATAATAACTTATTTATGTTAATTATATCCAACTAATTTAAAGTTCGTATCTTTTGATATAGATTTTTATTTTTGGAAATATTTGACGCGTGATATGAGCATATGACTGATATCTATATGGACCAACGTATAGAAAAGTCAAAATCATTGCCGCTGAAAAATTGTTATACTCCGTAATGCAGCACGTGCCGTAACACAAGAGTTAACAATTTGTTTGTGAGGCGGTCTAAATATCAAGCATGATTAATAATTTTTATAATTTGACGGTTTATTATTGTATTCCTTAAAATAAATAAATTAGTAAAACCTTACCACCAAGCTCCTTGCTTGCGATCATTTTCTACATAATGGTAATTTAGGATATTATTGTTTGATTTATCTTACTACGTATTAAAAGTAAGTTCCTTATGCTAGTTAGGTCAAATCGGATCCAATTAATTAGGTGTGTATTTGCACCAAAATAATTAATTAGGTGTGTATACAAAGAATATTAGATTGAATAAGTTAAGCATGTATAATATTGGGTGAAAAATAAACTTTGGAAGTGATGAGTCATACCTTATACTAGTCATATATGCACGTGACAATTTAAACATTATTATATCCATTGTCCATAAAGATTAACTCATTTGGGTTATAATAAATAAAGTTAACCTGCAAATTTTCACTAATTTATACGGTTTCAATTTTTAATTTAAACTAGCCTTCTGACCCGTGCAATGCACGGGTTATTCATATAAAATTGTATTGAGAGATAAGTGAGGAAATATCAGTAAGTCATTATAGGGTATAATATGTAATCGGAAACATGATTAAAGAAATTAAAATTTTGGAACTTTAATCGAAAAAGAGGCTTAAATAGAAGGTGGAAGGGCTAAAATTAAAGAGAGAATAGGAAAAGGTTGAGTTAAAAGGGTGAGATGAAGTGTATATGAAAGATGAAGTATAAGTTTAATGAAAGAATTAAAAAAAAATGGTGTAATAAAAAATTAATAGTGTAAGATAACATGTGGCACTATGGTTAGAGAAGTGTAATAGAATGGATGGGAACATGTGTCTTTCTTAATTTCTTGGTTATAGTTTTTAAATACTAAGTATAGATTTTTTTTAATCATATATATATATTTATGCATGAAATATAAAGAGTAGTTCAAAGATTAAAGGACAAATGTTACAAACCTTCATCTTTAAACTACTCTCCATTCCTAGCTAATTAGTATAAAATACTTAGGTTCTCATGTAATTTAGAAAGGATTTTTGATACTATTTTAAGTGCTCCATATAAATAATTATCCTAAAGGACAAGTAGAGTTAATTGGGGTATAATTGTTTGTGGGTGAGAAAAAAATAAAAAATAAAGAATAACCTCATGCGGTGTAAGTTTTTTTTTGAGGGAAACCTCATGCGGTGTAAGTGAGAAAAAGAAACAACAAACTAATAACGGCTGAACTAGATAAAAAGTGTTAAAGAGTATTTTAAAAAACTAAAGTTGAAAATATATAGAATGAAGTACGGAGTAACATAAGCACAATTAGTGCCTGCTCAATTCAGCTCCAATCAGTTCAGTTCAGTTCAGTTCTAATCAGTTTAGTTCAGTTCAGCTCTAATCAATTCAATTCAACTCTAATCAGTTCAACCCCTAATTTCCTTCTCTCATAAAATATTTATTTCAGCTCTATTCAGTTCAGTAAATGTGAACATGCCCTTTGTATACAAAGTATATACTTCCTCCGTTTTCTTTTAGATGCAACACACCCTTTAGCGCGATAATTAAGAAAGGTAAGGTTTACATGATATAATAAGCTTTAAAATAGGATGAGTGGTTGTTAGGAGTGTAATTTAGTGGGTCATGTCCTTTAAATAAGTGAATATAGTATAGTTTTTCCCTAAAGTGACTTTCCTTTTATAGTGTGTTGCAAGTATTGTGACATTTCCTTTTTAGGGAAATGTTGCAAGTAAAAGAAAACGGAGGAAGTATATATTGACGAGTTAAATACAATGTTTTAATTCTATAGAGAAATGTTAATACGTATTTCATCTAAATTTATTTAGAAACGAAAGGAGTATTGGACATTTTGCACCTACTCTAATTATGAAAGATCTTGCATGGACCTGATCCACAACAAAATTATTGTGGACCTTATGGTCTCACGTGCAAGCAACAACACAGGCAGCCCGTTTTATTCTTCTCAGTCCATATACAAAACAGCCCACCTTGTTCCTACCCAACAATAAACCTCTATACGAAAACCATAGCAACGCTAAAGCTGCAAAATTCATCAATGGAAGAATCGATCTCTACGAATTGCTGAATTCATCAATGGAACAACAATATTATGTTGCTATCAATCTCAACAAATCAATTCAATATATTTCAGATTATTCGCAAATTACAATTGAAGATCTCAAAACAATGGACCCGAACAGCATGAGGTTGATGATTTTGAAGAAGACGAACCAGAGGATTGGATAACGATAATCTTCAATTGAGTGCTATTTCTACTGTAACTGATGGTGATCGAATGCTATTTGATTGCGTTTGGGTGATTTGATTAGATTTAGGATGACGATATTCAACATATTGTTTTGTGGTTTTGATTTGATTTAATTTTTTATTTATTCTGAAAAAGATGATAGACATATTGTGTAATTGATCTAATTTGGCTTCATTTTTTTTTCTTCAAATTCTGTTTTTTTTTGCTCGAAATTAGGGCTCACAAACCTTAATTTATTTTGGTTTGGTATACGCATCCTTGGGTGTGTGTGTGTGTGTTTGTGTGTGTGTGGTGCCTCGAGTGGGTGCTGCTGTTTGGTTTGGTGCGTTCTGTTTTTTAGCGTTCTGTTTTGGTTTAGTTTGCGTGTGTGCTGCGTGCTTTGGTGGGTTTGTTGCTTAGTGTTGCTGCGTGCTTTGGTGCGTGTGTGGGTTCTGTTGCGTGGTATTGTGTGTTTGCAGCACTGCGTGGTGTATTTTTGGTGTGTGTGTGGCTGCGTGTTTTGTTGCGTGGTGTTGTGTGTTTGCATCACTACGTGGTGTAGTTTTGGTGCGGTGTGGTGCTGAGGAGTGTTGTGCTGTGTTGGTGTGTTGTGCTGTGCTCGCTGTGGTTCTGTGCGCGTGTGTTGGTGTGTTGCTAGGTGCTGTGTGCTGTTGTGCACATTCTTGGTAGCATATTGTGTTGGTGTTGTGGTATTTTCTTGTGGTGTGGTGCGTGTGTTGTGTGTGTCACACCTCTCTTGTTTGATTGTTTTGCTCGTAGCTGAGTGCAACAGAGTATTATAAATCTAATAAAAGTCACTATGGTTATTTTGACATTAACGTTGCTATCCTATGGGTCACTATGCATACGGCATACCTAATTAATTGTGTTTCGTATATGATGAGTTTGAAAATTGAAAGGATTGTTATTGTGAAAGAATCAATAATGTAACAAACGTGAGTGATGTTCTTCTGAGAAAGTGTTGTCATGGTTCTCAATTTTGTTGTGACTTGTGAGTTGTGACCCTTATTTAAATATATATTGACCTCTTATATGTATATAGTGACCTCTTATATATATATAGTGATCCTTATATTTAAATATAGTTATGGTTATACATAGTGACATTTATTTAAACATAGTAACCCTTATTTAAACATATAGTGACCCTTATTTAAAATATTATCAAGTCATATTTATACATGTATACAGTGAGTCAGTGACTCTTATTTAAAATGTTATCAACCCATATTTATACATGCCTATAGTGAGTCAGTGACTCTTATTTAAATATAGTCATAGACTCATAGTTATACATAATGACCTTTATTTGAATATAGTGACCTCATTTTAATATATAGTGACCTATATTTAAATATAGTCATATATAATTATCGTATTTTTACAACATATTATTGAAATTATCTTTACATAGCCTATGTAGGATTCGAACCTACATCATTGTGCATCTGCACACTGCTCTACCAATTGAGCTAATAGGCTTTACTATTAAAAAACAATTTTCACTATTTTCCAACGAGATATAACATGATTACACAAATAGCTAATAGACCTAACACCATGTCATAATTGTCACTTATCATATCTAAATAGCTTAAAACCAACTTGTAGCTATTTTGATTTCATAAATAATCCAAAATACATCATTAATGTCTTTTTCCCTATTTTTTATGCTTCATCAACACAATATGGAGTAACACATTATACAAAGAAGTACATGTTCATTTACAACTTTTAAAACTCTTCATCAAAGTCATAATAAGCAACAGAGCACTTCCTTGGTAAGCAACAGAGCAGCACCAACAAACAAGTCAGCTTGCCCAATCTTATCATACATGCACCATAACCCCTTTTAACAACACCACACTCACATCCCTCCATTCAACCAAACAGCAGCAGCAAAATTCTTAATCTCCACCTCGTCAACAACAAAAATTAATCATAATAATTGACCATATTATTATCTACTTCAACTAATAATTGAGCAAAATTCTTAACCTGCCCTTCTAAATCATAGTTACCCTATTATCTCCTTCAACTAATAATTGACCAAATTTCAAAAAATTGAAAAAAAAACATACAGTGACCCTTCGTATTATCATCCAAATCCTCACTTTCAACAATAATTAAGCGAAATCAAAAACCCTAATTAAATAGCTAATGTATAAACATAAAACAATGAGATTCAATTTAAGTATAAATCAACATAAATTGATCAAATTGAAACCCTAATTGTTAATACTACATAAAATTCAAGCGAAAATCCCAAAAGAGCTTCAATTCAAGAAGAACAACAACATAATAAGCTTAAAAAGTTCAATAATCAACTCAAAAATAAGAAATTTACCGTAGTTATGTCCATAGTTGGAATTTGCCGAAGAAACGAAGGCCGTCTTCCTCTAAAATGTTCCACCGCCTCTAGTTATCACCATTGAAGAAGAGGCTAAGAGGTCTTGAAATGTAGAGAGAGAAAAACTCATATGGGCGAGCTTCGAAGAGAGAGAAAATGGACCTTTGAAGAAAGAAGATGGAGCTTGAAATTTGGAAGTTCATGTGAAGAGAGAGAAAGCAAAAGATAATGAAATAATTTTGTAGCTTGTTTGAATTTCCAAAACAATTAACCCATTCTATTCCTTACACACGTGACAGGTACTTGGTCCACAATAATTTATTGTGGACCAGGTTCATTTAAGAATTTTTACTCTAATTATCCTAATTACTTGGCAATCATTAGGGAAATTCCAATTTTAATTTTTTGAAAAAAAGTGCCTCCGACAAAGGCGACTACAGGACTACTGCGTGATACGAAAGACATACTCCAAAAACCTGGAAAATCCCAACATAAAATCCTCTTACGGGTACTCTCCTATATTTCTCCCCATCCCAGATTTTCTCCTCTTTCTCTTTCCATCTTTCTTTATTTCCCTAATTTCAAAACTTCCCCAATATTTTTCTTCATTTTTTAAATAATTTCTTTGACACACTCTAATTAATTTTTCCCACTTTTTTGACCACCCATTATTGCCCACTTGCCCTTCCAATTAAATAATTAAATCATAGGATGGTATGTTTTGATTTTGGTATCAGTTTATTTTGGCAATATTTTGATTAACATATCATATCACCTATTGATTTTTCTTCCCTTTTTAATCAAATATTATGTAGGATCAATCTTTGTTATTTCCCCTTTAAATAATCAATTTTACTATAAATTCAGCTCTTTTATTACAGATCTGGCATAGTTTTTGATGCTACAGAGGCTCATTTTGTGATGGGTATTGATTAATTTCATCACCCATTTCTTAGAAATTTGAGAAAATTGGGTAATTTTGGGAGTTTTGAGTGATTTTAGGCAAAAGGGTGTCTTTGATCTTGTTATTTGAGTAAATTTTGAGCAAATAAACAAGGGTTATAATGGCAATAGAAGAAGGGAAGGACCCAGTTCCTGTAACTAGAACTAGGGGTTTATCAGTGAGATTACTATTGGTATTTTTGATGTTCTTGGTGTTATGTGTGTTGTTTTCCTTCATTAGTCTTAGTACATTTAGGCGATTCGGTTTCGACAGTGTTGCCGGCGTTGTGAAGCCTAGTTTAGAGCCATGTATTGGTGAGTCTAGAGGTTTAGATCAGTGGATTAGACCCCCATCTAATTTGATGCATACAATGAGTGATGAAGAGCTCTTTTGGAGAGCCACATTGGTGCCTAAGATTAGGAAATACCCTTTTAATAGCAATCCTAAGATTGCATTCATGTTCTTGTCTAAGGGACCATTGCCTTTGGCACCTCTTTGGGAGAGGTACTTTAAGGGGCACAAGGGGCGGTTTTCGATCTATATTCATTCTTTGCCATCTTACAATGAGGAGTTTCCTCCCACATCAGTGTTTTACAAGAGACATATACCTAGCAAGGTATGATTCTCACTACCTTTGTGCTCAATTTTATTGTTAATTCATTTTTGCTAAACTGTTTGCCTTATTGTGTATGCTGCTTAGTAATCAAATCTTTATGTTTTTTATGCTATTTATGTGTTTAACTATGTAATTGCCTTCCATTATATTGATGAATATGTGCACAGATGTGAATTTTATTTTACTATGTCTATTACATTGTTGATCATATGGCTTATACTAATGTGATCCATTAGGAGTATTCTGATCGATTTGCGAGGTTTTAGGTGTGACTGTCTATTAGGGGTGTTCTGACGAGTCCCATGCTTTAAGAAAAATAAAAATTCAGTGATCAAGCCTTTAACTTATTGTGCGGCTTTCATAATAGAGGTAGAACCCAAATTATGTTGTTGTGAGAAGGAAAGAGAGTATCTTAGTAATGAGTTAAATTAGTGTTATGCAATTAATATATGCTGTTACTATCTCATTAATTTTCCAATCAATTGTCTATGAACAGTCTTTGTCCAATTGCGGCATATGGTTGCATGAAGTTGATTGTCCTGAAACTGCCACTGTTAGGACCTTTTGTAAGATACCGGATTTATGTAATGGTATGTGTAACTTTAAGTAAGCATTGATTGCAAGGACTGTTTCTATTTGCACCCCTGATGATAGTTAGAATTTGATTGATATGTAACTCTTGCTCCTCTTAAGGCACCATGCCATTTAAGATGTTGTGCACTGTATTCAATTAGATAACTTTAAGCTTGTAGAAGCTTCAATGTAAAATGATACAACAAAATTGACTCGCAGCAATCTTATATAGTCCATACCTCGTTAATCTTACAGGCGATTTAGTCACTAAAATGTTGTTGAAGATATCTTGCTTTGCTACTCTCTGAGCTGTTGTGAAATATCAATACTCAGAATTTCATAATGGATTAGAGGATGGGTTATAGCTTTATATTATCTGTGTTTAATTTTTGAATTGAGAACTAATATATTTCCCTGTCTTATATAAGTTGTGATCTTTTGACCTTTAGTGAGGGTTATTTTGAGAGGTAGTGTAGACCCTAGAGGACTTGAACCCTTGTGGAAGAACAAGTTTTGAACATATCTCCATGTCCTTCTCACCTTCCAAAGTGAGCACATCTTTAAGGCCTTGTTTGGCAACTAATTGTTAGTAAGTTGCATTAGGTGGGTTGACTAGTTGTTGGTTAAGTGTTTGGTAAATTGCAGTTAGTTGATAGTTAACTATGTAAAATTACTAATAAAGATATTGGCATAATTTTTTGCCAGGTTTTGAGAACTTTCGGTAAAAGGTTAATTTGAGTAACTTAAGGATTGACTACATAGCCTACATCTTCAACTCTTTCTTCCAAAAAGTTTCCCTAATCTCTTTTCATATTAGCCTTTGGGACTCAAATCTCTCTTCCAATCTTTTTTTAACCAATATCCTTTTTGAGGATTGGAACCTGTCAAACCTTTCTTTTGGCCTTAAACTTCTCTCAACCAATTGCCCTGGATCTATTTGTGTACTCAGTGCATTCATCGGAGCTTACAATCAGCCACTAAATTTGGATAGTAAATTAACGATTTGAGTGATTGCTGGATTCTAATGTGCTTTCTGTAGTGAAGTATAGATTATTATATAGACGGGCTATTTTCAGAGCCCTTTGATGTTGAAGGAACAAGATTAATGCTGGTGCAATTACTGGATTTTTATTAGCTTCATACATGTGTGGGGAAAAAGGCATGTATGAACATATGGAGGGTCAGCATCAATTCCTGAGAAGATTAAAGTAAGCTGTGGAGGAACTTTTTTTGGTGTTTTTTTGGGTATGATGCTTTGGTCAGGTGCAAAAGTCTAGTACTTTGTATTTGTTTGGCTCTAGGGATTTAAATTTTGAATTTGTTGTCTTAGTGATTGGGGATTTCAGATACTGGTTAAGGCAGTCTTGCATAGCCTGTGTAGTGTGTAGTACTAAGTCCAAATTGTTTGGCCCTAACCCAATGTCCTTCAAATTATTACTGTATTAATTTCGTTGGTCCGTGGTTGCTAACAAATTCCTGGTTTATTTTGCAACTTTCTCGTTCTCTGCTCAAGATGTTATGTACCCTTATTATTGGTAAAATGTTATGCTTTTACTGATAGATTTCCTCTCATAATATCTGAGTTATTCCACGTGCCATAGCTGCACAACTTAACAAGGGAGCCTTTCTGTAAAGCCTGAGCCATTTAGCTTGGGAATCTAAGCATATTCTTCCCCAACTAGAGAGCACTCTGGTTTACATGCTCTGAAAATTCTGATGACTTGCGCAATGTGATAATCTGGGATATGGCCGTATTCTCCTTAGCAGTTTGAGAGTATTCTTGGGTCTTTAGTCACTATTGAGATCTTCATATTTATAATTGACAAAGTGACTGGCAGACAAGTAATTTTGTGAAATTTCGTAGGTTTTAAACATGATGAGAAATCCTCTATGTGTGGGGCTAAGTATACATGTGTCTTTAATGACACTGTCCTGATTTTTCTGCTGTTAATGCATGATTCTTGGTCTGTTTTCACTTGTCTGTACTTTGCTCAGTTAAATTGGAGATTTTACTGAGAGCCCTCCAGGCTTGTCTATTACTTGTTTATTTGCCTCTGATGTCCATTCACTCCAAATTACAGATCAGACCTATAAATTATCCTGCAAGTTTCTGGGTATTGTGAAGGCTTGCTCAAATGTTAATTACTTTGCAAGATGTCGTCTGCCAGTGCGTTAAGTTTGTAATCTTGGGCGGATAATAATTTTTAGCTAATTATAAATTTATGAGGTTGTGATGATAGAATGAATCCCTGGTTTTTTTTTTTTTTTTTTTTTTTAAAAAAAAAAAAAAAAAAAAAAAAAAAAACCAGGGATTCATTCTTTGGTGAATGTCACGATTTTGAGGAAGATGAATGGATTCAAGTTCAGTGGTCGGTTTGTTTGTGATGTGAAAGTCTGTGTTGGAGATGAGAAAGTTGGTGGTAACAAGTGTTAAGATCATGGGCGGATTTAACAGTGGATTTGTATTGTCACTAGCATGTTAATTGTAATGAATTATAATATGTGAATTAATTTAGCTAAATTGCAATTTATATCCTTACTGACTTACTGAAATAAAATTTATTTTTTTTGATATATTGCTTGTATCAAATATTTAGAACTAGAAATATGGCTAATTTACCCTTTTGCATTTTTGTTTTGCAGGTGGCAGAATGGGGTAGGATGAGCATGTGTGATGCCGAAAGAAGGCTCCTTGCCAATGCATTGCTTGATTTTTCAAATGAGTGGTTCATACTTCTTTCTGAATCTTGCATTCCAATCTACAATTTTAGCACAACTCTGAATTACATCACAGGATCCAAGTATAGCTTTATTGGTGCCTTTGATGACGCTGGACCATATGGGAGGGGACGATATAATGAGAGCATGGCCCCTGAGGTTAATCTATCCGACTGGCGTAAAGGATCTCAATGGTTTGAAATCGATAGAAGATTGGCAATTAACATAGTTGAAGACACTATCTATCACCCCAAGTTTGAAGCGTTTTGTAGGCCTCATTGTTATGTGGATGAGCACTATTTTCCCACCATGCTTACGATCCGAGCGCCAAATCTTCTGGCAAACAGAAGTATCACTTGGGTGGATTGGTCTAGAGGTGGTGCGCACCCTGCTACTTTTGGAAAAGGGGATATCACAGTGGAGTTCTTTAAGAAGGTTAGGGAGAGTAAGACTTGTGAATACAATGGGAGAAATACTACCATGTGTTTTCTCTTTGCTAGGAAATTTGCACCAAGCTCCTTGGAGCCGTTGTTGCAATTAGCACCTGAGGTTCTCGGTCTCTGACATTTAATTTTGGTAAACACATCTGATTTTGAAGATTACAAATGCAGAAATTAAAAGAGTATAAGAGATCTTCAGAATTTTGAAACATGAAGTATAAAACCACAGCTCGCAGTTTTTACTGTGTACCCAGATGGCAAATTCTGCATCCTCTTTCTTTGGCCTACATTTACCCAGAATATTTCTGGTGTATAAAGCTGTTTAGCGCCAGTACCATAATAGGAGAATTATATTGATGAGATCTTGTAGATTTTAGAATAATGCTGGATGTAATTGAGGCTTAGATTTTTGAACTTTTGTGCTTGTGTATAGGTGTGGCATAACACAAGACGATATTGCAGGAGTTAAATGATATATACTAGAGATGCATCGCTCTCATTTTTGTCAGTTTTGATGGATATTTAGCAGTAATTGAACTTTGGAGTTAGATGCGTTTTTAAGCCTCTTAGCCTTTATCAATGAATCAACTTACACAGCTAAGCTGGTTTAGCATAATCGACAGAGGGTTTCTGTACATGAAGATTAGAGCTTCTTCATTCTGAATCTTATACTGCATCTAATGAATACCGTGGGAGTACAGTTGCTAAACAGCCTGATAGAATCGGAAAGGTGCAGGAAAATGAGCAGTCTAAGATAATACGCATGGATAAAAATGGTCGAGTCACCTATACTTCCTGTTGTCCCAAAGTTCAAAAAGGGGCTACAATAGTTCTGATTTTACATTTGATTCAGGGTTCTGTTACTTCTATCTATATAAGAAGTCTAGCTAAAATTCATTTTTCGTTCAATGTATTTTACCAAATTATCGTCTTTTTCTTTGAATCATTATCTCTATATAAGGGTATCATGAATGAACAAAAAAAATTTTCAAATCCAGAAAATAATTCATTTCTGTAGGAGGCTAAATAGAAATTTGGTACATGAAATATTATAAAAGGATAATATAATAGATTGCTTGTTGTTTTATCATTTGATTTTGCTATGTTTTATATCAAAGTTTATATAATTAAAACATGCAATTTATACCAATCAAGTGGCTGTAGTTTAGTGGTTAGAATTCCACGTTGTGGCCGTGGAGACCTGGGCTCGAATCCCAGCAGCCACATTTTTTGCTCCTATTTTCTATTGGTCAACTTTCATAGTATTCCAATTATACATCTTCTTTGAATCCCAAGAATTTCATTTCATCTAAATCGATCAATACATTGGTCAAAGCTCAGATCTATTTATTCTATATAAAGTTTGTTCCGTTCCATGAAAAGTATTATAAAAGGAATAAACCTTCTGTTAAAAAAAGTTACAAATGAGAAATGCAAATAATATTCGATCTCATATTTTAAATGTTATAGAGTACCAATACTGTTATATGAGAGAGAACAAATATTGAATGCAAAATTAACAAGAAAAAACAGACATGGATTTATGTGGTTCACCAACGATGTGTTGGCTACGTCCACGGGTAGGCGAGAGTAATAGTTAAATTGATCTTGGGGATTACAGATTCAGAGCAGATTTGAGACCAATCACAGAAACAGATTGATTGTCTTTAGAATTTCTAATGTTATCTCTCTCAGATCTCACATATGAGAAATACACAAAAGACTCTCATATTTCTGAATAATCACTCAACTAATGATTGTCACGGCTAGGAAATAATCTAGGGGAATTTACAATATTCTCTGTGTGTTTTTTCTTGTTAAGAAAGTCACAAAAGAGAAATGCAAATAATATTTGATCTCATATTTTAAATGTTATAGAGTACCATTACTGTTATAACATATGTGAGAAAGAACAAATATTGATTGTAAAATTAACCAAAAAAAAAAAAAAGACACATATTTACGTGGTTTACCAACGATGTGTTGGCTACGTCCACGGGCAGGCGAGAGTAATAGTTAAATTGATCTTGGGGAATAGACTTTACAGATTCAGAACAGATTTGAGACCAGTCACAGAAACACACTTATTGTCTCTCAGATTTCTAATGTTATCAGATGAGAAATACACAAAAGACTATCAGATTTCTGAATAATCACTCAACTAATGTGTCACGGCTAGGAAATAACCTTAGGGGTATTTATAATAACCCATACTCTAGAAAAGATAGACTTTATTTAAGGAAATAAAGCCCACGAACAAAGTATCCAAAATCGGCCAAAAGTGCCGAGGCACGTGCCTCCTTTAGGCACGGGCGTGTCTCAAGTCCAAAACGTACCAGAATTGAAAATCTACTGAGGCACGAATGTGCCTCATCGAAACTCCGTCTAGGCACGGACGTGTCTCCTGATGGCACGGACTTTCCTGTGAGTCTTCAATACTTCTTTGTCGAGGCATGTCTATGCCTCTCCAAGGCATGGACGTGTCTTGCCCTACTTTCCTAGTTTCTGACGTTTATCTTCCAAGCTCCCGATTTAACGCATATTTCTAACAATTACTTCCTCCGTTTTTTTTAACTTTCAACACACCTATTTGGCACGCATTTTAAGAGAGATATTAGACTAGGTAAACGAATAATTAAATCGCAAATTTTACACCGTTAAGAAGAAAGGGATAAGTTGCTACGGTTAAAATTTCATAGCTTAATTAATTATTTTACCTAGTCTAATCACCTCCTCGAAAAGCGTGATAAAAGGTGTGTTGCAACTATTAAAAAACAGAGGAAGTACAATATAATAAAACCAAACGAGTATAACACATATGATAAGTGAATGATGGGTGTGACACAAATACAAGTGAATCCATTAGACATGAACTTCTTTGAATTCAAATATATCATTTCATGTTAATCGATCAATACATTGGTCAAAGCCTCAGATTTATTTATTTACTCCATACAAAGTTTTGTTCCACAAAGTCTTAAAAAAAGGTTTATTTAAATTATTTGTTAAAGGAAAACGTAAATAAGATTTCACTTACATTTAAATTGTTACAAGGTACCATCAAAATTTTAACCAAATAAATCAACATCAAAACAGTATAATAAAACCACACAAGTGTAACACAAATAATAAGTGAATATTAATACAAGGATGAAATAGAAAAGCTTAATTAGTTCAAAGCAAAAATTGGTGCGCAAATGTAGTAATCTGGAAAAAGAATATCATGCGTAATCAAATGACAAACATAAAAAGATTAGTGGAGTATGGAATATGATGGAGAATATATATTAAGAAAAAAGAGGCCTCAGTTAATTTGTAGTAGGAAACTTCTGGAAATTACACACTCGGCAATGTTGGCATGTCGACAACTATTAAGGTCAAAAAAATACATGCTTGTTCCAGCTCCAGTCCAACATCACAGGACGTTTTAATCACGCCGATTATTTCGCATAAACTTAATATTTTGGAACCAAGATTTTTTTGATTCTACTCCCTTTGTTTTATAATAATTGCAAAACTTATCAACATACATGTCAATATACAACTTTAATCAATAATTTTCATAACTATTTATACTTAAGAAGTATATACAAAGTTTAAAAGGTTAATATAATAATGAAAATATACTTAGAAACTAATTAAAAAATATTTTATATGGTAACATATGTTTTTATGTATTGGTAAAATGTATGATCTAAGTATAAAAATAGTGTAAAATTCAAAGTATTGCGGTTGTGAAGTTCAGTTCAGCTGAGTTCAGTCAATGAGAACAGACCCTTACTCATCACTCATCCCAAATTAATAGTCACAATCACATTTTTTTTTTTTTTAAATCCCCTATTGTGAATTTGTGACCACTAGAACTCTAGAAGTACTTAAAAGTTTCAAATCATGATAAATTTTTGGTAACCTTATGAATCTTATGATTATCAGTTTTGTTACAGAGATTGAATTGGGTGGAGACCATGGAGTAAACGTTAATGTTATCCATGTTCAATGTACAATTAAGATAAGGTCTAATTAACTTAGATAAGTTCATGTAAATTTTAATTAGATAAGATAGATAAATTTACATAAGATGGTAAAAGGTATGTGGATAGAACACACTTTAGTCCCATAAAATGTAGTAACATAATAACATTTATTGAATTTTTATTCTTTTAGGATGGCCCAAATTTTGAATTAGTTGAAAGAATATAATTAGTTCATTAGGCCATGTCCCTATTGACCGGAGGAGTAACCTATATAAACTTTAACATTTGAACATCAAGGTCTCTAGCGTGGTCGTGTTCTATACTAAATCAAATTAATCGTCATAATTGTAAGATATAAACCTTTCTACTAAATCAAATTCGGCTTGGTGCATGATATTTCTAAGCTCTTGGGTGCTTAAAGGGTGATGTAAGACACTATAATTTCTTAAACGTTAAACAAATAACTTTAACTTTATTAAAATAAACTTTAGTGAGAGTACATTTTAGTATGATATTAGATGTCGATATATTAATCAAACAAGAGAGAAGTGTGGCTGTTTGTTTGCAAACTACCATCTCTAACCCTACCAGAGTGTAAACATCATATAAATGGGCCCCATTTCCAGCCCAAACCCAACGGCAGCATATGCCCCCAACATCACTCATTCACACATCCCATTTCATCATACATTTATTTTTTGAATTGAATTTTATAACTTTCAAACTTTTCATAAATTTAATTATAAGGTAAAAATTTAAGTTAAACAAGTAATTGTACATGTGTGACATCTATTATTAAGAATTTCTAAGTAGTTTGGAATAAGTTAATATGGTTGAGAATGACTAATGACCAATAGGGCAATGACTATTGACTAATGTGGTAGAAATCTTTACTTGAGAGTGTATTATACGTAAAAACTAATTGATTGATTGAGTTTATTAATCCTATGTAGTTAACTACAATCCTTTGATGCTAATTTGTTATAAAAGTCGACGTGTATATATTTACATACCTCTACGCCCCCTCCACATCATCAATATTTAAAACTTATATTATATGGTCGGTAAGAATATTTATTATTTATCCATATTTTAATAGTAGAATGTATTATAGAATGTTTTTTTAGAGGTACACTTCTTTGTACTACATAAGTCCTTTGTTTCATTTGAATCGTGATAAATTGGCTAGCTAGGTTTATTTGCCGACATACAATTTTGACAATTTACAATTGACATATTGAAATACAAGTATATATAACGGTGTTTATTATCTTATAATGTGTAAAAGGACATGTTATATTCACTTAGATTTATTTATTTTATTATTTTTCAACTTATTTTACACATAAAATATGTATCTTATCTGAGCTAACAGTTTCTTATTAGAATTTATCCAAACTTATTTTTAGAATAGATTATAGCCTATTTATGCAAATTAGTACCAAAACATAATCAAATTATGCATATACAAAGTATACTTCACATTTTCGCAAACTTTATAATTTGAAGAAAAATAAGTCAATCATAAACTCATAATTAATTATTTTTCAATGGACCACTAGAAAATTTTCGCAAATATTACAACTAAAAAGAAACATATAAAGTACTCCGTAAGAGATACGAGGCTAAAACGCATCTCATGCATGTTGATAGCCCCCGGCTAGTCTAAAGCTCCTTGACCCCCTTCACTTCAACTCCAAGAGAATGGAATTCTCCCCAACCCACCATTCCTCTTCAATCCTCGTAAACCTAAACAATAATTCAAGTAATCCTCAAGAAAAAAAACCTTTAACTTGAAACCATGAAAAATGCAAATTATGACAAAGACAAACACTATAAAAAAAACAAGTTTTGAATTTTGATAGTACAATACACTATTCTTTTAGCATAAAAGTTACTCAAACAAACAAGTTTTTATGGTAAAAATCATAAACAAACTCACAAAAACAAAACATAAAAATCGTACCAAAAAAATCATGGACAATGGACACCATGTGATGTTAATTTCATATTAATCATAATTAATGAGATTATATAATCAATTATACCACTCATTAAAATTGAGAGATTGTTATATAAACTAGGTGCACGATGCACCAATGAGTATTTTGTTCTCATTTTAATAATGTTATTTATTTAATCATTATTAAATAAAGGGTAAAAACTAACTGTAAATTAGTTAAATAAATGATACATCCATGTGTATCAGTGTATATAACAATTTTCGCTTAAGATCTACTCATACAAAACAAGTTTCTATGGTAAAAATCATAAACAAACTCACACAAACAAAACATAAAAATCGTACCAAAAAAATTATGAACAATTGGACAATGGACACCATGTGATGTTAATTTCATATTAATCATAATTAGTGGGATAATAATCAATTATAACACCCATTAATTAAAATTAAAAAACCCTACTAATGTGGGCCCCCACTTTACACAGCTGGCAACCCGCTAATAGCTACTCTAAAAACCTCGGTCAGCTGCCCGTTCCAACAACTCACCTGCCCGTCTTCTCCCCTCTATAAAACCCCACATTTCACCTTCATTCTCACGAACTCTCAACTTTCTCTCTCCTCCATTTTACTGCAACAAAAAACCTCCATTTTCTCTCTCCTCAGAAAACCTTCAACTTCTTCAACAATGGCGAAATCAGTTCAAGCTTCTTTCATGGCGGTCATCTTCGTCATCTTCGCCATCATCAGCGTCGCCATGGCAGCTGATGCTCCAGCTCCAAGCCCTACCTCCGCCGCCGGAATTGTCTCTCCGTCGCTCGCCGGTGGTCTCGCCGTTGCAATCGCCGCCGTATTCTTCGGTTCTTTTCTCTCGATCTGAGGAATTGATGTTATGGATAAACTAGTGAATTTTCTGGAGATTCTGATTTTGTTCTTGCGGATGGTATCGTGATTTTCTAGGGTTTCAGTAGTAATAATAGTATTATATATATACATTTCGATATATATATTATGAATTATCGTTGATTATCTTAGGGTTTGATGTTCTAGTTTTGGTATTTGATTAACTTTTGAGTGTGTTCTTAGGATTTTCGTTTTTGTTCGCAGTTTGATGCGTTTGTGCGTACATTTATTAGCACATATTTTGTTTTTGCGTTATTTATATTAATGATTATGGTTTAAAATAATTATCTATTCCTTCTCGTATTTCTTAGGCTATTTATTAATCATTTGTTTAATTTTTTTTTTTTTCATGCAATTGCAAAATATGATTGAAAACAGAGTAAAATTGCAGTAATTTTTTTTTTTTTTTTTTATTATTTGAGCTGCTTCTGTAAAATTATTGAACATTTAACTCTTATTTATTTATTTATTTTTTTGAATAATGAACATTTAACTCTTATTATTGGGGGGAATTAATCAATTTTTACAAATAATTGAGCGTAATTAATGTATGAAAAGCAAGTTTGTTTGGAAAAAGCATAATTGCTTCCCTTCAAAAAAAAAAAAAAAAAAAAGCATAATTGCTTTTCCAAATTTCTACTGTAATAATCTTGATAAATTAGGAATAAAATCTGCATTTATTGATGCTTTAACTTTGTGAATAATTTGATTTTTTTCATACATTAGGCAAAATATTACCCTACATAAACTCAATTGGAGAGCTGAAAGTGTTTAGCCTATCATTTTTGGTCACTTGGGAGAGCTTGAAAAGAACGAAAATTGACCATAACGTGTATTGTGAGAGCTCGAAATGTATGAAATTAATTATTACGTGTATATGGTAGACCCGAGTGTATAATGTTCATTCTTTTATTGAAGTCGGAAATATCTTGTTATGAGCTTGAAATGAATGAAAGCTGGGCATAAGGTCCATATATTACGTGTATATGGTAGACCCGAGTTTAAATTGGTAATCCTTTTATCAAATTTGTAAATATCTTGTTATTGATGGAGTATGTATGAGACTAACCTTGAAATAATCAACCAATTACACTGAAATAATATTTCAATATTTGTTAATCCCATCAAATCACACCATATGCTTCGTATGAACAACCATACCAAAATCAAATAAATAATTATACAAAATTCTATTTTAAAACTTTAAATTCATGATTCATATGTTGCCTCTTGATTGGAGGGTGGCCCTCAATTAACTTAAATTCCGAAAAAGCCCTTGGAAACCACAATGTCTTGCTTAAGCTCGAAGAATATGTGTTCCTAAGTTAATAAAATGTGGACTTGAAAGTAGAATTGAAAGTAGCTTTATGATTTTTGGGTGATTTTGCTGATAATAAAGGACAAAAGGAGTTGCATGCAAATAAGGCTTTTTTTGAACCATAGGTAGTTGCAAAAAGAAGAGGTGCCAACTTTTATTTCCTCATTATGCTTCATGAATATGATGCTCTTGCTTTTTATGATTATAATCAAAATTCATGTCACATAATTTGGGGACTTTTGAGCCATAAATTGTGGTGTAGATTCTAGATTTGCATGATTCTTATAAACATAAGTAGAAGGAATGTAGAAAATTGGACACATGCCATATTAAATTTGCAAAGGAATGGTCTTATACTCTTATACTAATTCTCCGTATTGTGCTCTATTCAACTTATTGTAACTTAATTTTGTTGAACTTATGCATAGTAAGTCGTACGTATATCAAAACTTTTTATTTGAAATTAATTGTTTTAAGAATTTGTCCCATTCACCTTGTTTTTACTAATTTAAAATTATATGAACTTATCATAACTTAGGTCCTGTTCACATTTACTTAATTTCAGTTCAGTTCAGCTCCAATCAGTTCAGTTCAGTTCAACTCCTAATTTCCTTCTCTCATAAAATATTCATTTCAGCTTAGTTCAGTTCGATCAGTTCACCTCAGCTCAGCTCTAATCAGTTCAGTTCAGCTCTAATCAGTTCAGTTCAGCTCAGTTTAGTAAATGTTAACATGCCCTTAGACCTTATTAAATTTTATACTACCTCCGTTTCTTATTATCTGCAACAAAGGGATATTATTTGTGAGATTTAAAATATTCTTTTGTTGCAAATAATAAGAAATAGAGGCAGTATTAATTGTAAATTAACTCTTATTAACCCTTATCAAAGCTTAAAAAGTTAGTTTCATGAAAATAAGTTCAGATAAGGGTTAATAAAAACTACCTAAGTTAATTTTGCAACCAAAATAAGTTTTATTAAATTTTTATAAGTTAAGAAAATTATTACTTCCCGTTCAAAAAAAAAAAAAAAGAAAAAAAAAAGGTTAAGATAAGAGTATACAAGTTTATTATTAGATTATATAAGTTCAAATAAATCAAAGTTGGGTAAAAAGTACGTACATTTAAGTTGGACGGATTGGATGAGAGCCCAGCTTTTATGATGTAGTAGTATTAAAAAAATGTCCAAAACAATATTCTTGTCTAGCTTATGGTAAATTGTTAAATTGTTTCATCACAAATTTTCATATACACGTATTTAAGGGTTACTTGGTTGATCAAGAGTTATTCGGTCAGTAGTTACTTGGTCGGTCAGGGGTTACTCTCACATACAAAACGTGCTAACCGACTAGGTAATCCTAGAATAATTAATCCTTCACCGACTGAGTAACCCCTAAATAAGTAATTCCTGAATAAGTAACCCCGGACACATGGTGTGTCCAGCCACACAGAAAATCCACCGTTATTCATTAGAGTTGTCATTGCTTTAAAAATACTTGGATGAAATTTGGTTTCAGGTAAAATAAGGTCGAAAGAGACAAAATAATAAAGAATAAATTCTCTTCCCATAGATAAAATAAATGTTAAGCATATGATAATCATCAAGATCTATACATCATAGTTATATGAAAAATGTAAGGGCCTATTCTCTTACGTTGAAATTCAGTTCAATTTAGTTCAGCTGAGTTCAGTTCAGTTCAGCTGAGTTCAGTTCAGTTCAGTTCAGCTCAATTCAGTTCAGTTCAGTTCAGTTCAGCTCGTAATTTCCTTCTCTTATAAAATATTCATTTCAGTTCAGTTCAGTTCAGCTGAGTTCAATTCAGTTCAGTTCAGCTGAGTTCAGTCAATGAGAACAGGCCCTAAGGCTAGCTTTAAGCCTTATGAATTAAAAGATAAATTATAAACATAATATCAAATTACAAACAGCGTTAATATCACAATTATCAAGTAAGATACGAAGTATGTCGAAGTTATATTGATTCATTCCATATTAGTAAGATCACTAAGATTTCTTGGTAACTACGGTTTGATCTCATTTCTTATGGTACTAGCCCACAATCCCATCTGACCCTAGCAACTTGCAAACAAGTAATCTGTGTATGTAGACTCTCTTTTCTTGTATTAACTTGCATTGGACTTTGGACTATGTACATGTAACATGAACATCTATTAATTAAAGTTGAATTTGGTCGATAAATCCTGATCCGCGGCACTACTTTGAGGATGATGATTCTCCTACACTTTTACCCTATTTTTAAGGGATATTGTCTATTAACTCAGGACATATTGACTTGTGTAAAGTTTTAATCTGATATGCTGATAAGGTGCCTTCTCCATTCCAACAAACAAAAAAGTATCAAAATCTTTCACAATTTGTGGCCTTATCCAAATAATGTAGATCCCTACACTTTTAAGTTTAGTGCAACCACTTTATATTTCATAGGCAAGATATTATAAGAAATCAATCAAGAAATCTACTTTAAATAACCTTAATCTTCTTTTAAATAAAAATGGTTTGGTCAATAACTTGGATAAATACAACCACTTTCAAAATTTACTATCAATGAACCCTAATTTGCGAAGCTTATGGCTAACGATTAAAACCCCTTTAATCACAATTTGCGCTAATTACGATGATTATTTGCTCTAAAAACTCAGTTTGCATACTTCCAAACTGCTCATTCTTCAAACATAGAATTTAATTTAATTTATTTTACGTCGTTATCATGATCATATGATACTAAGATTAGTCTAAAGACTTTAAACTACCTTCACCAAATTAGTCACTTTCAGCAAAGAATTTGTCTTTTAACTAATAAAAAACAAAAACGGTATTTAGAAGCAAAGCATTTAAATGAATAGTTGACAGTAGCCTACATTACATGTATAGCAATTACTTCTTGTGCAGGTTTATTCTTTCTCTGCAACCATGTAAACCAAAGCTAACGTGTTCACCATATTAACAACAATCACATACTAATTATATTAATTTTGGATGTTTAAATAAGGATAACTCTAGTCTCCTCTCTTCTCTCTCTCCTTTTTATAAAAGAAAAATAAAATAAAATTGTTAGTCTTTTAAAAGCTAAAACCCTAGTTTACTTTGTCAATCTAGAAGGTAATTGTATTGAGCAATTTTATTGCATATCCTAGTGTCCGAATTGGCTATATAGTGATTTTCTTTGACTGATTTGACCTAAAATGAAGTATTAAAGCATCTCACTTATATTAGAGTATTAAGGTTTTGACTTGAATACTTGATATGAAATAAAGTGAAATAATTGAAGTCCAAGTAACATAGCTTTTGGGTAATTCTCTTGTAAACGAAAAACAATCAAAAGAGATAACTTTTAGAAAGGGGATTAACTACGTAGTACTCCGTACCATTTAATACTAGATTTTTTAATTAAATAATAAATGCTAAATACTCCGTATTTAACAAATACGAAGTAATATTTAGATATTGCTAACAATGGGAAGATTTTTATATATTCCCAAAATAGTAGTACTATTAGCATCACACTTGAAATGCATGACAAAATCACATTTGTGCAATTTTTCAATTTAATACTTCCAATTTATGTCATTTTAATGAACGCCCGTTGTGGCGTTGTTGCCAAATATTTTAATTTCCGAAAAGATCCTTTATGTAATAAAGCTATAGAAGAAAACACAAAAAATGGGAAGCAGCCTCAATTTTTCTTCCCAGAGAATAATAATGGCAAACAACTTAAACTCTCAAAGAACATACTTGAGTTATCCGCATGCTCTACAATCTAAATTATTATAGAATGCATAAAGCCACTCATCACTAAAGATTAATATCTAGTTGATAACAAAATGTAATGTTTGCAATTTCTTAATCGTGACAATTTGTTTATATGAAGTAAATATTACTGTATAAACTATATACGTAGTATAACAAATGCTTGAATGCTTGATATATTGAAAATATACATAGACATTAACCAAATATCAAACAACAAATAATACCAATATTTTTAGTAAACATGTGATAATAAAAAATGATTAGAGTGCTTCTTTCAATAACTTAAATCCACCATTCTTTTTACTTTTTTCCTTTGATTCTTCTAACCACTCTTTTTTTTTTATTGAACGGGATTCTTCTAATCACTTGACAACAACATAACAACAGTGATTCCAAACTTCACTTCAGCAAGGTAAAAAAATAGTTGCAAAATTACTTCATCAGTTCATCGAGCTGGTGGTTTCTATGACTCCATTCGCATCCGAAAAATTCCCTTTATCCCTCTCTATTTCGGTATATTTCTCTCCTCTAGTCTTCTCCGTAAAAACTATAAACCCCCAATAGACCATCATTGCAATTTAAAAAAAACGGAGGAAGCATATAAATATATTATACTACTACACTATATACTCTGTAATGCAAAAGGTTAATTTGATGTCATTTTAAGAAAATAAAAGAACAATTTGACATAAAGTAGAGAGGGAAAATGTCTAATCGTTGCAAATAATATGTAACGGAGGTAGTATTACAGTAAAATTCTTTTCTTTTAAGGCAAGTAGGCCAGGTACTTGTTTTAAAGCTGTTTAACTCAATTCTTTTTTTTTTTTTTTTTTTTTTTTTGAATTGACCAGAGTTAGCTAGGTTCTTGTAGAATTGAAGCATGCTTAATGAACAGTTACATCTCCTACAGGACTGGAAAAAGGCAAAATCATCACGATTACGAATTTTTTAGAAATCTAATTTCATGATTTATGCATATGAAATTGTAAAATGGCCATGATTTGGTGTCAACTACGTTAGATTACGATGGAGTAAAGGATAAGAGGGAAATAGGAAGAAGGCAAAACGAGTATCAGAAAACAAAAATCTATTTTCTTCATCATTGCTTTCATGGGATGAAAAAGTGATAATTTACATAAACTTCCTTCCTTTTCCATCAATATGCTGATGCTACCATAACTTATACGAAGTATGAAAGAACAACCCTACCAACTATTAATCAGAGTCCGACTCCATGTAGTTGCCCATTGCCTTCAATCCTCTTGGCCTCTGCAATACATAACAAGAACATTAGACTCAATAACGAAATAATCTAAATATTAACAGTAAGTGTTAATAAAAGTTTTATGGAAGTATGGGGTGGCTTTCATCTGTTTAGAAAGCCATCTTAGTTTCTTAGTTATGAAGTGTTAAATTGAATATGATTAAAGTATGACCTGAATTACCTTCTTTGTAATCTTTTTCTCTCTGACCTCATAGCGCTCCAAAGTAAGATCGCACAACCAACCTCCAGGGCTCACTAACTGCACATAAATTACAGTTGAGTTTAAATAAACCATATACAATTTCACATGCAGAAAACATAAAAGCTAATAAATATGTAAAATATCGATAGTTGGATATTTTGCCTCAACGGAAAATAAAAAGGGAAAACAATAACTTGAATTCATATGCACCACACAAGTAAAGGGAAATGTTCATACTTTTTCTAGCTTTATTGAGAGAAATCATCTGATTTTAAACTATTTCTTGTACGTAATATATGAAAGTGTAAGCAGCACAAGCTAGCGTGGCAATACTGGCAAACAGGTTAGACAGAGAATGAAGCACACCCAAATTAAGATCATCATTCTGAGCCAAAAGCTCATAGGTGCATTTTTATTACGGACCTGACCCAAGTAGTCACCTTGTAGGTTGCATCATATTGACAAGAATTATTTTGGAACTGTCAAGGACACCCAAATTAAGATGTCTAAATTTTGCTCTAGGTCATATGAAGTTATAACAAATTGGAGCACACACCTAACACCTTAAGTCCTTAATTACTTACTTATAACCAAGTCACCTAAAATTAAATAGCTAATGGACTGATGGTCCAATGCCTAATTTATTTGGGTGGCCCAAAGTACAGTAATTTCAACTTCAGTTTGCATTTACAGGCAACATTGTAGTATAGATGATAATGTGCGCATACTAAATGACAGCTCAATTTAAAATAAGCACCATTTCTGTTTTCCCAGACAACTTTTGCTTATACAAACCCAATTCAAGAACCAAAATATTCTCTAAACCATAAAACGTCACTCTTATTTGTTTTTTCAAATTGCCCAGTTCAAGTCTGTTTTTAGAAGCTCATACATGTGCCCTTCTGAAATATTACATGACTTACTATTTGTGTAATTCAACACATAAGGAAACCTTTCATCTTTAAATAACTAGTCGGTCTATCCCTATATAATAAACCACATTTCCGTATCTATGCCGTCTCTCAAAATTAATGTTACATACTCACATTAACAAGTTTCAAACTTTTCCTTAATTACTCTTAATCATTCTCATTATTAAGAGGTTGAAAATAATATCATCAATAATGTACTTGCATATATGCACTAATATATGTTTCCTAACTGATGGTACAAGTGCACGAATTTAAAACAAAATCACACGACAGAATTATGTACACGTTAACTCTTTTTTTTTGGTGTTTAGAGAGCCAAGGGCGGAAAATGAGAAAGTTATTTACGTTAAATTATTCTTAATACGAGTATTTTCTTTTTAGTCTTTTATATGCTGCCTTAATTAAAAGCATAAACATTTTTTAAAACGATATAAAATGTGGCCTATTATTTAAGCACGAAAACTATAATATCTGCGTGACAGAAAAATGCTTTTAATCTATTTTTTTATTAAAAAAAACAACAAATTAAGATTTTTTGTTTTTTTTTTAATAAAAAAAAAAAACAAAATGAAGTAGGAGAGAGAAAGAGAGGAAAGCGGAAGAGAAGGCTTACATTGAGGGTACGTTGAACAAACTTAGCACGCTTTTTGGGTCTTTGAGGTAACTTAGAACCTTTGATTGCCATAAAATCCTCTTCTTTTTCTTTATTAGTAAGAGCGATCATAAATTTAGGTGGCCAAACGACGTCGCTTCCACCGCCCGAAGACGACCCACCACCTTTTGTCTCAGACGACGCCGTTTTACCCCCACCATTCACCACCAAATTCTCCTGCTGATGATGGTGGGACCCACCACCTTTCTTTTCTCTCTCCGGTGACCCCAACCCCCTCATCCCTCCTCCTCCATTACTATGCTGCCCCTTCATTCCTGATCCAACTTCTGAATTCCTACACATAAAAATAATAAAATTAATTAAATAAAATAACCTTATAATAATATTTATATATCATAAAAGTTACCATTTTTATGTGACATATTAATGTGAAATTACAAAAATAACCTTGGAAGGTTGTTAAAAAAGTGGGTGGGTTTAGGTTAATGTAAAGGGCTAAATGGTCTTTTGAATGAAGAAAATAAAAAGAGGAGAGAGAAAGAGAGAATAATGGGGTTAGGCGAAAGGGGTTACCTTTGTGCTGAAAACGTAGAGAAAATTGAGACAAGTGTGATTCGATAATATTAATAAATGAAAAATTTTAGGCAGAAGAAAAAAAGAAAATTAAAGATGCGATTTCCGATTGTGTTTTGGACCGTCGGATTACGGTATGATTTTTATGTTTTTTTTATTGCTTAAAGAAAAAGTACGTGTCCATGTGTGAGTTTGCTGGTGGTTGTACTAATCAAACGGTGTATATACAATGTCTATGGTCCACGTGGCAGCTTTTTTTTTTTTTGAGTCAATGTATCAAATTCATACAAAGTGTTAAAAAAAAAATACAAAGTATTAAATAGACAAGGGGATATAATCAACATCAAAATCGGGAATTTAGATAGGTGTTTCTATATAAAATAAAGGATAAGAAATTGGTTTAAGTGCTAAATCGGGAATTATAGAGTTTTTGATTGTTTAATAACTTCGAACATCCCGTCAAAAAAAAAAAAAAAAAAAAATAACGTCCAACATTTGGTTTAAAATTATGAACTTTGTATCATTTTAGATTACGCAGCTAAGAGTAAAATTTAGTATTAATTTGTACAAGGAAACATATTATTCAAATCAATCCATATATTGCTAAAGATACAATTTCATGAAAGAAATGGCAAGTTCAGGCAATTATTTGTGACAGTCAAGCAAACTCAAACAAGATTGTTTTTACATGATAGACAGACCATAAAATATCTTAAAGGCAGGGGAAAAAAAATCAAACGAATTAAATCAAATTGAGTGAATATCTTAAGTGATCCTCCCAAAAAAGCAATAAATATGTCAATTATATAGAAAAAATCATTCAAGATTGTGCCTATCAATTTCATATCAACTCAACACAGCTTTAAATTCAAGGAAAAATAAATCTTAATAAAGGTAATACAAATAAGTCCATATAATTCAGATAAGATAAGAAAAATTCAAATAAATGAAAATCGGATGGAAATCTCATTTTACGGCCTTCTTATAAACCATAATCATAGATCACCATGGCATTTCAAATACTCGTAACAAACTTGTCATAAGTGCAATAAAAGTAATGTTCAAAATTATCATATCATACGCATGACAAGATTGATATACAAAATGCCATATCAAATTATACAATACGATTACCAGAAAACTCAAAAAACAACTAATTTTCTGTTAGCTAAAAGGGTGTGAAATTACCAAGCAAGGAAAACATGATATTTTTGCTCCATTTTAAGCTTCAACTAACTACTGTAACCAAAATTATAGTACGAAAGGCTACAATAATTCACTAATTATGTCCTTTGTGGGCCTAACACAGGAACCAAATGCTGCACTAGGAGCGTAAAGATGCCGACAGAAAATGGCCATTCATATAAAGATTAAAGAAGGAAGATAAAGTTTGAAAAGTCTATGAACATGTGCTTCGTCAACCCCAAGATTAGTCCACAGTTAGTATGTTGGTACACTGGTACATTCAACATAGCCCATCGGCCACGGACATCGTGACCATGCCTTTCAGTTTAGTTACTATACTCTGTACTATTTACGCGACAATTAATTTCAGATGAAAAAGAATGAATGGGGTTTTAGTACCGAGTAGATAAAATAATACTACGGGGTACATCTGTATAAGTTGCACCATATTTTCAAGAGGAAGGAATTAGCATTTATCATGTTTCTTCATTCAGGAAGGATAGGTCATAGGTGTTTGGTAATTGGACCAAATAATTCTAATTCAACGTGACCCATTGTTTAAACCAATCCAATATACTATCCTCAATTCGTCATAGACTGAGAGGGGGAACGGCTAACCCAAAAACAAAAGTCCTCTTCCTCTGGTTTCCTCATCCATCTTACTAACTAGCATAATTAGCATATGATCATCAATCAATTAAATTGCTCTAAATGCAATCGTTGGGAACAATCTGTTCAGATACATTTCAGTAACTACTCAGTATTGAAACCAGAATAGCTGGGACACTAAATAGTGATGGTTAGTTTAGATATATATGGGAAACAACCTTAGGCCTCCCAAGTCCCAACTACGAAAGATGAGATAGGAGAACGAATACTTAGGTGCCACCAAAATATTGTGCACAAAGGAGCACAGAGCATAGAGCATAATGCCATACAAACATGCACACTTAGCCTACTGGACAGTGGACACAAGGGAAAACACAAAGCTACAAGTTCTTGGGAGCACAAATATTATTGGTACATCACAATTTCCCCCATAATTCAATATCTACTTCTACATACTAAAGACCCAATAAGACCTACCAAAAGTGACTCGAGCAAAATTCAATCCAATGGACAGAGCCCTATGATAAGCCAGATCTCATAAAACCTAATTGAACCATAAGATTTTTCCATTTTGAGTGTCCATAATTATCTATATAACAAACAAAAAAAGTAATTAATTACTTAATTTATTACTTTACTTTAATAAACACTCCTCAAAGACCCGACAAAAATTTAGTTTGGAAAATTCCATATCTACCCAGTGGGTAGATTACCCATTAGAAATATAATCAAAAGTGAAATATTTATAGTCTAGTGGATAATTTACCTTGTGGGTAGATGTAACATTCACCATCAAAACAAAAGATTTTACATTGGGTTATACTCCAACAATTTTGCAAACGAAATGAGAGAGAAATTTTTAAGGTACATTCATAACTTTTTGCATCCATATACTTTGGAATATTAAGTCAAATACATCCAAAATATTGCCGAAAGGACACCAAAAAGTTACAAAACACTTAAAACTTTTCTCCTTTTAAGTTTACAAAATTTTGAAACCTAAATCACTATTATCATTTAGTTACAACCAACTATACGTTGCATTGTGCACCACAAAGAATATTCAAGACATGAGCAAGCCTTGTGGGTACATAGTGCCCTATGTATCTGGTGCATCATATAACTCTTGTATTGTAAGCATACTTCACCGTAAATTGGCTGCTGAGCGCTAAGACTAAACACAATACCCACAACTTCTGTACGAGAGACCACCCATCAAATCTAAAAGTTAAAAAGAACTGTAAGAGAAAGAAACCCTCAAAATCCAGAGTATTTTGGCAAAAAAAAAGGTACCTGGAAAACTTCTGTTCGTCCCAAAATTGCACCTTAGCAAAGCAATGCTCTTATGGTTTATATAGATAGCATTACAAGCTAAAAAGATAAGATTACTTCTTTGTGGTATAATGGTATCCACTTGAGAAAAACCAAATGAAATCTATATGTCTATATCATGGCTTCTTCCTTGAGGTAAGCCAAAGTAGACAAGAAATGCTTGCGTGTAATGTACTTGGTATCATTCATTTATGATACTATCCAACAAACTCTAGATACAGAAAAACTTAAAGAGAAGGATAAAGGAGAAGTCTGAAAAGATGGGTGAGATGTAAAGCCAAACTCATATAAATTGACCCAATAAAAGATGAAAGCACCAATTTAGGCATCTTCTCCGCAAGCCGACATCAAAATTTTGAATTTCCACCAAAATCTACTAACCCCATTTTCAAATAATCTATAAAGTTTAATCCATCATCACAAACCACTAGCTGTCCTTAAGAAGTCATCCTCAACAAGAACCACATTTGATGGCGTTCGAGGTGGTTTATTACAAGGTGGATCTACCTTAATCAAGCCAATTTCTCGGTCCTCACATCAAGCCACCTTTGGTTCACAATTCACAAATAAAGGCTCAAGTTGGGATGAATTGTGAAACAACAATCCAATTATGACTATATATGTAAACAGTCATTATTCACAACAACTATACACACACAAAATAGCAGATACACCAATATATATGACAATTAGCTCATTCAAAAATACACAATAAAACCATGATCAAGAATTGAGCAATAATTAAGCAGTTGAGCAAAGATTATACCTTAGAATTCGCGAAGGAGGTCGAGCTGGAGATGCAGGCCGTTGCCGGAGATTAAAATGCCCATTTGCAGGATGATTACCACTACCAATTGTATTATTATTATTATTATCTTTATTATTATTATCCGATCTAACTACCCGCCGGTCCACCCGGACAGTTGTCCGGGTGGTGACCGGGGCGGAGTCATTTTTAACCTGGATCTTCATACACCGGAGACGTTTCCGGCTACCCCACCGCAACACGAAATCCGCCGATTGGGGAGGCCTAATGAATCCCTCCCCAATTATGTGCTTCTCCCTAAGACTACTAGTTGAGGTAGTAGTATTATTGTTGTGGGGATGATGATGATGATGCTGTTGTTGCTGCTGGTGATGATTCTTTACCACTTCCTTTTCCATCTACTACACCTGTCCCCATCATAGAACAAATAGTATTTATAGACATAATTTAGAATACAGTCAGAAATTAAGCATTATTGACTAGAGTTAATTCAAACATTATTTGGTTTAGGTTAACTTGGGTTAGTTGGGTATAATTTTAAAAACAAAGTTAAAAAACAAATAAGATTCTGGAAGTGGAGGAGGGATGGGATTAAGCTGCCTTTATTACTTTATAACATCATCTCATATTTCATACACTAAAATACATTCAACTTCAAACCCATACTCATCATTGACATTTTTTTAAAGAAAAACAAAATTCATTTCTAGCTCCTTCACAACAAAAATATTAAAAAATAAATAAATAATAAAAACCAAAAATAAAATCAAAGATATACACCTAAAACTCAGAGCAACATTAATGGCGGAAAATAAAATAATGAAAATCAATTTCCCAAAAATATATCAAAAATTGCCAAAAAAAAAAAAAAATGTCCTACTCTAATTAGCTAACAATTGTGCAAATTCGGGATCCGAAATTTGTTTTGATAAATATTTAATTTTTTAGCAACTCATTTAGAAACTGAAGCCAGATAGTCCAGAGAAGAAGATAAGGAAATTAAACAAAATTAAATAAAAAAAAAATCGAGAAGATTGGCGCAAAAAAAAATTAAGAAGAAAAACAAGTTAGAAATTGGTGTTGAATAGCTGGAAAAGAGAAAACCACTAAAACAGGAGAAAACCGCCGTTTAAGAACTTCTGAATTACATTGCGATAGAAAAGATGAAGAATTCTGGTAAATTAAACCACTCAAAAGACAGAAATTCTGCAGAAAACCACCCTAAAGAGAAAAAATCTGCAGAAAACCGCCGTTGAAAAATACTTTTAGAAATACATTTGGCGTTATGAAATTGAGAGGAAAATAGAAAGAAAAAACTGATCGATCAAAAAAAAAAAAAAAAATCAGAAAATTGCTGAAAGTGAGAGAAAATCACAAAGAAGATAGAGACATTGTTTTACCTGAAGATTAATCTTGCGATTTTTTGAAATTGGAAAATTAAATCTCAGCTTTAATCTTTGGATTCTAAAAATAGGAGGTAAATGTAGAAGATTCTTCAACGCTCTGCAAAATTGAAGATAAACCTTTAGATTGAGCTGATTTCAACAAAAATGGCGGAAAATCAAATTGAAGCGACGACTTCGAAGATCGGTACCAGTAATTGCAGTTTCTCTCCTCTTCTTTGTTATTGATTCTTCTGTACTATTGAGCTTTCAAATCGCTGTAACACAAATTTGTTGAGCATAATACCAGGTTAATAATCAAAATTCGTGAAGAATCAAACAAAAATGGAGCAAAAATCAGTGTTCTTCTACAATTTTTTCTCACTCTTCGCAACAATTTACCTGTTTTTCTCTCTGAATTCAACCGCAGAGCTGAAGAAATCGATCGATTTCCAGAAAAGTAGCTGTAAAATAGAAGAAATTTGAACAAAATTAGTCGATGTTTACCAGGAATGCGATGAATTTGTTGGCCTAAATTTGATCAACAACAAGTTTTAATTCATTCAATTGTTCAATCGTCCAATTCTATCATGAAACTTCACACATTTTAATCAATTTAACCACAAATTTCCGATTTTAACTGATTAATTTACAAATTCCGCCATTGAAACAAAACTACAAACCTTACAAAATCCAGCACCAAAATCCAGAAACAAAACAAAGCTCATTCAAGATCGTCAACTACAGAGAAAAACTACACTCATAATTCATCAAAACTCTGTTATTCATTGCATTTTCTTCAAGAATTATCAACAAAATTGTGAAAATTAAAAACTGAAAGAATTGAAGAAGATGAAAGTGCAAATGAAAGAGGTAAGAGAGAAAGTAGAGAGAGAAAGCTTGAATGATACAAAACAGAGAAGAAATGTTCTCTCTCTTCTTAAACTGCTCATTTTATACCCACCCGTTTCTTTCTTCAACTCCCATCTTAAAATCACAGCCGTTAATTTTCAATCCAACGGTTGTTACATCGTCTTCCCCGAAAACTGTGACGATTTTTTATTACCGTTTTATATTTAAGCGGGTTGCTATTTAACGCCGTTTGTAGATCTAACGGAATCTTGAAAATCCCCGTTTTTTATTTTTTTTTTTATTTGGAGAATTTTAAAATTGTATTTCTCGTTCACCGAAGCAAAGGAATGGCATTGAGTGGGAATTTAAAACCAAAGGAGTTGGGTTAGTTGAAGGGTTGGTTAAATGTTAACCATGGTTAGATGTAACCCTTGTTAATTGTCACGAGTGGATGAGTCATGAATCATGCCTCATATTTTAAGATCATAATAAAACATGGTCTCGTAGAAATGTTGCACGGCGCATTGCATAATGTACTCAAATACTCCTTTCGCTTCTTAAGGCTTGTTCTCTTCATCTTATTCTCAGTTCAGTTCAGTTCTAATAAATTCAGTTTAGTTTTTAATTTCCTTCTCATATAAAATATTCAGTTTAGTTCAGTACAGCTCTAATAAGTTCAGTTCAATTCAATTTAGCTCTAGTAAGTTCAGTTCGTTCAGTTAATCAAAACAGACCCTTAATATACCTAGCAATTGGTTTGATTAGAATTAAGAGCATACTTTTAAATAGATGAGTTGAAATTGATCTTATATAAGAAAATTGAAACTTATCAGATGCTAAACTTGATACAACTTGAATAGACATAATTTGCTTTGTACAATAAGACAATTTTCAATAGACATGTGATAAGTTAATGACCTGATTCACAATGTGAAAAACTCCTATCCCAACTCAAACCTACATGGACATATCATTTCTCATAAAAGATGGCATTAGACCAAGCCAACTTAAGGCACGACACAACCCAACATAAAAAAGCACAACATGACATGCCATGTTACCGAACTTGTTAAGTTGTGGGCTGGTTTAGGCCGCTTTTATTTGAGAGAAGCATGACAAGGTATAGCACAAAGTGATATGGCAAGAGAAAACACATTAAAATTAGTTAAATTTTGACTTTAGAAAGCGAACACGACATACATCACATAGGCTTGGCATGGGCTAACCTTTTGAAATTGTTGGCTCGATATGATACAACACGTAACTCGTGGGTCGGGCATAGCTGATTCCTAAGCACGTGGGCCTGACACAAGGCACAACCCGCAACCATCTTTACTTATCGTAGTTATGATACATAATCCAAAGTCTCTTTTAACATAATGTGATACGAAAGAAATGGACTCGTCTCGATTCAAACGATCCATTTTCTGCCTCTAAATCTAATTCTTAGTAGTATTGAACGAGGTATAAGTTTATCTTTTTCTAAGTTTCGTAAGAGTGAAATTGAAAAAGTATTGGGATCATGTTTACTACAAAATACTTTTGCCTTCTCTTTTACCTCACTAATTAAATTGTGTGTCTGTTTCTCTCAATTCTCGTTAAGTTCATGTTATGTTTTCCCCTTCGTCTCTTTTAGATTGACTCTTTTGACTTTTTCACGACCTATAATACAACTTTTTATTTTATAAAATTAAATCATCTATTTGATCACGATATCTCTGAATTTGTATAATTGAAAATTATAAGAAGTCAAAAACTTGAAAACTTACATTGAGATGAATATAACGAGGTCATACATAGTTATTTTTTTATTTTTTATTTATTTTATATAAATCATATATTATGGTCATTTTTTATTTATTTATGTTGACCACATGAATAATATGTGAGTTGAACTTTCAAGGTGTTCTATTGACCAAATTTTCACTTATTTGAACTTATTTTACGTATATTTTATTTAAACTTACCTAAACTTATCTTAATTTACTAAAACTCCTTTTACTTGTAATTTGAACTTGAAAAGCCATTAGCCCATTATCATCATATATATCACCTTATTTTCCTAGATAATCTAACATAAACTTCTCTAAGCATAATTAAAATAAGGTGAACAAAAATAGGTCCTCTAAAACAGAGAGATTTTTTCCTACATTTTTTTTACGTACAACTAATATATTCAAATTTTGTCCTCCGCATTTGAACTAAGGTGTTATGGAATATGTTCATTTTCTAGAGTGTAGTCTAGTCGGATTGTAATTTGTGGTCAAATTCGAGTAACATATAAGATATATAGGAGTATATCAATCGGCATGCAAATGAAAATAATAATCTCATCTCATTTGACGTAGCCTAATTTTTAACAATAGTAAATACTACCTCCGTCGTTTCATATTATTTGCAATGGCTAAACATTTTCTGGTCATATTTTTCTGTTTCATATTATTTGTAAAGGCTAAACATTTTCTGGTCACATTTAATGTCAAATCATTGCAAATAATATGCGATGGATGTAATAATAAAGATTAGGCGAAAAGAACAAAGTATGTGGAATAGGCTACAACCCCCTCATTAGCTCCCTTCCCTCCAAGGCAACCAAATCAATTTCAATTGCAAAACAGACCCTACCTAAATAACTAGAACTATTATATCTAAAACATAAACAAAGTTAAATGAAAACTGAAACTGACATGTCCTAAAATTGACCTAACTTAGTAACACATTGTGGATATGGACCTAAGTTGAAATTTCCCATCTACTTAAGATCAATTATTTTCCATGCCATGATAAGTTGAATGCCAAAAGATCCGAAATTAATCTAACCCAACTTGTACTCCCGGCAACTTGTACTTAAAGCGAATGCATTTTCAGCTAAACTTAGCTTATCATGGTCCGATCCTAAATTCAAACCAAAAGACGACTACTTCTATCCTCCATCACCCTCCATACAATCATACCTCACCTGTCCTGCCACAACTATTCGTGTCAACTCACCAAGCGACACCAATGCTCCACCTTTGACTAGCAACCGCATATCATTGGAACCACCAGCTACCAACCTAGATCTATTATCCATCCCCTCTCCTCGTCTATCTTATGGGAAAAGGAATTTACTCTCAATGTTCACCAGAGTTTGTCCACCTTAGGCTAACAACTCGCCTTAATTGCCCGTATTTTATCCCCTCTCTTAGTCTATCTTCTTAGAAAGAAAATTTACCCTTCTCCCTTCGCTTTGTGGCAATGAGTTATGCGCCAAAGGTAGAGGTCAAGTGGATAACTCGCAAGGTCATCACTCTTTAGTGCTTCAATTTGTGTCAAGACTTTTTTTTTTGAAACAATTTGTATCAAGACTTGAATCATCTGTGATTAGATCAATTTCAACTTAACAACACTGCTTTTACATTCCAAATAAAATTCAGTAAACAGGCACGGTATATTTACAGGAAATGCTTTTACAAGGAATATGGGGATACAGAGGAACCTTCGAGGTAAATAGACAGTTCCTTAGCTGTGAATTTTCACATATTCATATCCTTTCTATCATTTTGTACATTGCTGTCTTTGTTAGCATGCAGCAGGATCAAGCGCTGAATCCCCTGTGCAGAGAACTCCAAGGACCAGAAGGAACGGTAGGGCAAGCCTGTGCTGATGCTTCAGCCATCTGATCAGCTGTGATTCCAGCATTGCAAATGTTTGCGACAGAGCGCATGTGCTTCATTCCATATTGAGATAGAGATCCACAGTGCATCTCAAAAGTTTTAATCTGCATATTACGTGTTAAAGAAGTTTTACCCCAGTTAGATTACAGTTGTTGGGGGCTTTAATCAAATTTCTCAAACTAAAAAATATGTTCTTGACAAGAATTGGTATATCAAAACAATTTGTAGATGATAGTGATTTTAAACAATGGAAGTAGAAGGGTTTCAATGATGAAAAATAGACAGGTATTTCAGAGGTCATACCAGTGTTCTTAGACATTTCCAGTCATCAACAAGGGGCTGCCCAGCAGGCCGAACAGTCTGAAGGACCTCTGGACCCTTTGTAATTCCAAACAATAGCTTGCCAACAAGTTTAATGCTGTGATCTAGGTGAACTCTATGTGACATTGCCTCCACAAACCGTGCCTGGGCTTCCATCTTCTTTTCAGAGCCTTCAGGGGCCTTGCGAAACTGTCAGTCACAAAGAGAAAAGCACATAACAAGTGAACACCGGTCAAACACAAAATTCTAAGGCTCTAATAATAAACCTCGAGCTACAAATACTACTTTAACAAGACTGAAGACTAATACATGGTCAGACCAATTATCGGGGCTAGTCTGTTTGTACTGCTATCCCATAGCAATACAATATTCCTGTACTAATTAACCATGTATGATGTATCCATCTAAAAGTCACATGAAATGAACAATTGGTATGTAAAAGATAAAAGTACAAGTACCTTTTCCCAAAAGTGGACAAGATCAGCATCCCGTTGGTTGACAGCTTTGGAGGACCTTGGGCGCAATGCGTTATCATCTACAAATGTAAAGTTCTCATTAGCAGGATTTGTACCCATGTACAGGTAGAGTTTGTCTTTGCTGAGCTCCTTATCACCAAACTGCAAGACATGAGAGCCATAATAAGAGCCTCCATTGGCTGTCCTCATCTTAACCTGCAATGACCAAAAATAAAATTATCACTTGAAATTTTCTTGAAAGTCAATGTAATATTATCACTCCTTAAATTTCTTCGAAAAAAAAAATCTGTGAAATCTGAAAAGTATTTTCAAATTCATGTATTAATACCCTCCCACCCCCTACAGAAACCAAACTAAAAAAAATGCTTGCCCATTAGTCAAAGTGTTAGACACAACTGTGTACTTCAATCCTATGACAGTAGCAACATACAATGTAAAAGGTAATCCAATCTAATAGTAAAACCCATGAGTTCTCACCAGTTCATATTGGCGCTTCAAGGTTTCAGTCCGCAAGTTGTGGCTCTCACTGTTTAATGTTCAAAGAATAAGATGTTAGAAATCTGGAGATGATATGACAACAGTCCATTGCGACCATCCAAAAGAAAGAGAAGGGAAGTTAAAGAGAAAAGTTCACTCATAAAATTGACTTGAGACTGGAAATAAAATATCAGAAATAGGAGAATGGGGATATGGTAATGACTATTGAGCCAAGGGTCTAGATATTGAATGATGGGAAGAAAAAGAGGGCAAGATATGAATGATATATAAATACTTCAATAACCAATAACATGCAGGAATGGTAAAATAATAAATCAACAACAAAAATTGCTGAACATTTCATATATACAACTTTGCGCAGGTCAAATATTCTCTTAACTTAGTCTTCTAAGTTTGACCAATATACTTATATACATACTTCAATAACCAATAACATGCAGGTCAAAGTATGCAGGAATGGTAACATTGAAGTCAACCCGATTGAGGAAAGACGCACGAAGTAGGTTCACTATCATGTTACATGTTATATGAACTCCAAGAGTCCAAAGCAATAATGTGCCTTCTTCAGCACCGACAACGAATTTTTTACTGCCTTCGAAGCAATATGTCCCTAGCTAGTATAAAACTTATACTAATCTACTTCACAGGACATCAATTTCTTCAACTAATCAATCTCTGATAGTGAGTGTTATGTGTGCTGCTCTGATTTATCAGTTTTTAGCCTTCTGTCTTGATCATTAAGTAGGTCTAGAGTGAAAGCATGGTCTTGCACGGAGGAAGCCAAACTGGTGAATGAAAACAAAACAGTAGTCACCCACCAAAAGTATTTCAGACCTTCCTTCACCTATCTAGAAACTGCTAATGCACACAGCTAAAAATGACCGTACCCTCTCCCCTACTTCCCTAATGAGTAATGAGTTATTATCCTCTAAAGTAACAGGTTATGAGCCATTGAGATGACCCAAGAATTTTACAGAGCCCTAATATTGATCTTCTGTGCCAACTTGCTAAGCAATTAAGCATTAGGGTGCTTTATCTTCTGGTGTGTGATAGTGAACCTACTTTGTGTATCTTTCCTCAATCAGGGTGACTTCCATCTTGTCACGAATCACTTCATTTTCCTAGAGTCAATTTACTCTTAACTTAGTCTATTGACATATCCTCATTTAGACCCAAGCAAAGTTTATTCAATAAATAATTTTTTTGGAAGTATTAGATAAATAATTTTCACTATTTATCTTCAATAGTAGCTAATTCATATTGATGTCCAAAGTTGTTGTCTCAACAACACTTGTATTAGGGATAATATTTTACATTGTTACACACTTAAATTGTAAAACATGCAAATTATGCGTACAGGAGCAGTTTCGTGCTTAGTATCAATATAAAGTAAGGATCAGCTTAATCAGCACAACGCCACTGGCCCACCCCCATTTTCCAAATTGAAAGGGGCTTGGAAGGGGAAGGAAACTGTCATTCTGTGGTATACACTAATAATTATGCATGATTTTGTATAACAGATACATGTGTAACTAATACCTGTCTTCCATCCAAGCTGCACTATACATATCACCCAGACATGTATCATACTCTGGAGGAGGGCTAGGATAATCACCAGGACAATAGGCTCCCCAACTGCTCTCTACAGCATTGGAGGCGGTGGTAGCATAAATGTTAAGTCCTTCAGGAAGAAGACCCTCAAAAATGCTGCCAGACTCACAGGCTTCAACATAAAATACCTGAAATTCACATATTCCAAATTCATGAGTACCCAAATAAGATTAATGAAAGATACTAGGGTATATAGGGAATCTAGGCCCTGCAATTAACCTACAACAAATATTACGAAAAAATATAAAGAAAAAGAAAAAAAACTATTCATCAAACTTTCTTTTCCTTGTGTGTGTCAGGGTGGGGGTGGGGGGGGGGGGGGGGGGGGTTAGGTGGGGGACAGGGGGAGGGTTATCTCACCAAGCTCTTGTACGTTCCAGAAGCATGCTTTTTCTTCAATGTATCTACCAGCTCATCGGCATAGAGGAATGGAGTTGTAGGCATACCTGAACAAGCACAATGAGTTGAAATCCATTTTCACAAGAAACAATATGATAAATATTGATTAATCACATTGGTGAGGATCCAACAAGGCAACAATATGGAGTAGAAGTGCAATTGAACAGGGCCATTGACAGTAGTCCTAGGGTTAAGTTCATCTTCAAATGGTAATGCACTTGTAAAACTATATAATCATTGTATGCTCACAATAGCCTCACATTGATCTAGTACTAAACAAGGCACGACATAAGAGCAGCAGGAGTCCAATTCCACATGTAATTAAGAACCTGCCAATGCACTATCTACTATATGAAGATAAATTTGTGTGGATAAGTCAAATAGACAACATGAAAGCACCTAAAAGCCAAGAGAGAGTAGCCGCACAATAATTTTCAGAATATGCTGCTATTCCCAGTAAATACTCAACACTAAAAAAAATGCTATAGTATTACAATAGAAGATATTGTAAGAGATTCATAATATAAACAGGCAAAACAAACAGATTCCACAAACAACAAAAGTATGACTTGCAAGAGAACTATGAAGGTCAAAATACTAACCGAGCACACCAGCACCACCATGGTCCGAATAATAGATGAATATATGATCATTAGGGCCACTATCCACCACCTTTCCACTGCCACCAGTAATAGCTGCTTTGTTACCAAGTAACGCAGCCAAAAAATTGTTTACAGTCACATGTTCCCCAGTATAATCCTGCCACACCACATCAAGCAGATGAGATTAAATTCTTCATAACATTCATCAACTGACTATGGAAAGGGTGAACTAGAAAAAACCTTTGGGACTCCAGCGTAGACATCACTTCCATGGGGATTATTGATAATGACCCCGGGTCTCGGATTTTCCTCATGATAAGCGATGTCATCATACATGAAAACAATAATATTTTCATCTTTTAAACCACCTTTCTTCAAAATTTGGTAAGCATGACAAACGTCAGCCTGGACAACAGATTTAGCAACAATAAGCTGATTGTTAGGATAGGATTTACTAATTCACTCTACAAAATTGTAAAATCAATCACAAGCACAGTGGTACATTACTATCACACAAGTTTAGGAATAAACTCACACTCTTTAAAAAGCATAGAGTTAGACATTGAAAAATACCAAAATACACTTCAAGATATATGAGAAGTCAGTTGGTATCTAGTCCCATGTTACTACAACACATTCAAACCATGAAACGTTTGAAGAAGATCATTGCAGGAACTACAAATCTATTTCCTTAGACTTGTGAGGTCAAAGGTCTCGCCTTTCCCACTTGGCCACGAGCCCATGACACTTACCCTCTAAGACAAATGCACAACCCCCTTATGTTCATCAATTATGATATCCATCCACAATTTCAAAGTAGGTGAACTTGCAATGAAATTAAGCAAGGTCCATTTCTTCCAAACACCAAAATAGCACAAAAATATTACGTAGTATGTGATTGATGCCTCTTCCAAACACCTTGCAATGAAATTAAGCAAGTTACACAAATAGAATTACCCATTTGAGGTTCAATAAATACATGACAGATGACACACATCATATACCAAACTAATGTAACATTTCTTCAAATGCAACATACCAAATTAGTCCTAAAACCAGAGGTAACTCTAAATTCTAACAAAGCACAATGTTTCCCAAACCAAAAAAAAAAATAAAACATTGACAAAACACAAACCCTCCTCCAAAAATCAATTTCGAAGTGAATGCCAGCTAGCTAAGTTGAAGAATTGATATCAAATCCCGTCTACATCACTACCCTGTCCGTCTTTCAATTCTATACGACTATACACATACCAAGAAAAGTTACGTCACTATGACAATCAAAGCAATAAAACTACTAAAAAAATTAACAAAGTTCAAGTCTTTCCATAATCAATCATAATTACTTAAAAAATTAAAGTTATCCACAGCTAATTCACAATACCCAGTTGATAATAATTCAAATAAAAACCAATACCCAGAAAAATCCAACCCATAATTACAATAAACACCAAGTCAAAACTTCACTTTCACCAAATAAATTCAAAATATTCAAAAATTAAATTGAATTAAAAGAAAATTAAAGATGAAATTATAACCTGATGTCTGTAATTCCAGTACCCATTAGACCCAGCAATCAGAACCGCCCATCTAGTCCCAACAGAATCATCATCAACGGCGTCAATTTGAGGAAAAGCATGATCAAGTAACGAAAAACGATCAGACGGCAAATGAATGAACTCGTCGGAAATCTGACGGCTCTCAACGACTGAAATCAAAAGCAAGAGTACGATTAATGGTGCGCCGGCGATGTAGCGGATCATTATCTCCGGTGACAAAGTGTTTGGTAAAAATTAAAGTGAAAAGAAAAAGAGAGAGAAAATAATGGCGGATTTTTTATATGATTTTTGATTATGATATTTGATTTTGGTGTATAATATAGTGGATTTTGTTGGAAAAATATTGATATTTTATTTGGGTGAATTACGTGGTAAATTGTGGAGCGTTGATTGTTGTGATTGAGGTGGGTGATGATGAAATTGACGGCTCTGATTTGTTTTTTTTGTTGTTGGGTCCACCTCTGCTCTAGAGAATTTTTTATGTGTAACGGCTAAGCTAATGTTTCTGATTGGTTGGATTTTTTGGCTTTTTCAAAATAACATTATTTTGTATTTTTGTGGTATTGTTACTACTTTTGGCCCTTCATGTTTATTAATCAAACAAATAAGGAAATTGCATACGATATGATTTTAAAATAATATAGTTTGTAAAGGAAATTGCATACGATATATATATATATATATAATTTTTTTTTTTTTTTTTGAAGACAAGGCATACGATATGATTTTAAAATAATTAAGTTTGTAATTTTACTAAGCTTATTAAAAAAAGGAAAATGATAAACATAGCCTAACACCAATTTGCCTGTGATTTTGTCATGAATTTTCAACTTAATTTCATTTTAGGAATTATATTTATTGTTTATATATAGCCCTAAGGGCTACATATATCATTACCCTTTAAAAATAAAAATAAAAATAAAAATAAAAAAAATTAGTTATCAAAGTTTGCTTTTTCAACAAGGATAAGCATAATTTAATAACACAAACTTTTAAATAAAACGGATGTTTAGTAAATTAATGAACATCCGTTATAAAGTGACAATAAAAGGAACAAAAGTTACACTAAAACGCACAAAAGTTACTCTGACATATATAAGAGTTATTTATGCTTCATTGATAAATTTGACAAAAGTGATACTAAATTTGACAAAAGTGACACTAAATTTGACAAAAGTGAACTCGATGTACAGTAAATTACTGAAAACCGGGTGTATACAAAAGTGATTGATTTAATAATGAGAAGAGAAATCCCTTTCAACTAGTATAAATATAATTTCTTTCAAAAAAAAAAAGAAGTATAAATTATATTAAGGAAAATTTGCGAGAAAGGTCCTTTAAGTAGTTGACCTTGTGAGGAAGGCCCTTTTATGAAAAATGTGGCACAAAATGGGTTGTGAGGAGGGTTCGTTGACCGAACTCCAACGTTGATCAAAATTTTCCGGCCAAAAAAAGTCACGTGATAATGACCCCCCTTTTTTTCTTCTTTTTTTTCCCTTTCCCTTTCCCTCTTCTTCCTCGATTTTGCCCTTTCCCCCCCCCCCCCATTTTTTCCTACCTTATTTCCCATTCAACTCTTGTGATGTGACTAGTAGCTATCCCATTGATGGCGAAACACTGTAGAAGGAATTAATGGGGATAATCAGTGTGGCAGAGGATTAACCTCACAATTTCTTCATTAGGTAAGACTTTTAACTCTCTTCCTATTCCATCTCTTTCAAAGTAGTAAACAGTTTCAATATTTTTCCAAAAGTAGCTAATTTGGTTTGTAAAAATGGTGAAAAGATATCCACAACTATTTTTCCAAAAGTAGCTAATTTGGTTTGTATAAATGGTGAAGAGATATTCACAACGAAAAAGCAATCCACAAAAGGCCAGGAAGACCGCAATTACACTTCTTCATCGATTTGCGCAACTACAATGTACAACAAACAAAGATTAATTTCAATTTGCGAAAGTAAACTTGGAATTGAAGTGGGATTGTGACCTTACCCTTGTTCGACTCGCGTTGGAATGCCTTCAATTGTAATTTCTGGTCGGATAAGAATAGAAGTTTGGGATTATTGTTGTTCTCAAAGGGTTCAATAAGGTAGGGACAAATGGGGAGAAAAGGGCAAAATCGAGGAAGAAGAGGGAAAGGGAAAAAAAAGAAAAAAAAGGGGGTCATTATTAAAGTGGTCATGTGCTGTACACGTGAATTTTTTTGGCTGAAAAATTTTGGTCAACGCCGGAGTTCGGTCAACGGACCCTCCTCACAACTCAATGTTCATATAAGGACCTTTTGTGCCATCTTTTTCATAAAAGGACCTTCCTCACAAGGTCGACCACTTAAAAGGATATTCCTCGCAAATTTTCCTTTAATTAATAAATAAAATTAATGATGAAAAGACTACATCACTGCACCATTAACAATGATGCTACATTGCTATATAATAGTACACTTTAACTTTTACACTCGTATTATTAATATATCCCATTTTGATTATTACGGAGTAATTTATACTTAAGGAAAAATGTTGTCAATTGAGATTATGTTAGTTTTATCTGAATTTATACCTTATTAATATCCAATTTTTTTTAGTTCTAACATATTAGATTAAAACACTTTAATGGTTGAAATAATGCATTACCAAACATGTAATGAAAAGTGTTGTTTTTTAAAAATAGGACTACATTGTAAAATAGATTGTTACTATTCACACTATAATTTGTGCTTTGTGAATCATACCACGTGTTTCAAGAGTTGTCTGGATGTATAGTTATCCTATTCCGTCGTAGCTAGAGAAAAAAAAGGGTATAGAGGAAGAATATAAATCAATCATATGGGTCATTTTAGGGCAAGCTTTTTGGTCATGTAAGAATATAATTGATCTCCCTCAAATTAAATTGAAGCATCTGTGGAATCTCATCAACCCTCAAAGAAATGAAAGAAAAGCAAATACTAGAAAGCATCCAAGGCTTTGACTATATTACTCTTATCTTTTTTTTTTGACACTCTATATTACTCTTATCTTGCATTAGTTGAAAATGTCGAATATATTCATCATTAAATTTGTTACATTTGCTATTCAATATGCACTTACAGTCTTACTAACTGTTGCCAAAAAAAAATACAGTCTTACTTACAGAGGAGCCATATTTACAAGGACTGCAGGATATTAGAGAAACATCTATCAACCGCATTATATAGAAACGAGCCCAAATTTCACAAAATGGATTCGAAATAATGATCACTAGATGAAAACCCGTGCGATGCACGGTTTTTTCATATATAAATCTCAAGATAATATATTTTCATATAGATTCTATGTTTTTTTTAATTATTTAATTTATTTTACTATCTAAAAGTTTTAGACAAAAAAACACATAATATTTTAATTAAAGTGTTATTGCCTATTACAAAAGTTTTTTTTTTTTTTTTTAAAAAAATGTAATTTATGATTCGACTTTTTTTTATTGTTGTTTTGTATTTTATCGTGGTTGTTAATTATATGACAACTGAATTTAAAAATATGAATAAATTGTAAATATGATATCTTTCAAAAATTTTTTTGTAAATGTGATATTATTTTATCTGTTACTTATTAGGATAAAATGTTTAATATGAAACGATATTTTTTTATTTTTAAATAATTTAAATCCTAAATCATTATTCGCTGTTTTTTAAAAGATAAAAATATTAAAAAATAATAAAATCATGTATACTATAGATAGAATTACCAACTTCGTTCACACCCATATCTTTTCCATCTAATCAAAATGGATAAATAAAATATGTTAGCAAAAATAAAATTTACATAAAATTAATCTTTATAGTCTTATAAAAGAAATCAATGTATATATTTACCGGAAGTGAAAAATTGTTGTGAAATTGATCTAAAAATTTTAATTGTACAAAATCAAATCTAGATCTATGCATTGGAATTTTATCATCATCCTCAATTGCCCGAACAATAATATTTTAAAAAATTAAATCATTATATATTTACCGGAAGTGAAAAATTGTTGTGAAATTGATCTAAAATTTTAATTGTACAAAATCAAATCTAGATCTATGCATTGGAATTTTATCATCATTCTCAATTGCCCAAAAAAAAATATTTTAAAAAATTAAATCATTATTTTGTTTTCACTAACAATGCGTGCGATATTGCTTCTTATTTGTAACGATTGAAAAGTATCTAATGGCGTAAACTTTTCTTTCAATTTATTTTGAACGAAAAGCTACAAAATTAGCTTTAATTGAGGCATGAACGCAATCATCCTGTAATTAAAAATAAAAATTAAGTTAATTTGATGGCTTGATTATGCTACCTAAATCACAAAAAAATTGTTTTAATCATAAAATTAATTAATAAAAACTAAAAAGGTTTATAAGAAATTTAAAAAATGTAAACGATTTATAAAGATATAATACCTCTTCGTACTTTGATTTTCCAATCATTTTTGATTGAATTTAATTTTCTGATTTAATTAGATCTACATGTAAAAACAAAATTCAATAAACAAAACATAAACATATAATCATTAAGTTTTCCAAATAAACACAATGTAAGCAATAATCACAAATATATACATTTAACACATGAAATTTAAAAATTAAACTAAGAATTACGCAATCATTGATAACCTAAAACGGACACAAAATTCGCTTGATTTGGTTTTGTATTGATATGAGATTTTATGTGAGTCGTAGAATGCGTCAATTTATAGTGGTAGGCATCACAAATTTTAATTTAATTACAATTTAAAAATAATTTTTTATTTCTTATCATAAATACTATAAAGATTATCTTAGATATATAAATCCTATATCTAAAGATGATTTTTGTAAAAGATAAATTTTAGTTTTTTAAATAAATTAAATCCTCATAAATCATTATTCGTTGTTTTTACCTACGTGGCAAATTTCTTAAATCTCATTCGTCGCTTTTATTTAGGTGGCAAGTGAATTTTTTAATTCTAAAATAAAATAGAATTCTAATTTTTAATTGGTCAAAAATATACCTTTGCTTATGTGGCGTGCCGAATGCTCTCAAAAAATGCCTACTTTATTTATATATATTAGATTAGATTTAAGGGGCTAAGGCCCTGTTCTTTTGAGCTTCTAGGCAGAGCAGGGCAGATTGAAGCAAAGCAAAGCAAAGCAGAGCAGATTGAAGCAGCTATTTTTAAGTACTATTTTTAAGCAGAGCAGGGCAGAACAGAGGAGATTGAAGCAGAGCAGAGCAGATTTCAGCAGAGCAAAGCAGCTCTAAAGAACGGGGCCTAAGTCCTTTATGCAGAGAGCTCCAAGAGCCGGAAGGAAAGGTCGGATAAGCCTGTTTTGAAGCCTCAGCCATCTGAGCTGGCATTGCAGATGTTTACAATGAAACGGACATGTCCTGCTTAAGCTCTGTATCAACATACTGCTTGACATATGAGCCGTAAAACGGGTGTGATGCTGTGATTGCTGTCCTCTACTTAACCAGAATGACAAAGCCATTCTTAAATCTTGATTTAATTTCTAAACCAAAATTCTTCAAGACAAATCTCAATTCTTTGTAGTGGAATAGAATGCAAAAAATCAGAATAGTATAGATTATTAGATCAACTTGTAACATGGATGAGTACTAAAAAATGTTCAAAAGTTCTACTTACCGGTTCATACTCTTGCTTCCAAGATTCTGTAAGCAGGTTGTCTTTTTTACTTTCCGAACATCAAACATTAGTAATCATAATTTTCCTCAACTTAAGCCATATGACAGTACAAATAATGTTAAATTGAACATATCAAACAGTAATATAACTTTTACAATGAAAAAAAAAATGCTGCAAGAAAGTGAGTTATTACTAACCGAGCACTCCAGGACCACCATGGTCTATGTTAAAGATGAAGGTGTGATCATAACGCGTACACTATTCACTGCCACCAATAACGGTTGTTTTGTTACCGGGCAGAAAAGTTCTGGTGTAGTCGTCGGCTACGGTCGACTATACTAATTTAACAATTTGAATCTTGATCGTTGATATGTGTATGATACATCTAAGCCACCCAAATCAATTTTTATTTAAAATTCATTGAAGAGTTGTTTGGTTGATTTATTTATGATAAAGGTGATTAAATTATACTGTAGCTTATAGTCCTTCAACAATACTTTAGTTTTACCATTTAACATGTTTAAGTATTTAAGCTCATGTCAAAAAAAAAAAAAAAAAAAAAAAAAAAAAAAAAAAAAAAAAACCATGGCAAACGCACCATATTGATCATTACTACAATTTACAAAATTACCACTATTTTACCCATAACAAAAAGATACTCCTTAAAATTAAAATTAAAAGCAAGAATTTTCAAAAATTTTTTGTTAATTAATTAATTGATGGCTAAGATTTTTACCAATATGGATTTTAATAAGTTAATATATAATCGATTGTAGCCGACGACTACACTAGAAGTTTCAAACCGAGTATATAGGAGTTGTTAAAATATTGTTCACATAAGTTTGAGCTTCAAATCAAACCTTTAATTTGGGTAATTCCAAGTTTCTCTTCTTGAGAAACAAGGAGTGTTTCTCAAGGGGGTAATATCGTCCGAATTGCTAAAAGTGTAAGGGTATAAGCGACTTTTGCCGTTGACTGCAAGGTTTGATCAGAAAACAGCCGTTACCCTTCAATTTCCTCGAAATTGCCCAACGTTAGTTGTTTAACTTCCTAATATTTTACCCTGCTGCAGTAAAACTAGCTAATTACTTTCTTAATCTTTTACCATGCTACAGTAGTTTTGTCCATTTACCTTTCTTCGTTTTTACCCTCATCTTGTAACCACTGAAGAAGTAATCGAACTCCCCTGCACACCTCAATCTTCAATCGCTTTGGGGACTGCCGCGGCGGCTTGTTGCAGGCGTGTTCGCTGGACCGGAAACCAGGTCGGAGGTCTTTGTATAGCCGAGAGCAGGGGACGGTGGTGGCGTGGGACGCAGCATAGGGATTTCTGTGTGAGGGTGAAATCGGGTCGCAGAGCGAAGTCTTCCCGGTGATTGCTAGCATCCATTGTGGCAAGGTTTGTTCGTATTCTTCTATATGTTGGTATGCTTCCTGGTTTTTTGATCTATATGTTAATGATGGAGTAATTAATACATGAATCTAGCTGAAGTAGGGGGTTTTCAATTAGGGGTTATCAATTAGGGTTTTTATTGTTGAAATGTGATGAATTAGGGTATTATCGATTGAGATGGTGAATCAGGATACTATTGAATCAGTTGGTGAATTAGGGTAATACCGATTCAGGTGTCCAAATAATTGTTCGACTTGTGTTTATTTGTACAGCAAAAGCTGGAATCAGGGAGGAGGGGGGGTTTGAATTAGGGTACGTAGTCGTACAAAAATGCGATGAATTAGAATATTATCGATTCAGATTTTGAATTAGGCAATATCGATTCAGGTGAAGTGTTGATGTGTAGTTAGCATAGGAATCCTGGTGAAGTGTTTTATTAGGAGGTATTGAAATAGTCTCTGTATACTTGGTTTGAATTGTTTTGCAAAATTAGTCGTTTCAGTTTATGCAATAAAAGGAGCATTGTAAATAGTTAGTTAAATTCATTTCATACACAGTTTACATACTCAATTTCAATTTTTTACATGTATATTCTTGATTAAAGGAGCAATGAATGTAGTTGAAATGTATGTTTGCAGGGTCCAGAAAGTTACTCAATGTCTTTAGATAGGTACCCCAGTAAACGAAAGCGCACTGTATGTGATGAATTCATGGTTAGTATATGGGCTGTCATTTCATGTGAGATGCATTGTATGTTTCGGATCTGTGATTTGTGTATGCTTTTTTGTTTTTGTGTTTAGGTTGATTCTGAGGGATCTAACATCAACAGTGACAAGGTATGAAATGTTTTTGAATTTTTTTTATTATTTGTTTGTTGCTTTGGTGGATATTGTGTACTATGTAGGTGTATGTGTTTGAACCCTGATTGTGCTATTGTAGGAAGAATCTGGGGAGGTGTCTTTCCAAAATTCTATACAGAAGAAGACAATCACCCTGCACCCCAATTTGTTTAAGGTTGTACTATGTTGTTGATTCTAATAATAGATTTATTTGTAGTTGGAACAATCACTTGGTTGGTAATCTTCTTTTACTGGTTTTTTTTTTTTGTTATGTGTTATTGAAAATCTTGATTTGTGTACTACGTTGTAGGATGATAGCTTAAGTCTTGGGGGCTGTGTCAAAGCTAGATCAGAGGTGATTTCGTGGCGAAGGCATTCTTGTAGCAGGGTAAGTGACAGTTGAGCCTGCCTGTGTTTGGAGTGTTATATATAGTCCATTATATTGATGTGTAATTTGATGTCGTGTTATGGTCTCAGCCCCCAAATATGAAATGCCGAATTGAGTCGTTTGGTCGCATATGCTAGAGTTTTGATGATCGTAGGAAACGGTGGGTAATTGAAATGGGATTTGGTGGGCTGCTGCATTTAGCATTTGACATGCATTTACCAAGACTGTTGGCCTACTGGTTGATGACCCGGGTAGACCCGATAAGCCAGAAACTGATAACTTCTAGTAGGGAGTTTAAGTTCTCAAAGAACCAAGTGAGATGGGTGTTAGGCATCCCAAATGGTTCCAGACCTGTTCCGTCTGCTAAAACTATGACTGAAGAGGGTCGTCGCAAAGTGCAGAACATTTTATTAAGGTATGGGAAATCTTGGGAATCAAAGTCTAGTAAACCTAGTGGCCGTGTGTACACGTCTGTAGGGATACCTGTTACCGGGATGATGATGGATCGTCTTGAGGGGTATTTTGGGGAAGATGAGGAAGAGGTTTTCAAGACTCTGTTCTTAATTGTGGCGCTAGAAATGGTGCTGTGTCCAACTCAGTCACCCAGGCTTGCGGCTGATCTTCTTCCCGCTATAAGCTGTGCAATGGAGGCGGCTGAATATGATTGGTGTGGGTTGGTTTTGTCCAAGTTCATGGACAGTGTGACTAGTTTTGCGAGACGGTTCTATGCAACTGGTGTAGCTGGTGGTTGTGGTGGATGTTCAATCTTTGCTGTTGTATGTTCTTCATGTCTTGAAATGTTTTATATTGAATTGTATTGTTTATTGTATATTTTGTATAACTTAATGAATTTCGGTGTCAGATTTTTTACTTGGATCGGTTGGATAGGGATCCGGTGGAGTGGGATGCCTTTCCTCGAATTAAGGTATGGAACATGCAACAGATTGGGAAGGCATCTAAGTCTGATAAGTTAAGTTCAGGGGACTTTGGGAAATTAGGGGTAAGTTCTTGTCCGAATTCAATTGAACTTATTCCTTAATTTGCTTATTCCTAGTATGAGTTGATTTGATTTATGGTAATTGAAATACATGTAGTTGTTGGATGTAGCCTATGGTGAACAACATCCCAGAGATGCAAGGGATACTGAAGGACCTTCCAGACGTGAATTAGATAAAGTAAGGGTTGATGTTACCGTTTCCATAAGACAATGTTACTGCTGCATATTTATGTCTGACATTGACTAAATTACGTGCTACTACAGGAATTGCCACAACCTGGAGTAGGATTTATGTACCGGCAACGCAGGGGTAGAACGGCTTCCCGCAAGGGCTCCATGAAGAAGAAGATGAAGTCCATTTCACCATGAGTATTATTCCTTACCAATCCGTCTTTTAATTTTTTTTCCACTGCAATACACTATGTCCAAAGCTCTTGCTTCGGTTTGTCTGCATGCCTTGTGTAATAAGGGACTTTACTTCAAACTATTGTCTTGTACTTTAATCCTTGTCATTGCGATTGTCTTCCTTCAACATTTTACCTATACATATGCCTCTCCTCAACACTATTATTTTAAAAAAAAATAAAAAATAAAAAAAACAATACAAATAACAATTATGTAATGGGACAAAGGGGCCAAATCCTTTACTACTTTGCAAGTTGCCCAAATAGTGATTTGGACAAAAACCATTACTATTTATTAAGAGGTCCAAACTGGAAACACTGAATTTGTTATTTGGACCAACACCCCATTATTTTGTAGCAAGAGGCCCAAATGGTTTTTGCTTCAGTAAAGTGGCACAACTTCACCAAACCTTTATGTGTTATTCAATCAACTGTGAATGAGTTGATATATGATACATCTCAGAAATTTGTGATTCTCTTTCGTGTCTGCATATTTAGAGATGGTTATTGTAAATCTCTATGGCAACACTTTAACAACAAACACAATTAGAGCCAACACTCTTCCCAAATAGGTTGGCCCCCTATGTAAGGTGTAGTTGTGATTAGTTTACTTAGCCCACATATACACATTTCTATATTTGAAGAGGCCCAATGGATTTTTAAAAACCAAATCACATTACATATATAGAACCGAACCTGATTACAAAATGGGGCATTAACACCAATGGTTTTACAACACAGTGATATTACATAGCATTCTACCATGGTGCTTTATAAAAGGCATACACAATAGGATCACAAAGCATAAACTACATCTGAATAGATCTAAATACGATGAAATTGCCAGCTAGATCCGGTTTCTTGTTGGTCATGAAGATGTAACCTTGTGCTTCTGTCGAATATGATAACAATGAACCCCCCTATTGGTCCACTCTCCGACCTCCCTATGATATATCGACCATACCCTTGACATATTACTCTAGCCATGTTAATTGACACCCTTGTCTCAGTGAGAATTAGTGTGTCAGGTAGGTGAACCTCAATGATGTGCTTGAAATTTCCCATGAACGTTTTTCTTGCCATATCACGACAATTCCATGCCACGATCTTATGACAGTTGTTCTCTCTTTCTTTGGCTTCAACTTGGAATGTTGTGGTAATTTTTCTTCCATCTAACGGGTTGCTTGTAACCAACCTTGAAATGAAAGAGACTCCTTGTACCACAAACGGACCACGTACATTGATTAGCTTGATATCGTTTGAGTCGCTGTATGTATGTAGGCGGTGTAACCCGCTTGTGAGGGTGCAGCATTCTCTCAAGCGTGGTAGCACAGAGCACGGGTCAACAATATTTTTAATTGACTTAGGAATAACATGCTCGTATCCGTCACCGGCTGCACCTCCGTCTGATTGTAGAACCCAACGAATAGCAATTTTCAACGCGGCTGGTAGCAAGGCTAAGTCGGATAAGTCAGGCACATGTGCAGGTGTGAACTTGTTACCCTTTCTTATCACCAACAGGTCACCCTTGCTCCTTCTACCCTCAGCAATGGCAGATGCAACGTCCCGTGCTCGTATGAGCTGGGTTGGCACTGCAGCCCCATACCCGAGGGTGTATGACTTTATCTTACCCAAGAACCCACTTCCATTGAAGCTGCTCCCCCCTATAGGTTGTCTGAGTCTCTTCTGTATTTGCACTGAGTTTGTGTTTACTATGAATAATGGGATTGGTTTTTTGGTGTTGCAAAGGAATTTTTTTTATCTGCGAAGACAGTGATCACTGATCTATTTGGATCAACACTCACAATGCACCTCACAGGGATTGGGAGTTCATCTAGACCCATTTTTTTTTGTGACAGACAACACTATGATGACCACTATGTTTATACTTGGGGATAATTTTTTGCCGCCAAAAATAGTAGATTATACCCGCCATATTTCAGCCAGTTATGTATCATTATTTTAGTGGCTTCACGTGATTTATGAAGTATTGTGTTTTGTCCTTTTTTGTTTTTTTTGTTTTTTTTTGGTTTATGTTTTTTTAAAATAAGTCAATATTTTCTATTCAACTTAACTTGTATTCTCACCACTCACTTTGTTTATTGCTAAAATACAGTAGAATATATATTTCCCAAACAAAAATGTGGTAATACGTGTCTTATTTTGTGAAAAATCCAATTTCTTATATAATACTAAAATCGAAATTACTCCGTAATAAGGATACTTGGCAACATAAACATAGAAATTTACCCTCCAATAATACTTGCTAAAAATAGTTGGTTTTCCTCCACAGTAATCCTTTGCTTTTAAAATTATAACTTGTAAAATGGATTGCCGCTGATTTTTTGCATTTGCTTTACAAATGAACCAAAACTACTTTAATATTTAATTGTTCGATATAATTCATATGTGCAATTTTAAATGAATTATTTTTGGCTTTTTTTACACAAAATATATCCACCTGTTAATTAAAATATTGGATATAATTTTATACATAGTATTAAAAATTATTGGCTTTACTACTAGTCTTAAAAATTAGGAAAAATTCACAACAATAATCTTAACTATGACCCCTCTGCCCATATTAATCCCAACTATAATTTATTTGCAAATGAATTGATATGTGGCTTGGGTGTATGTGATCTGTGGTTTTAACCTTCTTATTGCCACCCCTACTATAGTACTCAATTACTCTTGTGCCTTGTTGTAACTGTGCTCAATACGTGTATGAGTCACTAATTATACTCATTTTATCGCACAAGCACGTGCTTCCTAGTAAACACAGTCATAGTTCTTAATTATTTCTCATTATGTGTATCTCACAAATCCTTTTTATTTTTTTTTTTACATATTTTTACTGTTTCTTTTTTTCCCTATTTTTTTTTAAATTATACTCTTGTTTTTGGATTTACTGTGAGTGTTTGTTTGCAGGTGATTAATTAATTGAGTCGGAGTGCCTTTCTCCATGATAAACACACATAATAATAAATTACTAAATTACTAGTCCGAATACCGAATAACTCATAAACACACATAACATTAATTTACTAGTCTGAATACTTGATACACCAGCAGCAACTAATGAAAACAGGAACCCAACTACACATTACACGCTTGTAATTAGACGCCAGCCTTGACAGATACACCAGAGGTAGTTGAACTTAACTAAGATACACAAACAACTAAGATAAACAAACACACACACAACTAAACATATTAAATTAAATAGGGATGAGTTATGGAAATAGAACATAAAGCTTCTGAAAAGATTCCAACCAACAGATCATTCCTTCCAGCCCTTCTCCTGCATAGATAAACCAAAAAAAGAAGGCTCATAAAAAGCTTATTATATACTTCTTTCACATTAATTTGTGATAATTTATGCACTAAGCAAAACATAAAACTCACCGATCAGCTATGATGTTAGCCTCACACCCCAACTGCTCTCATTGTAGCCAAGACACGAAGGGGAATATCAGATACAGAGACATGAAACGTGCCTTCAAACCTTGCTGGGTCCCAGAAAACCACCGTTCCCCCGTGTAAGCCAAGCCCTGGGTCCATTTTCCAGCTCAAGGTGGTTCCCAGTGACTCAATAATCCGTGTGCAGTTTGTTTCCTGGGCTCCAACTTCAGTCACAATAATCAAGGCAGGATTGTGGGTTGCAACCACCTCCCGAAAATGTGGCTTAAAAGAAGGTCTAGTAATACGGCGGCCATTCCACAAAACAACACTAGCACCGTATTCCAAAGTACGCTTGCCTTCCTCCCTCTTCGAAAGCAGCTCGACAGTGCAGTAGCGGCTAAACGGATCATCGTCCATGAATTGGTCACGGACCACATTGAAAGTCAGGCACGTCATAGGGCTTCGAACCTGAGGCACAATAACTTGTTTACACATTATACTTCATATAAAATTAGAAAATTAAAATGCAGCACAGTACCGACTAATTAAACTTATAGGGGATGATGATTACCTGAAAATACAGGATGTCATCAGTGTAGGATCCAAAGTCACAGCTGAACTTCTCTCCAATTGAGTAAATTGGGCCACTTCGACGGATTTGGGGCTTTGGATCTATCTTATCTGCCAGCTTCTTTGGGACCAGATGGGTTGTTCCATCGTACTCAACATCTTCTCCTTCTTCGAGTTCCTCAATAACGGCCTGAACATCAGCTGAGCCAATTACATCCGCAATGTTAGGAAAGTGGGCAGGGGCGATGTCTCCAACATTGTTAACCATCATCACTTTGTCCAGCATTGCCTGCCTCTCTACTGGCTGGGCAATGATAGCACGAAGGATGTCAGCGGGTATTACCTTCGGAGTTAGGCGACCAGTGTCACTGAAAAAGTACACATAGTCATTGAAGTTCATTTCTGGGGTTGGATTGTCGTTATGTTTGAATAGGTGGAGGCTAGGAAGTGGTGTCTCGCCGTAAAAGCCAGGAGGGTATGGTATGTCACTAGCCATGGCTGAAGGTGAAGGTGGCGAGCTTTTTGGTTTTGTAAAAGGCTCTTTGCAATTGTCTAAGAGAGAAGTTCTCTATGGGTGTACAACTCGTAATGTGACTTGTTTCCACATTTGTAGATAGATTTTGGGGACCACCAGTCACTTTAGCAAATTTTTTGTTGTTAAAAAAATTTACACATGTGCATATTAATACACCAGTCACCTAAATTGAGTGAGTTCTCGTGTGTGATCAAACTAATTGTCATTAAAATTTAATCGAAAATATTATGACCCTAATATTAGTGAATACATTTTGAAATTATGATATTAATATTAACTTTTTAAATGAATTTGTCTTAAACATCTGACTTAAACTGACATAATATTAGTAAAGCATTTAATTGTTTTCCAACTTTTTACCCCCACACACTCATATTTCCCTCATATTTCCCATATTTCCAATTCTATACCTTTGATTTTTAACTAATATATACCCATATCACTTTAAAAATAAAATAAATCAATTAAAAAATTAGGACCACCATGTCATAATTATCACTTACCATTTCTTTTGGTTTCACTTACCACTTAAATTCCTTGTTATGAGCACGAGTACACTGTAATAATCTTCATCATATTCTCGTTCGTTTAATGAACTTTTAACTAACAAGATTGGCAACGCATTAAATTAGCAAAAACTTTTATATACACCCGGTTTACACTAATTTTAGTGTACATAGAGCATTATAAGGGTAACTTTTAGCTGATTTTATGGTAACTTTTTGTTTTTTTTTTGGGTAACTTTAAACCTAATACAATGTTTATATAAATAGACAACAAGAAAAGTTTTATAAAAGAGATTTAATTACATTCAATCATTAACAATTGATTTTTAGTCATATAAAATGTGATTCTTTACTAATAAAGCGTATTTATTTTTATTTGCATTGGGTTACTTTTATACATATTGGAGTAACTTTTATTTATTTCAAGGGTAACTTTTGATCATTTTAAGCTATTTTTATAATAGATGTACAATAATTATTGTACACCCGATTTTTTTAAAAGTTTGTGTTAAATTAGTTAATGAAGGTTGAATTGAAAAGTAAGCATAGACACTACATTGAACAGACTGTACCACGCTCGATTTACTAGCTAATACTAAACAATAAAATAACTATACGATAATGCACACACGTCACCAAAAAGCAGTAATCACCACCTACCAACATATAATTATACAATATCATAATTAATTCAATATAAATAGCTCGATAGCCCGAGACTACATTCACAAATATACCAAACTCGAGGATAAAATTAACTTCACACTCTTTGAGAATAACCTCGAATAATAGTACAACCCCTTTTACTCAATTAACTGATCGTACCCAATAAGTGTGCCATGGTTGTTGTTCTATACCTAGCCTTGCCTTGGACATGAGTAATTCATATAACAACCCGACAAGTATAAAAACTTAAATACTCTGTATAACTAGAAAATAAACACATTGAAGCAGACCACGTACGGGCCAATTCCCACTGTAGGGGACCATAGACAAATTAATAATAAAGATTGTACCTCATTCTTAAATCATGATTATCATCCTCTTACCAACATGTCAAGTATTACCAACATGTCATGTACTAATGTATATAATGTCGAGCTTCAAACTAAGAACAAAATATAATTCTCAACCTTTTGATTGCTTACACCGATCAAGTAACCATTCACAAATCAATAGACAATATCTCCAAAAAGGCACCAATTCCCAAATCACATAACAATTCGAATCATACAAAATATCAACGCTTAGGATAATAATACCACCGATCAGTCATTCATTCTCAACCCAAAATGATACTTTCCATTAATAATCCTAACTCGTAGATAAAACACTACTCCCTATGGAAATAACATAAGAAACTCTAGGAATTATTACACAATCAATAACAAAATAAATAAGAAGAGAATTTAATCATATATTACGACATATTAACAAATATATATATGTACGAAACGTAATTATACAGATCGTAAAATTAACACATAACCGTACATATTATAGTACAAACTTCTCAATGAAAATTGTAGTGTTAGTACACATAAAATAATACAATCAAAGTAATCAAACATCTCCAAAGTGATACAGTGTGATTACGAAATTATAATTTATAGACATACAACTTTAAAGATTAAATTTGTCTGATAACCTTTCAAATCGAAGCACCAAATAGATTATATAATAGAGCAAGATGTGTAATTATTAGGGTTTTAGGATACTTTATAAAATACAAAAAATCCTATTTAAGCTTATTTAAACGAAAACTTTCTGTTTAAATAACCCTATTTGGATAGGAGTTTGGTCATTTCGACCAAAATCTAGAAACGCAAAAAAGAAGTTGAATACAAACTGACCATTTCATTATTCAACGGATCAACCTTAACTTAATAATCAAAACCGTAATTGACCTAACCGAAAGCATCCGCACCGTACTCAACCCGATCCAAATTCATAAACAAACCGAAGTTATCCGGTTACATCCGTTTGAAACCCGATCCATAGTTATTCGAACCGAAAGTGAACCGATCCGGAGTTCACCTGACCTATATCCGATCGGGTCTCGATATACCGTGACCCGACCCGCCCCGATGCAAAAGGATCATTTAGATTTGAACATATCCGACCCGAACAGACCCCACCCTAAAATACACCCGGTTATCCGAATTGACACCTGTACGCATATCCTTTTGTTTATCGATATATAATTCTACTTTTATTTTACCATTTGGACCTATCAAATAATTTGTAATTAAATGTTTAGTTTAACAATTGATTTCCAAACAATGTTAATTAGGCAACTATAAACTATTATTTTTGAAATATATTCCACTTTGAAATAAGGCATTTTGTGTATTTTGTACTGATTTTTGAAATCTGTGGGGTCCGATTCATATTTTCAAAGCATGTCCACACCAAACATGCTCACACTACTGCCATAAACCCTTTCAAACACATTTCAACCACCATGGCTATGTCCACCAAGCGTAATTCAATTGTTTCCCAATTGGCCAACTTACAAACAAATTGTTCAAACAATATCAAATACCATCCTAGAACCCCCGTTTTGTATTTTCATTGTGTTGTTGCATCTGAAGAAGCCGAAATCGAATTTAACACCATCAAGTACTACTATAATGACCAGGACATGAGTGAGTTTAACCAAGTTCCTAATTACATGCTTCATCGAGAACTATGTTCATCCCCCGAGTTGGGATCGAGCTATGGGACTCCCTTCCGCGTCATGACGACAGCTGACGATCCTGGTGCTATTCTCCCCGCGTACATGCCGCTGATTAGTGATGTGGAAGATTATACTCATAAGGGTGTTGCTGTGTTCATGCGGTGGTATTGTTTGAGGATATGTCCACATTCGCCCTATTACATTCCTATTGAGTTGGTTTCGGTTTTTGACCTTAAGGTTATAATGAACCTAGACCACGTGCCTACTTTCGCACTTCCTAAGTATTTCAGCGACGTTGTTGTAGGCGCAAACAAACTTGGTATCCATGTTATGGAGGTAAAATCGTCCATATCCGTGGTGTACCTTACGGTCCACTCGGATATAACACGGTTCAGCGGTACTAGGTATTTCAATATTGGAATAAGTTCGGAAGAGAGTAGTGTATGCTCAAATAACCTCATATTCTCGAAAGGTAGCGTTTTTGTAATTTGGAATTTAAGGAGCGTACATAGACCGTCCTTCCGAGAAAATTTTAAGAACATTAAAGACCGTTATAGCCCTGCGGTTGTGCTAATGACCGAGGCGAGACTAAGTAGGCCAATGTTGTCATTCTTCCGGAGTCAATTGGGTGGCATGTACGGCTTGGAATACGTAGGTCCTAACACTGGCCTAGGCGGTGTTCTTTTGGCTTGGAATTGCAATGTCCAGCCATATTTTACAAGGCAGCAGGGCACACTATATGGTCATATAGTGTCAATTAGTATTACTGTAAGTGTGTAATTAGTTGCTAATTGAGTTTAATTTTGTGTTATTATTTTTGGATACATTACTGACCAAATCTTTTTTGACATAGTTTTTCAATTTGCTACATAGTTGCATATGAACACACAATAGTAACAATATTTTCCAACTTTAAAAAATTATAATAAACAACCTTTAAAAAAAATATTTGATATGGGTACATGTGTAATGCTCACCATAGACTTTATCCACTTGTGAGAAGTTTTTCATTTAGTAAATTAAATTACTATGTAATCCACCTAATCTGTTTATTGTTTTATTCAATGCCAACATAGGGAAAAAAAAAAACATGTAGGACATTCTTTTGATAGTAATTTAAATTGTATTTTATTAGTACTTGTTAGTGCCCTTTCTAATACACAAATAAGCAAACAGGAAATAATCAAATTCACCGTCGTTGTGATTAATTTTGATTTTTTGTTATTCGTACTTGTTATTGTTTTTTTCCCTTGGGAATTAAAAAAAAAATAAAAAAAACAAACAAAAAACAAAATAAAGATAAACCTAACATATATCTACTCTTTTTCAAATGTAGCCCCGGATTTCCATGGAAGGTGGTACAGCTTTGCCCATATCTTATGGCAGCGATTTCATTGAAGGGTCAGACACCGACGAAGACGGATACGAATATTTCTGATTTATGATTTTGACTACACCTTATAGCTATGTTGCAGGTATAGGCCCACTCCCATATATTTGGCTACTAGCTTCCTTATTTTATGATGTACTTAATGTACTGCCATATGGTGACTCTCACTTAAAAAGGTATCACATGTGTCTTTCCCATTGAGTTGGTTGTTCTACTCGTATACGTATATATACGTCCCTAAATATGATTGTATTCTAATAGGTACATGATGTCGTATTTTGTCCTATTATGAAACTTATTTTTAGTATAAGAGCTATTTTATAACGACCAAAAAAACACACACATTCATCCACTTCATTTTGCAATTTTTTAAAACTAAACTAACCACGTCGTAAACAAACAAGTATGGCGAGACGTGCACGTAGAGCCGATGGTAGTCCGGTTCTTATGTTCGTTGCTCAGCCAAAGGGTTTAGAGCCTGAGTTTGATTTTACTACGTTCGATTACTTTTACGAATGTGAGGCTGGTGGTAACGTGGTCCTGACCACTTTATCAGCTGAGATGCTAGGTAGCCTAATGCTAGCTCCAAGCACAGCTAACTTGCACCACCATAAGTTGAAAATGCGTAAGATTGGCGGTGATGGTACCTTATTACCAGCCCACTTGCCAAATATAAATGACTGGTATCCGCTTAGGTCTGAGTTCAAACAATTTGTTAGGTGGGCTTTAGGAGTGTATCCATTTAGTGGCCCGGCTAAGCCAAGGAAACTGTTGCCAGCAATGGCTGCACTAGATCCTATCCCGGTGTTGCCAATAGTAGAAGCTGAACCATTTAAATTGGATATGTGGCCTCTCCGACTGCATATGGCCACATATTCTGATGGATTTCAGCTAATAACGACACCCGACTTCCCCAATGCAATCAACCTCGCTGTATCGTACACCCAAGATACTAAAAAAAAACCGGGCTACCATTCGATAGACCTGGACTCGTTGTTCCTACTACCTGAAAGTAGTGTAAGCCCCCTCCCACTAGAGATCAAAATTGTGTGCTGGAACGTGCGTGACCTGGCACGTGAAACTGTAGTATCTAATTTTTATGAAATGTGCGCGTTTCATGATCCATCAGTGGTGATCCTAACTGAGGTTAGACAGCCATATGAAAATGTACAAGACATTGTCCGTAGGCTACATGGGAAATACGAATACATCCACTGCCCTGGTGTTGGCCTTTGCGGTGGTGTTATAGTAATGTGGATGGAGGAGGTGTTGAATGTGCACCGCCCCTTTGGAAGATTTGGTAGCCTTGAGCTACGCCTACAGGTTACTGTGATATTTCTTGACACCAATTTCATAGTGTTACTAGTGAAACTCTGTAATAATGTTATATTTTTATTTTTATTACAAACCTAATTTTTTTTTTACTATTGTAGGGTCATGCACCATCGAGGAAGAAGCTATTTTAAAGTAAAAATTAGCAAAGGGGAAGGAACCATCAACAAAGCTCAAGAAATAATTATGCGCGGACTAAGTAAGACTTGCCAATCAAGTAACTAATATCACCGTATCAATAGTGATGGCAGTATAAAGTTTGTTAGAAGTGTATGGATTAGGAGGTTGAACCTTAACTATTTGTGTTATTTGTACCTTATTTGGGAAACATCGTGTCTTTCATTTTAATTTTATCGTGCGCGATTTTAATCTTATTAATTCCGCCTTTTATTGATCCAGTGGCGTATCCAGGAATTTCGAACCGTGGGTTCGGAATCTTAAAAAACAAACGATGCTCATATATTAATTAAATATTCAATACATAAGTTCAAATTTTTTTATTGCAAATGGATGGATTAACCAGTTACAAAATTTGGTAAAAAAAAATAATAATACGTACTAAAGGATAAAAATAATAATAATATTAGATAAGTATAAAGCAAGTAGAATAAGGAACTCAATAATATTTCTTCATGCGTAATTCACCAAATACAAAAAGCCATATATGTAGGCTAACAAACAACAAGTAGTAAGCTAAAAAACTGATAGTATAATGCCATGATTAAACCCACTAAATAAACTCATCAGGAAGAACAACGGAAGAAATCGAAAGGGGGAAAAAAAAAACAAAATAAATGAGAGCAACTGGTCTCGAACCCATGATCCATAGAGGAGCCTCACTACTCTATTAGTCACTCCCTTACCAATGTGCCAGACTTACATATTTAGTTATTTAATTCACAAAAATTTCTTTTAACCTTATTTTTTTTTGTGTTTTTTTTAAAAAAAAAATTAATCAAAACTTATAATTTTTTCCCAAAAATCTGGGGGTTCAATGAACCCCCTTGAACCCCCCTAGATCCGCCAATGTATTGAACACAACACAAATTGCGTAAATAGTTTAGAAATTATGTGCACGGGTTATTGATTTATTTACGACAGGAATGTTTGAGTAACTATATTGGTATCATGAGATAAGATATAATGCAACAATAACTTGTAACCCCTTTTTATTGATATTATTTTACCAAATTTTTGTAACAAAAATAAGGTGATTAGATGAACCTGATTAGATGAACCTGCAAAAAAATAAAAAGATGATGGGATAGCTGAACAAGTCTTTACCTTTAGGAAGATTTTATCTTTAAAAGAAAAAAAAAAATAGTCCAATCAAAACATAGACTACTCATAATGTCATAGAGAATACAATCGATTTTTTTAAAAAAAAAAGTTTACCCTACTAATTGTGAACGCTTCGTATAAATTTTACCAACTAAATTAATAAGCAATATCTACAACCGAGTAATAAACAGTATATGATAAATTAGTTAATAACCATTATTTTTTATAAATATTTGTACTCCGTTTAAGATTTTTTCGTACTTGAACAAAGATAGAGTAGGAAAGCTGAAATGTTTATTTTAAAAAAAAAAGTTTAACCTACTAATTGTGAACGACTAAAAATAATACGACCGGATTAAAAATAAATGCTCGTTAATGAGAAACATAATTATTGTGAAGTAAATTCGCTATAATAAAACTAATGATGTGCTCGATAAACATATTACTTAAGAGGTCATTATTAATTTCCAAATATGCGTAGGTAGTAAACGGTTGTTCCTATGTTGTTCGTTTATAAAAAATTTAGGGATCGCACTACGATGTGGAATATTTTTTACTTACTACATAAGCTAAATATAATCCATACTCAAACAAAATTAAGATTACTAGTAGCTTTTGGCCTCCAAAACTTTGGAATCATAATGTTACAAAATTGTGGTTTTGGAAAAGTTATGGGTATGGTTCAGTTCCGCATTGGAACCAAGGACATTGGTGATGAAGCTGTAATCTTGCTGTGTTGTCGCATCAAGTAAGGCATGATTACTAGTAGAGGAGAAGAAGCAGGAAAAAGGGGTTGCAATACAGGCAAAAGAAGTGGTATTCTAAGCTTTGCGTGTTGGATAAAGTGTCGAGTGAAACTGATAGCTTGGAGAGTGAGTTGGACAGGTTGTTGGTGAAGCTTCATCAGTATGCAATGCATTAAATCCGTACAACTATGTACAACTATACCAGCTATTTACCATGCTTATGGTCTTTTCCCATGCAAAGTTAGGCTGTAGGGGTTAATATAGGGTGGCTAAGAAGAAGAAATGTCAGCCACAACGTGACAAGAATCCCCAAAAGAAAGGGAAACCTTTGCAGGGGGTTGGATAAGAACAACAAATGTCAAGTCACTAACTAATGAAACAAATGGATGGAATATGGAAAGTGAATTGCAAAAAATAAGGAATAGGAAAATCAGAATCCTATGTGTTCATGTATGAACATAGCAATGGGCCGGCCCAAAAAGTGGGTTAAAAGCTAAAATTGTCATGATCAATTAACAAATTCCTTGTCAAAATTAAAACTTCAAATTTAGAAATAACTTGAGTGATAAGTAACACTCAAATGATAAGTAATACAAGTACAATGAGTTAGTTGGTTAAAATGAGAGTGAAATTAAGTCCACTCTGTCATTAAATTAACCATAAAGTTAGTAAACTTAATGGGAAGATGCTTGAAAAAGTTAAATGCTATGTAATAGCAAGAACGAGTTTAGATTAAAATAGTAATGTACTATATATTAGCAAGAACGAGTACAGTGTTTGGGTTAAGTTGGGTGAATATATGGGGTCGCTAAGAATAAGGAATGTCACCGTATTGAATAGGGTAAGTAGGGTAAATAGGGCAAGAGGGAACAAGAAATGTAAAAAAGTTAATGAATGGTTGATTAAAAATATGAAATTAAAACCCAAAAAGTGAATGCATCTCACTAAACGTGAAACAAATTTTTTAAAAAATAAAGCAAACATTGTGTGGTGAAAGTATTAATTTCAGTGAATTTGGAAAAAATTGTTAAGTGAAATCAACCATAAGGTTAATGCGTGATATTATAAGGTATTGTAATAAGAAACTTGTTACAATGATGTTATAGATAAAGAATAAATAAATAATTAAACTTACTACTATTATAAGTGATATTAGGTCAAGTGAGATAAGGAAGTTAGATGTAGGTGGGGGCGTCCATTGAGTTTTCGGTTTGGATTAAGGGCAGATCCCCAAATCCGATCCGAGCCGAAATAAATTTGGATTTGAATTTTCAAAACAAATCCGATCCAAATTCCTTACCACGTCCAATCTGATCCAATCCGAATTATTATTTGGTTATTTGGAACCAAATACTTTTAGCCGAATGTGCAAAGTAATCACTCCAAATCAATGCAATCCGATCCGATTTAAATTAGATCCGATCAAATTTGAAAATTCGATTTGAAATTAATTGGATTGGAATTTGGTTTTTATCCAGATAGTGTAAATGAAAATGTAAAGTAATGACACGTATTGCAAACTAGATGCCATCAAGTTACCAATCCGAGAAGCCGAATGGGCAAAGTAATCACTCCAAATCAATCCAATCCGATTCGTTTTAAATTAGATCCGATCGAATTTGAAAAATCGAATTGAATTGGATTGGATTGGAATTCGGTTTTTTATCCAGATAGTGCAAATGAAAATGTAATGTAATGACACGTATTGCAAACTAGGTGCCATTAAGTTAAGCGAGACAACAGAAGTACATAAGGAATTCAACTTTTAACAAAGCATATTACATAAATTGTACAAATTAACTAAAGTGTACGGCGACAGAATCTAATTAGGTGAGGTCAGAGTTAAATAATGTGAGAAATATAAAATTACGTGAGGGAAAAAAAGTAACGAAGCTGATTATAATGAAAGGTTAAATTAAGCTTAGAAGATCAAATGTAATGACACTTAGTTGATTTGAAAACAACATTTAAAAATATAACCAAACGATTAGGCGACGAATAATTAATCATATTTTATAGGTTGCCGTCTGCATATTCCTTTTTTTTTTTTTTTTTTTTTTAACGCGACCGTCATCGTATTGAAGTTGTATATTAATAAAAAAAAATTGTGCTTTTTAATAGATGCAAAATAATTTCACTTTTGTACACGTTTTATATTTTACGATACTAACGAATTCCACACTTATAACAAAATGTTATACACGAGTACAAATATCACACACACAATGTTTGCTTTGCAATATCCAATCACCTCTATATAAACACATGGAGTAACTCCACTTCAACATACTACGCAGAAACCTTTACCCTCTCAATCAAACAAAGCAAAAAAAAAAAAAATATGATGAATCCATTATCCCTTTCCCAGGAGAGTAGCGAATATGAGGGTGACTCCACATCCCCCACCGAGAGTAACACCTCAACTGCGACACATCCTCGTCGCCGGAAGAAGCGGATGAGGCCACGGACCTCGCTTTTGGAAATGGCCTTGGCTGGTAACACAGTTGCCCGGCTAAGGCAGAAGCGCCTTGCTAGGGAGCGAGCTGCTTGGAATGCCAAGCCAGGGGAGTCACTTCCTGGCTCTGGAAACCATGATGCACCACCTACTGTGGCGGATGGGGTGGCATATGGTAGTAATGATGTCCCTGATGCGGTCGTTGTCGCTCATGGAAACGCTGGAGCACAGCACCATGAGAACGGAGAAGCTGAGCATGCTGCTGCACCTAGTGCAGTGGCCGATCCAGGTCCAGCTAATGTCATACTTCCTGCTGGAGACCCAGTAGTTGTTGGCGAGGGTAGTGCACAGGTGGGCCCACCGGTGGTTCTGAACCAGCCACCAGCAGGTGGGGTTGGGCAGAGTATTACTGTCACAGTAAAGTGCATGAAAGCAACTGATCCCGGGATTGAATACCGCATGAGGGTCAGTCAAACTTTCCAAAGGGTTTACTACGACTACGCTGAGAAAGTGGACCGTCTCCCTAGCGACTTCACACTCAGGAATGTGAACGGCGTGGTTCTGATCACAGACACACCTGCGAGGGTTGGTGTTCGCGACGGTGATGTACTGTTTGTTCGCCCTGAGGTAATATTTTTTAATTTCATTTTCATTTCGTCCATTCAATAATAATAGCTCATGGAGATCTAACTCATTAAATTAACCCAATATATGCCCCAGAATCCAGATTTCAACATGGATGCAAGGATAAAGCAGTTATGGATTAGGGATGTTCGAACCCGTCCAGTGAGGATGATGTTCCATGTTCGAGTTAACTGTCATTTCAGGAAGCTATTTCAAATGTGGGGTGAGGAGATGGGTGTGGATCCAAATGACATAGTCATGATGCATGAGAACAAGTTACTCAGCCCATACCACAGCGTGCGCACTGCAAGAGTGAAGAACGATGACGAGGTCTTCGTTCTCACCAACTGTTAGTCCAGCCAGTTAGAAGTTTGATTTTGTCCTTGTCATAGTCATTATAAGCTTGATTGTTTCGTAAATTCGGTGACAAGGTTGATGGTTTTTGGTCTCTAAGCATGTAAAAAGTAAGTTTCATCCCTTTGGCTAATTGTACTGCTGCTGCCTTTTGTAGGATTTATTGTAGCCTAAGAGGGAAGTCTGTATCTAATTAAGGTGTAGTAAGCATTGCTTCAGGCAATGATTAGGTGGTAGTTGTAGTTGTGTAATATAAGTATTAAGCAATGAAGTGTGCTGGTTTATGTTTATGAAATAGCTTGTGTACTAATGGTATAAGTAAAGAAAGCATCATAGATTAACCAAAAATAGACAATGCAACATGTACTAAACAAAAAATAAAAATACGCCTCCACCACACATTAAGCAGCATTATAGAGAACGAACAATGAAATAAAAATTAAAAGTTAGTATATAATGCATAAAAGAACATTACATTAGGGAGAACTAAACAATGAATTTTAGATTAAAAGTTAGTATATAGTGCATTATAAGTTGGAAATAATATAAATTCAAAATAAAAAGGCTGTAACTGTATTTGGGCGGAAGTGAAAGAATTGGGCCGGCCCTAAACTACATAAGTAATATATGATATACTAACTCCGGGAAAATACTTTACATTTGTTCTCAATAATTTTCAGAAAATCCATCACACATTGGGCCAGCCCAGTAGAACAGAAGACTGAAGCCTTTCAGAATTTCGAGATCCATATATCTTTTCAAAAAAAAAAAAAAAAGGAATTTCGGGATCCATATATAAACAAATGGCTTCATAGCAAGCAATAATAAGTGCACGATCCTTTTGTTTATGTCCAAATCGAACGTTATGTAGCTCTTTTATTTTAAGCTTGAGTATCTCTCTTATATGCTAATGTAAAGAGAGATAATACCACACGCCTTTATGATGTAATATAATATCTATCCATTTTGCGGAAAAAAAAGCAGTAATAGGAGCATTAGATCAATTAGTCCAAAAGGCCTCAAAACACATAGGTGCATTAGATCAATTAGTCCAAAAGGCCTCAAAACACACAAGACAGTCAGTTTCAGCAAAATAGGGAGGCCACAGGATGACAGGAAGACAGTCAGTTTCAGCAAAATACGAAGAACACATGACCCACAAAGTAGCTTAGACCACAGAAAACACAAAAACATAAAGCCAATGAAGCATCATGAACGACATAACTTTGATCCTGGAGTCTCTTCTAACATAGCGTCGAATTTCAATGCAGTATGACTCCAGATGATGCTACGACCAAAAGTGGTATGTGGCTGCAGCACTAGAATGAGGCAGACAAGTCAGATACCCAATCACCGCTATCAAGCAAGGCGTTCCGTTTACGTTTCCGCTTACCGGCCGACTGAGTGGCTGGGGCAACCTGTATAAAAAAACATCATTTCAAATACAGGAGTTAATCACATGACTGCTGCACCTTATACCAAAAAAATTAAACACTGGGCTTGAACACATACCCCGTCTGTGTTTTTGGTATTGACTTTTGTCCTTAGTGCGGAATTGTTCGGGACTTTGACCTTCGATTTGGTGTTGGACTTAGGCTTTAGTGCTGAAGGGGTGGTGCTACCGGTGTCCTTGTTTGTCTTGGCCTTAGGCTTCAGTGCTGCAGGGGTGGTGATACCCTTGTTCTTGTTTTTGGTGTTGGCCTTTCCCTTGGCACCAGCCTTAGATCTTGTGATGGCCTGAGAACCGTTGGCGTTATTTTGTTTCTTGTTATTCCCGGGCTTTTGGGAAAAATAAAAACCCCAAAAAAATAAAAACAGGGGTTATACATATCCGGCATGATTAGTGAAAACTCAAAACAAGAAACATGTGATCACAAATAATGGGATATACCTTGTTCAAGGTCTGACCCTTACGCTTGATTTGAGCAGGGGGATCATCAGGGGGAGATAGATGAGCGCCAGAGGAAACATCCTGCACCCAAATGACAAATCAAAGAACAACAAATTAGTGAAACAAAGGTAAATAGGCACGTGCAATATAAGAATACCTTTGCCTTGTTCGCTTTAGATTTGGGGACTTTGTACCCTAGCTCCGCCAATGATTTGTGCCTAGACTCTTTTGGTCTCCCAGGCCGCTTCTTCTTTATGACTGGGTCCTTAACAGCAGTTACAGGCACACCTGCTGGATCGTCAACTAGATTGCCTTCCGAATCAGTGTATTGGGGCGCATCAGGCATCCTAACTGACGATGTGGTTCCAGCTTGACCTGGTGATGTTGTATGGTCAGTAGCGGCAAAGCTGATGGGCTTTGCTTCATCTCGTATCTTTCGGGAGGCCTCATCAACTTCCGATCTGAGTGTACATAAGCAGTTCATGACCAAATCAACGACTTGATCACCCACCAATGCAGCCGCGTCACAAATCGGCTCAAAATAGGTCATGATCTTGTTAAATCTCATCCCTACAGCATCATCGTTAGGATCGTAGTAAGGCACCTTCACACGGGTGTGTTTACGGGGGATGTCCTTCCGCCATCGATCCAATATGTACTTTTTGGGGAGATCAAAAACAAAATTCTGATCTAAAATTCTGATACAATGTTTGCAGAGGATGCCATGTGTTTCAAATTTCCTGCAATCACATATGACCTCCTTCGAGTCACAAAAAAATTTGACGCTGTAAGATCTCCGACCATCAGTTATAACTTCTTTGCTCTTACCAGGAGGCACAATCCAAATCCTATCCTCAACCACATATTCAATGACCTGGTCAGATTTTACAGTTTCCTTTCTAACATAACAGTAGGACATCCTTGCACATTCAGTCTGCAGTTCGAGGAATTTCCTGTCAGTGTAAATTTTCTGGAAAAACTTCTCCACCTTAAAACCACTGACCAACCTCCTAACATACTTAGAACAACGGCTATCAGCATTAATCTCATCACGGACACGCTTTGCCAACGCCATGCTATATTTACGTGGGAACTCATGCAATTTGGTGTGCCTATTCACAAACCCGTCAAAAAACCTGTTTATGCTCTCAACCCGCTGGGTGGTCTTCATTCCTGCCCAAAAAAACTCTTTCATGTAGGCCGGTACCCACATGTGGCTCTCCTTGTGAAGGCTTTGCAGCCACGGGTCATCCTCAAGGTCATACTCCACAATAAATTCTGCCCACCTACTATGGAACTCTTCGGGAGTAAAGCTTTCATACACCAGCGCCTTCAATGGGTTTTTGAAGTCATTATACCTATGAGCACATACATACATACTGTGAAACACAACAAACAGGCACTAGGAATTGACATGAAAACTACAAAAAAATCAAAAATAAAAAAAAAAAACCAATTAATCAGTTCAGAAAGTTTTAATCACAACAATCACAAATTCATACACACGAGGAGTGAAAATTACAATACAACAATGACAGGAATATGAACAATTAAGACACACTACCAAAAGCACACAGAATTACATGAATAGATTTGAAAAACACAAAAATACAGTTCTATACAAATATTTAGCTAGGATAAATTGTTACCACAACATCACAAAATGAGACATTATGGGAGTAGTAGCTAGGATATACGAAGTAAATGACTATGATCAAAGAAGAAACACTAACCTAGCATACTTGCCCAGTTTCTCAGGAATCTTCCCAAGAATATGCCAAATACACCAACGATGGCGTGTATTTGGCATGGTTTCCCGTAGTGGCCGTCTCATTGCAGCTGCCTGGTCTGTAAGTATAGCTGTTGGAGCTCGACCATTCATACATGCTAGCCACTGCTGAAAAATCCAAGAAAACGTGTCACAATCTTCATGCGACACTAATGCACATCCAAGAAGCAAGGACTGCCCATGATGGTTAGCACCAATGAAATTCACAAACGGCAGCTCATACTCGTTTGTTAGATAAGTAGCATCAAAACAAACGACGTCACCAAAGTCCTCATATGCCGCCCGACTTCTTGCGTCCACCCACAAGACATCCTTGAGCCGCCCATGATCATCCAACCTTTGCGCAAAATAGAAATTCTAATTCCCACTTTGCATTTTCTGAAAGTAGTCCATCATGGCCACAGCATCCCCACCTACCATATTCAACCGCTTAGCCTTATATACCTCATGCTGTAAATCTTTCACAGTTAATGCCAAATTATCAATTCCATTCACATCTGAACCATACACCCATGAAACTGAGACACAGAAACTTCCTGATCAAAATACTTCAACAACTTCCTCTTAACATTAGAGGTCATTTGCTTCATGCGATATTCCTTCACCAACTTCGACTTACTTGGGGTTGGATTATGACCCGAGTGTTCTAACTCGACCGTCTTCAGCTCCCAATCACCTTCCTCATTAAGGCTGGCATATATTTTTGCTTTGCATAGACATTTTTTGAAAGTCCTCTTTCCTTTCAAAGTCTCATCATCCTCACATACATCAGGAACAATAGCTGCCCCTGGTCCAGCAATTTCCATTTCTTTCGCTCGCTTCTTGGCTTCCCTGACTGCCCTCATGTCAGGTCTTCCCCAACACTCACACCTCCATATGCTAGCAATTCTCTTTGTCCTGTCTTTCTTTGAATTTACACCTTGAACCCTTGAAACTCCAAACCCTGTTGCTCAGCGTAATCCTTGTAATACATTTCAACATCTTGCCAAGTTTTGAAAACCATGCCTACCCTAGGAGGCTCAATAACAGTGACCACTGTTATTTGATTGCTTGCGACAACAGTTTCAGTGGTCTGTATTGTTTTCATAGGAGTTAAATATCGAGCACTGTCTGAACTCTGCCCAACCTCTGTCTGATGAACACCATTCACATCAGTGCCCATCTCAATGACATCTCCGAATGTTAAACCCCCTGCACTGTTAACTAGACTATCCTCAATAAAGATTTCCTCCAACCCATTTCCTTCATTGTCCCCTTCTTCCAAATCCCAGTCACCATCCAAATCCCCCTCTCCTTCCATATCCAAAACTCCTTCCAAATCCCCATCTCCTTCACTATGCCCATCCCGCTCCATACCCTTGAATTTCACTCCACTACCCACATCATTAATCACCACATCAATACACCTTTCAGTTGAGTGGATATCAGTTTCCACTCCACATTTACCTGGTAATAATAATCATAATAATCATAATCATAATATAATTCACATTCACAGTATCCTCAGTTTACTAACTAACACAAATCCCAATTCTCTACACAGAAAACACAATCAAAATCGCATTATTACTTATAAATATTGCATCACAGAAGCATGCTCAACTGTGACAGACAACAACGACTACTCAACCAACAAGTTTTTGCTCCATACTAACTCCTTTGTATATATATATATATATATATATATATATATATATATATATATATATATATATATATATATATATATATATATATATATATATATATATATATATATATATATATATATATATATATATATATATATATATATAATTTTTATTTTGCTTTAATAAGTTTAATTTTTTGCCCCTTAGGCTTCTGTCAACTGCTAGAGAAGAATAATGATTAATCAAATTTGTGAATTACTTTCTATCTTCTATCTTAGTAATTTCAACCTCCTTTTAATCAACAAATCATACGAGTACTATACCCAGACTGATTATCAAATATCTAATGAAACCCCTGTACCAACAGAATTCCAAACCTCAAATACAAACATATAATTAAATAACCACAAACTATAAACTGGTATTTAGATAACTAATGTGTCACTATACCATCAACAAATTCAGCAATACTTCGTAAAAGCATAACAATTAATGATTACATTGCATCCTCAAATATCAAGATCTTAGCGAAACTAACCTTCCATTGTCGCGGTTCACCAGCTTTACATCTATAAACAAGCCCACAACTCCTGCTCGGTGGATCTGCAAGCAACAGCAGCTCAGATCTGGACCAGTATTACACGCGCCGACAAAACCTACACATCACTTTCCTCCGATGAAATTATAAGACTGAAGCTCAGATCTATAACACTCATCAATAAAATGATGTAAAATGGTTTTGATAATTATACTTCGTGGTAACTTCTGGAGTTACTTTGTTACTGCTTTATTTACCTTGGAAGTAACTTCAGAATTAAAGAAGAAATTAATACTAAATTGGACATTTGTCAAAGAGGGTCGTTAACTTCCACAACTAACGCCGTCTTCCATGTCCCACGTGATCAGCTTGCGTGGAACGCGTGAAACACAAACTCAGCAATTAATCAGTTTATAAAAGCAATTTTTCACACTTCCCTATGCCATTTTATTATGAGTTTGCCACTAGAGAAACGTAAATGTTTCTCAAAAAGAGAAACTGGGGCTCCCCCCTTTAATTTGGTACTCCTGCAAAGACACCATGTCCATACTAGCTATTATGAGTTTATGACAATCCCAGGCCAGGTTATGGGTGTTCTAGCTATGTCATAAGCAATGTCGTCGAACATGAACACAATGATATTTTCATCCTTTAAACCTCCTTTCTTCAGCACTTGATAAGCATGACAAACATCGGACTGTACAAGAGATCGATACGAATGTAAGATCAAGCTGATTGCCATTAGATATAAATTAAAGAAAGGGTTGAGCAAACTATAGGAGCATTTAGGGGTGTCCACAATTCGGATAAAAACCGAAATCCAATCCAATCCAAACGGAATTATCAATTCGGATCGGATCCAAACTTTAAATCGGATCGGATCGGATTGAGATTTTTTGAAAATTCGGATTTTCGGATTGGATCGGATTGACCCATTTGGATCCAATCCAAACCGAAAACCGAATTGCAAAATTAAGCTTGTGTAAATATGTTTTTTGAAGTTTAGGTTAAATAGTTACTTCTACATAAAATAAATTAGGGAGACTTTGTATTAATTAATTAATGGCTTGATGTTGAAATATTTATTTTAATCATGATTTTGAAGACTTATATTTATATTAAAACTTTATTTTTATGATCGTATTAGACGCTAAAAAATAATGTATTATAATTCGGATTTTCGGATCGGATCCAAATAACCGAATTTTAATTCGGATTGGATCGGATTGGATCAAGAGAGAAATTTGGATCGGATCGGATTGAAAAATTGAAAACCGAATTATATTTCGGATTGGATCGGATTCGGACTAAATCCAAACCGAAAACCGAACGGACACCCCTAGGAGCATTGAAGAAACTAAGGCTAGCATACTGTAGTTTTACAAAGTTCCAAGTTGAGCATTACTCTTTTGTTATTGCAAGAATCTTTAGCGGATGATAATTCTCTTTTTCACATGCACTACTTATGGAATTTTATGTAGTCCAATATTGAATTAATTTATGGACTACACAATACAAAAAATTGAAAAAAAAAATAACGCTACGTACTTGTATATAACTGCTAAAATGTTAGTCGGATTTGAACTCGGACTCGGGTCAATCTGAATTGAACTCAGACTATGGTCAATCGGATTCAGATCCAGATTCGGACCCAAATCCACGATTCAAATATTAAACGGATCAGATTTGGATTTAGCCTCATCCGACCCAAATTCGATTCGTTGCCGTTCCTAAGTGTAACATTTAATTTTTCTTTGATGTCTCAGTTATTCACAATAGTCTTTTTCAAGCGCTCCAAAATTGGATAGAATACACCAAGTTTTTTCAAGTACAAAAGTATTACTAGTAGATTTTCCATTGATAGTTTGATACTCATACTCTATAAGTATTGTACTCCAATTGTCCAATAAAAACTTCCAAAAAGTCTAATCAAAATTACTTTCATATCCTCAACGACACATGTAAGGGGCCTGTTCTGATTTACTTAACTGAACAGAACTAATTGGAGCTAAAGTGAATTGAACTGAATAGAGCTGAAATGAATTATTTATGAGAGAAGGGAATTAGGAATTGAATTGAATTTAAACTTAACTGAACTAAATTGAAGAGAACATGCCCTAAGACATTAACCCAATTCACGATCCCTTTTACAGAAAATACCTTTTTACAGATACCTAATATGGAATGTATAAAAGCTTCAAGTTTGTCCTAAAGCCTACCTCAAAAATTTTAGCTCCTAATGTAAGTCATAAGTAAAATCAATGAAAATAGCAAATCAATAAGATTTTTGTGTAGAAGTAATGAACTACATACAGCGTGTAACGGCAAACAAAACACGAACAAGCATAAACAACAATTTGGATGATCAGTAAAAATGAAAATCACAAGCAAAGTCCTCAACCTTGTAAGATTGAGGTTCATATATTCTGTTATTCATTGATGAAAAAGAGTCAAGAGAGCCTAAATTCCAAAAAAATTATAGAAATCATGACTCCTAGGAGACCAAAACTCCACTAAATTCAAAAGGCAAAATTGGCTTTAATTAACAGCACCAACTATAAGTTGGTGCAGAGAATATCACAACCTTAATTAGGTGCACTCAACATTAAAAACTATTAAGTTTGGTGTTATAGTGACACTTTGTGATGTGAAATGCACTCGATAAAGGTTGTGATATTCTCTACACCCAATTTATTGTTGGTGCTATTGAAGCCAAATTTCTCCAAATCAAAATGGCAAAATCACACAAAAATATTTATTTTTATTTATTTATTTTTATTTTTATTATTTTTTTTTTTTTACACTTTAAACTTAATTGATGAATAATTGAAAATCTATTTATGTTACACTTTATAGTAAACACCCTTTTCATGGTTGGAAATTTCACTTGACGAAAATGCCCTCATAAAAAACTCCATGCTTTTATGTTTACAACCTCACCTACTTTTCCATTATCCCTTTCTCACATTTACACAATTCATTTTAAATTTTTTTATTTGAGAGAATACATCATGCTTTTTTTTTTCTTTTCTTTTTTTTTTCTTTTTTTTTTATTTTTATTATTTTTATTATTTACGAGCATGTTTGATTTTACTCTTGGTTTCTCAAAAAATAAAATAAATATTAACCACGTCATATAAACCACCAATTATTTTTAACCAGTGTAATTGTACTTCGTAATTCATATTTATTTATTGTAATTATATATGTACCACGTCATATATAAGCCATCATGCTTTTATGTTTACTAAAAAATTATTTTAAAAGCTTATAATTTACTTTAAAATCTCAAGCATCGTCCACATGTTGCGTGTGCCCCAAAACTTATTTATCAAATGTACTCGGTACTTTAGAATAATGGATCTTTTGTCGCATTCTCCAAAGCATGTCATTAGCCCAAAATAATATGAAATAATTTACTTCGAGTATTAGGTTAATAAAAGTTCAAATATTATAAGCATATTCAAGTCCAATCTACAATTATAATAGGTTGCAATTATTAGGGTCAATCATTATTATTCTAAATAATACTCGCAAAATACTTCCAATAAATAATGGCTAATAAGTTTAGACAAAATAAATTAAGTTTCGACAAAAGTTACCTGATGCTTGTAATTCCAGGACGGCAGTATCCATTAGACCCGGCAATGAGAACAGCCCATCTAGTCCCAACATAATCATCAAACATCATTTTTACGACCATAAACATGATCAACTATCGAAGAATGATCGAACGGCAGCCGAATAAGATCATCCTAAATCAGACGGCTGTGAACGATCGAGCTCGAATGCAGGAGTACCACTAACAGTACACCACTAATATAGCGGAACATTACTTTTAAAGGCAACTCTTATAGAGACTTAGAAAGGGAAATGATAACGCAAATGCTGTTTTAAGTTGGGTATTTGTAGTGAATGAGATAGTGATTGTTTTCCGGCGTATTAAAGTAATTTCATAATTTAAGAATCAACTGGAATGGGAGATTACGGTTGAAATGGACTTCATTTGTAGGGTTGTAACTTGTAAATTAGAGGTGATAAAAAATCTGTCGGGTAGGACCGTAGGACCATGCCTATGCATCAATTTTTTAGTCCAAGCCTGTAAATCGGTTTTATTGGGTCAAAGTGGACTTTTTTCGAGCTGGGTTTGGATTTTGAACTAAAAATACGTTTGTAGCCAAGCCTGATTAGGCTAGTGGGTCGAGCCATTAATGATCACCTCTCTAATGTAAGTGAGCCGAACGCTCAGGAACTATTGATGGTCAAATTTTTTGTCAAGTTTATAAACAACCTTGAACAAAATGTTAAGTTTGTTAAATAAACAAGGAAAGCTCTAACAATATTATGTTCGATTTGATAATGTTCATGTTCATCTCGTTTAGGTTTGTTTATAAGATTGTTTATATCCGTTATAATCTAGTTGAAAGTCGAATACTACCTCCGTTAATTTTTAGTTGTAACATGTTTCAAAAAAAAAAAAAACTGTTCGCTTCAGCTTAATTTCAGTTCAGTTCAGTCCAATTCCTAATTTCATTCTCTTATAAAATATTCATTTCAACTCTATTCATTTCATTTAATTTCAGTTTAGCTCAAATCAGTTCAATTTGATAAATGTGAACAGGCCCTTAGTTGTAACAAAGTTTTTGTTTTTGTTTTTGTTTTTTTTTTTTGTTTTTTTTTGTTTTGTTTTGTTTTTTTTTTTTTTTGTTTTTTTTTTGTTTTTTTTATGTCTCACAAATAATACTCCTTTATTGCGTCATACAAAAAATAATACTCCTTTGTTGCAACTAAAATTTAACGGATATAGTTTTTAAAAAACTCCTGAGTGTTGTAATTTTTTTGTACACTGTGTACTTCGTATCTTTTTCTCATACTTCTTGGTAAAAATTGCAAATTATTTCATCATACAAAATTATAGACATAACACATTATCATTATTACACACATATATATAAGATTGACATAATCTTAAATAAAATTACAAGGATACATATAAAGTCAAATTTTTTTTTAAAAGGTAATTATTGTGTTGCCCGGGCGTTGCACCGGGTTACCACTTTAATTAAATTGTTTCTTTATGAAATATGTTATCATCTTTTTTGACAAAATGAAATATTTTATCATCGATTATGTATGTTATGCATAAATGTTAAAAATAATGTTACTAATTGATAAAGAGTGTAGAAAGATAATTTTTAACACTCTATTGTTTGTGAAATGTTGATTTTATTCCTCTTATTACTTTTTTTTTTCAAACTGTTTATCTCGTATTTCCTTTTTAATTGATGCATGTTATTTATAGTTATATTTATATGTATAGATGACATCAATTGTTATTAGCTAAGATGGTAAGGAAGTAGTTCTGGTTTCCATGAGGTCTAGTGTTCGAAACTCGTCAAAATTGTTAATTGGTAATGACGTGTCATTAAGTGATGATGTGTCACAATGCTATGAGAGAAGAATGACATGGCACATAAACAATTTTAGGTACACTTTTTAATATATAAGTATAGATATAGATAGATATAGATTTAAGGCTTAATTATTAAATCAAGCTCGATTTTAGCTTGTTTACCCTTAAATTTTAACTCAAAATGCAAATGTGCTCGTTTGTGAACAAAACTCGAATAAATGTTTGAATTAGCTTGTTCAAACTCGAGTTAGCTCAAACACTAATACTCCCCTTGTCCCAAAATAATTGATACCTTGGATTTTTTTTTTCACTGTCCATATACTACGTATTAAATTTGACTATAGTTTTTGTATTAACAAAATAACAAAATGTTTTATCATAACATATATTGTTAGATAGTATTGATATAAAGGGCCTGGTCACATCTACTTAATTTCAGTTCAGTTCATCTTTTAATTTCCCTCTCACATAAAATATTCATTTCAGCTCAATTCAGTTCAGTTCAGTTCAGTTCAGCTCCAATCAGTTCAGTTCAGTTCAGTTCAGTACCAATCAGTTCAGTTCAGTTCAGCTTAGTTCAGTAAATGTGAACAGATCCAAAGTTTCATAATATAATTTTTAAGTTTTATTTTTTTATTTTTATTTTGATTAGTATTTACTTATGTAAAAATAATACTTCAAATATTGAATCAAAAAAATAATACTTCATATAAGATCAAACTAGTACTGTACAAAATCAATGTGTGCAAAATTTGATTGTGTCTTGGCTTGGCCCTACACCAACCTGGACAATATGATATATTCTATGAAACAGCTGTCTATGCTACGATGAATCCCCAGGAGCCACTGGGCTAATGGGGAGGTGGCCCAATTTTTGGATCTTGAAATTTTATTTCCAAACTAATTCTTTACCTTTTGTACGGAGTATTATTCAATTGAATGATATTTTTTTTTTATTATTATTTTTATATATTTTTTAAGGTAAAGGAGAAGAATCTACCGTACCTTAATCCTCACGATTTTTTTGGTCCAGTTAGGGACGGACCTTTGTTATGGCGGGTTAGGGCTTGACCCCCCCTTATTTTTCTAAGTTGTTGGTTTTGACTTTTGAGTAATATAATGTCTAATAATCTATATCTATATTATTATTAAAACTCCAAGGTAAGGAGTGTCATTCTGCCATGTGTCAATTTTTTTGTTTTATTTCGCCACATCATTTTTTGTAACATACAAATTTGCCACATAAGCAATTCATGTTAATGATTTTTCAATTATTAGTAAAAAAAAAGTTTTTTCTTCCAATTCAAAGTTTGTAACCGACATTATTTATAATGGTCTTAATTATTTGTCTTAATGAATAATTATATTATATCATTATTGAATTGCTTAAATTGGAGCAATTTGTAAAGATTGTAATCGATGATCAATTGTGAATCAATTGGAATTCTACAACTGAATAATGAATGGGTGAGTAATTAATGAGTAATTAGCCACAAATTATAATCGTTGGAAAAGGTTCACTTACCCTGGCCTCTTGGAACAAGTTTTATAGGTGAGTATTTTGATTTGTTATTTGTATACAACATAAAAATTTGATACATCCTATATATATCAATGCAATTAAATAGTTATTATTTTATATTCATTCACTTAGGGTCTGTTCACATTTACTGAAATGAGCTAAATTGATTGGAACTGATCGAATTGAATTGAAGTGAACTTGGAGCTGGACTGAACTGAACTAAACTGAATATTTTAGGAGAAAAGGCCGGAAATTATGAGCTGAACTGAACTGATTGAAACTGAACTGAAATTAAGCTGAAGTGAACAGGCCTTTAATTATAAAGATTGTTGAATATTAACCTTATAAATTTAATTTTTATCTAACTTATAAAATTGTAATGATCCGGGGCATCGCCCGGGCCAATAACTAGTTACATTTAAAAAGTTATGACATAACTATTGTTATTTATTTTTAAGGAAAAGGTTGGAGGTTCAAACCTTAAGCCCCTCAAAGTTTTGGCCCAAGATCCAATTGAATGATTATGTTACACACTTTTTACACTAGACTAGAAAGGGGGTAAGTATAATTATTCAATTCAATAATTATTTCCTGTAAGGTTGTAATTGCACATGTGAGACAAAGTTTTACTATTAAGTCTCGTAATAATAAATAGGCAAAATTGGCCGTCACACCCTAAGTATGTCTTAGGTGCACTGAACACTGTGAATTTTTAGTAGTAGCCAAAACACCATCAACTATGGTGTAAGGTGCGATACATGCCTTAAATAAAAAATTATGGCCACTTATTTCATCAGAGTAGGTGAATCTTCACTCTCTAGAACAGTTTAAAGAAATGGTTAGCAATCCTCATCCACTTGGCAAGCTCGGATTCACCTCCGTCGATGAAATAAGTGGCCGGAATTATTCATTTAAGACACACGTCGCGCCTTACACCATAGTTGGTGGTGTTTGGCTACTAAGCAAAGTTTAGGGTGCTCAGTGCACCTAAGCCATACTTCAGAGTGTTGCGGCCAATTTTCCCTAATAAATACTAGTATATACTTTTTGTTTAAAAAAAATTATAAAATAAATGTATTCTTGTACAATAAATTCTACGAAAATTTTTATTCAAAATAAAAAAGAACTTATGGGTATGATACCATGTAAAACTAGCCACTTTTATTTTGAAAAATTGTACAATAGTTATTTTAAAAAGGACTACCACGACTTTTAAAATTAAACGGTTGCGGTTAAATGAATTTTGAATTATTTATAAATGCTAAAATTAATTAAAATAAATTTTTCTTATTTTAGGAATTCAATTAAAACTTTTGAAACTTAATTATTTTTTATTTTTGATTTTTTTTTTCAAATTAATTTATGAAATTCAGTTTTAATTATTAATAAAATAAAAAATAGAAAATTAAATTAAATTTTTCCAAGAAATAATTAATTAATTTCTAATTAATATTAACATGTAAAAATATTTTTAAAATCATCAAATATGAACCATTCATTTTTTAAAATTATGGTTTTATTTTATTCTTTAACTCTAAATCATCCCTTTTATTTTGGTTTTCTTTGATTCTGTAACTCTGATTATATATAATCTTTTAAAAAATAACTTAATTCATACTGTATTTTAACTTATAAAAACTTGACATGTACCCACTCCACTCCAATCCGATCTAATCGAATATTCCAACCTAGTTATTCGAATTGATGCTTCTAATCAACATTTTTTTTTCCTTTGTGTGTGTGTGTGTGTGTTTCACTCGGTTCACCCTTTAGGTTAATGCGAATTAGGGGATCAGTTCTGTTATTTTGGGTGGTTAGGTTCCAGTGCCCTTCCAATTCATGTAGCGTAGATACACGAATACACGATGGAGCAAACCAGGAGGATCCAACCGACAATATATAATATCACTATCTAATGAAATTCATGGCCACACTAGAACTAATTGAGAACAGTACTATATGCCAACTTTTCGATTTCAATTTGCCTAATGGAATCTGCCGTTTGCGTACACGTTAGGGATTGTGGGTAGCTAGTCACAATCAACAACCTTCCAATTTGATTTCAAAAAAAAAAAAACTTTTTTTTTAACACATAAACTACGATATATTAATTAGTTAAGAGGTTTTACAACATAATTAGTTACTAAAACAGGAACAAAAACAAAAGGCCTCATACCGTTAACAAAATTAGAGGCAGTGAAGCTAAGAAAGGTAAATGGCCTCAAAATATAAACAAAATTAGAGGACCAATACCAAAACCCAAATAAACTGTACTTCCGAGAAACGAAATAAACCAAGCTAATACTATGATTATAAGTAGAGTACTTCAAGTTGAAAGTAGCAGAAAGTTCATGCTGTACGCATAACAGCAATAGCAGCTTGCTCCTCTTCATAAATCAACCTTGCTCTCTCTGGGCAGACCATGTGCAGAGTGTGACCAACACTCATATCCAAGCCAAAGGCAGCAAGTTCATGAGCCACAACATTGTTATTCCTTTTGACATGAGTAATATCAAAGACATCAAAGTATTTGATAATTTCTTCAATATCCTTGATGACACAAGCCAATTCATGATTGATGTTCTTGCCAGGTGAGTTAAGCATAACTTGCAGAGACAAGACATCCACCTCTAACTCAACTTCTTTCATTTCCAATCTCTTCACCATTGCTAGACCTTCCCTAACTGCTAGCAGTTCAGAAGCAAAGGCTGTGACAGCATTATACTTGCTTGAGAATCCCATTATCCATGTACCATCATCTTTTCTCACCACACCTCCTCCTGCAGCAACATTAATAGCAACCCAAGCTCCATCTGTATTGATCTTTACCCATCCCTGAGGGGGAGGATTCCAAGTCTTCAAAACCCTCGAGCTGCTTGGTAAACTAATAACTTGTTATTTGATATGATTTTAGGGTGATTTTGATGCCTTGTTTACTCGATATATTGGCATTTTGGTTCACTTCTATCCTATTTTCATTCAATTTTTGTGTATCCCTTGCTTCACGGGTTGTTAGTGTTTTTGTTGAGATTGTAGGTCTAAAAACGATCATTTGAGGCATATGGATGATAAACCAAGGATAGAAGCCGTGACAATGGAGCAAAATCAAGGAAAATGTGAAGAGAAGGGCCTAGAAGACCCTACACGGACGTGCCATGCCCTGCACGGCCGTGCAGGACAGTCCCAGCCAAACCAAGCTACTGCCCGATTTGGCACGGACGTGCAAGGCTTCAGCACGTCCGTGCATCTCAGCCAGCACGTCCGTGCCATAAACTGCACGGCCGTGCAGTTAGCCTGGCCAAAACTAAGCTACTGCCCGAATCTGCACGTCCGTGCTTAGGGTGGCACGTCCGTGCCACCTTGGCTGCACGTCCGTGCCACCCCTGGCACGTCCGTGCGCACCTGCAGAAAATCCCGACTCTTGTTTTCTCCGTCCTTTTTATTTGAGGGTTATATAAATACCCCTTTAGACTCTATTGTACGGCAATCCAAGTTTTCAGAGCTTCCTCTTAGTTTGTAGTTGTAGAAACATAAATACTCTCAAATCATTAGTTAGATTTCAATTATTAGTTTGGAATTCTCAATCTCAATCATTGTAGAAGACAAGTTCCTCCATTGTTATTCAATTTCAAGCTTCAATTAGTAATTTCTCCAACCTTTTTCTACTTAATTTCTGATTTCATTTGCTTTTGCATGTCATTTAAATCTTCTTAAGTTCTTGGTAATTTGTTATTGGATGATAGTTATTTCAATCGTTAACCACTTTCCCCCAATTATTGAAGTAGTTAGAACCCTAATTGTTGATTGCATGTTGATAAATATGAGTTGTGAGTAGTCTTTTTGCTAGGGGTTGGGTGAAGCTCAACCTTTTGGGTTAGTTATGCAAATATGGGAGAAACATTGATGTTTGTATTGCAATTAAATTGATTATATGAGATTGCTTGTTAGTTCTTCATGATAGGATTAGCTACCCTTGACTTAGCATGATATGCCTAATTTGACATGGAAGTGTAAATTGAGTATGTCATTACTGATTGTAATTTGATTATGTATCATCTATTGCTAGACTAATGAGGAATCTAAGTTTAGTCGTGTGAGTTGTTTTCTTATTGCATGAGGTTGATTTTACATATAGTCCTTGCTATTGCTTGTCTATCTTACTCCCGTTTGCCTAATTGCCTTGGTTGAGTGGGTCCCATTCCCTAGTGTCTTTAATCCATTGATTTAGAACCATAGTTTGTTTGTCTACTTGACGAAACCCAATTCACCATTGACTTCGAATTAGCTTAAGTGTTAAGATCTTTAGCAACCATATCCCGTTCCTTGTGGACCGAACTCTTACTTGTCATTATGCTTGGTTTGTAAGGTGTTTGTTAATAAATGTGTTTGATTGAGTGTGGAATGAGCGACCGTTCTAACCCCCATCATAAACCAGAAGCTATAGCTTTGCCCTGCATAATATGATTAGTACATTGATAGTCCACAATAAATTTGCTAAACACTACTCTGGAATTAAACATTTTAAGGTCAAAAACAGCAGTGTTTCTATGCTTCCATATATGCCAAAGAGTGATTGTAAAAGTCATCTTCCAATGGCTATTCAAATCAAGATTATACTTCAGCCAATTCATCCAGTTTACACTATAGAAAGTATGAAAATTAAAGCCTTTTGGGAGGGGAATTTTTGCAAATACATCCTTCCAAAGAATGGAAGATGAAAAACAGTCCCTGAATAAGTGAAGATGTGACTCATTATAAAGGTTACAACGAGCACAAACTGGAGAGATTACAGGAAGGATGTCAGCCAACTTTTCAGCTACAGGCAAAATGGTATGCAGAATATTCCAAAGCAACATCTTATACTTTGCAGGGACTGCGATTTTCCAAACAACTTTCCAAGACTTAAAAAAGGAAAAATTAACATAAGAAGGAGAGGTGAGGGAATGATATGCAGATTTGATGGTGAATTCACCAGATTTAGAAGCTGTCCAGTACATGTAATCATCACAGTTTGAAAATAAGGAAAAAGGAGTTGCCAGAATTTCAGAAATTAGAGAAACGGGCAACAAATCTTTAATGTTATCAAGAAACCATTCACCATTAACAATGATATCCTTAACCATCCAATGACTCATAGATGGAGGAATGTCACAATTAATGAGCTGGTGAATAGGTCCTGTACTTACCCAATGATGATACCACAAAGATGTTGTTGCACCATTGCCAATTCCAATTTTTAAACCTGAAGCTAAAAGTTGTCTACCTCTAAGAATATCCCTCCAAATTTGAGAATGAGAAGGCTTTGGATTACAGCTAAAAAAAGCAGAATCTTTCAAATATTTTTCATTAAAAATTCTTACCCAAAGTTTCGAGGGATTATTCAAAAGGGTCCATCCTAGCTTTGACATAAAACATATATTCCAATCTCTAAGTCTCCTGATACCCAACCCACCTGCAGAAAGGGGCATAGTAACAAATTTCCATCCAAGTCTAGGCCTATAGTGCACGTTATCCACCTTATTCCATAGAAACTTTCGACATCTTTGTTCAAGTTTATCCAAAACAGAGAAGGGAATAAGATTAGTTTGCATATTATAGACTGGATAAGAATTTAAAACCGATTTTATCAAGGTGCATCTACCAGATAAATTCAATAACTTGGCTTGCCAACCTTTAATTCTATCCAAAGTCTTGTCCAAAAGTCCAAAATAATGAGAGATTTTAAGCTTATTAGGACTTATCTCAATCCCCAAGTACTTGCCAAAAGAAGTTGAACATTTAAAACCAAAACAATGTGCAGTACTTGATCTAACAGCATGATTAATTTTGGGGGGGAAGATCATTGAAGACTTAGACCGATTAATTCTCAAACCTGATAAGTCTCCAAAATGATTAAGAATGCTCAACATTTCCTTAACATTATCAATTGAAGAATTACCAAATAAGAATACATCATCTGCATAGAAAATATGAGACATGAAAATCGAAGAAGAAATTTTGATAGGTTTCCAAAGACTATCCTTAATATGTTTTTCAATCATAATAGACAACCTCTCCAAACATAGGACAAATATATATGAAGAGAGGGGATCACCCTGCCTAATACCACGACTAGGAGCAAAAAAATCACAAATTTCTCCATTCCATAAGACTGCAATCCTTGGAGAACAAATGCAATTCAAAATCAGTTTGGACAGAGCTATTGGAAAGCCAAAAAAATTCAAAGTGTCCTCGATGAAAGCCCATTCTAAACTATCATATGCTTTGGTGAGATCAAGCTTAAGAGCACAAATGTTTTTGCCTTTTTTTGCCTTCTTGAATATGTGAGCTATCTCCTTAACCACTATAACATTATCCTCAATACCACGACCAGGAATAAAGCTTGACTGGAGGGGATTGATAATATTAGAGAGGAAAGGCTTTATTCTATTTGAAATTAGCTTGGTGATTAATTTGTAACTGGTATTACACAAGCCAATGGGTCTAAATTCCGAAATTTTTGAAGGATTTTCAACTTTAGGGATTAAAGCAATATAAGACTGGTTGATATCCTTAGGAATAGCACTATTTTGAAAACACTCAGTCACAAAATTATGAATGGAGAATCCTAGGTCTGACCAGAAATGTTGATAAAACCTTGGTTGTACACCATCAGGGCCAGGACATTTCATAGGGTTCATACTAAAAATACACTCCTTTACCTCATCAAAAGAAGGACATCGAGACATAGCAACCCTATTAGAATCAGTAAGGATACAGTTGGCCTCAAAATTAAGATTAATGGAAAAAGATTGCACACGAGATTTAAAAATCTCCATAAAATAATATGTTGCTAACTTTTTTAGTTCACCACAATCTTTTATCCAATTATCATTGTTATCTTTTAAAGCCATAATATTTCCTTGACTTTTCTTTATCTTAGCTAAAATATGAAAGTATTTAGTGTTATGATCTGCATATTTTTGCCAGTTAATACCCGCCTTTTGTGCCCAAATAATTCTTTCCTTCTTATGAATGCTCTCTAATTCTAACAATAAATCTTTTTCCAGATTAATTAGGAAATTAGAATTATTATAGGCTAAAGACTTTTGGATACCATCCAACCTTGCTAAAATCCTTTTCTTGCTCTTTTTTAAACTGCCAAAAATATTGGAATTCCAATCCTTTATACTACTATTAAAATTATTTAAACCTTGAACAAAATTATTATTCGCCAAAGCCCAATTATTTATAAAAAAAATCAGCAAAAGCAGGATGTTCAATCCAAACCTCCTTACATCTTAAAGGGAAGGGGCCTTGCAAAGTAGGATTAGTCATATCAACAAGAAGAGGGCAATGGTCAGAATAATTTGTATGAGTTAGATGATAAACCTTAGTATGAGGGAAGAGGTCAAGCCAAGAGAGACTAGTGAGAGCTCGATCCAATCTTTGTCGAATAAGCGCTCCATCCTTCCCTGTGTTAGTCCATGTAAAAGGAGCTCCATGAAAGCCCGCATCCACCAATCCCGCTTTGTCTGTGAAAGCCTTGAAATCCTTACATTGATTTTGACGAAACGGCCTTCCCCCAAATTTTTCAGATTGGTTTGTGACTTCATTGAGATCCCCTAAGAGCAACCAAGGCGTGTCTTCCGGAGGGATAGAATCCTTCAACCTTTGCCAATCAATATGCCTCTCCTTAGGGATACTAGAAGCATGCATGCCGGTGATCACCACCTCCGGGGTATCATTGCGAAAGTGGAATAAACCATGAAAGAGATTACCCTTATCAGTGAAAAAAAGAAGATCCACCCCCGATTTCCAGAAAATCCAAACACCTTCCCTAGAGCCATTAGCATCAATTGCTTTGAAATCATCAAACCCTAGCCTAGCTGAAATAACCCTAGCACGAGTAGAATTTGCTTTTGTTTCCAAGAAAATAAAAATATTGGGATGATGAGAATCCACAATATCTTTTGCATGAGGAACAAACTCCTCATTATTCGCTCCCCTAACGTTCCAAACTATAATTTTCATGTTTAAAGCCGGAATGGAACGATTTAGGGTGGTTTTTGAACCATCATTCGGGAAGAGTTGAACAGGAATTGAGATGAAGTAATTGTCCCAATCCCTCCAGTGCTCCGACGCTTGCATTGGACCACATCCTCTAGCTTGATCGGTGTTAAAAGCAAGGGAATCTCCTTTACCCCGTTCTGTCGAAGGAAGTAACTCACTTGAACTTGTACTCCCACTACCTCCTCCTTGGATACGTACATTGCTATACGGCGACACGGAACTTCGATGTTGTGACCTTGAGTTACGAACTCCAAGGGCACGACCTCCATTCTTTTTGGTAATGGTAAACCCTCGTGCACCAAGAGTTGAGGGCGCACTGGTTGCTCCTCCTTCCTTCGCAGCGAGCCGAGAAGCTTCAAAGCTCCTTCCAATTCCGTCGGAGGGGATGGGTAACGACGAGGTGTGGTCGGAGGTGGCATAAAATGACTGACTCTCTTCTTCGGAAACAAACTCAGAAGCTGCTGACTTGCATTCGGGTTGCGTCTTCTCGCATAATCCATCAAAGGGGGTTCTATCGCCCCAAAATTGGGGAGCCCTAACGTCACTCTCTCTCTCGGTGGAGTGGGAGGAGGGGGTGAATTCCATTTCTGATACTTCGTCATCGGCATTACCTCCCTTATCTCCCAAGGCTTGAGTAGATTCCTCTTTGGGGAGGATGGATTTTTTTGGTGTGGATTTGGGGGAGGAACACGGTTGTTGTTGTTGTCCATTTGAAGGTACTGTAGCATGCAAAGTATTGGATGAAATATTTGAGATAGTGACTTGATCCGAGCTAGGACAAATAGAAGGTATTTGTAGAGAAGGAATGTGAAGAGAAGGCAACACATAAGAAGGAAGAGAGGTGTCATCAATTGCCATAGATGACACTTGTTGAGGCCCCTCTGCTGCATGTTGACAATGGATGCTTGAGGAAGGCAAAAGATTTCTTTCTTGTGAAAAGGAAAGAACAGGGATATCCTTTGCCTTTTGCACAGTGATTGAAGAGGAGTTTAAGAGTTTTTTGTTAGTTTCAAGGGACCCCCCTTCAGCCACATGTTTTTTCTTCCATTTTGAATTGGAATTTGGATGGCCTCCTTTTTTATCTGGCTTAGTTGACTTAAGAGAGGCTGATTTAGTTTGGCTTGAATTGAGAATAGCAATTTATTTTCATTTTCACTATATTAATTACCAATAGTAATATTTATTATCCAAAGACTTTCTCCATTTCATAAATATTGCAACAATTAGTTAAGAAATTTTATAAATATTACAATATTTCCTTATTGGCACATGTTTTCTCTCTTATTATCTCCTCATATATGAATCCCTATCTTTATTCCTCTCTATCTCTCTCATCTTCTTAAAATCAGTGTCTCATCCCTATTTTACAATACTTGAAGAATGAAAGATGTGTAAATTCAAATTACTTCGTTTAAAATACTTAAATAATTGACATAATCAAAGTGTTTTTTTTTTTAATGCAAATCCAGGGGCAGAAATTAGATTAAACAAGTACCAAAATTTACAAGAGAGTTAGGGAGATTTATCCTCCAAAATTACATCCCGAATAAAGTCAGGTGGATCATACAAAATTACAAGAGTTACATCTTAAAAATTGACATAATCAAAGTGTTTGAGGAATAAGATATTTCATGTCAAACTAGTCTGTCGTGGCTCGAGCGATGCCCCGGGTTTTGTTTAAATACAAAATGGAAAATAAGTTTAAATAAAATTTTGAAAACATCACCTTAAGTTTAAAATAAAATTAAATAAATGGAAAAAAAATGGGAATAGAAAGAGAGATGTAGTAGTATATAATACTTGTAAATATTACTCTGTATAATTGCTTAGTTGGTATTAAATAAAAAAAAAAAAATCACGGAGTAGCATTCAAGGAATTAATAACCTTTGGTATGTGATTAATTTCTTACAAAATAACTGTAGTTTATTGTGCAATTATTTTGAAGTTATGTTATGAAGAGTTTTAGAGTGATTATAAGATGACACGTAAGAATGACTGATAGCAATAATGTAGCGCTAATTCATATTGAGCGATTCGTGACACATGGCGTTTACATGTTATCCCTTTATATTTTAATAATTAAGATTATAGATGAGAGCTAAACACCATCTGCACTTTTTAAATTTTATAAAACATTAAAAGGATGGTGTGGTTTTTTCCTTTTCTGGTAGCCATTCTAGCCAACTACTTACAGAAAATCGGTGTTTAATGCTATTATTATATGGAGTATACTTTAACCATTTCATAATAGCTGCATGGACCCAAACTCTAAACTATACTAAGGCCCTGTTCTTTTGAGCTTCTAGGCAGAGCAGAGCAGGAGTCAGCAGAGCAGGAGTCAGCAGAATAGAAGTATACTTTAACCATTTCATAATAGCTGCATGGACCTAACCTCTAAACTTTATTATTATTATTATTATTATTACTATTATTATTATTATTATTATTATTATTATTATTATTATTATTATTATTATTATCACTATTATTATTATTTCATTATTATTAAAATTATTAAATATTATTATTAAATGTTAATTTTATTATTATAATAATTATTATTAAATATTATTTATTTATTATTATTATTATAATTATTAAATATTAATTACTTATAATTATTGTTATTATTAATAATTATCTTTCAATATGAGTTATTATCTTTAAATATTAATTTTTACTATAAAAAATCAATTATTATTATTATTATTATTATTATTATTATTATTATTATTATTATTATCTCAAAAACAAAAGTCATACAACCTACAATAAATTAGTGGGAAGCCGAGATACAATCTGGGCCCCCACTCCTCTAGCTATTGCAAATCCTACCCTAGTGAAGATATGAGCTGCAGCACCAGCCCCAATGTCTTGCGTCGTCGAGAACCTTTGAATCCGCTTCAGTAACGCAACAGCCTCTTTCTCTAATTCCCCAAGCGAAGAAAAGGAGAAGGGAATGAAACCATATCCAATCGCCTGACATCGAGCTTCATACTTAACCCGCTTCCGATGAGCTGCATCAGCCACAACCCGCCCAGGAATGAAGTCAGATAGCCCTGACTGTGTCAAAGGAGAAGACCCTGTCAAATCAACACAGACATCGCGACCACGATCCCATGAATAAAGTAACACATCCGCGGGTCTGAGGGCCTCGTCGTTCCCTCCGGCCAACCCAATGTCAACCTCTTTTCTCGCTGAAATCCCAGAACGAAAGCAAACATCAACAAGGGTATCCCGAACAACATTATGCCGATGTTTAATACCCACAATACCAGCACAAGACACTGCGTGATCACCGAAAATATCTCCAGCAAAAACCCTCGAACAAGCAGAGCACAACGTCGAGATAGAGAACAATATTATTATTATTATTATTATCCCCCAAATCCGGCCACAACTGTTCATTATCGTTGTGGTTTGTTGAAGTTATTATTATTATTATTATTATTATTATTATCCCCCAAATCCGGCCACAACTGTTCATTATCGTTGTGGTTTGTCGAAGTTATTATTATTATTATTATTATTATTATTATTATTATTATTATCATTAAAATTATGGACTAGGCTTAGCCACCTTAATACAGACGACTATAATGCACGTGAGTTTGACACGAGGCACAACATGACAATTCCTATACTATTAAGAGTGCTAAGCGATGAACAAGATGGTAACCAAGAGGCCTGATAGACACTAATTAGTTGGTTTTTTTGGAAGTTATCTTATACTCCATCCGTCCCTAAATTACATTCCTGTTTCTAGCATTTATTCCTCACATAATAGAGGAAAACAGGAATGTAATTTAGGGACGGAGGGAGTAATTGTTATCTTAAGTTTAACTGTTGTTCATGATTTATATGTTCCTCTGCTAATGTTTGGAGTAGACTTGAGATAGAGTTGTTTTATGCAAGCAAACATCGTTCATCCTATGAAATTAAAAAGTAGGTCACTCATATTAAGAAAATTTAATCACAATATATACAAGGATGCTTATTTGCATGAAATTTAAGTAATTGTTGATTCTTTGGCTGCTATGCAATGTCTTGTGACTCAACATAATTCAGTTGAATTTACTCTGTTTGCTTTGCTTCATGATCGTGATTATGCAGGAGGTAACTCTAGTGGCATTTTAGGCTCGAACCCCCTTCCAATACTTGTGGTTTATGTTGGTATCCATGTCACCAAGGCGACAAAGCTGCTACTTGTGGTTTAATCCTAATTTTCTCCCTAATGCTTTGGATAGAATTAATCGTGTTTTTGCTGCATTGTCTGTTGGTAGCGACTTATCCATCAACCCCCCGAAGAAAGAAAGAAAAACAGGTGCTAGAAGGCATTCAAGGATTTCACTACAATACTCTATCATTAGTTGAATATATGCATCATAAAATTTGTTACATGGGCTATTCAATATGCATCTTACTTATAAGGAGCTATATTTACAAGGACTAGCTGCAGGGCCTTAAAAGAAATAAAGCATAAATCGCGTTACATAGAATTGAGCATCAATTTCACAAAATATATACGAAGTACTACACAGCATCATATCAGGCACTAAATCCCCTGTGCACAGAGCTCCAAGGACCGGAAGGGAAGTTTGGACAAGCCTGTGCTGAAGCCTCAGCCATCTGATCAGCTGTGATCCCGGCATTGCAGATGTTTGCAATGGAACGCATGTGCTTCATTCCATACTGAGATAGTGATCCGCAATGCTTCTCAAAGGTCCTTACCTGCATAAAAGATTGCAAGTTAAGGATTTTCGTTGGGATTTCTTCACATCATTAATAATAATTCTTATTACAAAAATGCATGAAATATGATAGTGTTACCATTGTTTTTAGGCAGTTCCAGTCATCAACAAGGGGCTGTCCTGTAGGTCGGACAGTCTGCAGTACATCTAAGCCCTTTTCAATTCCAAATAAAATCTTGCCAACGAGTTTGATGCTGTCATCTATATGAACCCTGTGTGACATTACTTCTGTAAATTTCTGTTGTGCTTGAAACTTTCTAGGAGATCCTTCAGGAGCATTGCGGAACTGAGGAAAATCAAAGATAAGGTAAGATATCATTCATAAGTTGATAATATAGTTGTCTTAAGAAGATAATAGCACCGTGATTTATGTAAAGAGTTGGGAAATAATAGAGTGAAGGACCAAGACCTTGTTCCAGAAATGAATGAGATCAGCATCGCGCTGATTGACAGACTTGGAAGATGAATGATGCAACGAGTTATCATCCACATATGTAAAATTTTCATTAGCAGGATTTGTACCCATATACAAGTAAAGCAAGTCCTGCGTTAGCTCTGTATCACCAAACTGCATGACATGTGAGCCGTAAAAAGGGCTTGATGCTGTCCTCTTCTTAACCTACAATAGCCACAATGATTCAACCATTCTTAACTTCTATATAAAATTTATACAAAAACAATCCCAAAAGTATAGATGAGTGCTGAAATATCTAAACATTCTTACCAGTTCATACTGCTGCTTCAAAGACTCTGTCAACAAATTGTGTCGTTCACTGTTTCAAAATATATCAACCATTAGAAACATTGATTTACTACCACTTACAGAGGGAAAATTTGCTTGAAGAAAAACAAAATTTAGTCTAAAACAGCAACCTAAAGAGCAAACATGCAAACAATCAACTTTTTTGTTATTACTTTTCTCTCTTTGCAAGTTCCTTGAAAAATCAAGGGACGGAGGGAGTACAAAACTTTTAAAAACCCGAAGTATGTCACAAATAAGAATATCAAGAAAATTGTGTTAGTCATAAGCCATACCTGTCTTCAATCCAAGACACACTGTACAAATCACCGAGACATGTGTCATATTCCGGAGGAACAGTATGATCTTCTCCGGGACAGTAAGTTCCCCAGCTACTCTCTACAGCATTTGAGGCAGTGGTAGCATAAATATTAAGTCCTTCAGGAAGAAGACCTTCAAAGATGCTCCCAGATTCACAGGCTTCTACATAAAATACCTGACATTTCAAAGACAAAAATCATTAATATACATTGATAAACTAAGATGGAAGACATATATTAGAAAGATATGGGAGCCAAAGAATCAACTGTACTATGGAAAACAACAGAACAATACCAAACCATACTATATGGAGGGTGTTAGCTAGGCAGATTTCTTGCTGCTTACCAGACTTTTATAGGTTCCGGAGGCATGTTTTTTCTTCAGGGTGTCTATGAGCTCATCGGCGTAGAGGTTTGGATACGTAGGCATACCTGATAAAATTACAGAATTGAGAACCATACTGACAGTAGGAGAATTGTATAGATAAGGTTGAATTGCATATCAGAGAAAGCCATCATCAGAGTGATAAAACATCAGAGTGATATCAGTATGACTCTTCTAGGTTTTGGCACATTTATCATTAATTTTCAAGAATCAGGGGAAAAACAATCCAAGAAAACTTGGATTCTAGCCTTCTTACAGGGCAATCTTAGATTAAGGTATCGCCTTAGAGTTTCATACATGAGTCCATGAGAGCGCGAACACAAAGAACACAAACATTAATAGAAATTATGATGAAGATAGAAGAAATACGAAAGTGGGTTACTACTAACCGAGCACCCCAGGACCACCATGGTCCGTGTAAAAGATGAAGATGTGATCATTAGGTCCACTATCAACCACCTTTCCACTGCCACCAGTAATGGCTGTTTTGTTACCAAGTATGGCTGCTAAAAAGTTGTTCACAGTCACATCTTCCCCTGTATAATCCTGCCACAGTAGGCATATTTTATTAGATGAAATGCACATTTTTGACAGATCAACTAACAGAAAGTTAAATTATCTTAAGTTTGATGAACATCAGATCAAACCTTTGGAACTCCTGCATAAACATCATGTCCAAACGGGCTATTAATGATAACCCCTTGTCTTGGGTTCTCTATGTCATAAGCAATGTCGTCGTACATGAATACAATGATATTCTCATCTTTTAAACCTCCTTTCTTCAGCACTTGGTAAGCATGACAAACATCGGACTGTACAAGACATTAATTTACTCATGTAAGATCTTGCTGATTGCCATTGAACATATACATAAGGTTAAGCACATTTTAGGGGCATTAGAAAAAAGAAAAATTTAGAATTGAAGAATTTGCTAAATCATCTAAGGCTAGCATATAGTTAAATAAAGTTAACCAAAAATTTTAAGGTTTCAAATTCCTTTAACAACTACCTCATGAATAATTCTGTTTTCACACTACCAATAGAATGTTGTGTAGTCCAATATTGACTAATTGGACTACCCGATAAAATTAAATTAAAATTAGCGCTAAATACATATAAAACTGCTAATTACATTAGGGGTTGTATACATGAATCCAAAAGGAGTATCTATAAGCTAAGCTTGACCTCGTGTTTTAAGGTTTGAACTCTTGACCTCAAGGTCAAGGTCATTGGATCAAACCCCACTTTAATTAAGGGTCGGTCAAGGGACTTATTGTGAGGAGTTAGGTCCAACTACGTCACCTACCTTAATGAAGAAAAATAAAAAAATTATGTACATTGATCCAATCGTTTCACATATAGAAATTATGGATGTATCTAAAATCCAAAAGGCATATAAAAATCCAAGAGATTAAGGTCCATAATTTCAAAAGGCCTACCTATATGTCCCCCTCCAAGAATGATGAAGACAAATATAGTCTCAAAATAGTGAAACTAACCTGTTCAAAATGTAAATCTAGGAAATGCTAACTATTTTAGTTGATAAGTATTTATAGGGGTGCTATTCAAGATCTATGATTAAACGAACATTGTTACAATGTTTAAAATTATATCCTTTGTGACTTTCTCTACACCAAAAAATAATGTACATTATATTCTCTCAAACCCTCATAGATATATACGGAGTAACTTATAGCACGTATTACTAGAATATTAATATTCTTCCAATTATTTCCTTGATTGTAGTTTGTATTTCACCAGCACCTTAGAGACACAAGAATCATTTGGTTGTTGATGTCTCTCTAGTCAATATTCTCAATAGTCTTTTTCAAGCGCTCAAAAATTATATAGAAGTAGACACATAATGGTTAAATTAGGCGCAACAAACAACATAATTTTATTTGTTGAAAAGAGGAAAAAATATTTTATATAGGAAAATGACATCTTAACACAGCTTTTAAGTACAAAAGTATAATATAATTATTCTATTAAGACTTATAAAGAAAAGTTCTTACAAGGACCACTTGCTGAGATATGTGCTCTAGCGTGATAGAGTCAAGATGTGCTTTTTAAATATATGGCCAATGGGAACTTCCAAATAGTCCAAACGAAATTACTTAAACACCCTTGATACATCTAAGAAATAAACCAAAAGATCCTAAATAGAAAATACTACATAATAAATATGGATGGATAAAATGGAAAAAACTTACAAAATATCTACCTAAAAATATTTACTCGAGTAAGATCATAAATTTATGTTAAGATACAAATCAATAAGATTTTAGTCTAGTGGTAACGAATTGTATGCAATGTATGTAAAAGCACACAACACATACAGTACATACTAAGGGTACAAATGCGAACACACAACAATTTGGATGATAAGCAATATAATAATGAAATAATTAACAAGAAAAGTTATAAACCTTGTAATTTTTATAATAATTATAATTGTAATAAATAGAGTGTATTATGAAGCTCATTTTATTAACGAAAAAGAGTCAAGAAAGCCAAAACTTAAAAAAGATGAAGACATAGAAATTATGACATCTACAAGGCCAAAACCCCACTACATACACACACACAGACACAAAAGAAAAAAAAAAAAAAAAAAAAAAAAAAAAAAAACACTTAAACTTAAATGAAGCTATATTTGACTATACTAGAGAATAATTGTCAGTTTGTCACATTGTCCATACATATCATAATCAATAAATCAAGCATAATCGATCAATAATAATTTGTATGTTGTTAGGAAATTTATGTTGCTCAATCTTATTGTGACGAGTCGATCACGTATCATATCGACCGTGTCATTTTGATCAAGGTGTCAATTTAACCAAACATAAATGACTCACTAGTGATTTTAAAGTTGTACACTTGTACTTTCATACTCCTTGATTCCCATGTCCCACCTCACTAGCAGTGATTTGTAAATGTAAGAATCTAACCCTAAAAAATAAAGTTAATTAAAAAATAAAAAAATAAAAAAAAAAAAACTCAAATATTATAGGGTTCCTTGCTCTTTAAGGCAAATAAGTTCATCAATCAAAATACTTACTTAAATTTGAATAAGACATATTCAACTATAATCCACAATTTAAATACGTTACCATTACTAAGATCAAACATTTCAAACAAGTTTCATTATACTTCGTTATGGATTATAATATATAAATAACGGGCAGATAAGTCTAGATAAATAAAAATAAATTTCGAAAACAACAATATTTACCTGATGCCTGTAATTCCAGTACCCATTAGAACCAGCAATGAGAACAGCCCATCTAGTCCCAACAGAATCATCATCAACACCATTTCCACGACCAAAAACACGATCAGCTACCGAAGAATGATCGAACGGCAGCCGTATAAGATCATCCAAAATCAGACGGCTGTGAACGACCGAGCTCGAAAGCAGGAGTACCACTAGCAGTACACCACCGGTGTAGCGGATCATCATATTTTCGGAGAAACTTTTTAAGAAAATGAGATAATAAGAGAGAAAAGGCCAGGAAGTGGTAACGCAAATGCTATTTTTAGTAAGGCTATTTGTAGTGAACTAGCGATTGTCTTTCAGGGGTATTATTGTAATTTCAAGTGAAGGAATCAGCCGCCTTTTAGTATTGTTGATGAGTACATCTACGGTTGTGATGAAAAGTTGGAAATTTTGAACGGGTGAGATGAGTTTCACCTGGACAAGATTTGGGGTCCACCATGATTTTTTTAAAGCAACAGATTGCTGATACGCATGAATCTTTTTATTATTATTAGTTTTGTTTTAATTTTTTGGGTTTTTTTTTTTTTTATTTTTAAGATAATAGGAGCCACTTGGCCATTGGGGTTTTGGGATGGCCCACTTTTCGGATCTTTGATTTTTTAATTCCAAAAATTTAATAGTCTTCTCCATTTTGTGTCATTATTCAATTGAATGATAATATTACACAAGAGATGAGGTAAGCATTGAGCATCATTGTAGTTTACTCTTTTAATTGCGACATTTGTGACGAGGTACTACTCAAATTTTATATGCCAATTTAACAATAAATATTTATGTAAGTCTAATTAAGCTTTATTCATTTCTTTATTTATAAAAAAAAAAAAAAAATTCAAATTCGTATTAATAAAGAATGATAACAAAATCTATAAAAATAAAAATAAACTCTAATTAAAGATGTCTTAAATACCATGGAAAACAAATATTTTTATTGATTATCTTAGATAGAGTCATTATGAGATCACTACAGTAGTTCCTGACTTCCTTCCAATACTAACAAATGTTTGAAAACATCAGCTACAAAACTACTAAACGTAGGGGTGTTCCTAAGTTTCTTTTTCACAATGAGAAGCAAAGATTGGTAAACTGATCATAACATTTAAGGCTAGGAGAAGTAAGCTTTAAGTTAGATATTGAAATTCATTGTTTGTTAAACTTATTACTTAGACTTGATCAAACCAAGTTGGATTTTGTAGGTCAAGTTATCAGTTAGCTCGATCTAACTTGACCCATGAATCCATGATCACCTCATGTCTTATAAATTTCACTGTTGTCCAATAAGCTCAATGCTAAGTAAGTATGACTAAAACAGTCACTCATGTCTCCAATAGTATCAACCTTTATTTGTTGAATTCTAAAAACAGTGTTCGAAGGAGAGAAAAAATCTTATACACTTGTAACCATCTCTCTCTCTCTCGATCTTTTCTTTTTTTTTTTCGTTTTTTTTTTTGTTTTTTTTTTTTTGTTTTTTTTTTGTAAGTTAACAAAAGATAGTTGTCGATTAAAGAATAACATAGGAGTAATTTATCAAAATATTTCAAGATCAGATAAGGTGACTACATACTATATTGACATTAGGGGTGAGCGTAGCAGGGTACCCTGTAAAAATTTCAGGACCCGGAACCGGAACCTGTTGCAACAGGTTCCTAAAAATAGGAACCGGAACCGGAACCTGTTGCAACAGGAACCTGGTACCCTATATGTCAAAGTTTGCTTAATAGTTACTTGATAAATTGCGACAAATTTATTTTTTTTTAAAATAGATGATCACAATTAAAGCTTACAACTTTAGTATAGTACTTCAAATATAACAAACCAACACTAATTGTCTAGAATATTTAATACCATATAGGTTCCGGTTTCATGTATCCTATAGGGAACCTGTACTAACAGGGTACCCTACAGGTTTTAGATCCAAAATTTTATTACCCGGAACCGGAACCTGACCAACAGGTTCCGGATTTGAAACCTGCGGTTCCGAACAAGTTCCGGTTCCATATCAGGGTACCCTGAATTTTTGCTCACCCCTAATTGACATACAAAGCACTCAATTGTACAGTATATTCAAACTTGGTAAATGTCATGTAAACACTTGTAGTGTAGATAAATGGTGGAGCAAACAAAGAGAATCCAACCTTGCAAATATAATTGAATATCTAGATTCCTAGATGACATATCACTATCTAATCAAATACATTGGCTCACTAGAATAGTAGAATTAATTAAGAACAATACAATATATATGTCAACTTTTCAATTTCAAATTGGCTAAAGGAATCTGCCGTATGCGTACACGCTAGGGATTGTGGGTAGTCACAATCAACAACCTTCCAATTTATTTTCATTTTCACTAAGTTAGCAACATTCATTATTCATATCAAGTATATTTTTTAAATTAAATTGAGTTTCCTATGTTGCATGTTATTAAAATAATGGATCATATATTAATTCAAATTAGTCCTTTTTAATTACTTAATTAAGTGACGTGATCAAAGTGTTATGCGAACAAGAAGTTTTCATGTTAGATGAGAGTTAGACACCATATGCTCTATGTTAATTGAGAAGATTTTACGTGAGACTGGACTCACCGTGAGTCCGTGACCAATATATCAAACAATAATATTATAATATATGACATTAATATTATACTATCTGACAATAATACTTTAATATATGACAAATGTTATTCTAATATTTGGTATTAATAATCTAAAATCTAAAACGTCAGATATTAGAATATTATTGTCAGATATATTGAACTCATCGTGAGTCTAACTCACCCAATTTTTTTCAATGTTGATTATCTAGAAATTATGTAGAGGATGATATGGGGTTTTGGCTAGCCAATATCTTACCAATAATCGGCTGCTAATTAATGCTAGTATATATAGTATACTTTATCTATATCAAAATCGTCATGCAACATTTTTTCTATCACAGTCTCAATCTTTCAAATGTACTACACTAAATTGACAATAAATATCTATAGTTAAAAAAAATTAAATAAATAAAAAAAAAAAAAAAAAAAAATCTATAGCTATAAATTGATTAAATTTTAAAAGTTCGTATTTTGAAATACAAATGAGAATTAATAGTTAAAGTGTTAAAGTTTTATCAATGAGTAATATAGATAGTACGTCTACAACATAGCTAACAGTGAATTAATACTTTATACTTTGTAGATCTTTTGGCTGTTACTTCCTAAATCTCACTAAATTTAACTAAAATATACAAGAAAATTTTAGTGAGATGGAGGAAGTATATGATTGTGTGCCTGTGTGAGTAAGAATGGTATTAGAATTCGACTCTTAGCATATTAGCTCTCTTAATATCCCGAGATTTGAGAGTGAGGGAGGAATTGGGGAGGTATGGAAAATCTCATCCCAAAGTGTCATAGTGAGGATTTACATATACGAATACAATAATAATAAACTAATTATGACGGACCACTTAAATTTAAAGTTTCATGTTTGGCTTATATATCTTTAAATCTTTGATTAAGAAGTGAAGAAACTACAACTTTTCTTCTTCAACTTAATTAGAGTATGCGTACACGATTGTAGCACTTACCAATCCAATTAAGTCAAAATAATTTTTTTCAATCAAATCGAACACATACAGTGAATATCATACAAGCATATATATTGGACTTGATATGCCTATATTTTCAAACATATACTACAATTAAACTGGTCATCATTTGGCTACATTAACATATTTATATGAAATATTAAGTATTCAAATATCAAACTCATATACTTCGTTTATGATATCAAGAATGTGATGAAAAGTTAAGGCATCACTATACATAAAAATAAATCTTGGAAAAAAAATTGTATATTATGGACATTGAGATATTACATTGTATAGTCTGTAACACTTAAACCTAAAGACCTTAAATCATCCATCTTTACCTTATTTAAAATGATTTTTGGGATTTTTTTATTAATTTTTTTCTTTTACCACCTCCAAAAGAAAAATACAGTTATTATTTACAAACAACTCTTGTAATCAATTGATAACTCATCATTTAACATCATATTGTTACTAGTAACATATTATTTTAATCAACTTATCACAAGTGATTTATATTTATCAAATTAGCATATATCCTGTGTCATATATATAATAACATATAAACATTAATATATTTAATGAATCTTATCTATGGCTTCTTTTCATAATAATGAGAATACAAGTGACTTAATCTACAAAATGACATATTCCTCCCTCACACAACTAACAACGTCAACAGGAAGACAAGAATTTCAAGACATGCCATGTGCATGTAGCTTTCATAATCTTAATAGAAAGACTAGTTGTAGGAACTATGCAAAAAAAATATCTGGTTGATTAATTGACAAATGTTCACAACCAAGTTGGCTCATGATATGATATGGATAATTCCGATGATTCCATCCTAAATAGTCTTTCATACAATCTCATAAATAGTTATAGACTATGTGCATTCATTGTAACTTTATATAATAGAAAATACAAATGTATTTGACTTTTGTAAATAAAGATGTCATTGGATTGAACTGATCCAATATGAAAAAACAAGACATAACAAAAGTACATTGTACATATGACATGACACAATTGGGTATAGGAGTTGATCAAGCCAAACCCGAGTACCCGACCCAGTCTGACCCAACCTAAAAATAGCCTAGGTTTGTATGGAATTTTTAGGCTCACACGCAATCCGAGCTCAAGCTAATCCAGCTAGATTTTTAATTGTATTTTTTGGGGTTTTGGTTTGATCCTATTACTCCCTCTGTGTTTTAATAAATGTTACACTTTGACCGGCACATGGATTTAAGATTCTTAATTGACTGAAATAAAATAAGAAGTAAGTGACGTAGTTGGACTATAGAAAGATAGTGAGATTAATAATTTATTGAAAAATAATGAATAGAGAAAAAAAAACAAAAAAAAAGCAGTAATGGGCTTGGGTGGGGACAATAAGAGGAGAGAGATATAATTCATATAATATTAAAATATACTCCCTCCGTCCCTTTATTACATGCCTGTATTCCTTTTTGGGTGATCAAAATGAACTGCCTATTTCTATTTATAGGTTGTACTTTTTGCCAATATTATTCTTGTTTTGATGATTTGTCATTATTTTTCTTTTTATTTTTTTTTGTACTTTACATCAATTTCCAATACTTTCTCTCTCCTAATTTTCAACCACCTTTTTCTTTTTCTCTATCTCTCTCTAACCCCACATGCATATTTGTACTGCCATTTTTTAGTTTTAAGGAATCTTTAACTTCTTAATTCCCATGCAAAATAAGAAATAGGCATATAATAAAGGGACGGAGGGAGTACAGTTTTTTCCTAAAAAGAAAATGTAACACTTATTAAAATCACCCTAAAATCTCGGTATTTTGACCCGAATAGCAAATTTGGACACAAGTGTTTTGGCCTGAAATGGCTCAAAAAGTCCGGTATTTTGGCCCAAAAAGCCAGTATTATTCGTCAAAGCCTGGCACTACAATCAAGTCTAGGCCCGACATGCTGAGATGAGTGAGATCCTTTTTCTTTATCTTCTCTGACTAACAACACGAAACATTCTCATACGAGTTATACTATCTTTATTTGTGATTAAGATTGTTAAGCCATCAACAAAATGGTAACCAATAGGCCCAATATTTGTATATTGTTATATTCACTATAATATAAACTTTCATACTATCAAAGTCATATCACGGCATGTATGATTGACAAATTGTAACACTTAAGAAAAAAATGGAGATAAAATTGTGTTCACTTTTTGATATCAACATAGACAAACAACATACATAATGCACTACTAGCAAATTTCGCTCCTTATACGAAGTATTTCGTGTTGCTAAAAAAATAATAATAAAAAAAATATCTTTCCATCTTTCTTTCTTTCTTTTTTCATGCATAAGATTTTTCCTTTTTATTATTAGCTCACTTGATAAGGTTTTTATCCCAAATTCTAAAGATAATATAGATTTTGAATTGTGCAAAATGATGATGCTTGGGAATTAGGGTTTCCTTAACCTATATTCAATCCGATTTATAAAGTGATTACAAGTTTACAACTAGTTTAAACAGACTAACAATCCTACACATAAGCAACTACTACCATTGTTTAGGCAAATCTTATAGTAGGGTTGGTCTAGGAATTTGCTTAAGGTTTAAGGGGTAATAACAATCAATCCTACAATATTAATCACAATAACCAAGAGCAATAATAAAGTAATAAACGAATAATTTAAATAATAAAAAGAGATTTAGAGATCGATACAATACTGAGATAATCTACTTGTTCAGAATAGACATAGAAATCGTAAGAAACTTGCTAATGTATTTTGTATTAATATATGAATGTGCGTATGAGACTTTACATTGCATTGCTTTGCTTAGCTATTTATACCAAGATATTGCTAGGGTTTACACATATTTCAGAATAATATTCAAAAGACAAGATCTTTATATTTTGTTCTTCTTTCCTTCTTCCTGCTTTGTATTTTTGGAGCTTTCCTTGTTGACCCGCTGTTTGATTCTGTTGCCTTATTTACACTGATCAAGCCTAGTTGACTTTGGCTTGCTTCCTTGATTTCTTTGACTGTGCCCTACGACTTCTAGGCTTGTTAGGAGTACAGGCCCAACAACCACTCAAAATACTACCTCCGTTAATTATTATGTGCAACTTTGGGGTATTATTTGTGAGATATAAAATATTCTAAAGTTGCACATAATAATTAAGGGAGGTAGTATGTTTTTTTCTTAGGCTGCAAAGTAACGCGATGGTTTTTTTAGAAATGTAATTAATCACGTTTGAGAAAAGCCAGCAGGGAAGAAAAAGTCAATTATAGAAAAAAAAAAAAAAAAGGATGGCAAAATTTGAGCTCGCCTATGATAAAACTAACATGACTAGTAGCTTTATGGACAATGAAAAGTCCAAATAAAAATTTATCAAAAACTACATCAACCAAATATCACAAGAAGTATGAGAACATCCATCCAACAACTCATAATTAGTGGTATGGAAGTACTACCTAAATGTGGTTCTCATAACATTAAAAAATATTGTCTTAATTAATAGAAAATCTTTGGACATTGAAAGACAAATCATTTACAAACCAATTATAATTATGGTATTAATCAACTTTAAGAATGTTCGTTATCTGCATTAAGACGTGCTAAAGTCATTATCTAGTAAACTATCCCAGACCAGCCCATTTAACGCCATGATTCCCTGTAATGACGGTGATTATTAACGATTTATCATAAAATTGGTCATTAGTCAAACTTTATACTTTATTAATGAAAAAACTTCCACTTTTTTTTTGGGTGAAAGAGAAAACTTCCACTAAAATGGGGTTGTTGACAACTCATCATATGATAAACATAACCTCCCTCAGCTCCACGATAGCTTGGAGAAATTATTAGATAGAGTATATCTTTTTATAATAAATATACTTGTATATATTTCATCCATTTCATATTATTTCAGCTATTTGATTATTATGATTAAACAAATAAAATATTGACCAAGAATTCCCCTAATTTTTAACTATTGACAAATTATAGACTTAGGGTCTGTTCACATTTACTGAGCTGAACTGATTGGAGCTAAACTGAACTGAACTGAATTGATTGGAGCTGAACTGAACTGAACTGAGCTGAATTGAATATTTTATGAGAGAAGGAAATTAGGTGTTGAACTGAACTGAACTGAAATTAAGTAAATGTGAACAGGCCCTTATACAGTAGTACCCCATGTTTTAGGAAATATCATTTGTATAGCCGGGTTTGAGTTTCATTTGTGTATAAAACATAATTATGTGTGATATTTTTAAATTCATCTTAATATGTAGTTTGGTTGTTTGATATGGTAAATTTTAAAATTTATTAATATATAATCAAAAATTTTAATATTCAAAATAAATTAAAATAACAAGTAAAGTCAAAACATGAACATTAGTTTGAAATGAAGGAAGTATATAATTTGTGCAAACAAGTGTTATAGGATTAAAGAATGAAGTAAGTGTTATGTTAGTCCCGATATAATATTCTTTATTAATTTATTTCATAATAGAAAAACGCTTTTAGGGATTTTCCGGGGGTTGTCAGGTTAATACATCTTGACTAAGCTATGTACCCTCACATACAACATCAATATTTCCATAAAACATTTCTTCATATTCAGCTTTCGATTCCTTTTTTCCCAATTAACTATTATTTTCTCCAAACTTATGTAACATTAACAAAATAACCAAAATCCAACACAAGAAACCATGTATTTCTCAATGTTGTCAATAGTAGTACTACTACTCTACACCATTCCGGCATGCTCAACCACACCAATAACAATGTTTACCGCCCCCAACATCACCAAGCCCGGCTGCCCTCGTAAATGTGGCAACCTAACCATCCCCTACCCGTTTGGGGTTGGCTTGGGAGCCGGCTGCTCGAAAGGTATATGGTATGACATCTTTTGCATGACTTCTTTTGATCCTCCGAAGGCCTTCCTACCCGGAAGTAATGATGATAACCAAAATGCAATGGAAATCCTCGACATATCTGAAACTCAAATCCGTCTTAAGAACCAAATTAGTTACCTATGTTTCAATTCAACGGCTGAAACTTCTCCTATGAGTTCCGACTACACTAGATTCTTTCTCAAGACAGTGCGTGCTCCCTACAGTGTATCTGGTATGTATACAATGCACCCGTACTTCAATATTTAATGGGATCACAACTCAAAAAAGCTAAAAAAAAGAAAAATTTGTCAAAAACCATTTTATAAAACCCTTTTTTTTTGTTAGAAACCACCTTACAATATTTTTCTTTTATTAAAATAGACCTTACATTTTATTTTATTTTACATCAAGAACCATCTTAACCCAGAATATGGTCGTTGACCCCTACACCACCACCCCTCCACCAGCCGCCACATGCATTAGTTTGGCCGCCATAACACCAACCCTAACCACCCTCTCTTACGAATTTGCTAAACTTGATATTTTTTTAATGAATTAATTTTACAATTGACAAAAAAAAAAAAAAAAAAAAACCCTGCAAGTAATAGGTCTAAAACAACATATATTTATCCTTTCAAAAAAAAAAAAAAAAAAAAAATCTAGTGTAGCCATTAACACATACAATGATACGATCAGTGGCGTATCCAGGAATTCCGAACTGTGGGTTCGGAATTTAAAAAAAAAACGATGATCATATATTAACTAAATATTCAATACATAAGTTCAATTTTTATTTTTTATTTTTAATTATAAATGGATGGATTTCACAATTATAAATAAAGAAAAATCATTTTTCGAGTTTTCATACTTTGAAAGCGTGCTAATACATTACTACTTCTATAAATCTATAATTCTATTGCAAAGAATCAATATGACACATTTAAAAAAAAAAAATAAAAATCCCAAGTCCCCAATAAACACAAATTTAACAATGTAAACTTCTTCTAATTATAAATTAAAAGACCAAGTAAAAATCTAAAATTCTAAGTTTCTACAATTCAATTTGTCAACAATTCAAGTATTCAACAATATATCAAAACCAGTTAAACAAATCAGTATGTAATTAAACTAATTATCACTAATTTTAATGAAATTAACCATAAATAAAGATTTAAGAATTAAGAGGAGTAGAGGAATAAGAGGTCTCACAAACTCCCGAAGAACGGAAGAACACGAAAAAAATAACAAAAAAAATAAAAACATAAAATGAAATTTACCATTAAATAAAGATTTAAGAATTAAGAGGAGTAGAGGAATAAGAGGTCTCACAAACTCACGAAGAACGGAAGAACTCGAAAAAAAATAACAAAAAAAAATAAAAACATAAAATGAGATTAACCATAAAATAAAGATTTAAGAATTAAGAGTAGAGGAATAAACGGTCTCAGAAACTCACGAAGAAAGGAAGAACTCAGCTCGAAAAAGAATAACAAAAAAAAAAAAAAAACATAAAATGAGGGTAGCTGGATCCAAACCCAAGACTTTAGAAGGAGATTCAATGCTCTAACAATCACTCCCTTACCAATGTGCCAGGCTTTCACATATGATTATTTATCTCACATAAATTTGTTTTAACCCTTTTTTTTTTTTTAAAAAAAAAAAATTAAAACTTATAATTTTTTTCCGAAAAATGTGTGGGTTCAATGAACCCCCTTGAACCCCCCTAGATCCGCCCATGGATACGATAGTTAAGAAATTAGTTAAACTGGCTACTACTTAATTAATTTTCAGTTATTATTATAGTTACCTACATAATTAAACATGTTTTATTCACGTACTGGCACCAGGTACCGCAAACAAACTCTTCGCCGTGGGGTGCCGCGACTATCCCCGATTCACTGGAAGCATTGACACTGGCTTAATCACTTTGACCGATGACGGAACTGCCTCATGTAGAACCAACTGCAGCTCAGGCGGTAAGAATGTCGTCGCAGGCGAATGCAATGGCATAGGGTGCTGCCAAGCCACTATTCCCAAAGGAATGAGGTCTTACACTGTGAGTCATGATAGTTTCGACAGTAACCACTCAACCATTGCATCTTACAACCCTTGTGGGTATTCATTTGTAGCAGACCAAGATAGTTTCAAATTTCGAGGAATGAAAGATCTTAATGACCCTAACTTTATAAATAGGACAGCGTATGATGCTCCTTTGGTGCTCGATTGGGTGGTTTCTAATAAAACTTGCGCTAATGCTAAGCGCGATCTTGATTCTTATGAGTGTAAGGAGAATACTATTTGTGTCGATGCTACTGATAGCGGTATTGGAGGGTATCGTTGCAGTTGCCTTCCTGGTTATCAAGGTCATCCTTACCTTAGTCCGGGATGCATAGGTAAGATTACTTCTACGTATATACATTTTTTATAATCCGTATTTTTAATTTGTGTATCATAATTGTTAGAATATGCTTTGAATATAATTTAATTTCCTCTACAAATGATAGTTTGGACATATTTTTGGAGCCTATTTCTTATTTTTGTTTAATTAATACTGTTAATAAAACTGTTTTCAAAATAAAAAAAAAACTAGTCCACATTTACCTAATGGTTATAGTTAACACATTGTTAGTAAATGTCCGTGAATGTGTTATTTTTTGTAATTTCATTATAATATATATTGCATTTTTTTTATAATGGTATTTAAGTATATTAGACATTATATGTTGACTTTCTGGGTAAATCACGCACTAGGTAGACATAAGTCACATAACCTTCTAGCAATACCATGTACAATTACATACATCATCACATGATGGATTAGAGAATAATGATATGTTTTTCAAAAAAAAAAAAAGAGAATAATGATATAGAGATGTAAATAGTTGGTATTTTTTTATATATTTTGTTGAGTTTGCTCTATCTTATTTGTTGGCAGATATAAATGAATGTGAAGATCTCGATAGTAGTCCATGCTCAATGAAATGTAAGAACACTCCAGGAAACTACACTTGCTCTTGCCCGTCTGGATACATCGGTGATGGTAGAAAAAATGGGACTAGTTGCAACCCACAATTTCCTGTTTTGAAAGTTGGCTTAGGTAATGTCTAGTTATGGACACTATGTTGTTTACAATCTCATACTTAAAATATGACACCGATAATTAATAGTGTATTAAATATATTCTTGGACCTCAACCACCAGTTTAAGTTTTTGCTTGGTGGAGTTGGTCCTTTAACAATAATTTTTATTATTAATTGTACGTACTCCTCCTTGATGATACAGGTGTTGGATTAGGCTCCTTATCTCTACTGGTCACTTTAAGTTGGGCATTCTTGGCTAGTAGAAAAAGAAACCTTGCAAAATTGAAGGAGACGTTCTTTCAAAGAAATGGAGGGTCGCTATTGAAGCAACTAATTTCTCCTAATAAACAAGATGACGTGGAGCAAGTAAAGGTATTTACAATAGATGAGCTGAAGGTAGCCACCAAGAACTTCAAGGAAGAACGGATTGTTGGTCGAGGTGGTTATGGGACCGTTTACAAGGGATTCTTGCCGAATAATCAAGTTGTTGCTGTTAAGAGATCAAAGTTTGTGGATGAAGATCAGATTGAACAATTTATTAACGAGTTGATTCTCTTGGCTCGAATTAGACATCCTAATGTGGTACGGCTTATAGGATGTTGTTTGGAGGTTGAAGTCCCGTTGTTGGTGTACGAGTTTATCTCCAATGGCACATTATATGATCATATTCATAACAAAAATGGAACGACTTGGTATTCTTGGAGTAATTGTTTGCGTGTTGCCATGGACTCGGCTAGTGCTCTAGCACATATACATACAATTCCAATATTTCATCGAGACATTAAGTCCGCAAATATATTACTAGATGATAGTTACACGGCAAAGGTATCCGATTTTGGAGCTTCAAGGTTGATTCCGTTACACGAGACTCATTTGTCCACTGTGGTACAAGGTACACTAGGATATCTCGATCCAGAGTACTTTTTTTCGAGTCAATTAACAGAGAAAAGCGATGTTTACAGTTTTGGTGTAGTTCTTTGTGAACTCTTAACAAGGACAAAACCACTTCTAACGGAGAGGCAAAGTGAAGCACAAAACCAAAATTTGGCAACATACTTTGTCAAGTCTATGCAACATGACAATTTGTTCGATATTTTGGACCCTCAATTAGTTGTGGAAGCGACTAAAGAGCAACTAATCACGATTGCAAAGCTTGTACAACGATGCTTAAGTGTTCAAGGAGATGATAGGCCGACAATGAAGGAAGTGACAAAGGAATTGGGAGATTTATGGAGGCAAACAATTTAAATTACATGGCTCCGAGCAAGAATCTTGATTATGATCAAAAATACTGATAAACAAAATCCATATTAGCTTCAATAGTACTCCTTAGTGTTTAATAGTTCTATGAATTTTGTTATTGAATTTGTTGTAAGTTTTAAGCGGAAAATCAAACATGATCATATAGTAAAATAATGATCAAATTGTAAAATAATATAATTGTAATGAATTGAAGAAAACAATGGAGAAAAGGACGCTGAAATTTTTTTTATTGAATCTTGTTAACTAGGAGAAGATAAACATGACTTGAGCCCTTCAAATGACAACATGTTGGAGACCTAATTGGTAAGAATGGGCTAGTTATATTTGTGAAAATTGTACTGTAAATCTAATTAACAACTAACCTCAAATCTATTATCAACAAGATCCCAAATAATTCTTTGATGTCATTCTTGTTAGATGTAGCGCACAAATTATATTATCTACCTCCTAGTGTTTCTCATCTTAGTAATTACCAAGGATACTTAGTAGTCAAATAAGTGCTATTAGTGGAAGTTAATACTTCTCTATCTATTAAAAGCACTAGTTTTAGTTAGTGTTGTAGTGTTTTATCTATCCCATACCAAACTTAGATTATTGTATTAACTTAAAGGAAAATTTGGTACTTATAAGGTCACTTTTTGTGAAGTAGCTTATATGTTCAAATTGGTGAAAAAGGACCTTATTAGTCACTTTGTTGTGAGGAGGTAACTTGACGTCGAAATGACCATTGACTTCACATTTCGGTGTTGACCATCATATGCGTGGCACGTGATGTTTGAAAAATGTTTATTTATTTATTTATTTTTATTATAATTTTTCTTTTTTTTCAACTAGTAACATGGAGACGTATGACACTATGGAATCCATTTAACATATTTTTGGATGGAAATTGTTAAATAGTGGTAAAATTAATTTTTCGAACTATTTTGTGGGGGTAAAGTTGTTTTATTTTTTTATTTTTTTTTATGGGTAGTACTAAAAAACATTTTCGTACTTTTTTATGGTGTCATTTTTGTACTTTTTTTTATGGTGTAAATAATAAAAATTTCCAAAAAGAAAAAAAAAACAACTGGAAGAAGTAGCATACTCCATGTTACAAGTATAACTTTTATGGGATGTTGCCTAACAGTTTAATTGGCCAGATTCTAATTTGTCTTACCAAGCAAATTCTTAGCATGTCTAATAAATTTGATAAGATCAAATGATAAAATACTTATTAGCGTCATTGTTATAATTAGCGTCACCGTTAGGTCTATCACGATGTTCGTTGTACAGATATGCTCTTGTAGTGGTTGGCAAGTTTATAGCAGGACGGCATAATAGCTGCAAATTTGACTTCGACGTAGCTAGCTTGCTGGCCATGTTCCGTTGAACCTTAAAACCTAGATTAGAAAAATACTATAAATTCATGATAATAATTGAAGTCCGTTCTTTTTCCTTTTTAATATGCTTCATTGTGACTTGAAATGAATGAATATTATAACGACTATAAAATATAATTCTTGTAATAGTTTTATAACGACTATTAAACATTATATTATATACAAGCATATACTACCTCCGTTTCTTATTACTTGCAACAAATGAATATTTTATATCTCACAAATAATACCCATTTGTTGCGAGTAATAAGAAACGGAGGTAGTAATTATTATATGTATGTTCAATTGTAAGGTTAGATGTTGGTTTATGTAACTATAAAATGATAGTATAAATTAAAGGATTTTGACAATTACCACCTTCTATTATGTCCATTTTAGCAATAACCACCTTCTATTTTTTTTTTTTTAAAAATTACCACCTTCTATTTTCAAAAACATCAAAAGTTACCACCTTCTTGCCTCCCAACTAACACATGACATCATTTTGGGCTCATTCTTTCCCTTTCCTCCCTATTTCCTTCACATTTCTCATTCTTAACTCGATTCTCATCCCCCCTCTCACTTTTTTCCCCCCAAAACAATCAAAAACACTTCAATTCACTCCTCCAAATCAAAATTGACGAACAATTATTGGTGGTTTGGGGGAAAAAAAGTGAAAGGGGAGATGAGAATCCAAATAGGAATGAGAATTGTGAGGGAAATAGGGAGAAAAAGGAAAGAATGGGCCCAAAATGATGTCACGTGGTAGTTGGGGGCAAGAAGGTGGTAACTTTTGATGTTTTTGAAAATAGAAGGTGGTAATTTTCACAAAAAAAAAAAAATAGAAGGTGGTAATTGCTAAAATGGACATAACAGAAGGTGGTAATTGTCAAATTTTCCTAAATTAAAGTTGGTAAAAATAGGGATCTACTTTAGTTTCTCACACTGTTTTATTTTGTATGAACGGTAAATGGGAAAACAAATAAAGAACAGAGAGAGTAAACTTCACATATGTTAGCATTGTCATTATTGTTGTAATATATGCTAAAAAAATTATAAAATTTGTCTTTAATTATCATTAGCAAATACCATTAGACATAAAGATGAACTTAAATAGACCCGGCCCACCTAAACTAAATTGTCATTAACATTAGCTAAATCATATAAAATAAAAAAATTAAGAATTGAATTGAACTGAAATTAAGTTGAAGTGAACAAGCCTTAAAGTTAGTTACATTAAGGTGCATATTTGTTAGTACGTATCATTGACTAGGTAAGTGCTTGATTAAAATTATATGGAAGACCACTCATTATTAATAATTATAATTATAATTATAAAACTTAAAAATTCTTCCAAAATTGTATAAGAACATGGTTCAAACTTCTAATATAGCTTGATAGTTTCCCAATGGCCTGGCAAATAATTTCTTCTCTTCATCTTCTATTCTACGTATACACATCTCTTTCTCTGATAAGTTTGACAACTAGTCAAAATAATGCTACCTTTCTAGGCTGGAAATGTATAGACTCAAATGGCAACTATACTAAAAATAGCCTTTTCCATTCAAACCTCATAAATGCCTTCTCTAATCTTACCTCCCTCTCCTCTTCCAATATCTTCTCCAACTACTCTGTAGGCATACGCGAGGATGCTGCAAACGAAGTCTTCGCCTTATATGACTGTCGAGATGACCTTCCACTTCGAACATGCCATGATTGCGTTGCGGAAGCCACAAAGAATCTCTTGGAGATTTGCACCTCCAAAGAGGCCATAGCCCACTATGAGGTATTGGTGTTAATAAAGGCCATTGATTTAAGTTGACTAAAAAAAATCCCCAAAAATTAAAAATAACTGGAGTACTACGAAAGCTTTCATTGGCTTCCATTAATGTTTGCTGCAAAGTATGAAGAACCAATCTATCCAATTAACATGAAACCCATTAAGTGCAAGAATAAATTTTGATCCTATCCAATTTCTCATATACTGTACTCCGTATTAAACTATCCGATGCATAAAATTGTATTCCTTTTTTCAAGGTTATTAGTTGGCACTTGGCAGTTTTCATTGATTGTTTAGTTATACATTAATCCTTATCCATGTTTATTGTTCTTCTATGGTAATTTAATGGAGATTTAGGTTGATGGTTGAATATGAAATTCATCAATGGCAGAGACAATCGGTAGGTTTTTTTTTCCCCAAAATAAAGCAGTTTTACAAATTATAGTCAAATAGATGAATGGATAAGATTTATCATTAATATTTATACGGTTGAGATTAAAAGTAGTTACAGTGGCTAAAGTAGAATGATACGGAGCACTAATCTTTTAAATTAAATTTTCTTTTTATCTAAAAAGTAAAGTAAGGACCCAATTTTTACTTACTACCGGTATTTCATTTTATATGAACAGTAAATGAGAAGATTAAAAAATACGGAGAGAGTAGAGTTGTTATTTGAGGTTTTTTATTTATTTATTTATTTATTTTTATCCTAAAATATCTTTTCATAAGAGATCAAATAAAGGACGTGTGATTGAATTAAATGGGTGAATTATCTGATAGTATGTGTCCAAAAAAAAAAAAAAAAAAAAAAAAATCCGAATAGTAACTTCATATGTAGTTTGTAAGAATACCCCATTCGTCCTGTTTAATCTTTTTTAGGTCAAACGTATAATTATAAACATTTGACGGTACTTCGTATGACTTAGCTAATATAAAATACTTCAAATATAGTTTCATCTCAATATAGGGATATAGATAGATGTACATTAGAAATCATAAAAATCAAACTAACAGAAACATTATGGTGTGGACCAAATGAATAATTAATTTTTTCTTAGCTAATGAACTTACAACATAATTACAATGGTTCTCTATGGCAGCAATGCATGTTACGCTATGCAGACCGTCCGATCTACAGCATCATGGAGTTGAAGCCTCAACTTTATTACTGTGAGATAAGTATACCTGATGGAGGCGAGTTAAATCGAACCGTTGAACCAATCTTAAAAGGACTAATAGATCAAGCTACAATGGAGAACTCATCGCGCTACTTTGGTCTAGGAGACGAGAGTTATTTTGAGTATCAGAGAGTATATAGTATGGTTCAATGTACTCCTGATATAAGTAGGGAGCAATGCAAGGAGTGTTTGATGAATTCCTTGAATTACACCCTTCAATGTTCAAATGGTAGTATGATGTCAAGTTATCACGGTGTGCCAAGTTGCTTTATGAGATATGATTTTGTATCTTTCTACAATATATCGTCACCAAGCCCTTCATCACCTCCTCCCATGGCTACCAATCAGTCAACACATTCAAGGACTACTAGTAATAATGGAGGTCAACGTTTGTATTCTTTTAGAAACTTACTTTATATTTTCTCCTTTTCCTTGGTAATCATCATGCATGTAATGTTATGACCTTGTTTTTTATAAGGGAAATATTCTTAGAGCAAATATGTACGATTACTTGTATATTTATGGTCAAATTAGTGCATTGTCACGTTTGTTAGATTTTACTGTAATGTGTCGATTATTTTGAACTAGAGGAAATATATGCATGGTTACAGGCTAAGGTTGTTGGGATATGGGTCCCTTCCTATGTGGACAAAGCCCATTTTATTGTGTGATGGTTTTGGGGCAACTAGTCAAGTTTTGGCCCAAGTTTGTAGCTTCTCAAGGAAGCTTAATTCTTTGACTTTTTTGGAGTGCCTACCGTGCAAAAATGAGTGGCAACAAAGGGTCTTGTATACTACTTGCTTGCTGCCAGCAAGAGTAGTAAATCAGAGTTGGAAGTAGTTGGGAAGAAGTGAGAAAGATACAGAGAGTTTCAAAGTGAGCTAGTTCACGTTCTTCATTGCGCAGCTCCAGAAATCAGCCCCGATCGAAGCTCATCCGTGGTCCGATTGAGCTCAAATTTTGACAGCTTGTCCGGGACATCTAGGGCTTCGTTTTCAACGGTCGGATTGTCGTTTACTTCTCTGGTTCGTGAGTTACGGCCTCTGGACAGAAGCTCCGTTTTCTGGTTTAATCTCTCAATTTCTTCCTCAATTGTTTTGTTGTTATGATTGTTGTTGTTGGGTAATTGAGTACCCATCTTTTAGACTTGGAATTGTGTTTGTGTAACATTCCTTTGATCATAATAAGAACAATTGGGTGGACTCCTAAAGTCCCGTGGTTTTTATTCTTCACATCGAAGAGGTTTTCCACGTAAAAATCGTGTGTTTCTTGCTTGGTTGTTTATGCTCGTTCTTTGCTTAAGTTGCTGCATTATATGTGTTGATATTGCTGGTGGTTTGTTGATCTTGGAGATAATTCATATAGCTTGGGTTAAGTGTGACCTTTAAACAAACTAGTAGCTTGTGTGTGCTTGTGGTTTGTTGTTTGGTCGATTGATTATTCCGCAAGAGGTGTGTTTATCCTCAACAAAGGTAACATCTCACAAATACAGTTTTAAAAAGATCTTGATTTGAAAACTTGAATGAACATATGGTCTTTCCCATTATGACATTATAATTTCATCTGATCTTTGAGTATCACCCCATGGGCCACGACTTCTCCTGCTAACATAGAGATTTGGGTTCAATCTTGAAGCTCCGAAATCAGATATTTTGGCTGTGAGTAATTGTTTGAGTATCACATGTAAAGCGGGAAAATTTGGGGAAAAGCGGGTCAAGTGACCCTCACGTGACATGGTCAACGTTCGGGAAATAAAAGTCAAATATGTCATTCTGGTGGAAGGTAGGCAATTAATACAACATTTTATACTTGTAGTTAATTATAACATTTTGTTTTTAGGGTAGTTTTTTTGCAAAATTTGGAGTTTTTATCAAAAAAAAAATCGTAATATACAACACAATAAAAAAGTTATAAACTTCTCCAAATAGATCTTGTAACATAAATGGTACAATGTGATATAATTCAGAAGCTTTTTGCTGATCATTGTACGTCTATAAGCTATCTATAGATATGGTGCCTTCCTGATTCTCGCTCGGGGTTATGTAAGTTGTTTGCTTCCATAATTCTCCTAGATCCATGGCCACTTCTTTCATCGTCGGCCTTTCTTCACCCTTGACACTTAAGCATCGTATTGCAAGCTTTGAGATCGAGATTAGTTGCTCTTTAGTAGCTTCCATAATTAATTGAGAATCTAAAATGTTAAATAAATTGTCCTGCTGCATCGACTTTATAAAGTATGTTGCCAAATTTTGAATTTGTTCTTCATTTTCCCTCTCCGGTGATAGTGGCCTTATCCTTGTTAAGAGTTCAGCAAGAACTACGCCAAAGCTATAAACATCACTTTTTTCCGATAATTGACTTGAAAAAAAGTACTCGGGATCAAGATATCCTAGTGTACCTTGGACAACAGTTGATAAATGGGTTTCATGTAAAGGAATCAATCTTGATGCTCCGAAATCAGATATTTTGGCTGTATAGCTATCATCGAGTAAAATGTTTGAGGACTTGATGTCTCGATGAATAATTGGTATTGAATGTATATATGCCAATGCATTAGCTGAATCCATAGCAATCCGCAAACAATTACTCCAAGAATACCACGAAGTTCCATCTTTGTTATGAATGCGGTCAAATAATGTGCCATTAGAGATATACTCGTAAACCAATAATGGAACTTCAACCTCGAGACAACAACCTAGAAGTCGTACCACATTAGGGTGTCTTGTTTGTCCAAGAAGATTCAATTCATTAATAAATTGTTCAATCTGATTCTCATCCACAAACTTTGATCTCTTTACCGCAATAATTTGATGGTTCGACAAAATTCCCTTGTAAACGGTACCATAACCACCTCGACCAATTATTTGTTCATCTTTGAAGTTCTTGGTGGCTACCTTCAACTCATCGATTGTAAATACTTTTAGTTGATGTTGCGATTTGGGGTTAATTAATTGCTTCAATAGTGCTCCTCCATTTCTTTGAAAGAATATCTCCTTTACTTTCATAATCCTTCTTCTTCTTCTTGCCAAAAAAAGCGAACTTCCAACAATGAGTAAAAATAGAGATCCAAAACCAACTCCTGTATCATGCAATGCAACATAATGTAATGAACATATATATAGGAAGATTATTCTAAGTATTCCCTCAACTCGATCTGTCATTTTACTCACTTCAAAATTAGCACTTAATTCCATTAGTAATATTCCATAAACATCCGACCGCCTACTCTCAATTGAATATTCCACAACAATATATATGATTGTACAAAAATTACCTAAGGCAACCTTGATAGTAGGAAACTGTCGCTTGCAGCCAGTTCCGTCAACTCTGCCATCACCGACGTATCCACTTGGGCAAGAACATGTATAGTTCCCTGGAGTATTAGCGCATTTCATGGAGCAAGGGTTACTATCTAGATCAGTGCATTCATTTATATCTGCCAACATAACAATTTCTCATTACAATATTTTTTATATCCTAGTCCTCGCCATTATAATCAAATTATTGTTAATGATACATTTAACTAGAGAGGGGGGGGGGGGGGGGGGGGCGGCGGCTTGGAACATTTTGATACATTTATATTTATTTTAGTTAGATATCATAATTTGACATTTGTACTATTTACATCCTCTATTCTATTTTGAATTTTGTGCGATAACTTAATAAATTAATTGTTTAAATAGGAAAATTCCTTTTAAGTGGCTGACTTTGTGGTAAAGGTCCTTATATAAAAAAGTGGCAAATAATATCCTTTTATCATACTTAGGTTGTAAATAGGATTCTTTGACTGTATTTCGGTCATTGACTTTTTTCCGGTCAAATCAACCTTTAGAAACCTTTTTTTTTTTTTTTTTTTTTTTTAAATGAATATAATTTTTTTCCCCCTTTTTGGTCATTGACGACTTTACCTATTAATTCTTGTAATTAATTATATTTTAGAAAAAAGTTATATTATGTAATTTAGATTAAGATTTAATACCTATTATATGAATAATATCAATTGATGCATGTTATCTATCAATATATTTACATGACAATCTTTTAAGTTTGCAAATGAGAGCAGAAAGGAAAGGAGTAAGAATATTTTACCTGAACAACCCGGACTAAGATACGGATGGCCCTTGTAGCCAGGAGCACAAGTGCAACGATACCCTCCAATGCCACTCTCATCGGCATTGACACAAGTAGTATTTTCCTTGCAAGCATAAGTTTCGGGATCACATTGCGCATTGGCGCAAGTGTCATTAGAAATCACCCAATCTAGTACTAAAGGAGCATCATACACAGTCCTGTTTATAAAGTTGGGATCATTCAGATCTGCAACCCCGCGAAATTTAAAACTTTCTTGGTCTGCCAAGAATGAATAACCACAAGGATTATACGAAGCAATCGTCGTATGGTTACTTTCGTATTCATGAGATATTTGGTACTGAATCATTCCCTTGGAGATCGAGGTTTGGCAACACCCTACGTTATTGCATTGTCCTGCAACAACGTTTTTGGCTCCGGATTTGCAACTGCTTCGGCATTTAGCTTCATCATCAGTGGTAAAGGTATATGGTTGGTTTTCAAAGCTTCCAGCGTATCTCGCTAAATCATTGCATCCCACAACGAATAGCTTGTTTGCAGCGCCTACATCACAATGCGGAATGCTAGCTTATTCTAAGTTGAATACTACTCTGTAGTAATTGTTTAAAGGATATTTTGTGAGAAATAACCTAATAAAACCTAGTTTTTGTTAGAAATTACCTAATTAAAATAATAAAAGGTAAAATGTTGTAAAATACTATCACCATTGATCTAATTTTCTGACATCGACTCACCTAAAAACACCACCGGAACTATCATCTCGTAGCCCTAAACCATCTCGAAAATAACCTTACCACCTTGAAAACCAACCATCATGGTAGTTTCAAGGTTGTTCAGGGCCGAAAAGTTTGGTCAACGGAGGAAATCCGGTCATAGGACAATATTTTACCTTTTATAAGGTAATTTCTTACAATATATTTTTTATTAGTCAGTTTCTCATAAAATTTGGGTTTTATTAACTAGATTATCTTAAAAAGTCTTTGTTTAAAAAAGCATGCTCTAAATAGTAATTACAGGAAGTCAGGAAGTGATTTTAAATGTCCAAGATATACTTTCTCTTTTTAAGCCTTTTTTAGTTCACCTTATTTAAAGACCTTATCACTTTTTTCATATTAGATCTGAAAAAAGTAAGTTCATATTAAATTAGTTTAAATAAGAAAAATGAAGGTGAAGTAAATAAGGCCTTAGTGTTGGAATATTTGCTTTAAATCGTACTGTTAGTAGTTAGCTAGCACCTAATGTATAAGCATATGCTCTAAAACTCTAAAAGTGGTTAGTTTGTGTTAGTTGAGTGTTAAGAGAAGCGGGTTTAGTGAGTTAATAATGTTAGCATGATCTAATGATCATGAGACCATGTTCCTTATTTTTAACTCACACTATATATACGTTGATATGTATCTTGTTTACAACTAATTGAATACGTAAAAGTTTTTCTTTCCCCTTTCCCCCTCATCACTTTTAATGTAATGAATCCATAAATAACAACATAAATGTATTATTGTTTACGTGATTCAGCTTGATGAGTTGATTTATTCCTGATATATATTCATTTATAGTGAATGAGCTTATGTCAAGGCTTTTATTCATCGATTATATTCTTGTTCTTTTCTTAATTGTTTGTATGATTAGTTTACTCAATTATCAGTACAAAGGCCCTTTTACATACTATACATTCTTTTAATTAACAAATACAATATTGAGTAGTATTTTTTTTTTTTTTGTCAATTTTAACCTACAAGCTGATCCTCAAAATCAAAATGACCCTAAAAACCTTAACAGACCAAGTTTTTAACATGAAAATCGAATTTTTTTTTTTTTTTTTTTTGGTTTTTAAAAGGAACTTAACAATTATTTTGACAAAAACTATTAAAAAGTGATCGATAAAATCTATTTTTTTGCAATCTTGTACATAGTTATATAAAATAAAGGACTATTAAAAATAAATAAATAAATAAATAAAAATAAAGGAAAAAACCAGTGATTAAATCAAATACAAAATTTCTTACAAGTTACAAGATATATGTGATTGTTATCCGAGGAAAAGAGGTCATAAATTAGTCAATAAAGTCAAATACAAGAAGATCGAAGATTTGAAATACAAGAAAGGCCAGGTATAAGTTTTTAACCGAGTTACTATCATTTAATTTTAATGCTACATGTATTATTGCAGTTGCGTACCTGATATACGGTAAGGAGCACCCTCAGAGATGTCGAAGAGAACGGAATCAGAACCCAGAGGCGATGATTTTGCTGTCGAGTTGAAACATTTGTAACTAATTTGGTTTTTAAGACGGATGTATGTTTCAGATATATCGAGGATCTCTACTGCATTTTTATTCCGATCATTGACTGTTATCAGAAATGCTTTCGGAGGATCGAAAGAAGTCATGCAGAAGATGTCATACCACTCGTTTCTCGAGCAGCCGGCTCCAAAGCCGACCCCGAATGGATAGGGGACGGTTAAGTTGCCGCATTTGCGTGGGCAGCCAGGCTTGGTGATGTTAGGGGTTGTACTAATGAATTTGGTTAATGGTGTTGCAGGGCATGCTGGAATAATGGTGGAGAGTAGTGGTACTATTATTGAAATTATAATGACTTGCATGCTTCTTTGGTTTAATTCTGATATTATTAATTGGTGTGGCTTGCAACGTTATGTTTAAACGTTGCATGAATTTGGTTCAAAGCAAGGGTTTACTTTACCAATGATGGAATGTCTTATAGCAATGGTATGATCATCGGCCTCTTTAAAGTATGTAATAGTACTAGTGATATTTGATCTCATGTCTTATATGTAAACGAGATTTGATCTAGTACCATCACTCAAGACTTTTATTTAACCAACTAAGTTATTTGATCACCCATTCTAATTTTATAATATTTACATTATATTATATATTTTATATACTTGGTATATATACGTATACGAAGCATACTTTAGGTTAGGAAAGGACAAATATATTCAAATTATACATGGACAAATTGTCAACATAATATGGTATCCTAATGACCTAATCAAAATTTAGAGTCAACCGATTTGGTTTATTATAAATGGAAGCATTCAATATTATGCCCTAGCTTAGTAAATTATTGTTAATAATGTATTCCAAATAATTGTATTTTGTAGATAAGACTATGACTTAGTCAGTTAGTCTTATTACTAGAGTTTTCCATCTCCAGATACACTAGAGTCCAGATCAAGATAGCTGGATATTTGTATAGTACGACTGTATGAGTAATATTTTGAGTACATGTTCAAATAAAATAACTATTTTTCAGGGTTGTCGAAATCTAACCTAAAGATGTACAATTTTTTTTAAGGAAATTTTAATAAAACTTTTATTGGTTGTTGCCTAAGTGTCTAGATTCTATTATGTCTTACCTGGCAAATACTTAATTAGCATAACTAATAGATTGATAAGATCAAATGATAAAATTTATTAGCATCACACTGTAAGGTCTATCTCGATGTTGTAAGAATATGCTTTTTGTTAATTTTTTGATTTTTTATTTTATTTTATTTTATTTTATTTTATTGAGGTTGGGAAGTATTAATTAGCAGCTGCAGATTGAAGCTGGATTTGCACTGTTGAACGTTGAAACTTAAATAAAAAATACTCGTATTATGTTTTCATGATGATAATTAAAGTCGGTTTTTTCCTATTAAGAATGCTTCATGCTTCATTCTGACTTTTCATAATACTTGAAACCCCAACATTAAATTCGATTATAATTTTATGACGACTACCATAATATTATGGAGTAACTGTCATGATAGGATGGCATGAATAATTTAATAATACTTGAAATAATTATATAATCAGCATCTTAGGACATAAATCGTGGATTACAGGCCCAGTTAGATGTGCCGCCTCAAGGAGATAGATTGTCTTCCAACATTTTTTCAGGGAAAAATTGTGAGGAACTACACGCTTTATCGGGGTATTTGGAAACAACTACCCATTAAAAAATTTTATCAAAAAAACTACCCTAAATTTAAAAAGTTGGAGTAGCACTACCCATTTGTATTTTCCGGCGAGATTGTCTGGCGTGTGGGCCCCCTTTTTTCAATTTTTCATCTAAAAATCCCTAATTAAAGAAGTGAAAACAAGTACGATATGCAATTCATAGGTAATTCTTCTCTTTTACTCCATTAATTATGAATTTTGATGATAGGGTGTAGCGATTAGAAAAATTAGGGTTCTTAGAAATTGGGGATAATTTAAAATTGGTTGAATTTGTTGCTTTTAATTCAAATTGGTTATCCAAGGGTAACGAATTAAGGTCTAATTTGTCATCGTGTCGTGTCTTTTCAGAGTAAAATTGAAAAAGTGGGTCCACGCGCCGGAATTTCGCACCGGAAAATGCAAATGGGTAGTGCTACTCTAACTTTTTAAATTTAGGGGTAGTTTTTTTGATGAAATTTTTTAATGGGTAGTTGTTTCCAAATACCCCTATTAAACATGTAGTTCCTGACAAATTTTCCTTTTTTCAGGTTTCATTTCAAAATTATATGATAATAAAAGCGGTAATATTATGTTAAATATGGGTCTGGGTCACGTCCGTTATTAAAACAAAGAGTCCACTATATAAGTTCAATAATGTTCTACAATAAGAATGTGTTCTATTCACCTGATTTACACTTATTTAAATTTATCTTAACTTATATGAGCTTACTTAAACTTATCTGAACTTATTAGACCTTATTAAAACTTATTTTAGTTGCAATTTGTATTAGGGTAATCTTTATCTGAACTTAATTGAACGAATCGATTTGAACTTATTACACCTGATCGAAATAAGTGAAATTAAGGTGAACAAAACACATAGATGATATTAGGATCATATAATAGTTTCTTAATACTTTATCTTTTTATCAATAACGTAGAGTACTTGCATGTATTATTTGGGAACACTCAACGTTAACACTTTCCCTTAGATGTAATGTCCCTTCAATTTAGTAAAATGTGAGAATTAAAGTAAAAAACGATTTTAATTGTGGGCTTGGCTTTGATACCATGCATATATGTATATGAATTTGTTCCACAACACCCATCACCACAAGACGATCCATTTTACAAGTCCAAAGATGTTCTATATCAAAACCATTTGACGATATATATAATACTCCCTTCGTATCTGATTTACTTAATTATTTACTCATATAGAAATATCTCTTTATATTTTATTATTTCACTTTTCCTCACATAAAAGTGAAATGACTAGTTGATTATATAAAAATTTGTCAAATTTACTACCTCTTGCCTATGAAAAATTGTTTTAAGAACTCTTCACAATAAAATCATATAAGAACATAGTTCTAACTTCTATTATAGCTTATTTAGCTGCGAATGGCCTGGAAAATAGATTCTTCTCTTCTTCTTCTCTTCTACACATCTCTTTGTCTGGTAGGTTTGACAACTAGTCAAATAAAACCTGTCTTTTTAGGGTGGAAATGTAGAGACTTAAATGGCAACTATACTAAAGATAGTCTTTTTCATTCAAACCTCTTAAACGCTTTCTCTAATCTTACGTCCCTCTCCTCTTCCAATATCTTCTCCAATTACTCTGTAGGCATACGCGAGGATGCTGCAAACGAAGTCTTTGCCTTATATGACTGTCGAAATGACCTTACACTTCGAACATGCCATGATTGCGTTGAGGAAGCCACAAAGAATCTTTTGGAGATTTGCCTCTCCAAAGAGGCCATAGCCATCTATGAGGTACTGGTGCTTTCAAATATATATATAATTGAAACTACTTGAACTCCCAAAAAAAAAAAAAAAGAAAAAAAAATCAAAAGTAGGTTTAAATAAGATTAAGGAGACCTACAAACGTGTAATTAAATTGAATGGGTGAATTATCCAACTAGTAAGCTTCTCAGTAGGTAGTAAATACCCCTTCCGTCCTCAAATTATCTTCATGTTTATCTTTATTTAGGCCAAACTAATAGACCTTTACTTTGAATTCTAATCAAGATCATTAGCTATTATGGAGTATTAATAAATTTCATCTCAAAACAGAACTTCGATAATGGTTATGTTTAATACTTCGTATGAAGTAATTTTCCTTAAAATAGAAATAAATATATTAATTGTCAAAGTAATGGTGCGGTGGAAAATGTACATGTCAAACATAAACCCTAGTTTATATTTTTGTTTAATGAACTTAATTATGATCTGCAATGTTTCTATATGGCAGCAATGCGTGTTACGCTATGCAAACCGTCCAATCTACAGCATGATGGAGTTGGTTCCCGATTTGACTATTTGTAAGGTCAGTGTACCCGATGGAGGCGAGTTAAATCGAACTGTTGAACCGATCTTAATAAGACTAATAGATCAAGTTACGTCAAAAAACTCATCACGCTACTTTGGAGTAGGAGAAGATAGTTATTTTGAGTATCAGAAGGTATATAGTATGGTGCAATGTACTCCTGATATAAGTAGGGAGAAATGCAAGGAGTGTTTGATGAATTCCTTGGATGACATCCTTCTATGTTCAATTGATAGTAAGATGTTAGGTTATCACGCTTTGCCGAGTTGCCAAATAAGATACAGTATTTCATCATTCTATAATTTATCGTCACCAAGTCCTTTATCAGTTCCTCCCATGGCTCCTAATCTTTCACCACAATCAAGGACTACTAATAATGGAGGTCGTCAACGTTTGTATTTAAATGAAAACTTTCTTGTTATATTTTTCTTTTCTTTGTCTTTGGTATTCATGTAAAGTTATTTGTAATAAATTACCATACTCATTTTAATTTTTTTCGCATCTTTTTTTTTTAGGGACATAAGCTCTTTTAAATATATTCTATCTCTGTTTCATATTATTTGCAACAATTTGACATAAAGTATGAGTAGAAAATATCTAATCGTTATAAATAATATGAAAAGAAGGTGGTATTAAGAAGTTTCTGTACAAAACTTGAGAGAACATATATGAAGTACCTCCCTTCATTTAATTTCCTGTGTAGTTACGCAAATCAACACTTCTGACCGTCGGTGGTTTCTTCTCCAAATCAATCAAAAATACTTCAATTCACTCCTCCAAATCAAAATTGACGAACAATTATTGGTGGTTTGGGGGAAAAAAGTGAAAGGGGAGATGAGAATCCAAATAGGAATGAGAAATGTGAGGAAATATGGAGGGAAGGGAAAGAATGGGCCCAAAATAACGTCATGTGGTAGTTGGGGTGCAAGAAGGTGGTAACTTTTGATGTTTTTGAAAATACAAGGTGGTAATTTTCAAAAAAAAAAAAAAATAGAAGGTGGTAATTGCTAAAATGGACATAACAGAAGGTGGTAATTGTCAAAATTTCCTAATTTTAATTCATTAAATCTGAACCTTTAGTTCTTTTTTAAAAAATTATATGTAGTTCAAATGACAACCAAAATATCATCCTTCAAAGCTAGCAATTAATATTCTAATGGTAGTAGTGGCTATACTTTCAACGATGACTAGCTAAGAATTAGGAGTTAGTATTTTAGCGGGTCTTCAGTAGTTATATTAAGTTGATTTGTGGAGAGATTATTTATGCATTTACTTTGATCATGTGAACATGATAATATTATCTCCAATTCCTATTTTATAGTTTTAGTTTGTTGCTTTACTCTCCTATAAATTATGTAGTGTAATGCAAGTTGAGGTGTAGATATTTATAAGAGCATTATTATTGTTGCATTCTCTTTCTACATATCTTTTACGTTTATTAGTTCAATAAAAGGTATACATTATCGGAATAGTCTAACAAAATTTATGCATTGCATAATTTGCATTAAGTCTTCAGTGTTCCCACGCAAAGATGGTATGCATTATATCCGAAGCTAATGTTTAATATTTCTTACCATTTAATAAAATATACACACCGTACGAATTAAATATATATATATATTTAGGGCCTGTTCAAATTTACTGAACTAAGCTAAACTGAACTGATTGGAGCTGAACTGAAGTGAACTGAACTTAACTGATTGGAGCTGAACTGAGCTGAGCTGAAATAAATATTTTATGAGAGAGGGAAATTAAGAGCTGAACTGAACTGAACTGATTGGAGCTGAACTGAACTGAAATGAACTGATTAGAGTTGAACTGAATTGAAATTAAGTAAATGTGAACAAGCCCTTAGAGAAAAAAAATTATATAACTTCATAACTTGATACCTGGCGATAAACTTGAGCTCTCTCTTCATATTATATGCACCAACATATGTGTAGGACAATATATATTTTTTTTTTAATATTTTTTTGAATAGTAACATTTTTATTATAATTAATATAAGATTACAAAGAAAAAGAAAAGAAAAACAAAACCCATAGACGAAACCACGCGTTGACCACCATCACCCATTTTTTCTTGTGAGCCTTCCGGTGACAGCATGGGAGGAGAACTGGCCATGGGTCTAATGCCAGTAAACAGATTAGAGAACGGAACAAAATTATATATCAGCTGGCAATTCGGCCCGATAAACGTGCTCGACAACCTGCTTAAATTCCCCGCACAAGGAATCGTAAAGTTCATAAAGCCATCCATTAAGCAGCTTCGGCATTGATCTCTACTTAGATCAGGAGTACATTGCACCAAACAATACATTTTCTGATATTCAAAATAACTTCTTTCTTCTACACCAAAGTACCGCGATGATGAATTTTTCGTGACATTGTTTATTAGCCCGGTGAAGATTGATTCGATTGTCCGCTCCAACTCACCTCCGTCTGCTATACCATTATCGCAAGCAAGATAAGGGTACATCGTTGTATCTAATGTTGAAACGATTTCACGGTTTGCATAGCGTAATATGCACTCCTAGCATATAAAAAATGTGCATTTATTAGAAAATACAAGTATAAATACTTTCTCCGTTCACTTTTTGTAATTCAACAATTTGACCAAACGGATTCCACGTTTTTAGTCCATTTCCAATGGTGAGACTCAATAAGTTGATATCTAAACTTGGATACTCAAAAAGAAAGTTGCTAAGTTTAGATGAGGGAGCCCCCATTCATCTTCATGATAAACAAAATTTTTTTATCTAATGACATTTTCGTAAATATATCAACAATTCACTCCATTCAGCATGACATTTTTGTAAATAAGTTAACAACTTTTATTAATATGCAGGTCCCACAAATATTAATTTATTTACGAAAATGCCATTAGATAAACAAATTTTGTTTATCATCAAGATGAACTTGTATTTTCTCAGTTTAGATACTCAACTTTGAGTGTCACATTTTTTGCAATTCAACAATTTGACCAAAAAGAATTTCACATATTTTAGTCAATTATGTTGCAACTAAAAGTGAACGATAGACATTACATTTAATTTGTAAGTGTGCCCTTTGAAATTAGGCTAGCTTATGTATACCTCATATATGATTATAGCCTCTACCGCGGAGCAACTATTCAACATTTTCTTCGTGGCTGTCTCCACGCAATCATGGCATGTTTGGAGTGTGAAGTCAAGCCGACAGTCGTATAAGGCATTGACTTTGTTGATGGCATCCGCATCTGAGCCTGCGGTGAAGTTGGAGAAGGTGTGGGAGGAAGAGAGGGCAGTAAGATTAGAGAAGGCATTCAAGAGATTTGTGTGGAAAGGGCTATTTTCAGTGTAGTTTCCCTTTGTGAATTACAATTCACGCCTAATGTAAGATATTTTTTACTAGTACTAGTACTAGTAGTCTGAATTACAAGAGAAAAAGACAATAAGATGGGGAGAAGAGAGATGAATTGCCAGGCCATTGATAAAAAAAAAAAAAAAAAAAAAAAAAAAAAAAAAAAAAAAAAAAAAAAAAAAAAAAAAAAATTAATAATAATAATAATAATAATAATTAAAGGCTTATAGAACCATACTCCTACATGATCTTGTGAAGAAATTTTATACTATCTATGGGTCAGCCATATCAATTAATCTACAATAAGATAACGAATATTCTATCTTAATCTTAACGTCTAATGTCACATCACAAATATAATTTGTTCTAAAATGTAAAAAGAATTTTATTGTCAAAATTTGTACAGAGTAATGTGTAGCAAATATATTCTGTGTAAAAAGAAATGTAACAAATAAATTCTAACATGCTACTGTACCTAGAGGTGTCAAAACTGACCTGATCCAAAAAAATCATCTGTTATGAACTTTACCTAATTTAACCCGAGAACTTTAGGAGCCAATCCCAATGAGTAACTAACTTGAAGTCAGACCGAATCCATATTTGACAAGGTCTAAAATCAATCTATACTATATACTAAAGTAATCACCAAAGGGGACACTTGGCATAATTTTGTAAAAAATTTTCCCTCCAAAATGCTATTTATTTTTTTTAAAAAAAATTCTATTAATAAATTAAAATTCTTTTATAAATTTTATTTATGCAACACATAATTAGGAATTTAAAAGATAGACATTTAATAAATACTTCATTTAATTTCAATTAACTCTATATAGTTTCAATCGACTATAATTATTAATAAATCTTACTTTATAAATCCGTGCATTGCACGGAGCCAATAACTAGTTAAAAATATAGAGAAAAGAAAATAATTAAAAAATTAATTTGCTGAAGATAAGTTCAAAGTGTATGTTGATGATAGTTGATGAAAGTCTTTGCGTAAAGTGGAACCTTTCTTTTTTTTTTTTTTTTTTCATATATCGATGAAAATAGAGACATTATTACAAAAAATAGCTATAAATTGATGTTTGCCTAGCAAAGGTTTTTATTTTAAGAATATTTTTTTTTCTTTTCTTTGAAGGTCACTAAGCTAAGTCAATTGATTAGTATTTGATAACTTTTGATTATATTCGACGGATATAGAAGACCTTATCTAAGTCAATTAATTAGTACGCCAAAAACTTATATTATTTGCATAAAAAATGAAAAAAGTTGGATAATCTTTTAGGAAGATCTAATTCTGCCGTCCAAACGTTGTCATATGTATGGAGTCTCCCTTCCTTACTAAGTACTAACTAATCAAATGTTGGCCGCCCTCATGATAAAAAAAGAATTGAACTTTTCAAACTTGAGATAATAATGACATGTGTATTTTAATATGTATCATGCAGGGAGTTTCTTCAAAAAAACTTGAGAATGTATTTTTTTTTTCACAAAATGGAATTTATATTCTGAGAAAATAATTAAAAAAGTACTTACTCGCATGAATTTAGCCACCTTGGTAGTGTCAATATAATGATGTGCAAGTACAACTGTACAAGTACCTGGATGAAGTTGACATAATATTATACTCCGTACGATGTATTATAAGGATTTCAATTCCCCTGTTGATTGGTTCCTTTTCAACATTCAAAATTCAATTAAAATTAACTTAAAATATCCCTAATTTGTCGGCAGAATATCATCATATATTAGAATATAAATGAATTAAAAGATAAACACTAGAGTTATCGTCATATGTATTTATAAACTACAAAGACGACCATAAAGACTTTCAATTAATCTAAGCACATAAATGTCATGGTAACAATGAGATATCGGCCTAGGGTCAAGACTTAGAGCTCATGTGTGATATGTAACAGGTTTAAATTCTCCAGACTCATTATATTCATAAATAATTTATATTATCATATTGACTTATCTACATAATAAATTAAAACAATGAAGTACGACATGATTATCTGTTATGATGGCGATTTAGTTCTAAATACGGATAAAATAGCCAAATAGACTGTCTCTTAAATCTTATCTCTATCTTTGTTGCCTGCTAGAGCATGGAGGGTTGTCCTTTCACTATCAAATTACCTCATGTACACCAGAGAACAGCTATTTAAAGATCATATCATTATTTTAATTTTCTACTTTGTTTCTTTGCGGCTTCGGCCCCTCCCATTCACCAAAACAAAAAAAGTTCATTATTGAGTAATTGACTGTGGATAAATTAGACCTGGTTTGGATGGGGTCGCCCAACGATAATAGAACTAGGGCTAATCTTAACTGCTTAAAGAGTCATTAAAGTCAATGAGTTGAATATAAATGAAATACGTGAAACTAAAATCATAGTCATATGTTTAAACAATAAAGACAATAATTAAAGAATTCAATCGAAGCACAATGAACTCCGTGATTCTCTATTATGATGACATTTCAATTTATATATTTTTTTTTGGTGAAGAATGGTGACATTTTAATTTTAATCAAGAAACGAATATTGATCGATTAGAAAAGTCAAATATAATCCTTTCATTTTTTAAATAGTTGCACTAATTTTTTAAGATCACACTTTACATCAACTCTTTTCCTTAACAATACAATTGCAACCCCTTTGATATATAATTATATGGGCTGAATTGGTGTAAAGTGGGAAAATTTAGGGGGAAAAGGGGGAATTAAGTCATTAAAGGGTCACATGACCTGGCCCTCAGGTGACATGGTCAACGTCTGGAAATAAAAGTCAAATGTGTCATTTCGTTGGAAGGTAGTCAATTACATCATTTTATACTTTATAAGGTAATTAATTACAACATTTTGTTATTAGAGTAGTTTTTTGCAAAATCTGAAGTTTAAAAGATAGTTTTTCAAAAAAAAAAAAAAAAATCCTAAAGTTAATACATTTTCAAATGTGTAATTTATCATCAGCTCTTGACAACTATACTCATACATGATAGTTCTAATAAAATACTAGTATATGTAATGACTATCTAGAATATTCCCTTAAAAATATTTCTCTTGAATATTAGTATATTGCATAAATTGTTATGAACGCAATAATGTACACAATTTCGTCATTAGACGAATTAAAAAGAATAACATCAACAAATCCAATTTTGCTAATTAACTCTACACAACATTAGTTAGTCCAAATAAAGAACCATGCATGCTATAACTTTTGCAATTGCAGTTTTACTTCTCTCTTCTACTATCCCAACAAACTCGATAGAACCAAAGACCATGTTCACTGCCCCGAAGATCACGCAACCCGGCTGCCCTCGCAAATGCGGCAACCTTACCGTCCCCTACCCATTCGGTGTCGGCTTGGGAGCCAATTGCTCAAGAGGCTTGTGGTACGACGTCTTTTGCATGACATCTTACAATCCTCCGAAAGCATTCCTTATACCAGCCGAAGATAAATTTAAAAACGGAATAGAGATCCTCGATATATCTGAAACTCATATCCGTCTTAAAAATCAAATTGGTTACATTTGCTTCAATTCAACAGACGTTACATCCCCTAAATTTTCCGATATGATTAATTTCGTGCTCCTCACCAAGGCCTCTCCCTACAGTGTGTCAGGTATGAAACAAGGCCCTTCTTACCTAAGGATTTTTTTTATTTATTAATTATTATTGTTATTGTTGTTTATGTGCGCTAATGCAGTGATAACTAATATAACCCGTTAAAACCAATGACAAGTACTCCCTTCGTCTCCAAAACTTCGAGTCTCCAAAATTTTGACCCTTTTAGGTTGATTTCACGGTTATTAACAAACTTAAATTAAAACAAATAAAAACATATTGAAAAGATAAATTTACATGGGGTTTGTATAAAAGTAGAGAGATAAAGTATTAAAAATACATGAAAAAACAAAATTGTATATGGGGAAGCTAATTTTGCACAAATATTGTTGTAAATTGGTGGGTATTTTAATGCAAATGGGTAGATCATTTTGGGACTAAAATTAGGCCAAAAGGGTTAAACTTTTGGGTCGATCATTTTGGGACTAAAAAGGCCAAAAGATACAACTCCCTCCGTGTTTCAATAATTGTTACACTTATTAAATATGGTTGTGTTTTAATAAGTGTTAAACTTCAATTTTTGATAAAAAAAAAAACTATATTTTAATATTATATCGTTCTCCTTTCTTACAATTAGCAAATGATAATTTATGTATTTAAAATGTTGTACTTCGTATTATTTACAGTGACACCTAGGTAGTATCATATTTAGCAACACAAATGTTCAATGATAATGTCTTTGAATTAGAAGGCAAACGTTATTTAAAATTTGATATTTGAAAATGTACATTGAGACCATATGATTCTAAAAGGATTTAACATGACTTTTTGTATTTATTAGGGTATGAAAGACAGAAAGAGTATTAATTTACGATTGAAGTTTGGTAGGTTGAAGAATAAGTGCTCTATTAATCCGTTTTTTTTTTCCACCACCTTATACTACTTTCCTTCTTTAAAATACTAACTAGTGTGCGGCCCGGGCATTGCACTGGGTAGTATCACTTTGATTAATTTTTTTTCTTTACAAATTTTTTTTATCATCCTATTTTATTTTGTTTTGTTTTTTTTTTTTCATTTTGTCAAACATATATTACTACCTCCATTTCATATTTTTTGCAACTTTGGAATATTTTATGTCTCACAAAAAATACCGCAAAGTTGCAAAAAACATGAAATGAAGGTAGTATAATTATGGTATTATAATTTATGAATTGATAAAGCATAGGTTGTTTAAGTATGTTGTGCACAAATGTTAAACATAATGTTAAGTTGAGCAAATATTTAAAAACGGATGGAGTATTTATTTATGAAGATGACATGATTTATTATTGCCTAAGATGGTAAGGAGTTTGATTTTATTTTGGATTTTTTGTGAAAAATATCTTTTAAAAAAATTGTTGTAAATGACTACCTCTTTTAAAAAATGTTGTAAGGGTACCACTTGCCGGTATCAGACCGTTGACTCATTTTTTCGGCGTTGACCACCCACGTGCCAGTCACATGACCTTTAAAATTTTTTTTCTATGCATGCACCACCAGTATTGCTGCCATCTTCACCGTCGCCCCACCACCACAACACCTCAACCCACCTCAAAACTCTCTTACAACTGCCCTCACGCATCCCAAAACCAACCCAACCCCACTTGAAACCGCCTCCACCCCGTCGAATCCAACACAAGCCCTCAATCGCTCTGTGATTCCGCGACCCTCAAACAGCAACATCAATAACTTCCTCAATTGAGGAAAGGAAGGGAAGGGTTTTGGTTTTTAGTGATGACACAATGCTTGTTGAGTGATAGATGACATGGCACAATGCTTGTTAAGGAGGGAATGGTGTGGCACATAAATGATTTTGGAAAATTTTTTTAATAGATAATTATAGATAGATTTTTGAATAAATATTTCTCACATACATTTCTCAATGGATATAGGCACAGCTAACAAATTCTTCGTTGTGGGGTGCAACGACTACTTTACTGTGTCTGCGTCAATAACCAACGATCCTTCCTTCTTCATAATCTCTGGCGATGGAGGTAAATCATGCAGAACCAAGTGCAGCTCCGGTGCCAAGGATGTCGTAGCAGGCGAATGCAATGGCATAGGGTGTTGTCAATCCACAATACCCAACGGAATAAGATCTTATGATATGCACGAGTTTAATAGTAATCATACGAATATTTCGTCTTATAACCCTTGTGGATATTCATTTGTGGCAGACCATGAAAGCTTCAAATTTCGCGGGGTTCAAGATCTTGATGACCCAAACTTTATTAACAGAACAATGTATGATGCTCCTTTGGTTCTAGATTGGGTGATATCTAATCTTACGTGCATTGATGCTCGGCGTGCTCGTGACACTTATGAATGTAAGGGGAACACTAGTTGTGTCAATGCCGACGATAGTGGCATTGGAGGGTATCGTTGCAAATGTCTTCCTGGTTATGAGGGTAACCCTTATCTTAGTCCGGGGTGCTCAGGTATGTTATCTTTAAATTAGTACCGTTTCTGTTTAGAGAAGAGATAAATACACCTTTTTGACTTTAACATTTGTTAATGCGTCACTTCAAACATTAGTATCTTTAGTTAGCCTTATAAAAATTGAATAAAAAATGATAAACCGAAAGTGGCATTAAGACTGTTAAGATATATTCAAAATATATCTTTAGTCAATGTAAATATTCTAGTTACCTTGTTTATAGCTTAAGTATATTTTGTAATTAGCTATTCCCTTATTTGTAGCATAATTAGTGCCTTGAGATAAGGCTACTCAATTGTATATATTGGCTGACAAATTAATGGAATATTCACGGAATTAGTTTCCTTCATGGTATCAGTAGACTAGGGTATTCTTCCGCTGCACCCTACTGCTCTGTTTTTCCGCCCATCTCTTCTCTTCTTCCTTCTTTTCTTCTTCTTCTCTTCTCTGGTTTGCACAGCAGCCATGGCCGAAAATAAGAACAATTTTCATCTTGCTTTCACCGTGTCAAACATCAAAAGCAATATTCCCCTTACTCTAGAAATGGAGAACGTCGAATACTCTGCTTGGGCGGAACTTTTTAAAATTAATGCTCGTTCTCACAAGGTTCTTAACCATATCATTGCTCCTAAGGAGGAGGTTGCTGCACCTTCGACCGCAGAGGAAAAGGAGTTATGGTCGGTGTTGGATGCTACCGTTCTTGGGTGGATTTATTCCACAATTTCGAAGGACCTTATGCATACAATTATGGAACCTGATTCGACGGCAATGGAGGCTTGTAATAGGCTCCGTAACATATTCCAAAACAATCAAAATTCCCGTGCCGTGACTCTTGAACATGAATTCTCCAACACTGATATGGAGGATTTCCCTAACGTCTCGGCGTATTGTCAACGACTCAAGAGTCTCTCCGATCAATTGAAGAATGTTGGGGCACCGGTGGATAACAATCGCCTTGTCCTTCAATTGGTCTCCGGTTTGACGGAACCGTACAATGGGGTTGCAACCTTGATAAGGCAAAGCAATCCTCTTCCTCAGTTTTACCAAGCCCGCTCAATGCTTACATTGGAGGAAGCCGGCTTGGCAAAGAAGGCAGCTTCGGCATCGGCTTCGGCAATGGTGGTCAGTGCACCTCGTGAGGCTAATTCGGGGGGTGATTCGGGTCAGACTCGAGGCAAGAATAAAAACCAGAAAAAATCTGGTGGGGGCCGCAAGCAGCCAGGTGGTGGCCGGAATTCCAGCACCGGCGGGGGTGGTGGTCAGAACACCGGTGGACAGCAGCCCAGCTGCGGTGGTGGTCCGCAACAGCAGCAGCAGGCCTGGGCTGCTCCTCCACCATGGCAGCAGCACGCCTACCAACCATACCAACCTTGGGGTTGGGCTCCTTGGGCTGCACCTCCCTGCCCATATCCCACCCAAGGTTGGGCTAAGCAGCAGCAAGGCCCAATGCGTCAGCAGCAAGGGGTCTTAGGCCCACGCCCACAACAAGTGTACATGGCTAATCCGCAACAGCAGTCCATGCCTTATGCCCCGACGGATATTGAATCGGCAATGCACACTATGACGATGAACCAACCCGATCCCTCTTGGTACATGGACACCGGTGCAACTTCGCACATGACATCCTCCAACGGTAATCTCTCGTCTTATTTTAATTTGAGCAATCACCATAATGGTATTATTGTTGGTAGTGGTCATACAATTCCAATTCATGGTTGTAGTCATGCTACATTGCCTTCCCCAAACCCGCCTTTGTCCCTTACTAATGTTCTTCATGCTCCTAAGATAATTAAAAATTTAATTTCTGTTAGGAAGTTTACGACTGATAATTGTGTGACCGTTGAGTTTGACCCTTATGGTTTTTCTGTGAAGGATTATCGGACGGGGATGCCAATAATGAGATGTGATAGCCAAGGAGACCTTTATCCTCTTACTACCACATTCAAAAACTCAACTCCATCGACTTTCATCCCAAACAATTAATATTGAGACTTTCATCACAGCAGCCCAGCCGCGGTGATGGTCCGCAACTCCAAGAAATTTCCTAATAAAACAATATGTCTAAAAAAACACACAAGTGATACCTGATACGAGTATAAATCATGTCATAATTGATTTTCGTTTTTTTTTGTTTTTTTGGCAGATATTGATGAATGCATAGATATTGATAAAAGTCCATGCACCATGAGATGCAAAAATACTATAGGAAGCTACAAGTGTTCTTGTCCATCGGGATATACCGGCGATGGTAAAAAACAAGGGACAGGCTGCCAACGACAATTTCCTACTTTGCAAGTTGCCTTGGGTAAATATATATATATATATATATATTTTTTTTTTTTTTTCAAAAAAAATTTCTTGGCCACTTTGCCCACAATGCCAAACACTACAAATTACATGAACGGTTGGAATGTTTTATAAAGTATATGTTATTCTTAACTTTTTAAATCAACCTATTGAATAAAAAATAAATAATAACAAGTTCAAATAAGTTAAAATTAGTGTGAAGAAACAATGTACATCTAAATATTCTGCTTCGCCATTTTCACACTCTTCATGAATTCCTACAGTTATTGGATTTTTTAAGTGTCCTTATTTCCTACAAAATATCCATATCATCCAATAAGATTAATTATCAAAATGGTAATTAATCAAGAGCGATTACATACGTTTGATTTTAAGTTCTTATAGAGGAAGTCTATTATTAATTGCTCAAGTCATTATAAAAATTACAGGTACCATCTTCTGAAGGTATATAATTACTCCTGGTTGGGGACTTTCAGATTACATGTTGGTACGACCATATTTATAAAAAAAAAGCAGCCTAAAAGTACTAACGAGTAGTAAGGGTACAAATTATATGTAAAAATGGTACAAAAGATTTATTAGTACGTCATGATCTATTAGTAATGGTACTATGTATCCTTAGACGGTACATGTATTTAATGCCAAATGTATGTAGTTATCTATTTAGACAACCTTAGATCTAACTGACGAAGTTGCTAGCTAGCTACCAACTTTCCTAATGTTCTTTGATTTATCGATTATTTTTGTACTTAGTTTGCTAATCCTCATTACAGGTGTTAGCTTTGGGTCCTTAATTTTACTCATTGTAGCAAGTTGGCTATACTTGACAAGAAGAAAAAGAAAGATTATGAATATGAAAAATCAGTTCTTTCAAAGAAACGGGGGTTTGCTATTGAAACAACGAATTACGAACGATAACCAAGAAGACATGGACCAAGTAAAGGTATTTACCATTGACGAGTTGAAGGTAGCCACCAAGAACTTTAAGGACGAACAAATTGTTGGTCGAGGTGGTTATGGTACGGTTTACAAGGGATTTTTACGAATAATCAAATTGTAGCAGTGAAGAAATCAAAATTCGTTGATGAGAATCAAATTGACCAATTTATTAACGAGTTGATCCTTCTTGCACGGATAAGACACCCTATTGTGGTACGACTTTTAGGGTGTTGTTTGGAGGTTGAAGTTCCATTGTTGGTTTACGAGTTTATCTCCAATGGCACACTACATGATCATATACATAAAGAGAGACCTTCTTGGTATTCTTGGAGCAATTGTTTGAGAATTGCCATGGACTCGGCTAATGCTTTGGCATACATACATTCTTTACCAATAATTCATCGAGACATTAAGTCCTCGAATATTTTACTAGATGATAGTTATGCAGCAAAGATATCCGATTTTGGAGCTTCAAGGTTAATTCCATTAAATGAGACTCATTTGTCAACCGTGGTACAAGGTACACTAGGATATCTTGATCCAGAGTACTTTTTTTCAAGTCAATTGACGGAGAAAAGTGATGTTTATAGCTTTGGCGTAGTCATTGCTGAACTCTTAACGAGGACAAGGCCACTTTTATTAGAGAGGCAAACTGAAGAACATAATCAAAATTTGGCAACATACTTTATAACCTCTATGCAGCAAGATAATTTGTTCAATATTTTGGATTCTCAATTGGTTATGGAAGCAACTCAAGAGCAACTCATCTCAACGGCTAATCTTGTACAACGATGCTTAAGTGTTGAGGGTGCATTGAGGCCAAAAATGAAGGAGGTGGCGATGGAACTAGGAGACTTATGGAGGCAAACAATGTACTCGACCCCTAGCAATAGCCTAGCCAAGCATGACACCATGACTATGCTTGAAAAACAATGATTAACTAAGTATACATTTTATCAAAAACGCGTCATGGCACAACATGTTTGGATTTTTTAACGATACTTTGTAAAAATTGATTAATTATATCTCGACTGTTAAACCATAATCATAATGTCTTCCACACTTTTTCTTAGGGACAAGTGCGTTGTTTGGTTCCAAAATTTTCAAAATTTAATGCCATTTCCTTCATTGTTGGCCTGTCATTACGTACCCTTAACACTTAATTAAGAGTCAGTTCTTATTTACTGAACTGAGCAAAATCGAACTAAATTGAACTGAACTGGACTGAGCTGAATTGAACTGAACTGAACTGAACTGAATTGTTTATGAGAGAAGAAAATTAGGAGCTGAACTGAATTGAATTGAGTTGAACTGAATTGTTTGTGAGAGATGGAAATTAGAAGTTGATGAAATGAAATGAACTGAACTGAAATTAAGATAAAGAGAACAGGCCCAAAGTATCGTTATTGTACAAGATTTGCGATTGAGATGAGTTGCTCTTAAGTTGATTCCACAACTAATTGAGGGTCCGAAAGTCCCGTACTCAATACATCCCTTGTCTTTAGTATTAGATGCACTTTTACAATACAATTGTTGGAGAAGTACTACAAGCCATGTTACAATGATTGAGATTATTTGAGACAATTAAGGAGACAATAATATACTTTTCTTGCCTTAAGAATTTGGTAATGACATCAATTTAAACAAAAAATTTTGTATGTATTGGATGTACTGTAAATTTAATGTACATCCAGTATACCAAAAGTTAATTACCATATTATCGAAAAAGTTACTCTTAGTCCCATAAAATTTAACCTTATTACCCAGTTTCATTTATCCTCACAAAATTACCCTTAAATTATCAAAAGTTATCCATATTATCTAGTTACATTTATTCCCACAAAATTATCATTAAACTATCAAATGTTACCTATAGTGTCATAAAACTATAAAAGTTACCTATGTATTATTCCTTTTTTATTCCAGCCACAAAGTGAATTGATGTAGACTCAGTGTTTTAAAACATTGGTCCAGTTTAAATTACTATTATGATTTTGTAGACAAGATAATGAAGGACACTGTTATATTGTGGTAAATGTCAGAAAATCTTGCGTGGACCTGGTTCACAATAATATTATTGTGGACCTAAGGTTAATTCACACGTAATTGACATCATATTCAATACAGTGACCCTAATTTTTAACATAGTAACCTTATTTAAAACATAGTAACCTTTTTAAAAAAATTAAGTGATCTTTAATGTTATTATGAATTTAAAGTACGACATTATGTTGAATAGTGACCTAATTTTAACATAATGGTCTTTATTATTCATATTGACCATTATATTAAAATTTTCATTAAAAAAAATTAACTTTTTATAGCTTATATAATGTCACACTAACTTTTCTTTCAACATAATAACCTTTATTTTAATATGTTGACAATTTTTCTAATGTATTTTAGGGAAGATTATGATATAGAATTGAGTTGTACTGTCGCCACCCTAATTTATTTATTTATTTATTTTTAAGGATGGAGTTTAAAAAGTATTCATGAAACTATTGTTGGAGTTTCGGGAAGATTATGATATGGAATTGAGTTGTACTGGCGAAATCTAATTAATTATTGTCATAATCATTCTTGCATTATAGAATCAAGTCATATATAGTTGTAGTTTAGTTGGGATAATTTTAGTATTGTTTTTTGCTCATGATAGGAATGTGGTACGTCCTCTAAGTCAAACATATTTGAATTGTAGCTACTTCTCTCCCACTAATCAAAACAATGATGAAATAGCTATTAATATATATAAACCTTCTTTATACATATTTTGATGATACCAAAATTTACAAGGTCAACATCCTTATTAGCTTGTTAAATATGATGCTAAGCACCCCATGAGCTTATTAATTAAACACGAACCAGCAACCTTTAGTTCAAAAAATAAACACGAATTATGGTTTCGTCACCTTTTCATGGCTTCCACATAATATGTTGTTTTCTCGTTATTTTCACTTTCTGTCTTAATTGTGTTTCTTCGACTACTGAGGCGACTAAAGATGAGTTTATTGTGAGAAAGGATTACATATGCGACGATACCAAGGGCACCTATACTAGTAATGGTACATTTAGTTCAAACCTTAAACTTGCATTTTCCAATCTCACTACTCTCTCTTCTTCACGCATCTTCTCCAACATCACGATCGGATCTGATGCCGCTGACAAAGTCTACGCCCTTTATGACTGCCGGAATGATATTTCTCTAAATTTATGTCACCGCTGCATTGAGGACGCCATTAAGAGTATTCTAGATCTTTGCAATGATCAACCTAAAGAGGCCATTGTCATGTATGAGGTAATGAAACGTTAATTGTTTCCATTCCGTTTATAATAAATCATATAGAATGGCTATAAGAATTTTTTGTATGAAATTACCTAATAAAACCTAGATTCATGAGAAATTATCTAATAAAAGGTAAGATATTTAAACACTACCTTAGGCCATTGTCACATATTAGGTAGAGTTTTTCATAGAATATGATAATTTTTTTATTATGTTATTTTAAACAAAAAATCCAAAAAATGTTATTTCATTCTTAACAACCAATTTCATGATGCAGCAATTTTTTTTTTTTTTCTTTTACTAGTTCTATAATAGAGTGAAATCATTATATGGAAGTAGAGAGTAACTTAACATTCTAAGGATGATTTGATTTTTTTTTTTTTTTTTTTTTGGTGAAGGAATTTGATAAATAATGTAGTTAAATAATTTGAATTTCCATTACATTTGCTCTCTTTATTTTAACCAGGAATGCATGTTACGCTATGCAAACCGCATGATCTTCTCAACTATGGAGCTCACCCCAAACTATACGCATTGCGACATAGTCTATTATACCAACCGTAATATCAAACAGGCTATCAAGTCAACCCTCGAATCACTAGTCGACGTAGCAACCAAAGAAAGTAAATCATCGATTTACTTTGCATCTAAGCCTATGATTCGTATAGTGGATAGGTACTTCTACTTTTTGGTGCAGTGTACACCAGATCTAAGCAGGGTACAATGCAAGGAATGTTTGACGAATGCTTTAAATTTCACGGTTGAATCGTGTGCGAGTGATAATCGATTAGGAGGTCATATTATGGGGCCAAGTTGCGAAATGAGATATGAAGATAAGCTTTTCTTTAATGTGTCGTCGTTTAACCATAATTATACTCCGCGTCCGGTGAAGTCCATGTCTACACTTACTATGATTCTCTTAATAGGCTCTTGTATTGCACTTGTGGTGTTACTTAAGATGTGTTTACAAAAGATCTTAAATTGGACTAGAGAAAGAACAAGGTTTTGAGTAAGTCTTAAGTGAGAAGAGAGATCTTTCAGGGAAGATCTCGAGCTGCAACTATTAGAGAGAATAGTTGTAGGAGTATGAGTTCAATGAGGAACTTGTAGAAGCTCAAGTTCCTCATAGGTTGTAACAGAGTCGTTGGTCTATTTTAGTGGAATATTCTGAGTCAAAATCCCATGGGGACGAGGTTTTTCATTTCCTATAAGGCTTAGGAAGTTTTCCTCGTAAAATCTCTCTTGTACTATTTTTCTACTTGCGTTAGGTTTCTTTAATTCCACAAAAAGTTACTAGTAAGCTCAATCCTACAATTCACCTTATCTTGAAGTATTTCATCTAAATAGCACTTCAGGATCAGAAAATGAGACTCTTTTTAACTTGTTCTAATGCTATCTTAATTAGCCTGATCGATGTACCAAGCTTCACCAATGAGTAGATAAGACGGGTGATGGAGTTCAACGACGTCTCATGTAAATGATGAAAAACTTCGTTTTTTTTTTCCATCATCTTTTAATTTTGTTTAATGTAAGGATATTCTTTGTTTTTTTTCAATAAATAATTTAATAATAATTTAATACTGAACATGTTCAGTTTTCTTAAAACAATTGTGTTGATTGTGCAAGAAACAACCAAAGACAGTGGCACCATCCTAGTTTGCGCCTGAAAATGGTATATTTGAGGACTCATCAATGTTGTTTTTCCGTATATATATATGGAGGGATAAAGAACGAGGGATAAAGAACGAGATATAAAGAACGAGGTATAAAGAAATTAAAATTGTAAAAAATATCATTATATTGTTGCTACAATTACATACACAACTTGGTCCTCCCATACCAACGAAGTGAACTATTGGCTTATTTGATAAGATTCTTACATTTAATTCTAAAATTTAGAGGAGGTAATATTTGGGGGGCCGGTTAGAGATCCTTTACACTCGCACATACTCCACGTACCTTTTTTTTTTTTTGACAAGAACTCCACGTACCTTATTATTGACCACTAATATTTTCTTATAATTGGGATCATATTTACTACGGAGTACTATCCAAAGAAAAAAAACAAAATTAAAATAAAAACGGATCATATTTATGCAAAAAAGATTTAACACGCAATGAAGACCTTGTTTAAAGAAAAAATGCAAGGAAGACATAAGAAACTTTCTACTGATCATAACATTATAAGGGACAGAGGAATCAAAGTGTATGGAAGACGACATATGAACTATGAAGAATGATTAATTCTAGCACCACCAACTAGGAGCTGAGTCAATCGGATATAAATTATCATAATTTTTTTTAAGGTAAGAACCCTGACCGTACCTCAACTTTCATATTATCATTGCTAGGAGCGAGAAGTACTACTAGTCATGTTCTATTATAATAAATAAATAATAAAGTGAAAAAGACATTATACTTTCCTTGTCATTTGGATTTGGTTTTTAATATGGTAATGATTTAGTTTAAAATTAATTTAATAATTTTGTAGGCCAAATTATGAAGGACACTATTATATATAAATGTACTACGTATTATGCATACCAAATATACGGCGAGTGCTTTAATTTAACCTTTAGCTATATAGAAACATGCAATGGAATATGGCAGGCCAGGGTATATCCCATATGTGTGGTCCGTTGAATATATTAATATCATAATTAATTACTAATTAGGCATATTCCATTTATGTTAATACTACAATATTATAATGTATTTTAGGGAAGATTATGATATGTAATTTGAGTTGTATACACTCTGTTTCTTTTAAAAGGAGGACAGGGTTTAGTCGTTTGGAAATTTTTCATGATATGTAATCTTGCCGAATCTAATTAATTAGTGTTATAACCATTCTTGTACTAAAGAATCAAGTCATAATTGGAGTTTAATTAGGATTATTTTATTATTGTTTTTGCTGATGAAGGGAATGAGGTATGTTTCCTAGGTCAAATACATTTAAATATTATCTAAGTTACTTCTCTCCCACTTCAAAACATTAATGATGAAATAGCTAATGTATAATAGAAAATTACAAATATTCTTTATATTTTGTTGGAAGTTCTTGATATAAAACAAGAGTGTTGGGAAAAATAAGAGAGAGAGAGAGAAAAATAAATGAAAGGGGAAAAGTCCCACATTGATTGGGGAGGAAGGTTTTTCCTTGTTTTTATAATGTAGTGCTTTAGCACTACTCAGTTGAGTGAGTTGGAGGTGTGTGTTACTCCACACACACACGCGCGCGCGCGCGCGCCGAGCCGGGTCGGGTCGGGCTCGGGTCTTGGGGAATGCGATGCGCGGGCGTGGGTCTTTGTTATCTTTTTGGAGAAATTTTATTTCCTTTTTCTTGTTAACAGAATATTCCCAAGTATCCGTTTTTTGACTGTTGGGATTTTCTAACTGTTGTGGGAATTAATCAGCCATTAATCCCTTGATTTTAGCTGATTAATTCACTCCCTTGTTTCTTGCCTCGTTTGTTGACTGACTAGATTAATCTGGTCATTTTCTTGGCCAGATTCTTCCCACCTTTCATGCTTTCCGTTTTTCCTCTTCACCCTATAAATATTCGGTGGTTTTCTTAGCCAAAATACACAACACAATCAGTCTTCTCTCTTCTCTAAACTTATCTAAACACATGTTCTTTCTGTTCTGTTTTCTGGGCAAGTATTCTGAGTTCCAGTCGGGTTTGTGAGTGCACATAAACTCCGGCGCCGTGCTTATCCTGGAGGGCGACCGCAATTGTCTACTGCACCGGGAGGTAGCGCGGAATCGTCTTTTAGGTCAGTGGTTCTCCACGACGCGGCTATTGTCAGTTTGGTTCACGCATCAAGAGATAAGTTATTTCTGTTTTATTGCTTATTAGTGTAACAATCTAAAAGACGATTATGGCTTCCAAATTCCTTGTTCCTGATATGTCTAAACTAGAACCTCTTGATGGAAAGAATTATAAACGTTGGGCTGTTAGGATGCATTTTTATTTGGAGCAGATTGATGTTGCATATGTTCTTGATGATATTGTTCAACCTGTTGATAAAGATGATTTGTCTGAATCTGAGATTAAGTTTTCTAAGGATGATAGAACTTGTAAGGGCATGTTGTTGCATTATATGTCGAATAGTCTGTTGGATATTTATATGGGTTTTTATCATGCTAAGGATATTTGGGATGCTTTAGAGAAAAAATATGGAGCTGATGATGCTGGTACTAAACGTTATTGTGTTAGTAAGTGGTTAAGTTTTCAAGTTGTTGATGATAAGCCTATTATTGATCAGATTCATGCTTATGAGAGTATTTGTATTAATATGGCTGCTGAAGGTCTGTCTATTTGTGATACTACCCTTGCTATTGTTCTTATTGAGAAACTCCCTCCCTCTTGGAAGGATTTTCGTAACCAACTCATGCACAAAAAGAAAGACCTAACCTTAGAGGAACTTGCTGCCCACCTCAAAATTGAGGAGGAAAACCGTATCAAAGACAAAACCCCTTCTGTTTTTCCTTCCTCTTCTTCTGCCAAAGCCAACCTTGTTGAACCCAAATCAAACAACCAGTCCAAAGCCAAAAACAGTAACCTTAAGCCTAATGGGAAAATTCAGAAGTACAAGTTTAAGGGAATCTGTTATGAGTGTGGTTTGACTGGTCACAGGGCTAGAGATTGCAGGGTCAAGAAGAAGAATGGGCAAAGTCAAGCAAACCTTATTGAGGATTCTGACGTTATTGTTGCTGTTGTTTTAGAAGCTAACTTTACAGGTAATGCTGCTGAGTGGATTGTTGACACTGGAGCTACCAGGCACATCTGCGCCAACAAGGACATGTTCACTACCTATGACAAGGTTGAAGGTGAAAATGTCTTCATGGGCAACTCAGCTTCTGCTTCTATCCAAGGCAAAGGGAAGATCGTTCTCGCTCTCACTTCTGGAAAATTGCTTACTCTCACTAATGTTTTGCATGTTCCAGAAATGCGCAGGAATTTAATTTCTGGCAGTTTGCTCATGAAAGCTGGACTGAAGCTCTCCTTTGATTCTGATAGATTAGTTCTTACTCGCAATGGGGAATTTGTGGGGAAGGGCTTTTGTAATGGGGGGCTTTTTACTCTTGATGTTAAAATTGACACTATGAATAAAAATGCTAGTACTTCTTCTGCTTATATTGCTGAGTCTATTGATTTATGGCATGCTAGATTAGGTCACGTTAATTTTGATTCTGTTAAAAGGCTTAAACACTTAAATTTGATTCCAAGTTTTTCTAAAACTGATTTTTCGAAATGTCAAGTTTGTGTTGAAGCCAAATTTACTAAGAAGCCATTTAAATCAGTAGATAGACAGACTGAAGTACTAGAACTTGTTCATAGTGACTTAGGTGATTTTAATAATCACGAAAGTAGAGGGGGTAAAAAGTATTATATTACTTTTGTTGATGATTGTTCACGTTTTTGCATGGTTTATCTTCTCAGGTCTAAGGACGAAGCTGAGGAAATGTTCCTCAAATATAAAGCTGAGGTAGAAAACCAGTTAGACAAAAAGATCAAGAGGGTTAGGAGTGACAGGGGTGGTGAGTACAGCCCTGACACTCTTAAGGCATTTTGTGAGCAACTTGGCATTGTTCATGAGACGACGGCTCCCTATTCACCCGAACAAAACGGGTTCCTCACAAGAAGCTTGACAAGACTCCATACGAAATATGGAAAGGTCGAGCGCCAAACCTGAAATACTTGAAAGTGTGGGGGTGCCTAGCAAAAGTAGGCATACCTAGCTTCAAGAGGGATAAGATTGGTCCCAAAACTGTTGATGCTATTTTTATTGGCTATGCTTATCAAAGTGCAGCTTATCGTTTCTTTGTTAAAGGTGCTAACAATTCTTATGCAGGTGGTCATATCATTGAAGCAAGAGATGCTGAGTTCTTTGAGAACATTTTCCCTTTGAAAATGTCTCCTTCTAACGATAGTGAATTGCATGCTAGTAGTTCTGTTAGTTTACCTATTGCTAATGCTCCTATTACTAATGATGATTCTGTTTTGGAGCCAAGGAGAAGCAAAAGGGCAAGAAAGGAAAATAGTTTTGGTCCTGATTTTATTACTTCTTATTTATCTGAATCTTCCTTAATTGATGATGATTTTGTGCATATTTTTGTTTTGGAAGATGATCCAAGAACCTATGATGAGGCAATGGGGTCAGTTGATGCTGTTTTTTGGAAAGAAGCAATTGATAGTGAATTACAATCAATTCTCAATAATAACACTTGGGAATTGGTTGAACTTCCTAGAGGTTGTAAGCCCATTACTTGTAAATGGATCTTTCGGAAAAAATTAAAGGCCGATGGATCCATAGACAAGTATAAGGCAAGGATAGTGGTAAGGGGTTTTACTCAAAAGTTTGGCATTGATTATTTTGATACTTACTCCCCCGTTACTAAAATTGCAACCATTAGGACTTTAATTGCTCTTGCTTGCATTTTTGGTCTTGTTGTTCATCAAATGGATGTCAAAACTGCTTTTTTGAATGGTGACTTGGATGAGGAGATTTACATGGTCCAACCTGAAGGGTTCGTTGTTCCAGGACAAGAGGAGAAGGTTTGTAAGTTAGTCAAGTCATTGTATGGGCTTAAACAAGCTCCAAAGCAATGGCATGACAAATTCGATAAGACTATGACTGGTAATGGTTTTCATGTTAATGAAGGTGACTCTTGTGTTTATTTTAAGCATGATAGTCATGGTTGTGTAATTATTTGTCTTTATGTGGATGATATGTTGATTTTTGGGACTAACTTGGATCGTGTAAATGAGACAAAACAGTTTTTGAGTTCGAATTTTGAAATGAAAGACATGGGTGAGGCAGATGTGATTTTGGGAGTAAAAATCAAGAGGACTCCAAATGGCATCTGTCTTAATCAGTCACACTATGTTGAAAAACTTCTTAAAAAGTTTGAATCATTTAATGTCGATCCAGTTAAGACTCCCTATGACCCAAGTTTCCACTTAAAGAAAAATAATGGTAATCCAGTTAATCAGTCTGAATATGCTAGAATTATTGGTAGTGTTATGTTTCTTATGAACTACACTAGACCTGACATTGCTTATTCTGTTAGTAGGTTGAGCAGGTACACTCATAATCCAAGCAGTGATCATTGGATTGCTCTAAGGAGGTTGCTTAGGTACCTTAAGGGTACTATGGATTGGGGTTTGCATTACTCCAAATTTCCTGGAGTTTTGGAGGGTTTTTGTGATGCCAACTGGGTATCCGATAATGATGAAGTTAACTCCACTAGTGGCTATGTCTTCACCCTTGGGGGTGGAGCCGTATCCTGGAAATCTTGTAAGCAATCTTGTACTGCTATGTCTACTATGGAATCTGAGTTTATTGCTCTTGAATTGGCAGGTCATGAGGCAGAATGGTTGAGGAACATGCTTGCAGATATTCCACTGTGGGGGAAGCCAGCTCCTTCAGTTGCACTTCATTGTGATTCGCAAGCTGCTATTGCTGTTGCACACAACCATGCCTATAATGGGAAGAAGAGACACATCCGTCTGAGGCATAAAGCCGTCAGAAATTTGTTGTCTGAAGGGGTGATATCACTGGACTATGTTAAGTCCGAAAAGAACATTGCGGATCCGTTAACTAAAGGCCTATGTAAAAAACTAGTTTTGGAAACATCAGAAGAGATGGGGCTAAAGCCCGTTGTATGAATTGTGAAATAATGAACTCCTACTCACTATGAGTTCAAAGGGGAACGTTATGTAATAATTCGGAAGCACATTTTTATTTTTGTCCATCTCTAGATGTTTGTTTTGTGCTTAGCTACATATGAGAAGGAGGTTGAGCATACGGCTCTTAATGAACCCATATCCATATTTTTGGAGGTGTGTTGTAGCTCACACTTGATGGAGTTCACCTACTTAGGTGTGGAAGTGTGGCCGCTTCCTATGAGTATTTCGTGGGCTTATACTCTAGAGCACCTATGAGCATCCAGGCTGGACGTATGGCCAGTATAATGCGTCACCTTTATTCGCGGAATTTCAGAATATTATACATGTTCAATTGTGTGGCTCAAAGTGACGGGTCCCTAACTCCCTATTAAGTTCAAGACGAAGGTCACTTGGTAGGTGAGGGATCATAGCTTGATGTCCACTATGTGTTAATTCAATTCGCGAGACATTGACACTTATGCAATTGTTTTGTTTTGCCCAGAATTCATTTTTTCATTCTTTTTCATATCTTCGAACCTGTGGGGGATTGTTGGAAGTTCTTGATATAAAACAAGAGTGTTGGGAAAAATAAGAGAGAGAGAGAGAAAAATAAATGAAAGGGGAAAAGTCCCACATTGATTGGGGAGGAAGGTTTTTCCTTGTTTTTATAATGTAGTGCTTTAGCACTACTCAGTTGAGTGAGTTGGAGGTGTGTGTTACTCCACACACACACGCGCGCGCGCGCGCGCCGAGCCGAGCCGGGTCGGGTCGGGCTCGGGCCTCGGGACTTGGGACTTGGGACTTGGGGTCTTGGGGAATGCGATGCGCGGGCGTGGGTCTTTGTTATCTTTTTGGAGAAATTTTATTTCCTTTTTCTTGTTAACAGAATATTCCCAAGTATCCGTTTTTTGACTGTTGGGATTTTCTGACTGTTGTGGGAATTAATCAGCCATTAATCCCTTGTAATTCACTCCCTTGTTTCTTGCCTCGTTTGTTGACTGACTAGATTAATCTGGTCATTTTCTTGGCCAGATTCTTCCCACCTTTCATGCTTTCCGTTTTTCCTCTTCACCCTATAAATATTCGGTGGTTTTCTTAGCCAAAATACACAACACAATCAGTCTTCTCTCTTCTCTAAACTTATCTAAACACATGTTCTTTCTGTTCTGTTTTCTGGGCAAGTATTCTGAGTTCCAGTCGGGTTTGTGAGTGCACATAAACTCCGGCGCCGTGCTTATCCTGGAGGGCGACCGCAATTGTCTACTGCACCGGGAGGTAGCGCGGAATCGTCTTTTAGGTCAGTGGTTCTCCACGACGCGGCTATTGTCAGTTTGGTTCACGCATCAAGAGATAAGTTATTTCTGTTTTATTGCTTATTAGTGTAACATATTTAAGTCTCTAAATTTACAAGGTCAACATCCTAAACTTGTTAAATATGATGCTAATCACAAAGCACCCTAAGAGGTGCTAATATTAAACAACAACCATAGACCTTTATATTTTATACCTTTCCAAAATTAAACACGAACCATGATTTCGTCACCTTTTCATGACTTACGCATAATATTTTGTATTGTCTTTATTTTCACTTTCTGGCTTTTTGTTTCCTCAACTACTCAAGAGACTGAGGAGTTTTCCAGACTTAATTTTGAATGCGACTATGATAAGGGCACCTATTCAAGTAATGGTACTTTTAGGGTAAACCTTGAACTTGCATTTTCCAATCTCACTGCCCTCTCTTCTTCGCGCATCTTCTCCAACATCACGGTCGGATCCGATGCTGATGAGGCTAACAAAGTCTATGCCCTTTATGATTGCCGGAATGATATATCCCTAGATAAATGTCACCGTTGTATCAAGGTTGCCGTCAATAATACTCTAGATTTATATCGTTGCATTTATCAACCTAAAGAGGCCGTTGCCATGTATGAGGTAATGATAGACTTTTTTCATTCATATATAATTATATGTTGTATGCATCTTTCCGTTTCATATGTATGTATTGTAGCGCATTGTTAAAAACCTATTTCAAAACGCATTCTACATATATAATTCGTGTTTCTTTGCAACTTTTTTCATAAACCGTCTTTCAATTACACATTTTGTGTGAAACCACCTTTTAATAAAACTCTAGTAAGAACATACCCTTTTTTTGTGTGTGTATTAATTAGCACCATATGTGTGACGCAGACTTCCGGCATAAACTTACATTTCTAGGCATTAACCCACCTACGTGTAAGGTACGTGACCTCCAATAACACTTATTTCAATTACATAATCACCATTCACCACCATACTACATAACCACTAGGGGTACCTCACTTGGCCTAACCCATCCAATCTCCCTCGAAACAACCCAACAACCTCCGGAAACTCACATAACCTCCTCAAAACAACTTAATCACCTCTAAATTCCACCCAAGCACCTAGATACCACCCACTTACCATCGATAAACACACTAATTCCATTGCCAAACACCTCCAAAACTACCTATACGCAACAAATGTTCACCCTCACTCCTACAAAACCTCACACTAATCACCAAGAATTCACCTATTACCTTCGAAAGTCATCTAAATGCTTAGGAATATTTTTTTTATGAGCATATATTATAAGATCAGTATTGATGTCATGAGGCATGGTTACTTGTTAGAAACTAATATGAGGCTTGGTTACCAGGAATGCACATTACGCTATGCAAACCGCATGATCTTCTCAATAATAAAGCTCACCCCAAATTATACATTTTGCGACCCATTCGTGTTCATCAACCGTGCTATCAAGATGGATGTCAAGTCAAACTTCGAATCACTAATCGATGAAGCAACCACAAATAGTTCATCGTCGAGTTACTTTGCAATTAAGTACGTGGATTATATAGTAGAACGTGACTTCTACTTTTTGGTGCAATGCACACCAGATCTAAGCAAGGTACAATGCAAGGAATGTTTGACGGATGCTTTAAATTACACGGTCGAATCGTGTGCGACCGAAGACCGATTAGGGAGTAGAATTAAGGGGCCAAGTTGCGAAATGAGATATAGTGTTGATCCTTTCTTTAATGTATCATCGTCCAACCTTATTTCAGCCTCTGTTACTCCTCCTCCAGACGATCACGATAATTTGTCTTCCGATGACCTTCCTCCCACGAGTTCTACACCGATTTTGCCACCACCTTCAACGCCTAGTGAAGGAGGTCGACCACGTTCGATGTCCACGGAAATAACTTATATTCTCGCGGCCTGTCTTGCTCTTTTGATTGTGTATTGTGTTAGGAAACTTTGTAAAAAATTATGTTGTTAAGCATGTATCACGTACTATGGACAGTTTTTAAATAGTTATAACATAATTGTAGTTATTTATACTAGATTAAATCTCAACATTTATTTAATTTTACTTAATCTAAACCGTAAATTAATTAAGATGACGTTATAGTTATAAAAAAAATGACAAAAACAACTAAAGAACGAAAAAAAAAGAAGCCTTTTTCGGTTTCCTAATCCTTATGTCTAATGCTCTAGCTGTACTTTGCTTTTGTCCCTTCTCTTTTGTAATCCCTCTTTGTTCGAGTTGTTTCCAACAATAACAACAACAAAAACAACAAAGTCTTAGTGTCAAAATCGTTCGAAATGAAATAAAAGCATACTAAAATTTTCTACAGTGTCATTTTTCAATAAATGACACCATAATATAATGACGTGTCAAGTTATAATTGGTCAATATTTTATTTATTTTTAAAAGGCTAAATGTACTATACATGTATATATGCTTGTAAATACATGTATTTTTATAAAGAATACGTCATTATAATTTTTTTTTAAAAAAAAACATTTGCAAAAATTAAATTATAATTAAATTTCTGAAAATCAAACTAAAAAAAAAAAAAAAAAAACTGCAAATCAAATATTTACGGAGTAGTGTTCTTCAATTGACAATTGCGTTCATCATCCATAATGGCCATTCTTTTTTATGATCTCTCTCCTGGGCAATTAGGATGCAGCAATTAGGTTGAAGGTTCCGGCGAAGGTTCAAGGCGGCGGCTCAAACTTCCGATGAAATTTCAAGCGATTTTAGGCGTATTTTGGGTGCATTTTTGGTGCTTTTTAGGGGTGTTTCTGGGTGGGTTTCTGGTGCGGTTTTCAGGCGACAACATAGAAATTCCGACATGGCAGTTCTTGGACTATTTGGCGACGGTTTTAGGATCGATTTTGGTCAATTTCTCGGGAGGGATATGGTCAGTTTTTCGGCAGTGTATATTTTCGAAAATTTATTAATATTATAAAACAGATTTTCATAATTTATGAAATGATTAAAGCTTTCAGAGATTGATTTCGATAGGGAAGACGAGTGTGGAATTTATCTGAGCTAGACGAGGGTGTAAATGTGAGCAACAGCTCTGAATTGGCAGTCGAAAATGATTGATTAAAGATGATGAACGATGATGAACGATATGATGAACGATGTGAAGAACGATGATGAACACGGATGATGAACGAATTTAATTTTATGATTCCTAATTATAATCTTAAATTTGAAATTAATTTTTATTATAAAACTAGATTTTCATACTTTATAATTATACATATATTAAAAAAAATACAATTAAAAAATACAATTTTAATACATTATGGACATTAAAAATAATTCAAAATGAAAATAAAAATACAAAATAAAGGCCAATCAGATTTTGCCACATCAACAAGTTGTGGTGTCATTTTTAAAGAATGACATTGTAGAATTTTTATACTAAAATAATCGTTTGAAACAAAAAAAAAAAAAAAAGTGTGTAAAGTGAAAAATATAATAAAAAGAATATACAAATAAGACTTAAGAGAGTTTTAAAAGAGTGCTAAGGGAATAAAAAGGAGAGGAGAAATATTTGAGATACAAAAATGAAGTCTGTTTTTGTAAAGGATTTAAAACAAGTAAAGTTTGCACTCCACAAGTTGAGTAAATAATAAAAGTAAATATCAAAATAATATAAACAAAGTATATACGTATAAACATCCTCGACGTAAATTTTTTCCCTCCAATCCACCCTAGTGCCCTACTCAACACCATATTTTCTTCGATACAAAAATATTATAAATAAACTAGACTTTATTGATTTCATTAAAACATATCCCTTAAAGATTACATCTTTTTAACCATTTTGTTGTCTCCACTACTCATCTTAAAACATTAATATATATCCTCAATTCCATATGTTTAGATACTAATAATTTAATTTACAACAAATTGTTTATTTTTACGTTAGTAGAACTTATGGTCAAATTTAATTTTATAACTTGACCCAACACAATAACGCAGCGGGGCAATTTTTAGGAGATGGAGAGCACTACGTGCATAAAATGTTGAATACTACTCCCTCCATCCCTTATTGTATGCCCCATTTGACTTTTTAATGTCAAAAACATGTATTAAAATGTCAAACTTCCATATCTATACGGATAAAATAATAAAATTTGATTTAAAATACTCCCTCCGTCACCTTAATACAAAGCCTCTTTCTAGCATTTATTACTCACATAATAAAGAGAAAGAGGCTTTTAATTAAAGAACGGAGGGAGTAATATATAATGTATAGAAATTATTGACAAAAAAAAAACTTTGAGTTAAAAGGAACATAAATTGACTAAAAGTTACCCTAATACAGTAACATTGCTTGATGTACAATAATATTATTGTAAATCGGGTGTTTGATAAGTTTTTATCAAATTGTTACAATGAGGCAAACAATTAAGGACGAGGGGTAAATATATGTATTACTAAATTTGGTAATGACTTCAACTTAAATTACTTAGATGATTTTTTAGGCAAGACTATAGTGTATACAGTAGGGGTGAGCATAACAGGGTACCCTGTAAAAATTTCAGGAACCGGAACCGGAACCTGTTGCAACAGGTTCCTCAAAATGGGAACCGGAACCGGAACCTGTTGAACAGGTTCCTAGAAATTGGGAACCGGAACCGGAACCTACAGGTTCCGGTTCCGATTCAGGGTACCCTGTATTATAAGATACTCACTAACTTTTTGTAGATTTTTTAATAAAAAACCGGTTAGTCACTAATTTATAATGTTTACAGCTCGCAAATAAGACAAACTAATAGTAGTTATCTTACAAATTTAATATATATATTTTTATAATTTCAATTTTGATATATATTATTTAAAAATTGAGTACAAGCTAGTGTATAATTAAAAATTAAGTGATATTTTTATCAGGTACAGGGTACCCTACAGGTTCCGGTTCCAAAAATTTGAGAACCTGATCCGGAACCTGTTACAACAGGTTCTCCAATTTGCTACCCGGAACCGGAACCTCTTGTACAGGTTCCGGTTCCGGAACCTGCGGTTCCTAACAGGTTCCGGTTCCGATTCAGGGTACCCTGATTTTTTGCTCACCCCTAGTATACAGCGAGTGCTTTCATTCACATACGGCAGGCCAAAGTATAACACATACGTGTGGTCGGTTGCATATAATAAAATCATTATTAATTAGGCATATTCCATTTATGTTAATACTACAATATTCAAATGCATTTAATTATAGAGAAGATTATGATATGTAATTTGAGTTGTATACACCCTATTTTCTTTTCTTCTTTTGACGGAGTGACTTTCAAAGGAGGACGGGGTTTAGTCGTTTAGACAACATTAATCATGTAACTATTACAATCTCACAGTATCTAATTAATTATGAAATAAATAGTGTCATAATCATTCTTGCACTTAATAATCAAGTCATAGTTGGAGTTTAGTTGGGATAATTATAGTAAAGTTTTTGCTGATGATTGGAATGAGGTATGTTTCCTAGGTCAAACATGTTGAATCCAAGTTACTTCTTCCCTACCACTTCAAAACAATAATGAATTGAAATAGCTGATAATATAAACATACCTAAATTTACAACCTCAACATGTTCAAATGATGCTAAGCAGTAAGCACTCTAAGAGTTGCTAATATTAAAATGATGCTAAACATACCTAATATAAACATACCTAAATTTGCCCCCCCTTGGTTCCGCCACTGCTAAGAGTTGCTAATATTAAACACTAACCATTGACCTTTAGATTCATATACCTTCCCAAAATTAAACACAAACCATGATTTCGTCGAATTTTCATGGTTTCCACATAACATTTTGTTTCCTCTTTGTTTTCACATTCTGCCTTTATTGTGTTTCTTCGATTACTCAAGCCACTGATGAGGAGTTTGTGAGAAATGATTGGGAATGCAACGATACCAAGGGTACCTATACTATTAATGGTACTTTTAGTTCAAACCTTAAACTAGCATTTTCCAATCTCACGGTCCTCTCTTCTTCACGCATTTTCTCCAACGTAACAGTCGGATATGATGACGACGAGGCTAACAAAGTCTACGCCCTTTATGACTGCCGGAATGATATTCCCCTTGATAAATGTAACCGCTGCATTAAGGATGCCATCGAGAGTATTCTAGATCTTTGCAATGATCAACCTAAAGAGGCCATTGTCATATATGAGGTAATAACAATAGTGTTCTCGTTCATGTATATACTTTATGCAGATTTCCATTCTACATGATTTAATTTGATAATAGAAGAGCATGTTTGGTAACAGTGTTTTTTGGGTGGAAATGGATTCAATTAAATTATTTTAATTACCGTTACCAAATGTTTGGTTTGAAGATTTAGGTAATAACCAATTAGTTTATTACCATTACCTAGGAGTAATGGTTACCACTTACTTGAATACCATTACCCTCCTCAACCAAAAAGAAGGGAAAAAAAAGGTAGGTTTAAGTGATCCATTTCCATGATTAAACCAATTAAACAAATGATTCTTAAAAAAAAAAAAAAAAAAAAAAATGTAAGAGTTTTTTTTGTGAACGAGATGTAAGAGTTATTTAATTTATTTCCTTTCCTACCTCTTATTTGTTTCCTCTCTACTTCATTTTCAATATTCATTCCAAACGCCTCCTAAATTTTAATTTTGCTTTTTTAACCAGGAATGCATGTTACGCTATGCAAATCGCACGATCTTCTCAACTATGGAGCTCAACCCAAACTATACAAGTTGTGCCTTAGAATATTACACCAACCGTATGATCAAATTGCCTATCAAGTCAAACCTCGAAACACTAATCAACAAAGCAACCAAAGAAAGTTCATCATCAAGTAACTTTGCAACTAAGTACGTGAGTGATATAGTAGGAGATAGGTTCTTTTATTTTTTAGTACAATGTACACCAGATCTAAGCAAGGTACAATGCAAGGAATGTTTGACGGATGCCTTAAATTTCACGGTCGATTCGTGTGCGAGTTATAACCGATTAGGAGGTCAAATTAAGGGGCCAAGTTGCCAAATGAGATATGATGTTAAACGTTTCTTTAATGTGTCATCGTCCGACTATAGCTCTACTCCTATGAGTTCCAAGTCCAAGGCTAAACTTTCTTTCCTTATCGTAATCATATGTGTGGTTTTTTTCTTTGCATTGTTGGTTAAGATAATTTGTCGAAGAAGATCTTAAGTTTGTCCAAGTTTATAAATTTTAGACCTATAAATGTATCTGTGAACTGTGAGAAGATACGTTTAAGAAGGATTCTTATTTTCGTTTTCTAGTGGAAAAATCCAAATTAATTTCAATCGTTGACTTGTCTTATATTTCCGATACTTTAAGCATTTGTAATGCACACACACTAACTCCATATTTTTTACCCAAAAATCCCTTCTTTCACTCTTTCTCTTATCTTTCCATCAACTTGCAAATAATTTTGCATGAACTTGAGTCCAATTTTTATTTGGAAAAGAGAAACGCATGAACCATAGGAAATTTAAGAATGGAGATGTATAGGAAGAGAGATCGAGTGAAAGTGAGTCAAACGTTGCTTGATACGAAAACCATACTTAATGGACTCCAATTTGATTTTTTTCGTTACCTGGATATATGTATTTCAATTAAACAGGCAAAATTATATGGACTAATTGCCAGCATTTATATTTATATATTACATATATCATAGGGTGCACTGAGTCATTAATTGCTACTCATGCACACTATTCTTTAGTTGTTAATTACTAATTTTTGTTCTATTTGATCATATTACAATTCACATAAGACAGCTAAAGTTAGTTAAGCAACATGATACATGCAATAACTTATTGATAATATACAATAATGCGGTATGTTTCCTTGGTCAAACATAGTTGGATCGAAGTTACTTCCCTCCCACTTCAAAACAACAATAAAATAGTCAATACAAATATTCTTTATATGAGTACATTCTAATTTTTATAAAATAATTTATATAAATAAGGTCAACGTCCTTAGCTTGTTAAATACGAGGCTAAATTGAACTTTTAGATTCGTGTACCTTGCCAATCAAATTAAACACGAACCATGGAATCATCACATTTTCATGGCTTCCATAAAATTTATTGTTTCCTCTTTATTTTAACATTTTGCCTTTGTGTTCCTTTAACTACTCAAGCATTGAGAGAGTTTTGGCCAAAAGAATGGGAATGTGACGATACCAAGGGCACCTATACTAGTAATAGTACTTTCAGTTCAAACCTTGGACTTGCATTTTCCAATCTCACGGCCCTCTCTTCTTCACACATCTTCTCCAATGTCACGGTCGGATCTGATGATGATAAGGCTAACAAAGTTTACGCTCTTTATGACTGCCGGAATGATATTCCCCTAGATAAATGTCGTGGCTGCATCGAGGATGCCGTCAATAGTACTCTAGACATTTGCTATAAAGAACCTAAAGAGGCCGTTATCATATATGAGGTAATTAATAATATAGTACAGTATACTCTTTCATTTTTCTATTGATGCATCTTTCTAGCTAATTCTTAGATATTGATCATATAGAATGACAATCTTATGTAATTTCGTTCATTATTGTTAAAAACCAATTATATGATGCAATATCAAAAAAAAAATTACTAGTCCTATAATAGAGAAAAAAACCATGCAATTACTAATAATAGTATATATAATGCATTCAATTCAAGCTTTATATGTCTCGTGTACCTTCTAGTATAATACAATGACGTCTCTTAATTTTAATTTCCATTACACATTTCTTTTTACTAGGAATGCATGTTACGCTATGCAAACCGCATGATCTTCTCAACTATGGAACTCACCCCAAACTATACGAATTGCGCCTTAGTCTATTTTATCAACCGTGCGATCAAAGGGGATATCAAATCAAACCTCGAATCACTAATCGATGAAGCAATCACGGAAAGTTCATCATTGTCGACTTACTTTGCAATTAAGAACGGGACCGAAATAGCAGATAGGGACTTCTATTTTTTGGTACAATGTACACCAGATCTAAGCAAGGTACAATGCAAGGAATGTTTGACGGATGCTTTAAATTTCACGGTGGAATCGTGTGCGAGTGATAACCGATTATGGGGTCAAATTAATGGACCAAGTTGCCAAATGAGATATGATGTTAATCCTTTCTTTAATGTGTCGTCAAACCTTATCTCACCCTCGCATTCACCTCCTCTAAGTGATCAAGATACAGAAATTTCAGGTCAACCTTCATTGGTTTCGATCCCAAAGCTTTCTTTATGTCTTTTCATGATTTTAATGTCTTTATTGTATGTAATGCAATAATATTACTAGTATGACTTTTGTATGTGTGAAAAAGAGAAAACATTCCATATATATATATATAAAGGTGGGCATGGGCCATGCCGGCACGCGGGCGACACGGCACGATTTCAGCACGGCCCGGCACGGCACGGTGGCCCACTTGTGGGCCGTGGGCCGTGCCGTGAACACAAATGTTGAAATTTGGCATGGCACGCCGACACGGCCCGCTGGCACGACCCGCCGACACGTTATTTTTATAATCTATATATATCGATTTTGTATAATATATATATTTTTAAAAATAAAAAAATTAAAAAACCGTGGTGGCCCGCGGCACGACACGGCACGACCCGCCAAGCACGTGGGCCGTGTCGTGCCGTGGGCTAGGGTGTGCCAACTTGGCACGGCACGGCACGGCACGGCCCGCCACCAAGCTGGCACGGCACGGCACGAGCCCAACCCCGGCACGGCCAAGCACGGCCCGCGACGGCACGGCATATATATATATATATTTTCCCGAGGATTTAATTTTCTTATTAGCGCGCCATGTAGGATTATAAATTTTTGTTGTAACCAATTAAATAAGACATTTCGACCATTCAGTGGATTAAAATTGTAAATATGATATCATGGACAACAAAAGCCGTTGCATTAGCGTGTTGCCTTAGCGTTAATTATGCAACGATTTAGTGTACCTAATGCAGCAGTCCTTTATCTTCTTCAAGGGCCGTTCCATTAGCCTAACAACTTGCCTTATCAATTTGTTGCCCAAATTTACATTACCTACAGTCTAATTTTCAAAATTGGAAGAGTATAGCCCTGTTCTTTTGTACTTATTTTTTAGGATTTCTGTCCAACTCAATTCATATCGTTTCAATAATAATACGGAGTAATAAAAGACTTGTAATCAGAGGAATTATAACATTACCAAATTAAGAAACTTGAACATTAAGGTAATTACTAATTGCATTGTTATGATCTATTACATCCCAATTTTCCCTAACAACACGTAACTTACACAAGTACTTTACAATAGCTTGCATACTTGGTAGGCGCTGAAAAGTTTCAAGACATCGCATTGTGAGGCGAGTTAATTTCAAACCATCAGCACTATCGTACTTAGGATCATTCATCAATTCTCTATGCACTAATGGTACCTCAGATTTACATAAGGAGGAAGTAATACACCTCTCAGTGTGCTCCAACATCGCCCATCGATCTAACGTCTCACATTCTGATGTATGGCGTTTACCATTGGGGCATCGATGATCTCTTTTGGATATTAACGCGAAAAGAGTTAGTCCATAATTTTCAACTGTTGAACAACAAAATGATAGGGTCATTATTAAGGCAAAATTTCAAAAATATGACTAATGTTGAACATTGTAAAGCATAAAAAAAAAACAGGTTGTACTAGCATACCATCATAGTCAATCCTGGTACGATCAAACGATTTTCCAATACTGTAGTCATACATGTCTTCTTTTGCATAACGACCGGATTCCCAGTTGAAATCGAATAATACGGGCATATAATTCTGCAAAGTTAAATTTATAAAGACAATCTATCATATAAAGCATATAAGAAATATTCCACATTCTTTTGTGATTTAAATATTTAAATATAAGAAGATGACTTGATATGTGCTCCAAACAAGCATGATAAACAAACCAGTAAATCATGAAGAACATATACAGTATATAAGAAATAAAAAACAAGATAGGCAAAGGAAGGCAAACCTCGTCTATAATTACAGAAGAAGGACTAATTCTTGGGGTCACAGAAGGGAAATCTCCATGTTTCTTATGCATATATTCCATAATGCACGCCAGGATCAACGCCACCTTGATTCTATGCAACCATGTGAAGCTATCTAGTAGTCCAAAAACCCATTATTAGTCAAGGATTGGGAGTATTGTTGTATTTATTAAGGAACTAAAAGACACATATTATCTAGGTAAAACAAAATATTCTTTACTAAGCTAATAGAATTTGCTCATATGTTTGGCAGCTGGGAAAACTATAAAAGTTCAAGAAATGGACTAAACTTGTATAGTTGTATATATTTAGCTTTTGTCTATTTCCAAATAATATGGTAAATTTAAAGCTCAATGGCATTGACAATTACCTTTAGGAATGAGGTTTTCCAAGTGATCCAGGGGATTAAAATCATATATCATTCCAAGTCGCTCATTGCTATCTTCTGCACAATAACCAAGCAGGCTCATGAAGTTTGGATGACATGTAAAATTTGGATGCTTTGATAACTTCAATTCTTCCTGAAATACAAATTCAAATTAGAAAGCTCTTGAGGATGGTCTGATAGAATACGGGAAAAGGAAAAAAAAATTAGACAGTATGGTCTACAATCTACATACACGAAAACAAAGCATCGCGTACTCCTTGTGTTCATTGTATGGATTCTCTGCTGGTATAACCCATTTCTTCACAACAACATTCTTAGCTGATGAATCATCTGCATCTGATTCATAAAGTTTTCCACGAAACACCTTAAAATCCTCAGTTCTTGCTAATAATTTCTCATTACTGAAGTGATTGGTGCAGAGCTTTAAATCATCAAAGCACATCTTCTGAGGGAGCACCCTTCGTTGCAGTTGCGTTGAAGAACAATCCTTTTCTTCTACATATCAAAAAAGTAGCACAATATAAGTAAGCATAGTGTAAAATCTATACATGTGTAGTGAAGTGGAATGTGCTCTGTTACAGATTCAGGGGATATAAAAAAAATTATACGAGTGATGGGAGAACAATAATAACCTGAGGAGAAGCTGGTACGATGAGAACAATGGAGGTATGCAGAAATTTTTAGTTCACAAGTCCTCGAAACCATTGGAATTTTCATCAAATCATCTCTGAACCTTAGATCGTGCCTTGAATTAGCTGGGAGTAGCTCAACCAGGAAAGTACTCAGTGTCTCTCCATGCCTGAGTAAATAACTTATGAGTTCAAATTCTGCTCGATTAGACTCGCAATCCAACACTTGAACCTGACGAAGGCTTGACAACAAACAGGCAGGCACATTGCTAGGTTGAACCCATGTTGAATCCTTACTGAATTCAGAATCTTTGCCCTTGAAATCCTGAATTTAGTAGTACAATTAGACATGATAAACAAAGAATTTTTGTGAAAAGAAGCTTTAACACATATAACATGAAACAGAAACAACCTTATGACCATAACTTCAAGATTTGGTGCACATTCCAACAATTTTGGGAGAACATCCCACGAAGAGTAGTTGAGAAAGCACAACTGCAAGCGAACTAAAGATAAAAAACGAGTAAGGTTAAAATACTCGCGACCACAACTGATGCTGAGTGCCTGCAACAGAAAACCAACAATCATATTAGATGATTAGCTAAAGCCTCTTTTTAAAAAAAAAAAAAAAGGTGTTGCTTTAAAACTCACATTCATTGTATGAGCTTTCAAATTCAAGGACTTGACATGGGAGAGTCCACGCAAGAGCTTGCAAACCCATTTAATATAAGGATGTAGCCGTTGTATTTTTCTAATGAAGGGAGGTCCGATGTCAAGTTTTACATTGACAAGGCGATTACTTTTTATGATATAGTGTTGGAATGTTTCATCCACAATGACAAGCTCCTCCAAGAATGGTGCATTGATGTAAAATTTGTTCAACGCATTTATTGATCTGAATTTCATACACAGTTTCTTCAAGGAAGGTGCATAGATTTTAAAAAAACGCTTATCATCACCTAAACAAAAGCCTCCAAAATAAGCTACTTCGAGTTGTGGAGAAGCTCGAATTAGATGGATCAATAACCACGGTATTTTATCCATAAAGAAATGCAAGACCTTGAGGTTGGGAAGAAACAAACTTTTGATATTACAAGAGACGCGCAATGGTCTATCAAACCAAAAACATAGTTTGAGAACTCGCAATGATGTACTATTAAAAATTGTAATAGGAAACCGCACCTTGTTCCTTGGACTACGCATACAAATACCGATATTAAAGTAGATTTCAATCTCTTCAGCTTGTAGTTTGTTGACAATCCCATCTAGCCATGATGTAATCGCATCAGAGTCCCGTAGAAACGAGTACATCATAAGGAAAAAGTTATCAACCCGGGGCGTCTTGTTGAGTTTAAGCACTCTTTCAATGAAGTTGTGTAACGACAATACACGATCTGTGATATCATATCCATCTTCTAAATCGCGAATGTAATCAATGAATGAATGGCGATCATCAAACACTAAAGAATTGTTAGCAAAACACCATAAGAATTTCCATCTTCTAGACAAAACACTTGTTAAGACGGCATATTTAGTTGGAAGAAAAGAGATAATGTGAATAAGTAAGTCATCTGGCAATTTATCGAACAAATCCATGACTTGATGATGTTGAAGGACACAAAATCAAGGTAATTAGAGTAATAAAGTTTGGCTCCAATTTATATCAGATCAATATAAAACAATACAGGTATATTAATTTGATTAAGAAACAACTTCCTGACAGATATAATATTAGGAAACCAGGATAAAATTTAAAAAAGGAAATAATTGGGGCATACGTTTCGAAGCATTTACTTTAATTTCTAAAATTTATTTAAAAGAAAAATAAAAACAAAGGTCGGTTTGGAAAGGAAGATAAGAGAGACAAAGAGGAGTTACTTTCGAGTTTCAATCAGCGGCGTTTTCCATGGAAGATGACTAGATGAGCATCGACGCCATTAACTCTGGCATCTCCAATTTCAGGTTTTGGGTCACCTCCAATAATCACAACGCTTCGATTGTAAGTGCGCCCAAGGGGTGGTGCTAGGGCGGGGAAGGGGATGGGTTGTTCTGTTCATATGGGGGTAAGGCCACTAAGGCCCCGTTCTTTAGAGCTGCTCTGCTCTGCTCTGCTCTGCTAAAATCTGCTCTGCTCTGCTTCAATCTGCTCTGTTCTGTTTTGCTTAAAATTAATACTTAATATTGAATTATTATAATAATAATGTATATTTAATAATAATAATTAATAATTAATACTTAATGATAATAATAATTAATATTTAATAATAATAATAAATAAATAATAATTAATAATAATAAATAATAATATATAATTAATATTTAATAATAATAATATTATTAAAAATTAATATTTAATAATAATATTATTATTAAAAATTAATATTTAATAATAATAATAATATAATTAATATTTAATAATAATAATATTAATAATAATATAATTAATATTTAATAATATTAATATTATTAATAATAATAATAATTAATTTTTAATAATAAAATTTAATGATAATAATAATAATAATAATATTTAATATTTAATAACAATAATAAATCATTACTATTATTATTATAGTAGTAGTAGTAGTAGTAGTAGTAGTAGTAGTAGTAGTAGTAGTAGTAGTAATACTAATAATAATAATAATAATAATAATAATAATAATAATAATAATAATAATAATAATAATAATAATAATAATAATAATAATAATAATAATAATAATGAAATCTGCTCTGCTCGGCTCTGCTTTGCTCTGCTCTGTTTCAATCTGCTCTGCTTTGCTTTGCTGAAATCTGCTCTGCTTTGCTCTGCTCTGCTTCAATCTGCTCTGCTCTGTTTTGCTTTGCTGAAATCTGCTCTGCTTTGCTCTGCTCTGCTGAAATCTGCTCTGCTCTGCCCAGAAGCTCAAAAGAACAGGGCCTAAGGGTGGGTTTTTTTTCATTTTTAATTAGTGTTTTTAAGCAAAAAAAAAAAAAAAAAAAAAAAAAACTTTTAGGTACCCGGTTTACAATAAACTAGCCTTCTGATCCTTTCGATGTACGGGGTTGTTACTTTAGGTTATTTTTCTTGAAAAGTGTCGATGTTGTTGTGAAATTTAATTAGGTATATATACATAGATATTGTAGGGAATAAAATAACACATTGGTTTAAGTTATACTTCCTCCGTTTTTTTAGTTGACACCGTTTGACTTTTACACTATTCATAAGCTACACTTTGACTTGCTTTTGTGACTTATAAATATAATAAAATATAGTCATGTGAGATCTTGTTTGAATCGTCTATATGTATATTTTATTTATATCCATTTTTTATAATTTTACAATGTTGATAATTGAAGTTATTAAGCGTTAAAAACATGCATTGGCAAACGTGATAATAGAAAGGTGTCAACTAAAGAAAAAACAGAGGAAGTATTTAAGTTTAGGAGATGAAAAGACTATTTTATTGTTAATGTAATGAACACTAATTAGTTTAACTTTAAATTTGTCAAAAATAAGCCAACCTTTGGCCGGTTCGCTCAAAATAAGCCAAACTTTCAATTAACTAAAAATAAACTAACCTTTACTAACTGACTAATTTCGCTGAGTCAGTTTACTGGTAACCGGTTAATAAAAAAAAAAGAGGTCATGAATTTAGAAAGTCAAGTTAAGTCAAATAATTAAATAATTTACCTCCCAAACAATTAATTCACTCAACTACTCCTTCCCTGCTCTCTGTCACCCGCCATTAATCCTTAGAGATTAGGTTCACCATAGTTGTACGAAGCTTGTAATTGAAGGACAAAAAAAAGCCCCTTTTGCACACAAAGAAGACGACGATTTTCCCCAACTAGCAAGATCAGAGTTTTGCTGTACAATTGATCCGAATTGCTCCCAATTGCTCGATTACAGGTAAGATTTAACCCTAGTCCGTACTGGTGATGATCAAACTGCAAAAGATTAAAGTTTTTGTTTAATATTTGGCTTTAAATTCTATAAATAAATTTGTTTGGACAAAACTAGTTTTGTTTTACTTATAATTTTTGCAATTTGGTTGATTTGCGACCTTGTGTTGAGTAATTGATTGATTATGCTTTATTTGGGATGACATAATGTGATGATTGTCGTGTAAATTGGCATAATGTATGCTTTTTTTTTTTTTGTTAATTATAGGTGAGATAAATGGTTGTATTTGATACATTGTCTATTCGATTTTGGCATGGTGGGGGGTTTAAACATGTTGCTAATGGGGAATTAGTTTACATGGGAGGCAAAGGGAAGACTCACCAGCTTGATCCTGATGAGCTTTGTTATTTTGACTTAATTGAGTTAGCAAAGAATTGTGGGCAGTATGACATAATTGCTGGGATTTATTTTTTGGTGCCTGGGATGAGTTTATCAAACGGGTTAAGGAAAGTTTGTGGTGATACAGAGGTTCTTCAAATGGCTGAAATTGCAAAAAAGACTAGGTCTGTAAATGTGTATGTTTTGCACTGTCAAGTAGAACTAGAACTTGAGCCTTTGGAGAAGAAAGTTGAGGCAAAAATATCATCACCTTTAAATGCCTCACCCACCCAGCCTTTACCCATTAAAAAACTAACACCCAAGAGGGGACCACAGACATTATTAGTCCCAACCAGATCTAGTCCAAGAAAAAAACAACCCCTTATTGATTCCAGCTCAGTTAAAAGTAAATCCCACACCCAAAAAGAATCTGCCACTTCATCTAACTTGACACATGCCAAATACCAACCCCTTCTTGATTCCAGTCATGCAAAAGACACCACAAAACAACTTAACCCTAAAAAGACTTCCCACTCCAAACATATTTCACAGCCTACATCTAAGCCAAACACATCTAAAGCAAACACATCTGAAATTGAGGGGTATGACTGGGAGGACTGTAGACCAGATAGTCCACTAACATTAAGGGAGCTCATAGGTGAAAGTGATTATAGTGATGAGGATGACTGTCCTTACCAACCTGAGTTAGATTCTGATGAATCAGAAGGTGAGTCTGACTTTGATGGAGATTGTGAGGATAATGCAGAGCAAGATCTAGAGTTGGGTAGTGATGAAGATGGTGCAGTAGATGATGAGGGTGCAGGGAGTGACTCAGAAACTAGTGATGAGGAATATAAGACAGCAAGGGAAAGACTTAGAAGCTGTAATGACAGGATAAAGGAGATAGCTCAGCAGGTTGTTAGAGATGCAGGTGTGATTAAGAGTACTGTAGAAGAGGTGCAGATTGTGAATGAAGCTAGTGCATCTGGTTATGTCAGTGACTATCTAAGTAGTGAGGAGGACATTGACACACCTGACAGTGGTGAAGAAGATGTTGGTGTTGCTAGGAAGAGGAGGGGTGTTCTGGTGAGTCCTGAAGCAGATTTTACAAATTTTAGGTGGAAAGTAGGGCAACGATTTGCAACAAGGCAAGATTTTAAAGATTCTGTGGCTAAATATGCTATTGTACAAGGGAGAGATGTGAGCATTGTTGTCAGTAATAAAAACAGAAGGCAGCAACTAGGGGTAAGGTGTGTTCAAGGCTGTTCCTTTTATTTATACTCTGCTTGGCATTCAAGATTGGCAACATATATAGTGAAAAGAGTTGATGAGACACACACTTGCCATAGAAACATGAAAAGAAACAGACAACTTAAGTCATCATGGGTTGCAAAGCAGCTTTTAGAAGTGTTCAAATCAAGGCCTCACTGGCCAGCTAGGGAAATACAAGAGACTGTTAGGAGAGCATTCAAAGTTGTTGTGGGGAGGGCATTTGCATACAAAGTGAAGTATTATGCACATAGAATGCTCCATGGATCCATGAAGGATCATTATAAGAAGTTAGGAGGGTATTTGGAGGCATTAAAGGTTGCAAGTCCTGGTTCTAAGGTTGAGTTGGTGACTGTAGTGACTAAGCCAGACCAAGCTCCAGTTTTCCAAAGACTTTTCACTTGTTATGAGGGGTTGGCCAAAGGTTGGAAGGAAGGGTGTAGAAGGGTGCTATGTGTGGATGCTTGCTTTATCAAAACATTCCTTGGTAGACAACTACTGTCTGCAGTTAGCAGAGATGCCAATGAGCAAATGTATCCAGTAGCCTGGGCTGCTGTAGAAGCTGAGAACAATCTCTCCTGGGAATGGTTTTTTATCAACTTGCAACAGTGTTTAGAACTTGGAGATGGGACATGTCTTGCCATAATTAGTGATGAGCATCAGGTATTGTGTTAGATTAAATCTGAAATAGCTTCACTTATGTGAGTTCTGCTCCTTAGATGATTTCATTTTGTGATGTTCTATTTTGCAGGCTATTTTAAATGGAGTTGCAAAAGTTCTACCAAAAGCAGAACATCGCCATTGTGCTAGGCACATTTTCATGCTATGGCACAAGAGCTTCAGGGGAGATGAGATGAAGCTACTTTTCTGGAAGATAGCCAAAGCTTACAACCGTGCAGACTACGATGAGAGATTAGAGGAACTAGCTAAAATTAATGCAGATGCAGCTACTGCATTTAAAGGGTATAATCCTAAACTCTTCTGCAGGGCATTTCTAGATAGTTCAATTAGAACTGATGCCATTACCAATAATATGGCAGAAACATTTAACGGTTACATAGTTAACGCTAGGACTAAGCATCTTATACACATGCTTGAGGATATTCGAGTAGCCTTGATGCAAAGACTAGTGTTAAAAAGGCAAGAAATGCAAAAATCAAATTATGTCCTATGTCCTAGAATACAGTCTAGGTTAGAAAAAGAGAAGCTTAAGGCAGCAGACTGTAATGTTATGCCATCAAGTGATCATGTTTTTAATGTGAAGTATATCTTAGATCAGTTGGTAGTGGATCTTGAGGCAAAAAGGTGTACATGTAGAAGGTGGGATATGACAGGAATCCCCTGTTGTCATGCTATTGCTTGCATCTTTTTCCAAAATAGAGATGCTGAGTCTTTTGTAAATGATTGCTACAAAAGAGAGGTGTACTTGAAGGCTTATGCAAGTTCTATTCCACCTTGTGAGGGAGAGAGGCACTGGCCTAAGGTTGTGTGTAAGGTGGACCCCCCTCCAATCAAAATTGGCCCAGGGAGGCCAAGAAAAAATAGAATTAAAGACCCTTATGAAAATCCAAAAAAGCCTGGTACACTAAGTAGGGTGGGTATGGAAATGACATGTTCTATCTGTTTGGTGAAAGGCCATAATAAAAGAAGATGCCCAAATAGAGACTCCCCTGCTGTGAGAGAACCACAACCAAAGAAAGCTAGAGGTAGACCAAGACTAACACCAAGGGTTGAACCTTCAACAACTTCAGCTGCAACTCCCTCTATCATAGCTTCAACCACTGGATCAACAGTTGCTCCTATCACAAACCAGCACCATAATGCTGTTGCAAATCCTAGTCAGCTAGGAAGAGGAGGAAGAATGATCATAACTGGCCAAGGTGCAAGAGGTGGTAGAGGTGGTAGAGCTAATAGAGGTGGTTCAACTAGTAGAGGAGGTAGAGGTGGCAGGGGTGGTGCAGGTAGGGGAAGAGGGAAGGAAAAGGTACCTGCTGGTGTTGGAGTATACTTTACATCAGATGGAAATGTTCTGACAAATGTAAGTTTGATTTTCCCTTGGTGTTGGAGTTTACTTCTTTGTTTTTCATCACTTGGTGTTAAGTTTGCTTTGGCTTAACTCCCTTTACTCATGTGTTTGTAGCCATCAGGAGGAAACAAGAGGCAGAGAAGGATGACTGAACCTCAGTTGCTGGGAACACAGTCCAATCAGACTTCCACAATACATCAGCCCACTCAGTAGCTATGTTTCTACAGTGCACTGGTTGTTTAGTGCATCTTAGATTTCTAGGCTGAAGCTGTATTTTCTAAACAGTTATTTTGTTAGCATTTGAACATACTATGCTTCTGGATTAATGTATTATGGTGCATGTACTTATGTTATCAATTATGATTTGAACACTTTATTTATGAGTAATGATCAATTTAATGGGCAATCAATTAAGTTGCAAAGTATGAAATTTTATTATTTCAAAACCCAACTCTTTTATTTCATAGCAAAGGCAAGTTCATAATTCATAACATTCACTACATTTACTACAAAGCATAACTCATAACATTCACTACAACTTCTCCCTCCTCTTACACCTACTGCTTACTACTTTAAATAGAAAACAAGAAAAGCAAAAAAAATCCAAGAAAACAGAAGTGCCATGGAAAAAATTTTCTCATTCCTTAAGCAATTCAACAATTCTATCCTAATTTGTCCAAATTCAGTCTTCAATTCTTGAAGCTCTTCCTCCAAATTTTCCTTCTTCACTTGTAATCTCTTAATCTTCTCTTCCATCACTTTTTTCCCAAGCTCTAGTTCAACAATGGTTGTATCTCTCTCAAGGATCCTGTATTGAACATCTTCCCCATCATTTATGTCAGAAATCCACCTGAACATTGAACACTGAGTATCCTGCAACAAAAATTTGATAAGAATCTTCAATCAACCCCAAACAATTAAACAACAAACAAATTGAATTACTTACAGGCCAAAATGGGCAGCCATAGAAATTTCTTCCAACATTTACACCTTTCTTCACTGTCCTCACCACTGCATTCCTCCCACAATTACACTTAATTATGGGGTCTGCACCTCCCCTTGAATTCGAAGATGAACCTGCTGAATGTTGCAGCATTTTCCTTAGCAAAAAAATTAATCTTCGAAAATAAGGGTTTTGATTTGGGGAAAAATTTCGTGCTTCAATGACACAGGGGAGGTAGAATATAAAGGGGGAGAGAATTTGACTGCAATAAAAAGAAAAAATAAAAATACTTGTAACGGTTAGATCCACGTCACCGGTTTACCTGCTGTTGTAGGTTAAAAACTACAATGACTCAGCGAAATTAGTCAGTTAGTAAACGTTAGCTTATTTTTAGTTAATTGAAAAGTTGGCTTATTTTGAGCGAACCGGCCAAAGATTGGCTTATTTTTGACAAATTTTCCTTTATTATATTGAATATGAAATACTTAATTTTCTTACTTAAATTTGTAAGTTTACTGTTTTAGAATGCATAAAGATTAAAGACTCAAACATTATTTATATATTTTGTTTTTATATAATTGGGAATTTAAAAAGAAAGGATTAAGAGAGGTGACATATGAGTGATTATGGTGACATGTGGCTTAGTATAGATTTGTGGTTTGTGTTTTTAAATACTAATAAAGTATAGATTTGTTCATAGGGGAAAGGGTGGGTTTTTTTCGTTTATAGCTTCAAGTGGTTGCAAAGAGTCAAGGTGGCGCTGGTTTTGGCGTGCATTATGGAACATATGCATAAGAAGCATGTAGATCTCCCTTCTGTTACCGCTAGAATTAATCCTGCTTATGTTATTCTGGATCAGGTTTGCTTTCTTAATTGTGACTAGTATCTTTTCTTATGTACGTTTGATAATATGCTAATATATCTGATCTCTATTTTGATTTTTATTTAAATTTGAAAAACTTTAGGATTATATGCCAGTATCGTACAACTTCAATCGAAGAGGAATACGGTATCAAATTGGAAAAGATTACCTAGAATTAAGGAATGACTATGAAGGTATGTATGCATGCTGATTAATTGTTTTGCTTCCCCCGTTTCATATTATGAACAACATGGCATGGAGGGCTATTTAGCGTAATTTTGGCCTTTATATATTGACCCTAACAATTTGTTAACATACAGTTAAAAATTATGGACGAACACTTTTGAGGCTGATATCGAAAAGAGCACACCGTTGCCCCATTGATAAACGCCACACATCTGAACGTGATATGAAGCATCGATGGATAGCAGCGCAGAAAGATGATTTTGATATTACTTCCTCCTATGTAAATCGGAGTTATCATTAGTGCATAAAGAATTGATCGATGATCCAACCTACGATGTTGTTGATGGTTTGAAAATAACACGCCTTGCAATGCGTTGTTTAGATGATCCTCAACATCGGCCAAGCATGCATCCAATCGTCAAATACCTATGTAAGTTACAAGTTGTTAAAAGAAATTGGGATGTAATAGACCATAACAAAGTTATAAGTAAGTACCTTTGATTTGGGCTATTATTTTAGCGTGTTTATTTCAAGATCGAATTGAGCAAAAATTGCTTTTTTCGTGCAAATGAGTAGAGAAGATTGTTCTTTTTGTACAAAAGAGTAAATAATTATATGATAATTGGTTGTACGGTACAAGTAGTCTTATGACAAAAGTAAGCTATTAATGGGTGTAAATCAAGTTGATAACACATTGTAAATAAGGTTAATTTCTTTCAAAGTAATAGTATAACATATATTTTGCTAAGAAATTAACTTTAGTTTCTTCTCTTATAAAGTTATACTATACAGTTTACAAATTTTATTGATCAACTAATCGAGATCTACTTCACTTGGCACAAACTTGAGCCGATACTTGTGCCATCCGATCTATGTGAATCCCTGCGTTACAAAAGTTTGCGAATGCTCGAGCGTACTTCTTTCCATAGGATTGTAAGGATCCACAATGCTCTTCATAAGTACTTACCTACATACCATAATAATTAACCATTCAAATTAAAATCTAGCCAAATAAAATATGCACGTCTAAAATCAAAATTAACAAATGAAGGCACATTATATTTAGTACGTACCATTGCTTTGAAGCAATCCCAATCATCAACAAGAGGAGTTCCTGCTGGCCTATTCTTTGTAAGATATGAAGGACCGTGCGATTCACCAAATAATTGGTTTGCAATTGCTTGCACACTTTGATCCACATGTTTTCTTTGTGAAATCACTTCATCTAAACGCTTTTGAGCCTCAATTTTCTGTTTAGAGCCTTCGGGAGCCCTTCGGACCTACAAAGGTAGTAGACAATGTGGTGAGAATTACGTACAATATAATGTTATCCTAGCTAGAAATTATTGTTGTTTGATCCGATTAGAGAATGATACCATTTCTTTGAAGTAAATAAGATCAGCTTCGCGTTGCTCAACCACATACAATGGTGTAATTGGCGCGGATTGGTTGGTCACGGAGTAAGTTTGGTTTGGCTTCCTAGATTCCAAAGCAATGTAAAGAGAAAGATAATTTGAACCCAAGTGAACGTCACCATATTCAATTACATGAGACATCTCACTTGTCCTGTTCTTCACCTACATGATTACAAAATTGATTATCTATTTTAGATCTTGATAATTTGCACCATAAAAAAATTAAACTGCTAGGAAGTTAGACTTATATATTTTGCATTTTTGCCTATTAGTTTATGTCAAAATCCAAGAGGTAACATGAAAAGATCGAACGAGGCCTTAATCTTACCACGGCAAATTGTTGTCTAAGAGTCTCGTTTCTTGGATCTTTTCTTTCACTGTTGAAAAAAAAAAAAAAACAAACAAATGCATTAAAATTATAGTGGGTTATAATCACTTGTGCATTTCAATGTTTCATAAGCATTTTTTTTTTTTACCTATCTTCCATCCAAGAAATACTATACAAGTCACCCAAACATGTGTTATTGTATTCCGCTGGGACACCAGGGTCTCCACCACAATAGGTTGCGAAACTACTCTCGCTGGGGTTGGACGCAGTTGTTGCATATATGCTTAGGTTATTTGGCAAAAGACCATCAAAAATACTTCCAGATTCACAAGCTTCAATGTAAATAACCTATAATAATAGGCATAAACTAATTGAGTGCATAATGTAACAATAATGTACTAAATTATTATTATTGATGGTGCAATGGGAATTATTGATATGACAACTAAATTGGCAAGATAAGATAATTAGCATTAACTAAAATCTTACCATGGATTTGTAGGACTTTAAAGCATGCTTCTTTTTCAAAACTTGTATGAAATCCTTGGCATAAATCGCAGGCTCGTTTAGAGGCATTCCTAATGTTTCACAAAGAGAGGAATAAAATCACTATATAAATTTTATCAAACTAGTACATATAAATCCATATAAAAATAAATTTATGCAATTTCCTATACAAAAAAATATGCAAAATACACTTAATCAAACATAGCTTAGTCTCTCTATCCAAAAAAAAAAATGTAGAAATTCACCTAGCATCCCTGCGGCACCATGGTCAGAGTAGAATATGAATATATGATCATTTGGACCGCTGTCCAAAACCTTTCCACTGCCTCCTTTGATGGCTTTTTTATCACCAAGTATAGCCGCGAAGAAATTTTTAGTAGTCAAATTTTTTCCTGTATAATCCTGTTCAAACCAAATGTAATGTTTGAGCATCACAATTGTAATTTATCATATGCAATCGTTGTAAATGATATGAATACGTAGTTATATGCCACTAGCTATATGGTACACGTATAAAACATAGCTAGTATTAATTACTATATTATTTTATTTGACGAGAAATTAATCTTAAACCGTATTAGCTTTTCACGTCTAAACAATACATACCTTTATTTCCCTCCATTAAAATAAAGGACGCAAATTAATCACTGCGAGTAACTAAATACTAGTAGTACAGTAAGTTTGCTTTGTATAGAAGAGAATCAAACCTTAGGAACATCTGTATAAACATTTCTACCAACTGGTCTATTTATAATAACACCTTGGTTAGGATTATCTACGTTGAATGCAATGTCGTCATACATGAAGACGATAATATTTTCATCTTTAAGACCGCCCTTCTTCATCACTTGGTATGCATGACAAACATCTGCCTGCAAATTATGTATATCACAATTTATTATTAAAAATGGAATTGATTATAATTTTTTTTTAAATTATGGAAAAAGTGGTTTAATTAAGCTTTAAAAATGTGCTCACTTAGTAACAAAAATAAGTGTACCTGATGCCTATAATTTTCATAACCACTAGAACCAGCTATTAAAATTGCCCATTTTTTCCCTCCATTCAAAAAAATATCAGAATTATTCGACGAATCTAGAGACAAGTCATCAAACACTTTACTTGTAAGACGACATTCAACACTTAAAGAGAAAAACAATGCAAAAATTATGACTGTCAATTGGATTATCATCAAATGACAAGAATTTTTCCTCATTGCAATTTTTATGAATTTATGAAAATATAAACTAATATTTTGTTGTATGATACATATAATGAGAAGTAAGAAGCTATTTTATAGGCAATAAAGTTATTTACTTGAAAAAATAAACTTTAAATTGTATGATATTTTGTGAATCATGCGGTCCATATAAGTACATAACTTGTTGCATTGTAACTCTAATCTAACCAAATGTATCAAGCAACAAACGTTATGCACATTTCACTACATGAAATTATGGAAAGGTATCAAAAAATGTACAACAAATGTAATTTGCGTGCAAGTTGCAATCAAGTTTATGCTACATTTAACAAATAAATAAAACTGATTGTATGCAAAAGTGCAAAGACTTGATTTCTTTTCACACAATGACTTGATTCTACTTAATAAATTTGTGATTTCTTTCCTTGTTTGATAATTTGGTTTGTTTTCATGTTGTAATTTAGGCAAGTTAAACTTTTTTTAATTTAGATTAGAAATGTTAAAATGGTCGGTGGAATTGATTTTGGGTCGAACAGGTTTGGGTAGTTTTGGTCAATTTCAAGTACGTGTTACTTAATCATGTTTCAAAATGCTCGATCTCAGTCGGTCACGCCAATGTCCTTTTCATTGTTTCAAATATTGGTAATTTTTTTAAAGTTCATCTTGAATTTTTGATGTATAAACTAGTATAGTGCATCTTACAAATTACTTGTGTAATACTCCCTCCGTCCCTAAATTAGAAGTCTCTTTCGTTTTATTATGTGAGTAATAACTGCTAGAAAGAGACTTTATATTAAGGGATGGAAGGAGTATTAATTTTAAAGAAACATACAAAACTATTTCAAATTATTGTTAATAACTTAAACAATAATACCCATACATTACCAAAGACGGATCGGATCTAGAAAATTGTTATAGGGCAGACCAAATTTGGATTTTTTAAAGATTAATTGGGAAAAGGGCGAAAATGAAAATTAGATAATACACCCGGGTGCACCATGAAATTTGGTTTTGTAAAAGATTAATTGGGATCGATGTGATCAAGAACCGTGTAGGCCCTTGCGGTGTTGCGGAAGAGAGTCGCCCATGGAGTATATGACACCTTATCACCATCAAGCGTAAGGGGGATGAGTTGTCGAATGTTTGGAACAGCCAAAGCCGGATGATACACCGGACCACTAGGAGGAGGAGGAGGGGGGGAGGAGGTGTAGGAGTATTAGGATTGACTAGTGGTCGGTTGTGAGGAGTGTATGGTGCATCAACGGCCATGGTGAAGGAGATTAGGGTGAAAAGAGAGGGCGGGGATCGATTGAATCTGATACCATGTAAAATGGGAGAATTCTCCTTGGAGGCATATTATTGCTATCACCAATATATATACCCATTGGGTATTAGGGTTACACAAGATACACTGCTAATTACATTGCTAATTATGGACAATAAATATTTACATATTTATCTAGTCTAACATAATTACTAACCTAAGCATAATGATAAGTAAGGGTCATTCTTTCACAAGAACTAATGGGAATCGCTGAACGAGTGTTAACTTTAATAAGCTAGGTCGAAACAAGGATTGGAAGTTTCAAAGCCACAACACGAAGCATTTTCTAGCTTGAACAAACAAAGTCTCAAATTAATGATAGTGAACTTCTAACTCGAGTTTGTCTTTTGATCACTTCGATAGAGCACAAAGCATAAATTATTGGAAGTTCTCGTTGAAATTATCACACTTGTTAAGCCTGATGTAGTGTATAGCTTATGGGCCAATGTTAGTTATAAAGCCCTCATCCCTTTTAGGTTGTATATGTATACATGTCTATAGAGTAATACAACCAAGGAAAATAAATTCCTGACATGACAACACTAAAGCATCCTATTACTAATGGAACAAGGCAACCACATTCATAAAAGGTGTATAATCTAATTCTACAAGAGAAGACTTACAACCCAGCTCTATTTCTCAATGCAAGTATAGGAAGTGAAGTACGTGAGCATAAAGTTGGCCACCGAAATACTCATGCAAACAATCAATTCATCAGCAATCAATCGTGAGCCCATATAGATGATGAAAACATCTCAAAATTAATATTATCAATCCATGTCTTGATTGGGTTATAAGCTGTACTGTCGCACACCTGTTAAAGATAAATTCCTAACAAAACTAACGAAACCTTCTAGCAATGTAGTAGGGTACGTAGGGTCGAATCCATATAAAGATGGATATTCAATCAATCTAACTTCTAATGATTGGAGAAACTAAACAATGTCACGAAATTGAGATTTAAAGGTAGGCTAAACTAAAAAAGGAATAAAACTATTTAAAAAATAAATTAGAAAAAAAAAAAAAGCATAGGGTTATGATTCACCATGTTTATAGTTCCAAATCAATCAAAATATCAATAACAATTCAAACAATCAAGTATCTAGAGCAATTGCTAAGCCTGCGGTCGAGTCTTATAACAGTTAACACTCTTAATTCAACATATGTAGTATAGTTGTTAACATAACCAGAATTGCTAATTATAGGTGTCTCTAAAAGCTAAGTATGATTTACGATTTAAACTCTTATTAATTAACATGAATTAATTCAACATTTGATCAGGTTGTAAGATTAACAATAAAATACTATCAATTAGGTCCTGTTCTCTTCACCTTAAAAAAATAATATTAAGTAAAAATAATTTCAGTTCAGTAAAAATAAGTTCAGTTCAGTAAAATTAATTTCATTTCAGTAAAAATAATTTCAGTTCAGTAAAAATAAGTTCAGTTCAGTAAAATTCAGTTTTCTTAAAGAAGAATTATAATAGAAAATCAGTAAAAATAATTTCAGTTCAGTAAAAATAATTTAAGTTCAGTAAAATTAAGTTCATTTCAGTAAAAATAAGTTCAGTTAAGTAAAAATAATTTCAGTTCAGCAAAATTAAGGTGAATCAAACAGGGCCTTAGATTAATCAATAATCAATTAAACCACTAATAATAATCGGCAAATACAAGTTTATCTGATTATTATAATTGACAAATACGAGCCAACCTTTGCGTATTTTGGAAACAAGCCAACTTCACATAATAATCTGATTATTATGTAAAGATTGCTTATATGCTCGACAAAGAATGCAATATGGACAATTGGACTGAAATATGGGGCCTTAATTCATCACCAAAGTTCACCACGTTATATGGAAGTTATGCACAAATAATTTGTCCCTTAAACATCTGCTAGAGCCTTCAGCCTAGAGGATCCTTATTGCCTTAATGTAGCAAAATTAGTTTAGTACTCCCCAAATCAAGGGGATGCCTACCCACGGGTTTTCACTTCTCCCACAATTTCCTTTATATGTTCATCTCCTAGAAATGAATGCTTCACAGATCTAACATAGTTTCTTAGCCAATTCATCCAATTGAAATAATTATCTTAAGAAACACTTTCAAGTCTTAACTTAATAAAGTAATAAGAGAAACAAGAAAGAGACTCTTCTATACACCGCGTGATTTACATAACGATTCTCTTAAACTCCATGTATACTTGCTCCAATAATGAGTCGTCTGAACTGCAAAAGCTGCATCAGGGCTTACAGAAGCAAACTGCTTTCTGCAGCCAGGACAACGGCCATCGACCTCGAGATCCTTTTGTGACGGAACAGGAAAGATGAAAATCACATTGACATGGGAAGAAGCTCAAGTCTATAACATCAAAATCCTCAAAGCAAATCAGCCAAGCAGAAGGTCCACTTGAAAGGCAGTGTTTTGTATTCAACTATTTTGATTAAAATGTAGTTTTGGGAGGCTAGGCAAGCTTCTAGGACGATTAAAATCATCTATGCTCCAAGCTCAACCTATTTCCCTGATACTGACAATTAACACCAGCATTTCTGATTCTGAAAATTGGTGTTCCATCTATGCAATCTATCTGGTTTCTGCTGTCAATGCATCTGCAATAGCTTCCCAATCATCTAAATTCTAAACAGCTCGAATCTATATCACAGAAAGTACTGGAACAACTGCCATTACTGCTATTGTGATCAAATCTTCTAATAATCGAACCATTTGCCAGGGACACAACTTTATATTTACATGTTATCAGTATCTTCGTGTTTCCTTGCATTCAGAGTAAGAGTGCCCAGCATTGCGGCCCTTTGGAATGGATTGAGGAAGTTCAAATTCTCCACCAGCATTGTCATCTACTGTACAAATTATAAACCAAACAAAATAAATACCACATCAAAACAGAAAGTACCTCATAAATATTAAAGTTTTTTAAACCAAGAACATCAAATTGGCAAAACCTTTGTACCCTGCCTAATAACAAGATAAATTCTACCCATCAAAATCAAATTATTACCTTTTTTTAAAAAAGATTGTTAAGGAGTCAAAATCCAACCTTTCAACATCTCAATTCTTTTTGCAAATTGTGATCCTTTTCAACAACTAAGGAACATTATAATTTCTTAAATGTTGAATTCAAGAGTTAGGGGAGTGAAAGAAAACATTTATATGTTATTCTAGCAGCACACATATAAGCTCTTTTCATACAGAGGAAAAATAAAATACCTTCCTAAACCTAAGCAGATGCATATATAAGCAGCAACATAAAATGATTCTCTCAAATTCTATACCCACCAAAATTGAGATCCCAAATTTAGCCACTTAAGTAGTATATTGTGTCATTCATGTAACTGCATCAACCAAAATTTAATTTTTCGTACGCATATTATTTTGTTTGCACATTTAACCTAATTCAGACTTCAGAGTGACCTTAAATGTAATTAAAGATTTACTAATTAAAGATCTAATTCTTTTTCTAAATAAACATTCTTTTACTTCCATGCTTTCACTCAATTACACTATATACTTCCTCTATGAATGCACAGACATTTTCCTGTTACAAAACCGACACTGAACTCTTGATTCGAAGAAACCAAGAAAAGAGGAAAAGAGGAAACAAAGAAAAGGAGAAGGAAAACACAAAACAACAATGAGTGACGTTACACTGTAAAACAGTATTATTATTACTGTTTTACTTTATTTTTATAATTATGGTTTTCTATATCCTTAATTTATATGTTTTCCTATGATTGCTAAGTTTTTTTGGTTGTAATTGAAATCCATTGTTGAATGCTTCCATTGGTAATTAGTTATGCATATGAATAACTATAAAAGGGATGAGATAAATGAAATTATTCCAATATAAAAAGAAATATAAAGGGATACTAACGTAAAAAGAAATACTTCATTTCCCTTGTTTTGCAAATTCTTCCTGCAAAAAAAAACAAACAAACTAACGTAAGATCTAATAACATTAAACTATAAAAGCAATTAAATACCATTAAATAACATATATAGGTCAATTATCATATTATCTTGAACACCTAACGTAAGAATAATTCAACAAAACAGCTAAAAATTGCATTACATACAAATCAAACTATTGTCCAAAACTTCGAAATATTCTAAGGTTTTATTTGTAAAAAAACAAAAATATCTACTACGTAAATGCGTCCAAACTCTTTTTTTTTTTTTTTAATTGTTAGAATTTATTTTGTCAACAAAAAAAAAGGTTAAACAAACATATCATTGCTTTACAAAACAATACATTTTTGTAAACCAGGGAAATAAAAATAATAAGTACATACAGTATTTAAAACAAACCTGAAGATTCTTCATTTCCTTGGTAATAACCTGATAAATATCAGGATCTTGCTGTCCGATAAGCTTCCAGAGTATGCCTCCGCCAGTCTTCCTGCAATCACCGACAACCGTCATCTGCTCTCCGGAAGCTTGTATGTGTCTCACCTATATTTTTTAAACAATAAACATTAAATATAAAAACAAAATTTAAAATGTGATAAATTCGGATTTGGGCCAGTCCATTAAGGTATACCACCGAAGGGCCAAGACGGGTCAAGTTCACAAATCGGGTCATGTTCTCAAGCAAGTCAAAAGCAAATGTAACCTATAGGAAAAGACAGAAGCTGAAATAGAATTAGAGGAGCAAGAGGAGTAGTAGCTTTTGACAAGGAAGCTAATTTAGGAAAGAGACAAGCTTGAAAAGGAAGATACACTACTTTTGTATCCATGGCAAAAATATTGTTGTTCCCTAAGCCCTGGAGGTCAACCATTATTAGTTTTAGGTTATTTTAGTGCTCGAGTATAAATTGTAATGTGAGGAGCGGTAGCCGATAATCAAGAAAATTGTTAAGAGAAAACTTTTGAGAGTTGTAGCCTAAAGCTGCTTAGAGATTAATAGCCTAAAGCTATTGTTATCCTGTAACCTTTTGACTTCCATTATTAATCAAATCACTTAAGCTTACCTTCAATTAGTGTTAATTAATCTTAATTAACTTGTATGGGAAAATCGGTTCTCGACAACTTGGTAGCAGGTGGTCATGGCAGGGGGACCGTCGTTCACTCAGCGTGCCGACACGGTGGATGAAAAGTTAGAAGAAGTGGAGTCGCGGCTGAAGTTGATAGAAGAGAAGCTTACTACCCAAGACACCTCCATTGGACGTGCTGTGGCAGAGGCAGTGAGCCAAGCCATGGCGAGCACGCAGCAAGCCATCATCGATAACTTCAAGGCATTGTTCGAGGCGGAGAAAAAGCGGCAAAAGGAGAGACAGATACGGTTGAAGGGGCGGATCGACCGTTTTCGAAAGGACTAGAAAGTTCAAGCGTGGCTAGAGAGAACGAGAAGTTCCGAGAGGAGGTGAGGGCCGCCATGGCCACTGCGGCTGCAGTACCCCGAAACGTCCACCACCAATTCAGCTAGAGAACGCCGAGAACAGCCAAGCGCATGGCGAGAAAGAGTGGCACACTCTAGGGAAAGGGGTGTTTAAAATGCCGAAATGGGACGAAGGGACCCTTGGGGGTGGGACGACGACACAGGTGGAGGCAACGTCCGTTGGAAGCATAAGAAATTAGACATGCCGGTGTTCGAGGGTAAGGATCCGGATAATTGGGTGATGCGAGCCAAGATGTACTTTGATTTTTATCAGCTCCCCGAAGAGGAACGAGTAACCGCCGCGATGATGGCGATGGATGGCCCCGCCCTACAATGTTACCATTGGGAGAACCGACATCGGCCGTTTGCCCATTGGACGGACTTCCGCTGTCAAATATTAAAGGAATTTCGGCCACCCAACTCCGACACGCTGCAAGAGCAGTGGTTGGCCGTGACCCAGACCGCCTCGATGGAGGAGTATAGACGGAAGTTCATTAAAATGGCCTTCCCTCTTGATGACATACCAAAAGAGATGAGAGGCTAATTCATCAATGGACTAAAGGAGAATATAAAGGCCGAGATTCGGTTGTTAGATCCAGCCACCTTGGATCGGGCCATGGACTTAGCTGGGAAAATAAAGGAGCGAGATCGGGTCAGTAAGGGGAAGGCGAGCATTGGGCCGTGGCACAGTGGACCAAGCCCAAGTCGGTCGAGTATCGGATGATTCAGCAGTAAGGTTGGGGGTTGCCTCATCTCAACATATAGGCTTCCAAACAATTCGGACCCAAACAAAAGCTGCTAGAGTGAATGAGTCTCAAGGATCCGTTAGTATGAACAAGCCCAGCGTTAGTCACTCCTCCAAATCAGTGAACGACTCACGAAGGCTCACACAGGCGGAATCACAAGAACGAAGAGCCAAGGGGTTGTGCTTTTCGTGCGATGAACGTATAGGGATTGGGCACCCATGCAAGAGGGAGGAGCTTAGTGTATTGATGGTGGCCGAAGGGCTGGAAGAGGTGATGAAGGACGAGTACGAGCAAGAAGAAGAGGCGGTGGAGGCCTCATTGTGTTTCGTCGTGGGGTTAACTAACCCAAAAACCATGAAGCACAAGGGAGGGAAGTAGTAGTCATGATTGGGCAACCCACAATTTTTTGTCACTCCGGTTAGTCGATGAGGCCAAGGTCCCACTAGAGAAAGGCGGGGAGTTTGAAGTATCCTTGGGTATTGGTGAAACGATAAGGGGAAGAGACGTGTGTAAGGGAGTGAAATTGAGCTTAAGTCGCGGAGTGACACTTGTGGAGGATTTTTTGCCGTTAGGATTGGGAATGTCGATGCTATTCTTAGTGTACAATGGCTAGAAAAGTTGGGTACGGTGACTATAAATTGGAAGACACATGTTATGAGCTTTAAGGTGGCGGGTGTGCCGATTACTATAGAAGGGGACGCGACTTTAGAGAAGACAAGAGTGTCTCTTAAGGCCATGATACGGAATCTTTGTAAAAGCAAAGGGGGTGTGCTTGTGGAAATCAATCAAGTAAAAGGAGGAAGTGCGACATAAGAGGGTAGTGAGGTGCCACGGTTTTTAAGGGGAGTCATAGAGGAGTTTAAAAGGGGGTTCAACATGCCCACCAGTTTACCGCCAAACCAAAATCACGAGCATGCCATTACTCTTAAAAGGAAGGAGTAACCCGGTGAGCGTGAGGCCTTACCGGTACCCTCAAGCACAAAAGGATGAGATTGAAAAAACTCATCAAAGAAATGATGGATGCCGGTATCATCCGACCTTCTACTAGTCTTTTTAGTAGTCCGGTCTTGCTTATGAAGAAGGATGGTTCTTGAGGATTTTGTGTCGATTATCGGGCCTTGAACAAGGAGAAGATGCCGGATACGTACCCCATTCCGGTGATCGATGAGCTCCATGATGAGTTACATGGAGCGGTAATTTTCTCAAAATTGGACTTGAAGTCCGGTTACCACAAAATTCGGGCCAAACCCGAAGACACTCACAAAACGGCGTTTAGAATGCATGAGGGCCATTACGAGTTCCTTGTAATGCCCTTTAGGTTAACTAATGCACTGGCCACGTTCCAATTGTTGATGAACGATGTGTTTCGACCATTTTTGAGGAAATTTGTATTGGTGTTCTTTGATGACATTTTGATTTATAGCAAGAGTGAGAAGGAACATGAAGAGCATGTGCGCATGGTGCTAGAGAAGTTCGCCGAAAATATTCTTTATGCCAACCTCAAGAAGTGTGAGTTCTGGCAAAGGTGGCGTACCTTGGCCATATTTATTTCGGCACAAGGGGTTGTAATGGATGGAGAGAAGATTGAAGCTATCATGAGGTAGGAAACTCCCAAAAATTTGAGGGAACTAAGGGATTTCCTAGGATTAACCGGATATTACCGCAAGTTTGTGGCAAATTATGCCCAAATTGCGGCTCCCCTCACTTTACAATTAAAGAAGGATTGTTTTGGGTGGTCCTTAGAGGCCATAGTGCCTTTGAAAATCTTAAGGGAGCCATGGTTAAGGCCCCCGTCCTTGCTATGCCCGACTTCACCAAGGACTTTGTGGTTGAAACCGATGCATCCGGTTTTGGAGTTGGAGCGGTAATGATGCAAGATGGAAGGCCTATAGCAGTATAGCCTACTTTAACAAGTTCTTCGGAGTGAGAGCTAAAGAAAAATTGATTTATGAGAAGGAGCTCATGGCAATTTGCTTGGCTATTATACTATCTCCTTGGGAGACATTTTGTAGTAAGGACCGATCAACAAAGTCTCCACTGCATCACACAATAACAAGAGGTGGGAGAAGAGTATCAAAAATGGATGCGGAAACTTGTGGGATTCAATTTCAAGGTGCAATACCGACCGGGAGCGTCAAATTGGGTTGCCGATGCTCTATCTCGAAGGGATCAAGGAAAGGTGAAACTAAGTGTGATGATCCATTCCCAAGTTGTGGACTGGAAAGAGTTGGAAGAGGAGATTGAAAAGGATAACTGGTTGGCCCAAATCAGAATGGAGAGGAGAGCTCAATAGGCTTCCATTTAGATGGGCAACGTGTCCTGTTCAAAGGGTGAATTGTGCTACCTAAATCCTCCAAGTTCATTCGGGTTTTGCTTCATGAGTATCATGACACAGCCACCGATGGCCATGAGGGAGAGGTTAAGACTTACTTACGCCTCGCCGCCAATTGGTTCTGGGTTGGAATGCGACGAGCCGTGGGTGACTATGTGCGAAGGTGCGACGTGTGATAGCGGAATAAGGCGATTCAGCGAAGTCCGTTGGGATTGTTGCAGCCGTTGTTGATTCCGGAAGCCATATGGGAGGATATATCTATGGACTTCATGGAGGGTTTTCCCCTCTCAAAAGGGATAGATTCGCTGCTCGTGGTGGTGGCTCGGCTATCAAAGTATAGCCATTTTACTCAAGGTGGCCAACCATTTTTTCCGGGAAATTGTGACGGTTTTCCTTAGACGATCGTCTCCGATCAGGGTCAGGTGTTTATGAGCATATTTTGGCGAGAACTTTTCCAGTTACAAGGCACCCACCTTAAGCGGAGCACGGCGTACCACCCGTTAACACATGGTCATACCGAAATTGTGAACAAGGGGCTGGAATCGTACTTGCGGTGTTTCATCTCCGGCCACCCAAGCGGTGGGCCTACTGGTTGCATTGGGATGAATATACCTATAATACCTCCCCTCACACATCCACCAAGCTCACTCCTTTTAAGGTGGTGTACGGGCGGGACCCCCCCCCCAAGTTGTGGCGGTTGGGGCGAGAGCAGACGTCAGTGGATCAATTGGAAGAAACGTTGAAGGAGAGGAATAGAATCCTCGACGAATTGAGGGTCAATTTATTGAAGGCCCAGCAGGTGATGAAAGAGCATGCGGACAGAAAGCGGCTAGATGAACAATTCGCCGTGGGGGACGATGTCTTCCACAAGCTCCAGTCGTACCGACAGAGGTCACTGGGGAGTAGCCCTAACGAAAAGTTGGGAGCACGATCCTATGGGCATTTTCGGGTGGTCAAACGGATCAGAAAGGTGGCGTACCGCCTGGACCTTCCTCCCACTTGCAAGATTCATCCGGTGTTCCACATCTCGCAACTCAAACACGCGATAGGAGACACCCCGGCGAACCTAACCAACCATACCGGAGCAACTCACAACGGAGATGGAAATGGTGGTGGAGCCAAAAGAGGTGTTGATCAAATGGCATGGGCTACCCCACTTCGATGCCACCTAGGAAGATGCAGCGACGGTGGCAGAGCATTTTCCGGCTTTCCACCTTGAGAACAAGGTGAATCTTGAGCCGGCGGGTAATGTGATGGATCCGGATTTGAGCCAGCACATTAAGGTATACCAGCGAAAGGCTAAGACGAGTCAAGTTCACAAATCGGGTCATGTTGTCAAGCAAGTCAAAAACAACGGTAACCAAGAGGAAAAGACAAAAGCTGAAATAGAATTGGAGGAGCAAGATGAGCAATAGCTTTTGACAAGGAAGCCAATTAGGAAAGAGACAAACTTGAAAAGAAAGATACACTACTTTGGTACCCATGGCATAAAGATTGTTGTTCCCTAGCTTTGGAGGTTAACCGTTACAAGTTTAATGTTATTTTAGTGCTTAAGTATAAATTGTAATGTGAGGAGTGGTAGCCGATTATCCAGAAAATTGTTAAGAGAAATCTTTTGAGAGTTGTAGCCTAAAGCTGCTTAGACATTAATAGCCTAAAGCTATTGTTATCCTGTAACCTTTTGACTTCCATTATTAATCAAATCACTTAAGCTTACCTTCAATTAGTGTCAATTAATCTTAATTAACTTGTGTGGGAAAATCGGTTTTTGACATAAAACCACCAAACAAAAGTAAAACACACATAATCAAATGATTTTTTTTTTTTTTATAAAAGTTGAATAGTATCGAGTGGATATCATTAACATATCATCACATAAATAAATATCAGGTATCCCAAGAAGAAGATTATAAAGCTGATAAATATTGACAAGTAGAAAAGCCAAAATATTTGAGAATTTCATCAATTATGGGAAGATCATCTCTAATACATTGAAGAATAGAATTTGGAAGAAGTTCAAGGGTGGAAGGAAAACTTATTGTCGAAAGCCGGGTAAGAAATATTTTTAAAGCAATAATTCAAGATATCCGAACTTATCTAATGAGTGTGTAAGAGCTTCCTTGCACAATGGTGAATGAATTTGAAGTAGTAACGGTGAGAATTCTTTAAGGTGGAAATGATTCGACGAAGAGAATTCATTGACAAATTAGAGCAGCAAAGTTAAAAAATTAAAAGTCGGACATAAAGAAGATTGTGATTACTGCTTAGGGAGACTCTGACAATGAGGAGGAAAAATACCAACCACATGAGGAAACTATAAATCTGGGTCAAATGGCAAAATCAGATGACAACAAAGCATACCTAGATGAGTTCCACAAAGAGGTATATTTTCATCCTAAACAGCTTAAGAATCATTAAACAAAAATCTTAATTGATTTATGTCTGAACAAGAAGATAACATGATTACATGAGATACCAAGAGAAACTTGCGAAAAGTTAAGTGAATGTGAAAACGCTTTGAAAGTCTTTGAAGAACATGGTGTATGGCTAGAAACTGGTTATACAACTGCTAAAAACGTATTGAATGAGCTTGATGAAAAACACAAACACATAACAAACATAGCTGAGAGAATCAAGAAAGATAGTATCCTATTGACTGTGGAATTAACTATCACTTCTAGCAGTTCCTCTAGTGATCAATTACAAAATTCAAATTCTAAAAAATGAACATCATGTTTTTAAAAATCAAAGAGCAACTTGAGAAGGAACTAAATTTTAGAAAAGGTAGAAGCATTAAACGAAAAGAACCAAAGGCCTTGGCTATACGACCAAAAGAAAAGGTAAGCAAAAGAAATACTACTTCTATTTCATATTATTTGCAACGATAGACATTTTTCCTCTTTACTTTATGTCAAATCGTTGCAAATAATATGAAACGGAGGTAGTATGTTGAGCTTCTAAGCATGAAGGTGTGCGCTTTTGTGGGAAGACAGGTTACTCTATAAAAATTATCAAAACATGGATGAGGCTACCAAATCTTTTTGCAAGTCTAGGTAAAGAAAACGGATATTGCTTCAACATTAAATGAGCCCTAGAAAATCTGGGTTCCTGAAATTAATGCTTAATTTTCTTGTAGGTTCTAGTGAAGGGGAACACCTCGTGATTTCTTGACAACGAATGTTCCAAGCACATGACATATTTGTCACACAACAAAAAGGGTGAGGCAGTAGCCAAAGGATAAATAGGAAGATCACATTTACATGCAATAGACAACGTATTCCTCGATTCAATATCACAATTTTGTGGCACGGGATACTTTGTAAGTTTTGCTTCCGAAAACTGTCATATCATCAACAACTAATCCATTAAGGCTGTTCTTGAAGAAACTAGAAGAGGAATTGCATATACTATTGATCTCAACTTAACCCCAAGAAACAACCTTATATGTTTGCGTGTTTGCCAAAGAAGATATCTTGCTATGCATAAACGCTTTGCCGCTTTGGACATGATAGCTTTTCACTACTCGAAAAATTCAGGTCAGCCTACTTAGTTGTCAAATTACCATTAGTGAAGTTCCTTCATGATGAAGTTTGCGAAAAATGTGCGAAAGGAAAGCTTATTTGTTCATTTTTCAAAAACAGATAAATAGTAAGCACCACAAAAGCATTGGGATTAATATATATGGATTTGTGTGTCCCCATGAGAATACAAAGCAAAAGTGGCAAGACATGTGTCTTAGTTTAATTGGGTAATTTTCCTTGCAAGTAAAGATGAAACTTTAAACAAGTGTACTGCCTTTGCTAAGAATGTTTAAAAGTCTGTGGATACTTTCTCATTCATCTGAAACTCCACGTTCAATATATTTTGCATGAAACATGGAATGAACCCCAATTTCTCTATTCCTAGAACCGAACAAAACGGAGTTGTAAAAGACAAAAACAAACGCCGGAGGAAACGAAAAGGACAATACCGGTTCCAAGTGGACTACTAAGGAACTTTTGGGTGCAAAGGTTCCATTAATATAACGATAAGAAAAACTTGGGTGTGTTTGATGAAAGAAGTGAAGAGGTAATACTTCTTGGATATGCCACAAGCAGTAAAGCTTATATAGTTTACAAACTCAATGTGTGTCAAGGAAAGCATTTATATAACTTTGATGAAACACATCTAGATGAAGATGCACACAGAAGTGAAAAAGAAACAGCTACTATACCTCTTCCTCTACAACCCAATCAAAGTGTTCAACACGAGAAAGTAAAAAAGATCTAAACAAATGAAGAAAATCAAGCTGAGTCAACTACCACATATTTAACTACCACATAGGAACCACAAGCCAAGATTCCAATAAACTAGTTTCCAATACATCAATAGTCATACCCCTTAAATAAAATCCTAGGGGTGATTTGGGGGATAGGAACTGATCTCAACCTACATGCAATACTATCTATTATAGAGCCTCAAAAACATCAAGTAGCCATGTAAGAAGAGAAAAATGAGTTCAAAAGGAACAAGGTATGGCACTTGAGCCCGAACCCAAAAAAAATATTCATTAGTCTCAAATGGGTGTTTGATGAGCATGGTATAGCTTCAAAACACTACAAACAATTGAAAGGTATTATTTTAAAAACCTTTGCTCCTCTAACTAGACTAGAAGCTAATAGAATACTAATTGTTTTTACCTCTTTTATGAGTTTTTAACTATATCAAATGGATGTGAATGGAGGATGTGTATGTTAGGACAGCCTCAAACACCCTCCAAGTTTCGAAAATCCAAAATTTCCTATTAATGTATTCCTACGGACTTAAAAAAGCTCCAAGAGGGCCTGGTATGAAAGACTCTCATAATTTCTCTTGAAAAATGATTTTAAAAGAGGAAAAGTTGACAAAACTGTTTTAAAATCTGACCTTTTACTTTGTTGAATTAATAGATAGAGAATTTGAAATGAGCATGATGGGTAAATTATGAGACTTCAAATCAATCACACGGCGGAAAGAATTATGATTCACAAGGATTCTAAGACAAAACAAACACCCATGGGAACTGCAATAAGACTGACTTAAGATCCATAAGGAACAAGGGTGGGTCAAACCACATATAGAGGTATGATCGGCTCTTTAATATATTTAACCACTAGTAGACTTGATATTTCTTTTAGTATTAGGCTGTGTGTAAGGTTTCAGTCAAATCCAAAAGTTTCCATCCAACGGCTATTAAAAGATGACTTATGTAGTTATGTATGTAAAAAGACTTCTAAGATACCTCAAAGGAATATAAGACTTATGTATGTTTTATCCTAGAAGTGATGAATTTGTCTTTAAAGGCTTTACTAACGCCGCCTATGATATGACTTAGTCAACAACACCAAGTTTGCCTCAGCAGTTTCTTGGCTCTTGTTTAGTATCTTAGGGATCTAAGAAGCAATATCATGTTGCATTATCCACTGTTGCATGCTCTTCCCAAGTATTATGGATAAAACGCCAATAGCATGACTTTGGTATTAAATTTAATTGCATTATTATATATACTATGATAATAGTAGTACAATTTGTATATTTAAAATCCTGTACATCACTCAAGAGTTAGGCACATTCACATAAGACATCATTTTCTTAAGGATAACAATGAAAAAGGCTTAATCAAGTTAAATTTCCGACCCACACATGATCAAATTGCAGATATTTTAACTAAGCCCTTAAATAGAGAAAGACATGAAAGGATGAGAATGAATCTTGGAATGATTAAGTTAAGTTCCCATAAGTATGAAACCTAAATTGATGTGCTTTAAGATAAATATGCCATGCACAAATGTGATATGTTTAATTACATGGTTGAGAGTTGTAAAATTGTAATGCACAACATTTGGAAGTATATGTGTACATATGCAGCATAGTAATTGAAATCCCTAAATGATTACATAAACCATGTTAAATTGTTCTGTGTATCAAGTTACATTCACAAGTCTACTTTATCTTTAAGGAAAAAACTTAAATTTTTGTTGTATTTATCTTAAATTCATTTTTTGAATTTCAAACACAAATTCATCCGTTGAATGCACTTAAAATCCACCTTTATCTCCTCTCAAAGTGACCCAAGTGTACCAAATACATTTCAACTCCAATATTTATCTTTTGTGTTTCCCTCGGCACTAAATAAGCATCACATCGACATCATTCACCTCTTGGTCCCAAACGACACCTCACAAATCACTTCCACCTTTATAAGATGACTTACTCACAAAGATTTACAACCCCTCATAATTAACCACTTACTCACGTAATCAAAACTTCTCTACAGATATTTCTCTAGGTTTTGAAACCTTAAGCCAAGAAAACCAAACCAAAGTCCAAGTAATTGTGGAAATTTCACCAAAATTTCAACCTGAAAATCTTTGTGAACTTCCCTAACCGAATCTTACTCTTCATTGAATTGCAAGCACGAACACATGCAAGTGCAAGAGGAAAGTTTTCCGGAGATTGGAGTTCCTCACATAGAAAACCTTTGCCATGAAGAGGCTACAGAAGATCGCCGATCACTATGCCAGGTGCTTACCTTGGTGTAAAGATGTTAGGTTTCATTAATTGCTTGACTAGCTTAAATTCCAAAATTAGGTGTTTTTGTCGAGTGAATTCTTTAATCAAATTATGTATGTTGATGCTTTGAAATATTTTTGTAAGAACTATTCCTACTTTAGAGGTAAAATCTATAATAGGGTTTTAGGAACTTATATTGAATTGAATTTGATGCTGAGTATGTGGCTGAGTTGTTTGAAGTGTCAAATAAAGGCTATGATTGGCACTTTAAAAAGTACAATTCAAAAGCCTTTGCCTAAAGCTACCATAGATGAAATTGTGGAGTGGCTTGGAGGAGACCAGTAGGAGCTCTGCGTAAATCACAATCTTTTTCACCCTCATTGGCAAATTGCTTTTCAAATTTGTGTTCCATAATCCCCCACTCACAAAGAGAGATTCTGGCAATAAATTTACTCAACCCTCATTTATTGCTTGTCTAGAAAAATCCCAATCAATTTTCCCTCCATGATTCAACAGCTTGATCATTGTGTTCCTAAAGGCAGGAAAGTATGGTATGTTAACCTACTCACCACTGTCTTTAAAAGCTTTGGTATTTCTCTCACTGTTAACCTTTACCCCTCAAAAACACTTAATATGTTCCACCAATCTTTCATGACAACCTTCACCTAAAGGTTGTTTGCAGGGGTGTTTGGAAGTGGTGAAGGTAGTTAAAAAGGAAAAGGAGGAAGGAGGAATTGTCGAGGGGGAATGGTTAGAAGAAAAGCTTGAGGCTCTTGAAAAGTTAGAGCATTGTACAGATGTGAAAACGAAAGATGAAGGAGTGAAGGAGGAAGGTGAAAAGAGTGTTGAGGAAGTCAAAGAAACATGGGAAGGGAAGAGAAAAAGTTTGAGTTTGCTAAAGAAGAAGACTCCAATGAGCATTGAACCTATCTGTATTGATATATCTAGTCCAAAGGAGGACCACACAAAAGTTACTAGCATACCTACCTGTTGTATTCAGCTCTCCACCTAAAGCCTCCTGATGTTATGCAAGAAGGACTGAAGGAGATCAAGGAACTTTTACAGCAGGTAATCAAGGAACACTAAAGGCAAAGTGAGCACTATGTGATGGAGGAAAGTGTCCCTGCTATGAAGTTTTCCATGCTAAATTTCTCTTTGCATTCTTGATTTCCTCAGGCCTAGCTCTTTTATTTCCACAAAAAGCTTGAAATTTGGGCATACTACAATTCCCCCCTCCCCCTTCTTGTAGTACTCATAGAAGTGACACATTCTATGAAAAGGTTATGGAAGTACTGTTGCAATAAATTATTAATGAATGATGGGAGCTCAAACATGATCTTTGATTTGACAACAAAATGAAAACAATAGATGCTAAAGGCAGAACATAATAAATTAAATATTTTTTTTGTATTAAAACAAAATGAACAATAAAATTATTACCTCTTTCAGATAGTTCTCAAACAACGCAACTCCTAAAAGATCGATCGCCTTGTAAACCATTGTAGACACCCATTTATGTCTCCCCAAAACCAAACCCAGTGATGAATGCCTTTCACGTCGAACCATAATCGAATGAGGTGAAAGTGGTTGAAATTTAAGTGTTGTGGTTTAGTTTTAAAATTCTATCCTCTCTGTTTTTGAAAATAACTCTATTTATTTGAAAATAGCCAAACCAATTTAGTTTGGTCCATAATTAAGGTCCAATAATAGTGTAGTTGGATGGGGATCGAAAAGACCTTTCCAACGATATATTATAAGCCCAATTCCGATGAATATTGAGGAAGTTATGGCCAAAATGCTAAACTGGGCCCGGTTAATTATTTACATACGGCCCAATGATCTAGAGGAGGGCTTAATGTTAATTATTATTCCTAAAATTATTAGGATTAATTATAATTTTCTAGAAGTTTCTAGAAGGTTCTTTTTAATTCTAATATTATTAGATTTAATAATTATTTATTTTAAAATAGACTTTTATTTGGAATAAAACATTATTTTATTATTATTATTATCTTAAAAAATATGTATTTTATCTTCTGTACGGATTCCGTAGATCAAGTTGATTAAAGATCGGATTCCGCGTGGAGAAAACACGCTAATACAGGTTGTCGCCAAACGACAAGGCTGTCGCCACGCGACAGACCCTGTCGCGTCGCGACAGAGTCGATTCCTGGCGACAGCGTGTAGTTTTATTCCTTATCAAATTCTGTATTTTTCCGGACTATTTTCCTTATAAATAGGGTCCTCAGATCCCCGTTTTCTCATCATCAATTCTCTCTATTATCTCATCAAGAATTACTTAATTCTTTTCTTTCTCTCTCTTTTTCTAAACCAACCCTTTTACAAAACACAATATTCCGCATTCACAAGACTTAGAATCTCTTAGCCCAGTTCGAAGTTGCCTTCGCCCTAGACGTGCAAGATTTAATATTTTCTGAGGGTTTGGTCCCAAATCCAGTCTAAACTTTATAACTCTTTCTTTCAATTATTTAATTTAATTCTTTGATTTATTATTTTCATTGAAGTTTACTAACTTGTGTATTTTGTTATTAGAAAGAGGTACGAGGCTTCAAAGTAAGTAGATTAGCTTACTCCCTATTTTATTAACAATGTAGAAAGCATGTTTATTATTGTTTTATGATTCCTAGTGTCATGTTAGGATGTGTTCAATTCCTAGTATCATGTTAGGATGTTATTTTATGCTTTCTAGTATCATGTTTAGGGTGCCTTTACTTATTTCTAATATCATGTTATCATGTTAGTACCATGTTAGGTTTAAAGCTTTGATCTTTATCGTTTAGTGACATGCTAGGATTTGTTATTAATCTTGTTAGTATCATGCCTAGGATCTTGCTATTATTATCAAGCTTTATTATGCCTTATCATGTTATTGTCATTGTTATTGTTATTTTGACTATTATCCTGTTGCTTGATATATTTTATTGTTATTGCTGGATCACACCTTTTATGCTTGTTAAAGGGAATTTGTACTTGAAATCACGCTTAATAAGATAATTAATAATTTGGTTTAGGCTAATGTGATTTTAACTCAAGTGATCGCCAATAATAGTGTTATTTGTGCATTAATATTCAACCAACATAGATAAGCAGGTTAGGTTTAATATAATGTTTGTATGTTATTCGAAAAGCGCATATGAATACGAGCAGAACGAAGTAGAGGCCTATTTATAGGGCGGGTCCTTTCTTTTGTAGATTGGATTCGTACCCTCATCCCCGAACCCTGTTTGGTTCAAGACCTTATGGAGTTGATGGTCCTTTTGGATTGTCTTTTGGGTTTACAAGTTCCTAAAACTTGTTGGCGACTCTTTTGCTCTCTTTTCTTTCCCTTTGGAACGCCACCATACTTAAGTGTATGATCACAGTGGGGTTCAAGTTTGGGATCATAATGCTTGGAATATTCCCTACAACCATAAAAGAGTTTTTCACCTTCAACTCTTTGCAAATTCTCTCAACATACCTGTTTATGATGAATATTAGTAACTTATTATTATTACTCTATTACGTGCCCAATTTCTTTTTATTATTACTAATTAAAGGGCTGTGGTCATTGGATTTTCAATGGCTTTTGGCTTTTTTATTTTGGTCCGACTATCATTTTATGTATTTAGTAATCGGCTATTTCTTTAGCTAAAAAGCTAACGTTTCTGCCAAAAGCTACTAAGAGTAGCTTTTTGTAATTGGCTTTTGGCTTTTAAGCTTAGAAATTACTTTTATGTCCTTAGTTCTAACTAGTATAATATAAATTATAATTATCAATTAATAGATGAATAAAACACATAATAATATCCTTTAAGGTCATTTTGCATAGTTACAACAACTAACAACTAATTTACCAAATATATTTATAAACAATAAATGGTCAAACAGCTAGTACTAACAGCCGGCCAAGCGGGCAACTAATAACCAATTGCCAAACAAGGCCAAAATCTTGTTTTTAGATGAAAAAAATAAAAAAATAAAAATGAACTAAGAGAGATACAGGGATCCAAATTATATAACAAGTTAATAAATTAAAAAGTTAAAATAAAACTAACCTTTTATCCATCTTAGGAGTTTTTCTGACTTTTCCCTTCTTTTTTTTGCTCCTCCTTGTCCTCTTTTTCTTTTCCTCTTTTCCTTTTTCTTCTTTGAAGTCCTCCAACTCTTCTTCTTCTTCACTTTCACTCACCTCCTCATTAATTATGTCCAGCAAACTTTCTTCACAATCCATACTAAAGCCTAATTTAAATACGAAATAATAAAATTTATAAATATTGAATAAATGATGTTTAAAGTCAATTGTAATTGCCCAGAAATTGAAATAACATGGTAAATAAAAATTGAATAAATGATGTTTTCTCAAACTTTATTATCGTAAAAAAAATGAAAATATATTAATTAAAGATTCATTACATAAGTACAATGTTAAAAAAGAAAAAAAATACAACAGCATTCTTCAAGTTATTCAAGTAATAAAATGATGTCTGAATATATATATATATATATATACAGTCTGCACATTTAATCACAAACCATAACTAAACATCCCCCCGAGTGATTACAATTATGCAAGTTGGTATTGAGTTCAGATATTGTTCAGAGGCTCTTGGAAGCAAATGGAGGCATGAAGACTTGCAAAAAAAGAAAAATAGCAAGTAAGTAATGATCAAGTGCCAAGGTGTTCCCAACCACTCGACTAAATTCTACCTTAAGCATAGATGCATAGTATCTGATTACTATTTCCCACTAGCTGTAAAAGATAAACTCAATATCATTAGGGAGGCGGGGTCCAAATTCCTATGATTTGCTTGGCATAGGCAAGTTTGGTTAGGGTGTTCCAAGGGAATTCAGTATCTTGCTGGGTAATAATGCAGCAATACTTAGAAGATGCTAGGGGGAACTAAGTAAATAGTCTAAATAGAACTGTAGGTCATACAGCTGATATGTCTAGTTTATGTAGCATTTTACCCCCGTCCCTTGGTCATTATTAGTAGTGTTTTTGGCTCTTTAGAGCCACTTTTATTACTAATATGTGTTTTCTAGTGTTTTCGTAGTTTTGGTTGAGTTTTGTAAGGAATTGCACCTTTGGAGTACTTTCCCGGGATTTTATGGAGCATTGGAGGAGCACGGCCATCTTTCATAGCCCAAGATCGGTTAGAGTAATCAAACCGGTGAATAAGGGCTCGACTTGTGTGAAGACGAGGCATTTGGACCGAATGATTAAAGCCCCAAAGAGGATATTTGGTTTGGGCCAAGTTACGAGCCTAAACGAGGAGTCCAAGCGGCCCAAGGGTGTCCGCCAGATGGTCTGCCAGATGGTCTGCCCGATGGTCCGCCCGGTGGTCCGCCCGGTGGTCCGCCCGATGGTCCGCCCGGTGGTCCGCCCGATGGCGCGCCCGATCGGGCAAAGAAGACTTATATCGCAACAGCCCTTCGCCCGATCAAAAAGGCGCGCCCGGTCGGGCGGTGTGGCGCCCGGTCGGGCGCGTGTCTCTGATAGATCTTTTAAGCATCGTTTAGTTTGTTTTAGTTTAGGATTCTTGCTTATTATAAATATGTTTTTGTTAAGCAAGTTGAGGATTCTTTTTTACACTTCCTTATTCTCTCTTTACTATTGTAATTCTTTCTCTTAGACTTTCTCTCTTTACTTAAGCTTATTTTCTCTCTCTACACTTTATACTTTGTTCTTTACTCAACTCTTTATTCTAATTACTTTGGTAAAGATTTCTTTTCTCTTAATCTCAGTTATTTATTTTATTCCTTCTATCATGTTTTATTTTATTGCTTTGATTAGTTTAGGTTAAATTATGTGTGAGTAGTTCTTTTTCTAGGGTTTATGGGGATCCATAAATAATATGAAGGGGTAATTTATTGTTGTTAATTATCAATGCTATATTAATTTCCTATTGATTGATTTAATGCTCTGTGACTAGATTAGGCCTGATCTTTTATGCATGAGTTTGACAATATTGATTTGAGATTCGAGAGATGAGAATTGATGTTTAGGTCTAGTTTCAATAGGCAGGTTAATCTATAAATGGTTAAGTCGAGATTCGAGAGATGAGATTTAATACCGGTAGATTAATTCTGTGATTGTAATACGTAGCGAAAGCCCTTTATTATCTGGTTAATTGATGCATTAATGATTGGTTATTATGTTTTACCCCGGAATATTATTTATTGGTGAACCTATGCCCTAGGTCTTTAATTCATTGATTCCTCTTATTTTATTCTCCCTACTTATATTCTTCGTAGTATAATCTTTAAATCACAACAAATTGTTACTAATAATTTAGATTGCTATTAATTAATTAGGAATAGAAAGACTAGTTTCCCTGTGGATTCGACCCTACTTCCCTATCTACTTTAGTTAGAGGACTTAGGTAATTACTTTTGATTTGGTGATACGACTTTAGCCTGTCAAAATTTGGCGCCGTTGCCGGGGAAACGGTTATATTTTTTATTTCTAATTGTTTTTGCAGTCTAGATTATTTTCCTTCGTCCCGGAGAACATAAGTTCTTTGGGACAGTTCTCATATTTGTTGTTTAGTTCTTTGTTTATGCCCAGGTGTTCCAGATCAGGCTACATTCCATTCGATCATGAGATCGAGCGCTCTTTCCATAGGCAAAAGAATTTATACAAGCAAACACTGGCGAGTTCTGGTGGTGAAATTCCTAGAGACCCTTCATCTGATTCTAGTGATCCAGACACTTCTTCAGAATCAGAATTAGAGATGGGAGAAAATCCATCTAAAAAGCTCAGCGACTATTCTCAGCCATCTTTGGCGCATTTTCCCCACCTTTCTCCTACGCCAGATCTCGAGGGAGTTCAATTCGAGATCAAGCCCCAGTTCATCACGATGATAGAAAGGAAGCAATTTAGTGGAGCTAAGGGTGAAGACCCAAATCTACACATTGCTGACTACTGTCAATATTGTAACACTATAAGGCAAGCTGGGGTCACGCAAGACCAAATAAGGGAGATTCTCTTTCCTTTCTCTTTATGTGGAAAAGCTAAACTGTGGTTTAATGGTTTAAATAGAACTGCACTTGGCATTACTAATTGGGAGACTCTTGTTTTGAATTTTTATAACAAGTATTACCCTGCAGAGAAAACAGCTCTATTGAGAAGCGCAATTCAAAATTTCGCCCAAGAGCCAGATGAGTCACTATATGAAGCTTGGGAGAGATTCAAAGACCTGCAGAGAGAGTGCCCTCATCATAACTTAGCACAGTGGCAGTTGATACAAGCTTTCTACAATGGGATCGGAAATTCTTCTAGAGCAATTTTGGATTCTGCAGCTAATGGGGGGTTTATGAACCTCAATGTTGATGATGCAGGTCAGGTTATTGAAGATATGGCGATCCATAATTCCCAATATGGGAATCCTAGAGGTTTTGAAAACAAGGGAAAACACCACGTCGATTCTGTATCCTTTTTGCAATCTCAATTAACCTCTATTTGTCAGAAATTGGATAACCTTACTACTGCTAATTCTAAAATAGCTAATGTTTCTGCAATTGATAATAATGCTAATGATGCTTTCTGTGAAAATTGTGGAATTGTAGGTCATTGGGAACATGAGTGTAGGAGTTCCATGGAGCAGGTTAACGCTTTTCAGTCCATCAAGCAAAATAACCCATACTCCAACACCTATAATCCCGGGTATCGGAACCATCCTTATCTTTCCTACAAGAGTACTAATGTGCAAAATCCCACACCTCCACCTCCACAACAACCACAACAACCAGCACCACCACCTCAGCAGAAATATTACCATCCCAATGCTGGCCAGAAAAACCAACCACAAACTCCTCCACCACCTTCTGACCCAGCTTTATCATAAATTAGAGCGATGTTAACTAGTATGCAAAAGCATATGGAGAGTAGAGACTCACAAATTGACTCGATTGTAGCCCACAATAAAGTCATAGATACTCAAATTGCACATTTAGCCGCTGCTCTTCAGGTTCGCCCACAAGGAGCCCTACCATCGCAACCAGTACAACCCACAGATCAGGCGTTTGCAATTACCCTCAGGAGTGGTTCACACTATGATGGGCCTCCTATGCCCAAAGAAGATGAACCTGTTTCAACAGAAATTGCTAATCCTGATTCCTTTATACCAAGGGATATTAATCCTAGCCCTGCAGGGCTAAAGGGTAGTACTAATATTTCTGATGTTACATTGCAGGGTAAAACTCCAGGGAAGGTTGTAACTCAAGACAGGAATAATGATGTGCAACAACCAATTATCAAACTACCATTCCCAAATCGACATTTGAAAACCACCATGGATAAGCAGTTTGGTAAGTTCCTTGACATGGTGAAGGATTTGCAGGTAACAGTTCCCTTTACAGAATTAATCACGCAAATACCTGCATATGCAAAATTCATGAAAGAAATATTGACTAGGAAAAGGTCTATTAGTGAGGTAGAGACTGTCGCTTTCACTGTTGAATGTAGTGCCGTACTACAAAATAAATCTCCACCCAAACTAAAAGATCCCGGTAGTTTTTCTATCCCTTGTCATATTGGCAATTTAATGATTGATAATGCATTGTGTGATTTGGGCGCTAGTGTTAGTGTCATGCCATTATCTGTGTGTTTAAAGCTAAAAATGGGTAAATTAAAGTCTACTAATATTACTCTGCAAATGGCCGATCGTTCTTCTAAATACCCCATAGGCATATTAGAAGACGTCCCTGTTAGAGTAGGTAAATTTTATATACCTGTGGATTTTGTTGTTCTTGATATGTCTGAGGATTTGCAAACCCCAATCATTTTGGGTAGACCCTTCCTTAATACTGCAGGAGCAATTATTGATGTAAAATGTGGTAAATTGACACTATCAGTAGGGGATGATAAAATTGTTTTTAATTTGAATAATACCCCTAAAAGCCCCATGCTAGAGGAGAAGTGTTATAAAATTGATGTGGTTGGTAATTGTTCTAATAAGCCCCAGGCTTTTGTTAAAGATCCCTTGGAGGCGGTATCGTGTGTTGCATCTTCTACAGGTACAACTAACCGATGGATAGAGGAAGTGGACGCAATAGAGAGAGCCTTATACTGTGAAGGTCTTGGTTTTGAAGATGAGAAGGTGGAAATAAGTACACAAGTTGCGGAAACTGAGCCTATAGTGAGAGTTCCACCAGATCGTGTTGTAATAGCTCAACAAAGTGATAAATCGAGGCAACCAATGGTCAAAAAGGGTTCTCAATCGAACAAAAGTAAAGACCCACCAGTTCAAGCCAGTGAGGATCCACCCAATAGGGTGAATTGGCGCCTTACAGGGCGTGTTAGGAAGCCGAGTCGTGGTTTAAAAATTGCTCAACCGGGTGAAGAACCACCCGACCAGGCGATAGGCCAAGGGGCTTAACTTCCCGACATGTGGTAAGAGGGTCGTGCGGGACCTAAATAAACCAGCGCTTTGCGGGAGGCAACCCGTATTTTTCTTGTTTTTTTAGTCTTCTTTCTATTTCTTGTGAGAGGAGAGAGGAGAGAGTTTAATGAGTTTATTGAGTTGTACAGGTTAGAAGGAAAAGAGTTAGTCAAATTTGGAAAAAAGAGAAGGAGTCTCTCGTACCAAACATTGCCTCGGGCCCGACCGGGCGAAGGACCGCCCGACCGGGCGCGAGAGCAAGGGTGAAAAATTGACAATTTTTGCCCGACCGGGCGCGAGAGTTGACGAGTACGGACATTTCGACCGCCCGACCGGGTGCGAGAAAGAAGAAAATTTAAAGGGTTTATACCGCCCTACCGGGCGGTGTGGCGCCCTACCGGGCGGTTTGGCGCCCGACCGGGCGCGAGAGCGGATCAGCAAAACTGCTCAACTTCGACAGGCCATAACTTTTGCGTTTCTTATTGAATTTGGGAGTGTGACCTATCGTTGGAAAGCTCTTTAAGTCTACTTTCCAATGCAATTAGAATCATTGAATTATCAATTATACATCAAAAGTTATGATCAGAATAGTGCACCTGACTCAATTTTTATCTTTTTTTCCACTAACACTTTGTTTCTTTCTTGCCCAATTTTGTTCCAAAGAGATGCATTGCAATCCTGAGACTTTGGTGACATTGATGTGGTGATGATGAAGAGTAGTCACCTTGAATACTTGTTTCCCCTTAAGACAATGAGGACATTGTCTGATTTAGCTTGGGGGGAGGTTCTCGTGTTCATATGGTATATCTTTCACTCTCTCTCTTTTTATTGGTATGCTTAGTGTAGTTTTACTGCTTTTCTAGTGTAGTTTTATTGCTTTCCTATAAGAAAAATACAAAAAAAAATTGAAAAATTAAAAAATCCAAAAATACGTTCCAATGAATTGTAAATCATGATTCTCTATGCCCCATACTTGAGAAAATTTGTTTTGATTCTTGGTTATTGACGATAAGCATTGTGGAATTGTTGGTCATGATTTGAAGTTTAATTGCTTGGATGCCTAAACATGCGTCAATTTTGTCCAACTACTTGTGAATATAGTGCTTGACTAGTTGATTTGGTTAGGAATGTGTTTTTAGTTCCTGGTATGTCAATGAATTTGAGTATTGGTTTGCAACTATGAGTAGTATTTCATGACTCACCTATTATGCACATGAGGAGGACGAAGGCGTTCATTCTTTTAGGTAGCCTTCAGACGATATTAGATACATTTGTTCCCTTCTTGCTACCCATGTTGTTGCTTGTGCCCTTTTATTGTTTATTTAGCCACATTACAAGCCTTTTTAGCCCCATTGGTTACTAGTCCCAAGCTTGGCTTAGGGGAGCTATAGTTAGTGAGGTGAGAGAGTTGTAGTGTGCACATTATTTGCACAATGTGGAGGTATAAGAAGAGTAATTTGTTCTTTGATTTTTGTGATTGGAAAAAATAAGAATTTGTGTTTCAAAATTGAAATTTCCAATGTGGAATAAAAAGAAAAAAAAAAGCAAAAGAAAAAAAATTGTTATATGTTCAAATTATTTATATGAAAGTTGCCCAAGAAAAATTCAAAGAAAAAAAAAGTATCAAGTTTGAAAAAAGAATGAGTTCAAAGTTTGTTTATTCACTCAAGTTATACATTGTCATATTTTTATGAGTGAAATTGTAAGTGTTGGGATTGTCTATGTTGTTTGGAGTAGTATTTGGTGGTTTCTTGTTGGAGTTAGTTATGTTGGAGATGTTGATCATTATTTATTTTGATCATTGGTTTTATTAGGATTTGGCTCCCTTTAAGCATGGCTTTTCTCTCACATGTTCCCAAATATTTCTTACCCTTTATCCTAGCCTTACATTACAAGCTTTAAAGACCTTCCGACCTTGTGCATAGAGTTGTGTAGATGTGAAAGTGTTGTTTATCAATGCAAATTATGAATTGACATATTCCGAGTCGACTATTAGGTTGAGTGCTTATCTTTTTAAACACACGAGTGTGTGAGTTTGGGAGGGCATTGTTCACATAAAAGGGTGGTTGGGGAGCGATCGAGTACATCTTTTACTCGCCACATAAATGAGAGTTGAGTGTGTGAGCACTAGTCTTGAATTCTATATGCTCGTGTGGTTTGCTCTATTTGACAATTGTTGGGGAGGAAGAGTGATTGGATGAATGAGATTGATTGATATTGAAGCATGCTCATTAGATTTTCCTTGAATCGTCTGTGCTTGATTTGATTATTGGGGTGAGGAATGTTTTATATGTTCATTGATGAGCTCTTTGCTTAGGGACAAGCAAAGGTTTGGCTTGGGGGAGTTTGATATGTCTAGTTTATGTAGTATTTTACCCCCGTCCCTTGGTCATTATTAGTAGTGTTTTTGGCTCTTTAGAGCCACTTTTATTACTAATATGTGTTTTCTAGTGTTTTCGTAGTTTTGGTTGAGTTTTGTAAGGAATTGCACCTTTGGAGTACTTTCCCGGGATTTTATGGAGCAACTACGAGCATTGGAGGAGCACGGCCATCTTTCATAGCCCAAGATCGGTTAGAGTAATCAAACCGGTGAATAAGGGCTCGACTTATGTGAAGACGAGGCATTTGGACCGAATGATTAAAGCCCCAAAGAGGATATTTGGTTTGGGCCAAGTTACGAGCCTAAACGAGGAGTCCAAGCGGCCCAAGGGTGTCCGCCAGATGGTCTGCCAGATGGTCTGCCTGATGGTCCGCCCGGTGGTCCGCCCGATGGTCCGCCCGGTGGTCCGCCCGATGGCGCGCCCGATCGGGCAAAGAAGACTTATATCGCAACAGCCCTTCGCCGGATCAAAAAGGCGCGCCCGGTCGGGCGGTGTGGCGCCCGGTCGGGCGCGTGTCTCTGATAGATCTTTTAAGCATCGTTTAGTTTGTTTTAGTTTAGGATTCTTGCTTATTATAAATATGTTTTTGTTAAGCAAGTTGAGGATTCTTTTTTACACTTCCTTATTCTCTCTTTACTATTGTAATTCTTTCTCTTAGACTTTCTCTCTTTACTTAAGCTTATTTTCTCTCTCTACACTTTATACTTTGTTCTTTACTCAACTCTTTATTCTAATTACTTTGGTAACGATTTCTTTTCTCTTAATCTCAGTTATTTATTTTATTCCTTCTATCATGTTTTATTTTATTGCTTTGATTAGTTTAGATTAAATTATGTGTGAGTAGTTCTTTTTCTAGGGTTTATGGGGATCCATAAATAATATGAAGGGGTAATTTATTGTTGTTAATTATCAATGCTATATTAATTTCCTATTGATTGATTTAATGCTCTGTGACTAGATTAGGCCTGATCTTTTATGCATGAGTTTGACAATATTGATTCGAGATTCGAGAGATGAGAATTGATGTTTAGGTCTAGTTTCAATAGGCAGGTTAATCTATAAATGGTTAAGTCGAGATTCGAGAGATGAGATTTAATACCGGTAGATTAATTCTGTGATTGTAATACGTAGCGAAAGCCCTTTATTATCTGGTTAATTGATGCATTAATGATTGGTTATTATGTTTTACCCCGGAATATTATTTATTGGTGAACCTATGCCCTAGGTCTTTAATTCATTGATTCCTCTTATTTTATTCTCCCTACTTATATTCTTCGTAGTATAATCTTTAAATCACAACAAATTGTTACTAATAATTTAGATTGCTATTAATTAATTAGGAATAGAAAGACTAGTTTCCCTGTGGATTCGACCCTACTTCCCTATCTACTTTAGTTAGAGGACTTAGGTAATTACTTTTGATTTGGTGATACGACTTTAGCCTGTCAACAGCCAACACCGTACATATTAACACAAGTTAAATCCAATAAAACTAGATGCATAATAGGTTGAATGAATACCTAGTCGTATATCAGAGGCTGAGCGATAGCCAGCAATAAGCACTGAATGGTGTGGAGATGTGATAGCATGCTATTTTGTATGATTATAGAGTGGTTTTTAGCATTGAATATGTGAGGAATTGATGCCGTAATTCATTATTCACTCTATTTTTATGCAATTTTTGTGTATCCTATGCTTCAAGGGTTGTTAGTGTTTTTGTTGAGATTTTAGGTCCAAAGACGACCAATGAAGCCTATGGATGATGAACCAAGGTTAGAAGCAAGAAGATGATGGAAAGAAGCCAAGGAAAAGGAGTCAAGTCAAGAAGAAAGAGAGATGTACAGTGGAGAGGCCTCTCCATAGAGTGGTGCGGCCTCTCCCTAGGAGCGGCCTCTCCAGGTTAGTGGAGAGGCCTCTCCACCCCGCTGCTGTAGCTATTGCCAAACTTGGCAGTTTCAAGGATTTTGTGAGGAGAGGCCTCTCCAACTTTATGCCGCGGCCTCTCCACCTGGAGCGGCCTCTCCACCTATTTGGAGAGGCCTCTCCAACTCGTTGCTGAACTTCCTGCCTCACTTGGCAGATTTGAAAGAAGATATGAGGAGAGGCCTCTCCAACATAGGGGAGCGGCCTCTCCATATGAGGAGCGGCCTCTCCACCTTTTTGGAGAGGCCTCTCCACCCTGCTACGGAGCATTCTGCCCTAATTTTCCCCAATTTGGAGCGGCCTCTCCAAGACATGGAGCGGCCTCTCCAGACTTTGGAGCGGCCTCTCCAGACCTTGGAGAGGCCTCTCCCGACGGGTTCCGCGAACTTTCTATTGCGGAGTTTACTATGAAATTGGGGATTATAAATAGCTTTAAGGGGCTCATTTGTAGGCATCTTCTTCTCTCTTAACTCCTTTAGACTTATTCTCTTAATTAGTTCATAGTTTTCCTCTCCCTTAGTTTCGTTTCTCAAAACTCAATCATTTTGTAAGAATTATTGGAACTTTGTTCTATCAATTTCAACAAAATTATTCTCAACTTTGGAGCATCAATTAGTAACCTCTTTCTCTCTCCTTTGTTATTTAATTTTCTGATTTTATCTTTGATTAATCTTGGTTCTTGCTTAATCTTTGTTGATTGTTCTTGCATGTTCCACCATCCTTGTTTATTCTCTCTCCTAGTTTAATTGAATTCATGTTAACCCTAGATTGAATTGCTAGATTGTTTTTCACCATGATTTGTGAGTAGTTAATTAGCTAGGGGTTGGGTGAAGACCCAACCAAGCCATGGGTTGATTGATGTTTGTGCTTGCATGTTCATTTTGGGTTGATGATTGATTATTAAGGGAATGGTTAATTGCATGTGTAATTGGTTGGCCACTTATTGCTCATGTATTCACTTCTATGCTAGCATTGAGAGATGGAGTCTAGTTGTGATCCTATTCTCATATGATTATACTAAATTCCTCTTGATTATGGTTCCTTGTTTGAATGATGTAGTAGTCTTAGTTGCAACAATTAGGTGAGAAATCCCAATTGTTTGTGCCTTAATGCTTTCTTGGACCGATTGAAAGATAAACTCGAGTTAGTAGTCTACTTCCCATTGTTAAGACTTGGTTGGCCTATCTTGTTAGTTGAGTTTAGTTTAGGATTGCTTACTGTTATGGCTTCGAAAGAAGGCAATGTTGAGTGCCCTCTCTATCACCCAATTTGTGTTCATGCTTGCCTATTGATTTGATCCGTTGGTTTGGTTGGAGTCGATCCCTATTTCCCCCTAGTGTTTGTCTTCATAGTAGTTATCTAATCAAAACCCCCAATTTGTGACCGAACTAGATTGCAACCGTTTCATATTCTCGGTGTACTTACCCATTCCCTGTGGATACGATCCTCTACTTACCCTAAACTTGTCTTAGGTTGGTTTAGGTAGAAATATTGTTTGGTTTTAAGGTGATTGTCCAACGACCGATTATTTCCCTCTACCAAGATGAGACATTAAAAAGTAGTTAAATGTAGGGAGAGCAGTGAACTACCACGCAACCAAGTTTGCTTGAAATTCTATCATATAGTTAAGACTAATATCTATCTCATTAACCCTAGTAAATACAATCAAATGAACTAGTTTCCTATAAGCTAGACAGCTATATTATAAATGACGAAGTTGAATAACCACTAAATTAGAGAAGCAGAAATGTTGTTCAATCACTAGATTTCCCTATCCGATAAGGGTTATATTACCCAGGTAGATAATTCTACCTACTTAACTACACTTGCTCAAGTCCTCGATTAATTGATCATCATCACACAAGCAACACATGAAGGCACAAAAGTAAGTATGTAACAAACCTAAAATTTATCAAATTAATAACGAAATTTGAAAGGGGAAATTACTGAGTTAAACAAAACTTTCCATTTAAATCACCTCATAAAAATTCGCCTCCTACATTCCTAATTGAAATATTCGAAACAATAGAAATTCAATTCAATTTATAAAAAGCAACTTCAATTCATAAAAAAACAGAACGCAACTTAAAATCATCGAAAGAACAAATTGCAATTCATAAAAACAGCAACATTATACTTCAATTCAATAAAAGCTGAAAATATTCTAATTTCCGAACCCTAATCGATTCTAACAAAAGAGAAGTAGACTGAAAATGGGATTATTCGTACCTCAGAAATGGGCGAGTTTCAGACTTTCAGTGGAGGAGAGAGGAAAGAGGGGAATATTAGCGTACGATTACTTTAATCGAGTAGGGAAACCTTAATCGAGTCGTGCTTCACCGAACAAATTCTTCGCAAAACAAAACCCTAAATTGAGTATGTTGTTGAGGATCAAAATCAACTTCAAATGGTATTATGCCATTCATTGTGAGAAATTAATATTCGTACCTCAGAAGCTGCTTCAATGGAGGAGAGAGTTTCAGTGGAGGAGAGAGGGGAATATTAGCGTACGATTACTTTGATAATCTATATGATCATGATCACAATTGATTTGACTAATTTTTCTACTCTTTATCCTTAATAATCCCAATTATGGGCGATTTACCTACAATAATCCCAACTATCGTTTATTCTACAACTAGGTTAGTTCCCGTGCCATGCACGAAAATTTTTTATTAATTATTATTAATTTATCACTGTAATTAGTTTTTTATAAATAAAAAATTAAATAGAGATATTGTTGCCAAATTTTGATAAAACATACGGAGTTCATATGATATAAGATGATGTATTATAAATCAAAGATAATAATATTTAATAATAAAAATGGAAAATAAATTCCATTAGTTTGTGTAAGAAAAAATGTGTTAATTAATAGGAAGATTAATACAGTAAAATAAAATAGATCTAAATTAGATTTTTTTTAATATCAATCAATCAATCAATAATCAATCAATAACTATATACTAAAAGACACACCAGCAATGACACGTGTCATCTCCTGGTGTGTCCTTATTTTTTTTTTTTTTTTTTTTTTTGAAAAAAAGTTTTTTTTTTTTTTTTTGGAAGAAATCTTTCTACATATGTAATAATAACATATGAAATATAATAGAAAATTTGATTTAGCTTTCCAAAATAAAACTTATTGACAACTATTAAGTTAAGCAAAATATATATATATATATATATATATATATATATATATATATATATATATATATATATATATATATATATATATATATATATATATATATATATATATATATATATATATATATATATTCTTAATATAATTTGTGACAGTAAGACATATTATGTACTACATATATATTAATTAAAAAAAGATTATATATTATTTTCTTGATTTTTTTTAATCATGTAATAGAAGCTACATGCTTAAATAATGAAATGTGAATATTAGATCAACAATTAATATTTTTGTCATTTCTTGATTTTGTCATGTTTTTAAAATCAATAATTGAAAATTACCGTGCATGGCACGGGACCTAATCTAGTTATATTCTAAGGCCCTGTTCACTTCACCTTACAAAAATAATATTATATAAAAATAATTTCAGTTCAGTAAAATTAATTTTAGTTCAGTAAAAAAAATTTCAGTTCAATAAAAATAAGTTCTGTTTGGTAAAATTCAGTTTTCTTAAAGAAGAATTATAATAGAAAATCAGTAAAAATAATTTCAGTTCAGTAAAACTAATTTAAGTTCAGTAAAAATAATATAAGTTCAGCAAATATAATTTTGTTTCAGTAAAAATAATTTCAGTTCAACAAAAATAAGGTGAAGTAAACAGGGCCAACTTTTGTATAAAGGATGTGATGTTAGACAAATTATTTTAATAACATAATGGAAAAAAGTGAAATTAATAATGAAATAGTGATATGTGTCATTTTTTAAATTAAGTACCTCTATTTTAGTAAATGTATAAATTAATAGATTATTGATTCTTGACTAATTATAATTATTGTGAATATACATTATCGAAGAGATAATAGAAATATGTGTTGTTAATTTTCTATAAGCATTGATTTGTTATATACATACCTTCTTGTAGTAAAATAATGGATTTTAATCCATAATTGTAGATGTTTTATTAGGAAAAAAATGAATAGTAGAATAGATGTAAATTATTATGTTAAGAATGATTTTTAATAACTATAAATACTTGTATGAAATATATCATATATGTCAAATCTTTTTATTTTAAGTAATTATATCGTGTACGATTAGGGGATTATTTTAATAACTATAAAATAATCTTTTTATTTTAAACATATGTCAAATCTTTTAAATTTAAATAATTATATCGTATAAGATTAGGAATTATTTTTGTATAAGATTTATTTTCTTAATCGAAATTTATTCAAAAAAACAAAAACAAAAAAAAAAAAAAAAAAAAAAAAAAAAAAAAAAAAAAAACTAAGGACACACCAGGAGATGACATGTGTCATTGCTGGTGTGTCTTTTAGTATATATATATATTGATAATCCCAACTATTAGGTCAGTTTCCTCCAGCAGTCCCAAACCGGTCAACAACCTATTATTGTAGGTTGTTTGACACGTGTCAGTGTGAGAGTGGTTCCAAAAAATATAAAAAAAAAAACCAAAAAAAAATCTGGCAGCCAACCCTAACCACCACCTCCACCTCCTGGCCGCCCAACCACCACCTCCACCTCCACCACCTGCCGCCCAACCCTAAAACATCACCTTCTCTAGCCACCAAAGCCGGAAACGACTCCCACAACCCCCAGCTGCACCCACAAAACCGGTCAAACCACCCAAATCGCACCAGCAGCACTCGTGAAACCCTTGGCTTGAATCCGCGACAACTTCCCTCTATTCAATTCGTCAAGGCTCAAATCCGCGAGAATGGAGGCGGTGAACGATGACCCAATCAGCGAGAATGAAGGTAGGGAACAAGGGCGATCTGGGTTGGTGGTTGCGGCGGAGGAGAGAGAATCCAACGGTGGTGTTGGTGCAGATCTAGGTTGGTGGTTGCGGGCTTGCGGCGAGGATGGATGGTTGCAGGCTTGTGGCCCGAGAAGGAGGATGGTTTTCCGATGAGGATAAGGAGGAGAGGACGGGGCTGGGAAGGGGACGGTGCCCCGATGGTTGGATTTGGGAATGAAGGGGTGGCTGTGGTGGCTGAAGGGAAGAGGGGCGGTTGGGCTAATTTTTGTTTTTTGTTTGTTTTTTTATTAAGCCAATCATGTGTTGACATGTGGCATTTAAAAACAAAAAAAAAAGTTTACTTTTTCAGCAGGTAACCGATTTTTGGGACTGCTGGAGGAAAAATGACCTAATAGTTGGGATTATTGTAGAATAAACGATAGTTGGGATTATTGTAGGTAAATCGCTCATAGTTGGGATTATTAAAGTGTATTTTTCTTAATTAATTTTGATCAAATTTATTAGTTTAATGATGTGTCGGGACGTCGTTCATACCAATAACTAGAATTTTTTATTTTTTATTTTTTGAAAGAAATAACTAGTAAATTTCTTATAACTCAATAATGTGTTCCAAAGCAAATTATAACATGCACCCTTGTGCATGTAATTCTGTCTGAATTATGAGTAGTAATTGAACGGTGCGTTTAATTAGGTAATTTCACAAAACTTTAATGTTCTTCTTTAACTATTGTATTTCCGAGTATTCCTTGTCTATTTCCTTAATTAAATCTGTCCAATTTTTCTAACTCTGTCTTCTTTTCTTCTTAAACTTTCCTCCACTTTCTCTACAAATTTTTACCTACATTCTAGTGTAGGTAGAGGTCCCTACACCCCCTCTCCACTGTATCATCCTACACCCTTCCCCACTACATCTCCCCCATCCTTTTATTTCCCCCTTCCAAATTATAGCAACTATCACCGCATCTTACTTCCAAATTATACTACATATCCATCTTTATCAACTCTAATTCTAGCAAAGTTCATTTTTGGCGATTTCACCACCATTCTCTTCTTGTCTAGCGACATTCGGGAACTCGTCCCATCCGCAGGATGTAGACACCCATTTGTGTCTCCCCAAAACCAAACCCAGTGATGAATACCTTTCGCGTCAAACCATAATCGAATTGGTGAAAGTGTGAAAAGTCAAGTGATGCGGTAGTTTTTATTAAAATCCTTCTTTCTGTTTTCGAAAACATGCTCTATTTTATAAAATCGTCCAATCCAGTTTAGTTTAGTCCATGATAAGGGTCCAATAATAGTGTAGTTGGATGAGGCTTAAAAAGACTTTTCCAACGATATATTATAAGCCCAATTCCGATGAATAATGAGGAAGTTATGGCCAAAATACTAAACTGGGCCCAAACCGGATTTTACCTACGACCCAATGATCATGAGGAGGGTCCAAAGGTTTAATCCTATTCCTAAACTAATTAGGATTGATTAGAATCTTCTATAAGTTTCTAAAAGATCTTAATTATCCTTTTTTTAAAAGATAAGATTAAGGGATTTGATTTAAATATAAACTTTCCTTTTTATAAAACTTTCCTTTTTTAAAGTCCTAATTCTATTCGGATTTAAACTTGTCCAAAAACAGTCAGATATTATCTTCGTGCCTTATATTTTTTATCCAAATTAAATATAGTTGGATAGATCTTGAAATTATCTTTCCAATGATATATTATAATATTAAATCCGAGCTATAACGAAAAAGATATGAAAGGAATACGAAACTCTATCCAAAACTGACACCCTTTCACTATTTCGGCCATATCTTTTTATCTACAAAATATTTCAATCTGATTCTAATTGCATTAGAAAGTAGACTTCAAGAGCTTTCCAGCGACATATTATATGACTTATTTGGACTTCTAGATCAAAAGATATGATAAAAACAAAATCTGCAAAAAATTGTCTTGTCGCGAAACGACAAGCCTGTGCCTGGCGACAGGTCGAGTTTTTGGCGACAGGTCTAGTTTTCTGACGATAGAGTGGAGTTTTATTCCTTATCAAATTCTATGATTTTCCGGACTGTTTTCTTATAAATAGGGTCCTCGACCTCTGTTTTTATTCATCAACTCTCATCAACAATCACCCAATTCTCTCTATTCTCTCTTGAGCAATATATGCTTTCTTTCTCTCTCTTTTTCTAGACTAGCCCTTTTTTCAAACAATATTCCGCATACACGAGATTTAGAATCATCTAGCCAAGTTCGAAGTTGCCTTCGCCCTAGACGTGCAAGGTTTAATATTTTCTGAGGGTTTGGTCCCAAATCCAGTCTAAACTTTTTAACTCTTTCTTTCAATTATTTTAATTTAATTCTTTGATTTATTATTTTCATTGAAGTTTACTAACTTGTGTATTTTGTTATTAGAAAGAGATACGAGGCTTCAAAGTATGTAATCTTATTACTCTCTTTCAATATAGAAAGCATGTTTATTATTGTTTAATGCTTCCTAGTATCATGTTAGGATGTTTTTATTGCTTTCTAGTATCATGTTTAGGTTGCCTCTTATTATTTCTAATATTGTAATAGCATGTTAGTACCATGTTAGGTTAAAAGCTTTGATTTTTATTGTTTAGTGACATGCTAGGATTTGTTATTAATCTTGTTAGTATCATGCCTAGGATCTTGCTATTATTATTAAGCTTTATTATGCCTTATCATGATTATGATTATATTATGATTATTATTATGATTATGATTATTATCATCATTATGCTTATTATTATGTTGCTTGATATTATTTATTATTGTTATTCCTTGATCACGCCTTTTATGCTTGTTTAAAGGGAATTTGTATTTGAAATCACGCTTAATAAGATAATTAATAATTTGGTTTAGGCTAATATGATTTTAACTCAAGTGATCGCCAATAATAGTTTTATTTGTGCATTAATATTCAACCAACATAGATTAACAGGTTATGATTAATATATTGTTTGCATGTTAGTCAGAAAGCGCACATGAATACGAGTAGAACAAAGTAGAGGCCTATTTTATAGGTAGGTCCTTTCTTTTGTAGATTGGATTCGTACCCTCATCCCCGAACCCTATTTGGTTCAAGACCTTATGGAGTTGACGATCTCCTGGATCGTTTAAGGGGTGTAACCTTCACCTCGTGATTGGTTTACAAGTTCCTAAAACTTGTTGGCGACTCTTTTGCTCTCTTTTCTTTCCCTTTGGAACGCCACCATACTTAAGTGTATGATCACAGTGGGGTTCAAGCTTGGGGTCTACACAGGATCACCGTTTTATATACTCCAGAAAAATCCCAAGATTGATCACTTTACAACACTCAATTTTTTTATAGAGAATCTCATATCTTCGAAATTAAACTTAGTGGCAGTTGCAGCCGTGCTCCCAAAGACAAAAATTTTGGTATTGACAGTAGTCGTGGATATGGCGGCGGTAAGCGTATTGAAAGCAGAGAATTGAAGGAAGGCTTTGATTACATGGAGTAGAAGTAGATGTGGAAGATGATATTCCATCACATTACCACCACCATGGTTCGTTCGTCATGCACTGAGAAAGCATTCATGGCGGCTTGAACTAATTTGGGATGCCAATGGGGGTTTAAATATCGAACAGAGGAATTTCGAAATTGTTGGCAAACTTTAATTTTATTATTGAACATGTAATATATTTTAATTGAACATTTTTTTTAATGGTTGTAAAAATGAATATTTATTTATAGAGCATTAAAATTAACATATTGCGATTAACGTTTCAGTTGAAAATTTATTAATTGATCAATGAAAAAAAAAACATCTTTCAACTGAAAACTAAATACTCCATATCTAAAAGTTAATAACATAAAAAAAAAATAAAAAGATACGTTAATTGTAAGACATTCAATAATATGCATATGAACATTTAGAATTATGAATATGTATTATTTTGATGTTCATTTTTATTGCGTAAATGTTCATTGGTACATAATATTATAAATTTTATAAATATAACTAATACATGTAATAAGTGTTTCAGTATCAAAATGAACCTTTGAGTATGTGTATATGTTCATTTAAATTAAATGCATGTAATTGTTTAGTATGAAATGATCATGAATTAAAATGAACATGTATCGAAATGAAAATGAACATTTCTATATAATAAAAAATTCAATACTTTTTATATAAATTTTTTTAGAAAGGTTGTTTAATTTGTAGTAGTTCTAAAAACTTTATGAGAAGGAATTTTAAAATTAGCAATAACCACAATATTAGCTTCCAAATTGTACATATTTGTCTTTTAAATTGAACATCCTAGTATATTTAAAATGTACATATTCGGATTAGACAATTGTTCAAGTGAATTTAAATAAATGCTAAATCATTACTTCAAGTTGTTTTAATTTCTAAACATTTTTTTTGTTTATTTCCTAATATGAACACTTTATAGTAGTGTGTCACTAAGTCACTTCCCATTTTACTCTTAGGATTTAAAATATACAAGTATAATTTATTGTAACCATTGTGAGTTTTTTAAATGAAGAATTTGTTTTGTTGATGAATTGGCAATTTGGGACATCTTTCCTAAGATTTTATCCAGACTTATTGGGGTTTATTATTTAGGATAAATTTTATCAATGAAAAAGAGTTAAGAATCATGTTAGTAAGGAGTACCTTTTATGTTGTTGTTTATGAACATTTGATAATATGGTAATGAACATATAGATAAAGAGATAATATATTATTGTTGAGCTTGTAATGAACTATTATTGAGATGATAATGATAATGAACATGTTCATTATACCGTAATTTGCTAAAAATAAAAAATAAAAAATAAAAAAAAACCCTTTTTTAAAAAAATTTATAATAACATCTAGGAAACAATATCGATTACTGTATGAATTATGACATACAAACTATATATATAACTCGTTTATACATCAAATATGTTAAAAAAGAATACTATCTTAACAATAAATTGCTTATATAACTCATTCATCAATAATATATTCACCAAGGCACTATCAACAGATAAATTCCTCCATTTTCGAAGACAACTCGGTGTTCAAGATTTTTCTGATTAAGGGGGAGTGTTGAAAATGAGCTAATCTAGAAATATCTTGTAACCTAGAATAAATATCTAATAAGAATCTAGATAAACTAGAAAAGCATACTACCTAGAATAATCTAGAAAGAAGAAGAAAAATGGAGAAACAAATTGAAGGAGCAAAGTCGGTGGAAGTAACCGACATAACCCAATATAAATAGGGGCATACATACTTGCAATGTAATTCAATCCCATGCAATAATAATACTCATATTTTCCAACTTTGCTACCAATTGCGTACTACTTCTACTCCAATTTCCTAGCAAAACAAATTATAAAAGGAAATTATTGCGACCTAAGTTTCCTTAAAAAATTATTTCCCTTCTTTTTTTTGCTCCTCCGTGTCCTCTTTTTCTTTTCCTCTTTTCCTTTTTCTTCTTTGAAGTCCTCCAACTCTTCTTCTTCTTCACTTTCACTCACCTCCTTATTAATTATGTCCAGCAAACTTTCTTCACAATCCATACTAAAGCCTAATTTAAATACGAAATAATAAAATTTATAAATATTGAATAAATGATGTTTAAAGTCAATTGTAATTGCCCAGAAATTGAAATAACATGGTAAATGAAAATTGAATAAATGATGTTTTCTCAAACTTTATTATCGTAAAAAAAATGAAAATATATTAATTAAAGATTCATTACATAAGTACAATGTCAAAAAAGAAAAAAAAATACAACAGCATTCTTCAAGTTATTCAAGTAATAAAATGATGTCTGAATATATATATACAGTCTGCCCATTTAATCACAAACCATAACTAAACATCCCCCCAAGTGATTACAATTATGCAAGTTGGTATTGAGTTCAGATATTGTTCAGAGGCTCAAGTCCTCGATTAATTGATCATCATCAGACAAGCAACACATGAAGGCACAAAAGTAAGTATGTAACAAACCTAAAATTTGCAAATTAATAACGAAAACTGAAAGGGGAAATTACTGAGTTTAACAAAACTTTCCATTTAAATCACCTCAAAAAAATTCGCCTCCTACATTCCTAATTGAAACATTCGAAACAATAGAAATTCAATTCAATTTATAAAAAAACCGAACGCAACTTAAAATCATCGAAAGAGCAAATTGCAATTCATAAAAACAGCAACATTATACTTCAATTCAGTAAAAGCTGAAAATATTCTAATTTCCAAACCCTAATCGATTCTAACAAAAGAGAAGTAGACTAAAAATGGGATTATTCGTACCTCAGAAATGGGCGAGTTTCAGACTTTCAGTGGAGGAGAGAGGAAAGAGGGGAATATTAGCGTACGATTACTTTAATCGAGTAGGGAAACCTTAATCGAGTCGTGCTTCTCCAAACAAATTCTTCGCAAAAACAAAACCCTAAATTGAGTATGCTGTTGAGGATCAAAATCAACTTCAAATGGTATTATGTCATTCATTGTGAGAAATTGATATTCGTACCTCAGAAGCTGCTTCAATGGAGGAGAGAGTTTCAGTGGAGGAGAGAGGGGAATATTAGCGTACGATTACTTTGATAATCTATATGATCATGATCACAATTGATTTGACTAATTTTTCTACTCTTTATCCTTAATAATCCCAATTATGGGCGATTTACCTACAATAATCCCAACTATCGTTTATTCTACAACTAGGTTAGTTCCCATGCCATGCACGATAAATTTTTATTAATTATTATTAATTTATCATTGTAATTAGTTTTTTATAAATAAAAAATTAAATAGAGATATTGTTGCCAAATTTTGATAAAACATACGGAGTTCATATGATATAAGATGATGTATTAAATCAAAGATAATAATATTTAATAATAAAAATGGAAAATAAATTCCATTAGTTTGTGTAAGAAAAAATGTGTTAATTAATAGGAAGATTAATACAGTAAAATAAAATAGATCTAAATTAGATTTTTTTTAATATCAATCAATCAATCAATAATCAATAACTATATACTAAAAGACACACCAGCAATGACACGTGTCATCTCCTGGTGTGTCCTTAGTTTTTTTTTTTTTTTTGAAAAGAAGTTTTTTTTTTTTTTTTAGGAAGAAATCTTTCTACATATAAGTAATAATAACATATGAAATATAATAGAAAATTTGATTTAGCTTTCCAAAATAAAACTTATTGACAACTATTAAGTTAATTTAAGCAAAAAAATATATATATATTCTTAACATAATTTGTGACAGTAAGACATAATATGTACTACATATATATTAATTAAAAAAAGATTATATATTATTTTCTTGATTTTTTTTAATCATGTAATAGAAGCTACATGCTTAAATAATGAAATGTGAATATTAGATCAACAATTAATATTTTTGTCATTTCTTGATTTTGTCATGTTTTTAAAATCAATAATTGAAAATTACCGAGCATGGCACGGGACCTAATCTAGTTATATTCTAAGGCCCTGTTCACTTCACCTTACAAAAAATATTATATAAAAATAATTTCAGTTCAGTAAAATTAATTTCAGTTCAATAAAAATAAGTTCTGTTTGGTAAAATTCAGTTTTCTTAAAGAAGAATTATAATAGAAAATCAGTAAAAATAATTTCAGTTCAGTAAAACTAATTTAAGTTCAGTAAAAATAATATAAGTTCAGCAAATATAATTTTGTTTCAGTAAAAATAATTTCAGTTCAACAAAAATAAGGTGAAGTGAACGGGGCCAACTTTTGTATTAATGATGTGATGTTAGACAAATTATTTTAATAACATAATGGAAAAAAGTGAGATTAATAATGAAATAGTGATATGTGTCATTTTTTAAATTAAGTACCTCTATTTTAGTAAATGTATAAATTAATAGATTATTTATTCTTGACTAATTATAATTATTGTGAATATACATTATCGAAGAGATAATAGAAATATGTGTTGTTAATTTTCTATAAGCATCGATTTGTTATATACATACCTTCTTGTAGTAAAATAATGGATTTTAATCCATAATTGTAGATGTTTTATTAGGAAAAAAATGAATAGTAGAATAGACGTAAATTATTATGTTAAGAATGATTTTTTAATAACTATAAATATTTGCATGAAATATATCATATATGTCAAATCTTTTTATTTTAAGTAATTATATTGTATACGATTAGGGGATTATTTTAATAACTATAAAATAATCTTTTTATTTTAAACATATGTCAAATCTTTTAAATTTAAATAATTATATCGTATAAGATTAGGAATTATTTTTGTATAAGATTTATTTTCTTAAACGAAATTTAATCAAAAAAAAAAAAAAAAAAAAAAAAAAAAAAAAAAAAAAAAAAAACTAAGGACACACCAGGAGATGACATGTGTCATTGCTGGTGTGTCTTTTAGTATATATATATTGATAATCCCAACTATTAGGTCAGTTTCCTCCAGCAGTCCCAAACCGGTCTACAACATATTATTGTAGGTTGTTTGACACGTGTCAGTGTGAGAGTAGTTCCAAAAAATACAAAAAAAAAAACCAAAAAAAAAATCTGGCAGCCAACCCTAACCACCACCTCCACCTTCTGGCCGCCCAACCACCACCTCCACCTCCACCTCTTGCCGCCCAACCCTAAAACACCACCTTCTCTAGCCACCAAAGCCGGTAACGACTCCCACAACCCCCAGCCGAACCCACAAAACCGGCCAAACCACCCAAATCGCACCAGCAGCACCCGTGAAACCCTTGGCTTGAATCCGCGACAACTTCCCTCCATTCAATTCGTCAAAGCTCAAATCCGCGAGAATGGAGGCGGTGAACGATGACCCAATCAGCAAGAATGAAGGCAAGGAACAAGGGCGATCTGGGTTGGTGGTTGCGGCGGAGGAGAGAGAATCCAACGGTGGTGTTGGTGCAGATCTGGGTTGGTGGTTGCGGGCTTGCGGCGAGGATGGACGGTTGCAGGCTTGTGGCCCGGGAAGGAAGATGGTTTTCCGATGAGGATAGGGAGGAGGGGACGGGGCTGGGAAGGGGACGGTGTCCCGGTGGTTAGATTTGGGAATGAAGGGGTGGCTGTGGTGGCTGAAGGGAAGAGGGGCGGTTGGGCTAATTTTTGTTTTTTGTTTTTTTTATTAAGCCAATCATGTGTTGACATGTGGTATTTAAAAACAAAAAAAAAAGTTTACCTTTTCAGCAGGTAACCGGTTTTTGGGACTGCTGGAGGAAAAATGACCTAATAGTTGGGATTATTGTAGAATAAACGATAGTTGGGATTATTGTAGGTAAATCGCCCATAGTTGGGATTATTAAAATGTATTTTTCTTAATTAATTTTGATCAAATTTATTAATTTAATGATGTGTCGGGACGTCGTTCATACCAATAACTAGAATTTTTTATTTTTTATTTTTTATTTTTTGACAGAAATAACTAGTAAATTTCTTATAACTCAATAATGTGTTCCAAAGCAAATTATAACATGCACCCTTGTGCATGTAATTCTGTCTGAATTATGATTAGTAATTGAACGGTGCGTTTAATTAGGTAATTTCACAAAACTTTAATGTTCTTCTTTAACTATTGTATTTCCGAGTTTTCCTTGTCTATTTCCTTAATTAAATCTGTCCAATTTTTCTAACTCTATCTTCTTTTCTTCTTAAACTTTCCTCCACTTTCTCTACAAATTTTTACCTACATTCTAGTGTAGGTAGAGGTCCCTACACCCCCTCTCCACTGTATCATCCTACACCCTTCCCCACTACATCTCCCCCATCCTTTTATTTCCCCCTTCCAAATTATAGCAACTATCACCGCATCTTACTTCCAAATTATACTACATATCCATCTTTATCAACTCTAATTCTAGCAAAGTTAATTTTTGGCGATTTCACCACCATTCTCTTCTTCTCTGGCGACATTCGGTAACTCGTCCTATCCGCAGGATCACCGTTTTATATACTCCAGAAAAATCCCAAGATTGATCACTTTACAACACTCAATTTTTTTATAGAGAATCTCATATCTTCGAAATTAAATTTAGTGGCAGTTGCAGCCGTGCTCCCAAAGACAAAAATTTTGGTATTGACAGTAGTCGTGGAAATGGCGGCGGTAAGCGTATTGAAAGCAGAGAATTGAAGGAAGGCTTTGATTACATGGAGTAGAAGTAGATGTGGAAGATGATATTCCATCACATCACCACCACCATGGTTTGTTCGTCACGCACTGAGAAAGCATTCATGGCGGCTTGAACTAATTTGGGATGCCGATGGGGCTTTAAATATCGAACAGAGGAATTTCGAAATTGTTGGCAAACTTTAATTTTATTATTGAACATGTAATATATTTTAATTGAACATTTTTTTTAATGGTTGTAAAAATGAATATTTATTTATAGAGCATTAAAATTAACATATTGCGATTAACGTTTCAGTTGAAAATTTATTAATTGATCAATGAAAAAAAAAACATCTTTCAATTGAAAACTAAGTACTCCATATCTAAAAGTTAATAACATAAAAAAAAAATAAAAAGATACGTTAATTGTAAGACATTCAATAATATGCATATGAACATTTAGAATTATGAATATGTATTATTTTGATGTTCATTTTTATTGCGTAAATGTTCATTGGTACATAATATAATAAGTTTTATAAATATAACTAATACATGTAATAAGTGTTTCAGTATCAAAATGAACCTTTGAGTATGTGTATATGTTCATTTAAATTAAATGCATGTAATTGTTTAGTATGAAATGATCATGAATAAAAATGAAAATGTATCGAAATGAAAATGAACATTTCTATATAATAAAAAATTCAATACTTTTTATATAAATTTTTTTAGAAAGGTTGTTTAATTTGTAGTAGTTCTAAAAACTTTATGAGAAGGAATTTTAAAATTAGCAATAACCACAATATTAGCTTCCAAATTGTACATATTTGTCTTTTAAATTGAACATCCTAGTATATTTAAAATGTACATATTCGGATTAGACAATTGTTCAAGTGAATTTAAATAAATGCTAAATCATTACTTCAAGTTGTTTTGATTTCTAAATATTTTTTTTGTTTATTTCCTAATATGAACACTTTATAGTAGTGTGTCACTAAGTCACTACCCATTTTACTCTTAGGATTTAAAATATACAAGTATAATTTATTGTAACCATTGTGAGTTTTTTAAATGAAGAATTTGTTTTGTTGATGAATTGGCAATTTGGGACATCTTTCCTAAGATTTTATCCAGACTTATTGGGGTTTATTATTTAGGATAACTTTTATCAATGAAAAAGAGTTAAGAATCATGTTATTAAGGAGTACCTTTTATGTTGTTGTTTATGAACATTTGATAATATGGTAATGAACATATAGATAAAGAGATAATATATTATTGTTGAGCTTGTAATGAACTATTATTGAGATGATAATGATAATGAACATGTTCATTATACCGTAATTTGCTAAAAATAAAAAATAAAAAATAAAAAAAACCCTTTTTTAAAAAAATTTATAATAACATCTAGGAAACAATATCGATTACTGTATGAATTATGACATACAAACTATATATATAACTCGTTTATACATCAAATATGTTAAAAAAGAATACTATCTTAACAATAAATTGCTTATAACTCATTCATCAATAATATATTCACCAAGGCACTATCAACAGATAAATTCCTCCATTTTCGAAGACAACTCGGTGTTCAAGATTTTTCTGATTAAGGGGGAGTGTTGAAAATGAGCTAATCTAGAAATATCTTGTAACCTGGAATAAATATCTAATAAGAAGAATCTAGATAAACTAGAAAAGCATACTACCTAGAATAATCTAGAAAGAAGAAGAAAAATGGAGAAACAAACTGAAGGAGCAAAGTCGGTGGAAGTAACCGACATAACCCAATATAAATAGGGGCATACATACTTGCAATGTAATTCAATCTCATGCAATAATAATACTCATATTTTCCAACTTTGCTACCAATTACGTACTACTTCTACTCCAATTTCCTAGCAAAACAAATTATAAAAGGAAATTATTGCGACCTAAGTTTCCTTAAAAAAAACACGGTTTTATTTTTGAATTCAATTTTTTGGATGAGTAAAAACTCTTAATTTAAAAATTAGATCTGGGCAGCTATAATAAAATTTGATAAATTAGAATATAATTAAACAAGGATGAGTGAAGATGAGAGAGAGAGAGGAAGTGTACTTAGCTCCGACTACCGTCGCCGTACACGGAGGAAGAGCAGTGGGCGAAATAGCACCATGAGTCTGATTTTTCTTTGAATAGTATGCTTCACTTTGTTTGAAGAATGATGCTCTTCTTCTACTTAAAATACTCATGGTGCTGCTTTTGACATGAATAGTGATAGGCCTTTCAATTATTGACCAGCTTCTGCAAAAGGGCAGATATTGAATAGTGACCCTGATTACTATGTTAATTTGACCTTTTGACATAATAATTTGATTGCAAAAGCTTTTGCAGAAGTGAATGGTGACACTACCTTTTGACATAATAATTTGATTTTATCATGTCAAAAGGTCAGATATTGAATAGTGACTATCAAGGATATTGAAAGGCCTATCACTATTCACTATTCATGTCAAAGCATCAATATTAGATTTCGTACCTGATGTAATCAAATTATTCAAATACGAAAACCTAGGTTTGAGTGCTCTGGAATTTCTGCAATTGGGAATTCCTTAACTATGAAATTCAGATCAAAGAATTTGCGAAATATAAAATTGAAATTTAAATTCTATGGTAAACTCCCTGAAATGAGTGAAATCAAGACTGCAACATTGAATTTTGACGCAACAATGAAAATACGAAAACCCTAAGTTTGAGGCTCTGCAATTTCTGAAATTAGCCTGCGGAAAAGTCAGATAAAAATTCGTTAAATTCGAAATTCAGATCAAAGAATTTGTGAAATGAGTATGAAATCGAAATTAAAGTTCTATGGTAAACTCCCTGAAATGAGTGAAATCAAGACTGCAACACTGAATTTTGACGCAACAATGAAAATACAATGTAAAGCCTATTTGTTGTATTGAAAAATTATTTTTATTTTTTTAGGTTGATACATTTTATTTTTTGGGATTTTATACTTTGCATTTACTAGCATCCCCACTTTCTTTACCATTCTCTCTTACACTCTCTCCTCTCTTTAACATGTGTGCCTAATATGAACGTTTTAACTAAATAGACGAGGTAATGCAAAGGAAAATGTTTAATTTCCATTATTTTTTTAGCACGGTATTTTATTAACTTAATCCATCTCGGTCAAAGTAGTATAACTTACTCTTTGTTAACACTTGTATTACCACCATGCCACTAGGTGAACTATTGTGTTACCCGCTCGTCTAATATGTAAAATACTAAAAACGTCAAAACACAGTACATTCTAAAATTACAAATGTGTTCATAAATATAGAAAATAAGATAAAAGCCTCTAGTTTCATTATTCTTCACTACTTCAACCACTTAAATTGCATCGATTTCAATCAAAACCCGATTATATCCTAGCCTACTTACAAAATCTACAACTTATTGAACTGCGCCATGGCATCGGTAATCTTAGGGGAGAAATTTTGCACATAGTATTGGATTAGTTTGTTTCACCGTGAGTTTACCCACCAAAAAATGATATGTCGAATAACCTTATATGAAATTTTAAAAAGCTTAGACCGTTTGACATGACCTTTGTTTATACTTGTTTCATTTTATACTTGTTTCATTCTCTATCAGTTTCAACGTTTGAAAAGTTGCACTATTCACTTTCTCAAATTAAACCACTTGTTTATATGTTATGCAAAATATAGTCATATGAGATTCTATATGATTTGTCTCATTTATACTTTCCAAATGTTATATTTTACCTGTTTTTTCCACCTATATATGTATAATAAAAGACAAGGATTGAAATTATATGCATTTACAAGTGTGATGGTCAAAACATTTAAACAAGACTAGGTTAGTTCCCGTGCCATGCACGGTAATTTTCAGTAACCATTATTAACTTATAATTGTAATACTTCGTATCATTCTAATTAGGTTATTTATAAACCAAAAAATATCTGAAAATATAGTTGACAAATTTTGATCAAGACGAAAAAATGTATTAGATATAAAATAATGTGTTGTAAAAATATGAAATAATATATAAAGATTGAAATGTATGAGAAATAAATTTTATTGGTTGTAGGAGATTTGTGATGAATAGTGACGTGTGTAATATTTTAGTTAATGTTCCTCAATTTTAGTATATGTACAGTAGATTATTGACAGAATATTATTATTATTATTTATTATTATTATTATTATTATGACAATTAGTTATCGAAGGGATAATAAATTATACGTTGTTAATTTTCTATAAATACTGATTTTATATGAATACCTTGTAGTATAATTATGAATTCTAATAAATAACTATATAAACCATTTTTAGAAAAATTAATAAATATGATATATTCTTGTAGTGGAATGTACCTTTTTTTTAGCTATAAATATTTGTATTGAAGATATGTCAAAATATGTTAATTTAAGTAATTATATTGTATAAGATTACGAAAGTATTTTTGTATAAGATTTGTTTCCTAAATAATAACATTTTATTTAGCAAAAAAAAAAAAAAATACTAAGGACACACCAGGAGATGACACGTGTCATTGCTGGTGTGTCTTTTAGTATATAGTTATTGATGAGAGCAATGGAAATGATACAAACTTTTTTTTTTCTTTTTGAGGAATTCTATAAACTTTAAAAGTTAACATCCGAAAAATCTTATATAAAATGTCCAATAACTTAATTATATCGGTCTCATCAGGAACACAACACAAAAATACACAATACTTTGTTTTTTCTTTTTAATTTTCATTGAAAATCGTTGGGCAATATTTCCAAATTTTGCCCATAAAAATAGAAATGAAATCTACATTATGAGATGGATCGGAGGAATTATAAAGAAACAATTAATTAATGTCTTGCTACTTAAATAAAAAAAAAATTTACCTCAATGTTGCTTGAAAATATAAGTTCGAGGTTTTGTATCAATTTTGTTTTTTGGAATGTAAAATTATTCGGTACTTATACGAGATTGAATAAGTAACAATCAATTTTGACCGTCAAACAAACATCAATGAGTACATGATATAATAATGCTTAATTACTGACCGTCAAATATTTTATATATTGACCTACATTACTTGCAAAACTTTGATTGTATATGTTTTTTAATTAAAAAACTTTGACTATCTATCAATAGATTAAATCATCTAATGTTAAAGTATATAAATAACTAATATGTTTAAAATACACATTTAGCAAAAAATAAAAGTTTAAATGAGGTGTATATATCATGTAAAAAGTCAAAATGATACAAATAATAAATCATCAAGGGGTTAGGAGTAGTAAATAAAGTAGAGCCAATAAATTATAAAGATCAACCCAATATTTGGATTTTGGACTATTTCCACCAGCACCAACTTTTAAGTTACTTATCTTTTTAATAAAATGTGTGTAATAAACATATCAATGGAATTTAGCTTATTTAATATCAAAATTTCATTTGTATGTTTTTTTTTTTTGGTGTTTTATCCGGGGTTAATAATTCGGATTCGGGAATCAGTTTTGAGTGACGTGGTATATTTCATATGTACATGGGTACATGGTAATGGATGGTGTATTGAATATTGATAATACAAAGTAAATGGCTTGTGTAATTGATTTTAATGACGTGAAACCGTACATCTTAATAATCTACACTTAGCACTTCTTTGTTATAGCTAGCACATTCTAGGAATGCATGCGCATCTTATCTTGTTAGTGCGCATATAATCTAGAATTGCAAGTTATGGTCCATTTATTCTACATATACATATATGTTGCGACTGTTTTTTTTTTTCATACATTTGCAAATAATATATGAGCTTTATCTTGAGTTGGGAAGCTAATTAAGGCTAAATTATGGATAATAATAGCTAATTATTTAAACTTGTTTCCCACACACTTGGGATGCAACTTTAGCCAATTGAGCTTGTTGCACTCCAGAGTTGCACATATTTGCAAATGCCCGCATATGCTTCTTTCCATAGGTTGATAGAGCTCCACAATGTGTCTTATAAGTCTCAACCTACATACAATTAACATTATTTTATCAACATTTTGAAGCACCTACAAATAAGGAATAAATCATGCTTATATATGACTTTGTAGTTTGTATTAGAATACTTTATTGTAGAATTGAAAGTGATTAATGTAAATAAAATGTAAATATAAATCTACCTAATGTATAAATACAACGTAAAGTAACAAAAAGCTAGCTAGAGTAACCAAACAATCTTTGGATTCATGTTATTTCGTGTTCACATAGTATATAATAAATTTTCAAAAACACAAGTATTATATAGGTACTTTAATATACCATCAAAATAGAGTAATTCAAATATATATTCACCATTTTCAAACCTTTGAAATTATCAGAAGAAAAACTACGTTGTACTTAACCAAAAACCTTTCTTGCTACCGCGTACTATTTTTATCTGTCTAGATTAATTCATGCAAAGGTCAAACCATGCAGTTTTTTACAGATAATGTCACACCTAGTGGAAAAGCTTTACATTATTAAACATATTATAATAAACAAACAAAAAAATTGTATATATAAGTCTACGTCATAACTCAAAACATTACATTTTATCATCTCATAAATATAATGGTAAAAAATGAAGCATCGATAATGTGATTTTAGTTAGAAATTTGACAATAGACGATAAAATAAGAACAAAAATAGTGTATAAAGATACATACCAATGTTTTGAAACAATCCCAATCGTCCACAATCGATTGTCCCGTTGATCGGATGGTCTTAATCATCTCATTGCCTTGTTCTTCACCAAAAATAGTTTTTCCAATCTCTTCAAAGGTGCAGTCTACATGCTCCCTATGTGAAAGTGCATCATCCAACTCCTTTTGGGCCTCTTTCCTCTTAATAGATCCTTCTGGTGCTCTTGAAACCTTTTTTTTTATATGATTATTATTATTATTATTATTATTATTTTCAAAAGATCAAAATATGAATACAGTCAATAATACACTAGCTCATATACTTGTATATAAAATAGCTTAATGCTGTTTTTTCCACATTGAAATAGTTAGATGAATGTTTATGTTCTTGTCAGAAAAAAGGAAAAAAAAAAAAAAAAAACAGAAAGATCAATGTTTATGTTGGATACACTATATTGTGTAGTTTGATAAATTAAAACTCTTGGAATATATAAAATTCCCATGTGTAATGATAACTAATTAATATTGTAGGTGCAAACTATAAAACAAACTAAATAAAGTGAGACAAAATGAATAATATATAAAACTCTTGGAATATACAAAATAAAGTATATATATTGGAACAACGGGAATGCTCAACGAATCCATACACAATATATAAAACACCAAATGCAAAAAAAGTCAAATGAGCTAGATGATAAGTTATAAACAATGTGACGAAGAGAGTAGATTAAACAAACCTTTCGCTTTAAATAGAGAATATCAGCCTCATGTTGTTCAACAGGAGTCGAAGATGCTTGATTATTGTGGTTGCCTTTGCCCCCTTTGTTATGGTGTTTATGGCCGGAATCGGTGGTGGTTGAAGACCCTATGTAGAGTGAAAGATGATCCTTACTAAAGTTGACATTACCATATTCCATTACATGAGATCCATGTTCTCCTGCATCTGCTGTTCTTTTCTTTACCTGTATGTATAGATCTAAAGAACAATGCTTATTTTCCATTATACTTGGTATTAGCCTATTAGGTGGACCAAGTCGTCAATGTTGTTTTTTTTTTTTTTTTTTGTTTTTTTTTTTCAACAGAGAATATTAAACACAAAAATTAATATGAAAAGAAATATAAGTGACATCGCGGACATGATTGATTAGGCCACTTTATAAGGACAATTCAAAGTTAAAACAATGATTATGATCCATATTTTCAAAAAGTAGATTATAATGCATCGTTACACTGTTGTATGCGTTATGGTCTTTTCGTATTAGAAATATTGAGCTAATCATTTTCCCTTACAAAAATATACAAGTAATAAAATAAAATGATTAAGCTAATAATTACTCCGTCCTAATTAGCCACCCAAATACTACATAATCTACGGAGTACGAGTTCTTACCACTTGATATTGTTGTTCCACTGTCTCTGACTGGGTATTGTGCATGTCACTGTTGATAATTGTTGAAAAAAACATCAATAAATTAGACTAAAACATAATTAGTCATTATTGACTCATTGGTCATAAGTCATAACTTTGAAATGACAGCATTTCAACATATACTTTACACTTTTCGTCTTTTCGTTTAGATATTTCTAGTTATTTTAAGGAACACACCGTACTATGTAAGGTATACTCAATTTTATGTTTTCCCCGTGTTGACTATGTTACGTATATGTCAGTGATTCATTTCAAAGCTTCCAATTAGGTTGAGCCGTAATTTATAAAATGTGAAGATAGTGACCACGGAGTACAATATATAAATTAATTACCTGTCTTCCATCCAAGCAACACTATACAAGTCACCTAAACATGTATCATATTCTTCAGGAGGACTAGGATCAAAGCCAGGGCAATAAGTTGCCCAGCTATTTTCTTCAGGATTTGATGCCGTAGTCACGTATATGTTCCACTCTTTCGGCAGAAGACCCTCAAATATACTCCCTGCTTCACAAGCTTCTACATATATCACCTACATATTTAATCATATAAACAATCTTATTATTAAAGTTCCAACCAAACTATATATAGTATAAATAAATATGTGTATATAGATTAATTATTTACCATGCTTTTGTATGTTCCCATTTGGTGCTTTTTCTTCAAGGTGTTGATAAAATCTTTCGCATATAGATCATCATCATTTGGCATAGCTAATATGATGCCACACAAGTAAAATACCAATGATGAAAAATAAAAGGTCAGTATGTACAACATAACATATATTCCGTGTTATATAATATAATACTAGTACAAAAGTGACTTACTAAGTACGCCGGGGCTTCCATGGTCGGAATAATAAATAAATATACGATCATTTGGACCGCTATTGATGACTTTGCCACTGCCTCCTTTAATAGCTGTTTTATTTCCAAGTATCGCAGCTAAAAGATTGCTAGTTGTCAAATATTTGCCTGTGTAATCCTACATGATCAAGGTTGATAATATTATACCGTGTGAACAACTCAAAGTAATCAACAAGAATATTTACTTGATAACCTACCAAATTAATTTGACGTAAATTAGAAGTGAAATGAATCAAACCTTAGGAACTCCATTGTAAACATCTCCTCCTTTTGGGTTGTTAATTATAATTCCTTTTCTCGGATTCTCTTCGTTATGAGCTATGTCATCGTACATGAAAACGACGATGTTTTCATCCTTAAGACCATTCTTCTTTAAGATTTGGTATGCATGACATATATCAGCCTGTAAAATCAAATAAAAATCATTCAAATCATGTGTATAGTCAGCCTTATGTGGCACAGTTAATTAATTATCCATCAAATCATTGGGATATTATTTGAAAAAATTACTGAATACGATAAAAAGTGAATGAACCTGGTGTCGATAGTTTCCATACCCCCTCGAACCGGCCACGAGTACAGCCCAATTTGTCCCTTCATCAGCGTTAGATATTGATGAAGTTCCAAAAGTTGATTTGAATGTTTCTTGTGTTAGACGACTCTCGGTAAATTGAATGAGTAAAGCCAAGAGAATGATTAAGATAGGACAGAAGTATTGGTAGTTGAAAGCCATAATAATGAGAACTTTTGATAATAGTGTGATTTCTAGCTAATTATGCCGGAACTTTGGAATGACAAAGTGGAGTATTTATAGTGGTTAGTATATAGACACATTACTTTTATAACGAATTGAAATGCGCATTGATGTGATATTCTATGGAATAGAAGATTCCAATTATTGTTTTTTCTTTAATAATATATTTAATGAAAGATTCCAATTTTGATTGAACAATAGCTAAAGAGAAAATAAATAAATAAATAATATGGAGTAGAATCACTAAATAATTATAGAGAAAATTCAATGAATAAAGATCATTCTTCTTCCTTTTTTTTTTTTTTTTGACAATAAAGATCATTCTTCTTGTCGATGGATCCACTTATTAGCTCATTATATTTTATCTAACATTTTGTATATCTTATGATCTTTTAATCTCATAATTTATTATTTTATATATACATATGTATATAAACCCCCTTAATAGAAAAGAGTTTATTTTAATTAGCTAATTAATTTAAATTCTACAATTTCATTTGTAAATTTTGAAAAATTTCTTAGGAATTCCTCCCCTATGTTATAATGCGATGCTTGAATATTGTAATATTGAATTAAATTGTATACGTCTCTTTCTTTGTAGTCCTTCTATCTCACTAAAATGAGTACATCGATAGATAATGGAGCATGAATCTGTGGTGGTGGTAGTGGTGCATAAAATAAACAATACAAAGTTATTTTAATCGTGGATGATGAGTAGATCTTATTAAGTTTATATTCAATAAACACATTGTTCGAAATGTATCTTGATTTTCGCCAGTTCGCTCAATGATGAAGCTAAATAATGAAATGAAGTAATTTATAAGATGAAGTTCAATTATGTATGTAATTTTCCCTCTATTATATATCCCAACTTAATTAACTTTTTTTTTTTGTCATTGTTTTACATATAAGAGAAACATGTTGCATTTGTTGGAATAATCGTTATAATGTGCAAGGATTATACTTAAGAAGGCAAAAATCACAAAGAGCATGCTAATAATAACAGCAGCAATCATAATCCATTGCATGAATCATAATATGATTCTTTTTCTTCTTCTTTATTTTATTTGAACAAAATCATAATATGATTCTTTTCTGTATTAATAGTATATAATTGCCATAGACATAATTTATCACCTTTGTTTTTTTTTTTTTTTTTTAATAGAGACAGGATTCATTACCTAAATTGTTGATATTCATTCATACTTTTTCAATAGTCTTTTACTTCGTATTTGGTAAATATCTCCCTTATTCAGTTTTTTTTTTATTTCTTTGAATATGACTTAACAATAACTAAAATTCTTAGAAAAACCTGATGATTTATAACCCTGCTCTATATAAGAACCAATCTCAACCCTTTATTACTTTTGATCTAACCATCTAAAATGATCCTTTAGTAATGACAATTCTGTAATTTTGAGAAATTTGTTTTTAGAACATATAAAAGAAATTTAGAACATAGAAAAAAATTTAGAACATAGGTAAAATTTTAGAACATAAGCAGAAACAATTTAGAACATAAGCAGAAAATTTTAAAACATAAGAAAAATAATTTAGAAGATAGCAAAAATTTAGAACATAAGCAAACAAAAAAGTTAGAACATAAGAAAAACAATTTAGAACATAAGTTGAAAAAATAATAAATAATAACATAAGCTGAAAAAAAAAAATTAGAACATAAGAAAAAATTTAGAACATAAGCTGAAAAAATAATTTAGAACATAGGAATAGATTTAGAACATAATCTAAAAAACAATTTAGAACATTGGAAATAATTTGGAACATAAGTAGAAAAAATTTAGAATATAGGAAAAAGTTTAGAACATAAGCTGAAAAAATAATTTTGAATATATAGGGAAAAATTTAAAATATAAGCTGAAAAAATAATTTAGAACATAAGCTGAAAAAATGATTTAGAACATAGTAACAAATTTAGAACATAATCTAAAAAACAATTTAGAACATTGGAAAAAATTTGGAACATAAGTAGAAAAATTTTAGAATATAGGAAAAACTTTAGAACATAAGCAGAAAAAAAATTAGAAAATAGGAAAAAGTTTAGAACATAAGGTAGTGTTCTTACATAAGAAAGGGTTCTTATATAAGGAGGGGTTCTTACTGGATCCCTCCCCTATATATATATATATATAATTAAAGATCACTATGCTTAAATAAAAATTATTGAATTATGCTAAAATAATAATTTTGTTACAATAATAAAGGTCACAAAAGATCAAATTAGTACAATATATTATAAGATGAGATCAGGTTTTAATATAATGGTCACTATGAATAATAATATTCAACGAACGAACTGGCAGTTGGCACTTGGCACGTGTGGAGCTCAGTCCACATTATTACTATCAAGTTCACACAAGTTTTAATAAAAACTATTATGTTACTCGTAGTATTAAGAGCGCTATATTCAAGATAATGTTTATTGCCACGTGAAGATCTGGTTCACAATAAAATGAAATAGTAAAGAAATCATATCAAATATTTATCCACTAAGGCCCTGTTCTCTTCACCTTAAAAAAAATAATATTAAGTAAAAATAATTTCAGTTCAGTAAAAATAAGTTCAGTTCAGTAAAAATAATTTCAGTTCAGTAAAAATAAGTTCAGTTCAGTAAAAATAAGTTTTCTTAAAGAAGAATTATAATAAAAAATCAGTAAAAATAATTTCTGTTCAGTAAAAATAATTTCAGTTCAGTAAAATTAAGTTCAGTTCAGTAAAAATAAGTTCAGTTCAGTAAAAATAATTTCAGTTCAGCAAAATTAAGGTGAATCAAACAGGGCCTAAGAAGGACTAAAATATCTTATTTAACCTAAATTTGAACGTATTGTAAGTCAATCGTACCCACTTAGAAATTAGTGCATGCAATAAAATTTTCAATTTTCATGCTCATAAATCATAATAGAATGACTTCAATAGTGAAGTCTACTCGACAATAAGCAATTTCACACTAATAAAGTAATAATAGCGCAATTTATCATGTGGGGGTACCAAAGTCAAGTCTCTAATTTTGACTATAGTTGATTGGAAGACTTTGAGCTAATGAATGAAATCCAATATTACTAGAAGCCTCATACTTGTATATTGATTGATAAAATTAACGATGATTGTTTTTCTTTATTTTTTTTATTTTTAGGAAATTTTAAAGATGATTGGTATAATAATGTACTGTAATGTTTTACATGGTCCACACGCACAAATTATAACCTTGAGGGACGGCCAGTCGGGGTTATGTAGACCCTTTATCAATTCTCTTTAGTTCCCACTCAAAAGAAAATCATCATTGTGAGAAGTTTTCAAAGTGTTAAAATGTATGTTAATTTTACAACAATGTGCCAATGCTCTAATATTTGAATTTGTATTCGGATTAACTTCTTTACCTTTTTAACTTGTGTAATTTGTATTGCGTATTAAAAGATGTTACTCCATCCTTCCCTAAATTACATTCCTGTTTGTAACATTACACGAGAATTAAGGAGAAAAAAATAAGACAAATAACAATAATGAAATATTTCAATGGGAAATACAAAGCATTAAATGATGTCTTTAAGTAAAACAAAGATAGATTAATGATTAATGATGCCATGTCATCAATCCTTTGCAAAAAAAAAAAAAAAAAAGGACCAATAACATGCTTCTAATTGAAAATTAAGAACCAATCATATTCATTAGGTTAGTTATAGGAAGTATAAACTTGAGAAAAACAGAGAAAATAAGAGTGAGATTAGGATAGTAAGAGTGAGAAAACATTAAATATACCACAGAAAAAAAAAAAAAAAAAAAAAAAAAAAAAAAAAGTTGATTTTGAGATATTTGGAAAAAAAAAACTTACTAAAAATAGAAAGGAGGAATGTAATTTTGAAATACCCAAAATAGAAACTAGAAATGTAATTTAGGAACAGAGAGAGTATATTTTTCTTTTTTCTTTTTTTTTTTTTTTTTTTTGCGAAAATTAAAAGATATGTAATTAAAAGATGTAACATAAATTAGTTAAGGGATGGAAGGTTTTGGGAAAAGGAAATTTTATTATTATTATTATTATTATAATTATAATTATAATTATTATTAAATTTCTCTGTGTGTGTGTGTTTAGAGAGTCACAAGAGCGGGAGTGAGACTCAATCCCAGGATCTCTTGAAATCGGGAGGAAAGCTCTAACCACGTGAGCTATCCCTCACTCTCATGGTATTTTATTATTGTAAAATTAAGGGCCACTTCGAATGCGCTAGGATATAGCTAGAAAGCAAAATGCTCCAGCCAGTGGGTTTGGTAAGCGCCAATGCTATTCGATGTTGCTAATATAAATAGATACTCTAAATTATTTTCTTAATCTTATCTACTATAGCATTTACCACATTGCATGCGATATAATCCATTATAAACCTTATTAATATCTTACCTAATAGTTTGCACTTTTGAAACTTTATTTATAATAGTAATGTGATTACTTTTATTTTTAGACGTAGTAATAAAATATTTTTGGTACTTATATTGGAATTACTCTTGTTAATGATAAGAAATATTATGTGATGTTACTAACTCAAGTGATGTTCAGATTCCATCCTCAATGTTATGTTTCACTTAATTGATATCTTACGATTCTCCCCAAGTGAAAGAAGTACATATAACTTGCAAGTCATGACAATTAACTATAATTTGACCATCTTTTAACTCATTTCTTAATATCGATATAGTAAATAGCCAGAGACTAAATCTGTAATTTGGATTTTTTTTTTTTTTTTTTTTTTTTTTTTTTTTTTTTTTTGTTACAAATGCTTAGTTTGACTACATTAATTATCTATAGGTTTGCAAGTAGTCAAGCTAGATTTTTTCTCACAAACCATATAATTCTCACAGTAGAAAGAAGGTTTTTATTATCACCTTCGCCTTTTCAAGTTTGAAAATATACGTGTATACCATTTTAAGACACAACATTTTAGATCACCATGTGTGATGATATGATTATTATGTATAGATAGAGGAAGTCTTCAACATTACAATTATACTATATAAGAATATAAGTTGTAGATAGATTATATTGTGGTGGATGGTAGTATTTAGATATGGTTGAGTATAATATATAATAGATTGGAAGTGCACGATTACAAGCATGCAGGACAATGGAGCATGGCAGCTTACCAAACCCACTACAACTTGAGTATTGCTCCACCATTACACATACTAGTAGAGTAGTAGTCTTGTTATTGGTACTAGCTACCTAGTTGCTCTTCAATTGCTAATTAGTGGACTCCATTAATAATGTATTGCGTGCTATAAAATTACACTTATTTATACTTAATTACTAGATAACTATTTAAAAAAATATATAAGAAATCTCTATTGACATATACCTCGATCACTATCTTTACAAATTCTTAGGTACATCTGGGCCCTTATTATTAGCACTCTTTTTTAGGTACCTCCGGCGGGAGATTTTTTTTTTTTTTTTTTTTTTTTTTTTTTTTTTTTTAACGCTATGGGAATGTATGTACTTCATTTTGTAAATAGAAAAAGTAAATAAAAAAAAAAAAATCAAGCACAAAGTTTCATATGTGGCTGGACACACTGTTTGATTGGGGAAACTTGATCAAAGGTTACACAATTGGTCAAGGGTACTTGGTCAGGGGCTATCCGATCAGTGTTTAGTGTATGTCAGTTTGGCCACATAGTAAACAAGCTTATTCTTTGAATTGTAAGGATAAACGATATTTCATAATAAATTATCTTATTTTGGATAATGAAGTAGTGAACACACTTGGTTTATTACAAGATTTGATCTTTATTTATTACTCATAGTATATTTTTACTTCAAGAATAATGATTTATTAAATACTCCATATGTAATGTCAATTGATTATTCGGTATATAACATAAAACAAAACACAACATGCAATCTCATTTATAAATTACCGGCAACCTCAATGACAGTGGCGGATCTAGGATTCCAGATTAGGGGTAGCACTAAATGCTAGAAGAAAAAAAAAATACACCTACTAACTTGAAAGTTGAAACTCAAATTAAATTATTTAAACTGGTAATAACACATCAAGTTATTTTTTTTTGCATAATATATTGTAATTCTGTATTTTAAAAAAAAAAGTTGTCATCAAATTTTAAACATCTATAGATTTTGCAATGAGCTGTTATCATGGATAAAATTATGTACATCATATTAGTTATTAAAATACTATTATTGTTGTTAACCATTTTTTTTTATGAGAGTTATTTTTATCTAATGTTTGAACATAAAGTCAAGAAAGTGAAAAGTTATTTGGGGAAGAATCAATTTTCGATGGAAACCATTTATATCTAATCTATTTGAATATAATGTCGAGAAAGAGGAAATTAATTTTGGGGAAAAAAATAATAAATCATTGATATTTTTTAGGAAAAAAAATATATCAAAACAAAAAAAAACAAAGACTTGGAAATGAACTAAAAATTCCTCAAAAAAAAAACTAAAAAGTAGGTGTATTGTGTACATGAAGAGAATCGAACAGCTGACCATTGGGCATTGGGTACAAAAAAAAAACTTTATGCACCTACTTTGATACCACTGAAGCAACCTTAGTTATGCTAAATAATACGCTGGTGTAATTTTTATATTGTGTTTCATAGGAGGATTTTTTGTAGACAATTTTTTTTTTTTTTTTTTTTTTTTTTTTGGGAAGGGGTAGCACGTGTCCCCCCGGGTCACTACGTAGATCCGCCTCTGGAGTCAATGATATGCCTTACATTAGATAGAACATAGAAGTACACTTATTTAATGTTGGCTCGATTTAGGCTAACACAGTATATTACACTAGCTAGTTTGCTACTAAATTAAAGCTAGTGATATTATTTAAGTTTATGCTCTTTTAGAAAATTGTGTTCTTTCAAGAGAAAATCTTGAATTCACATACATCTATATATCAATTGATGAACTTGGCTTGTGTAAATGTCCCACGCTCCTACTTTTTAACCATACTTAATTAGTTTTATTAAATCAATATCAAAAACGTCACACACTAACACATAATGACCTTGATTAGAAATGTTATAATACCTCGATCTGTTTCATATTATTTATAACGATTTGACAATATCTAATTGTTGCAAATTAAATAATATGAAACAGAGGTGGTATAAATCTTGATCACCAAAATAATATTATTGTTTAATAATTTAAAAGATAATAGAGTCTTAATATTAAAAAATAATACTGTATTTAAATGTAGTTGTATGTAAAAAGATTAATTAATACTTTCTCCGTTATTGCAACAAATCAACAATTTCCCGTTAGAAAGTTTTACAAATATTGCATAATTCACTATTTGCACGTTTTCTTTATTTTTTTGTTCTCATCGAATGGATCCCTATCTTTATTCCTCTTCCAATTCTCTTTTTTTTTTAAAAAAAAAATTTGTCCCCTTTCCCATGTCACAATATAGAGAAACGGAGAAAGTATAAAGTAATACTTAAAAAAAGTAATTACATTATTCACACAGTCACACTATTGGCCCCCTTTGCATTCTTTGGAATCTTATGATGTTCTAGCTTGTCTAATTGCATATATTCCGGTATCCATAAGCTCAAATGATTCTAATGTATACAGTAGCTTTCTTTGTCTAACAGCCTATCAAATGTCTATCTTGACAATTTATTACGAGTATAACAACACTTTCCCACTTACGTCGTAATATTGAAGTTATTTCAGTCATGCACTCCGAAATCAAATAGCCGACTAAGGGCCCTCGTAATTAATACCTTTGACTATTAATATATACCGTGTATTGGATAAAGAGTACAAAGACAGGCGATATAGACAACTTTTGTTACGAATATCATAGAATTTGCATCCAAGAGAACTATTAAGACCATCAATTCTTAGTTTCTTACCAAAGGCAAACTATATTTCTTAGGAGATTATAACTTACCTATCAAATCTATGTTGTGCCAAACTCTTCTCATCGTACCATAATTAACGCCATATACAATTTATTTACTAAATACTCAGCTTGTTCTCTTTTTGTTCTTGTTATTTAATATTATTTAATGGATACAGTATATATCAGAGAAAAAAAGGGAGTACAACATTCAATAATAAATGCAAAGTTTTATTTCAAATATGCTCTATATTTTACTACATGTTACTCAGTAATGTTTAAAAATGTCAAATAAACAATTAATTATATTACTCCGTAATGAATAAGATTAACAATTTAACATGGTGGCTTGAAATTTAAAAAAATCTTGATTACAAATACAAGCAATTTTGTGCTTGATGTGTCAACAGCCATGATTCTGACATCATTTTTAAGCATAAGGAGGAGTTTAATTATATGCTAATCTTGTCACATAACTAATTTTTCTTGATTATGATGTGTGGGTTCTCTAATGTTTATTTGTCCTTGAGTAAGAGTGGATGGAATTTTTGTGCGTAACATGCAATGGTTTGATAGGTGGGTCCAAATTGCCCAATATCGGGCTATCGGGCCAAGTTGATAATGATAAGGATAACATTAATGGCCTAATTGGCTTAATCGGGCCCAATGGGCTACTATGCTTGATATTAAGGGTCTGTTCTCATACTATTATTTTCATTTCAGTTCAGTTCAGTTCAGCTCAGCTCTAATAAGTTCAATTCAGTTCAGTTCATCTCTTAATTTCCTTCTCTTATAAAATATTCATTTTAGTTCAGTTTAGTTCAGTTCAGCTCTAATAAGTTCAGTTCAACTGAGTTCAGTCAATAAGAACATACACTAAATCTTGTTCATTCTATATGTTGTAACGGATGTGAGAAAGAACAAATTAATGAATGCAAAACAAATAAATAGCACACACAAATTTACGTGGTTCACCAACAATGTGTTGGCTACGTCCACGGGCAGGTGAGAGAAAAGCTTTATTGATCTTGAGGAAATTCCAGATTACAGATTGATAATGTCAATTATCAATAATAGACTCCACTATGAATAAACCCTAACTAGGATTATATATAGCTTCCTTAAATAAGATAGATAAGTGCATAAAAAAGACCCACGAAACCCTAAGAAATCGTGTGGGCTTCACCGTGCACAAACGGAGAGCTCTCGCTCACCATCGAGCGAGCTATCGCTCATGGTCGAGCGAGCTATCGCTCGCCCCCTATCTCACCTTCGACCTTCACGAGCTACCACGCGAGCTACCGAGCGAGCTATCGCTCGGCCTAGTCGAACCAAAACTGCCTTCGTGAGCTATAGCTCACTCGCATAGGAGCTATAGCTCCAATATCGTCGCAACTCCATATGCTTCCGAAACTACCGAGCTACCTCTCGAGCTATAGCTCGCTGCTCCTAAACCCAAATTCAAGGCATATTTCAACAATCTCCACCTTGACTTGAATCCTCTCACAAAACCAGATAACCAGACGCATTGATCACAATGCCCAGATTCTCCCTGCAACCAGACTTGTCCCGAATGACAACCAGACCAGATTAGTCCCGTAGGACTCCAGATTAGCTCCGTAGAGCTCCAGATTAGCCCCTAAGGGCTACTAACAATCTCGAATATTGAGCAAGTTCAAACAGTGTTCAAACTTACTCCGCGAAACCGGCTTGGTGAACATATCAGCAGGATTATCGGCAGTACCTACCTTCTTCACCTTAATTCTCGTCTCAGTTCGTAGAAAATGATACCTGACATCAATGTGTTTAGTTCTCTCATGATGCACTTGATCCTTAGCCAAACATATTGCACTCAAACTGTCACAATATACTATCGCTTGATCATGATGTAGACCCAGATCACTAACTAGTCCCTTTAACCAGATTCCCTCTTTGGATGCTTCTGTTAAGGCCATGTACTTAGCTTCAGTAGTAGACAAAGTCACTGAAGGTTGCAAAGTAGCTTTCCAACTAACAACAGAACCACCAAGAGTAAACACATAACCAGTCATAGACCTTTTACCATCAACATCCCCAGCATAATCAAAATCCGAATAGCCTGTAACTAAACATGCCACATCATTACCATAAATGAGACTAACATCAGACGTACCCCTTAGGTAACGAAAAATCCTCTTGACTGCTTGCCAATGTTCCTTACCAGGATCAATCATGAACCTACTAACAACACTGACTGCTTGTGCAAGATCCGGCCTAGTGCAAACCATAGCATACATCAAACTCCCTACTGCACTAGCATAGGGAACCCGAGACATGTACTCCTTCTCCTCAGCAGACTTTGGTGCAAAAGCAACCGACAAGTGACAATTGGCCGCGCTTGGAGTATCTATAGGCTTCGCTGTTGACATGCCAAACTTTGACAATATCTTCTCAATGTAGCCTTTCTGCGATAAGAAAAGTTTCTTTTGAGCCCTATCCCTATAAATCTCCATGCCTAATATCTTTCGAGCCGCACCCAAATCCTTCATTTCAAACTCGGCACTGAGAAGACCCTTCAATTTCTGAATATCAGACTTGTTCTTCGCTGCTATCAACATATCATCTACATATAGAACTAAGTAGATGTAAGACCCATCTGTCAACTTGTTATGGTATACACAACAATCATACGGATTCCTGTTGTAGCCTAGCTCCATCATGTAGCTATCAAACCTCTTGTACCATTGCCTAGGAGAATGCTTTAGCCCATACAAGGACTTCTTCAACTTGCAAACATGGTCTTCTTTTTCTGGAACTTGGAAACCATCTGGTTGGGTCATATATATATCCTCTTCCAACTCTCCATGTAGAAAAGCTGTTTTCACATCTAATTGCTCAAGCTCCAAATCCTGATGTGCAACTATTGCTAGTAGCACCCTGATGGAAGTGTGTCTGACCACAGGTGAGAAGATCTCGTTGTAGTCTATCCCCTCTCTTTGAGTGAACCCTCTTGTAACTACTCGAGCCTTATACTTGATCCCTTCCGCAGGTGTCATCCCCTCCTTTTTCTTGAAAATCCATTTACAAGTAACAATTTTTCTCCCTGAAGGCCTAGGAACAAGATCTCAAGTCTTATTCTTATGAAGTGACTCCATCTCATCTCTCATTGCAGCAAGCCAATGGGTAGATTCCGCACATGTAACTGCTTCCTTGTAGGTAGATGGCTCATATACATCCACCTCTTCGGCAACCTGTAGTGCATAAACCACCATATCTTCAAAACCAAATCTATCAGGAGGTTTTCCAAAATTCGCCCTTTTAGAACGTTCCAAAGCTAGACTAGGCTTGTTCAATTTTGGCGTTGATGATTCTGGTGCTTCAGTATTTTCGTGTTGAACATCTTTTTCTTGTACCTCATCACTTTCATCATGAGTGACTTGCTGCTCCACCTGTTTGTCAACACTACCACTATCTGATACAACTATGGACTGAACATTAGAGTTAAACATAGAATTTTCATCAAAGACTACATTTCTACTAAGTATAACTCTACTTTCCGAGGGAGACCAAATCTTATAACCTTTAACCCCATCGCCATACCCTACAAATACTCCCTTTTTAGCCCTTGGCTCTAATTTACCCTCATTAACATGATAATAAACATTGCAACCAAAAGCTCTCATTTTTTAATAATCTGCAGGCTTACCAGACCACACCTCATAGGGTGTTTTGAGGTTAATTCCAGAGTGCAGTCCACGGTTGATCAGATAACATGCCGTACTAACGGCTTCTGCCCAAAACTTTCTGGTCAATCCAGCATTAGAGAGCATGCACCGAACTCTCTCCAAAAGTGTCTGATTCATTCGTTCTGCTACACCATTTTGCTGTGGTGTATCTCTGACGGTACGATGCCTAGCGATCCCCTCATTCTTGCAGAACTCATCGAACTCAAACCAACAAAATTCTAGACCATTATCAGTTCGTAGCTTCTTGATCTTCTTCCCAGTTTGATTCTCCACTAACGACTTCCACTGCTTAAAATTCTTGAAAGCTTCATTTTTAAACCTCATTATGATCACCCAAGTCATCCTTGAAAAATCATCAATGAATGATACAAAATACCTGTGACCTCCCAATGACTCAACACGTGAAGGACCCCAACAATCGGAGTGGATATAATCAAGAGTACCTTTAGTTCTATGAATACCTTTGGGGAACTTGCTGCGATGTAGTTTCCCAAAGACACAATGCTCACAGAAATCAAGGTTTGTGACCTTGTGGCCACCTAGAAGACCAGCCTTCGAGAGGATTTGCATTCCTCTCTCACTTATATGCCCAAGCCTAATGTGCCATAACTTGGTCATATCATCCTTCTGAACCTCAGATGAAGCAGCAACAGCAACTGAACCTGATAAAGTGGAGCCCTGTAGGAAATACAAAGTACCACGCTTGACACCCTTTAGAATCACATCCGAACCCTTGTAGACATCAGAACTCCACCTTTACCCCTGAAACTGAAACCCTTATTGTCTAGTGCACTAAGTGAAATCAGATTCTTAGTCATTTGTGGAACATGTCTAACATCGTTCAATATGTGAAACGTACCATCATGTGTCCGGATCTTGATAGAGCCAATCCCAATTGCCTTGCACACTGCGCTATTAGCCATTGAAATATTTCCTCCATCTACCTGCTCATAGGTAGTAAACCACTCTCTATGAGGACATATATGATACGATGACCCAGAATCAAGAACCCACACATCATTGTGATATGTATGTTCACCCGCAACTAAAGCAATGTCATACTCAGAATTCGAATCCTCTTCTGCTAAAGCAGCAGATACAGATTTATCCTGCTGTTTCTTCTTGGGACATTCTCTCTTCCGATGCCCCTTCTCTTTACAGTAATTACAGACATCAGTTTGCTTAGGACCCCCTTTGGATTTTTCGGGCTTCTTAGCCTTCTTCTTCCCGGAATTTCCATGTCCCTTTCCACCACTGGCCATTAATCCAGAGGCTTGATTGTCTGTATTTGTACTACCAGATGCCTTATGGCGTAATTCCCTAGTATGAAGAGATGATCTAACCTCTTCTAGGGACACAGTATCTTTACCAACAATAAAAGATTGCACAAAATTTTCATACGACAAAGGTAAAGAAATTAACAGAATTAAAGCAGCATCCTCATCATCAACCTTAACATCAATATACGCAAATCTAGCAAAATCGTATTTAATTGATCTAGGTGATCTCTAAGAGGTGTACCTTCATTCATTCGCAGACTGAATAGACGTTGCTTCAATAGCAACTTATTTGTTAGAGACTTTGTCATGTACAAACTCTCCAATTTCAACCACAGACCTGATACGGTTTCCTCCTCCGCAACCTCGGTAATGATATCGTCTGCAAGACACAACATGATTGTTGAATGTGCCTTCTCCTCCAGAATGGCCATCTCAGCGGTATCCAGACCCGGTGACTTCTTTGTCGATGGTGTCTCAGCGCCATCTGAACCCGATGACTTCTTTGCCAATGGTGCCCATAACCCTTGTTGTTTCAACAACGCTCGCATCTTGGTTTGCCATAAACTAAAGCTATTCCTCCCCGTGAATTTATCAATTTTCACATTCATACCAGACATCTCTCCCACTCAAATCGAAACTGAGCTCTTGATACCACTTGTTGTAACGGATGTGAGAAAGAACAAATTAATGAATGCAAAACAAATAAATAGCACACACAGATTTACGTGGTTCACCAACAATGTGTTGGCTACATCCACGGGCAGGCGAGAGAAAAGCTTTATTGATCTTGAGGAAATTCCAGATTACAGATTGATAATGTCAATTATCAATAATAGACTCCACTATGAATAAACCCTAACTAGGATTATATATAGCTTCCCTAAATAAGATAGATAAGTGCATAAAAAAGACCCACGAAACCCTAAGAAATCGTGTGGGCTTCACCGTGCACAAACGGAGAGCTCTCGCTCACCATCGAGCGAGCTATCGCTCGGACCCCAGTCGAGCTATCGCTCATGGTCGAGCGAGCTATCGCTCGCCCCCTGTCTCACCTTCGACCTTCACAAGCTACCACGCGAGCTACCGAGCGAGCTATCGCTCGGCCTAGTCGAACCAAAACTGCCTTCGGAGCTATAGCTCACTCGCATAGGAGCTATAGCTCCAATTTCGTCGCAACTCCATATGCTTCCGAAACTATCGAGCTACCTCTCGAGCTATAGCTCGCTGCTCCTAAACCCAAATTCAAGGCATATTTCAACACTATAAAATTAGAAAAACTTATAGATTGGAAAAATACAAGTTGATAAGCCTAATAAACCAGTATTGTTTATCAAGAGGGGTGTAATTTAGAATGAAAAAGATAAAACTGCTAACACTCGTACACCCCTATAACAGCTAATGAGAGTAGCGATTTTCCTTTTTTTAAAAAAAAAAAAAAAAAAAAAAAAAAAAAAAAAAAAAAAAAAAAAACTAAAATATGCCATATTAGTATATTACCCTTTTGTTTATCACGCTTATTCTATTTACAAGCATGTTGTCATGTTGTTTACAAAACTCAACGTACGTCAAATCCTTCAACACTTACTGTTAAATGATATTGAAGTATAACATTGAGAAAATAAGAGAGATAATTAATATTCACAAAAATAAATATGAAAAGAGGCTAGAGAGAGTTAAACACTTAAACTTAAACATGTGCTATAACACTATGGGGCTATTTTCTTCTAATGTCACACGTGTATGCCTGTATGGTTATCAAATGGAATCCCCTTAAACTTGTAAAATAGATTATTTTTTTTTTCTATTTATTACGGGTGCGACTTTAAATCATATTTAACAAATGCTGACAATACAATAAAGCTATCGAATCTATTGCATGATATTGGTTTTTTTGGTTAACTTTACTTGTTTATGATAAATTTTAATTTATTGAAATTTGCAAGTTGAGGAGAATATAGAGTCTTGGTCATCTAATTCAGTTCACTTCAAATTGCCAATCATGCACCAAGACGAGAAACAAAAATTTGTAAGAGTTGTGAAGACGTTTGTGTATGAATTATAATAGCATAAGTTAAACATGGCCCATGAAAATTACTCCATAGTCCATAGATTCTCAAGTTGTCCTTGTAACTTGCAATATTCAAAATTTGTGTCACATTTTGATTGCAGATTCCGTAATCGTAAACACCATTAGTTCAAGTGTTTATAAAGTTTTGCTAACCGTCAATTCACTAATTCAATCAAATGCTCCAACACAAATTATTGATGATGCTTAAGGGATTGACCTATATGCATTTATGTATGAACAATAATACACGCAAATGTCTCACAATCTCTAATCGGCCGGATAATATTATTCTGCTTTATGCTAAAAATAATATATCACATTTCTTGTAGTTCAATCTATGATGCTTTGTTATAATTCACTTTTGATTGTGAACTTTCACGGATTAAACTTTTATGGGTTTTTTTTTTTTTTCATTATTAATTTTTAAATTTAACTGTCACCTTTAAAGACAAAGTAAAATTTAATCAAAACTATGCTTTTGGGATATGCTTCTCAAATTTTGGACATGGGGATAATATTTCATACAAATCGATTTTCCATTCATCTTGTCACCAAATACTGCAATATATTCAACTTATTATATAACAAAAACAAAGTAACAATTAAAAATCTAGATTTAGATTCGTAACCAAACCAAGCAATTTATCATCCGCAACGTGTTTTTGTGTGGGTGTGGCCGGCTATCACACTGAAACACTAACAGGGTAACTACCACCCTTGACTGACCAAGTAAACCCTGACCAATCGAGTAACCCTTGACCGATCGGATAGCTCTTAACCAAGTAACTCCTGCTACATGATGTGGCCAACTGGCCAACCACATATAAAATTTTGTGTATCATTCGACGTACTGAACAAACAAATGACCTTTTTTTTTTTTTTTTTTTTTTGAAATTACCACTTGAAATGCACGATTCACGATTGTAAGGTTTAAGTAAAACAAGATAAATCATAAAAAAAAAAAAAAAAATTAAATACTTGTACAAGATAAATCATAAAAGTAAAGGTCTAAACTAAAGAGTCTGAAAACTCCAAATTGGGCCTATTATACCAATTGGGCAAATCTTATTTTAATTGGACAATTAGGTTTATCTTGTTCATTGGAGGCCCAAATTTTCAAAATTAAATTCCACTATAATAAAGAAAAAACCAGCGACTCAAAAGCCGCGATTCAGTGAGTCGACACTCGCGAGCTCCTCAAACCCCAATTCACCGCCATAAAACTCTCAACAAATCACTCACAAAACCCTCTTAATCGTCGATTAAACGGAGAATTTAATACACCCAGAAAGAGAAATTCCTCCAATTTCCAGAATTTTCTGCTGCAAATCAAGGTTCTTTTGCAGTTTTGCTGAACCTGTTTATTTCCCCTTTAATCGTCAATTTTTCTATTAGCATTTGCAATTCTTAAGCTTTAATTTTCTGTTTAAATTAATGGGGTTGATACGCATTTTAGTTTCCTTGATTTTATTCTGTCCTTGTTGATTTCTATCTTCTTCTAAAAAAAATTTTGATGATGGATGTTCTATTGTTCTTGTTAAATTGCAATCGGTTTGTAATAGTCATCGAAATTTTTTGTTCTGGGTTGGTGGGTTTATATATTTGTGTATATGTTTGGTTATTACTTTGATTTTTCCAATTTCCCATTTTATTTTTATGCATGGTTTGAGTGAACTTTACATTGTTGATTAAGTTGATAACTTTAATCAGGCAATAGTTTCCCTATTATGAAGGACTGATATGCATACAATGCTTCACTTCTTAAGCAGATTATTTCGTGGTCATTGTTGGTGGGGTTTTGGGGGTTGGGGGAGTGGGGGTATGGGTTAAGAATTGTGAAATGTAACTATTGTGCTAATGTTTGTTAATGATGATTTGAGAAGATTTCGGGGTTTGGATTGAATGATGTCGTATGTTTGCCCAATGTTTGATGTGGATTGTTATTCCCTGTTTAGGTTAAATGGAGAGCATATTAGATACTATCGATGAAGAGCTGAGCTTTGAAGATGGCGAAGATGTGGAGATGATGGATATTGAAGAAGGAGAAGTAGTGGATGGGCATATATCAGGGGAAACTAGTGACATAAATGATAAGGAAGTAAAGACGGTTACACAGAGTGAAAATCTTCAACCGGCGACGAATACAGGCAAGAGGAGGAAGAAGAAAAAGAAGAATAAGAAAAAGAAATTCGTACCCCAATCAGATGTCATTAACATTGACAGGTTTCATTTTTTTTCCTCCAACCCATGTGTTAATTAGTGTATAGCTTCCTTGCCCTTTAACTGATTTCAAATCATTTTATTAGGCAAATGTTTCTCGCTTTGATTAGGATCCCTTTTTCATGCCCTCAGATTGTATGAAGTACATTGTTAGCTGCATTGTCAATTTGGTATTTCGCTTGTCATTTGTGAATAGGTTTATATGAGAAATGCAATGGTATGAACCCAAACTAGTTTTTGATGCATCACCAAGCTTCAATTTGGGTTTCATTTCCAATTTTATACTTTTTGGCTCCCCTAAGCTCTATTAATAATTTATGGGCCTTTGTTATGGCTGTGATTTCATGCTATTTTGTGTTGGCATATGCATGTCACTTCCAATTCATATCTGTTTTTTTTTTTTTTTTTTTTTTTTTTTTTTTTTTTTTTTTGCATGATAGCATAATTATCGTTGAGAGAAGATGCTTTTATCTGACAAAATTTTAAATGATGATTTTCATGTATTGTCTACAGGTTTGTTGTGGATGTCTGTAAGAGGTTAAGAGAGCGAAAGTCATATCTGGTGTATACTGCCATTGGTGTTCTGGGAATACCTGCTATTAGGGATCTTGTTAAAGAGGTAATCCTGACCTTAAATCTTCTTATATAAGTTTCTGATATCTTTGTTGTTTGTGCTGACGGGGTCGTCTTTCTACCTTATATGTACTCCTTATGAATTTACAATGAAAAGCTGTATGGTCTGTATTTACATTTGAGTGCTCTGCATTGATTGCATACATTTGCCTGTTGATGCATCATGGATTTTGATGCTTTATGATTGTTGTTTCTGATCACCTTTTCATTTAGGGTCGATCTGGACAACACTTATTGACTGCTGTTGACCATGTGTTAACTACCACAGTTTATTATGGCTATTGTCATTGGATGTATGACTTTCTCTGATGCTTTTGCTGACAAATTTGCTTCTCTTTAAGTCTTTAGTGCCACTCTTTGTTCATCTCATTTGTGATTATTTTCACCTCCCTTCATAGCTGTTACTTAAGGTGTACAAACAGAAAGTCTGACTGAGTTTGCCTCTTGCACTACCAGAGCGGCTCTACTAACCCGTTATATCTGCGTCACTCACTCAGTAACTCAGGATCCAGGAGGCTGCCCTTTATTTTTCTTTTTCAGAAATTCAATGAGTTGCTTGACTTGCTTCTTGATCAGTCTACCTCGTTTTGTTTATATTATAGGTTGAGAATTTACCTTAATTTGAAAATGGCCTGGCAGACCTAATGTTACTTCAATTTAAAAGGTGAGACAGATAAGGATTTTCCAGACAACCCTGAGACGTATGGGTTCAACAGTTTTTTCTAAGTTTCTGATGCTTTATGTTGTTTTCCGACCTTTGCAGATATGTTAAGTGGAAGCTTATTACTTCTTTCAATTGTTCAGATATCTGTGCTGAGATATCCTCTGGGTGATTGACTTTGCGCTTTGCTACTAATGTAGGTCTATCATCTATATTACAAGCTGATGAGCCTTTCACAGAGCTTGCAATTATGCTTCTTACATACAAAAACTTAAATTAAACTTGTTGAGGTTTAATCTATTTTCCGTAGATTTGATGCTAGATATGTTGACTGCTTGACACACTCATTCACCTAATTTGTACTCAACTTGGGGACTCTTAGGAATGTGCAATTTTTGAGTTGGAACAGGATTATTAGAACCACCTCCCCTGGAAAGTGAATTCTCTCATTTATCCAATTTCAATTCTTGTTCTGCCTTCTCTCTATGGCATAAAAAAAATAAAAATAAAAATAAAAATAAAAATAAAAATAAAATAAAAAAATAAATCCTAATTTAGTCATGAAGGAATTCTGTTCTCTTTTTAATTCTTTTATTTAAAAAAAAAAACAAAAAAATCTTGAAGAGCTTCTATGTGATGCAGATTAGGTAATAATTGTCTATGTCATGCATTGGCTTGATGGTTTTTGTTTGCAATCTATGTTGTATGGTTGATTTGTAATATATTTAACCAATTTAATCTTGAACATTTTGTTTGCTTCCCATCTATATATATAATCTTTTCTTCCACCGATCCCTAATTTATATTAAGTGATTTAATGTTTGTGCGTTGTGTTTGTCTTGTTTAGTTTACTATATTTATTATCCTTGATTCGTTTTTAGAAAAACTTCATTATTCAGATTATAGAGTTTAACCTTACTATGATGCTCTTTTCTTCCCCTTTAAAAACTGCTATGTAATTTTCTGCATCATTTTTTTAATTTTTTTTTCTGTCTGTAGCTTGGCCATTCTATGTTCCTTTTCCCTCTTTAAAATAAATTATTGTTCATATTCTTAATAGCACGTGTGAATTGCAGGTAGAAGCTGTCCAAGTTTGTGGAGGTCAGAAGACTGTTCTAGGTGATCGATATAGGTCTGGTGGAGGGGTATTATGGAATATACTTAAGGCACGAGACCCCAATGCCTATAAGGAGATAATGAAGAAAGGAAGGGACTTTGAGGTATGTTTTTGGTCATCCTTTATAAATACTTTCCTGTTCTGCCAGTTGATGTTTTCATTCCTGCAGCAAATATAGTGTGTCTTGAAATGGACTTCCAGGTTAAGAAGTGTGATATGTTTTCATGCATATCATAGGGGCATTTGGATATTAAAATAAGGGAATCTTTGGGTTATTGTGCCTGTGATATGTCAATATTTGCAAATCACAGTTAAATTCTTGAAGTTTCCTTGTCCTGAATGCTTGAAGTGAATCTGCCCCTTTTCTATGTTGATACATGCTTAGTTGGCCCCCTTGTTTCGAGAGTGAAGTCATTGAAGCGTAGATGGATTCTTGTTGAAATAAAGGAAATTTAACATTCGTTCTTACAAAGATCTAAGCATAATAACTCTCCTGCACTGTATAAATCTGAAAACTAGACATATCTCATAATCAAGCAAGCCAAACTATATAATCATCTGGTAAATTTGGAGAAACAGTAGTACAATACCCTATCTTTCTTGTCATCGTCTCATCTAGTAAGTCACTGTGTTTCTGGTACCTTCTGATTGTCAATGCCAATGGAAATGGTTCTTGTGGATTTGGCTATTGTTTAAAATTATTTGATTGATTTTGTTAGCCAACTTGGTTCATAGAATACTTTACATGAATATTTTTTTGCTAGCTGTTTTGTAACTCTGATTTATAGTTCCAGTTACATGCTATCTTAAAATCTTCTGTTATTATTATTATCTTTTCTTTTCTGCTAACCTAACCAACTTTCTGCAATACCAAATACTTCATGTTTATTGGACTTAAGGCTTTCTTTTGAAGTTTACTTCTAGTTCATATTAATCATATCCTCCTTTAGATGTGCAATACCTGGGTTTCTTGAAACAACTATGGTCTTTTAGGTAGGTCAAGGTCTCAAGGATGTATTCTACTCCTTGTAGTAGCTCTGGACATAGAGAATAATCACGTCTGAGCTTAGTAATAGGAGCTGTCAAGCTCCAAACAACCATGAAGTTGGTGGTTAGGTTGGGGAGTTGTTGGGCTTGGGCACTTACACCTTATTTTGGACACCTCTCCTTTTCAGTCTCATGTTCTTTTGATCTCATGTCATACTTTTAACAGATTACTGATTTTCTAGTTATAAAAATTGCTGTATCCAAGTTAGTTATATTGTACAATAGGAAGTTTTGGGGAATAAGAAAAGGCACAAAAAGGAGTTGTGACTTGTGAGTCTTGATGTTTGTTGAAACTCTACTATCTACGCAAGAAAAAAACAGAAGAATAACCATATTTGTTACTACATTACAATCTATTCAGAAACTAGATCCTTTTCTTGAGTAAGAAAGTTCAGGGTACATCCATACTCTTTAAGCTGTCTAATTCTGATATGACTCCGCTGCCTTGTTATTATCAAGTTGGCAAGTCCCTTCCTATGTATGTGTTTCTTGTCTCATTCATCTTGTGCTTAATATTTTGCAGAAACAATTTAGGCGACCGAGTGTCCAACCACCTAGTGCTTCAGATGCAATCACTAGTAAGCCAGTGGCTAGCACTTCAGACAATGACTGTGAGATAGAAACCTCAGTGCAAGAACAGTTACCGCAGCCCAGTGCTGGAGAGAAACGAGTGCCTGTACATGAAAGGATTAGGGTGCCTGTGTCATATGATGATCTGCCTGTAGAGGAGCCAGCAATTGACCAATCATCCTGAAACAATGTGGACATCTGCCTGTAGAGGAGCCAGCAACTGACCAATCATCTTGAAACAATGTGGACATGTTTTTGGCTAGCAATGGAGAGTTGAGATCTTTTGTGGTCTTCCTCTTCAAACTTCAATTCAAAGAGAGGATCTGAGATCAAGTTTTGGTAACGAATCGTTTTAAATATTTTTTCCCTCTCTAATAGTCAATGACTTGTTTGATGCCAATTATTGTCCACATTATGCTTAATTCAGGGTATTTCGCCCATTCTAATTAATAACTTTATATGTATACTCTTTTAATTATAAGTTTCATGTTCCGGTTGAAAACAGACTTTCAGATCACAAACTTATCAGTATTTACAGTAACCATTACCATGGTGAATATCTCCTGGGATTATCAGATTGAAGAGCATATTTGACCCGATAGCTAATAGAATATACTCTTCCTGAAACCGAGTCAAACTGGCTTGCTACCTAAAAATGGACAAAATTTATACGACTAGCTCATTTGCCATATTAAACTTTTATTTATAGTATCCACAGATGGTTTTCTTATCGTAAAATGAAAAATATGTACTGTGTGTTACAACTCACAAATAATCGTGCAAGTAGCTAGTAGCTCATCAAAAGGTGGGTGTAAATGACCTAAAAGTACAATAAACGGATACATCTTTTTTTGTTCATAATCCATTTATAAGCACATACATGTTCTTTTTCCTGCCACGGCTACAGCCTACAAGAACAGGCAGATGGCCGTGCAGTCATCAGGCCTTGCTGATGGAAACTTTTGTGACCATGCTGCACGAGCTCTATACGTAACTGCTGCTGCGGCTGCATCTTTGTTTCCTGCTGACCACACAACTGAGACAACTTCCTCGTTGCTTAGCACATCCCACACCTGTATATTGCAGGTTGAACACAAGGCTATTAGAAACTGAGAAATTAATGACAGAAAAGCAAGAAATATTGACCCTTGAAATGAACATTTTAAGCAAAAATCAGCAGTTAGAAACTTAGAAGTTAGAACTGACGAAGTAAATCCTCCAAGATAAACTGCAACTTACCCCATCGCTAGCCAGCACAAGGAAGTGATCCTCTGAATTTAATCGGTACTGAGAAACCTCAGGAATGGCAATTAACCCATAGGGCTTCATATTGAGGTCCCCAAAAGCTCGAGACATGGCAAGGCCTGGGATGTTCTCTTCAGGTTGCCATATTCGTGTGATGTGTGCTTCATCCTCTAGAGAAAACACCCGGCCTTCAGATTCTCTAATCCGATCAGCTTCAGCTGCATGACAAATAGAAATATTGAGAAAGTATTAAGGGAGAAATTTTCTGTTTGATCATAGAGCATTGCAAGAACTCAAAAAAAATAAAAAAATAAAAAAATAAAAAAAATATTGACAGAGATACATATAAACAGGATTCTTCACCAGGTACATCAGGCTTCAGATCCACTGTCAACTGAGTAGCTTGGACACCAAATTCAGTTATTGTTCCCAATACAGCTCGGGAATCTCCAAGATTAGCGATAACAAGATGTGCACCCTGCTCACAATACCGGCCTTTTTAGTTAAAATTTCATAATTCGGATAGTGCAGTAACAAGAGAAGATCCTACATCGTTGTTAGTTGTTCATACCTGTTTGATGACAACCACAGCAGTAGCTCCGCTGTGAGTAGAGTCCACACCCTCAAACTGCCTGAGCTGCTCATCCATTGCCTCGAAAGAACTAACAACACAAGCCTCTTCCCATTCCAAAGATGATCTATGGTTTAGCAGTAATGCAGGTAGCTGGTTTCTTATAAACATGCTCACTTTATGTCCATATCTTCCATGCCCGTCGAAAAGAGCACACAACACCCCATCCTCTGTATTACCGTACCCCTTTTATAGACAATGGTATACCAAAGTAAGCACAAAACACAACCCCTTAACTAACACATTTCATATTATAAGGTGATACTTTGTACAATATTGTGTTCATCACCTTATCTTATTGAGTTATAGTTATTGTTATAACATGTTACATTTTCTTTTATCATAATTTCAGTGCATTACAAATCAAACCAACATACCAATTAAATTAAAACATGCACGTTATATATGCACGAGATTTTAATGATCAAAGATGTGTATTTAATAGAAAACGCAATTTAATTCAAACCTCATGGAGAATAGCAGCATCTTGATTTAAACCTTTGGCTCCTCGTCGAGAGTGGACAGTTTCAACCTTAGGGCCTCTTTCAACAATGTGCAAGCAAGTTTCATGAAAGCCATTTTCATGCACTTGAATATTTGAAGATATACAAGATATGCAATTTCCCATTTCTTAATTAGATTCTAGAATCTATTTTACTTTGAATGAGGTGTTTCTTTTTTGTATTTTTTTCTTTGAATGCTGAGGTATCTTATTATACTTGTTAAACTTGTATAGTTAAATTTGATGTTTCTTCATATAATAAGCTCCTCCAAAGTCTAAAATATTGTTGCTGAATTGCGGTCCAATTACTTGTATGATATTAATACATAAATTAATGCAATAATTTCAATTTAAAAAGTATTGTTAATTAGCTAGAAGTATTATTTTAGATCACCTTTAGAATCTTCTGAGAGGGCATATCAAAGTGATTGAACTGTACATCTATTGGATTCACATTTGCATCTCTAATACAAGTAATTTAAATAATTATAGTTAAAACATATGAAAAAAAAGAATGAATCTACGACTTTAATGAAATTATAAAAATTTGCTTATACATAGAGAATTAATCCAATAACACTTTATTTATTGAGTATAGTTGTATTTCCTCTATCATCATATCTAGTTTTAGTGATTATATAATTCTATCATGTATGTCAATTGACTGACCAGTCATTTCAAAGGCTCGAACTTATAATCTCAAAGTCACAATGTGAGCTCTCTATTTTAACCAATCTTACATGGTATCTATATCATTATATGTAAGCATGAGACCATTCACTATTTCAAAACTTTGAGTTAGCAATTCAACTCTCAAATAATTAAATAACACTAGTTCATATATTGCAACTTGACTTCGCGTGTGAGATTACATCATATACCAGTTAGATTCAAGTGTACAATTTGACAAAAGCAACAAAAAATATAAAAAAAAATAAAAATAATCTAAGTCTTTGTAAAGCAAACTAATGCAACTGTTCTTTCCATGTTGTCTTCGAGCATTACCAATCCTTAGGTGCATGTATATTTCAACACATTGGAATTAACTTTATGTAGTGGTGTATTGCTTGAGAATTGGGAATTTCAACACCTTCAAACGTAGTTCTATATTGTGATTTTTTTAATTAATTTGAATGTTTTTAAAGTTTGTCATTTGTTAAATTTGCCTATGTCATCTAATAATTTTGTTGTGTAGACGTTCTTGCATGTTTCATATATACTTCACTTAAAGATAATTTAGCACATACAATTGTATTTCATCATTGCAATTTTTTTATTTTTATTTTTTAAAAAACTTTGCAGTATAAACTAAGGGTCTGTTCTCATTTACTGAACTGAACTGAGCTGAACTGAGTTGAAATGAGCTGAACTGAATTGTTTATGAGAGAAAGAAATTAGGAATTGAACTGAAATGAAATTAAGTTTAAGAGAACATACCCTAACCTTGCTTTAATTTTTGGAACCAACCTTGAGCCTTTCTTAAATTAGCCCCGAATTTATATTTATTTTTCAATAAATTGCATTGAAAATATTAATTTATAATGATATTGCAAAATCTTTTAATTTTTATTTGAATATAGGTTGACTGAGGTATCTCTTTAATCTTTATACTTGAATGCCAATCAAATTTAAAGTTAGCCACAAATTAAGCTCCTTATGCTGGAAGTATTATTTAATTTATATAACCTATAGATTCTTTTGAAAAGGCATATAGGGTCATTGTACGTTTATTGGATTCACTTCTCTTACTAATTTAAAATTATGAAAATGAGCGAGTATTTTTGACTTTGGTTATAATTAACTTTAACTTATTGTTTGAGAAACTTGCATATCCTCTGTACGAATATATTTGTCGTATTGCTAGTTTGTGTACACACTATCTACGCTATTGAAAATATAAAATTTTGGAATGAATCGGAGTATCATTTAGTTAGTTTAAATTAGCAAATGTGGGACTTGAAAGCTCACCTCACTAGTTTAAGGAGGTTCTATCCCAAATTCATATGGCAATATGGATAGCTTTTTAGCCACATATATTATAACTCTCTCTTATTTAATCAATGTGGACACTTACATTATATATGTTGTTTGGAAAAACTATGTTTCAAACACTAAATATCTCTTAAACATAATTGACATATATTATATACGCAATACAGGTGCATCACAAAGAAAGTGATGAAATTTATATACATTGAACAGAATACATCCCTCAATCATTCCATTTTCAGAGCAAACATTATGAGCCAGCAATCAGCCTTTGCAGCTTCAGAAAATCAGATATGGGGTACGACCACATGAGTGTTAATCATCGATATGGAAACAGAATATAAAGCTCAAGTTGTTGGAAGCAACAAACAGTCTTCTCTCTCCTGCAAGAACAAGCAGACAGCAGTGCAGTCATCGACTTTTGCTGAAGGAAATTTGCACTTCCATGCAGAGTGAGCTTCGTCTATAACTGCTTTTGCAGCTGCCTCCTTGTTCTTTACTGAACTCACAATTGACACAACTTCCTCGTTGCTAAGAACATCCCAAACCTGTTTTTCAGAGAAACACCAACACATAAGAAACTATATCCACACAAACTTGCTCAAAGAAAATATGTCTGAAGCAGAACAGTAATCAATGAAGCTACAGGTCCATGATTTTCAGTAGTCTCCGATTTCTAGAAGGATGAACAGGTTTTATACAAGATATATTATGATACTAATTATAGAAATTGAAATATTGACCCTATGACGGTAAGAACACATTAAGCATTAAGAACCAGTGGTGAACTATCACACAATAGACCAAGGAATAAAACTTTTATGATATTCTGGTTCATCAGAAGCAAAATTCAGCAAGCTTACCCCATCACAAGCCAGCACAAGAAATTGGTCTTCAGAGGTTAAGCGGCGATGAGTGATCTCAGGTGTAACAATGATCCCATTACTCTTCATCTCAAAGTTTCCAAAAGCACGGGTCATGGCAAGACCTGGGACATCCTCATTAGGCAACCACACACGTTGGATGTGGGGTTGGCTCTCATGTGCAAACACCCTACCATTAGCTTTTTTAATCCGGTCAACTTCACCAGGTACATCAGGCTTATGGTCTTTTGTCAATTGAATAGCTTGGACTCCATTTTCAGTTAATGTTCCAAGGACAGCCCGAGAATCACCAAGATTAGCGATAATAAGATCTTCACCCTGTTCACAGCATATGGTTAGAATCAACACACAAATAATTCATTTTCCCTTCTTAAGATAGCATGTTTCAAAATCATGACAGTTGAGTTGATTTCTTACCTGTTTGACAGCAATCACAGCAGTACTTCCACTAAAAGAACAATCCACGGTCTCAATCAGATTTATCTCCTTGTCCATAGTTTTAAAGGAACTAACAAGAGCCTCATTCCAATCCATAAATTTCCTTTGGTTCAATAGTAATGATGGCAGCTGGTTCCTTACTACTCTGCTCACTATGTGCCCGTTGCCTCCATGCCCATCAAAAACGGCACAGAATGCCCCATCCTCCATTCCATATCCCTTAATAAAACAAATAAACACCAAAAGTAAGCACAAATAACCCAAATAAAGCAATAATGAACTATATAAAACTTTAGTATAGAGCAAAATGACATGATATTATCAGATATTTTAGCAATTAGAGGGATAATTATCTACACCAAATTACATCAGTATAATTAGTATCAAGATCAAACCTGGTAAAGAACAGCAGAATCTTGGTTTAGACCTTTGGCTCCTTGCTGAGAGTGCACAGAACCAACCTTATGCTTTCCACTGCCAATTGCAGATTGAATATGCAATGAATTTTCAAGGCACCCATACTCGTGTATTTGAGTATTTGAAGTTACACAGGACGTGCAGTTTCCCATTTCTTAGGTACTGGTATCTTTAATGTCAACTGACTAGAATATTCAATCACTTGGAAGGAATACTTTTCAGTTTTCACAAATTAAGGAACCTCTAAGGCCTAGTATATATAATTACGGAAGGAAGAATACGCGTACGGCAAAAGAGATAGTAAGGAGTTGAAACCTACAACTTGATTCAGTTATACAATTATTTAATTGTATTTTATTAATTGAGACTACCCATAGATCCGTCTTAAAGGACATCTGAGGTGTACATTACTACATTATCAAATGATAGCAATGTGAGAGCAGTCACAAAGTCAGGCTTTGGTTAAACTTTGAAGTTATTTTACTAACAGAGAAATGGTCACCCAGGGAACCTTTACTATAGGTAAAATGAAAAGAAATTATGTGTAATTTATAAATTACACGAAAGATTCTAATATGAGACGATCTCATGACTCAAGGCATAAAATATCACCAGTTTCTCCATAGAGTCACCTTTATCTTACCATATAAGTAAATAACCATATACAAGATAGCTGAAAGAATAATCAGTTACTCTACATGTAACCTGTTACAATTAAGGAACCAAACACAAAAGTTGACCTGATAAAACATGCATTTGTTTTCCTTTAAAAATAAACAACTACTAATAAATAATAAATATTTATTCCTAAGACGTCTGTGACTGATTCATTTGGCATATTCTTGAAGGGAGAGCAAGGAATCTTACAAGGATGGCACACATTTGAATCTGTAAAACTATTACTAAAAATAAGATTCACAAAAAAATTGGAAGCAAATGATAGATAAAATCATAAAATCATATTCTTGACAGGAAACTAATAGAAGACATTTTCATATTGAATTGTAATTTCGCAGGTGTCATGGAGCTGTGACTCAAACTTGACGTGTCAGTTGAAGAAAGGTAGTATGAATTAATTCTTTTTCAGAAATAACTTAATATTAAAGAAACCAATAAGAGATTCTAAGGATTTGGACTAGCCTTCAAATTCCTCATATAATTTGCACTTTAAATATTCATCTACTACCAGTTGACTTTGAAAATTTCACACAAAAAAATGATAAGTCCTTTTCCTAAATTCTTAGATAGGTTATACAGTATGACTTGTCATAGCCTCATAGGCCATGGAAAATTGGAGGGTTTAATGGTCGAAGAAAAATTAAATCCAATAATGTCATAAAATCATAATCAGGAAATAATTGTGACAAGACCCTCAATTATATGGAGGAAAAGTACATAGGAAGGTAAATAACTTGTAGTTCATAGATTAAAAGAGCTATGACCTAGGAGCCAGCTATAGCTAAAATAAAACATGTAACTTCCAGCAATTAAATTAGCTGACTTCAGAGCAGTAAAATATTACGAGTGTTCTTGGGCTTTATCAATAGAGGATTTCCTAAATCCATTATCAAGTTGCTAATCTGGAACACTGTAAAGGATTTGTATCTTAAGCTTGGATTCAAAAACACCCTATGTGTCTATGAGTCTATATAATTGTCGAGGAAGTATTCACTCATCTCAGCTATATCATCGTCATAAGTCATAACCCCCCTCTTTAATTTTTCATTGTTTCACAAAATTGTCCTTAAATACACCTCCCAAAATTAACAAGAATGTCCCAAACCCACCTACTTCAACCCCAGAACTATGGTTTTATAAAGTTAATCACCCCTTGTGTCCCCTTACCTCCCCCCCCCCCCCCCCCCCCCCCCACACACACACACACACTAAAACAAATAAATAAAAAAAATTAAAAAAATAAAAATAAAAAAAACAAGAACATAACAATAACAGCCAATTGATCTGGCTATTGAGTAATCATATAAGTAAACGAAATAACACAAATTGTATTAGATTATGAATATTCATTAAGAAAACAATCTTTAGCTTCACATGAAGAGACAACCCCAGTGGTAAGTTGGTAACACTTTTAGTATCTTCTAATACCATTACACAAAATATTGCCAGTCACTTTCACAATGATCTCAGCCACAAAACGACAATATAAGCAAGCAATAGCTAGTAGTAATATAAAGGAAGAAAAAATGATCACCAAATTAATATGTGGTGATCAATAGAAGCTGAAATAGAAAAAGGACAAAGTCTAAGGGATGAACAAACAGATCAGCAACTCAAAAAGAGGTGAATATTATTATATGCTGAAAACCAAATAAGTCAAATGAACGGAAACGAATCCCTTTTTTATTCAAAGAATAATTTTCCAGGCCGACTTCGGTATATTCTGGCCAATAATGTTCAAGTACAGAAGTATACGATCAGCAAAAGTACTTATCACATATAGAAAGACAAAAAAACAAAAGTAGGGTAGTATTTGGCATCATGACTTGTCATGGTATTTTAGCTAACTTAAGTTACATAGTTAATTGAAGTTTTCAATGAGCTAATAGTTTAAGTTAGCAAGCACATGTTAAGGTTCTCTAGAGTTTTGATGTCATATTTAGAATCAAAAGCATACACCTGGATTTGGGAGAGTGGATCAGGTTGCCATTGACTTGCATAAGAATCATGGCTTAATTGATAGTGGTTGATAGTGGTTCCTCTAAAAGGCTGAGTTTCTATTTCCGCCTTTTAGAGGAACATGCCCCAAACATGCATACATATATGAAAAATTGAAAATAGTGGTTGAAGAATCTTGCTTGATTCCATATATTTATACTTAGTATATCTGTAGATTGCAAGTGGGTTCTAGTCTAAGTTCTATTCCAAGTACCATGATAGGTACTCATCAGTTTCATTGATTGCACCTCTTTGAACTCTATTACATCAGAGTGTTGTGAGAATTTGAGTCATGATATGAGCCAATTAATTTACATATCACAGCTAACTATCAGACATTCATAACCAAAAGGCTACAGGAAGTATAAGTGTTCTGCATACAAAATTGAAGATACAGACTAATGGGAACAATGCCATGAGGCACCATAAAAGACACAAAATTTAGCAACCTTGCCTTCTAATACTAGCATCCTAAAAGAAACTATGAAGTAAGAAGCATCGCTTGACTTTTATGTCTCATGTAGTCAAGTAAAGAGTGATATACGTGGTACAAAGGCCAGATAAGAATCAAACTCTCAATATCTTACTAGGGGGACAATACTCCTAAACATCGAAACACCCGTTGGTTTTTATGTTTCACATATATAATGATATAGGCAAAGTAACTAATGATGTAGAGGCATTTAAAACCCTTTTACAGCCAGTCTTTTTAAAATTTGGATCAAGAAACAGCTTCCAAGGAAGAACCTAAGGCAATTACCATAATTAAGTCCAGTACATCACACGAGTCGTATCACATGCTTTAATTATATGGCCCATAACAAAAAATTTAAATCTTGAACATCACCCAAGCCCACATGCTTTGAGAAAAAAAATCACTTTGTTATTTAAGCATAATATAGAAATATAGAAGTCTACCATAAACAAACTAATATAAAATTGCATCATATTCAAACATCAAGAATTATTTTATCAAGAAACCAAAATCCCATTGTCAATCAATCATAATCAAACAAAAGCTAATCCAGCATATTAATCTCATAAGCAACATCATCAAAATCACAAACGATCATTATCGAAATTCGAAACGAGAATTGAATTAACTAAACATAAGCATTCATTACTAGGCAATGTATATGATCTTCTGCTGCAACAACAACAACCACCTCAATCAGAGATAATAATTATAAACAAATTGACCTCCAGTTAATCAAATTCCATAATGGCGCACCATCTTCGTCAACCCAGTTTTTGAAACAATTTCTGCACAAAAAATTTATAAATCATTAGTCCCAAGTAATAATAACTCTGGAAATCTTCAATTAAATTCAGACCCAAGGATTTAACATCAAAATCAAGCTGATAATTTGGGGATCGATTCAATTTTTGGCTGAATTCTAGGGTTTTTGTTTGCCAAACTTAAGTGTGGTGGAGACGATTTAATGATTACTATTATGGCGCCAAAATCTGAACTCACCGAATTGCTTCAAATTGAGATGAGATGACAAAATTTTTCCTCAATTGCCCGCCTTTCGAATTCGAAGATCAAATTTTTAGGGTTTATGCATCCATTACTCTTCGCCTTCCCCATTATTGGAGGCTTTGGAGCTTATTATTCGACCACCTTCTGTTGTTCCTACTACTTGAGAGTCAAATAATTCATGAATTTTCAATTAAATATTTAAAATCCCTTTGTTTTGTAAAAAAAGTTTTTAAAAAAATCCTTTGATAAAATATACTAGTACTTGGAAAGTCAGTAAATTTACTTGGTAGTATGTTTGAATAGAAGTTGAGTATTTGTTTTAATTTAATACACTATATACTCGATTTTTTTTTTATATAGGTAAGGAGAAGGCGTCCTATTGAATCAGAGCCTCTTATAGAGTTACAAATACATTTTAACATATAGTACTTAGATAATTATAATTATGATAACATAATATACAGAGTACTGAGTATTAAAATAAGATATTAGTATGGATTTTGGAAATATGTCTACGTCCGAGCAAAAGAAATTTGAAAGGCAATAGTTGTATGACTTATATCATAGTAATCAACTAAGGTCAGCTACCGTTGAACAAAATGATCTAAGTTATAAAGTTTGATTAACAAAATCTTTAATGTGTTTGTTGACACTTATCATCTTATTATTGATTTTGGTTTGTAGCTATATAAACCTTTGATTGTTAAACTCATTTCTTATATAGATGTATATTGGGGTGCATGTCCTAGTAATAAACTATTAAACTAATAATAGATGTATGCTCATAATATTTTTCAATTGGTTAAAGCCAAACCTAAGTTAGAATATTCATGAGGTTTGAATATTGAAAGTGAGTGGTTAAATGTGACAACAATTACTTCTTTTTTTTTTTCCCCTCTTTATAATGAGGTTGGAAAAATACTTCCTACACTCCTAGGTGTATCAAGGTACATGTTGAAATCTTCGCATAATAAAACTATAGATTATATGCAATCCAAAGTGAAGAAATTAAGCCGATCACTACATTAATGCTCATATCACATAATCACATGTGTATAAAATGTATACAACATAAATTGTAAAAAATAATAAAAAATAAAGATAGCAAGGAAGTTCTAGTATGTCATCCATCACAAATTGCTATACTTTCCACAAAACTTTACAATTCATTTGCACAATGCACATTCACAGTACAACCCATTTGACAGAAGAGAACAGATGATCTGAGACAAGATCCATATATCCGAGGCGAAATTAAATTAGAGGGATCACATAAGAAGCCTTGAATCCCTCTAAAATTTCCCCTGATTCAAAGCAACCTTCAATTTCGTATCACCAATCTTCAACCTTGCTTGTCTACGATAAGACTAGCAAAAAATCGATCCTTTGAGTCCCTCCATGTCGAGTTTAAATCATCTATTCTTATCAGCAGGGTTTACTGATGTCCACAAATTATGTTACAAATCATTGGTCTTAAGTAAAATGTTCCTCCAGTCAAGTAATCAAGTGAAGTAGCAAGATACCATAAATTTTTTAACAATGATAAGAAAAAGAGAACCTCATCTTTCAAAATTTTGATGTGCACACAGTACAGTCTAGTCCTTTTTCTGTAAGAAGTAGCAGACAGCAGTGCAATCGTCGCACCTGTTATACGCAAACTTCGACTTCCATGCTGCAACAGCCGCATCTACTACTGCTTTTGCAGCCATTTCCTCATTCTCTACGCCGCATACAATTGATGTTACCTCCTCATTGGTAAGCACATCCCATATACCATCAGTAGCAAGCAAGATAAAGACGTCGTCAGAAGTTATCTGATGATAAGTTATAACTGGTGTACTAATTATGCCATAGTTTTTCATCACAAAGTCTCCAAAGCAACGAGACATTGCAATTCCTGGAGTGTAAACACGAGGCAACCATGCTCGTGGAGCACCCGGTTCATCCTTTAAGGCGAACACCCTACCGTTGGAGCTTCTAATTCTATCAGCTTCATCTGCATGACATATCAATACACATAAATACAACCATACAGAAGAAAAAAAAACAGGGCCTTGTTCTCTGTTAGAAAAGAACCAAAGACTTAAAAACATAATTTTGCTTAATTACCAGGAGTGCCAGGCTTTAAATCAATGGTTAATTGAACAGTTGTAATTCCAACTTCTGATTTTGTTCCTAGTATAGCCCTTGAATCTCCAAGGTTTGCAATCAGAAGATCATCACCCTACACAAAACTTCATGTCAGAATACTCATAAACAAAAAAAAATAATACGAAGTATAATCAAGCTTCACTTCTAAATAATAGGCCGCATCTCTATTTCAACTCGTTGTTACAAAAAATAATATAGGCCACTTCCTAGATTTATTAAGTTTCGCATCCTTTGGACATGTAAAAAATTCAGCTGTGATGGATAAACTTATGATATGTTAACTCGATTCCTTAAAAACGTGACTCATTCACATGTCATGTGGCATATTTCTTAGGGACGGAGGGATAACTTTATTCAGTAGATGATGAATGCTTTAAAAAAAAAAAATGTCTTAGACTTTTACTAAGCGTATAGCATACCTGTCTGAGAGCTACAACAGCAGTACTTCCACTGAAAGAAAAGTCCACTTTTTTCACCATCTTAATCTGTTCGTCCATCTCCGGGAATGCATTCATGTATGCCTCCTCCCACTCGAGGAGTTCATTGTTCGGCGATGAGCCACTGTAGTTACTTGAATGGGTTTCGGAGTAGTTCTCATTCACCTCCGCAACTGCATTCTTTTTGTCAAGTAATAGCAAAGGCAAGCGACGGCTAATGATCTTGCTAGCTAGATGGCCGTTTTTTCCATGACCATCAAATACTCCACAAAGTACACCATCTTCTGATCCATAGCCCTATAAACAGAAAGACAACTTGGTTATTATTAAAGGTCAAGGTTGTCATTTTGTTAATAAAAACAAGTACTAGATTTGATAGAGTCGTTAACTCTTTGGGTGAAGGTAGACCTGGTTATTGGGCGCGTTGGTTTGTGATTGGTGTGGGTCAATATCAGGTGGAGTTATAAGTGGGTTGTCAAGTACGAGTCCAAAAGTGTCACAAATGAATATGAATAAATGGTTGAGATATCATTTTTAGTCTTCTTTTTTTATCCAAATTTGTTGCCTCTTTTATAAAATAATTGAGATACCATTTTTTCAATAAAAACTTATGTCATTAAAACATTATATAATTAATGAACTCAATCAAAACACTAATAACGACCGTGAAAATACGTCCATAAAATAACTAAAATTATAGTTATCCAAATATTTGTTGATCTTTACCTTAACATAATTTGATCTCTGAACTTTTTTTTTTTTTTTTAATATTTTAAGTGGAAGGGACATATAAATAGCAAATATTTGCACCAAAAAAAATATATAAATAGCAAATATGTTTAATCAAAATTTAATAAAGATGTAGTAAAAAAATAAAAAAAGTTAATAAAGAGCAAATATATGGGCTATAGATTTGGACCATGTAAATTGGGTGGGCCTTTTAACATGCTTGCACATGCGCACGAGGCACAAGCCGAAAGACTAGTACGCCCAGCTTAAAATATTCTTTACTCTTGAGACCAACCTAGTCATACGCCCAGCTTAAAATTTTTAATTATTTTTTAATAGTTTAGATTTTAGGTTCTAATTATAAGTAAAAGATTGTATAGATTTTTAGGTAAGATTTAAATTAAAATTTGGTAAGATATGTGAGCTAATTGTACAAATTCTTAAATGGACCTAGTTCACACTAATTTATTGTGGACCACTAACATTAAGAAACTATGGTTATTTTATTTAATACAAAAAAAAGTCACTATAATAAAATAAAGGTCACTATGTTGAAAATAAAAGTCATTTTGGTAATATATAGGCTATAAGAGGTTAATTTTTTTTAATAAAATATTTTATATGGTCAATATTAATAATAAAGGTCACTGTGTTAAAATAAGGGTCATAACGTCGTACTTCAAGTTCACAATTATATTAAACATTATGTAACTTTTAATCAAGGTTACTATGTTAAAAATAAGGTTACTATGTTAAAAATAAAGGTCACTATATTCAATACAATGTCAATTGCGTGTGTATAAACCTCGGGTCCACAATAATATTATTGTGAACCAGGTCCACGCAAGTATTTATGAGCTAATTGAACCAAACATTTGAACTACTGATGATTAGTTGCCTAATCAATGGTTTTATCTCTAAAATTTTTGTTAGATACACAAAAAAAGGATTACCACATACTTTAGGCAATGACCAAAATAACCTCACACTACTGTGTATGTATGTAACTATAAATTGAAATTAATAGGCTTTAATAGCTTGAGTATTTCATGACTCTAATAATATCCGTTGATAAATTGTACTTAAAATCTTGAATTATATCACCTTAGTACCAAAATACACCATTGTACAACTTAATATCAAAGATTGTTACGGAGTAGTAGAGTCATTGAAGACTCAATTCATTAAAGTCTAAGAATTTTTCAGTTATATATTCATACACGTATCCTCATTATTTTAGGAAAGCTGACATCTTTTCTTTAGATAAATCGTAAAATAAGTATTACACGTGAGTATGTGACTAAGCTAGTAAAATAGCTATTGTTCATGAGTATGCGATTATCAAATCCATTTCACATTGTGTATCTGCAATCTAAACTCCATACAATCAACAATTCACAAAATTCAAAGCATTTAAGCAATATTATCAAAAAAATTAAAAATATCAACTCAATAGCATTCTAAATAAATCACTCAAAACATTATAAATAAATCAACTCTATTGTAATTTTCTATCGTACATACGAATGTAGTGGATCATCAATCTCATAATGTGTGCATAATTTGGCCAAATAAAATGCCTAAAAACTAGTAATACCTGACAAAGAACAGCACAATCTTGATTAACAGGCTTACACCCACGTTGAGAATGAATAGAAAATCCAGATTTGATCTGTTGATCATTATTCTTCATACCATCTTGATCATAAATCACACTTCCAAGACCATCCGGAATAACCGAAATCGGAGCCGATGCAGTCACCCCCATTAAATTAACAAATTATGTGAAACTACGATAGTATACGATATAATCTAACTTATATTATTATTCCTACACAAAATGTGAAATAATGTTATGAACTACAAAAAGTCTTGCAATTTCGAAAAGTTCATAAAAATGTAGATTATATAACATGAAATTATAAAAATTAAAAAGTACCTAACTAATGAGAAAAAAGGTCGTTTATTTAAACTAGTCAAGTTGGCTTTTTATTTGTTTTTCATTACTTTTATATTTGATGATGAATGATGATGACCCCTAAAAAAAATTAAAAATTTAAATGAGGTGTGTCCATGTAGGAATGATTTGTCTTATTAGTTACAATAATAATATTATGTAGTTGTTGGACTTGTTGCTTTGTTGTAATTTATCCGTTCTTGGATTTATAATAGGAAAAGGTCTTACTTAGCTAGGTGTTACAATGAATTTTGCTTTTGGATAAACACAAAACTAGATAAACATACTCTAAAGCTGTCTTATCACATCGGTTCTTATTTAAAAATTTTCAAAAATATGATTTTTATTAGTACTCGAGTACTCTTACAAAGTTTTAATTTCATTAGCTATAAGAAAATGCAAATGAGATCTAGTCTTAATTTCTATATTAAGTTGATCTAATCTATCTAATATATATATGTAAAGGGGAGTTTTTTTCTCGAGATTTTAGAGTGCCACGTAAGATTTTTATTTTTAAAAAATTATTAGAGCGCCACATAGGATTAATATTTTTAAAACACTACAATAGAATTATGCCACCTAAGATTAGTTAACGTGCCACGTAAGTTATTAGAGCGCCACATAGGATTAATATTTTAAAACGCTACAATAGAATTATGCCACCTAAAATTAGTTAACGTGCCACGTAGGATTATAATTTATAATTATATCCAATAAATAATTCAAGTGTCACATAAGCATAATTGACCAATGAGATTTTAATGGTTACATTAATTAAATACGAAATATTATCTTTTGAGATTAGAAATTTTATCTAATATTTTAAAACAAATACGGAGAAAATGATATATTACATACAACTAATAAAATAACAAATGTAATCACATAAAGTCATAAATATGAAAAATACAGTACGGAGTATTTTTTTAAAAAAATAAATAAATCGACCCGTGTATCGCACGGGCTTTATCTAGTTTATTTAATGCAAAGTAAAATTTAGTATTAGGCTCTTCAAATAAGTATAGTCAATATAGCCTAGTTAACATCATATATTTAGTTTATCAAACAAACATATAGTTTATTTTAAAAAAATCATATATTGTGCTTGAATAAAAAATTTGATTCGATTAAAATTTATTTTGGTTTCATGTTATTTCCGTCATTTAATCCAAAAAAGATTTAGAAAAATAGCAAAATGAAATAAGTACACATTTACAGATATACTATGAAGGGGAGTAGAAATAGTTGAATAAATAAATAAAGGTTACAAATACTCATAAGTTCATGATTAATAAATTTAATATTTACTTAAGTTCATGATTACTAAATTTATTATTAACAAAATAAGTAAATAACAACCAGATAATTGTCTCATATTCTTTTGTTTGAAGGTAAAATGTCTTTGTCATTTGTCATCAATTTTATCCACTTGGTCGCTTTGTTCCACACATTAATAAGTTGAGCTACAACTTACAAGAAAACAAGTTGCATATATATACAAACCCGGGAGAGCCACTAACAGTGCTTATTGAACTTTCCTCCTAAACACATTAAATAAATAAATACTACGTATTAATATTTCGTATATAAATATGTTGAAGATGTATACAAAGTACTTCGTATTATAATTTTATAAGGCTTTTTTACTTTTTTAAGTTATTATGTACGTAAGCTAGAAAATTAATTGACTCAAAAATAAAAAACGAAGTTTAATACAAACATCAAAAAGAAACAAATTTATTATTATAGCAGCATTGTGATCAATAACAGTAACAGGACAAAAAATAACATGCTGCTTACAAAAAAAATTGAAAGAATTCCTAAACAAATCATAATCAATTCTCTCCCAATTTCTTCCCAAGTTAAAGACAGAAACAAAATAAGGTTAATTTGCTCTGAAAGGCGGCTGTGTATAACCTTCTGCCATGGTACAATGGCCTCCACAACTCGCGGCATACATGTCCAAAGTCTCGAGCTTCTATAGTTTTGTGCAGCATCCTGCAGGGTAAGCTCATGCTTCATAGCACGGATCCTCGAGTTCTAACAGATTAAATCCATGAGTTCGTTATCATGCTTACATTTAGCCATATGTAATAACCAACACAACATAACCCAAGTTTAAACTAGTAAAAAACTGAAAATTAGATTAAACTTAATCACATGTGTAAGGTCTCCCAAGATGAAATGCCAAAAAAAGGGCAGCAATTAAGCATAGGTGTCATCCATCATGTACATTTATACTTGTTCACAAGACCTTCACAAAGCATTTGCACAATGCACATTCACAGTCCAATTTGATAAGAGGGGATTAAAGGCAGAATTCAAGAAGCAGATGAATTAAAGCCTCAAATTTCTCTTATAAAATAGACTAAATGTCTCTCATTTGTAGCAAAATCCTTCCATTCCAAGCCACAATCCTCCAAACTTGCTTGTTCACCCACGAAAGACAATCGAAAAACACTCCTTTGAGTCCGATCCCTCCATTTCGAGCCCAAATCATCTTATCTGCTAGTCAGTAGGATTACTGATCTCCACACATTTACTGTCAGTAGCCTAAAGTATAAGGTCTCTTCACCTTAAGTGAAGTGTCCGGTTAGGCGGCTCTTAACCTTTTTGTTAGGATGATAAATGAATTGAACCTCATATTTCAAGAGGTAGGTGAGCTTGTACCAGATCTATTCTTTTTCTGTAGAAAGTAGCAGACAGCAGTGCAATCGTCACGCTTGTCGTGTGGAATCTTCTTCTTCCATGCAGCAACAGCAGCATCTACAACTGCTTTTGCTGCCATCTTTTCATCCTCTGCGCCGCATACAGCTGATGTCACTTCATCAGTGCTAAGGACATCCCATACCTGTAATTCAAACAGGTTTTGCTTCAGATTAGTGACATTAGTCGCATCTTTTACATCACATTTCTAGGAAAAAACATAATATTTGATCAAATTACTCAAATAAAACATCAACAACAACAACAACAGCAGCAACAGCATCAACAACAACAGCAACAACAACAGCAGCAAAAACAACAACAACAACAGCAGCAGCAACAGCAACAGCAACAACAACAGCAACAGCAGCAACAACAGCAACAACAACAACAAAGACTTAGTCCCAAAATGATTAAATTACTCGAATATAAGATAATTAAAAGGACTCAGAGCTTACTCCATCAGTAGCTAGTACAATAAAGAGGTCGTCCGGAGTTATGTGGTGATGAGTAAATACAGGAGTACAGATTATGCCATAATGCTTCATAACTAAGTCCCCAAAGGACCGAGACATAGCCATACCCGGACTTTGAGCATGAGGCATCCACGCTCGCTGCAGAGTTGGTTCATCCCTCAATGCAAACACCCTGCCTTTGTACCTTCTTATTCTATTGGCTTCCTCTACATAACAAAATCATTGAAAACATAACTACATTGATACAGAAACAAATAAAAGGCCTTACAAAAACCCGAAAATGAAAACATTTTTGCTTATGTATGTACCAGTTGTCCCAGGCTTTAAATCAGTGGTTAATTGAACAGCTGTTACTCCATTTTCGCCTCTAGTCCCTAGGATAGCCCTCGAATCCCCAAGGTTAGCAACAAGAAGATCATCCCCCTGCTCAAAAGAATCTCCTATTGTCAAAGTCCATGTTAAACAACATATAATCAAATTTACATAAATGTTCTATCGTACTATAACAGACCTGTTTCAGGGCTACTACAGCAGTACTTCCACTGAAAGAATAATCGAATTTTTTCACTGACTTTAGCACTTCATCCATTGCATCAAAGGCATTAGTACACGCCTCCTTCCATTTAAGAAGCTCCATGTTTGGTGATGAATCAGTGCTGTTAGTTGATGATTGAGTTTCTAAATTATTCGCATTAGCCTCTGACAATGACACTGAATTCTTTTGATCAAGCAGTAGCAATGGCAACCTGTATTTGATAGCTTTACTCGCGTGATGACCAGTTTTTCCATGACCATCAAATACTCCACAAAATACACCATCTCTTGATCCATACCCCTTTAAAAAGAAACAAAGATAGATAATCATGGTATGATCGCTTTTCAATAATTCGCCTTCTAATCATACAAATGCTCTATCAATAGATCATTATTACCCTGTTCTGTAATATTATATCAGCCATACATACTCAATTGGGGATCATCCTGAATAATTCTACCAAATGTTCGAACTAATTATTAGGTGCCTAACAGTTTTTTCATCTCAAACTAATATGCATCAAACCTACAAAAATTTCAAAACTTATAACTTACAAATATGCAAGATAATAACAGCATATGAAATGAAACAAGCAGTGATAAGCCAATCTTAAGACACAAGATCTGAAGAACCCGTTAACACGAATGTACATAAACATCAAAATTCTGAGGATTGAACAAGAGTTCTTCCCTACAAGAAATAACAAACATAACAAGTTGACCAAAAAAAAACAGGTAAGAAATTACCTGACAAAGAACAGCACTGTCCTGATTAACCCCCTTACCGCCTTGCTGCGTATGAACTGATCCAAACTTAATCTGTTGATTACGTTTCATACTATTTTGATCATAAACAACACTTCCTAGACCTTCAGGAAGTACTGGAGATGATGAAGTACCTCCCATATTACAAAAAATTTATGAAAATCTTAGTTTTTTTGTTCCTGCATAAACTTTATGCTGTTATAAAGTCTGCATTATTTTATATGTTTGCCTAGAATTAAGTAAGATTATATAAGAGATCTAGAAGGTACTTATGAGTACCAAAAACTGAAAAGGGTCGGTCCAAATTTCTGTTAATTATCAGTTAAATTGGCTCATTCTTTCTAATTTAATTTTTCTGATGGACTGCAACAATTAATGGTCCCTTAATATGCAAGTTGAGGTGTAGACATGTATAATATATATGCCCTTTTATTAATTAATTAATTAATAATTCTTACATTAATTTGTATTATCCCTTTCTACACTTAACTAGTATAGAAAAGGTCTCCTAACAATAAGTCAGATCTAATAAGAAGTCAGATCTCTTATCAGAATTTGGACTAATCTATTAGGGAATTAATGTTTAATCCTTGTTACAATCGAGACATCGAGTTCTGCAAATAATTATTTTCTTGTAACGGGGGGTTCTACCTTCTACCTTATATAAAGTATGGACGGACCTTGAGTACACTCAAGGTCAACTAAACTCGACTTGTTTTTATAAGTTGAATAGAACATATTATCCTTTAAATATGGTTTCGCAAATTATGCAACAACATTGGAGGTTGGATTGGGGTGAGGGGACAGTCCAATGCATAAGTAATACATACACCCATCTTGTATTATTGTTGCCAAACTGATTGGAACTTTGGAAGGATATTTTCCATATTTGTCTACAATACAAATTAATAGTCCATTATTTTTCAGCAAATTGGGAACTTTATCAATATTATAATTTTGTGCCCTTTTTACCTGCTTCATTTATCAAAATTGGTCAACTTCTTTTATCAAGTGGCAGAATTGTCATTCATTTTTTTAAAACACCTGGCCAACAGCTGCTGACTAGCAACAATATAAAACGAAGTAGTATTAATCAAATAATTAAACAACAGCTGCTACTTGATGAAAAGGTCGAAATTTTAATTCATTAAACAACATAATTAAGAGTAATCTTGCTTATTATTTTTATTAAAAAATAAATAAAGACGTATAACATTTTGCTACGGAGTCATAAATCCCTCATGATTCATGACATATCCTGTCTCGAAATTGTATAGGTATGTAGCCGTGATATGCTTAAAATTCATATTACGGGGTATTTTAGGAATCTCGGGAACTTATAAAGAGATATTTTCGTAAATTAATTAAGGGATAATTGAGTAGAAATTCTTGAATTGAATAAATTAAATCTAATATTGTTTGATCACGCTTTCGTTGAATTGTATGTAATTACCACCTTAACCAAAAAATGAAATAGAAATAAAAAGGAAGCGATTATATATGAGTCACAAACACATACTACATTACAACAAGACCTTTACAATATATCAGCACAATGCACATTCATACCCTACTTGTTACAACTAACAGGGGAATAGATGATAGAGTCTTAAATCTTTCTAAATTCTGTACACATTCGAAACGATTTATCGATTTCACACCCCAATCTTCATTCTTAAACCTTGCTTACCAGTTACCACAAAAGATCGAGTGTAAAACCTCCTTCAAGTCCCTTCGTTTCGAGTCAAGATCACCTTATACAATCAATTAACAGGGTTACTAATATGTACATACAAAGAGTGGTCCTTAAGTACCTGTACTGTAATTTGTGTACAATGTTTAAAATCTCCTGAATTATGATTATGGAAGCTTTGTTTCAAGAGGTGGACTTGCTGATGTCTGATGACTCTGACCCTTCTTCTGTAGGAAGTAGCAGACAACAGTGCAATCGTCACGCTTGTCAAATCGAAACTTCTTCTTCCAAGCTACAACTGCAGCATCTATAACTGCTTTTGCGGCCATCTCTTCTTGCTGTACACCCCATACTATTGATGCTACTTCCTCATTGCTCAGGACATCCCATATCTGCAAATTTCCAAGCTAAGAGTGACATGTTTAGATTTGAAAAAATTGCAAGTGCAATAGCCATTAAGTTCAGAAAATCTTACCCCATCACTAGCAAGCAAGATAAACAAATCGCTTGGAGTTATGTGGTGATGAGTGATTACTGGAGTAGAGATTATGCCACACTTTTTCATTAAATATTCTCCAAAGGAACGAGACATAGCCAGGCCAGGTCTGTCAATAAGAGGTAACCACGCTCGTTTGACATGCGGTTCGTTCTTCATTGCCAACACTCTGCCGTTGAACCTTCTTATTCTGTCAGCTTCATCTACATGACATACTAAAAAAGTAAATAATGCTTCATACATGTATATACTAAGTTACTAACTATTTTCTTACAGTAAATGCAGAAAAAAGGCCTTATTTTGATCAGTTGCATAAAAATCAAAATATGGAAACATAGTTGCTTAATCACCAGGTATGCCAGGCGTTAAATCAGTGGTTAATTGAACAGCAGTAACTCCACTGTCTCCTCTGCATCCTAGAATAGCCCTTGAATCCCCAAGGTTCGCGATGAGTAGATCGTCACTCTACTCAAAATAATATGCTTTACTTCCAGAAATCATATAACAAATATATAAAGTATATGTTCAACTTTGAAGATTTGCATACTTTATATATTGGCTTAATACTGGTGTAACTGTAACAAACCTGTTTCAGAGCTACTACTGCAGTACTTCCACTGAAAAAATCGCGCCTCTCTGACAGCACCTTCTTAAGCACTTCATCATCCATTTCTTGGAAAGCTTTTATACATGCCTCCTTCCATGTAAGGAGTTCCTTGCTGTTGTTTAGTGATGAACAACCCAAATTTGTTGTTTGATCAGTTTCGCTGTTACTTCTTGTCTGTGGCTCTGACATTGCAATCTTTTGCTTTAGGATTAACAATGGCAAGCGGCGACTAACATCCTTGCTCACTAGATGACCATCTATCCCATGACCATCAAATACTCCACAAAGTACACCATTTTCTGACCCATAGCCCTTCAAATAGAAAGACAAAGCAGCTAAGGTCCAAGCCTCTAAATAAAATTTTACAACAACAGAACTGTAAAGTACTAATGATTAAAAATAACAAATAAATATCAAACGAGAAACCGTTTTGATGCATGATTTTTTGTTACTAGTCTAGAATCCTCAAATAAGACCTGTCATGTTATATGAAATATAAAAAAAAACTAAAAATTCAATGATCTTCTTGCAAAAACTCTGAAATGCCTTCTATTTAATTTACCTGGCCTGTTATACTGATATATACTAGGATTTAGCCCTTTTCTTTGAAAAGACAGGAGAAAAGATTTATCAACCTGGAATTACTATGCCTATTATCAATAAGCATGTAATTTTGTTTTCCATATATCTCTAAGTTCTAACTCTTAAGTCTATGAAAGACCACCCTCAAGTCTAGTGGTACCATCTTTCATGAGAACAACCCTGAGAGAAAGCATAATTGCAAGGGGAAAGACCTAGCTACCTGCATGATCAGGCTGATAACTCTGCGATAGGGCAGTCCGGCTAAGCCAGCATGTACAGTTTAAAACAAAAGTGTTGGTGCTAACTTACCATTTTTTTGATATATTGTATTATCAATCAAATCTTAAATCAATGCTCACAAGTTGACCAAACAAAAAATAAGCACCTCTGTCTTGTTCTTGGACACACCTAGAGCTAGTTAAACCCTGAAACAATTAAGAATTAGTACATAAAAATTGGATAACAAAGTAAGTACCTGACAAAGGACAGCACAATCCTGGTTAACAGCCTTGCCACCTCGTTTAGTATAAACGGACAGCCCAGACTTAATCTGGCTATTATAATCTAAACCATTTTGATCATAGATAACATTTCCAAGACCCTCTGTATCATCTGGAATTGATGAAGTTGATAGATTGATTCCCATGTTATGAAAAAATGAAAAACTTGTATTCTTACACAGATATATTTCTGAAAAAATAAATATATAAAGGTCTTTCAATTTTGCAAACTTCCCCTGGATATAATTGAAAAGGTAGCAAGTTGATAAAAACAAAATGAATAACTATAAAATATACTGAACTGCCCTTTTTTGAATTAAAAGGGTGTTATTCTTATAACCACTTCTATCCAAATGTATTTATAAGTTCCAAGTTGCAGCTCTTATTTGCACAATATTTATCATGTAAGTCTGTCTGAAATCCGTTCGTATTTGGTATTATACGGAATATACTTTACTCTCATACATAACGTGTAAAACCATTTATGATAACACTGTATTCGGCTAATCTTTTTGTTAATGTTTTCTTTTGTTTCAACTGCCAAATTTGCTTATGCTCATACTGTATTCAGATGTAGACATATATGATTGGTGTATCCTTGTTACGATACTTGACGTTGGTAATATCCAAGCTTAGATTCTTTTGGAAGTAGTCTTGCTAACAATAGATATTTGTTGCATATTTAATTTGTTTGTTAAGTTGCTAAAATTCAGTCATAGAGGACTGTTTTACAATAATTGCAGTAAAATATTGCAACAACGCCCAGCTAAAACACGTATCAGAGGATATTCTGGAGATAAATACATTATTTTATGAGTTTTTAATATCCTAATTGATGATAACCCAAAGTCAGGAGACTAATCAATGTATCTTAATTACACCCTTGTAAACAGCTCTACAATCCTTATTATCTTGTGTTTTTCTGAAGAAGTTTGAAGCAGTTACTTTCCTAGGTGCCTCATACATACTGTAACCCAATCAAGACCTAAAGTGACTCGAAATCAAATGACCCGGATTCAACTCAAACTGCAGTTGTTGACCTGACCTAATCCAAATAATGATATAACATGAGCTGAATAGAGTCAAATAATGTGCTTGTCACCTCCAATTATACCTAGCAAGTTTAATTCACTCACAAGAACAACTAATCAACATCAATACATCAAACTGGGTCACTGATAGAAATATACTAATGCACATCATTTGAAATTACTAGAAATTATACTTGCTGAACTTCATCAGTAAAAACCTCCAGAATTTACATAGTGCCAACTTAGAAACAGGGACAGAGATGCCTAGACAACGTAGTACATGGAAATCAGAAAAGCAGCAGCTGTCTCATATTAACTACAATACAATATCTGGATATGACAGCTACAACAAATATTCATAACATCTGCTAGATGCCCAGACTACCTAGTCAATCAACATTCTCATTGGCTGGACACCGTGATGGTATCATCAGCCTGAGCAGCATCAGTTGCCGGCAATTTCTTAGTCAGTGACATGGGTAAATCAAGGTCATCTTGCAAGCAACGCTGCTGAGGGTGTGACAACAACAAGCACATTTGACGGAAAAGAATGCGTTGAAGGCCCTGACCACTTTCAAAGATGTAGCCCTCATACTCAGTAACTTGTTCAAGGGCTTCTACGAGAGCATCATAAACTTTTTGGGGGCAATTCTCAGGTCCTGGCTTGTCATGAAGGTAAATTACATCCAGAGTGAAGAACTTTTGGTTGGCAGGCCACTGAAATCGTGGTTGCACAGATGAACGGCAATACAGCAATATCTAAAGGCATGCCAAGGGAATATTGATAAGTTAGACAAGTTGCGGACAAGACTTTTCCAATTCGAAAGGGAGAAGGCAGAAACAAGATCATGAAGCAGCCTTAAAATGTAAGACCCATTTGTGAACCCCATTGTGCAATATGGAATGTAAACAGCAATATCTAAAGACATGCCAAGGGGATATTGATAAGTTAGACAAGTTGCGGACAGAATCTAAACAATTGTTCTGCTAGAAGTCTAAAACCCTCTGAATTTCCCAAATGTCAGATAGGTTATGTCGAAATTTTGAGACTTTTCCAGTTTGAAAGGGAGAAGGCAGAAACAAGATCATGAAGCAGCCTAAGCATATAAGACCCATTTGTGAACCCCATTGTGCAATATGGAATGGAAAATCAGGAGAAGAAGCTTGGTTCAGTAAATTAGAAACATACAATTACACAAACTCCAGCAAGCAATAACACAAGTAACCAAAATAATCCAGAAAACTAGTCTAAATGCAACATGGGTAGTCATTAATGTTGGAAATATATGTTAATCAATCATTCAAAATCAACAGTGACAATTTAGGTGGAGGTCTAATATTAATAATTCATGTTATCTGCACAATCAATCAGCAAAGATAGCTGACAAGCAATCACAAGATCAAACTTTTCAAGTTCATTGGTAATATTTGAACTCATTTAGTCACTTACAACTCTTAATATTCGATTTTGAGACCGAGATTTTTTGGCTTGGTGAGCAGCAACCCGAAATAACTGAGTAAGGTCTGCCTGACCTCCTGATGAAATCACAGACAACCCTCTAAATGCAGCAATTGCAGAATCAACTTCACTTGTAAACTCCTTTTTTACCTTCAGAAACAGAAAACAACAGGTTAAAACCCAGATAACAAAAACACCAAACCCACTCCATCAATAACAAAAATTGGTAAAAACATTTCTGATCACCATTTAAAATTCAAAATTTCTTACCCGGGCAATAAAAACAACTGCATTTTAAAACCCAGATAACAAAATTCTCAAAAACCCTCAATCAATTTCAAAAACTCAATCAAGAAACAGCATCAATCCACCAACCCCATCTGGATAAAACACTCAATTACCAAACAATTAAACAACCAATCAAATTCTAATCAAAAATTGATTTTAAAAAAGAAGAACAAGATTAGAAAATCACCCAAGAAGCAGAATTAGAAAGAGAAGCAAAGGCAAAACGATGATTGGGATTAATGGTGAGTTTGGCATGGATGAATAAGAGAATGGATTGTTTGATAGAATCAAGTCGAGTAATGGGTCTTCCATTTGGGCCAGTGTTCTTCATTTCAACCATACTTTCGTTGTCAACATCAATACAGAAAAGTATGTCTTCGTTGCTGTATCGATTTGCTTTCAATGAATACGCTGCTCCTCCGCTTCCGCTGCCCTCCACCACTTGAACTTCCATTTTTCCCTCTCCTCAGATTCAGTGATTGGGGGTGTTTACCAGCTCTTTTTAATGTTGTTACTCCAGAAATGATGAGATTTGTCAAAAAAAAAAACAAAAAAAAAGGGGGGTTTTCTATACAGTAACCCCTATGACATTAATCGAGTAATTTGTGTGACGGTATAACCTCTATAGTTTTGACAAAGTAAACCTCATAATAGTTGGCCACATTGCGTGGCCAACCGACAACGTGTATAAAGTTCCTTTATCAAAAATTCACCATAACACTCCAAATCACCAACCCTTTAATTATATGCATTTTTTGGAGACTACACTCTAAACAACTTCAAGTTCTCAATCATCAAAACGAAAAAATGTGCAGCACGCATTTTGCGTGACTGACCTCACCAATAACTGCTTGCAAAAGATCAAAGGAACTTATAGAGCACTGATGAAATAACCCCTATGACACTAGCTGAGTAACCCCTATATATATCACTGAACGAGTAACCTCTATAGCTTTGACAAAGTCACCCTAAAATAGTTGGTCATATTGTGTGACTATCGACAATATGAGAATAAGACCCTATTCTTTTGAGCTTCTAATTAGTAGAGCAGAGAACATCAGATTTTAACAGAGTAGGTGTCAACAAGCATAACAAGTGTCAGCAGATTATTAATACTCAATACAACATAACTAAATAGGGTTCAGCAGACCAGTCCACAACAAACCAGAGCAGTCCTAATGAACGGGTTAAAAATATATTTTTTTTTTCCTTATATTATATACTTCATATTTAATATCATTCTAATGTTACATATATCCCGTGCATTTTGCATGGGCACAATCTAGTTAACATAAAATTTTAGTCATCATACCAATTCGGTAAATAAATCAGCATCCACATTTAATAAAAAGTTGCTGATAATTAATCGAAATACAATTAGATAAACGTTTTTTTTAACATAAAATTAAACTTGTATTTTCTCGGAAATTTTCACCTGTTGAATCCCATTGTAGCCCACTTATAAGTGTCCCACGTTGGAGAAAGAGGAGAGATGGTTTCACTTTATAAGATAGAGGAGTACCTCCTACTATTGCCAATTGGTTTTAGTATGGAAGCTCCAAAGCCTTATTTGTGGCTCAAACTCTCATCCTCCTTGTTCGGGTTGCCCAGGCCCATTTCATATTGTTTCGAAATTTAACAGCACCAAAAAACAAAATACGTAGTAATTGAGGTAACAAATTCACAGTTGACATGTTTTGGTGCTGAAAACTGCTCTAAGATTTATTGGGTCATTTTAGGTTTTAACAAAACGAGGCAATTCTCGTACTTTTTGTCAATTTTGACGTTAAATCGATTACTTTGGTCCAAGTACCTTAAAACAAAGATTTTTATTTAAAACAAGATATGGTCCGCAATATTGTAAAAAAATTTCTCTAACCATTGGCATTTTGGGTATTAGGGCCAATTAGGCTACACCTCAATAAAACCTGAGGAAAATGTTCACTTTTTACAAAAGTTAGGCCTTGTCCAATTCACAGGTTCAATAAAAATCAGTAGCTTAAGGCGTATTTGGCAAAATAGAAGGTAGCTGTTAGCTGTGTAGATAGCGTTTAGTTGTTAGTTGTGAATATAGATAATTTAAGTATGAGTGTTCGGTAAGATAGCGGTTGACTAGCTATTACATATAAAAATCAATATTTTATTTTTAAAATTATAGATTAAATTTTCAACAACTACCTCAAAAGCTTCCTCTAATTTCAAAAGCTAATATTTCTAACTTTTCATAAAAGCTACCTCCACCACTAAAAGCTACCTTAACCTCTACTTTGCCAAACACTCACATTATACTCCCTCCGTCTCAAAAAGAACGACCCATTTGGCTAAAACTTTGTCCCAAAAAGAATGAACCATTTGCATTAAAACACCCACGAATTTGCTACAATATTTGTGCAAAATTAGCTTCCCTATATCAAAATTTGATTTTCCATGTTATTTTATTACTTTCTCTCTCTATTTTTTTTTTACAAACCCCATGTAAATTTAACTTTCCAATATACTTTTACTTCTTTTTACTTAACTTCCTTAATACCCGCGTAATCAACCCAAATGGGTTGTTCTTTTTGGGACAGAGGGAGTAGTAGTTTGACCAAGTCAAACAACTAGCTAAAAGCTACAGTACCTAAAAGCTACTTAAAATCTAGCGTCAAATGGCCCTTAAAGAAGATATATAATAGAAAAAGAAAAGAAAAAAAAAATTCAATTCGGTTAAAATAATTTCAGCTCGGTAAAAAATATTTTAAGTTCGGCCAAAATAATTTTATTTAGTAAAATAATTTCAGTTTAATAAAAATAAGGTGATGTAAACCGGCCCTTAGTTTTCAACTAGCTTTACAGTGTGTTTGGATAAAGAAAGAGGAAGGAAAAGAAGGGGAGGGAGGAGGAGGGGAGGGAAAGGGAGGGGAGGAAAGAATGGTGAGTTTTTCTTTCTAATCTCTCCATTGTTGGAGGGATTAATTTCCTACTATTTAATCCCTTCATTTCTCTCCCCTCCAATTCCCTTCCTTTCTCATTTGTTATCCAAATGAAAGATACCCCATCTCTCCATTTCTCTTCCCTTCCTTTCCCTCCATTTCAATCTATCCAAACACACCGTAAGTCATGTCCAACTCATGTTTTTTACTAAATTTTATATTTTTTTAAAATTTTATATTGTGACAACAAACAAGTTGCAATGTTAATTCAACTTTAATTTAAATACTATAATGTTTTTGTACTTGTATCAATGTCACCAGTCAAGAAATTGAAGCATTAGAGTACTGAAAGATACATTAAAAGAATTTATGATCATTTTTTTTTTTAATATATAACTAGTGAGTAGTCCGGACGTTGCTCCGGGATACTACTTTTATAGTTGTGCAGTTTCAATACTTTTATAGTATTATATTATTTATTGTGCAATATTAAAACATAATTAGCTATTAGCCTAGATGGTTACACAATAATCTCTCTTCCAAGAGGTCTAGTGTTCGAACCTTGTCATCCTTATTAAATTGATTGTCATATTGAAAAGAACATATTAAATTGTTTCCTATGGAAATTGTTTTACTAGGAAACAGCCGGTTTTAGTATATAGTTATTGCTTAAATGATTAATGTTAATTTTTTGTTGGAACGATTATAATGTTAATTTTAATTATAAAAAAAAATTAGTTTTGATAATCCCAACTCTACCTGATTTTCTTTTAATAATCTCAACTTTGAATTATTCTTAAATAATACAAACTGTAGGGTTGTTTTCTTTCTTTAATCCTAAAACCGATCAACAAACTCTATTAACAGGTTACATGACACGTGTTAACTTGTCATTAGTTTAAAAATAAAAAATTAAAAAGAAAGAAGTAAAAAACAAAAGAAAAACAAAAATCCAAAACTACTTTTTATTAATTAAAACCAACTTTTTATGTGGATATTTAGAGCATCTCCAATGGTAAGCTACAAAGGCTTGTAGCTTGCTTTGCCATGTCAACTTTTAGAGCTACAACCTTTTTAAGCTACAAAGTACTCCAATGTAAAGAACATATTAAATTGAAAAGGAAATTTTTTTTTTTGCCAGAATACAACAAATTTCTTTTTTTTTTTTTTTTTTTTTTTTTTTGTAGAAGAAGCCCAACCAGGGGAGCTCATTCATTCATAGAGGAATCATGATTTAACAAGGGTACAATGCAAGTCGGGAAATTCGACAACCAAATACGCCTACCTAGCAGTCTAGCACCCAAGGAACAAGATGAGCAAGTTCATGGGCAACTTTATTTCCCTCCCTATGAACAAAATTCCAAGACACACACTCAAGAGACTTGCTTACATGATAGATATCATCTAGGACAATACTTAAAGAACTAGAACCCCTCTCTCGTGACTTAATTGCGTTGATTAACCCAAGTCAGTCGCTCTCCACTGTCGTCACATGCCTAAAACCGAGCTTAATCACAGCCTGCAAACCAAGCAACACAGCCATAGCCTCAGCCAGGGGCGGATCTATGTAGGTGCATGGTGAGTACGTGACTCACCAGAAAAAAAAAAAAAAAATCAAAAAAAATATCAAAGAGACCTCCTTTTATAGAAAGGCGGTCTCTTTTCTGCTATTGTTGCCACCTCTAACATTGTCAGATTTTTTTTAAATATCAAAGAGACCAGTTATTTAAATAAAAGGTCTCTTTTCTGCTTAAATTGAATTTGGCTCTGCTTTCTTTTTTCATTAAAGAGACCTGTTATTTAATAACCGGTCTCTTAAGTTATCTCACCTTTTTTTTTTTTTTTTTTTTTTTGTTCTCCGTATAATTATTTTATAATTCTTGTTTCTATTTATAGTTTTATACTATATTTGCGCAACCAATTTTAATATATTCCCATAAAGCTTAGCAATTAAGTAAAAAAATCATAAAGTTAATTTAATGTAATAATTTTTGTATTATTTGTTTGTAGCATGTTATTTATTTGGAGTACGTACTTTCGACTTGTAAGATTGAATTTTTGGATTGAAATCATTTTGGTGAAATATATATATATATATATATATATATATATATATATATATATATATATATATATATATAATTTTTGGATTGAAATAAGTGATCAATAATTGATGGTGGCTCACCTGTTCGAAAATCCTGGACCAGCCACTGGCCTCAGCTATATCAGGCTGCCAGCACTCATCCATATTCCATGCTACAACCGCCTTTATCATCCCAGCAGAATCCCTGACCACAGCTCCAACTGAAGAGCCCTTCCCCGCCACCAGTCCTGCATCAACATTCAGCATTCAGCTTAATAAAGTTGCCCCCAGGTGGCTGCCATCTGCATCTTTCCCTGCTGCTAACAGGCCCAACAGGCTTCTCATCACTTTGCAACTCACTCATCAGCTTAGAGACATAGTCTAAAGATCACTTCGAGTTGCATTGCTCCCCCTAAAACAGCCATCTGTTACGCGCATTCCATATAGCCCAACAAATGGACATAAATAAACCATGATTATAGTTATTGCTTATTTGATATTTTTTTTTAAAGGAATGATTATATTGTTAATTTTAATTAAGGAAAAATTTGTCTTAATAATCTCAACTTTAGATTTTTTTTTTGCAAACTTTTATATAAATTGGATGTAAAATAAATATTGTACATTCGTTATAAAATTACCCCTAAAATGGACAAAAGTTACCATAATATAAATAAAGGTTACCTTGACATAAATAAAAGTTACGAAGTATTATTTATGCTTTATTGATAAAAGTTACCCAAAAATTGTAAAAGTGACCCTAAATTTACAGTATGTTATTGTACACCGGATATATACAAAAGTTATTCTTTTTTTTTTTCTCTAGGGGAAGTCTCAACTTTAGATTATTCTTACATAATTTGAATTTTAGGGGTTGTTTTCTTTCTTCAATTCCAAACCGGTCAACAAAACTATTAGAGGGCGTTTGGTTCGCAAACTGGTATAGGGTTGGAATCAAGTTTGAAACCATAGAGGTATGGGTTTAGAACTTAATTCTTAAATGTCGTATGTTTGGTATAATTATAAAATGCAATGTTCTTCTTTTATTTAATGCGTAAAAGTATGAGAATGAGCCAAACCCATTCTAAACCCCATACCTTGGGAATTTGAAGTATGGATTTAAAATTCATAAAATCATAAAACAAACATAAGGTATGAATTTAAACCATTCTAAACTAAGGGCCTGTTCATATTTACTTAATTTCAGTTCAGTTCAGTTCAGTTCAGCTCCAATCAGTTCAGTTCAGTTCAGTTCAGTTCCAATCGGTTCAGTTCAGTTCAGTTCAGTTCCAATCAGTTCAGTTCAGTTCAACTCTTAGGGCCTGTTCATATTTACTTAATTTCAGTTCAGTTCAGCTCCAATCAGTTCAGTTCAGTTCAGTTCAGTTCCAATCAGTTCAGTTCAGTTCAGTTCAGTTCCAATCAGTTCAGTTCAGTTCAGTTCAGTTCAGCTCTTAATTTCCCTCTCACATAAAATATTCATTTCAGCTTAATTCAGTTCAGTTCAGTTCAGTTCAGTTCCAATCAGTTCAGTTCAGTTCAATTCAGTTCCAATCAGTTCAGTTCAGCTCCAATCAGTTCATTTCAGTTCAGTTCAGCTCAATTCAGTAAATATGAACAGACCCTTAATTTCCCTCTCACATAAAATATTCATTTCAGCTTAATTCAGTTCAGTTCAGTTCAGTTCAGTTCCAATCAGTTCAGTTCAGTTCAGTTCAGTTCCAATCAGTTCAGTTCAGTTCAGTTCAGTTCAGCTCCAATCAGTTCAGTTCAGTTCAGTTCAGCTCAGTTCAGTAAATATGAACAGGCCCTAATACCTTATACCTTAATTATGTGAACCAAACACTCCCTTAACAAGTTACATGACATGAATCAACTTGTTATTAGTGTAAAAAAAAAAAAAAAATTAAAAAATAAAAAAAAAAAGTAAAACAAAAACCCGAAACCTACTTTAATTTTTTTTTTTTTTTTTTTTGACTAGTTATCGAAATTTATTTTGTAGATGGATATTTATGCTTTAAGTAAGGTTTATATTGTTAAGAAAAAAACCTAATTAGATCCGTAGGCAGCGAGAACGGAAACATGCAAAACCACTAGCCGATCCGTGGGCTACAAGGAATAAAAACTTGCAAATTTGTTTCCTATATAATGAATGAACCCTCAAGTAGGTCTTGCCGCAAATTCACAATATCCTATATTCATATTCATATATTTTTGTCAAAATTAATTAATTAATTACAGTACATGAAACATGGCAAATTTACCAACGACATTGCCACAATCATTGCTGAGCATATCCCATTTTTTGAAGACTTTGAGGCTTTCGGCTTGTTGGAGAACAGCAGCCAAACAAGCCAAGTTTCGAGCCAACATTAACCTATTTTCCACATCATCACCCAAACACAAGTCGGTATGGCTAATGCTGCCCGAATTCAATAATACCTCGAACGAACGCCGAATTTACAGCCTCTATAACCGCAAAGTCCGCACAGTCAACCTCCCTCTGTCGTCGAACCCCAACAACAACGACATTAGGCTGTTATCTTCCCATGGATGGTTACTCTCTGTCTCTGACAGCGGTGATAATCTGTGTCTTCTCAACCCATTGTCTAATGCCGCCATAACAAACCTTCCTAAGGTTAGGTACTGGATAACTGGAACCATTTTTTTAATGGTTTCCGATACTTTAATTTTAATCATTATGGCGAGACATTATTTGAGAAATTTGTTTTATCAGGGAACCCGTCCTCATCTAGTGATTTCACAATCGCCCTCGTTTTGGCCGAGCCTTTTGCTAACCTATGTTGCCGTCATGAGATCATTTCTTTCTGGAGGAACGGCAATCATCAATGGGAACCACTTTTGGAGTATGGAGATAGTAAATACGTAGATTTCTATAATGATATTATTTTTTACAAGGGAAACTTTTATAGCGTTGATGATGGCGGAACCATATGGTGTTACGAATTTGACCACTCATGTTGTCCTCATGATCGGGTGGTTGCTGATCTTAAGGGCCAGTTGCACAATGATTATTCGCCCTACCAATGGCCTAAAAAGATGAGTGTAGTATACTACTTGGTTGAATCAGAGAATCGGTTGTTAGTTGTTTGTAGGGTCAGAGTGAAGGATGATAGCTCTTCACAGACTGTGTCATTCAAGGTATTCGAGCTGAATGTTGATAATGGGGAAGCTAAGAGTGTTCCTAACTTGGGAGATGTAGCGATTTTCGTGGGTTGCAACTCCTCCTTTTCGACAAAGGCATCTGCTGCTCATGGCATCAAACACAACTCTATTTATTTTACTGATGATTATAGGGCAGCACATGATTTTGGATTAAGATTAAAGTCCAAAAGCGGAGGCTTTATTGAAATGGGCATCTTCAGTTTGACAGATGAAAGTTTTCATCAGCTTGATCTCGTTGAACCACCACATTTTAGTATATATGCACCATATTTGTGGCTTGAGGATCCTAGCTTATGATCTATGATTGTTCTCCTATTGGATTTTAATTAGGTATATAGCACCTATTGTTATTCAGATTCTATCAAAGTATCAATAAAAAGTTTTGTTTGCCACTTTTTTTTTTTTTTTTTTTTTTTTTTTTTTTTTTTTTTTGGGGTATGACTTTACAGAAGCTAATGCTTCCTTATTTTCAATGTTGACGTCCGATTATCGTATCATATATTCATTCATGATTTTCATATAGGCAACATTATCACCCCCAGAGAATCTACTATATACTCGAATTAGTGAGGAAGGAGTTTCCAAATTGATGCAGTGAAACTGAGAAAATATGTGTTGTCTATCTATCTATGCTTGTAAATATGTTGAATCTGGAATTGAAAGTTCTTGAAACCTCGTTCGGAATTGGGAATAGGGATTATCTGATCAGCTCTCATATGTGATATACTTGTATGAAAAAAAGCATTAAGGGGTCCTTAAAGATCTTAAAGAGGAAACAAGAAGAAAATAAAATGGAGACAGAAATATAATGCACATCATTTGAAGTTAATAGCAAGTTTAAGTCACTCACAAGAACAACCAACCAACAGCAATACATCATACAGGGTCACTTAGAAATATACTAATGCACATCATTTGAAGTTACTAAACATTACACTTTACACTTGCTGAACTTCATCAGTAAAAAGCCATCAGTTAAAAGCTCCAGAATTTACATAGTGCCAACTTAGAAACAGAGACAGGGAAGCCTAGATAACTTAGTACATGAAAATTAGAAAAGCAGCAGCTGTCTCTTTTTATCTACACGATACAATGTCTGAAGATGACAACTACAACAAATATTCAAAACATCGGTTGAATGCCCGAACTACCTAGTCAATCAATATTGTCATTGGCTGGACACAGTGATGGTATCTTCAGCCTGAGCACCATCAGCTGCCGGCAATTTCTTAGTCAGTGACATGGGTAAATCAAGGTCATCTTGCAAGCAACGCTGCTGAGGGTGTGACAACAACAAGCACATGTGACGGAAAAGAACGCGTTGAAGGCCCTGACCACTTTCAAAGATGTAGCCCTCATATTCAGTAACTTGTTCAAGGGCTTCTACAAGAGCATCATAAACTTTTTGGGGGCAATTCTCAGGTCCTGGCTTGTCATGAAGGTAAATTACATCCAGAGTGAAGAGCTTTTGGTCAATAGGCCACTGAAATTGTGGTTGCACAGATGAACGGCAATACAGCAAGATCTAAAGGCATGCCAAGGGGTTCGAAGATGAGTTAGACAAGTTGCGGACAGAGTCTAAACAAATGATGTGCTAGAAGTCTAAAACCCTCTGAGTTTCCCAAAAAGCCAATAGGTTATGTCAAAGTTTTGAGACCTTTCCAAGTTTGAAAGAGAGAAGGCAGAAAAAAAGGTTATGAAGCAGCCAAAGCATATAAAACCCATCTTGGTTTAGTAAACATAAAATTATACCAACTCCAGCATGCAATAACACAAGCACCCAAAATAATCCAGAAAACTAGGTCAAATGCAACATGGGTAGTTAATAATTCAAAATCAAAAGTGACAATTTAGGTGAAAGTCTTAACTATGATTCACGTTTATCTGCACAATCAATCAGCAAAGGTTTCTGACAAGCAATTACATGACCAAACATTTCAAATTCATGAACAGTACACTGTACTAAATTCAATAATTAATAACTGAACTCACTTACCACTCTTAATATTCGACTTTGAGACCGAGATTTTTTTGCTTCATGAGCAGCAACTCGAAATAACTGGGAAAGGTCTGCCTGACCTCCTGATGAGCTCACAGACAACCCTCGAAATGCAGCGATTGCAGAATCAACTTCACTTGTGAACTCCTTTCTTACCTTCAGAAACAGAAAACGACAGGTAAATTTAACTTTTAAATAACACCCTTAAAGCTGAATGAAACCCCAAACCCACTCCATCCATAAGAAAAAGAGAATGCAAGAGGCATGGCAAAAATTGGTATTTGTTCTATTAGACTTGCATAAGTTAATGCCAAGCTGAAGGAGAACTAAAACAATCCCAAAGGGTATATCATAGATTGATAGTTATAAATTATTATCATTGACTCTCTCAACTACTACGGCATAAACCCAGTCAACCAATCAATCATAGCTGCTACAGCTTTTATAAGGAAGTGAAACATGCAAATATCCCACAGGAACCTTCTTAATACTCCAACCATAAAGCCATTCTTTATTCAGCAGAGGTTGTCATCAAAGTAATTACAAGTTGAGACCTAACTGAGAAACAACTAATTTCACAGCTTGCTCATGCTTACTGGCTTAGACATAAACTGAAGGGATAACAATTAATCTCAGGTTCACTTCTCAATAAATGAAAGCAATAAGGCCATGCCCATCCCTTTTGAGCCGAGAAATGATTCAAGAGAGGAGCTGAACACAGCAATGTCAAGCGATAGATAAGTGAGGCTTCACCTATCTCATGCACACTGCACTCAATTACATTTCTAGTGTTCCAAATGAAGCCCCATAGAAAGTATCAAGCATTATTGACTCACAAATGAGAATAAGGACAATCATCAAGTTGAGGTATTTAGCAAAGCATAGCTAAGCACAGTAGCATAAGGTCTAACATAACCCGCTAAAGACAACATATGTATCAATCTGATTCGAACACAAATTTCCACAATGGAGAAGGTAGGATTTTTAAGGAAAGGATAAATATATCAATTGCATAGAGCTAACTTACAAACAAAATCTGTCAACAACCAATCAATTTGCACTCAATCAGCCATCTTTATTCGATAAGACAAACTAGCAAAACTATTAAGCAGAGAACTTATATAAGAGCATCTAAAACAAAGCCACTTCCAACTATATCCTGTGCCTCTAATCACAACTTGAATAACCCGACATCCTAAGTCAAGTTGCCTATAATCTACTCATTTCAAAGTCAATCCATGCTCATACTACTTCCCAACCAGTACAATTTTTGAAGACCATTATGAAGGAGTCCAAGTTTGATCATCTCCCATCACTTCACTATTCCAGGTAACAATATATCAACATACATTGTCAACATTGAGCAATCAAAAAACCAAAATATCTCACAAGAGAAGTGAGAACACAAACAAACATCCCTTTTCCATCAAACTAAGAGTTAATGTCAGCTAGCTTAGGTAAAGATATAGAGTAATGGGAGTCAATGGAATCCCGTCTACACCATTGTCCTCTGTGCCTCTCTCTATGTATCTATACACCATTACAAACATATATAATTCCTCAAAGCAAAAACATTTTTGATCACCATAAAAGTATCAAAATCTCCAATTTGGACAACAAAAACAACAGCAAATCAACGCCCAGAAATCAAAATTCTCAAAAACCCTCAATCAATCCAAAAAACACAATCAAGAAACATCAAACCAACCACCCCATCTGGGTATAACACTCAATCACCAAACAATTGTACAATTAATCAAATTCTAACCAAAAATTGATTTTAGAAAAGAAGAACAAGATTAGAAAATCACCCAAGAAGCAGATTTAGCAAGAGAAGCAAAGGCAAAACGATGATTGGGATTAATGGTGAGTTTGGCATGGATGAATAAAAGAATGGATTGTTTGATAGAATCAAGTCGGGTAATGGGTCTTCCATTTGGACCAGTGTTCTTCATTTCAACCATACATTCGTTGTCAACATCAATGCAGAATAGTATGTCTTCGTTGCTGTATCGACTTGGTTTCAATGTGTACGCTGCTCCGCCTCTTCCGCTGCCGCTGCCCTCCACTATTTGAACTTCCATGTCTTTCTCTCTCCTCTTGTTTGGGGGGGTAAATCAGTTTTTTTTAATACTGGAGAAATTTTGTGAGCTTTAACACCAGAATGAAATCATCATGGATGGTATTAAATTACCAACTAGTATGTGCCCCGCGCGATGCCCCGGGATCTGGATTGATAGTTTGTGTACTTTTTTTTAATTTTATAATAATGTGTTTGTATAGTTAGTGTGTGGTTCGGGCATTGCATCAAGTGTTACTTTTTTTTTCCCTCATATGTATTTACATTATATTTTTGTGAAAAATAGATGAATAATATTACCCCTAATTTACGTAATAAGTGAAAGGAATATACAATATTGTATGTGAACTTTGATACATAAATAAAAGTTGGTTGAGATGGTAAATGCATTACTATTATGTATAGGAGGTTATTTTGTTAAATGAGGTGACAAATTTATGCGGTGAATATACTTTTAGATGATGACATGACGCTTATACTTTCAAGAGTGCCACGTGGCACCGTTCCTTTAAAAAGAACGCCTTTTAATATATAGTATAGATATTGGACATGTAAAAGTAAAAATAACACATAAAAAACCTTTTTAAATTTACTCCTTCCGTATTTAAATACTTGGGGGGTGTTTAAGGAAAACTTTTGTATACACCCGATTTTCAGTAATTTACTGTACATCGGGTACACTTTTGTCAGATTTAGTGTCACTTTTGTCAAATTTAGTGTCACTTTTGTCAAATTTATCAATGAAGCATAAATAACACTTATATATGTCAGGGTAACTTTTGTGCGTTTAAGTGTAACTTTTGCACATTTTATTGTCACTTTATAATGGATGTTCAGTAATTTACTGAACATCCGTTTTATTTAAAAGTTTGTGGTAAGGGGAATTGAGGGGTGAGAACAGGAATTTTAATCCCAAATAAAACAAAATCTCTTGTTTGTTAAATGGGATTAGGATAAAAGAAAGGAATGGGATTGGGAATAAATGAGGTGAATTCTCACCATTTCATTATCTAGGGAGGGTAGGTAATAAATGGGTGGGAATGGGAATGAGTGGAAATTGACATTTTTGCCATTAACGAACAAAATGGAGGAGAAAGATTAGTAAGGGTAATTTTGTAATTTTGTTATTTATTCCCCATCTATTCCCATGCACTATCCAAACAAAATATTGTCATATTTTTATATATTCCCAACAATCAATTCTCAATCCCATTCCCACATTTTAATCCCCAAACTCCTATTCCCACATTCCAAATGCTCCGTTACTCCGCTCTCTTTTTTCGGCCGTTTTTAAATACAAAGGTTAATAATTACAATAATGCCATTTGAGTAGCACATTTTGTTACTCTATATGAGTAACCTGGGCACCCTCAAAACGAGAAAATCCATGTCTCATATGTGAACTTAGGGCCTGTTCTTTTCAGCTTATTTCAGTTCAGTTCAGCTCCAATAAATTCATTTCAGTTTTAATTTCCTTTTCTCATAAAATATTCAGATCTTAATTTCCTTCTTTCACAAAATTTTCAGTTCAGTTCAGCTCTAATAAGTTCAGTTCTGTTCTGTTCAACTCAATTCAGTCAATCAAAATAGGCACTTGTATGGCTTATTATTGGATTTATTGCTAGGTATAACTCACAATTTATTCCATATGACTTTGATGCATTTTTAATATTTATAGAATAGAAGTAAAAACATAGCAAATATGTTAATAATAAGTCAAAATTTGTGTTAAGAATGGAAGTAGAGGGTACACAATGGTGTGTAGCTTTGAAGAATTTCTATGGTGTTAATTTGGTATCAACTCTGAAAAGAGCTGATCGTTGATGGAATGGCTCGGAAACAGAAGGCAATGTCCTAATATGTAATCAAATACAAACTATGATAAGAAGGTTTAATCTAATACATGTAATTCCCTCGTTTCAATTTGATAACTTCGTACTATTTACTTTCTACAACTATCTAAAAAAATATTGTAGATAAATATTTATTTTGTAATAATTTTGTTAAATTAGTCATTTTTTTTGAAAGAAGTTAAATCAGTTATTTTGATAAAAGATCCATGAATAAGGCCTTGTTTAGCTCACCTTATATTTACATTCAGATCAGATCAAATCAGAAAAAATAATTTCAAATCAGATTATCGTTTTATGTGCAGTTTTTTATCGCTAAATATCTTGAATTTCGTAATGAAAAAAATTCTGAAAATACACATTAATAAAATACACATTATTATGAATCGTACAAGACTATACTTAATATATTTTTTCGTATAGATTAGCGTATATTTAAGTTTAAAGTTTGATCAAATCTGACATTCAAATCAGCAAATATAAGGCGAATTAAACACGGCCAAAGTATCCAACTGCCTCAAATTGCCCCTAAAAGTAAATACAAAAAACACCAAAATAAAGACCGTTGATATTATTCAGATCAGACCGTTGACATTATATGGCTCCCATTAATCTTCTTTCATTCAATTTAATTTCCCTCGATTCTCACTTTCACGCTGCTCAGCACTCTCCCACTCTCTCTCCTCCATTGAAGCAGCTTCTGAGGTAAGATCGTTTTTCATAATCTAGGGTTTAATCAAACTATCATTGATTTAATTTTCAGTATTGTCAATTTAGGGTTCAAATTAGGAGGGGTTCGTGAAGTATTGTTTATAATTACTGAAGCTATGAAATGGTACAATGAATGCTTTTGTTTCTAGGATTTTACTGTGTTTAATTTAGATTGATATGCTTAATCCAGAAGTATTTTATGTGAATTTTTTTAGCCTAATTTGATTCGTAATTGAGTCAAATTTGATTGTTAATGACCTGCATTATTTTTTGGGCCCTAATCGAGCCATTTTAATTAATTTGAATTCAGCCATTTTAATTAATTTGATTTCAGCCATTTTCAAAATAAAAATAAAAAATCCAAAATAACTTACAAACAATTGGTTCAAGGAAATTACTATGAAAATGGATCTTTTCTCCTTGTAACATGGCTCAGGGATGGAAATGTATGAATTTGAATTTACAAAAATAAAGTACGAGTAGTTCATAATGTAAATTTAATATCTTTAAATATTAGAATTAATTAACTAAAACAGAAGTACTAAATGCAGTATAAAATAACCTAAATGCAGGATTTATAAATTGACAATTAAACTCACTAAAGACTATAATACCCTTTTATAACCCAACACAGTTAAAATCCCTTCAGCTTCCCCATTGCTGAATTCTCATCACATTTTCATGAGTTTGATAATTTTGATCGTAAGATCGAATGTGTAGAATAGAAGCAATGAGAATCAATGGATCTTTGAGGTTGGAATTGTTAATCAATGATATGAATGAATCTGACTTATGGTCTATATTAATGAATATTATGAGGTTGAATATCTTAAAAATCATCAACCATGATAGGTTCTTGCCAGAAAGTTCTCCTTCATTGTGTTCTGACATTATGGTGAAGGTTAGTTTTAGCTAAATAATCAATCAAAGGGCCTTGGAAATTTATGCCGGTAAGCAATGAAGAGGCATGGAAATTAGAGCCGACAGCAAGAGGAAGGCCCCAGAAATATTTTACGGTAGTTCATTTAAGGTCCCGGGATGGTTTAGCGGTGGGATACCTATGGCATTTGGAAATCTAATGCGGAATAGCTAAATCGTCGTACGTCATTGTCAACCTTAATAATACCAAATTCATCATAATAAGGTTCATCATCTTCCATCTAACCGTGGATGAATGCTTAAAACTTATGAGATATGATTTACAAGTTAATTGATATGGAGTTATGGCTGATTAAATAGTTATCAAGGTGAAATGTAGCAGGTTAAAAGAAGGGTTATTTTTATTTTATTTTTTTTCACTAGAGAAAAAGGGTATTATTGGAAAGATAAAAGTTGTTGTAAATTATATTATCCTGCGTTTAGGTAAAACTATACCTACATTTAGTACCTCCCTAACCAAAATGGGTATGTAAAAGGTAAAATCGTTGAATATTAGAATTAATTAACCAAAATGGGTATGTAGTTATTAATTTGAAACTTAGAAATTAGGGAAAGTTACAAATTTTCGAGAACAAAGGAAGTATATGTATATTGATTTCAAAACATGAAGACTTATTGGGTTCAAGTGTAATTTATTTTATGTTATTGTATTTGCATAAGTGCAGACTGGAATAAGTAGTTTTGAATTTTGATATGTATTTTGGATTAGGCTATTTGATTTCATTGTTTTTGTTTGAAGATTTCGTATTTGTAAGCAAGATTCTTGGATCTGGCAGTGGAAAGCTTAAGCATTTTCAATGGCAAATGACGGTGAGAAGATGGAGGTAAAAGGAGACGAAGAAAATGGACAAGTAGTGACTCCATGGGAAGTATCCGCCAAAGAAGGCGGCAAAATTGACTATGATAAACTAATCGACCAGTTTGGCTGCCAACGCCTTGATTCTACTCTTATCGAACGTGTTGAACGCCTCACTGGTCGTCCTGCTCACGTCTTTCTCCGCCGTGGCGTCTTCTTTGCTCACCGGTCTTTCTTTCTCTCTTTATATTTCTTCAATTTTGCTGATTAATTTTCTGATTTTTGGTGTTTGATTAATTTCCTGATTTTGCAGTGATTTGAGTGAGATACTTGATGCATATGAAAGAGGGGAGAAGTTTTACTTGTATACTGGTCGAGGACCTTCCTCCGAAGCGCTGCATTTGGGGCATTTGGTACCTTTCATGTTCACAAAGTACTATTTTCTCTCTCCTTTTCTAGTTTCAGTAAAAGTTATAGTTTCTGTGTTTGATAGCATAATTTTTTCCTGAAATTGCTGTTGTATAGTTGAAATATAACTTTTTGGTGATGAATTATGAGCTGATTTAATATTTGTGATGAACTTTTAAAGGAATTTTAGGTGAATAAGTTATTTAAGTTTATGTCATGCTATGAGATAGTCTTTCATTAATTTAAGGTGACTGAATTGGGCTTATTGTATTATTTGTGTAAAATAGTGCTACATTGTTGCCTTGAGGTGTAGAAGTTTATGTAATTTATTTGTACTTCTGTTTTAGGTGAACTTAATTAATTATTGCGGATTGATTGTAGTCTAGTTGGAATGGGGAAGGAGTAAGGAATAATTATCTTTTCTCTCAATGTTAATGTAGGTCTTGATTTTGCTGTACACAATTAAAAGTTTGCAGAAAATGTTAATCTACAGTGCATAACCAACCATTATGTTTACGGTTTATTTGATATATCTTGATTTTTTGTAGATCAGTGTTAACTAGAACTGAGGCTCTTTGTTGACTTTTATGTAAATCTTCTTTTTAGAGCAAGGCAACTGTTAGTATGAGTCCTAGTATTTGTCACATTATTGCTCTCTTTTTGGCACATTAAAATTACTAATACTTGAAGGGTATAGGTATCTACAGGATGCTTTTAAGGTGCCCTTGGTGATCCAATTAACAGATGATGAGAAATGCATGTGGAAAAACTTGTCCGTGGAAGAGAGTATTAGACTTGCACGTGAAAATGCCAAGGATATTATTGCCTGTGGGTTTGACGTGTCCAGAACATTCATTTTTACCGACTTTAACTTTGTTGGTGGGTGTGTATTTCATTGATCTTACTTGGAAGTGATATTCTTATTGCATCTTGGATCAATTTAGTCTATTTGGGAGACTTATAAATTAGGTAGTGATATATTTTTTCCAATGCAATTCGCACTAAATCCAACTTCTTGTACAGAAAGTTCTATCAGAATATGATCAAAATTGCCAAGTGTGTCACACTAAACAAGGTAGATTTTGCTTTATGATTGGACTTATTATGTAGATGTTTAATTATCACAGATTATGAATATCATGAGCTGATTTTGGATGGTTATGGCAGGTTTTTGGTATATTTGGTTTTACTAATGAAGATCACATTGGCAAAGTATTTTTTCCAACAACTGAGGTACTCTCTGCTGTCAATTTAAGTCTTGGCAATTGTTTCTTGATTTTTCCATACTGTCTCATTGGCTCTTGCCATTCAGAGCCGTGTTATCATGGTCATACTCTTTTGTTGATCTGCTTTGATTTCCTTTATACTTGTTGGTTAAAATGGTCGAGTTGATGCCCTGTCAACTGGCCCCTCTACACTGTGCCATTGTGAATGATATCCAATAATTAGGATGAGCTCTAATTAGAATTTTGGAGTGAAATGAGCTATTTCAAACTGTCTTCTGCATTCGTTTCTTATATAGCAAATCATTTGAATTTTTTTATTGATTGATTTTAGCTTCTGATACTTTTTGTGGGTGCAGGCAGCTCCTGCCTTTTCCAGTTCATTCCCTCACCTGTTTGCTGGCCAAGATAATGTTCGGTGTTTGATTCCTTGTGCAATTGACCAGGTTGATTCTTTTTACCTGGTCTTAACATAAATTTTCTTTTTAATTTTTATAATTTTGAATAATCGTTCATTCTGCTTTTACTGGTTTGCTTGTTTTAATTGGTTGCTTACATTGATTTGCATTGGGCCTCAAATCTTGTAATTTTTGTCTTGTTGAGCATTGACTAAAATTCCAGCATGATGTTAGATTTAAGCTGAATTTATGATTAGGTCATGATGGGTTTCAACCTTTTTTTTTTTTTTTTTGAAAGAGTGGGTTTGAACTTAGGGTTAGGACATTTTTGCAATTTCATCAGTGTTATCCTCTTCTGAATTTTCCACCCTTTTGCTTTTTCTTATTGAAGAGGTGTGTGTGTGTGTGTGTGTGTGTGTGGAGAGTGAGAGTGAGAGTGAGAGTGAGTGAATGTCTGGGCTATTTTTTTTGAGTCCTGAAGGATGTCAATCCCAGGTCTTGATTTGCTTAGTGTTTGAACAGGGGTCAGGGGCACTGTACTGTTAAGACCTTGGTGCAGAGTTGCGAGGTCCCTGGTATGTCTCTTAGATCGGACTTTGCTTTTCTAGACTCCAGACTAGAGAAAGGCCTCTCAAGATTGCTTTACTTTTATTAAGGTTTTCGTTCCAGTCCCTCTGTCATCTGAAATTAACACCTGATAACAGAGATCCTCTCCCTGATCCTCACGTTCGTTTTCCCTTACTAGCGACTAACCTATAACGCTCTGTTACCAGGTCTGATTGTTTATGTTGCAGATCGTCTTCTTAGGTTGGGCCTTGAAAGTGTCTATTCTTATTACCTCTTCTTCTCTAATTCTCTGCTGAGACAAATTTGTCCTGCTTTCCATTTTGTCATTTTCCAGGATCCTTACTTCAGAATGGCAAGAGATGTTGCTCCTCGGATAGGATATCAAAAACCTGCACTGATCGAGTCTTCCTTCTTTCCTGCACTTCAGGTAATTTTGACACATGATATGATCATGTATTGTGCTTTTTGAGGAGTTTATGGTCATGATGTTTGGGGAATATAGGATTTGAAGCGATTAAATTCATTGTATCATACTAATGTTTGTAGTCATTCTGATGAAATATGAATTAGTTTCTCTTATGGTGAGAATTATTGAGAATGGCGGATGATTTATTACTTAATTTAAATGTCTTGTTCCTAGGAAAAAATAATGTGGTATTACTTTGGCTAAAAATATCCTTATTATTATGCATAGAAACAACTTGCCTTGCTAATTTCTGTTCTATTTGGTCTCTGATTATAAGGTCTATTAGAATGAATTCATATATACATACATGATAAATAAGGTCTATTAGAATGTATTCTTATATTAGCAGTAGCACCATGATACTCCCTGCGTTCCATTAAGCTCTTTTGCATTAACTACAGTGGGAGCTGGTGGAAAATTGGTCCCTTTTGACTTTTTGGATAGAACAGAGAATGTTGTTTAGAAACATGGATGTTACTCAATAGATTTAGTGGACCAACCTGATGGTGTAAGGAAGAATAAAAGAGGTTTTTTTTTTTTTTTTTTTTGCCAAACATGATATTACTAGTATGTAAAATAAGAACATGGACTTTAAGGTATCAAGTGAAAACTTAACAATGATGAGGGAGTATATGATACCATGTATTACTGTGCTTTTTCAATAGTATGATAGTTTGTTTTATTTTAGTTGTATGATTGTTCACCTATCTAGCACGAATCATACAGCTCCACTGTATTACTGTCTCTAGGTCGTTTGGATGGTAGGTCGGGGCTCCTTGGAGCACCTGTCTGAAGTTGTGGGAATTTATGTGTTGAAAATTTATGCTTTTCTTAAATGCAAATTGGGTAAAGTCATATTTCTACTGTACTTGTAATTTGTATACATAGCTGTGGAATGTTTATATATGTTTTCTTCTCATTAGCCAAAGCTTATACATGTTTATTAGTTGGATTTCTCCATACCTATTTCGTGTTACTTCTCTTCCCATCCAAAAAAAAAAGATGTTACTTCTCTGCAGGATTATTTGTTATGAATAAGACTTCATGCTTGAAATGAGAGACTCTTCAAATGCTTTGAATATTGCAGGGCGAGGCTGGAAAAATGTCTGGAAGTGATCCTAATTCTGCCATATATGTGACTGATACTGCAAAAGACATCAAAAATAAGGTTTGTAATTTACTCCTCAGCCACTACCTCGTAAATCTTTCTGGGGCACTGACTGAATAATTTGTCAAACTAAGCTGTAACTTTATAAATATCTAAGAGATGAAGGCATTCCCCATTGTTTAGGAGGAATATATGTGACTATTTATCACCTTGAGCAGTTGGATCACAGAGTTATAAGATGTTTCATAGGTGTACGGAATTTGATTTAAAAAAGAGTTATCAGGACTAAATACATTGAATCTTATGTCTAAAAATTCAAAATAAACTAGTACTCTCCTTTTTCCTAATAATAGGGTACATTTCACCAGGGTCATTTTTGTATGAAATTGAGTTAAAATGCCACAGAAATCCTTCATTTCATTTAAATTTAATTACTTACTATATCATGTAGACAATATTTCGCATGGCTTATATTAGAAATGTGGTCTATTATTCAAGGATGAGGTATCCAAAACTATTTTGTAGGGAAGGGGTAGTAGTGTATAAGTATATCTATAATCTCTAAAGGAGCTTATGCATGGGTATCCTATGTTGCTAAGTACTAAGCTTTAGCACTATTTCATCTGCTTTATTTTTTGATCGTTAGACTCTCTTTTGCTGCTGCAGGTGAATCGATATGCTTTTTCTGGCGGGCAAGATTCTATAGAAAATCACCGAAAGTATGGAGCTAATTTAGAGGTACTTCGCTGTTTATATTTCTGTTGCGTTTAGTCGCTTACTGTATCGGATTTGTGACCTGTGCTAGAAGCTGAAAAGGTTCTTCAGTAGCTATTTTGGGAAACCATGATGTAATTGGCGATGAAAGTAGTGCCGTGGAGTACAATGATGTTACTTTCATCTTTTTAATCGCCAATTCTGTTTTTGGTAGCTATTCTTAATCCAACAGTACAACATGTCTTATAATTGTAGGCCATTGCTGCATCCATGTACCTAGAAGAATGGCATATAGTATTCCTTTTTTCTTTTACTGTACCGCCTTTTATGTTTTTATTTATAGGAGTATGTACTCATTCTATTTTGTTGTTCAAACAAATTTTTTGCTCTCTGTTGGTGTTCTCTTTCCTTGTCTGTATATTTGTTCGCTGTAATGGCAGGGTGAAGAGTAATTTTAAAACTAGACAATGTTATATGTGATGGTGAATCTGAGTCTTTGTTCTAGCTCTAATATATAATATTGCTCTCATTGTTAACCAGGTTGACATACCAGTCAAGTATCTGGGATTTTTCTTGGAGGATGATGCTGAGCTTGAGCATGTTAAAACAGTAAGATAATCATCACATTGGTCCATGTATCTAGATACTTTTACAATTGGGATTTCCACTTTTTATCATCATATTTCTTCTTCCTCCCGAGAAAATGCTAAGCTTTATTCCTCCAGGAATATGGTGCTGGAAGGATGCTGACAGGTGAGGTAAAGAAACGGCTCATTGATGTTTTATCAGAGATGGTTGAAAGACATCAACGAGCTCGGGCCGCTGTAACTGATGAGGTGAGCTTTTTATGTGGAATTTCTACCTTCTAATCTGAATTGTTAGGGAGGTTTTCCTGTAATGTTTTTTCATTTTTTTATTTTTTATTTTTTTTTTGGGTGAAATTTCTGTAATGTTGATTGTTCTGAAAACAGCACTGCAGAAACAGTGTATTGCAGGTGATGACTTATTATTTGCTGTGCTTTTCGATATATAGAAATTAATCTGAGTTCCACTAGCAGTTATAATATGTACATTATAGTTTTAACTTGACCATTCTTTCTATAATGGTGAAAAGTCAATAATAACCACATACATCTCCACAAGATCTTCTAGTGTAGAAAAGCAACTTTAGTTATTGTATGCCTGTATGGGTGTGGAGTCTGCTCCTTGTTTTAAAATAAAACACCTGTAGTTAATTCTGTACATGATGACTTGTGGAGTTCATGGTTGTCCTTGTCCCCTTGGACTCCTACCTGTGTAACACTACCCTCAAACATATAAACAAGAAGAACTGGGGTGATAAAAGGGTTAAATGGTTAATATGTTGTATGACTTGGGAAAATTGTTGATCCAATTGGTAATCATGAAATTCTGTGGTCATTCTTGATCCCACTAACCCTGTACTCGGATTTCTGGTTACTTCTAATAAGATCTCCTTTAAAATTGTCAGCTTATGTCTGCTTGGATTTACTAGTTGCTTGTTTTACAACAAGCCTGTGTAATAGTCAAATTATCCTTTTCTAACACAGCTCTTTTGACTTCCAGATGGTGGATGCTTTCATGGCCGCAAGGCCTCTTCCTCACATGTTTGACTAATGGGGGGAAACCAATGGAATTTATGTTACAAGTGTGAAATTTTGCAATGGTTACTGGTTTAGAACGTTTATTTATGCAGTAATTCAAAATCGAAGGATTTTCGGACTAATTGTAGTCGTACATACACATCAATTTTGAAGCTCTGATATCCAATACATGTTGGCAACCATGTTGTGTCGCTAAACAGTTGATTCAATGGATTGTGTTGGGGAAATCATTGAACCCAGTGTTTTTTTCTGCAATCTTCAGTAGAGAAGTAGGTTGCTATCAAGTTTTCTCCATAGTATATGATATGCTGAGGAAGCTTGATACCACATTGCGCCTTATGGCCTCAAGGGATAAGATAGCCATTAGTTTGCCTGATCTATGACAAGTAAACTGGACATGCAACTCCACTGTTTCTTTATATTTGATGTTCTGCACATGATTAAAATTACATAATGCACAGCATAATCAAGACTGACATCTAAATGTTGGAAATCTAGTAGGGGGGAAACAGAGAAGGTTATTGCAGAGTGAAAGAAAGAAACCTTGTTGTGACTGACCATTAACTAAACTGAATAACTTCTCTCCAGATTTAAACTCTGTAGATTGAAAGTTAACTGGTGCCAAGCTTAATGAAGACGAAAGCTGCTTGCCATCCATTTCAGCCATCTTGATACAGAGTGACGAGCATAAACAATGTTATTTGCATATGTGGTAATCTTTTCCCTCCTCTTATCAGAACTTGTTCTGGATGAGTTTAAATCAAGACTCTTAGTTTCCAGTAATTCTGACTGGTACATTTTAAATGTTGATCATCATTTTAAGTCGTTAACAATACTCTCAGTCTTGTCACACACAAGGAATGCTTTAGAATTAAGATTTTCGTCAACAAGTGAAACAAAGTAGCATTGAATTATCACATAGTTTTTTATGTATTTTATGCCCACAACACATACCATGGTTCAGGAATCAAACTATGTCCAGAATTGGTAACCATATTCAAAAATACATAGAAACTATTCGACTTATTTGAAAATCAAGCTCAGTTGAGGGAGCTTCAATGGTGAACATGGTCACCCCTGCCCTTTGGCTTGACCATGGTGGACAGTGGGTGGAGATTGGGGAAGCTTCAATAGTGGCCGAGGTTGGGGAAGCTTTATCGGGGAAAGAAGTAGGAAACTTTTCAATGGAGGAAGTTTTAATGGTGAATGGACAAGGACTTAAAGAATTACAATGATGTTATTTGAGTAACATATTTTGTTATTTAATATTATTGTATATGAGTAACCTGGGTACCCTCATAATGAAACACAATGTTTCATGTTTGAAACTACATAAATTTTATTTGACTTGTTATTGCTAGATATAAGTATATAATTAAAGTCCTTACTATTTTCTAATTTTTGTATGGTAAATGATGACAATATGATTGAAAAGGTGTGAGCTCTACCATTGAGCTCTCACTTGATTCTACCGTTAAATTTTCACCAATATAAAACTTTACTTTAATATTTATAATAACTAGGGTATCCTACGCGCGCGATGCGCGCGGAGGGGCTAGCTCTTGCGGAGAAGTTGTATTGGCGTGTATTTACACCTTTGGTTAGAATGGTAGACCTAGTAATTTTAAAACTGACTATTTGATTTATTTGCATATGTGGTGAATTTGTAGAATTATAAGAAAGCCACCAAAATCTTTTAAGACAATTATTTTTTAAATCCTCAAAAGTTTGATAGTGTTATATCAAAATTATTATTATTATATAATATTTGATTGTTTTCCATCCCTTCGTATTTTAAGCGGCCATTGTTAGTTTAGAACTCTTAATTGTTGTGCATGTTTCAATAGTACTTAGTATAATATTTCTATCGTGTTTTTCTTCAAATGAATTTTTTTGTGAGCTTTGGTCATGTGGAGTAATAATATGTAAACAAGTTCTTTAATGTTCCACGACGACCATCTAATATCTATATCAATACTAAAGCAATAGCCAATTAGTTATATTTTTCATCTTAAATTCTCTTCATAATTAATACCATTTTTTTCTACCACCGATTTCCCTTGATTTTAGGATATTTAGTTCTTTATACCTCTTGATAACATACGCCTGCTCAAATATCACCAAACTATTTAATTAATATATGAATCCCATTCAAATTCTATGATGGATGTTGTTTATATGTAGACTTAAAAAGCTAATAAACCACATAGTGAGGGATAACTCAAGTGGTTAGAGCTCCCCTCCTGGTCCAAGAGATCTTTGGATCGATTCTCATCATTCGCCCTTGTGGCTCTCTAAACACCAAAACAAAGCTAATAAACCTTAACAATAGTTGCAATTAAAAAACGACAAGTTTTTTTTTTTTTTTTTTTTTGGGGGGGGGGGATAATAAGTTAGTAGGATTTTATTCCAAATCAAAGTTCGCAAGAGTCAAGAGACTTTGCGGAAATAAGAAGAGCAACTATGAAAAAGTAAAAATAAACGGTCACTTGGTAATAAACCGTTTCATTGTACATACAAATTTTTTCTTTTTAAATAATAATAATAATAATATCATATAAGTGTAAAGCATTAGAATTATTTTATTTGAAAAAAAATCATTACAAATTATTTGTTAACAAAAACAAAATTAATTGATGACATGTTTAATGATAAAAAAACATTAAATATATTAATGATAGTAAACATATTAATGAGGGTATTAAAGTAAATACACATTTTGTATATAACTTTGTACATAGTTTTGAGGGTATGATTGGTAGTACACTATTCCTAAGAGAATGTTTCCACTTTTTATAAGGTAGGGATTATAATTTTCAACTAACTATGATAATCTTTTTCTTACCAATAATGGAAGCACTTTTGGATATAGTTAACATAATTAGATACAAGTAATCATTAAAATTAAATGGAATTAAAATTGCTCAAAACTTTACTATTTGTATGCACCCTCGAACGTAATTTACTTTTAAGCCCTTCAAAAGAGCAATATCAAATGGATAAAACGGTGCGTTTATATCAACAATTCTTTTCTTGCAGAAGAATTTCTTACAAAATTCCCACTATTTGGCAGCATATAATTAGCTCCAACCTTCTTCTTGTTCTTCAGTACCCATTTCCAATTGCATTTTTAAGAGAGAGAAAATTGAAAAAAAATGGCATGTGTTCATGATCATAGCTGCGAAGATCACGATTGTTCAACTGATTGGTCTCTTTACAAACATATTGACCTCCCTAAGGTATAAATCATCTTTATTTTTCCATTTATTCTCTTTTTTTCTGCTTTTAATTTCGTGCTCAATTTACCCAGAATTTTTGTTATTAATTTTTAGTTAGTTTAATGTAATTTTTGAAATACCCAGATTGATTTTATGGGTTTTTAGTTTACTTGAATTTTAATGCACCCCATTAGTTTGAAATTGCTGGAAATTGTGGTCATAGTTCTGACAGTTTCACTTGATACCCAGATTGATTGATTAATGATAATACCATGAATTTTGTGAATTTGATTATGAATATAAGTTAGAACTTTAAATTGTGTCCTGGGTTTTTGATGTTTGCCGGGTACAATCTATAGTTTTAGCTAGGTGATTTCTTGAGGAGCTGTTATGGTGTGTAACCTTGAAGAAATTAATGGTGTCAATTTGGTATGAACTCTGAAAAGAGCTGATCGTCGATGGAATGGCCTGGAAACAGAAGGCAATGTATGATGGTGTGCAGTGTGCTGGTTGTGTAATGACCCTACTCACCGGCTTCACTGGACCTATAATTCATGTTAAAGTTGTCTGAGCATACATTTGATCAGCTCCTGATATTAAAATTTCTATAGTTTGTATACAGCTAGGATGGATATAGTTCGAGCATAAATCATAGTTGAGTTGTTATCCACGTTAAGGGTTATGACTTCATTTACAATGCGATTCGTGGTAAACCTATTATAGCTTTAGTGACGAATTCATTCCTTGGTGCCTAAGACCTTGAAAGCTAAGTTAGCTAATTACCTCGTGCCTTGGCTTTTCTGGTGCTATTAATGACTTGTCACAGTGTGTCAAAGACTGATTTGAAATTTATATTTATATGTTTTGACATTATGCGTTAAGTTAGTGATACAGAAAGAATATTATGATGTTTAGATATTCGAAAAGCTTTGTTATGGTATAATATCAATTTATCATTTAAAGCAGCTTTATAATTATCATATCACAACGCAGATTACGAGCTAAGCCACTGGTGCTAGGGTGTACTAGATATTATCAAACCACTTGTTTAGAAGCATGGTAGCCTTTCCTGAAGATTTTTGGAAACCTTTATCTGAAAAAAAAGGAACTGGCAGATTTATTAGTGGGGATAATGTAGGTCTTTAATGTTTTTGTGTTTTTTCATACAAGGAGTCTATGGGCTTGAATATTCTTTTTGTGTCTGATTACATGCCAAGAGAACCCTTTTTTAATGGACAAGAGTAGGAAATCGCAAAGTTTAAGATTATAATGTTGATGTCAAAGGCCATCTTAATTGATTGCAGCTGTTAGAGTCATCGTAAATATTATTTTTAAACTAATTCCAGTGCCAAAAACAAACATGGAATTTTATATTTGCTTGCGAGTGATCATGTTGTTGGCAAGTATACTCCCTTTTGGTAGATGCAAGGAGAAACTTTCTGATATGTAGTGTATAATACACATGTCAGACGATTATAGCTTTTGGAGTTGTAAATTTTCATGCTATGTTAATTTTTAACTTCTCAAAGTGCTAATATCAAAAATGTTTGCTATTTTCTTATGAGTGAACATTTGGTTGGCAGTTTGGCAGGGCCATGAAGCCCAAGATTCATGAAGGATTTTTATTGATTGCTTTTTTTTTTTTTTTTCTAGACTTAGAATAATTACTCAACGTCAGGTGATTGCTACACTGGTCACTTGTTCCTAAAAGTAAGCTTCATAATTGTAAATTTGTGCAGGTCTCTGCTCTGAATGAGGCGATTCCAGGAAGGGCACAAAAGGTTTTCAGATCATGGGAGGAGCGTCTAAACTCTGCAGGGGTAACTATATCATAAAATATTGTTTGTGAATCTTGATATTAAGAAGCTATCAGAGAATGAGTGCGTATTGACTGGTTACAGTTTCCATCTATGAATTCCTGAATCTGAATTTGTCCTAGCAAGTGGTTTCTGGATCCGCATGTTATAAGCAATTGTTATGTCATGTGCACTCTGCTTTCCTTAAGTTCCATGCAATGTATTCAATATATAATAGACAGAAAAAACAAGCATAAGTTTGTCATTTGGGGTTGATGCTGAAATTTTTTTGTTAGGAACCTGGGGATGACTTCAAGAATAAAAGTGGCAAGGACATCATAGAGTTAGGTTTTATGATGTGACAGCCAGCTAATATGTATATATATAGATCAATTTCTTTGTTGATATTGTCCTTGCATTTAGGGAGGGGGTGTTGGACTGCTTTCCCTCTCTCTCTTTTCCCGCATAATTGATTCACTCTATCCTTCTGATCAAGTGATCATGGCACTTCTCCTATTGCTGGGTTTTAGTTGTTACATATCTGGCTATCTTTATTGTACTAGATGTTGTAGCAAGCATGCAGTTTAATACAAGTCTTCTGTCTTCTTATTTGCACCAGGCATTCTTGGAAAGCAATGACGGTGATCCTGAGTTGATTGTTTTCATCCCGTGAGTAACATAAGGTTTTGTTTTGGGGTATGTGTTAGATTGTTTATGCTAACTTATGGAAACTTATTGTCAGATTTACTTCTGATGTCAAGATCAAGGGCATATCAATTGTTGGTGGTGCTGATGGAACAAGTCCTTCCAAGATGAGAGCGTAAGATTATTTTATACTCTCCGATGTCGTGGATTGTCTTGATAGTCTTTTGTGAGTGCGGACTGGCGGTATGATTTGTGTATTTGTAGTACAAAGGTTTTCAGATCATATAGTGATGAGCTGATATGTCTTTCCTCTATAGCATTCATAAGTAACTTCAATCAAAAGAAAAATTATCACTCAGTGCCATCTTTTCACAGTAAACTGACAACCTCCTCTGTATGTACTTGCAATAATTATATGCAACTATTTCATTGTTCTCTATGAATTTGAAGTAAACATACTGTATTTTGGGGATTTCTAAGGCAAAAACTGCACTAGTGTTACTTACATCACTTCAAACACTGGGCTTAGGCTCCCCTCATGTTGGGTTAAGGGCTTAGGTGAACCCAATTTTTTCACTTGTAGTAAGTTAATTTTGAATTCTTTTTAGTAGACTATCCACTCATTGTAGATGATGACACAGATGTTTAAGATATCAACAGCATGCCTAGGATTTGTACTTAATGTTACACCTAGAAGGCTAAAGCATTTTGGGCTCACAATTGGATATTTGAATGTCTGAAGGTTTTCAGAATTTACTTTTTAAAACTTTGGGAAACCTACATAACATCTAAGGGGTTTTCCATAGAGGAAGTTGAGGGATCCTTTTCTTTTTTTCTGTTAATGCTGCTGCTGCTGCTTCTGTTGTGTGTCTTAAAAAGCTCAAAGTGTTATTATTCTTCATCTGTCTTTTCATTGATCTCTTTACCACTGTAGCTATTTTTACAATCCTGTTAATTCCCTTAGGTTCATCAATCGAGAGGGCGTCGATTTCTCTGATGCTCAAAGTATGCAAGCTGTTCAGGTATTTACTTGTTAAGGCAAGATGTATGTTATATATTCTAGGCTCTTTCTTCTTTTCTAATGCACCTTATCTTGTCTCAAGGAATGGGACTTGGTTGAGAACCTGCAAGGAGTATTGGAATATCAAACTAGGTGAGAATCTTGCTGTTTTCGTTAGTCCAGGTATATGATGGTTGGAACTAGCAAGATGCAATCTGTCCTCTCATTCGTGTTGCCTTTTGCTACTAAAGTGGCTTGATTTTGGTTATTCTCTTTACTATTGTGACCCCTTTTTTCTCATGAATGAATGAGCTTGTACAAGGAAATGCGACTTCTTGTTTCCTGTATCATTTAGCTAATTGATATGGTTTTTGATAGTGCATCAGTGATATTGCTTCAATTTTGTCGTTAATACTTCAACTGATATTTTCTTCCATCGTATCTGAAATGATTTGTGCATAGGTTTGACACTGTTGACAGTCTTGTATTGGCTGCGCTTTTCAAATTCTGCTGCCATCTCATGACATATGTAAAAAATCTGATGTTCTGCTGTAAAGTCTTCTCTAGCTGTCTTTGTAACTTCTTGTTTTAATGTATTTTGTTCCATTGTCTGTAAAATGCGATCTTTTCCATACCCCAAGCGTTAGCAAGCTATCCATCTGAATGGTTTAAGTCCAAACTTCTGTACAGGGCTAGAGATGTGTTGCTTACTCCCAAGTGACTTAACAGTGTACTCAATTTGAATGAAAAAGGAAAAAAAAAAACTCATTTTTTGCATCATCAAAACAGTGGGTTTTTACTTTAAGGAAATGGTGTTCTGTTAAGTATTGGTAGTTGGTACAACTGATTTCTATCTCCATGACTGCTATCTGTAGATACATTGTCTTCACCATCTTCCATACTTGCTTTGTAATTAATAGTTCTAACAATCTAACATTGCATGAGGCTGGCTATGTGGACAGGTATTCTAAATTTCAGAGTGTGGGCAATTTGACTTTGCACTTTCCTGACAACTTTGGAGCGGATACAAGTCAGATACACTACATTGGCTTGAAGGGTGAAGCAACTCAGGTAGTTTTGCTGCCAAATATACATAGCATTCATCAATTGCCTATTTTTTGATGTAATTGTCTTCTTGGCTACTTGACTAACACTTATCTTGTCAAAATTGATTTCAGCTGAAGAGAGATGTTGCTGTAAATATCGTTTATGAAATTATGCCAAACCCATCTGATCACAAGTAAGCCTTCTTTTCCTTTTGTCCGACTATTAGCCTGCTGTTCTATTACAGAACAATTCAGTAACATGGACTGATAATTTCTTCCCAGGAATGCTGACAGATGATCTCCTCTGTCACCATAATGTGAAAATTGTATTCCAATCTGCGTTACTTTAAAATTGGAACCCTTAATGATCCTGGACTTATGGGCATTCAAGTTACAAATGTTATGCAAGTAAATTAAAGTGGGATGATAATGGAATTATAGATGTCAAATGAGTTTTTTGTGGTTTGAATAGAAACAAGATGCAGTACAACTACAAGTGTTTTCTAGACATTTGAGTTGCCTTCTAAATCCATCACATTTGTGCAGGACACGTGCTGAGACAGGAGGTGGTGTTTCGGAAGTGTAATGAAGCTTCGGATACGTTTGGATTCTCTACTGCAACATCTTAGTACAGCAGCCTGAAACTGAGTGATGGTCGTAATTTTTTTACTATTGCAGATCATCAATGGATTTGCATAAATATTGTACATTCATGGTGTCTTAGGAGGATTCTGGATAATTTTGATGTGGGTTAATGCCTACCAAAATATCTTAATGGTCTTATGAGTATCCTAAACTAACTATACCTGTTATCTTACAACACTCTCCCATGGGAGGGAAAAAGAGTAAATGACGTGCTTATGGGAGTTATGTTTTCTTTGATAGTTCTGATCTATTCTCCTAAGCTTCTGAATGCATATATTTGATTCGATACTTAATTGTGTTGTATGTAGAAGAAATTCTTGACCAAGAACCTTTACATGATAAATTTACATGTTAAAGATCTGCGTTTTTCACACAGAAGTCATCCGTTTTCGGGATTTCTGCAAATTTTATATGAATAGGATGGTTGTAATTGCAAAGGTGGTTGCGTCTTCCTTGATTAGGGAATGATGCTTTGCTTGTATATGCAGCTACTTTAATCCTATGTTTTGCAAAAGATATAAAAATATAAAGATACTGTGGGGATGTAAACTCTACCTGAGTTGCGTGGTTCCTCACGGTCATATTTAGGGATGTCAATGGACCTTGCGTGTGTCTAGCCTTGGTATCTTGCCTTACATGGGATGGGAATTGACTAATAATACAATTAAAAGACTGATTTCAAATGAACGAGTAATTATTGATGGAATTGAGAATGATAATGTTAAAAAGGCCTATGAGCCACTTGATCGACAAATTTTGGATTATGCCTTGAGTTGTGTCATGAGACTCGTGACATTCGGTTAACCCTTAACGCATTGCTGGAAAATATTCAACCTATAGAGTATAGAATGGTAAAAACTAAAAAGTACCACTACATGCATAATAGTACACAAAAAGTACGATTTAGATAATTTATACTTTAATGGTACATTATTTATGCATAATGATACATTATAATGTACCATTGTAGAGCTACCTTTTTTCCAGAAGCTTGCCAAATTTACATTTTGCCCTCCTATAAACTTTGTAAATGCATAATAGTTATGCGCTAAGATGCACTCATGAGTCATGACATTCCTCCTTTGACACTAGCACACAACCCATGACTCGTAATTTGTGTTGCTAGATTTGATGTCTTCATGATTTTTAAAATGCTTGTAATCTTGCATATGTTTAAAGAACTGGCTGGATTTGATGTGATTAGGATTTTTGAAATGGTTGTACTTTTGCATATGTCTAAAGAAACAATCAACATTTTGGGATGTTTGTGTAGTGAGAGAAAAGATGTGTTAAGTTAAATGAATTTAAGATACCTGAATAGGCTTGATAGTTTGGTCACTGGTATACCATACTCTTGGTAGGATTCGAATCCCATATCTGTAAGGCAAAAGAACCTTTCAAATGAGCTAGCATTTTTGTTTATTTATTAACTCTACAGTTTTTACTGTTGTGAAGAAGAAGAAAAAAAAAACCCTACAATTTTTTTTTTTAATTTGTTTGGAAAATGCAAGAAAAAAAAGATTAAAAAGTTAAAATGAGATGAGTCATTTCAGCAAGGAAATTTCTAACGTAAGACGGTTATGCCACTACACGCAATCAAACCCGTGACTATTAACCAATTGAGATGAGTCATTTTATTCGGGAAGAACAAGTTAAAATGAGAGTGAGGTAAATCTCAAGTGGTTAAAGTTCCTCTTCCGTTTTCACGAGATCTTGATATCGTTCACCACTTGCCTTTGTGGCTCTCTAAACAAAAAAAAAAAAAAAAAAAAAAAAATGAAATAAAGCGTAAGACTTGGTTCATTTCACCTTAAAGTAAATATAATTTCAATAAAATTTAGTAACTACTCCCTCTGTTTTTTTTTGGGCAACAGTTTGACCGGCACATTTGCCGAGATATAACTTTGACCATTAATAGTTCTAATTGTTAATTAGTGAAAAATATAACAAAATTATATTATAAAACTAGACATTATGACGAGTCTAATGATATATAATATTATAACAATTATATATTTTATAGGGGTAAAAAAATTGAGGAAAATCGTAAAAAGTTGAAAACCGTAAAAAGTTAAAAAAGGCTATGTATAAGCATTAAATTTACACTTAAAAAATGTAAAAAGTTAAGAAATCATGAAAACTTAAACACTGATTACAAAGATTTACGCGTGTTTTTGTCATGAATTTCTAATTTAATACAATTATCATGAGTATATTTTAATGCTTATATATATAGCCCTTAGGGCTACATATGCATTACCCAAAAATTAAATCAACTTCAATAATGCAAAAATCAAAGTGATGCATTTAAAAGAAACGAAGGGAGTTTAAAAAAGAAATATAATAGAAAATCAGTAAAAATAATTTCAGCAAAAATGATTTCAGTTCAATTAAAATAATTTAAGTTCAGCAAAAATAATTTGACTTTAACAAAAATAAGCTAAATTAGTAACGCAATACATCCGAGTCTTAATATAAAACCGTCTCATACTAGAATTAGCCGTTCGAACACACAAGTCAAAAAAGTATTCGGAATCAAACAATAACCGGCGCGCAAAGCCCCACGCCACGACGTTAGGGTTTTGAGCTTTTGACACTTTGACTCCCCTTAACACTACTTTTAAGTTCTAACCACTCTACTCTTTCTCTGCCATTTTTATTTTTCTGCTGTTTCATTTCACTCACTCAAAACCTCAACCTTTCCTTTCACTTTCCAAACAATCAAACATGCAAGCTTGTTCAGGAGCAGCAACTCCAACAATGGTGGGTTCAATCCACCGCACCAAAATCTCTCCTTTCCCCTCTAATTTTCCTCATAAAGGGTTTATTAATAATAATAATCTTACTTTTATTACTGATAATTCTATCCAATTTTCAAAACCCCTTTCTCGATTTTCTTTTGTTTCTAATAGTTTGGTTACTGGTAGACCGCCCTCTTCTGTCTCTGTTCCTGCTCCTAATATTGAAGGTTTGCTCTCTTTTTACCTTTTTGTCTTCTATTTTGATGGATTAATGATTTTTTACTATTGGGTAATTGGGTTTTCTTTTGTTATTGTAACGATAAGGACCCTATTGAACCGGAACCTCTCACGTGTCAACCCGACTTATTTACGTTTGGGACTGACATGGGTGTTTAAAAAAATTAATTTTGATTCCTTTGGTAAGGAGAATGACCCTATTGGACTGGAACCCGTCTTTGGCTAAGCTATTGTTAATATTGGATTGTTGGTTGATGTTCATTTTTTTGAGAAATACATGCAATTTTGTATCTGGTTATGATTTTTGGTTTGATAAAAAATTAGTAAGGCTTTAGTTCTTGTGCCAAGATATAAACCTGTACATGTATAATGAGCTGGACTGTTGGAATGTCATTTTGAATTTATGTATTTCCACAAAATTTATTGAGTTAATTCAATTTTTGTCCTTTGTATGAAGTTATCAGATTGTCTGTAATCTGAATTTTTTTATGACTGTAATTGTTAATTGCTAAAAACAAGATATATCAAGCTTGAATTCATTGTAATTTTGCTTTTACTGATGAATCTATGTGGACTGCTGAAAAATTATGCTATGATGTTACTGAAGACGATGAGCAATCTAATGGTTTATATATATTTATTAGAAAAGGCTATTGATGGTTGGCAACATGAAATTATGATCATTATGAGTTAATATAGAAAGATTAAAGGGGTTTTTGGTTATTGGAGGCGAAATGGAATGGAAGCAAAGAGGCGGGAAAGGAATCATTAAACTCTTACCTTTTCATTTGTTTGGTGTAATCGTGGACACTTAAACTTAATTCCCTTCTTTTTTGTATGAGGAGGGCAAGGGTTATTGTTACCTTAGGTTTTAGAGAGGGTAATAAATAGATGGAAACCATTGCCTAGAGGAGTAGAGGTAATGGTAATGTTACCCAAATATTTTCCCAAACAATCAGTAAGCATAAGTGGGAGCCGGGGGAAGGCCTTCAAGCCGCTAGTGGAACTCCTGGAATAGCTTTCTAGGTAATAGTTTAATTGAATTCATTTCCAACCAAAAAAAAAAAACACTTACCAAACATGCTCTAAACATGACTTACAGTGTTCCTGTTTGCATTGGTGAATTTTGAGCCAATATTTATGCAATTGATATCATAGAGTTCTCATCTTAGTGATTATTAAGACTTAAGAATATGAGCATGTGATAGTGTGATACTACAGTCTACAGACCCCTTCTACCAATCTACCATTGCAAGTGGTTTTTGGATGATTCCAAATTAGTGGAAATCATTTACTTAGTGTATTTTCAGCTTTGGCTACTTTTTGATCAATGGCCCATCTTGTACTAGTGTCTCTGCACGCTTCAAAATTTGAATTAATTTTTTGTGAAATTGCTGTGTAAGATGTCCTTGATAATGGACAGATTGTGCTCAAGCATATTATTTTCTGGTGTATTTCAGATGATCTAACCAGCTTCAAAGATAGTGAGCTGAGCGATGCTGATCCAGAAGTGCACAGCATCATTGGAAAGGAAAAGGAAAGGCAATTTAAAAGTCTGGAACTCATTGCCTCAGAAAACTTTACATCAAGAGCTGTCATGGAGGCCGTTGGTTCTTGTCTCACTAACAAATATTCTGAAGGATTACCGGGTAAAAGGTAAGGCTTTTTGCGTGTCTCTGTTTTGAACTTTTTTTTCTTATGTTTTGGCCCTATAGGGGCTTGACACTTAAAAACTTGTTCTGCCCTAGGTATTATGGTGGCAATGAACATATTGATGAGCTCGAAACCCTCTGTCAGCAAAGGGCTTTGGAGGCATTTCACCTTGACGGACAAAAGTGGGGTGTAAATGTTCAACCTCTGTCTGGCTCTCCTGCTAATTTTGAGGTCTATACTGCTCTTTTGAATCCACATGATCGTATCATGGTAAGTTATTCTCCCATGTCTGGATTTACACCATTTAATTTTCTGTTCATTGCTGTTATATCAATGCATTTTTACCAATCCAGGGTCTAGATTTACCTCATGGAGGGCACTTGTCTCATGGTTTCATGACTCCTAAAAGACGAGTTTCAGGCACATCAATTTATTTTGAATCCATGCCTTATCGGCTTGATGAATCTACAGGTATTTTATTTTAAAATATTTGGTGGATATTTGTATTTGCTTTTGTGAGTTTGGTCTCTAACCATTTTTTATCCGAAGAGAAGGTCTGATTGATTACGACATGCTTGAGAAAACTGCTACTCTATTTCGACCAAAACTAATAATAGCTGGTGCCAGTGCATATCCTCGAGATTTTGATTACCCTCGTATGAGGAAGGTATGTGTTTTGATATGGCTGTCTGAACACCTCCCTTCCCCTCGGGCATACTTTATTTGCCTATAATTGATTGAAATGTTCTTTTTCAAATGCAGATTGCAGATGCTGTTGGTGCTTTTCTTATGATGGACATGGCACATATAAGTGGGCTTGTTGCTGCCTCTGTGGTTGCTAACCCATTTGAGTATTGTGATGTGGTCACAACTACAACTCACAAGGTTTGTCTGGACATGACTTAATCTTTCATAATATAATTGGTGAACAAATATAGATTTAACCTCTAAATTTAGGAGCGCACAATTGACTCTATATCTTAAGTATCAAAAGTTATACTGTGTTTTTAAGAGACCCCCCCCCCCCCTCCCCCTTCTCTCGCATGAGGAAGTACATACAACTTTTGGTTTTGGCTAGAGAAGCACCGCGATGTTGTTTTCAAATTGGCTATAAAAAATCTCTCTCAAATCATTTTGATATAGTACGATGTTTCTTACTGAGGGTAATGCTTTTCAGTCTCTACGGGGTCCTAGAGGTGGAATGATCTTCTACAAGAAGGATACCATTTTTGGAGTTGATTTAGAATCTGCCATTAATAATGCCGTCTTTCCTGGCTTACAGGTGAGGAAATGCTGGTCCTTGAATTCACCTTTTATTTTTTTGCCCCCATTGTATAGCTCCATCTTGTATATCATTGTCCTTATTTGATTTGTTTTAAAGATTTGGGTGTCATGATTTTTTTTGCAGGGTGGCCCACATAATCACACCATAGGAGGACTAGCTGTTTGCCTGAAGCATGCTCAGTCTGCAGAGTTTAAGACGTACCAAAACAATGTAAAATCCTTGTTCTTTGATCATACAACTCATAATATTAAAATATGCCTTGATTTGTATTTAGATTTTTTCCTCTATCAACAACCTAGTACAGTGTATGTTCTTTTCTTTGTACTGATATTTGAGGGCCTAATGACTTGCAGGTTGTCTCTAACTGTAGAGCTCTTGCAAGCCGATTGGTTGAATTGGGATACAAACTAGTCTCTGGTGGGAGCGATAACCATCTTGTTCTAGTGGACTTAAGGCCATTGGTAAGTTTGCCAAGTTCTTAAACCCCATTGCTAAGACTTGCAAATCAATTCCTTGTGGTATCTGTTTTTATATTTAACAGTTTTACATCACTTGTATTGTCCATCTTTGCTTAGACTTTTTGTTAAAATCAAAAAAAAAACTTTGATGGCTCCATTTTGTTTGACTGAAGTTGTTCTTTCTCTTTAGGGAACTGATGGTGCCCGGGTTGAAAAGATCCTGGACTTGGCTTCTATCACACTTAATAAGAACTCTGTTCCTGGTGAGTTAGTTTTCAATTTTTTCTTTTTTTTTTAAAAAAAATTATGATCTCTCTTTCTTGTGCTTCAAACATTTGTGCTATAATCTTTGGTGTTTGTAAATAGGTGATAAAAGTGCTCTAGTGCCTGGTGGTATACGTATTGGGGCACCTGCCATGACAACCAGAGGGTTCAAGGAGAGTGAGTTTGTTGCTACAGCCGACTTTATTCACGAGGGCATCCAGTTAACTCTTGAAGCAAGCAAGTTAATTCCCAAAACAAAGCTCCAAGAATTCTTGAAGTTTGTGGCATCTCCTGACTTTCCCTTGAGAGATCGTTTATCAGACCTTCAGAAGAGAGTCGAAGTTCTAACCACCCAGTTCCCGTTGCCTGGATTGTGAAGGTTTTGATGCAACTTCCTTAAGGATAGTATCTTATACCTAGATGAAATGATCCACAGTTTTAGAGAGAAGCATTGATGCTTGTGGTTGTATCCCACCAGGTGCTGAATAACATGAAACTCTGACTAGTATTTGTATGCAACTGTATACATATCAGCACAGACCACAGAGTTTATTTGTTGTATTTCTTATATCAAGAAGGGCAATTCGATAAGTTTTGCCCGTATGTGTTCTGTGGTGATATCTATGAACCTTAGAGCTGTAATGTGGTTACTTGAATTGGTCTTATGTAAGTGATGGTTTCACCTTGCTCATTTTGGGTTGCAAACTCAGTAAGTATAATGGTCATAACAACAGGTTATAAATACAACAGGTGGTACGAGAATCTGGGACTTGCTGAGCTGCTGTACCCAATTTGCAGTTTTAATCACTAGTCCGTGCCTTTTTTCACAAAATGATGATGATTATGGACTATAATTACTACGAAGTATTTATCTTTTGTAGACTGAGTTGTAAAACATCTGAAATCCTCAAATATGCACCCTAAGTCCATAAATTTACAATGACCGAGGTGATTTAGGAATGGAGGGAGATATTATACAAGTATGTTGCTACATTATTGTCTACATAAGACCATAAGCATGTAATTATCCCGGGGTGCTAAGAAGATTGTCTCTTCAAAAATTGAGTATGATTTATGACACGATTATGTTTGGATTAAATGCGATAAACATATGTAGTACCACTGTACCAGTACAATTTAAATGCATAACAAATACGACAAAAACTATTTTCAAATAAACTTTGTATTCATCATGTATTCGGTCACTTTGTAGCACCATAAATGTAATTTACATTGAACCTAAACTATTTTTAATTAACGGAAACTCTACCCTAAGACTCGACCCGAAAAAATTTAAATTCATATATCGACTTGTTTGGACACAATAATTAAGCATTGCCTCAAATTTAAATATAGACTCGATCTAATCTGCTTCCGACCCAACTTCATCGAACTCGACCCAAATACCCGAATTAACACCTCTAATATATTCCTATGTGGCGATGTGGACAATGAGGCAATATATTGGTGTAAGATTTGTTTGAAGGTTATTTTGACATTTGACTAACTAACAAAGTAGTGTAACAAAGAAAAAATAGGGAACTTGTTGAAAAGTGGTGTAACAGAACCTCATCCACAAATCTCCATTTTACTTCACTTCACACGTAACAGAACTGCACCGTTGCTAGAACACTACTGTGAGCTTTCTCTTCTCTCTCTCCTCTTGATTACTGAATTTCTGCTTGTTTTTGTCTTCAATTTTTTTATTCAATTATTGCTTATTACATATGAACTTCAATATCTCATTTAAATCGAAAAAAAAAAACCATATTTAACTGTTATTTCTAGTATAGAACCTAAATATTGATATCTGTGCTGAATTTGTTTGAATGTAATCGATTTGCCAATTCAAATTCCATGATTTTGGTCGATTTCGGTTAAGAAATTCAATTATGTCATATTCCATAGTTTACTTGATTGAATGTTTGATGAAGTATAAATGTATAATTTGGTTCTTAGGGTTTTAAAATAATGCAATTTGGTAATTGAAATGAAAATAATGGAGAAAGCCAATTGAAAATGAGTAGATTAAAGGAAAATGGATAATGATATTACTATTAATTGTTCGTTTGTTGAACAAAGAACGGAGAGCTGTCGTGGAGTCTATGAGAGGTATGATGTTAGTTGATTGATCACGCATTCGGGTAGTTAAAATGATTAGTGAACATTTGCTGGATTAAGTGTGTGAATTGTGATATTTGGAACTTAAACTGTTATATATGTAGGATAGGCAGTAAGAAACTAAGAAATGGGGGTAGAAAGTTCCAAGGAGTGCAGAATTTAGGGTCTGATAGTGTTTGCTCGCGAATTTTAAGAAACTTGCTCTTCTCTAAGTTTGCATTGTAGTAAAGACTGCAATAGTTTATCTTAATACTACCCCCGTTTCTTATTATTTGCAACAAAAGGGGTATTTCTGTGGGACATAAAAGATTCTTTTGTTGCAAATAATAAGAAACGGAGATTCCATATCAGGATAAGCTTATTGCATGATAGTAATTCTGTGGTTTAATAATGTTCCACCGTAGTTAATGTTGCCAAGTGAAATGGTTAGATTCTAGGTATTGCTCATCTATTAAATTTGACACTGATATTTCAGCTTTTTTATTCTTTACCAGTGCTCGTAGGAGGCCCTGCTGCCACAGATGGCTGCTCGTGTTTCTCCAAATTTGGTCAGTGGTCAGAGATTCTCTCCTATTGGTAATTTCAAACACTCTTCTCAGATTCTCTACAAATCCCCTAGGCCATTTCTACTCAGACCCCGAAGACTACCATCGATTGCGTGCCAAGCCGATCCTACTCCCTCAGATTCTTCTCCTGTAACGGTAGGTATGTCTGAATGCTATCTGTGTCGTTCAGCATTTATTAAGGTTGAACATTTGGGAGTTTTCTTGGCATCAACAAACCAATATTGCAGACATGTTAGTTAATATTAGGTATAGTTTCTATTATCTCATAGATACTGATAATGCCAAATGGATTACTGTCATAAGCTGAGGTGGTTTGTAATGCTAGCAAATATGATGTTGCTGAATGATGTTTGGTATTTTTTGGCACTGTATAACTTAATTCTTCAAGTCCTGGAACCATCTAGTGCTAGTCATAAGTTCTATTTTGGTTAATTTTTATGGAACCTTGTCCAATTTCATAATCTTACTCTTTGAGTGTTTCGTAGTGGCTAGCCAAGGTTCACTATCGATTCTTACTCATTTCACATTTACCCTTCTAATTCATTAGCCAACTGCATCTGCATGAACGATGTTCTGGTTAAGCAATGTTTTAAACCTACAGTGGAAAGTCTGAAATATTGAAGTCTTGATCAGCCAGAAGATCAAGCACTTTCTGGCTCTTGTTCTAGTTGTGATGGAAAAATTGGAAATTTACAACCTTTTTTCACATTTGACTCTTTGGCCGCTGCTAGCTTATATTTACTATTCTCGTATATTAAACCTTTTTCCAGGAAAAGCCACCTGCTGAATCTAATTCAGTCAATGAGGAATCAGGTCAAGTTGTGACTTCTTCCACTGATGCTAGCCTGCCTGAACTTCCAACCAAAGAAGTGAACAAGAGAATAGCTGTGTTATCCACTGTTGCAGCGTTAGGGCTTTTCTTATCAGCACGTTTAGATTTTGGCGTTTCATTAAGAGACCTCACTGCCATGGCACTACCTTATGAAGAGGTTTGTCTTTTCTGTTATGTTACTTCCTTTAGTTGTTTTTAAATTTAATAACACTTTTGTGCACTATAGTAATGGTAAATAAATGTAAAAGCTATGTCTTGGACCTTACTATTCATTAGAACTATTTTTGAATATGTCTGACAACATAAACCTGTGAAAACTCTGAAGCTTTGTTTCAACTCAAGTGTCTGTGTCAAATGCTTGAGTTGGCAGGATAAATGAGTGATAGACCCTTCTGGCCAAAGATAGAAATTGAATACTTGTCCCTCTTAAAACCTCGACTTTAAACACTCACAACCATGTCTCCATATCTCTTTAAGCTCAGTGTTTGTCTGGTTTTCATGAAAAAAATGGGAAGTGGAGGAATGTGGAGCTATTTGGTTGGGAAGAACATAGCAAATTGCTTCCTAGGAACTTTCACTTCCCACAAAATAGAAGAAGCTGCTTGCCTAGGTCCTGAGTGGAAGTTTAGATGGGAAACATACCTTCCCATGATTAGCCAAATAGCACCTTATACACCTAGGAATGTAACTGCATGGGACAAGCTTCCTAGGAAATATTACTTTTTTATGTTCACCACCACTTAGAAGCTTTCACGTCAAGGTTTAAGCTCACTTTTTGAGGCATTGTACAGCTGAAGCAAGTATTAGATTCTGAATGATACTGGTCATTCCTTAATTGTGCTGCAGAACTCTATATGGATGATTCTGAAGAGATGAAAATGATGATTTCAAAGCTTATGAACTGGATACTTTAGCCGAAATTAATAAGAAGAAGATGAAATTGACATAAAAATCTAAAAATATAAGAAAGTGAGTACAAGATTTCGAGAGGCTTGTTCTCTCCCTAACCAACATTCAAGAGGTTGGAGATATTCACCATAACCCCTATCCCTAATCTTCTCTTATTTATAAAGCAAGCTCACTGCTAGCTTCCTCTCCAAGCCAATCCTAACGAACTTATTATGCCATTACCTATGTCCCTTCCCTGAAGTCAATTCATAGGTTCATTACGAGCTTTTTGTTCTTTGCCTTTTTTACATGGGCGACCGCGTGTCTTTTTAATATACTTGCTACTTGTATACTTAAAAGGCAAACAGAAAAAATAGAATCCTTTTCAGTCCTAAGGCTTCCCCTCGTATCCAAGTCCATACATCATGGACAAAGTTTTTGCAGAATTAAACTTGGAGTGGTTGTAAAAAGTTACTACTGCCATCTCAAAATAATGGGCCACAATTGTAGTTTAAATTGTCCCTTTAATTGGCTATATTCTAAATTTAGTTTATTCCTTTATTGCATTTTCCTTTTGTACTATACCCTCAATGATACCTTAACAAACATATTTCAAAGATATACTACATTTTTTTTGAATGGAAAGATATACTACATCAACATGGTGAAGTGGTGTAAATGTAATGGACTAAGGTTGATTGTAACGAATTGTAATATAATTGTAATTAACAGATTCAATTAATGGAAGAAGGGCAGATTTTTCATTAGATTTCTCAAGGATTACAAGGATAATTAGTAGCTTGAGGCTACAAGTCTCTAAGCCACTTTAGGTAGCCACTCTCAAGTGTTTGTCTTACAATTTCTGGATAATCCCCTACAATACACTACTACCATACTTAAGCTAATGGTCAAGGCTGACCTTAGGAGAGTACATGTGACTATTTAGCTAATTAGGAAAAACCATAAATGAACATAACAAAAGATGATTGCCCTTCTTTCCTTCAAACTCTTTAATTGTTTTTGGCTCATAGTAAAGAAATGCCTTCCCTATGCTCTGGTGGCTGCTGCCCCTTTCTTGCGCCTCGAATACACCATCAACGGTTGACTTGAGTCCATAACAATACTCCCCCCCCAAAGTTTCACCTTGTCCTCAAGGTGGAACGATGGAAAACGATCAATCATGGCTTGATAATCTTCCCACGTAGCCTCGAACGGTGGCAACCCGGACCATTGAATGAGGACTTCTAAGACCACCTTGTTACCACCCCTGCGCTTGCGGATATCCAGTAATTTCTCGGGTTCGACAACCAATTCCATCTCTGCTGTTAATTGGTTCGGAATTGTTTGACTAGTGATGTTGCTTCCCTTAGCGCGCTTCAATTGAGAAACATGAAAGGTGGGATGGAGTTTACATGAGCTTGGCAATTCCAATTTATAAGCAACCTTTCCTACTCGTTGAAGGACCTTGAAAGGGCCGTAGTACCGAGCGGCGAGTTTTTCAAAGGGCCGTTTGGCGAGCGAACGCTGCCGATAAGGGCGAATCTTGAGAAACACCTCGTCCCCAACCTCAAAATGCTCGTCGCGGCGGCGTTGATCTGCATAAGACTTCATCACTTGCTGAGACCGAATTAAATTCACCCGTAACTCATCCAACATGAAATCCCTCTCCCTGAGCTGTTCTTCCAAAGTACCCACCGGAGTTTGACCCGGCCCAACCCTCAGAAGTTTGGGTGGGTCCCTGCCGTACACCACCTTAAATGGTGTCGTTTTAGTGGAGATGTGGGGGGACGTGTTGTAAGCGAATTCCGCCCACGGGAGCCACTGAGCCCACCCTTTGGGCTGCGCCGATGCGAAGCATCGCAGATAGCCCTCCAAATTCTTATTCACAATTTCCGTCTGGCCATCGGATTGCGGATGATACGCCGTACTCCGGTTCAATTGAGTACCCTGCAGCCGAAATAATTCGCCCCAAAACCGACTAATAAACACCTTGTCCCGATCGGATACTATGGACGAAGGGAACCCATGTAGGCGAACCACCTCCCTGACAAACAGCTCCGCCACCTTCAGGGCGGTGAACGGGTGTTTGAGGCCCAAAAAATGCCCATACTTCGAGAAACGGTCGACGACGACGAGAATCACATCCACCCCTTTGGACAGAGGCAACCCTTCGATGAAGTCCATCGAAATGTCTTCCCAAACGGCGGTCGGCACCGGCAACGGTTGGAGCAGCCCTGCCGGACTTTTCTGAGACGCTTTGTTGCGCTGACAGACCTCACACGACCCTACATATTCCGCCACCGCCTTCCTCATTCCCGGCCAAAACCACTCCGTCGCCACGCGGAGGTAGGTTTTTACCTCACCGTCGTGACCACCAGTGGGTGAGTCATGATACTCATACAGTATCTTGGGAATTATCTTAGCAGACTTAGGAAGAACGAGTCTTCCTTTATATTGGACTCTCCCATTTCTCAACATGAATCCATTGGGCCCAATTTCATTGGGCTTGAGGTCTTTTTTAATTGCACTGATCCACGAATCCGCTTCAAGCTCTTTATCCAATTCCTCCCAGTCAATATTTTGAGTACAAACCAATGCACTCAATGCACACTGCTTCCTTGATAGAGCGTCAGCAACTCGGTTGGAGGCCCCCGGCTTGTATTGAACCTCAAAATCAAATCCGATAATCTTCCGCATCCATCGTTGGTACTCACTACCAATCTCATGTTGTTGAGTTATGTAACGAAGACTTTGTTGGTCGGTGCGGACTACGAAATGTCGTCCCAACAAATAATGTCTCCATTTGACTATAGCCAAGCATATGGCCATCATCTCTTTCTCATAGACGGATTTTGCTTGAGCCCTCACCCCTAACAACTTGCTATAATAAGCAATGGGTCGGCCCTCTTGCATTAAGACCGCCCCCAATCCAAACCCGGAAGCATCGGTCTCAAGGACAAACTCCTTCTTAAAGTCGGGCATGGCTAATACCGGTGCGGTCGTCATGGCTTCTTTAAGCCTTTCAAATGCTTGAGTCGCCTCCTCCGACCAACCGTACGCATCTTTCTTGAGTTGTGCAGTTAAAGGCCCCGCAATTTGAGCATAATGGGCTACAAATTTTCGATAGTAGCCCGTTAAGCCTAGAAACCCCCTTAACTCCTTGAGATTGCGTGGGCTGCCCAATCAAGAATGGATTTAATCTTGTCATTATCCATTGCTACTCCTTGCTTGGAGATGACATGGCCCAAGTAGGCCACTCTTTGACTACCAAATTCACATTTCTTGTAGTTGGCGTATAATTCATGTTGTGCCAACTTGGTGAGAACTTGTTGCAAATGATCATGATGCTCCTCTTCATTCTTGCTATAGACAAGAATATCATCAAAGAAAACTAGTACAAACTTCCTCAAAAACGGCCGGAAGATGTCATTCATTAGTGATTGAAAAGTAGCCGGTGCATTAGTCAAACCGAACGGCATGACTAGGAACTCGTAATGCCCCTCATGAGTCCTAAAAGCCGTCTTGTGAGTGTCACCGGCCTTGACTCTAATTTGATGATAACCGGACTTTAAGTCCAACTGTGAGAAAACGGCCGCGCCATGGAGTTCATCCAATAATTCATCTATCACCGGAATTGGATACTTGTCCGGCACGGTTTCTCGGTTGAGAGCTCGGTAGTCAACGCAAAATCTCCAAGACCCATCTTTTTTCTTCACTAACAAAACCGGGCTTGAAAACGGACTTGTTGAAGGTTGAATGATGCCGGCCTCTAACATCTCCCATATCATTTTCTCGATCTCATCCTTTTGCACTTGTGGGTATCGATACGGCCGTACACTAACCGGATCCCGACCTTCCTTAAGTGTGATGGAGTGTACTCTGCCTCTTGAGGGTGGAAGTCCCTTTGGTAAGTGGAACACCTTCTCAAATTTTTCCAGCAATTCCTTCAAGAAAGCTGGCGGCCCAGTTGCTATTTTAGGCCCAACTTCTTCCTTCCTTTCTTCTTGGGCCACTTCAACTTGATTAATCTCAACCCAAAGCCCACTTCTTTGTTTGGTGATGGTTCTAAACATAGCCTTAAGTGAAATAAGTGCTGCTTCAAGAGATGGATCGCCGGTAAGGATCACCGGCACTCCGGCCACCGTGAACCTCATTTCATGAGTCTTCCAATTGGTTGTGACCGCCCCTAATTTTTCCAACCATTGCACTCCTAATATGAGGACGGTATTACCCAATCCAAGGGGTAGGAAATCCTCCACTACCGTCACTCCCCCGTTCAACTTGACTCGTACTCCTTGACATACACCCTTGCCACGCACGGTCTCACCATTCCCTAGTGTCACACCAAATTCCCCTCCTTCCGTGAGTGGTATCTTGATCTCCTCTACTACCGATGTTGATATGAAGTTATGAGTCGCCCCCGGATCGATCATGACAACTACTTGCCTCCCCTTGATCACACCCTTCAACCTCATGGTTTTTGGGTTTGATATTCCCACCACCGTGCATAATGACACCTTGACGTTATTGCCGGGTTCCTCCCAATCCTCCATGTCTTCCGAGTAACTAGCACTAATTTCTTCCTCCTCGTCACCTACTCCGGCAATCAACACACTCATCTCCTTCCTTTTACATCGATGCCCAATTCCCCAACGTTCATCACACCTAAAGCAAAGTCCCTTAGCTCGTTTTTCTTGCAATTCACTCTCGGTGAGTCGTCGTGGCCCATTTCCTGATCTTTGGGTGCTCTGAGACATTGTGGGCCGGCCCATGTTGATTGAGCCTTGAGATTCAGGAGCTCTTGGCCACATCGAATTGACAGGGGTTGTTGGTAGCCCATATGATTGAATCAATCCCCCTCCATTTCTGCTTGTTGAGGGTAAGTGGGTGGGCCCCGACCCGCTGGATCCGACCCGCCATGGACCCAAACTCCCTTTCTTTCCCCCATTTATTCTATTTCGCTCCTCTATTCTCCCGCTAACTCCATTGCTTCTTCAAGTGTCGCCGGATTTTGAAGCCGGAGATCCGCTTTCACCTCCTCCTTCAATCCGTTCACAAATTGCCCCTTCATGAGACTTTCGGGCACATCTTCCAAGGGAAACGCGAGTTCGATGAACCTCCGCCGGTATTCTTCGACGGTGGTGGTTTGCGTCAACGCCAACCATTGTTCGTGTAGGGAGCCCGAGTGTGAGGGTCGGAACTCCTTGAGAATTCGCTGTCGCAGGTCGGCCCAACTAGCAAACGGCCTCCTCCTCTGTTCCCAGTGATACCATTGGAGGGCAGCACCATCCATGGCAACCACGGCTGCCGTCACGCGATCCTCTTCCGTCATGTGGTGGAAATCAAAATACATCTTCGCCCTCATCACCCAGTTATCCGGGTCCTTCCCTTCGAACACCGGCATATCAAGCTTCTTATGTTTCCATCGATTTTCGCCACCTCCGTCGAATTGATCGCCTTGACCCCTGGGAATCCGTTCTCTCCACTCCGGCATGCCAAAGGGTTGTTCCCTCGGCGTGCGTTCTCTGTTTTCTCCATGGATTTCACTATTGGCTTCCCCCACGGGTATGTGGTGGAGCTGCTGCGGTGACGGCGGCTGACGGGGTTGAGTGGCGGCGGCTATGGCAGCCCGCAACTCCTCGCGAAACCTGTCCTGCTCCCGCGCAGCTAGGGTGGCTTGCATCTCCTGGTCTCTCCTGAACCTATCAATCCTTCCTTCGAGTTCCATCCTGTCGTCCTCCCTTTTCCTGCGCTCTGTCTCAAATAGGGTCGCGAAACTCTCAGTGATCGCCTTCTGGGCCTCAACCATAGCCGTACTTACTGCTTCAGCCACTGCTCGTCCAACAGAGTCCCCCTGTTCTGTCAATTTTTGCTCAATTGATTTCAGACGCGATTCGACCTCTTCTATCTTCTCCTCCACCGCGTCGGCACGCTGGGTAAGTGATGGTCCCCCCGCCATGATCGGTTGCTCTGATACCAAGTTGTAATGGACTAAGGTTGATTGTAACGAATTGTAATATAATTGTAATTAACAGATTCAATTAATGGAAGAAGGGCAGATTTTTCATTAGATTTCTCAAGGATTACAAGGATAATTAGTAGCTTGAGGCTACAAGTCTCTAAGCCACTTTAGGTAGCCACTCTCAAGTGTTTGTCTTACAATTTCTGGATAATCCCCTACAATACACTACTACCATACTTAAGCTAATGGTCAAGGCTGACCTTAGGAGAGTACATGTGACTATTTAGCTAATTAGGAAAAACCATAAATGAACATAACAAAAGATGATTGCCCTTCTTTCCTTCAAACTCTTTAATTGTTTTTGGCTCATAGTAAAGAAATGCCTTCCCTATGCTATGGTGGCTGCTGCCCCTTTCTTGCGCCTCGAATACACCATCAACGGTTGACTTGAGTCCATAACAGTAAATTCTAATAATGAAGAATAGTTATATTAGTTTAACTCAATTCCTTTAAAAAGACCCCCAATCAAGGGGCATTGAGGCCATTGACAGCCTCCGAAGACCTAGGTCCTCTTGAAGGACTCTCAATAAACTTAGGGGGGCCACTAAGCATTTAGCAAAACTATGCCATTACTGAACTTAAACTTGATGCTTTTGAATGCAAGCATGCAAGCTCACGAAACAAAACTAGAAAGAGGCTTGAATATCTAATACCTTCACTTAATCTTAAAGTCGAGTGCATGAACGCTTTTTTTAATAAATTTTTGTGAATGAACTACCTCATAGCTTAAAGTCTGATGATGAAAAAAATTGATTTTTGGCGTGTTTCACAATGTTCAATTTGGCTTTCAGTGGCTTATTATCTATTTTTGCACATGGACATTTTTGTTGTACAGGCTTTATCAAATGGAAAACCAACAGTTGTGGAGTTCTACGCGGATTGGTGTGAAGTATGTAGGGAACTAGCACCAGAGGTATACAAAGTTGAGCAACAGTACAGGTGAAATTTTTTCTTTGTTACTATTTTTCCTGAATCACCTTGATTGTTGCTCTGGTTTGTGAGTCGCTTTACTATGTTTTAATGACCTTACTTTCGTCATGAATTCTCTCAGGGATCGTGTTAACTTTGTGATGCTGAATGTTGACAACACAAAGTGGGAGCAGGAGATAGATGAATTTGGTGTTGAGGGCATCCCACATTTTGCATTCTTGGACAAGGATGGCAACGAGGAGGGGAATGTGGTCGGAAGGCTTCCTGGCCAATACTTGGTGGAAAATGTGGATGCTCTAGCACGTGGTAGAGAATCTATTCCTCATGCTCGTGTTGTTGGGCAGTATTCAAATGCAGAGGCTAGAAGGGTTCACCAAGTTGCTGATCCTAGAAGTCACGGATAAATCTTGCCATTATGAATATTATTGATATTGTGCTATATCATTGTACATCCATGAGGTACTATTATACAAATATGTAGATTATACATCCGCTAGTTCCATTAAATGTTTATATGGGATCTGTAAAAATTTGCATTTGCAAGATAGTTGTATTTTATTAACCTTCCCCTCTGATAGCTCAAGTGGTTAGAGCTCCCTCCCGATTTCAGGAGATCCTGAGATCGATTCTCACCCCCGCCCCTTGTGGCTCTCTAAACACCAAAAAAAAATAAAATTAACACTTCCCCTCTATAGAAGTAAACTTGGTTAAAAATGGTTGTATTAGTCTCCTCTTTCACATTCAAGGGCCCTTGGTTGTGAATGGCATCCTGTCATATGCTCATGTTGCTTGAATTATTTACAAATGTTGAATGTATTCCAAATAACCGTAGTTTCTTGCTGTTTATCGAGGCTCATACACAGCACAGTTATTCATATTCGCGAATGCCATTGGATGCTGCTGTAACTCATGAGCAACCCTATGTTTTTTTTTTGATTTATTAGAGTGATATTGTTTACTTTCTTGTGGTGATCAACCATAAAATTGTTCATCTTCTGGAGTAATGAACTGCTATCTGATTCGAGCTTAGGTGCAACATTCTTATAGCAGAGCATCCTGTTGCAAGTTTTTAAGAAAGCTGAAGTGTGAGTTCAGTCAAAGGGAAAGGAAGCTAAGGTTTACTTGGCAAAATTTGTTATAATTGGCTTCTTTTTGTGAATACTAACGAGATTTCACTAACTAAATTATTCGAATTTGAACATCTACCAGTTCGTTATATAGCATGGGTGATTGTAGTAGCAACTTCACTTCCTACCTAAGAGTCCCAGAAAAGGATATCTTAGTGCTTAATTGTAGTTGAAAATTTTGTATATACCTACACCCGGGTATAAAGTGTACTCAAAGTTATTTTTTGTTATTTTTTTGCTCATTTTAGAGTAATTTTAAATTATACTATTCTAGCTGATGTTGGGTGAAGTTTGGGTTTGGACTTTTAGGTCAAGAGGGACTCTTAGTTTTGATCAATAAGGTCATATTTTATGTTATGGTCATGCATTATTATCATATTCATACAATCACACACCCAAATAGGACAAAAGTGAATAACTAATCCAGTAATATGTACGTATGACCCATTTGACGCAAGATACTCACCAAATAGGCAAATATCATTTACAGTAGCTAAATTTCTAACTCATCTAGCTCCCCAAAAAAGCTCAAACTATCAAAATTGACCCTAGACTCATTGAGTCATATTCGCTCTACCCAAGTCATCAAGTATAATTGTACTGTAATTCTTCGTCATACATGCGCAATCAAACGCTGGTATTAGTGGTGAGGACATTATCCAAAATTAAAAATTACGACCCAAAACAATAGATAGGACGGAGAATACTAGTTTTTCATGATAGCTTGCATGCACTATTGTGGGATATAGTTATATCCTCCTCTCAATTTCAAGTGTCCAACCTATTACGTTTTTTTCTTTTTAAATGCCCAACCGGTTCACCAGCACTTAGCTCCGACTATATATGAATTCGACTTGGATAGCACACCTGGATAGCACACCTAGCTTAATGCACACCTAGCTTATGGTGGATTGCATTAAAAATATTAGTATGCTTTGTTGTTGTTGGGACTAAGGTTTTGTTGCTGCTATTGTTGTATGCTTTGGATAAAAATATTAGTATGCTTTGTTGTTGTTGGGACTAAGGCTTTGTTGCTGCTGTTGTTTTATGCTTTGGATGCTATCCTTGTTTAACTACTCAAGTAAATATTTATCCAATTTGTATTGAATCTTGATGTCGAAAGGTTTAATTCATTTCTCCTAGTTTCTCAAGGTCTCTTGGTTTGACCCCCTTTGTATGTTCATATGGTGTTACACGGCCTCACCATGTCAAATTAATGACCAGTTTTGGGTTCTCAATTCTCTTTGCCCCCAAAGTTATTATGTATTCTCATTTTCTGATGCATTTAGGGTCTGTTCGCATTTACTTAATTTCAGTTCAGTTCAGTTCAGTTCAGTTCAGCTCTTAATTTCCCTCTCACATAAAATATTCATTTCAGCTCAATTCAGTTCAGTTCAGTTCAGTTCCAATCAGTTCAGTAAATATGAACAGGCCCTTAGCCCAAGTCCCCTTTTTTTGGGTTGTTAAGCTACTTATACCAACTTTCAAGACTTGTGTTTTCCCTTGATCAGCTAAGTTATGGTCTGGACCTATGATAGGAGAGGAAGTAAACTACTTTTTTTTTTTTTTTTTTTTTTTTTTTTTACAACAGTGACTAAAATAAGCTCATTGGATATTTTAGAGTAGTGTTTTGCACCTCTAGACATAGATTGTTTGTGTAGATTTTGCTAATTTTATTTTTCTTATGAAGGAACGGTTATCTATCTGTTGATTCTTATTTATTTTCTAGCAGACTGGAAACCTTGCCAACTTGTGTTTTCTGCTTGCAAATCACTACCCTTTCCATGTTTCTTAATGAACGAAATTTTCCCCTCTTCAAAATAACAATAATAATATTAATAAAAGGCAAATTCATTAAGACAATAATAAGTGAAGGTTTCTTCCAAAAAAAAAGGGGGGGGGGGGGATCTCAAATAATAATATTGCTACATTTGATTCTTTAAAAGGTCAATCCATGTATGTCATTGACGCATGTTACACAATTAATGACTCTAGTTAGTTCAAGAGTCAACCACAAGTCGTTCTCCATAAAGAGTCAACAAAGAGAAACTCAACAACTTGATTATTCATGTAGATATTGCTACATTTGATTCTTCCCCTATGAGAGCCTATTAGAGAGTACTTAATGTATACGTCCTAAACTCCTATGAGTAATCATATATAAACTATGATAAGAGGAGTTTAATCTAATACAAGTATTTCCCTCGTTTCAATTTGATACTTATTTCATACTTCGCATTATTTACTTTCTACAACTATCGAGAAAAATATTGTAAAGAAAGAGAGAGAAAAATAAAGTAAAATCATTTAAGTATATGTAATTTTCCGTCAAGAATATAGCTATTCTTAGAATTAAAATTTATAAATATCCATTTTAGTTAATACTTTTGTTAATTTAGTCATTTTAGTTAATTAGTATTCATCTTATTTATTTATTTTTATTTTTTTGAAATAATTGGTATCCAACTTTTAAATACCTTTAAATTGCCCCAAAAAGAAAAGAAAAAAAAAAGTGAAATGCTAAATATCGCCGTCCAAATTTATCGCCACCGCCATCATTTCGAGCAAACTGACAATTTTGCCCTTATTAAACCCAAATCCATTTTTCAGCCATATTTTTTTTCTCTCCCCTCAAACAGCAACCACTCACCTTTCTTACCACACGACCACCACATATTTGAGAATTATCGGGAAGCAATTGGCGGCGAGCTCAGGCAGTGGTGGCAACTACGACGGCGGAATGGGTGGAAAAGAGGTAAATAGTTTCCATATTTTTATAATGTAATGGTAACCGAGGGTGAAAACCGGTGCCAGCACTGGTAACCGGCAACCAAATCCGGTTGACTGCAGCCGGTAACCGGTTTTCACCTCCGGTTACCAGCCACCATATTTAAATTTTATTTTTTTTGAAGAGAACTGACCAATTTTTTAAATAAGCTCCGGTAACCGGTTTTGGCCTCCGTTTACCGTCCACGGTAACCGATTTTGACCTCCGGTTGACCGTGGTAACCGGAGCCCAAATCCGGTTACCATCCACGGTAACCGCTTTTGACCTCCGGTTGACTGTGGTAACCGGAGCCCAAATCCGATTACCATCCACGGTAACCAGAGGTCAAAACCGGTTACCATGGAGCTGCGGTGACCCCCGATTCTTTTTCCGTCGAGCCACCTCGATCACCATCCATTTCTCGTCGACTGTCGCTGTCGTTGTGGCTGTTCGGTGTAGAAGGTGGTGGTTGACACGGTTGTGGTTGATGGACTAATGTTAAAGAATGAAATGGAAAAAAAATAGTTAGTAAGGGCAAAATCGTCAATTTGCTTGAAATGATGGCGGTGGCGATAAATTTGGACGGCGGTATTTAACACCCACCTTATATAAAAGATAAGGACCGTTGATATTATATAGATCTGACGGTTGACATTATATGGCTCCCATTAATCTTCTTTCATTCAATTTAATTTCCCTCGATTCTCACTTTCACGCTGCTCCGCTCTTCTCACTCTCTCTCCTCCATTGAAGCGCTCCGCCGTACTTTGAATCCCCCATTGAAGTGGCTTCTCAGCTTTCTCTCCTCCATTAAACCACCTTCTGAGGTAAGATTGATTTTCATAATCTAGGGTTTAATGAACACTACTGTTGATTTTATTTTCAGTATTGTCAATTTAGGGTTCATATTAGGAGGGATTATTGAACTATTGTTTGTAATTGCTGAAGCTGTGAAATGGTAAAATGAATGCTTTTGTTTCTAGGATTTTTCTGTGTGCAATTTACATTGATATTTTTAAGCCAGAAGTATTTTATGTGATTTTTTTTTAGCCTAATTTGATTCATAATTGTGTCAAATTTGATTGTTAATGAGTTGCATTTTTTCGACCCTAATCGAGCAATCGAGCTTGGTGGAAATTTTTTGTGGTCATTGGAGCCGAGCTTGGGATTCGAGGCTCGTTCGCATCAAACTCGAGTCGAGCCTGCTTAAAACCCTAAACCCTAAACCCTAAACGATAGTGAAGGTTGGTTGTCTTGTTTTGTATGATTAGGTAACCAACCCACTTTAGATCAATTGTGAATTTCTTGTTGTTTGTGCTTAAGAGGGATTAAATTCTTGTGTCAATCATGGGCACTTAGAAATGCATATTTGTTTGTGTAGTTATCGTTCTGTAGATTAGATTGTTGTAATTACTTTGAAGGAATTGTTGTTCTTGGATTATAAGGGTGTGAGGCATATGTGCAGGTCATATTCGTGTTTAGAGACTAGACAATCGATCAACATGTCGATGTCTAAGGGTTCAAAGATGCTCCAGTTTATTAATTATCGGATGCGGGTCACTATCCAAGATGGCCGTCAACTTGTGGGGAAGTTCATGGCCTTTGATCGTCACATGAATCTTGTCCTTGGCGATTGTGAGGAGTTTCGGAAGCTGCCTCCCACTAAAGGTAGCAAAACCAACAAAACAAACCCTAATGAGGAGAGAGAAGAACGCCGTACCCTTGGCCTTGTCATCCTTAGAGGTGAAGAGTTGATTTCCATGACTGTTGAAGGCCCTCCCCCTCCTGAAGAGTCACGTGCCAAGTCCATGAGTGCCTCTGCCGTGGCTGGTTCTGGTCTTGGCCGAGCCGCTGGACGGGGTATTCCAACTGCACCTCTTGTTCATGCTCAGCCTGGTCTGGCTGGTCCAGTTCGTGGTGTTGGTGGTCCAGCTCCAGGCATGATGCAGCCTCAGATATCTCGACCACCAGTCCCTGCTCCTCAGTTCTCAGCTCCTGGGATGACTTACCCAAATGCACCTGTAATGCGGCCACCTGGTCAGCAGATGCCAGGATTCCCACCTCAAGGTGGGCCACCACAGATGCCTCCGAGAGGCCCACCTCCCCCAGGGCAGTACCCTCCCGGATCAAGACCTGGTTCAGCTCCTCCTGGGCATTATCAAATGCCTCCTCCTCAATATACCCAGCGACCAGGGATGCCTGTCCCCCCTCCTCCAATGATGCGTGGTCCGCCAGCTCCTCCCAGGCCTGGGATGCCAGCTCCCCCACCTCCTCGCCCAGGAATGCCACCACCTCCTGGAGGACAGGTGCCAGTCTATGGACCTCCTCGTCCGGGGATGCCACCACCTCCAAATTCTCAACAGCCACCTCAGAATCAACAGCAATAATTAAACTACTGCAATGCTTTGGGTATGTTTGCTGCTTATTTTATTTTACTCTGCAGATGTTCTTATACTAGAGATTCGTTTGAAATTATTTGCTTCTAAAATATTTGGATTTAAGTAGTCAAATAGTGAGTTTTTGATTGCTCTGCTCTTGATTAGATCGTAGATGTTTTTGCCAGTCTGCAATGAGGCCAATGACAAATGTAGAATATCAAACTTGATCACCAATTCACCATCATAAATGCATTTAGTTATGAACTTTTGAGAGAGTGTTAGTTTCTTTGAACTTTTTTCTGTTTGCCTTGCAAGAATTTAGTCATCTAACTCTAACCAGCCAGGAATGGTATTTGTTTGTGAAGATACTAATAAACTTATCTAGGATAAGGTTTTGAGTGATTGCTTTGTGACTCAAGAAATGGTGTTTATGAGTAAGTTTTGTCCTGAAAGACTATCCCATCCAGTCACATTGACTAACTTCCTTATTCAATACTCAATAGTATGTCACCTCTACAATCAATCAATCAAGGAAAGCCTTATTCTCAATCACTGTATCTCTACAGCGGTACAAAAATGAGTCTGGTTTTAGGTATATATTTTGCTCTTCTAAGATCTGAGTCATTTGACATCTTTGTAATTTGTATGTTTTGCAATTAAATATTTATGCTTAGTTTGTGAAGACTATGATTGGCTTATGGAATGAATAATAGTTTACCCCAATCCAAGGGTTTCAAAGAATTGGTATTGTTACTGGATTCCCTGTGTAGCCATACTTTATTTTATGGAGTTGGTCATTTGAGAGGCAATAGTACTATAGAGAAGTTCTTGCAAGGAGGATGCTGCATTGTTTTAATGTGCTGAATTTTGAGTTTTTTTTTAGATGAAGGTGTATTGGAGCACCTATCTTGGCCTGTTGTCTATGATGCAAAGTAGGCTTGATTCCCTTTGCAAAAAATCTGTTTGTTTGCGTTGGGTGGTGTCACTTGTTTGTTACACTTTTTTTTTGGATCTTTATGTCTATCTGCAGATTCAATTCATTACTCTTAGTTTCTCTAGTTCTCTTTTCAAAATTGCTTAGAGCCCTTCGTATGTTCATGTGCTGTATTGGATTCTCAATTCTCTTTGCCCCCAACGTTGTTATAGGTTATGTCATTTTCTTATGCCTTTAGTACAATTCCCCTTTATTTGGGCTGTTAAGCTACCTCTTCTGGCTTCTGAGTAAGAAACTCTGCCTGTTCTGCCTAGGAAAAAGATGCATTTATTTGTTCCATTTTTTTTTAAAAAAAATTTGTACCTTACATTGATTAGCTGCCTTGATTAATCTTCATAATCTGTTTTTCACGCTCTTCACATACATTTGCTTTGGCAGGTATTTTAGGATGGTGATAATGCTGTAGACATGCATTTTCCTTTGATCAGCTCAGTTCTTGCTTGGTTCCATCTATGATAGGAGAGGAAGTAAACGTTTGCGGAGGGGTGTGTTTGTTATCGAGCTTGCTCATAGGATGTCAAGTAGTGCTTTTGTACCTCTAGACAGATTTTGTAGTGTAGATTTTGCTAAGTGAACAAAAGAACAGTTATCTATCTGTTAATTCTTGTCTATTTTCTTGCAGACTGGAAACCTTGTCAACTTGTGTTTTCTGGTTACAAATCTCGATATTGGTTAGATGGTTACTCTACTTGAGCTCAATATTTCTAAACAACCGCTCCCCTTCCTAAATTATAAATGTCATTCCACAATTTAAGGAAGGTTACCCTATGCTAAGTAGGGTTTATTTAATTCTCGTTTCAGTTTAATAGATAGTTTGCTTTTCACAGATAGAAAAATGATTCAAAAGAAACTTGTAGGGGCCTCTTAGGGAAAGGGTATCTACTCTTATGAAATGGAGCCTCTTAAGTGAGTATGCCGTATGAACTTAATGATTGCATAATACAATTACAGGCATACAGCCATTTTTTTTGCCTTTGAGCTTATGCAAATGTCTAATGAATAAGTGATATATGAATAATGCATTATCCTCGCCTGATAAATTTACCGAAATTACAAACAAACAATCTAATGAAGCAAAAAAATGACTACCATAACATTAAGTATAGGTGAAATTACAGAGTGATATACATGATATGTTAAAATTCTTGACCATATAACTCTATAACAGAAGCTACCTTCTTTTGTAAGTCTGCTTTATTTGAACCAACCATCATATCAAGCTCCTGTCTATCCATAAAAAAGAAAAAAACTGGTGTGGCTTGAATATTGAATGCATCACTTAGATCAGGCACATCGTCGACATCAATGCTAACGAACAAGGAAGAAGCATATTTTCGAGACAAGTCACCATAGAATGGTGCAATTACCCTACAAGGTCCGCACCATGATGCCTTAAAACATGCTACAATAATCTTGCCTTTTAGGTTCAACGTCTCCTCCCAAGCTTCAAGCGTGAGAATATGTTGCACATTTCCGTTTGCATGGAAGGAATCGTCGTCATCATCATATGATCCACATATACACCCACAACACAAGTTACTAAGGATGGATGTCATGTTCGTTTCACGTTATGAAAATCACCTTCGTTTCGTTGGGGGAAGGCCAAAAATACAGAGTTATGGCCGATCCCCCGTCCCCTTTGAAAGGTTCTTTAGTTGAAAGGATGATATCAACTACTTGTGTTGATAAAATGTAGAACCCTTTTTGAGGCAAGAATATGTTAATGAAGAAGATGGAGGATCAAAGAGAAATTTGGGGTGGAAGATGTGGAGAACAAATATTGGAAATAATGCACTATATTTGGCTTTTATTAGATTGGATTGGATTGGATTATAGCTAGAAATTTCGAAATTGTATTAAGACAAATAAATTTGACAACAAAAGCCAGCAATTTCTTCTTTATCTTTTAATCTATATTAAGGCACATTTGATTAATACTAGTCTGTACAACATTAAATAAAAAAGTTACATAATTTGTAAGTTCTCATTATCTTGATTAAAAAGAATCTTTAACAACATTATATCTATCTATATTTCATCTCTTCTCAATGTATCTCTCTATTGTGTATGATGGAGTGATTACATATTCCAACTCTAATCTATCCACATTCCACACCCCCACCCTTCCAAAATATTTGTCTTCATTTACCCACAAATTACGGCGCCAAAATTTATGCATTTTCTCTAAAAACCCCACATTTTACCTAAAATGAGTTAACTAAATCGGATAATTGCAAAATCTTGTATGATACTATCTCAATTAAAATTCATATAGATTATGAAGCATTATGTATACTTGTGCAATGAATTGATAACTCTCTCCTATCTCTCTCCTCCTTTCTCTCTCCAAAACCCTAGCCTCCATTGTTGAATTTTGAAGGGGCTTTCATCGATTTTAATCGGTGGAAAGCCCCAATATATCCTTGTTTCTTTATTGTTTTTTTTAGGTTTATAATAATGCTTCCTCCTTTTGGGAGGAACTTTTCTCCCTCGAAATAAAGGGTTTCCGATCTCCTTCGAAAGACAAGGGTTTTTCGACCTCCTTCGAAAGACAAGGTTTATCTCCTCTTTTCGAGGGAGAAATTTCTTAGGTTTGATTCCATGGTAGCAGATCTAATGGATTGTCGTGAAATTATTTCGTTGGTGAAAAAGTTATCAAGTTTTCGAATACGGACAGATGAATCAGAAGGAAAACATCCTCACGGCTACAAAGGATCGTTAGATTGTCTCTCCAACAAGGCTGTAATTTTCAGTGATATAAGCGGGAGATGCTCCGCAGTGCAAGATCTACTCGACGATCGTAATTTTTATGAAGGAAAATTCTATTTGATTCAATATCTTATGTATTTGTTAACGTCGAATCTCTATTGTACATGTCGTATGACTTTTAATTAATGAAATATTTTTGCTATTCAAAAAAAAATTGTATACTTGTGCAATGAAAACTAAGATTAGCTTTTTGTTAGAAAACTAGGTTAAGTCCCGTGTCATGCACGGTAATAATAGTCTCGACAAATGTGCAAATCCAACTAAAACTTATAAAAAACGAAGGAGTATAATATAATAAAATGATTTTGTTAAGTTGTTCTTATAAACGTTATGTATAATTTTTAAAGTAGGCTACCAAAATAAATTTTTCTATTTTAAATTAAAGTAAATTTAAGTTGGAGGGGAAAAAAAAATTTGATAGTATTATAATAATCTTGGATATTGATATATTTCCGTACTTAATTTTAATCTATGTTACTATATTTGTAATTAAAAGATTCCTAGTATATATATATGTTAAAAAAAACAATAAAAATTAATTGAGTATGATTGAATTAAATGTATTGTTAAAATGAAAATAAGCATTATGAGTAGATACAGAAGTCATTCAAATTTGGCCAAAAAAAAAAAAAAAAAGAAGAATAAAATTAGCGGAAAAATTTTTAATGACATCGTGACAAGTGTCATTTTAAGTTCACTTTTAGTAACGTTACTAGTTTAAGGTCCCGTGCATTTGCACGGTTTTACTTAATCAAATTATGAATTACAATGTTACTATAACATTAATATATATATATATATATATATATATATATATATATATATAAAATTAAAACAAATACTTGAATTTCTCTTCAAAAAAAAAAATTAACTTGAATTAATATTATATTGTTATCAAAAGTTATTGATTATTAAACATTAAAATAAAACACTCAAATTTAATGATTATACTGTTTTATATGAGAATAAAATTTATGTTAATTATAACCCATGCAATGTCATTATATACCCCATATTTCCCTATTTGTTGGCATGTTTTGACCGGCACAATATTTTATAGTATACTATAACCGGAAAAATATTTTATACAAATTTAATTGACTTAACTTTTATGACAATTAATAATTAAGGCTTTTTAATTTTTGTTTTATATTTATGTTTATAGTTATTGAATTGTAGCGTTATTATTATAAATAAATCAAAAAATTTATAGTAAAAGCTAAAGTGTCTAATCCTGGTTGGAGCAAAAAAAAAAAAAAAAAACTTTTAAGGAAAAAATACATTGTAGAATGATACGAAGTACGGGATTAGTACATTATTCTAATTTAATATATTACCTTATATGTTTGTTTATTATAGAAAATTACCTATTATAAAAAATTATAAAAAAAAAATATGCATATAGAATATATTTCGAATATGAATGCCAAATTGAAGGTCAAATATTATAGATTATATAAATTGATATTAATGAAGATTTTGTACAAAAAGGGTAAAAAAAAAAGGAAAGAAAAAAGTGGCGGGAAAATTTTTAATCAGAACATGACAAGTGTCATGTCATATTCGTTTTTAGTATTATGTAATTGATTGATTGATTGATAGGAACATAACTTTTTACTTCCTCCAAAATTTTTAGAATAACGACCCTTAATCCCTTAAAGCTGTATAAAAGATTTTTTTTTTTTTTTTTTTTTTTTTTTTTTTTTTTTTTTTTGACAAGGGCATAAAAGAATTTAAAATAGAAAGATCAAGAATTATTATTATCTAATTTAATACCATTATGGAGTGTTGGAAATAATCAACAACACCAATGAGGCAATGAGTGATATTGGAACCATCACTTGCAGGCTTGCAGCTTTTCACTACCAATACAACAAAATTCCAAAATAGCTACATCGTTGAACTTAACTCTTTTTTAGATTTCATAAACAATTTTTTTTGTTTTTTGATAAACAAATTGGTAGGCTTCTTATAGTTCAAACCCAACTCATATGAACTCAAGGGACACCTTACGCATTCACTTCAATTTTAGCCAAATTTCCGAAATTCGCCTAAACCGTGAATATAAGCCTTTAATTTTAGACAGTTTTTTTACTTTGTGAAATAGAAAATGAAACAAGTGTAGGTGTTTCCCATAGATGCAAAGACACCACAAGAGTTTATTTGTGTTATGGAACCGTCCACTTTGTCTTTAAATTGCCAATTTACGCATTCGGAATCTACATCCCCTTTCATATACAAGCAACGGAAGGAAAAAGTGGTCGGGGCTCTTCTCATGAAACCTGGTCCAAAAGTGTATTACTACGTACTTGCTCCTTGTTTAATACTTCGTAAATGAAATGTTTTCCTTGTGCACGTATGCCAATGCAATACATTGACTTATAACATTTTATATTATCAATAAGTAAAAATTAGTTCCCTTTTGATACTCTCTTATGAGTAATTTTCACGGGAATTTATAAATACAAATAAGAATAGTAAAAGTATATTGAAAAATTTAAGTGACATTGGGTGTGAAAAAAAAATAGAGAATGAAACTACGAAAGTAATAAAAGTTATGCATACTTTCACAAAAATAAAAGAAAAAAATAAAATAAATAAAAATAAAAAACTCATTTTCCCCTGTTTTAATTTTTGGCCTTTCATACGCTGCAGTTCTCTGTCTCTCTCTCCTCCATTGAAGCGTACCGCCGTACTCTGAACTCCCCATTGAAGCGCCTTCTGAGGTAAGATGATTTTCCATAGTCTTGGGTTTTTTCACCCTATACTTAATTTAATTTAATTGTTTGCATTGTCAATTAGGGTTTCATTCAAGTTGGGTTCTTTGAATTATTGATTTTTAAATATAATTGCTAGAATTTTTTAGTGTGCTATTGACGTTGATATTCTTAACTAAGAATAATTTCGTGTGAGCCTAATTTCGTACTTTATTCAAATTTAAATTGCTAATGTGTTGATCAGTTGAGTTTATAAACACTTCCTGTTTTGTTGGTATATTGTTTAATTTGCTTAATTATTACTTTGTTTGTTAATCTAGAGCAGAGGGATTATTTGGGTTATGCTTCCTTTTGCTCTCTTTGTGTTTATTTTAATTTTTAATAAGTTTGGCAATATGGCCTGGTTGTTTGAGGGGATTTTTGGTTAAGTTTTGGTGTTCATGGATTTGCTGTACTTTGGTGTGTGGGGGATATGGGGTCATTTCTCTTATTGTGGAGGTCAAGTTACAGACCAGGGTTTAGATTGTTGGCTCCAAAATCAAGCTTTAGAATTTTGGTTCTGTACTTCTGTTGTTGGTGTGTGCCACCTATAGTCTGTGGTGGCCGGAGCTTCGGTTTAAGGGTGATGGAAGAGATCTTTGGAGAACCAAATCATGGCAATTTTCATCTTATATTACAGTCTATTTTAGATGTGGGTTGTTTGATTGCTATGGTAGTGTGTGTTAGGTTGGGGGTTAAAAAGAATTCCTTAACCTCGTATTTGGTGATGATGGCCAAGATAGCCATGATCGTTGTTAACCAAACTTGAAGGAGACTCCTCACTTGGAAATATTGAGGGAAGCAAGTTCCTCCTTGTCGGCCAACAGTCTCCTAATCAGGAGATGTCCAATGTAGAGTTACTAGGGAAGGTAACTCATGGTCAAAGATCCCAAGATGTAAGTTGTATGTTGGGGCCTTGGGATGACCTTATTGGCGAATGTAGGTTCTCGCCTTTTGTGACATGGCAATCAAGTTTTGAATTTGTATTCGGCTCACATCTTCTTCCATTGATATGGTTTACTAGCCTTCTATGCTAATTCCGATTTCAATTTCCTCCCCTTTTTCAATCCGTCCTGGATACTGTATATTGGTAGCAAGTTCTTGAATTACAGGTAAGTCTTAATGGGCTTTGTCTTGCTGGTTTATTGATCACCACAAGTTTTTTCTACTTTCAGTTTTTTGGATTTGTCAGAGTCAGTTTAGTGTAGTATAGGGTTCCAGACTTGAGAGCAAGTGTCTAGCCCACAAACGGAACTAAAAATCTTATAGGCTATTGTGCTGAGCTTGAAATTTGAGGCATCTTGAATTGAACCTGCTTAAATCTTATTGAGCTCAAGTCGATCGGGCCTGGCTCGTAATTATTAGCTCCCCTAATGAATTCTTCTTAATGTTTATATGCGGATGTGGAAAAAGCTTTTAAAGTTTTGAGGCAAATTTGTTAGATTTGTGTATTTGGCATATTTGTTAAAGTTTTAAATTGAAATAACACAAAGTGATTTGCCAATTAATACCACAAATTTATTTCTATTCCCATGATTATGAGTTTATGACTGCCAACCAAACAGGTCGTTAAGGTATACTGTAGTCAAGTTGTTATACACCTTACTTATTGATCACTGTGCGCTCGCTCACTTTGCTTCCTTGCAAGTCTGCAATGCATAGCTACATTTGTTTCCAAGAGCTTCAGAGCGATATCTGAACTCTACATTGACATGTATTTATGAACTCTTTTTTTAGAAATCTTAGTTGTACTTGTTGTCTTTTGCCTTTTGTGTATGTATTTTGGTAGTGAATGCTAGATTACTAGTTACAAACATTTAGCTGGTTTGATTTATTTGTCTTGCTGATGAAATTGTTGGTAAGCTCGGAGGGCCCTGAAAAATAGTCCTTTGTAGTGTCAAAATATGAGCTTGACTAATGCACATGTTGTATCATCATCTATTGCATTGCTATAATATGCTTTTTGTTGACCATTCTGCATCAACCCCTGTGTAATTTCAGGATAGTTGATTGATTATCTACTACATACAGCAGCCAACTGTAGAAAATGCCTAAAAAGAAGTCTTCAAAGGCAACTAATGCTCCGAAAGAAGAACCTGATACTCAACTAGAAAAACTATCTGCTAACTCAAAAAAGGCGGACGAAACTGATATGCCTAAAAAGAAGTCTTCAAAGGCATCCAATGCTCCAAATGAAGAAACTGATGCTCAACAAGAAAAACCATCTGCTGGTTTAAAAAAGACCGACGAAATTGATAGCATCTTTGCAAGCCGGAAGAAGAAGAAGGCTGAGCAAGAAAAGGCTGAAAGAACTAGCAACATAAATGAAAAATCGAAGAAAATAAAGAAAAAGATGAAGAGGAGCCTAAAAGAAAATGAAGCTTTGAACCCTGACTCCAAGCCTAGAAGGAGAACAAATGACGGACTTGCTATTTACTCAGAAGAAGAGCTGAGACTTAACAGTCAAGATGGTGGTAACACTGGAGAATGCCCTTTTGATTGTTCTTGTTGCTTTTAAGATCATACTTCTGGGAATTTTATTTATGATTTTTCTGTTCTTAGTAGAAAATTTTCAAACATGGCACTGTGATCTACCTTTGTTTTCTGCTTGTCAACCCAGTAAAACACATTTGACATCTGTACAAGCAATTTTGATGCAGTATTGTTTCGCATTTTTTCCTGGCTTGGCTATTGATTCAAATGAAGCTTCTACTGTTCTAACTTCCAAGTAGTCATAGACTTGTAGTTCATGTTATTTTGTAGCTCGGGTAAGATGATGCCTAAAAGTATCATATATTCGGATGTATCATGCATATGATAAATCTACACTCTTGCTCATTGCTCATTATGAGCTCTTCTAAACGAATAAATGTAGAAACAATTATGTACAGTCTCCTGCGAATGTTATTAACCAGAAATTCTTGAACAAAAATCAAGGTCTAGCCTATTTTTTTCATATTTTTGACAGGGATTGACCAAAAGTCCGAAATAATATGAATCCCTGCATAGATAAAATCGCGACTTTCTATAAATCTCTTTGGCTAACAAGGTATAATAGCTTCGTTAATGTAGTAGAGATGCATATGTGGTGATATAAAGGAGAGATACAGTAGAATTGTAATGGATAAGAGTTTCAGCAACACATTGATAAATGGGAGAACTGCTTTTTATATAACGCTAAAAACTAAGTAATCATCAACAAAAGGGGTGGTGGCGCAGTTGGCTAGCGCGTAGGTCTCATAGCTAAGTTGAGTGATCCTGAGGTCGAGAGTTCGAGCCTCTCTCACCCCATTAATGTTTTTGTTTTTTAAAAGCTTTTTTTAAGATCCTTTCTACATCAGATAATCTGGTTACGTTTATTCTTGGGGTAGCTTTCCTAGAAACTATGCCTTTTTATCTTCTGCTATTTAAGCTTTTGATCTTAGATTTGACATGATCAAATCATGTTTACGCCAAAACGAAAAAACCTCTATTAATGTTGGGTGCTAAACGAGTAGCAATTAATAAAGAACGTAGCATCTATAATTTATGACAAATATTGATGTAAACGATCCATTCATAATCCATCTTATAATCTTAATTACTTTGAGCCCTTGGAGAATCCAAACATTGAAAGCTATTACTCATGCTTTTAAGACCCTCACGAAAACTGAAGTGAGCAAGGTAATGGCACGGTGTTTAGGTCACCTAAGGTACTCTACCAAAACATTGGTACTAGCAAGAACACTGGATGGTGTCCAAAGGCCTCATCAAACCCGTAGAAAGTTAATGGTTCACAAGTATGCTGTATGCAGCATATTAGGTATGCCCAAAGCTGGTTCTAAACAAACAGCTTTGATTCACCTAAGTTCAAATTAGCCCTTTGACAAACCCAACTGAAGGCTACAATTCACAGCCCTCCAGCCCCAAAACCCTCTCAAGTAGAACAGAATCGTGAAAGAATAGGTTGCAGAGGCCCTCAACATGAGTGAAAAAAAGATGATTGCAAAAGGCCTTGGATCCATAGCACACCTAGACTAGACCAATGACAAAATATGAAACAATATCGTCCGATTCGTACCCCATGGCAGCTCGCTAACATACAGCCATAGAGGCTCCTTCTCCTATGTCCGGAGCATGCATCTTCATATACAGTTATACACAGAAGTCCAATACTCAAACACCCGATGAACAGAGTCATGTGAATAATGTGATCCTCAAAAGGTTCTACCATGTACCTTGAACCCCCAAATGGAGTACTGGTTAATGGTTCTATTAAGACAAATCATTTCCATGTGTGTTAAACCCAAAGATCAGCTGAAAAACCAAATAACAGCTGAAAAACCAAATAACAGCTGAATCACAATATGAATCTTGTACTTTCATGACTTTTAGTATAGGTAATCTTCAGCTGTACTTACACAACTGTACTTCTTAACAGTATAGATTAACCTAATGAGGATGTTCATCGGACTTACACAACTGTACTTCTAAACAGTGTAGATTACAAATTTCATGAACTGTAATTTCACATAATCACCTGTTATATTTATTCAAAATTTAGGTATAACTGCAAAAAATCCCAAAACATTGCTGCAAAAATATCAAATGGCAAAAAAGTTGTTTTATTTCATTTCAATATAGTTCAGTACAAAGATTACAAACTACAAAGCATCAACTAGTACAAGTGTAACTGCAACAAAACTTATAACTAAAAGACTTCGCCTGCTAAAGAAAACAAGAGCCAACCTTGAACCTGCATCATAAAAAAAAGATACAACCTAACAAAACTAAACATCCGGTTAAAAACAGCATTAGCCAAAAATATGTCACAGAAAAGCCAAACTTGCTAACCACAAAGAATGGTGTACAAGCATTAAATCCTGCATCTATCGTTTTCGGAGAAGAAACTAATGTCAAAGGGAATAAAAACATCTGATATTGCACATTAATCAGATATAACTATCCCTCCTCTCCAAACTCAAAATTCGATCTTTATCGTGTTTAAAAGTTCATCAAACATTACTTCAATTCGTTTAAAGTTAATAGTTTATCTCAGAAGCCAAGCGTTAACAAGAATATTGCATCGAAGATCCGACACATAGTCGGACCATCTTATATGTTAAGGCCTCATCACTGATCATTAACAAAAGATTACTCAATAAACTACTTATAACAAATGTCCGAAGACATCAAGGTGAAAGGAACGAGGCAATTAACACATTCCTTATCATAAAATGATTCATTCGATTCAAGGGATGTTATCCCAATTTTAATCTAAGCCTCTGTCTGAACCAAATGATTCTTGATCAACCATTTAGTTATTCGAAGGCTAAGTATACATCTTAGCTAACGTCTCTAATTCTTTTTATTTGCAACAAAAGGGTATTTTATACAAGATACCAAATGTTGCAAATAAAAAGAAACGGAGGTAATATAACACGAAACAAATCAAGACGAGCTCGGACATTTAAAATAAATGTCCAAGGCTGCTTGGAGGACAATCAATAGTGAAAAACAATAGTCCCCTCAAAAAGGCCTTGGCATAATAAGGATCAAATATAACATATGACCCAAATTAATTTATGCCCCTTAACTAAACCAATATGAAACCTTAATTCATTCATAAGGCTACTCTTTAGAGGCAATAATGTCCTTAATACACCCATCAATACACTCAAATTTAACACTTCTAACAAATTCTAAATTACAAAAATTGAGGCAAAAATTAATTTAAATGTGGCAAATTTAGGCAAATAATTGAAGCATGAAACAATAGGATAATTTCAAGCAAATGACAAAAATTTGACTAGTTTTAATATTGGCTCCTAGCGGCAGTCAATTTAACCATTAAACTGGTATATGCTGCTGACTCTTTGAAGGAGCCGTGCAATAAATCTTTCATCTACAAGCACTTTCATTGATAAAAAAATAACAATTATTGATTTTTCTGGGAAATTTGGAAATTAATAAATGAAATAAAAACAAGATTAATATAGCTAATTTAAATTTGAAGGGAAATTATAGAGAAAAATAAAAGAAATTCCCTCCAATCGTGATGAATAGCATAAGTATTGGCACCGTGCAAAAGGTATATAATTATTGAACTTTAACTAATACCCGTGTCTGAAATATGCCAAATTTTTACCCTAAATCACAATTTTTCGAATCAAAATCATAAAAAAAAAACAACGATTAAGAAGATACCTGAAAATCAAAGATGGGTTTTTGGTTTTGAGAAGATTATATAAATAACAATAAAATGGGGAAGATTTGTAGAAGTTGCAGTTAATAATTGAGCAGTTTAGATGCGAGATAGAAAGAAGAGGGAGGAAGATGAGATGAGTGGGTGTTGATAGTGAAAAACGGCGTCGAATTATATAGATGAAATTTGGGAACTGTATAAACCCTAATGCATCAAGGCCCAACTCGTTCATAATCCTCTACATTCCATAAAAAAGATTTATTTAAAAACACAAACTTTCATTTTCATTTCGGGGTTATTTGGTTAAGGGTTACTCAGTTAGTCATGGATTACTCACTCAGTTAGGAGTTACTCGGTCATAGGTTACTTGGCCGGTCAGGATAAGACGATGGGTCATGGATTACTCAATCAGGGGTTACTTGGTTACTGTGATTTACTTTGTCGGTCAAGAATTACTCGTGTTTTAGCTGGCCACATCCAAAAGTTGTTTAGAAATAACCACCTTATTCATCTATTGTTTTTAACGTTTTTTTTTATACAAAAAATTTAACACATACTATTTTCAAAAATATTAATGTATTGTATGATTGAGAGTTTAATTCCCATAAGAATTATATTTCACGGGAAATAAATTCCTTAATGAAATTGAAATTCCCATAATTTTGTTTACCAAGGGGGTTAGGGTATTTACTTCTCATGATTTGTGGAAAATTAAAATTACCTTGGATTCTTACTTTTCCCATTTTTATTTGTTTTGCGTCAACTAAATAACTACACATTTTATCAATTCCCATAAATTTTTAATTTTATCAATTTCCATAAATTTTCAGTTTCCCATTTTACAATGTCAACCAAACAGGCTAAACATTCCCACCAAATTGCCCAAAGTCATCTATATGACGTTTGTGTAAATTTTGAGGTTTCAGGGCTCGGTGGCGAAAAGCCTTGAGTTCCTAACGGATACATCTCGGGGTTATAAAATACCGTTTGAAACCATATATAATCATTATATGTTGTCATAAACGTCCGTGGTAGGCTTGGTTAACGAAAACACTACAAGTTGTGAACGGGTAAAATAACCGTTTAAGGGCATATTCGACCGACCCAATTGGACTCCCGGAGGGTATTAGGGACCAATGTAAACATCTCGGCAATTATTATTCCGGGCCGAGCGAAAAAAAGTCAAAAAATTACAAAATTGAAGGCTATAATCCGCCCTTTTTTTGAGGAAATTTTGAGGTTTCGAAGTTCGGTGGCGAAAAGTGTTGAGATCATAGGGGATAAATCTTGGGGTCATATAATGTCGTTTGAAACCATATATGATCATTATATGTTGTCATAAACGTACGTGCTAGCCTTGAGTTTACGAAATCACTACAAGTTGTGAACGGGTAAAAAGTCGTTTAAGGGCATATTGGATGGTTCCACCGACCTAATTGGACTCCCAATGGAAATTTAGGAACATGGTAAACATCTCGGCAATTTTTATTTTCGGGCGAAAAAAAGGTAAAAAAAAAATTACAAAATTGAAGACTACAATCCACGCTTTTTGAGGAAATTTTGTGGTTAAAGGCCTGGTGACGAAAAGCCTTAATACTCTAAGGGATACATCTCGGGGTCAAATAATGTTGTTTGAAACCTTATATGATCATTATATGTTGTCATAAACGTCTGTGGTAGTTTGAGTTTACGAAATCACCAGAAGTGGTGAACAGGTAAATAGACCGTTTAAGGGCATATTGAATAGTTCTACTGACCTAATTAAACTCACGGAAGGTATTAGGGACCATGATTAACATCTTGGCAATTTTTATTTCTGTGCAAAAATAGTTTACTCGCTCCGTGTTTTTTTAAGTAATACATATTCCATTTCCGGCCGTGTTTTTTTAAGTGATACATTTCCTTTTTTGGAAAAACAATACATTAAAATATTATATCTCTCTCCTCTCATGGTCTCCACCCAAATCCACTACTACTTTTTTATTATATCTTTCCTCTCACATATATTACTTTTCAATAAACTATTTACCCCACTATCTTTCTTTAGCAATTTTTTAATACTCCACTATCCCACCTACCTCTTATTTTATTTAAGTCAATTAAATTTCCTAAAACTATGTGCCGGTCAATATGTATCACTTAAAAAAACACGGAGGGAGTAAAAAATTACAAAATAGAAGGGTATAATCCACGCTTTTTGAAGAAAATTTGATGCTTAGGGGCCCGGTGGCAAAAAGCCTTAAGACCCTATGGGATACATCAAGGTGTCATATATTGTATGATCTTTATATGTTGTCATAAACGTCTGTGGTAGGCTTGAATTTATGAAATCACTACAAGTTGGGAACGGGTAAAATAACCGTTTAAGGGAATATTGGATGGTTCCACCGACCCAATTGGACTTCCGGAGGGTATTAAGGACCAAGGTAAACATCTCGGCAATTATCGTTTATGGGTCGGGCGAAAAAAACTCAAAAGGTTACAAAATTAAAGGCTATAATCCACCTTTTTTTGGGAAAGTTTTGAGGATTCGAGGTCTGGTGGCGAAAAGTGTTGAGACGCTAGGGAATCATCTTGGGTCATATGCTGTTTGAAACCATATATGATCATTATATGTTGTCATAAACGTACGTGATAAGCTTGAATTTACGAGAATGCTACAAGTTGTGAACGGGTAAAATGACCATTTAAGGGTGTATTGGATGGTTTTATCGACCCAATTGGAGTCCTAGAGGGTATTAGGGACCATGGTAAACATACATCTCGGCAATTTTTATTTCCAAGCGAAAAAAGTCAAAAAATTACAAAATTGAAGGCTATAAATCCACGCATATTGAGGAAATTTTGATATTTAGGGGCCTGGTGGCGAAAAGTCTTAAGACCCTATGGGATACATCTCGATGTCATATAATGCCGTTTGAAACCTTATATGATCTTTATATGTTGTCAAAAACGTCCGTGTGCTAGGCTTGAGTTTACGAAATCACTTCAAGTTATGAACGAGTAAAATGACAGTTTAAGGGCACATAGGATGGTTTCATCGACCCAACTAGACTCCGAGATGGTATTAGGGACTACGGTAAACATATCAGCAATTTTTTATTCCCGGCATAAAAGGACAAAATATTACAAAATTGAAGGTCTAATTTGCATTAATTTCATATATTATGTCTTTAACTAGTACTAAAATTGATATTAAGAAAAATGGAAAATAAAAATCTAACCTTTGCACTTTTTCCTTATAAAAATCCAACCTTCATTTATTACTCAAAAATCCAACCTTTATACCCCTCCTTCTCCTACAGGTCCATTTTACCTATGACCAGATAAACAGGTTAAATTTTTTTTTTTTTTTAATTCTCTTATTTTCCCTTCTCACTCCTCTCACCTCAGAAACCACCAAGCCCACCTCCGCCACCACCACTCTTCACTATCGTTTCACCTCTCCTCCCCTCCATCACTCTCATTCTCCCTCCCTCTCTATCCCTCCCTCACCTCTTCCTCCATGGATCAACCCTCACCCTCGGCTCCAGCGACATCGGGCTTGCGAATCCAAGAAATCAGAAAAAGCAAATCCCCTAATATTTGAATTTGGGGCAGGCATATGGGTTCGTGGAGGGGTAGGGGAGTCAAGGCCTTCGAAGGGTGGGATGGGCAAGTGATGGACGGTCGGGAAAAGGGCGTTTATTTGGGCTGTTTTCAGGCAGACCGAGGAGGTTTTAAAAGGGAGGTTTTTTTCATTTTTTTTGGTGGCTGGGCGGTTTGCGGGGTTTGGGTTTGGAGTTGGTGGCTGGGCGGTGGAGTTGGTGGCTAGGTGGTGGAGTTGGTGGTTGTGCGTTTTTGTGGTGGTTGGGCGTGTGTGTTGGTGGCAGGGGAAGGTGGTGGTGGTGTGTGTTGGGTTTCGGTGGGCTGTGCATTGGTTTCGGTGGGTTGTGCGCGTGCAGGGGAGGGACGGGGAAAGGGAGTGGTGGCAGGGGAATGTGGTGGTGGTGGAAAAGGGGATTCTGATTTTTTTTTTGTTTTTTTCTTTTTCTTTTAATTATTTTTTTTTAAAAACTTATTAACCTATTAATAGCTGACATGTGGCATATAACCTAGGAAAACCGATCATCAATAGGGACCTGTTGGAGAAAGAGGGGTATAAAGGTTGGATTTTTAAGGAATAAAATGAAGGTTGGATTTTTGTTAGGAAAAAGTGTATAGATTGGATTTTTCTTTTCCATTTTTCCTTGATATTATTGTTTAAAACATGCTTAACTATTAATCCCTCCGTCCCCAAATGAAAGTTCCTTATGGGAATTAAAAAATTTACATAAAAGTAGTAAAATTATATTGAAAATATAAATTTTACATTGAGTATGTAAATTAGTAAGAGAAAAAGTAATAAAAGTACATTGAACAACAAAATTTACATGTGAAAGTTAAATTTTCTCGAATATTGTTGTAATTGGAGGGAGTTTTGATAAAAAAAATTGATATTCATTGTGTTTGGAAAAAACAATTGGGACTATCAATTTGTGACTAAAAATAGGTCATAAGTGACTATCATTTGGGGACAGAGGGAGTATTATGAAGAATTATAGTTCATATGTATTTTAATAGTTTTCTTAAATTTTATCGTTTTCTGACCTATAGTTTACAATTCTAAATTAAGCATCTATATTAGTTCACTATTGAGTTAATCAATGTAAATAATGACATCTGGTTCTCTAATAAAAATAATGTAAATAATGTTAGATTTAGATGATTATATCAATTTTTTGAAAAATTTCCCAAAGAGATAAACTAAAAGAAGAACAACAAATTATAACTAATACATGTTTATTAACTTCGTTCTTTTTTTTTTTTTTTTTTTTTTTTTATAAGAACTATTGACTTGGTATCTTCGTATGAGATTGAATTATGCTGAATTGGCTATTGAATACTTTATCCCAACTCAATATGTATGTTTGTTGTAAAAAAACGCAATTGAACATTTGAAAGAGAAGAACATACAATGTCGTCATGAGGGAATCGGGAATCTGGTGGAAAAAAATTAATGTTTTCGGATATAGTAGGTGGTAAAATTGAGATAAACTAAAGGAAGAACAACAAATTATAAGTTTATAACTAATATAGTTTATTGACTTAATTATCATCGTGTGAGATTGAATTATGTTGAATTTGCTACTTAATGCTTTATCCTAATCAATATTCATGTTTGTTGTAAAAAATGCAATTGAACATTTGAAAGAGAAGAACATACAATGACGTCATGAGTTAATTGGGGATCTGGTGGAAAAAAAATTTAATGTTTTTAGTGAAATGGGAAAAATAATTGGTAATAATCGTTTTACATTTGTTTCATAATAATTACGGAGTATTCTTTCAAAAAAAAAAAAAAAATAATAATAATAATTACGAAGTATAACACTTCTTAAATTCGTTTAGAACCACTACTATTTCAGTATTTCTCTCCCACTATAAATTTTATACAACTTTGTAAAAGATCTACTATTGTACATGATATTTTTAATTAGATTGTTTATGATCAGTGTATTAATCAGAATCAACTAGAATGGTTTAAAATCGACTATGATTATTGTATGAAAAATAACACAACTCAATGAACACAATAACTTCATTCAAATCTATGTGACTCTTGCGAAGATATCTTTAACTTTGTAACATCAACATTATGTGAGAAAAAATATATATTATTTGAAGAACTATTGCTTGAAAAAAATGTGCATTTGAGACGCAATACCAGCTTTATGATATAGGATAATAAGAGAGTCACCCCAAAAGCTAGCTCAAGGGAAGGAGAGCCCATTGTCCTATATAAATCCTACATCAACCACCCATATGACCGAGGACTCCAATCCTATACCTTGCAATGGATAGTCCTATAACACTTTATTATTCCTTTTTTCAATTTAGTAGGATCATATGATTCAATTTTGTCGAATCAATCCTACCCCTTTTATCAATCTAAAGTGGAATTCTGATCATGACAACCTTAACAATAATGTCACTAACCATTTCTTTAGCTATAGTTCAGACGTAGGCTAGCCATTTTCTAGAAGAAATTCATCATCTTGAGATTACGCTATTCCACTATTTCCACTCCACCCTTTTGCCTGCTTATGAAACATCTTTTTTTTGTTGGATAATTTTTGTGGCTTGTGACTGTTGTGAGTATCCATAGTTCCATACCATCAATTTTATTTTTTATTTATTTATTTATTATTTTTTTTTTTTTGTTTTTGGTTCCACGAATAATGGGGGCAATAATGTGTTTTATTGTTTTTCACCTATCATGGTTTACTCCCTCAGTTTTGTATGATCCTACCTGCTAAGTTATTCTGCTTGCGATTTAGATCATTCACTCGTTCAGGTGATATTGGATCGTTCGATCCTACAAGATTATAACATTGATTATCATGATATCCTTGGAGGATGGGTTCCTCCAAGATAGACAAAACTTAAAACATACAGAGTGGCAAGAGTGCATATTTTAAAAAATTGCATGGAATATTTATTAGCGATAAGGTAGGCATACAAAAAGGGACAAAGACAAAGGCAAGCAAGTTGTCAAAGCCAAAACATCTGAAACTCCTAGTTGATGTCAAAGCTGATGGCATACGCCATTAGAATATTGGAAGAGAAAGCTACCTTGGAGGATAAGAAGATTTGGTACCAATAGAAGTTTTGAAACTCACATTGTTTTGAATGTCCAAGGACTAAAAAGAAATACTTGTTTAAAAAATTTGAATGTCCAAGGGAAAGGCAGGGAAGTAAAGAAAAAGGAAATAAACAAACATATAAATAGTAGTGCTTAGAAATATACAGTATAATTTTGACAAACACAAGTTTCAAATAGTAATGTACAAAAATCAATTATTTAGTAAATATCAGCATTGATAAAATAAATTAATTTCAACGATTACAATGTGCATATTTCTAAAACTGGTTTAGTCCACCAAAGTCATACAAAGTACACAAGAACACAACCCATTCAACTTTATTTCCCTCTACTCTACTTCAGTAAACACCTCGTCATTTAGACTTGGCATCCTATATTCTTCACAAAATTTAAGCTGCCTATTATGAAACAAGCCTTAACAAGATCACTCCATGTGTAAGTCCATCTACAATAAATCACCCCTTAGTTGCAAAACATTTCCTCATTTATCAATCTACAATCAATCACAACTTTATACTCATCACACAAATTCAATAATAACCATCACCATAATAATTTGGCTTCCAAATCCACTCAAAAGCTGCCTAATATAGACTCCGTATCTAATAACAATCAACAACATAATTTGGCCTCAAATAACCTATTCAAAAGCTGCCTAAAATAGTACTCCGTATAAAATAAGTCTTCACAAGATAACTCTTAAGTACGCAAGAATTAGTCCGATCACAAACTCCCTGATTATGAGCAAAATATTTCCTCCTAGTCAGCTCCTCACATCATTTCCACATCATTAACACATACAAAAGAAAAAAACACCATCAAATCATTGTGAATCACTATGAAATTGGCTTCCCATATTCTTCTCAACAATTGCCTAATAGTAGTATCAATCATCCTTACTTCTTCAAGTACTTTTTAAAAAACTTTCTATAAACCACAAAATAAAGACTACTACTAGACCACATAACTAACTCTCACAAGCCAAACAAGGGTTCAAAATTCAAATGGGTCATTGGACGAGGGAGTGAAGCCCATATTCTACCGGACAGGTGGATAGGACAAGGTTTGGTGACCATGAACCATACCCAAGTGGCCCTAGTTTAAGTGGGGGAGCTGATTAATGAGAATGGCATGTGGAAAGCTTCTTTAATTTGGAGACTCTTCAAGAGGAATACAGCGGAGGAAGTCTTAGCCATTGCACCAGACATTAGACAAGGAGGATCAGCAGGAGTGGAGCTCTACAAAAATGGGAATCCCTCTATAAAGGCTCTATATTGGCATAGTCAGAGGGCGTTTGGAAAACTCTATGGGGAAGTATTCCAAAGTGGAAATTGTTTTGCTGGAAAATACTTCATAATGCAATCCCTATAGCAAGCAATTTGTGGAAAAGAGGGATATTGGTATATCCTGCTTTCCCTCTCTGTGGCTTGGAAGAAGAAACAGCAGAGCATCTCCTCGGAATTTTGATATATCCTAGCACATTTGGGCAGCAGCAGTGCTAGGCCTAAACCCAAACTCTGTACATAATATTCACATAAATGAGTGGTTAGGAAGTCTCTTGTGTAAGTTCAAAGAGGAAGATAGGAAAGATAGCTCCAAAATCATGAATTTGCAGCAACCATGTGGGCTATTTGGCTTCATAGAAATCATGTTAGACTTAAAGGAGGACTGGTAAACCCTAATGCAATAATGGATATTTAGGTGGAAATAGTGGAATGGAGAGCTATAGCAACGACGGCAGTCTATTCTTGGCCTTCTCCAAGGAATCCTACAGAGAACTCCAATCATGCCCTACCCAAAGTGTGGCGTGTGGGAGTACTAACAAGCCCCCAATTACTCGTGGTTTGTGTAGATGCAGCCTGGAGATGAGGAAAGAAAAAAGGTGAATGGACATGAGCAGTTGCTTGGACCATGAAGACAACCTACTCAGCTGATCCCACAAACTAGTATAGAGTTTTTGCTACCTGCCCCTTACAGACAGAGTGCATAGCAATTAGTAATGCTGTTGAAGAGGTGCCCGGAGACGAGAAATCTTATTATTAAGACGGACTGTGCAGAAGCAATCAGTCCAGTCAAGTTCGATTCCAATATCCAACAACAGGTGGAGCTAATTTATAAAGCGGCCTCTAATAGGGATAGCTTCAAAGTCCCAAGGGAGCAAGTAAGGATACGTCACATCCTAGCTGGCAATGCCAGAAGGGGAATTATTTAGTTGATTCTGTTACTTAGTCCTTTGTAAAAAAAAAAAAAAAAAAAAAAAAAAAAAAAAAAAAAAAAAAAAGCTCTGCTTATCACTAACGAAAAACACAATCTAAAAAGGTTTTGATGATCAATACTCTATAGTAAAATAAGTCGTATCCAAAATAAATCAGTTTTAATAAAATAAGAAATAGCTAAAATTGATTGCACGGTAATGAATTACAACTTCCCTAAACACTCTTGTTGTCAACATAACATTCCCTTCTTCAACCAACCACCCCTCATCATTTAAACCAATAAATCAAACATATCATAACCAATAAGGTATACTAAACTTAGTTTCCAATTGACCTCAAAAGGGTTGCCTAAGATTAATGAATCCTTCACTAAATGACTCCAATCACTCTCCAAAATATAATTTTCCATAAAACCACATAATCATCAAAACCTTATAATAGAACTTAGACTTTGATATCTTTTCTAAGAAAAAGAGTGATCAACAAAGAAATACTTTCAACAAACAAGATAAGTTTGTAAAATAAGACATATCACGTAAAATTCAGTTTTACTCGGTAAAGAGAAGTTTCAAAAAAAAAAAAAAAAAATAAATAAATAAATAAATAAAATCTACTTTTTTACATTACAAATCGGATCAAGAAAACAGACATGACTAATACCACTATTAAATTATGCTCTGAATATATTTTCTCCATTAGTAACCACCTCTCATCATCTATAAGCACAAACACATACATTAATTACCCTCAAAACATGATAAACTTGGATTCCTAATTCCTCGATATAGTAAAATAGTATAAAAGATGCCTTCATAATATCACTCCAAGTCTCCAAATACGCTTCCCAACTAGAATATTTCACAGGCTATATTCCTCTCATCTTCTAAGCATTCAACTAGAAAATTTCACAGCCTTCACAATAAATACATCCAATAGAACAGCAACAGAATAATTGAACCACAATTGAAGAATAAAGCTATATTCCTCTCATCTTCTAAGCATTCAAATATAAAATAAATCAAACTAAGTTCACAAGTTTTAGTCCATTATTACACTTCAATTCTTGACACATCATTTCCTCCATTAGTCAAAAACCTCATATCATATACACAACATATGAGTATATGACACAAGAAAAATCATCAAATCTTCTCACATTCCTCTCAATAGTTTGCCTTAAAGAATCCTGCTAAAGATTACTCCAAGAACTCTTTCAAAAATAGAACTTTCCGCAAACCACATAATATACATTACCACTACAACCTCAAAACTAACCTCTTCACTAAAAAAAATAGTAAAATCTGTTGTAAAAAGAGAGCAATTACTACTTTTGATATATTAGAAATTCCCCTATAAACTTTTATTGTCAGCAGACCACAATACCTTTCTTCGGCCTATACCCCTCTACCCATTTAGACCAATATATTAAGCATGATAATAACCATCAAAGCAAAATATACATAACAAAAAAATTGTCTTACGCAAATGAAACCTTCACTAAATCATAATAACTACAATTACCAGAATCTAAAATATAAAACTTAAGCATTGCTCAAAGTCACCAAATAAAGCACAGTGTTATTCTTAACAGCCAGATACTCTCCACTAATAAAATTAGTATTCAGCCACTACAGGTTTAGATCAGTAAAAAAAATGCTTAGTTCAATGAAAATCATTTTTCTTTTTTGCAAAAATACACTTTAATTCCTAATATAAGCATCACTAAAATAATTCGGTCCATAAAACCAGGTCCATGCATTACATTCTCTTGTCATCAACTCCTTTACTCAACTACTCTCATCAGATAGACCCAATAATTACACAAACAACAAATCATCAACTCCTTTCTTCAACTACTCTCATCAGTTAGACCCAATAATCACTCAATAACAATAGTGAATTGGATCCCCATATATCTCTCTCAATAATTGACAGTTATAAATAGCCCTAAAGCTTCACATGTGTACTCCAATTATTTTTATAATGAAAGCATCTTTCAAATTCATAACGAACATAAGCACTAGAACATCACAATAAAACTGAATCAACACTTGATCTTAAAGACTTAATCATTGACTATAAAAACCATTATATTTAAGTAGACTGACTTTTATAGCTAAACATTACAAAGTACATTTAACAAGTACAATTCACTTAAAATAGTTTTGATCTACTAGAAGTCAAATGGCCCCTCTCCCATTACAAATTAGCTCTCAATGTACTTAAAATTCCCACTTTCAGTCAATACCTCTCATCAGCTCATTACCCAAACAAAATAATAACCACTAACACATGAGTTTGCTTCGTATATTCTTCTTAAAAGTTGCTAATATGAAATGAAGATTAACATAATCAATCCAAGTACGCACTTTTAGTCCATTAATCCATCACTTACTCCCCTATTACACTTAAGTTCTCTAACACAATATTTCGTCCTTTGATAAACACCTCACATCAATTACCCACAAACACTAAAAACCATCAAATCATTATGAACTTGCTTCCCTAGGTTCTTTAACTATAATAAATTGACACAACTTCCCTCAATACACATATGTTGTCGACACATAATTTTCTACTCAAAAGATGTCTAACATGTAATAAGACTTTACAAGATCAAAATTTAGAACATTTGAAAACCCACTACATATTCCCTTACTACACCTTTGTTCTCAAAACAACATGTTTACAACTCTCATCATTAAGCCACATAAATCACATACAATAAGACCATAAAATCATTATACGATTACTTGAAGTACTCATTTAGAATAAAACTTTCCCTAAACCAAATATTATACATTACCACAAAAACTTGTAAGGTAAAACCAATTTTTTCATCAAAAGGAAAAAGAAAGGGAGGAAAAATTCTTAATGAATAAAATATCATAATTCTTTAGTAAAACAAGTTGCAATTAAAATAACTCTGGTAATAATAAATTAAAATTGATAAAACGAATTTTAACACATTACAAATTCCCATATCAAACATATGTTGTCAACATAACACTCCCTTTATAAGCCATACCTCTCATCACTTACATCAACAAACCAAACATAACATAAACTTGGCTTCACATTAACTCAATTGCGTAATCACAAATGAAGTCGTCCCTAATGACTCCAAAATCTTTCAAATTAAATTTCCCATAAACTATATAATAACTCAAATAATTAGAACCTCATAAATAAAACTTTGGCCAACTTCAAAAACAGAAATTTATGTAATTTCAAAGTTTCAACTCATAAAATATAAATAAAATAGGCATTTTTTAGTAAAATTCGGATTTACTTAGTAAATAACATTTTCATATAATAAAAATCATTTTATTAGATTTCAATTCATAAAAAATGAAGAGAAGAATCAAAGATCACAAACCCACCATTAAACTTCTGTCCTCAAAAAAGAAACTCCCACCTTTAGCCAATAAAATCTCATTATTTATACCTAGAAGTCATAACCCTTGAAAATTGGTGGGCTTTGATTACTAATTCCTAATACACGGAATAAATACCATCAAAACATAATGACATTGGCTTTCCAAATTCATCTCTACAATTGACTAACATAAATAAGTCTATGCCTCCATAAGTCGACACCAAGCATTCGACGTAGAACTTTCTAAAAACAACATAATGAAGAAAACCACTGAAACCTTAATATTAATATCAAGGGAAAAAAAAAAAGTTAGTAAACACGTCTTCGGTCATCAGCTCTCATATATATTTAACTCATAACCACAACACAATAATCACCATAAACACATTAAGAACAAGGCTTTATACGAACTTCTTAAAAGCTTTCTGAACATGACTTGGCTCAAATCATTAAACTTGCTCTCTTTATTCCTCTCAAAAGTTGCCTAATACACATACGGCTTTATAAGATTACGAGAACTACTCCTTCAAATTATTACTTTCCATAAACTACATAGATAAATTTAACAGCTAGAATCTCAAAATTAGTTTTTCATTAAAAAAAAAAAAGAAAAGAAAATCATAATCAGTGTAATAAATAAAAATCGATAAACAAAATAGTTAGGATCATAAAATATCAATTTTTACAGATAAAATAAAGTCCAACCAAACAAATCAGTCTTAAAATTACAAAATGGTTTTAAAAAATATTATGATAAATTAAAAGAAATCACTAATACCCCCGACACAATAATGACCATCAACACATTAAGCATAAGGCTTCATACAAACTTCTTAAAAGCTTTCAAAGATAAACTAAACCTTTACAAGATCACTCCAAGAACTCTCTTTTTAGCCCATAAACAACCACTCAAAAACTCCCAAATTACAATTTCGTTCTGAGCATAACTTAGCTCAAATCATTAAACTTGGCTCTCCTTATTCCTCTCAAAAGTTGCCTAATACATATACCCCTTTATAAGATTATGAGAAGTACTCCTTCAAATTATTACTTTCCAATTTACATAAACCACAAAGGTAAATATAACAGCTAGAATCTCAAAATTAGTTGGGATCATAAAATATATATATAGTAAGGATCATAAAATATCAACTTTTAAAGGTAAAATAAAGTATAACTAAACAAATCAATCCTAAAATTACAAAATGGTTTTAAGGATATCACTAATAACCCCGTTACACTTCTGTTTGTCAACATTATGTTCCCTCTTTTCGGTTTCAAAAAAAAAAAAAAAAAAATGTTCCCTCTTTTCACTAGATGACTCTAATTCCACTTTAAACTTATTCAAGATTTTCAACAATCCGTTTCAGCTCATTAAAATTCAAGTGCCTGCATCACACTTCCTTTCTCAACAATGTCAACATTGCCTTCCCGTATTCCACATTCAATAATCAACTAATATAAACAAAAGCCTATGCCTTAACAAGTTTACTTCAAGCATTCTTCAATATAGAACTTCCCATCATTCATAAAGAACATCATTAAAACTCTTATTAAACCTTCAACAAAAAAAATAGTAATGACTAAACACCTCTTAGGTCAACGCCTCTCATGATAAACACCCATTACCCAAAACCAAAAATCACCATCAATGCAAATGACTTTGGCTTCCTGTAATCTTCTTAACAGCTGCATAATACAAAAAAAGCATGTACTATTACTCCACATACACTCATTTTAGACTATTAATGATCAATCACAAATTTAAAGAACTTTCATCCTCAACATAACATTTCCTCCTCTATTCAGCACCTCATTATCATTTACAATCAATAAAAATCGTCAAATCATTATAAACTTAGATCCCATACAAATTTGGATTCCATTGTTCCCTTATGAAATTATTATGCACTTAAATTCCCTTACTCCACTCAATATTTTCCTTAAATATACTTCCTCTGAACTTCTAATATTGCAACATGCAATGTGTCGAGTCCACATGATGATGACAAGAGATAGGAAAAAATATAGTACCCATGTGAAGAGGAGAGAGAAGATATCTTGTGCAAATAGCAAAACATTACAACAAGTTGGAAACTTTCATAAAAGGAAAATGATGCAATATTTATAGAACGGAGGAAATATAAGCCTTTATGAGACTACCCTATGTACTCTTCAAAACAAAACTTCACTTAACCACATAATAAACACGACAACATGAGCCTCATAACAAACACTTCAATCTCAAAAATTGCCCAAAATATATAAAGCCTTCACTCTAACTCCAATAACAATTTCAAAATAGAGATCTTCTACATAGCACATAATAACTTCAAACAACCAGTACCTCAAAAATAAAGCTTAGGGGTTGTTCTCTTTCACACTATAGTTAAGAATGTAATCTTTGAACATAAAATCCATTATATCTTAGTAGACAATGTCTTTCATAGCTAAAAACTACAAAGTACAGTTAACAAGCAAAAAAATACTTAAATTAAATTTGTCGACTAAAAATCAAATGGCACCTCCCCCATTACAATTTTGTTCTCAACATACATAACATTCCCTCTTTCAGTCAACACCTCTCATCATTAAGACTCATTACCCAAACACAATAATAGCCATTAACATAATGAGTTTGCTTCCTAAATTCTTCTCAAAAGTTGTCAAAAATGAAACCAGGCTTTACATGATCACTCCAAGCATGCATATTTCAGTCAAGTTACAATCCATCACATACTCTCTTATTATTTATTACACTTACATCAGCAACACCACTCATCATTTATACACTCAAATCCCAAACACTAAAAACCATTAAATCATTAAGAGCTTGGCTTACCATAAGCTCTATTAAGTACACTTCCAAATTCCATAGCCACTAGAAACCTCTACATTTACTCTTTCACTTAAAAAATAAAAAAATAAACAAATCAAACATTGAAATCAATAAGTATAAAAAAGTTCTAATCATGAAATATTATATTTCTTAAACAAAGAAAAAAAAAATTGCATTAAAAACATCAGTTTTAATTAAAGAAAATAATTTTCCTAAATATTAAAAAATTAAAGATTGATCACAAATGCCCTCAATACACACATGTTGTCAACATAACATTCCCTCCTTAAGTCAAAACACATAATGAATTTGCTTCCTATATTCTTCTCAAGCTGCCTAATATGAAATAAGGCTTTACATGATCAATCCAAATATGCACGTTTTAGTACATTGATAACCCATCACATACTCCCTTACAACAATATGTACTCAAAACAAAAATTTCCTTTAGTCAACACCTTTCATACTTAACCCCATAAATCACATACAATAAGAAACATAAAATCACTATTATTTAGGCCTCCCAATAAGCCCTTACAAGATTACTCCAAGTACTTCATAAAATATCATTCTTAAGTAAAACACGTATAACACTCACTCCTTTAGTCAGAATCTCCCATCATTTACACCAACATATCAAACATAATACGGAGTAATAATAATCAACAACCCATAAGAAACTTGGCTTCTCAAAAACCTCATAATTTGCGTAATATAAATGAAGTCTTCCCTTAATGACTCCAATTACTCTTTCAAATTACAATTTCCCATAAACTACATAATAACTCCACTTATTAGAACCTCAAAATTTTAACTTCAACTAGCCTCAAAAACAGTAATCTGTTTAAGTAATTTCAGCTAATTAATTTTTTTTAATGTGTAAAAATAAGCTCAATTTAGAAAAATTCAGATTTAATTAGTGAAAAACAGTTTCGGATAGTAGAAAATCACTATATTAGATTTTAATTTATTATATATAAAGAGAAGAAACAAAGCTAACAAAAACCACCATTAAACTTATGTCCTCAAAAAAGAAACTCTCATCTTTAGTCAAAAAATCTCATTATTCATACAAATAAGTCACACAATAATAACCCTTAAAATTTGGTGAGCTTGGAATTATACTTTCTCACAACAGTTAGAAAAAATTAAAGAAGTCTATGAGATTACTCCATGTATACTTTCAAATTAGGACTTTTCATAAGCTATACAATATACATGACCACCAAAACCTCAATAGAACTCTTTACTCTTTACTCAGAAGTCAGAACATCAAAATACACCATCCAAAAAAAAATTAAATTCATAAAAACATCTCGCACGCATTACACTTCCTTTCTCACCAACTTTCCTCCTTCCAACCAACAACTGTCATTTAGACACAATAATCAAACGAAATAATACCATCAAAACATAATGAAATTGTCTTCCAAACTCCTCTCTAGAATTGACAATAGATAGGTCTAGCCTTCATTAGTCTACTCCAAGCATTCATCAACATAGAACTTTCTAAATACCACATAATGAACAAAACCATTAGAACCTCAACATTTAGTCAACATATCTTCAGTCATCAGACTCATCACTTCTTGTATATTAAACTCAATACCCAAACACAATAATAACCATCAACACATTATGAATTGGGCTTCCTACATACTTCTTAAAAGCTTTCAAACATATAAATAAATAACCCATTAACAATCAATCACCTATGTCCCTAATTACAATGTTGTTCTCAGCATAACTTTGACTACTTTTGTCAGCACTTCAAATCACTTTACACACACAAAACATCATAAACTAGGCTAGTTGGCTCTCTTTATTCCTCTCAATAGCTGCCCAATATATATATGCCTTTATAACGTTATAAGTACTTCAAACTATTACTTTCCACAAGGCACATAATAAACATAACAGCTAGAATCTCAAAACTAATTATTCATTACAGAAAAATCATAATAAGTAAAGATTGTTAAAAGCTAGTTTTGATCATTAAATATCAATTTGTTTAAGTAAAAATAAGTATAACCAAACAAACCAGTCCTAATATATAAACCATTATAATACATTAATAAAACCAGAAATACCTCTTTCACCAGGTGACTCCAATTACACTTTCAAATTAGAAATTTATATGAACCACGTACTAAGTCCTAACTTTAGTTCATTTAATCAATAAAATAAACATCACAAACTCTACCAATTAAATACACAAATATTTAAAAAAAAAAAAATCCCACCTTTAGTCAACAAATCTATATTTAATACTGGAAAGCACACATACTAATAGCACTCAAAACTTGATGAGCTTGGATTCCTAATTCCTCAAAATAGTTGGATAGTATAAAAGAAGCCTCCCAAAATCTCTCTGTATATGCTTTCAAATTAATATTTTCCACAAGGTACATAACAAACATAGCTACTAAACCTACAAAGAACTTCCATCATTCACATAAGGAACAAAACCATTAAAAGCACATATTCAACCTTAAAATAAGATATAGTAATGACTAAACACCTCTTAGATCAACACCTCTCTAATAAACAACCATTACCCAAACATAATAATCACCATCAATGCAAAATGAATTTGGCTTCCTATAATCTTCTTAACAGCTGCCTTATACAAAATAAGCTTGTACTAAATTACTCCACTTACACACATTTAAAACCATTAATGATCAATCACAAACTTTATAGCAACCCTTTCGTCCTAAACATAACATTTCCTCTTTTATTCAAAGCCTCATCATGTATAGCCAATAAAAACCATCAAATCATTATAAACTTATCCCAAACAAACTTTCATACCATTATTCCCTTATCGAATCATTATGAACTTGGATTCCCTTATTCTACTCAATAGTTTTCCTAACATATACTTCCTCCAAACTTCTATTATTAAAATAATTCATCATACGCTTTCAAATTATGACTTTCCACAAGCTACATAATAAATATAGCCACTAGAATCTAAAACATACTCTTCAGTAAGAAAACTAATGTTCAGTTAATGGTAGTCACCAATAGTAAGGGAGAAAAAAATAAAGATAAAAATCAGTTTTCTTTTGCAAAAATCTGTTTCCATTCTGAATTATCACCAAACTGAATTTCAACATACTTTCTTTCTACACACTATATTCCCTCCTTGATTTGATTACTCTATAAACACAAATGATATCATGATAAAAGCAGCTTCCCATATTTCTCTCAATGATAAACTAATCCTATCTGCTCCCAGAATTCTTCAGAAGAAAGCTCTCCATCAACCACATAGCAAACACAGCCCTAAAATCTCAAAATAAATTCTAAATAAAAATTATTATATTTGAGTAAACATCTCTTCGGTCAACACATAGTGACTTTGGCTACCTACAGTCTTCTCTAAGGCCAATTAGTAAAACAAAATACAACCATATTCTGCCTTCTGTCTCCAACTTTCCACTCATGACGTAAAAGATAAACCGAAAAATATCACAGCTGAGGCCATCACCAAAATTTTAAACACATCTTACATTCCCCTAAATTTAAGTGAATGAAAAACCAGCATTCACAAAATTGCTCGTCTCATAACCTATATACAGCATTTCACTGGCCATAACTCATACAATACACAAGACAATAAGGGCATGCACTAAATACTTCATAATTTATGTCTCCCATGATATACTGTCCTGTTTACCAGCTTACAAACCAAAAAAAATAGGTAGACGATAGCTTTACAATGCTAACCGAATCTTTCTGCTGAAAAATTGCATTAATTCTTTCTACAGAGCCTTACTTACACAATAGTGACAGGCCTAATATCTTTCAATCATCCCTTTATTGCAAGATTCCACAAGTATTGCAAAAGCCATGGACCTTATCACAAACGCAGTAAGCATCACCATACTCCCCTAATACTATAATTCTCAAATCTCTTAATCTCACAAAAGGCCAAAATTAATTAAGTTTCACAAATCACATCCATAATTCATTAGAAAAACAAAACTTGACATCCACTTTAAACTTGACTAAACCAAATAAAGACCCCACTTACACCTTAAATTAGCTCTTATCCAACACATCAAATGGTACACACATCACTTTAATTTGCATTCCTACTACAGTAATAAAGAGCATAGTCACCTTAAGTCATTTACGGTTCGCTTCTCTGCTCAAGCACAGACTGCATACAACCCAAAGGGAGTAACCCAACTCAATTACGCCAACGGTCTATTAAGCTAGCACCCAGAAATAGTCCATATTCTACATGAAAATATAAAACTTCATGAAGGTAGATTGGCCAAAACATTGAACTATATCACTTAATTATACTATATAATACTAATTAGCATAAGCATTCAAATCAAAATTATACAAACCAAACCAAAAGATTGTTACACTACTTCCCCTATACATGAAAACAAACCTACATCAAGCACTACCACCACGAAATTAAAAAATATATAAAAAATTATAAACGATAAAATAATAACAAACGGTAAAATAGATAAATTAAAAACCCTAAATCAAATAAACATTTTTAATTTGAAAGAAAAAACCTCGAAAAATCTAGATTACAAAAAAAATAGAGTTAAATTACCTAAAACGAAGTCGTCTTCTTCGACAATCGACACAACTTCGTCAACTCAGAGAAGAAAATATCCAGATTCGCTATGAATGACCTTGAAATTCCCGACTCAAATTACACTAATTTAACACAAATTTGTTGTTTAAAACAACAAATTGATGTTAAAAATGAAGAATCTGATCGGAAAATTTCATGAAACCGGAGAGAATGTAACATAATCTAGAGTAAAGTTAAGGGTTTTGATGAGGATTGATCGCTGAAATCATTTTAGGGTTTCAATCGAAAACTGAAAATCAGGAATTTAGGACTGAGGAGTGAGGAGTGTCTACGGTGGTGAATGAGTACGCGGTAAACGGTGAGATGGAGGTTTACAACGGTCATTTTTTTAGGTTTGACGGTGATACAAGTTACAACTATACAAGCACTGTCACGCGGAAAGGATTTTTTTAGTAAAGTATATACTTCCTCCGTTTTCTTTTAGATGCAACACACACTTTTTCACGGTATTTTAAGAAATGTGGGTTTCACATGATATAATACACTTTAAAATGGGATGAGTGGTTGTTAGTAGAAGTGTAATTTAGTAGGCCATGTGCTTTAAATAAGAGAAATAATATAGATTTTCCCTAAAGCAACTTTCCTTTTATAGTGTGTTGCAAGTATTGTTTGATATTTCCTTTTTAAGGAAGTGTTGCAAGTAAAAGAAAACGGAGGAAGTGTAAGAAATGAGGGTAGACCACAAAAAATAAGTATTGATATGCATGTGGGTGGAGGCACAAATGTTTAAATAAAATATGAGGGTAATTTAGTTATTTAGGTGGTTGAGTGAATGAAAATAAATGAGGGTAATTTGGTATTTTATATAGTCTAAAATGTTAAAATATGAAATGATAAATACATGATGCGCAACCAAAAAGAAATACGAGAATCATATTGGGGACCGTGATCTAGTATGGAGTAAAATAAGTTTAATTCAATAAAAATCACTAACTTGAATAGATAATATGTAAAAATTAATTTCAGTTTGTAAAAATAATTTAAAAGTAGTTTATATAATTTTAATTTAGTATAAATAATTTTAGTTCAACAAAAATAAGGTATAGTGAACATGTCCTATCTAAATAAACTTGTATTTTGCACTCTTTTTTTTTAAAAAGAAGATCATATAACGAAAACAGCAAAACAACGACAATCACATTATGTACCCAAAACACTATGAAGGACCAATGTGAGCACACTTCACACGAGCTCACTTGCTAAACTCTAGATCAAGAGACAAAGTTGGGCGTCACTTTGAGCATACATGATCCACACTGCAACCTACATACAAACACTCTATCACAAAATATCGATTCTACCCTGGCATTTGAAGATGAGAACGAGAAATAGTTCATTGTTGTTGATTCAAATGAGACAAGAATCCTAATCCTTGATGGCAAAGGAGGAATTTGAAACTCAAGATCTTGAATATTGCCCTCAGACTACCCTTGAAAGTTTCCCCTTTTGCCAGAATAACTTGAAATGTTGTAGATGTGATCAACTCTTTCAAAACATGCATGGTTTGCATTTACATCGATTGTGGGGGATCGAGAAGAAACACTCAAGACCCTTTGAGTAGAAATTGCTTGGTTGTTTAAGCCACATAAAGGAGGAACCAAAAGATTAGAGCGAGGTCTTCAACATTATCCAATTGTACTGACTCTGGACTAGACGACTCCAAATTAGAAATCTTCTCAAATGGAGAAACCCCACTAATAGGACCTTCAACATCACATTCCATGTTATCCTCATCGGGTAACACCTCGAGAATGACCTCCATATATCTCACAAACATCTTGCTTGTCCAAAGAAGCAATTTCAGAAGAGGCACAACACAAAAGCCTCTCAACCTCCTGTAATTCCTTTAACACTGCCAAATTCCTCGAATCTCTAGTAATGCTTACAAAGGTAGGATTTGGCAAATAGAAGATCATCTAACCCATTAAAAGCAAAGGTTCTCCTAAACAAGCATTAAGTATGACATGAATCATACCTCAACACTGGACATAATATAATTAAAGTATCACATAGCAAAAGCCTTTAAGGATGATGAGAAACTAACTAAAACATAACACTAAACTTGCTAAATTACACTTGGAAAAAACAAGCTTAAACTTGCGTTTTTAGAACAAGGAATTACCTTCCTCCGTGAAAACTTTAGAACAAACTAACACATTATTAGAATAAACCATGGAGTCAAGGATACGAACAACAAACTTGTCATTAAACTTAGCAAGAACTTGAAACTCGGCATAAACAATACACAAACCCATCCGTTTAACAATAGGATAAATTATACGGAAGTACAAAACACCTAAAGAGTAAACAACCCTCATCAAATATTTTACGCGATAAAAGATGAAACTTCGTATTCCGTAGTATTTTCTCATTTTCTCATACGGAGTATACACAAATACGAGTACACAATAACACTCGTCTCATTTTATACGAGCAAAGTTGGTTTGATATACCAACCGACCTTGTTATAAAAGTCTACGTGCATTAGGTGTAGTCACCCAACCACCATTGTTGAACACGTCCATCTTCTTCTCTTTTATATTCCTTCTTTCCCAAATTTCTTCCTTTATATATTGACCAATTATTTTATTCATTGCAATATTTAATTACTCATACAAATAGAAAAGTCTCATACTTTCAAACACCCAATCCAAAATTAAAATAATCCCTAAAAAAGTTTTCTGTAATTTGATCTTCTTACTACCAAATTTCAGCTTTGCGGCTTTTGGGAATTCATTGATCGCCGCCATGGATGCAACCTCGAGCTCTGCCGTGGTTTCGCAGCTGAGATTATCATCTCCCTCGCTTCGTAATTCCAAATCCAGATTCTTTGAGTGAGTTTTTGGGATTCGTCATTTTATTTTATATTCTTACGAATTGATTCGATTTTGTGATTTTTGCATGCTTGGATTAAATTGGGTATTCTTAAAATTTTAAACTTTGTTTTGAATTTAAATGGTTCGTGGGTTTGATCCACCATTTAATTAGAAAAATTCTGATGTTAATTTTAGCATTTTTGTTTGATTTGTTGTTGTTGCCTGTTGGCTTTTTTTTTTTTTTCCTGGGGTTTGATAGAAATTAATATTGCATGTATTAGTATTACAATTTACAATTTCTCAATTTATAACTTAGGAAGAATTTGCATGTTCTATTTACATATTTGACACTTTTTAAAATTCATTTTGTTTAAATTCTATTGGAATTGCACATTGTATAATGTAATTCGTACTCCCTTGTTTTCTCCGTATCCATATTTGTAATTCTTTCTTTCCTGCCTTTGTGGTTTCAATGCTATATTACTATCCTCGTTCGGAATTAATTGTCACGTTGATAGTGTAATTTTTAAGTGAAAATGGGGATATGAAATCTGTAGACTAGAAATGTAGCAACGAAGTTGTTAAACTAGAAAATGTAGTAACAAAATCCGGACAGATGTGGGATTTGCCAGTGTTGTGATTACTTTTACTCGTTCAAAATGGATTGGTTGGGTACATGGATTCGAGCGAATCTCATTCCTGCATCTTACACCTTGCTATTGCATTATTCTGCTGGCAGGTCATGTCCACAAATCAGAAACTACATGCCTCCTTGTAGATATACATGTAGGAATTCGTCATCCGGCTCATATGCAATCATGTCTTCTGAGTCAGTGGAGAGTAAAAGCAGCAGCATTAGTGGATTTTCCTATAGTCAACCAGAGAAGAGAAGTAATGTAGTGGGTAAAACATTTTGTTCTGCTGCTTTATACACAAGCACTTATGATGAGGACTTGGCAATATCTCCCTCTCATGTTGCGGAGGAAAAGATTGGGGTGCTTCTTTTGAATCTTGGAGGACCTGATACTCTTAACGATGTTCAGCCGTTCTTGTTTAATCTATTTGCCGACCCAGTATGCTCCCTGTACTTGTTTGTTTGTTTTTTTCTAGCACTAGAAGATAGATGAAATTATTAAAGTTATCTAATTAGTGTCTCATAACTGTTGGATTAGGACATCATTCGCCTTCCCTCATTGTTTCGTTTTCTGCAAAGACCCCTGGCTCAGTTGATTTCTATGCTAAGAGCCCCTAAAAGCAAGGAAGGCTATGCTTCTATAGGAGGAGGTTCACCTTTACGAAAGATAACTGATGAGCAGGTGAGACAAGTTTTCTTTATGGACCGTCTACTTTCTTCTCTTCCATATCCTTGCTAAATTATTTATGTGTTTTGGGTTTTGTAATTCCAATAGTTTGCTAAGTCTTATTGAATTGAACTCTGTTTTGAAGGCAAATGCACTTAAGATGGCATTAGAGGCAAAGAATAAGAATGTATCTGTCTATGTTGGCATGAGGTACTGGTACCCATTTACAGAAGAGGCGGTTCAACAGGTTCGCTTTTGTCATTGTACTCTTTCATCATTGCTATAATAAGAGCACTTGTTTCAGTAAAACCTGTCTCTATTATGGAACCCCCTTAGTTCCTTTCACGATCTGCTGTCTGCTGTCTTTAGAAACTGAATTGCATTTAGTAGTATACGTACCCATAAACGTGTATTGCTTATTCTACCTTTTTGGACCACTACTTTGCCCCTTAGATTTAGGCATCAAACCAAGTGCAGGCATATATAGTGGATTATTACAGTAACAATCATGAGTTACAATATTCTGATTTGCTTTCTTGTGCTGTAGAAAGTGATGCTAATTGTGGGATTTTGTGTTTGTTCATTAGTATTATTACCTTTCCACTAAGGGGGAAGGTTTTGATTCTTTACATTGGATCTTTCAGTTATATAGCTTCATATTAATGAATGTTATATATTAAGAGTTTGTGCTTATGTTCGAAATGATGTCTGCTCCAAGTATCTATTTCTGATTTCTGTACCCTGTCCATCTGTCCTATGTTAAGTTATGTTGGAGCAATGCAGTTGAACATTCTTCATTTAATTTTCAGATTAAGAAAGACAAGATTACAAGACTTGTTGTCCTTCCTCTCTATCCTCAATTTTCTATATCTACAACAGGCTCTAGCCTCCGAGTTCTCCAAAATATTTTCAGGTAAATTTGTCTTCGGGATGTAATTGGGAAATAGTTTGTTTACGTTTTCATACCTTATTGGCTTACAAAAACTTAAACATTGTCAGGGAAGATGCATATCTGTCTCGCGTGCCTGTAGCTATCATCCGATCTTGGTACCAGCGAGAAGGTTATGTCAAGTCCATGGCTGACTTGATTGAGAAAGAGCTGCAATCCTTTTCCATGCCTGATGAGGTATGTTAGCTCTTTCATTCAAATGTAAATAGTTTTATTTAAATGTACATAGTTTTTTGGTTCTGGCTATTTGATTTTGAAGCTTTTGGCATTTTAAACTGTCATTGCTGTCACCAATGTCTAGGTTATGATATTCTTCAGCGCTCATGGTGTGCCAGTAAGTTATGTTGAGGATGCTGGAGATCCATACAAAGATCAGATGGAGGATTGCATCTTCTTAATTATGAGAGAGTTGAAAGCTAGAGGAATCGATAACGGACATACACTTGCTTATCAGGTTTGTTATGAGCCTGCATGGTTTCCAATATCATTTAGTAGGTTGTTTTTTTTTTTTTTTTTTTTTTTTTTTTTTTTTTTTTTTTTTTTTTTTTTTTTTTTGGTGTTTAGAGAGCCACATCTCATTTAGTAGTTTCATTGCTGCTTTCATTTCCCGTCTATGTTCTCGTGTCTATACCTCCCAATATTTATACCGAGTTTTCAGATGTGTTTTTATATATTCTCTTTGCTAATTTTATTTCTCATACCCTTTTTGTTCAGAGTCGAGTTGGGCCTGTGCAGTGGCTGCAACCTTATACTGATAAAGTTCTTGTTGAGCTTGGCCAAAAAGGAGTAAAGAGTCTGTTGGCAGTTCCTGTGAGGTGAGTTGCAAATAATCGAGCTTACTTTTGTCTATGCTCTAACTACTATTGTGGGACATATTGTGGCGCTAACAACTTTTCATGCATAATTGAGTGCCATTATTGGATGCTGCTTACCAATGGTGAGATACCAACTTTCTGATTTTGTACAAGATTGTTTCAAGTGAACATGTAGAAATTAGATATAGTAGTAGATGACTAGATTCTGTATGGAGTTCACCATTTTTTGGAGAAGAAAAAATAGTGAGTGATAATTTAGTTAGTTGTGTTGACCATTCTCTAGTAATTAGTAATACTGAAATATGCCTGTAAAAGCACTGATGTCAGGGTAGTTAAAAACTAAATTTGCTTTATACCTGTATTGTCTGATTAGTAATTTTAATTTGGATTGTTGACTGTCATCTTTTTGCAGTTTTGTGAGCGAACACATTGAGACACTTGAAGAGATTGATATGGAATACAAGGAACTGGCGCTTGAATCTGGCATTGAGAATTGGGGTCGTGTTCCTGCTCTCAATTGCACTTCTTCTTTCATCAATGATCTAGCTGATGCTGTCACTGAAGCTCTACCTTCAGCAGCTGCTATATCAACCAGCACATCTGAAGAAGTCGATAGTGATCCAATCAATTATTTTGTAAAATTGTTTTTCGGTTCCCTGTTGGCCTTTGTCTTGCTTTTGTCCCCAAAGATTTTCTTGGCGTTTAGGAACAACCTTTTGTAGAAATCATAGAAAAGATTTTGAAGCTTCACGGTATACACAAAACTCACTGCGGAGGAGAATCATAGAAAAGATGGATTTAAGAGCATGCCTCTATTCTTTTTAGAGCTCTTGCTCAACTTCCAAATGTTGGATAGTTTATTTTTCTAAAGTATACATCTGTAATTGAGAGCAGACTTTTATAGGTTGTTACTTTCCAAAAATTGAAGCAGACTTTTATAGGTTGTTACTTTCAAAAAATTATTACTTTTGATTAGTCTTGTTAGTTTTTACTCTTATATTATACGAAGTACAATTCATTTACTGCTATCCAACTTTCAAGTCTAAGAACCATGCTAATAAAGATGGTATCAGTCATGCCCTAGCCGAGTGAACAGTCATGAGATAGGGTAACCATCCAAAATTTTACAAAACAGCAAACGTATTTAATTCCTAACCTACTACAGGCACAGACTGTAACTACTTATCAACACCTCTCATACAAACACTAGCTCTGAGGTGATGCTTTGGCAGCTACATTAGACTGAGCAGCAGGCTGGGAAGCAGGTGCAGCAGCAGCCACCCCATTATCATCGGCTGGATAGGCAGCAGACTGGGAATAAGCACCACCATAATACGGCTGCTGTCCATAGCTTGGTGGGGTTACAGGTGGCGCGCCATAGGCTTGAGGATTAGTACTCGGTTGGCCATAACCTTGGTATCTCGCATATACTTCATGAGATTATCCTTGTTGGCTTTACCCACCAGAAGTTGGTGGCTGACTGTAGTTGTAACCAGTGCTACCAGTTTGGGGCCCATTAAGTGGTTGCTGCTGCTGGGTTTGGGGTTGCTGCTGCTCGTAATAATCATATCCAGTTTCTTAAGGCTGCTGAGTATGAGAAGCACTTGACTGGTCCCGTTTGGAGGAGGATAGCCAGGGTAAGGTTATTGATTGTATATTTGTATTGAGATGATGCACCAGGATAAGGGGTCCAGGCTGCTATGTATAAATTATTATACAAAAAAAGTTTACACTGAGAATAGAAAGGGTTAGGTATGTATAAGTTATTTTGATTACCTTGTCCGTCGTCGTCTAATTTCTTGCTCAAAATGCATTCCATGAGGTTGTATTGCATATAAAAGAAAATGGGGAAGTATAATAGAAGAGAGATCCTCTAGAATGCTAACTCAACAAAGGTTTTAGACAAGAATTGAATATGAGAAGAAAAGTCCAGCATACTAAGCTATATTACCATATGCCACAAGAAGGTCGGGATCTTCATGAACATCTACCAAGACCTGAAATGCAATAAAGAAGTAATTGAGACACGTAATACTAGGTTATCCTACACCAACAACTACTCTATTCCAAGAGAATAAATCCTTCAGTATATTTTCTATAGCGGCTGAGGTTATGGTTATTGTTATTGTTATTATTATTATAATAATAATAATAATAATAATAACAACAACAACTAACAACAATAATAACAACAATAATATACAATAATAATAACAATAACAATCCGATTCAGCTTGTATATATACCTTTTGTTATCTATTACTCATATATAGGTTTAATAAAATCTTGATAAAGCTGATCAAATTATGGAAGGCGTAATTAAATAGGTTCAACTTGAGCACATCAATATTTACTGGAATTGAACTTGAACCAAAACCCAACTCAATACTAACTCGAACCCGAATAAACCATCCATTAACCAAATAATATTATTTTTAAGTAGAAAGAAGTGATACATCCGTTACATATTTTTTTCTCCTACTTCCACCGCACCCTTCTCTCTCTTCCCTCCTCACCACCCTTTTTTATCTCCTCCCTAAAGTCGCCATTAACAAAGGAGGCATCATTTTACCAATTACTTCATAGTTCATACATTACAACCCAACTTATTAGTTAATGGTGATCTCCAAGTTTTAATGGTGGACAACTGTTGCGTTCATGGGTGACAAATGGTAGTTGGGTGGCTAAGTGGGCAAGTGGCTTTGGCTTGGTGGTGAATTGGTGGCTGGCAGTGGCAGGTGGTGTTCAACCCTCATTGGAGTGGAGCATTTTTTTTTTACCAAAAAGAATAAAATATTTTTTTTTTAAAAAAGAAAGTCACTTGTTGGATAGGTTGAAGGTCATTTGGCCTAATTAAAGATAATCATCATCAATCAATCAATTACATAATACTAAAAGCGGATCTGACATGACACTTGTCATGTTATAATTAAAAAATTTCCCGCCACTTTTTTCTTTCCTTTTTTTTTTTTTGGTACAAAATCTTCATTAATATTAAATTATATATCCTATAATATTTAATAACTTTCAATTTGACAACTATATACGAAATATATTTTATACGCATATCTTTCATATTATTTATAATAGGCATCTTTCTATAATAAACAAACATATAAGATAATATATTAGAATAATGTACTACTCTTGTACTTCATATCATTCTACATTGTATTTTTTTTCTTTGAATGTTTTTTTGCTCCAACGAGGATTGACAATTTAGCTTTTACAATATATTTATTGATTTATTTATAATAATAACACTACTATTCAATAACTGTAAATATAAATATATATAAAAAATCTTAATTATTAATTGTCATAAAATATAAGTTAATTAAATTTTGTACCAGTTATAGTTTGCTATAAAATATTGTGCCGGTCAAAATATGTCAACAAAAAATAGAGACATATAGGGCATAAAATTACATTGCACGGGTTATAATTAACATAAATTTCATTCTCATTTAAAACCCTGTAATCATTAAATTTGTATTTTTTTTTTTTTTTTGATGTTTAATAATCAACAACTTTTGATAACAATATACTATAAAATTTTCAAGTTAATTTTTTTTGAAAAAAAAAAATTCAAGTATTTATTTCAATTAAAAATATTTGTTTTTATTTTTTTATAAAAATCATTGTTAACTTAACATTGTAATTCATAATCCGGTTAAGTAAAAACCGTGCATTGCACGGGATTTAAACTAGTTACATTACATAATACTAAAAGCGAATCTGACATGACACTTGTCATTTTATGATTAAAAAATTTCCCGCCACTTTTTTCTTTCTTTTTTTTTTTTTTTTTTTTTGTACAAAATCTTCTATAATATTAATTCAATAATTTATATATCCAATAATATTTAACATTCAATTTAGCAACTATATACGAAATACATTTTTATATGCATATATCTTTCATATTATTCATAATAGGTATTTTTCTATAAAAAACAAACATATAAGGTAATATAGTATTTTTAAATGTCCATAACATTTTAAAATTATTTAGATCAACAAAAGGGCCAAACATATAGCCAAAAAGTACACACAATAATACGCAAACCATAAATTTGTTACAATTGAGTAAGCATTTACTTGTACTTAACAACAACACCAACTAGCACCGAGTGCGAAAAACTCCCTACTGAGTATAAAAATTGAAAAATTGAAGCATACTTTTATAGGTTAACTTTCAAAAAATATTACTGTTGATTAGTCTTATTACTCTTATACTATTCATTTACTGCTACCTAGCTTTCAAGTCTAGCACCATGCTAATAAAGATGGTATTAGCCATGCCCTAGCTGAGTGAACAAGTCATGAGATAGGGTATGAAACTTGTGGCTATCTTGATAACCCTGAAATAAAACTACTTCTAGTGTTCTTTGTTGGAGAAACCAAAACATGTTTACCAACTAGCTTCATTTATATACTAATAAGTTTTGGGAGTGGTACCAAACTACCAGTGACTCGAGATCAAAATATTATTTTCCCTGTCTCCATATCTCATGAGTCACGACGAGCCACATCTATATACTTCATATTATATTTCTTTTATCTTTGACAATAAATAGATACTACCTCCGTTTCATATTATTTGCAACGATTTGACATAAAATAGAGAGAAAAAATGTCTAATCGTTCATAATATGTAACGGATGTAGTAGTTTTTTTAAGCTTTAGCTGTTTCTAGAAGCAAACTAACCAATCAAAATACGTTTTTATTTCTTAGGGGCTTTCATCGGATCTTACCAATTGAAAGCCTTAGAAATAACAAATTGAGAATGTGTCAAATTGTTATATGTATTTGGATTCTTAGTCCCATATGACTTTAATCAATGAAAATTAGTGATCTTTAAGACTTCTTTAAAAAAATAAAATATATAAACGTGATAATATGTCACAAAATTAGTGATTCAAACAACAGAGGCATCTGTACTTAGTAATTATGTTGCCCCGACCACGTGATCGGGTACATTGTGATGACATTTCCCCAAACACAAGATCAGGTACATTGTGATGGCATCCCATTTCATTGCAATAGCAGAGACATCTGTACCAACATACTCAATTTAACACTGGAGACTTGAATAGATAAATGCTGAAGGAACTCCAACCAAGTTATAAGATTACCATATAGAAGAAACTAACATAACCATCCAAAATTTTACAAAACAGCAAATGTATTTAAATTCTAACCTACTACAGGGACAAACTGTAACTACTTATCAACACCTCTCATACAAACATTAGCTCTGAGGAGATGCTTTGGCAGCTCCATTAGGCTGAGCAGCAGGCTGGGAAGCAGGAGCAGGCGCAGCAGCAGCCACCCCATTATCATCAGCTGGATAGGCAGCAGGCTGGGAATAAGCACCACCATAATACGGTTGCTGTCCATAGCTTGGTGGGGTTACAGGTGGTGCACCATAGGCTTGTGGATAAGCACCAGGCTGAGCAGTTCCAGCTCCATAAGTAGCAGCAGCACCTGGTACAGCTGATGGTTGTGAGGGCGGATATCCAGGCTGACCAGCAGCAGGTGGAGCATACCCCCCTACCTGAGATGGTGATTGCTGAGGCTGACCATACACTGATGGGTTTGGTGGTGTTTTCTGGCCCTGTGGTGGCCCATAGCCAGGGTATGCACCTGTCTGGGGTACAGATGGAGTCCCATAACCGGGTTGTGAGGTTGGTGGAGCACCATAACCAGGCTGAGTTGGGTATGCAGGGTTAGGACTAGGCTGGCTCCCAATGTATCCCTGTTGTGCTTGCCCAGACGACGGTGTTTGAGCAGTCTCACCTTGGGTACCATAGGCAGGAGGGTGACCATCTTGAGTTGGAGGGTTAGCCGCATTTCCATAGCCAGGAGTAGAGCCATAACCCTGGCGCTGATCATACCCAGATTGAGGATTAGCAGTCTGTTGGCCATAACCTTGGTATCCAGTCGCATATCCTTCTTGAGAGTATCCTTGTTGGCTATACCCACCAGAAGTTGGTGGCTGACTGTAGTTGTAACCAGTGCTGCCAGTTTGGGACCCATTAGGTGGTTGCTGCTGCTGAGTTTGGGGTTGCTGCTGCCCGTAATAATCATATCCAGTTCCTTGAGGCTGCTGAGTTTGAGAAGCACTTGACTGATCCCAGTTTTGTGGAGGATAGCCAGGGTAAGGTTGTTGATTGTATTGAGATGATGCACCAGGATAAGCTCCAGGCTGCTGCATGTAACCATAACCGGCAGGCTGCTGCATTTGAGGGGGTTGAGGAGCCCAGTTTGTAGGAGGCCGTGCTTGGTAGCCTTGCTGAGAATATCCTCCAGTCATTGCTGGATTTCTAAGGCGGTTCTGCAAGGAATTTATGTTCTCATATGAACCTAGATAACATCTAGCAAGTGCCAAACATGGATACACATATATAGACAATAGTCCCCCAATGTAAACATATATAAGCCATGTAAAGCAATGTCAAGAATATTAATAATTGCAAGGCAGAATATATCAGAGCAATATGGTTTAAGCACAACAGTTATTTAGCCAGAAACAAAATAAAGCAATGTAGACTTTTAAAATCCAATAGATTGCAAGCTATATAGCATGTACCTACTCAAGGAGTCAGAATTCATGAATAAGAGGGGGTTTAGACGCCTACATACCGTACTGGTTTGTAGAAGTATTGACTTACTCCAGCGGGTGCCCAACCACTCCCTATTCAAAGTGCAAGGGTACAAGCAATATACAAACTGTAGAAGTGCTAACATATGAACTAACCTAAATAAAGTACTAAAATATAAATTATCAAATTATGTTAGGAATGAGCCAACAGTTTAAAGGTTATGCAAAAGGCAGAAAAATATTATAGCAGTAACAATAATATTAGCAGATTTAGAGAGAGTAATATGAGGATTGAACTCATGGTTTAAACAACTCACAGCCAAAGAAAGGCAATGAGACTGATAAGAAATACTTGCGTAAAGACAACATTGGATATAATTTCAAATACTGGCTGCCAGCAGATTCACAACTCAACAATAACGTTGCTTGCATGCTCACAAGCTACTCAGCTTCGACAAAACCTCCATTTTTATTTAGATGAAACCTTTCATTTCTCACACTTTGCAATCCATATCTTCAATAGTTAACAACTTAAAGTATCGATAACTTAAAAATTATGGAGTATAAGATTTGATATTTGAAATATCAAATATTATATAATAAAATTAATCTAATACACCCCACATTACTATGTTTCTCCTCACGGATACGACCAAAGCAATAATGTTGCCTGCATACTCATGATATCTTTAATTATCAATAAGTTAAAATTTGACTTTTGGACATTATAGATTAAGACGAATCACACAAGACCTCATGTGACCTATATTTTGCCTCGTGAAAAAATCATCAGAAAATGAGATTGCAAATTTAGTGAATAGTGAAATTTTCAAAAAATTTCATCTTAAAAAGCAGAGGAAGTAAATGAAATATACCAAGACACCCCCCCCCCCCCCCCCAAAAAAAAAAAAAACATCCATGAAAACTTAACAGCAGAATCTTCAATTAAAAATTGTTTTTTTTTTCCCTTCCTATTTGACAGCTGAGCAGAAGCATCAATTGTTATACCGCTCATACACTTATAGTTGGGAGTACCCAAAGAAAGGAGTGGGAGCTGCACAATCTTAAAGCAGTGACGATTAATGGGGATTAAATATGTAGATTAAAGCTCGTGATTTAAGTAGCCACTAACACTAAACACAATGTACAGAAAAGCCAGTCAACATCAAAGACAACAATATTCATCTGGCTGCTGAATACCATGCAAAACTCTAGGAGATTGCCTAAAAAAAAACTAGCAACTAAAATATAAATGACATTATTGTCATGCATAAGAAATACCATACCAGAGTTAGGCGGCAAGAACACCAACACAGCAAAATCCATGTTGGTGTCACAAAATAATCCTACCCAGCAACACCTTCTAGTAAGTCAGTCAAGTAAAACAGAACTAACAACCACTTCAAAGGCTAGCACATGCTTAATCTATATCAAGATGATTTACCACAGCATAACCAATATAATAGTTTATCTCAAGCATACAGGACCAATATTGGATAATCTATCAAATGAACTTGTGGGTGACAATGTGAAACCAGTACTTCATAGCTCATATCATGTACCAGATGTCCAATATATCAATATGGAGCTAAAACACGACTTACAAACACAAGAGATAACTTCCTCGGAATGTGTTTTATCACGCAGCCTTCCAGTTATCTTGTGGTGGTAAATGGCAAAAATATACTTGACATCAATCTGTCTCACAACATTCTATATACAATATAGTACAAAACCTTGGAGCATAACTAAAAATGATAAGTCATATCTACTTTGAGAAAAATTGAATTTTCGATCAATTACTTCCCCTCCTATAATCCTTTCAAACCACACCAACCATCAACCAAAACCGCAAAAAGGTGTAAGCACTCACTCCATGACAAGAACTTCAATTACCTGACAACCCAATTGATACTTATACAACACCAAACTTGTCCATCAAAAACACAATGGCTAGAATGCACAGCAAAGAGATTAATTATTTATATATAGAAAAAGGCAAAAAGATCCAACATTCCATTAAAGAGACAATGGGTTTTCCCTGTTAATAGAAGTAAGCAGATGAAGATGGATGCTGAATAAGAAACTGAGTATATAAGATGAGCATTAATCATCTATGCTCTCCATAGAGATACTATAAAGGTCACAAAAAAAAAAAAAAAAAAAAAAAAAAAAAAAAAGAAGAAGAAGTTAGGAAATCTACTATCCTAGCATTATCACATTATAGAAGCCAAATTATCAATAAACCATAACAGCAGAAATTTGCAAGCAGTTACAAGAAACAAAAGTTGAACATGAACTCAATCTCTAGAGTCTAGACCAGCCTATAGAAACGAAAAATACCAGCATAAGCATTTAAATCGTGGTACTCAAATGATTAAAGTCCTCCCCAAAGGTCATATGATTCAAAGGAAGATACTTCACCACAAAAGAAAGCATAATCACACATACCTCAATGACCTCATTGACCATTTGTTTTGCAATCTCAATTTGCTCACTTGTACCATCAATCTGCACAGTTCTTTCCATAGGTGCATCACCAGGAGGCAGATGCAATGGAATAACCTGCAAGAGTATGAACAAATTAAACATCAAAGACAGATACAAGAAAAGAGATTAAAAGTAGCACATAACAGAAAATTGACAAATGGGTGCCAGCTACAAACCTGCACTCTTGCTCCAGACCTGGTTTGGATATTTTTTATGGTCTCACCTCCTTTACCAATAACCAACCCAACCTGAAAACTTAAAATACTTAGAACTATTGTCAACCAAGAAAAATTCTCTAAAATTTCTTTATAGACATAGTCCTACCTTGTTATTTGGGACCTTCAAAACATATGGTTCAGACCCTGATGATCCTGGCATTCTCCTTGAAACAGATCCAGGACCTCCAGCATCAGCCTGATTAAACATCATTGTAGATTTTCAATAAGAAATGACTATTAATTTAGAAACAAAATGAGAAAAGCAGTACTACTGACAACACATGACCAAAAAAGACAACTATGCAAGAGTCATTACATTAGAGTTGACTATCAAATTGTAAAGAGTTACCCCGTAAAAGTAATAAAATACTAATCTAGTAACCAAAAGACATACCTCAGCAAGAACCTCGTAAATTAGCTGCTCAGCTTTTGCAATTTGATCTGGATTTCCCATCAGGTCAACAGTCCTGTGTGGCAAATTTGGGTCGTGTTCCGAATCTCTAGTCACCTGAATCCTTGCTCCGGATTGAATTTGGAGGTTCTTGATGGTATCACCCGCTTTGCCAATGATAACACCAACTCGTCCATTGGGTATTTCAATCTTTTTGCAATCAGAGCTACCAGAGTAGCCGTGAGCAGCACCACCAACCTGAATATTTGACGATAAAGGCTTCTGATCTACAAGATACAGAACAGTTGTCAACAAACTAATTCAACCATATAAAAGCTTTATATGATCAGATAAAATTCACAAGTTCATATCAAAAAGAGGAAAGATTTAAGCATTGATCTGTCAACAGTTACTTAACTGGCAAGTGGCAACAAGATTGAGCCACACATATTTTATATGTCCTTAAATCTTTCCTGATAGGCTATCCCTACTAATCTGGTTCTCCAAAATATCATCTTTAATAGATGGGTTAAGACTAAGCTGACTAGCTACTATGGGTATTATTGCATACACCTAGACTCCCCCAGGGCCCCAACCCTACTATGACGAGGTTAGTAGGGAATCATGCTCGACTTTAATGTCTGAAACCCACGATCAAGGCGTCAATTCTAATGAACATACCAAACAATTTCTTCTTGCAAAACCAGGAAAAAAAATTAGGTTGTTGAAATTCCAAAAGAATTTCTCAAAATTTAAAGTCATCAGAACAAAAGTAAAGGTTCACTCCTATAGTTATCCGTTATCCTTGTAAATTCTTCACCTGCCATTGTGGCAAGCATCATAAAATTTTTCTAGTGCCTCAAAAACAACAAAATTTTGAGCATTGGAATGTTTTTACAAAACAAGGCATATATATTATCCAACAAATCAATTTAACAAAACCTTATGCAATCCTAGTTTACACAAACGGCATACCAACAATTTATGCAGAAACACAAGAAATTAAAACAAATAAGCATAATTCCGAATAATTGATTGTGGCAAAAACAAATCAGTAATAACAATTACAACAAAAACATAAATTTAGCCTTTTCTATTCATGTTCCATGAAATTAAATCCCCAAACCCTAAATTATAATCATCCAACAAACCAAACAGATTCAAACAACAATAATCACATCAACGATCAATCTTTGAAACGGAACTAAGAAGGAGAGCATGAATACCTGACAAAACACTAGCGTTGGAACCATAACCACCATTATCAAACTTCGAACGCTTAGCCTCAGCATTGAAAGCGAGAGAAGCAAGTTCTTGAATCTTCTGTTTAGCAAGCTGAAAATCCTCCAATGGCGGCGGAACGTTACCGTAAGGTGCGGCAGCGGGAGGAGGACCATCGGAGAAACCAGTAGGACGACGTTGACGCGGTGGCGAGGTATCTTCATCGTACTTTCTCTTGTGAGAGTCGTATTGAGCATCGTCCGCCATTGATGTAGAGCTCGAAGGTTTTTGAGGAGAGAGAAAGTGAGAGAGAGGGTCGAGGTGAGGAGAGAGAGAAACCCTAATTTGAAGCAGATAGGTTATTTGTGATTTTGGGAGAAACTGCGGATTGTCGCTTTTATGGTACAAAGGTGATATAATAATAATATCTTTGTGCTTCGTAATTATATCTACGCTGATATAGTCCTAATAATTCCGGAGATTAGAAAGATCTTTTCGGGCCGAAGAGTTGCGAGTTGGCAAACATGTTACGGAGTTTGTTAGGTCGGGTTTGTGATCGAATCGATAGTAATGTTGGAAATCTCTCTTCTTTGATAAACGGATCCCCTTTTTTGGGCTATAGAGTGGGAAGTTAACCAATATGTTACGGAGTAGTAATATGTATCATGTATGTTATGTTAAGTTGGGTTAGTGATTGAGTCGATGATATGGATATTGAAAAAACAGTTTGTTGATTGTTGTTATATGAACCCTAGTCTTTTCAATGATGAGCTAAGGTTAAATATCGGTAATTGTCATGTTAAGGCCGAAAGGAACGATGTGTAATCAACTTGTTTTATAAAATCTAAACTATCTGGTACTAATAGCGTTTTCTTACATTTAAAACAAATACTTAATATTAAGCAAAAGTCGTCTTTTAAAATGTTGTGCTAATTACTTTTTCAATGAATAAAATTATGGATACGATTATTCAATGGTTAATTTGTCCAAAATTAATAAAATGGATACGTTCAATGGTTAATTTGTCCAAAATTGATTATTCAATGGTTAATTTGTCCAAAATTATGGATACAATTATCCAATGGTTAATTTGTCCAAATTATGAAATATTATAATAATATTTCAATGTACAACAAAAAAAGGGTGTAAAATTACTTTCAATACTTTAAACTAGTTTTCTTTACATTGTTAATTAAGGGTCTGTTCTCATTAACTGAACTCAGCTGAACTGAACTGAAGTGAACTGAACTCAGCTGAACTGAGCTGAACTAAAATGAATATTTTATAAGAGAAGAAAATTAGGAGCTGAACTGAACTGAAGGTAAGAGAACAGGCCCTAACTTCAAATCAAAATTTCACCATGTCTACTTCAAATACTTCGTATTATTCAAGTAGACATTATAAGTGTATAACCCATCTTCCTCTCTTTTAGAGAAGGACTCATCCACATGACCACATCCAACAACCTTTTACAAAGTCCATATAACATTAGTATTACGAAAATTATTATCATTATACTCCGTATGTGATTAGAACTTCGCACAAAAGTTAATATGCCAATAGTTAACTGGGTGACTTTCTCCTTACAAAGATAGCTACCACTGCAATTGCAACAAATCTTAAAATTCTGTCCAACAAAACAAAAGCTATGAAAAAAATTATGTAAACAATATACATACTACAATACAAAGCTACAAAACCTTTATTAGAGAATGAAGAGATCGAATGCCGAGGTTTTTCTTCATCGTTCCCAAGGTACAAAACCAAAAGATAGCTTCACTTAGCCACAAAACAAAAAACATTTCAGAATTTTACTTGAAAATCTGTTAAACCTGAATGAACTATAAAAGCGAGTAATCCTCTCATCAGTTACAATAATAAACCACAACCAGGATTCACAGTTCAGAGCAATTTCAAGGGACATTCTTCAGATATCATGAAATGACCCTTGACCATATTACAATCCATCATAATACACATTATTTTCTTGCCATATTGTAGCCACGTCGAAGGAATAGAAGCAGAATGAGCTCACTTGGTCCACCAATGAAGGAAATCCTTGCGCCTGCTAATCTTCTTCTGTAGCTGCAAAAGTCCATAAAGCAAGGCCTCAGCTGTTGGTGGACAACCAGGGACATAGATATCCACTGGAACAATCCGGTCACAACCTCGGACAACAGCATATGAATAGTGGTAGTATCCACCTCCATTTGCACAGCTTCCCATAGATATAACCCACCTTGGCTCAGGCATCTGGTCATAAACCCTGAAATTATTTGAAGACACGGATGTTAGGACATTCTTCAAGAACACAAGTTAGCAGAACTCAAACGAGTGGAACTCAAGCCTCTAGTCAGTACTCGTTAGCCAATTCAATAAAGAAAATTCTAGTCATCCAATTTAACTCAATTCTTCACCAAAAATCAAAGGAGTTACAGGACAGAAGCACAGAACAAAGGAAAGAACAGGGAAAGAGGGCAGATACTATGCCAATTGCCAAAACTAGGGAATGGTGGATCTCAATAACCAGACTATATTAAATCTATGGCATCTATATATAGATTTCCTCCACACAAATTTCACAGAAAATGTGGCTTCCATTACAAATATGCAGGGGTTAGAACTACCAATCTCCAGCACAATCATTGACATTTAATTTAAAACACCAAAGCATATTAAGCTTTCAGCAACTACTATCCCAAACATGCACCCAAAGACCTTGAAGCAAACTTCAATCTCAAAGACAGAGCAGTCAGAAAACTAAAGATTATGCCAATAACACTAAACTACTGAAGGGTGAAAAAACATGGCAGAGGACAACAAAAGAATGCCCTTTACTAAAACTCACAAAAGTAGGACAAAGAAAAATAATCCACAAGATTTTGCAGTGTTACAGTTAAGCGGAAGGCATTATAAGATAAATAACAAGCTGTAAATGACTTGTGGGGCTTACTGATCTCTTAATCCAGCTTAATATCACCTTACCCAATTAGTCTACTTTCAGGAAAGTTTTAGAAAGGATGTTACAATCTCTTAATCAAGCTTCTGACCAGCCTCACTTCTTTAATTAATCTTATTCAGCATTATCACCAACTAGTTCAGAATTACTTGTGTGTTTAGGCAAGTAACCTATCATTATCAACCCTCAAACCCAACTCAGACTAAACAACCTACTGAGTTCTTTCAAGATAACTACATACTAACATTACTACAAGCCAAAGGAACACTAAACATTTTCTCAGCCATAAATAAGCCTATTTAGAAATTTCACCATAAAGCCCCCTCCAGAAGAGAGAGAAATCCTGGCTCGGCAACTATGACACCCAACTAGCATCAATTACAACAGAAACCTTTTTGCTTTGTATCATGCACTAGTGAGTAGTGACACTTAACTAGTTCTCAAAACAAATCCAGTTTAGAAAACACATTCACACACGCACACAATTACATATAGAGTAGGTAAAAATGGAAATGGCACAATAGAAAAGCACAAGGAGTGTGATACAAAATCAAGCCCTGGATGGAAAATATATAGGCTAAGAAAGGGAAATGAATATGGCACAGGACTAGTGTATAAAAAGGCACACCTAGAAGAATAGGGTGGAGTGCTTTTTTGCTCTGAACGAGGTGCATTAAAGAGGCACACATAAGCAAGGTTAAATATTGTGTGCTCATTTCGAAGAGGTACACCAAAGCGCACCCAAGGCATGCAGCAGGACCCTCATCACCTCATTGCAGCATTGAGCCTTGAGCTTCTTTATACACTACATGTCTACATGTCTACATAGGACAAACAATCAATATGCACCAAAATTCTGGCCTGGCCTTGTACATATTTTTGGAGGAAAAATACTAGACTCGGTCAAGACAGCTCTCTTTAATAACACAAAGTCAGCCTTTTCCAATGAGAAGAAAACATCATCAATTTCAGCAGATATTCACAATTGCAGAAGCTAGTTTAACCAACCCACAACAGAAATTCAACAAAGGAATAACAAGCCAACATAAATAATAATTGTGAATACTGCCTGTAGATTGTATAAGGTTTGGGAAGTTTTCATATAACAAAAGGGTTCTCCCAATTCCAAACTATCAACACCAGGAGTCAATTCACCATCAAAGATACCTATAATGACAACCCCAAACTTAAATCATCCCAACCACTTGCTATAACAAAGATGAAAAATTCATTCCACAATGAATAATAGAAAAATCAAAGATCTCAACACCACATAGCTTGAGATATCTGGCAAAAGCAACCAATGTTCAAAAACTTCAAAACACAGCCAGAGGAATGACCTAACAAGGCTTACTGCAATAAGAGAAGGGAAAGGTGCACAAAAAGCTATATTCCTCAATGTACAGCTTCCAATCACAGGCCAGAAAATAAGGATCTGAATCATCCTGGTTAATTATTTAACAAGAACAACTACTGCCTTAATTTAACAGCCACAAACAAATCTTCCATAAAACCCATGCCTTTGTCAAAAATATTTGGCGGATAAAGAAAGGCAACGCATCACATAAGCTCCATCCCTTATTTTGCCAAAAAGACTATTAAGTAGATATACGAAATGATTACAAAGAAAAGTACCAACCTTGCTTAAAAGAATTATACAGCATGCAAGGAACCTATCCCTAACATCTCCCCAAGTCCTAAAAGTTTTCTTACACATGACACAACTAGTTCATTACAGAGCATCTGCCAAAACAGCTCAGTTGAGCATTACTTGCTCTGCTACCTGCAGGCTATACACTATAAAATCATTCTCCATCCATAGGACCACAAATACTTGCAACCATGTTCTGGACTGCATAAAGCTTTAAGCCATGTAAAAGGTAAACATTTCTTCAAGTTAATCACCATAATATTGTTAATTACAATTTCAATCATTTGTCAGAGCACACCATTGTCCAAACAACAGAGGAGTTCACAATAAAAGAAAATCAGCACCTATAAAATAGAAACATTCAAGTAGTTTATCTTCTGCTCAAATATACAGTAACAGTGAAGGCAACATGCCAATGTATTCCCATAAAAAGCAACAACTATAATACTTCCACATAAACATTTTCTCCCTTGCAATGCACTAATCTAAAACTCCAAATCACTTTATTTCATAAACAAACTAGTCCATCAAAATCATATCACCCAACTCATCAAAGCACCACAATGTTGGTCATTTTTCCACTCGACTCCATGAACAATCAGCTCATATCCAAAAACATAGTCCTCGTCTCGATTTCAGAATCATTCACAACATACATAATCAAAAACCCGTCGGATAATACGTCCCAATCAAACAATTCATCATTGAATACCACCTTCTCCTCCTCAATTCCCTTAATTCTCCAAAACTAACAAACTTGGTTGCACAAAGAAATTGTCATGATCTCATTCCAATTCCCATAATCCCCAAAAAATTAAATAAAACTACCAAATACCCAATTGAAAATATATCCCCAAAAACAACGCTGACTCTAGATTCTCTAATCACCCCATTACACAAACCCCAAACAAAATCAAAACCCTAAAATCCCAATACAAAACCAACCACCCCACCGAAAAAAATCAAAGAAAACATTCAAAAACCCTAAACACAATCAAAATCAAACCCAAAAATAAAAATCAAAAGAAAGAGAAGGGGACATACTTGCGAAGAGCAGGAGCCATCTTATTAGTAAGAGTACCAGCAACAATCATACAATCAGATTGACGAGGACTAGGCCTAAAGATAATCCCAAAGCGATCCAGATCGTAGCGAGCAGCACCAGTATGCATCATCTCAACAGCACAACAAGCAAGCCCAAAAGTCATGGGCCAAATGGACCCACGACGGGCCCAGTTCATGAGGTCATCAACCTTGGAGATGACGTACTCCGCCGCCTTGGGGAGGGCGGGAGGTGGGGCTCTAGCGTAGGTGGTGGGTTGAGTGGTGGATGAGGCGGAGGAGAGAGAAGGGTGGGTGGTGTGGAAGGCGGAGGAGAAATGAGGGAGGGCTTTAAGGGTGGTTGTTGTTGTGCGGGTTGATGCGGTTCGAGCTAGGAGCGCCATTGTTGAAGGAGGAGAGAGAAAGTGAGAGATGGGGAACAGGGGAAATGGGGGAGGAGAGAGAAAGAGAGTTGTTTAAATTTGGAGATGGGGAAATTGGGTCGGTTAATTTGTTTCCCCTGGAGAATGGGAAATTTGGATCATCAGGTTATGTGGGTCGGTTAATTTGGAAATTTGAGTTGACGGGTCGTCGTTCAATTCATTTATATAATCGGGTTATGTGTGTTTGTTTTGTTGTTTTGCGTTGAAATTTTCAACTCAAATTTAACCCGTTTGATTTCGTGTCGTGTTCGTGTCGACCAAATTATGTAAACGGGTAGAGAATTATCAACCCAAACCCGCCTATTTTGAGTCGGGTTCGTATCGAGTTAGTGTCGTGTCAGCTTTTGACAAATCTTACCGAATACATTCCTTGTAAGTTTTGAATACAAAATACGAGTAAGTTTAATCAAGTTGGAGTGACTTCAAATAAGTGAAGATTCAGGTAATAAAACATGCTCTTAAATGAATTTGTAGTAGTAGATGTTTTTATTGATTAACCAATTCAAAGCAAATAGATTCCAAGTAGTGATACTCTAAATGAAAATTACATCCTTAAAGATGTGTTTTATTCACCTAATTTTCACGCTATGTAATTGAGAATTGAACTTGATTATCTTGTACGAAAGCTGCCCACACGTTGCAAAATTTTAGAGTATGGAAAGTTCACACAATACATCTAACCATATGCATCATCAAAGTAGTTGAGTATACTAATCTTGACAAAGAATGCTCGCTCCAACAGCCACAAAAATATATCGATGTAAAACTTTATTAGCCACAAGAATCAAGAACATATGCTTGAACCAGTGGATCTCTCTTGTTCATCCTACTTACGCATGCATGTTGACCCAAAATCTTTGCTTACTTTAATACGAGTACAAGAAAATCACAAAAAGCTAAAGAAAACAAAAGAGGTATAGAAGAAATTAAATGAGAAAGTACAATAGAGTAATAATTATCACAAACTCTACAAGTTTAGAAAAGAAAAACGTTAGTACTTTAAACATCATTATACAACAGCAAATTTAGGAGCAAAAGGCATAACAAAAGAATTGGTTAGCTGGTAAAATGACTATAATAACAGTAAATAACATTTTGCAGAAATCCTAAAACGCGCTAATAATTCAATAATAACAATAATACAAAGGGCGGATGGTATTGATGAACCTTAAGAGCTCCATAATAGCGAAATCTGCAATTGAAGTTCAATCTCATGTCCACAAGCATCATCACTGCCAAAAGAGACATTCTTGTTCGTATCTACTGTTAAAAAAACTTTCTTGTAACTTGTAACTTTTTCTTTTTCATCTGACCTAACAGCAGAGGAAAACCATTTCGGGCAATCCTGCTTCTAACATACTGCAATCTGTAGAATTCTTCATTCTGGGATTGTTCGTGATCACCATAAAAAAAATCTTCTAGTTCAAGATGAACAACTTTATTTTGCAGAAGCACATTGCGCTCCAAGAATATCTCTAGGCATAATACATATACAGGCTGTTAGCAGCAGCACATGCAATCGAGTTTTCGGTGGGGTGCCACGCTAAATGAAGCAACTTCATGTTGAAATCAAAAGCATTTCCATTTGCATCGCTTCCAGGACTCTCCGATCCTAACCAAAGAGAAGCAAAGCATACATTATTAGTAAACAGCACTTTCACAGGACAAGCTGTACAATTGTTATTCGAAAGGGCTTGATTTAAATCTCTGCAGCCCAGAACTGTCAGCTTATTTATTTACAAAAAAGAACAAGAAAAGGTGGTGTGGTATATCATCGCACAATCCATTGACAGCTGACAATGAATTATATTCAAACCAGGGAAGGAATTTTGACCATATCCATCTAGTGTCTAGGCTGTCTACATCCCCTGAAACTAATGTTAACCTTGATAAATGTGAGCACATTGAAAGTTCTTTTTAGGGGCAACCATGATCTTAGATGCATCAAGCGTGGTAATCCAGCTTGTATAATGAATGGGCTGAGCTTGATGTCACTAACGTTTGGTTCAACAGGATATGATGCAATAAAAACTTCTAAACATTTAACATTACTAATACATTTGGGGGGGGGGGGGGGGGGGGAGTTTTTCTAGGAAACCAAGTAAGTTCCCAAGGGAGAAGGTAACTTTTACTGGACGTTCATGTGACTATTATCTCAGGATAGAGGGAGTATAATCTAAGTTTGAGCTTCATAGTCACATAGACATGGTTCCCAATTCTGAATTCTATGGAGTTGTGCAAAGAATTGCAGCCCCACCTTAGAAACACTATAAATACTTAATGAAGAAGCCTTAAGGTGGGGCTATAAGATACTTAATGAAGAAGCAATAACTTTAATCTGTTTCCCGAGATCATGGTGTCTGCTTATTTGCTTCAATAAAGATTATCTTCTAAGTCAGGTACACTGAAGGTCTACATAAAGTAAGCTTCATACATAGCTACTGTAACTAAATAGTAGCATGTGACAATTATTCTCGATGTGTGTGTCTTAATGATGACACAATTAAACTACACAGTACTAAAAAAGTGTCAAATATGTGCAGAACTGTCTATGACAATGGTTGTATTCACCATCTCTGCTAAATGAGACCAACAGAGAAGTTGTATCAACCACCTCTAGTCCTCTACTAAATGAGACTTCAAACCACCGGGAAAAATGTATAATTAACAGATTTTCACAAGTTATTTCAGCAAAATTTAATCCCCAATCTAGAGTTTCTAGGAACAATATATGTCAATACATACCTTGCCTCGCACCACGTGTAAAGGTGCCAGTTCTTGAGGGTCTATGGTTTGTACTGGCTGGAAGTTGCTTCCTGAAAATAACAAGATTTAATCAGTGAGAAAAATCCGAACAGCAACATAGAAGTGATTGACTTGGCAATTGAAGCAAATTGCAGAAGTTTATTTTTCGGAATCAGACTTTTACCTCATGGGGTTTTTGCTGGCTTCCAAGGTTGAGGCTTCTGTGCTGCCCGAAGAGCAGCCAAAAACACGAAACAAATTGCTGGTAGTGGAGAATAGTTTTAGCATCAAAATGGCATCAATACAATAAAATATTATAATGAAGGGCCGTATGCCATGCAATGAAATTGATCACCTGTAAGAACCAGTAGCCGCTCGCAATCCATCTCCACTCAGACAGCACTCAAATTTGTCAAAAATGGAATCATTTTCATACAAATCACAGAGCTGACAACATAAACAAATTATCCAACAAAATTAGCAAACTAATTAAAGGCAGACAAATAGGAAGTTTAACATGTTTGACTAACAAGAAATTGAACAAGACTGATACAAGAACTAACCCTTGGTCTCAAATGTTCGTGAACCTGGAAAGTTGCAACAGGCCCAGAATCCATATTTATATCCCATAGCTGAAAAAAAAAAAAAAAAAAAAAAGAAAAAAAAGAATAGATGAAAGAAGTCTTAAGCTAATAAAATCTGTTCAGGGTTGATCATTAAACTAATCTTTTTACTTTTGTTATTAGGAAAAAAAGAGAAATACTTAAAAAAAAAAGTAATGTATCTAAAGAGGACCAGGAAACAGGAATCCTTCCTAACAAATAATATTAATAATAAGAATACAAAAGAAATAAAAAAAGGTGGACCAATTGTGCAACAGATCAGTCAAAGTGATTCCAAGAAAAATCCCTACTTAGTTTAAACAGAAGTAATAAAAGAAACTCGACCCCATATTCTGCCATTTCTACCTTTTTGCAGTTTCACAATCAGGTTGGGTCAACAAAAACCACAAAATAGCAAAAAAAGCATTATGAACCAAAAATATATGCTATTTACCCTCAAAACCAAACACAAATCAGACAAAAGAGATACACTAAAAAGTTCATCAATGCCACTTCTTCCATACTAGCTTTATGGTCAATAACTTTCAAAGGCTGATGGCTTTATAATTTTGTTGGTATCCTAGCTTCAATTGAGAAGAGACCAAAATAGTATTCTACCTTATTCATACTCCCTTGGCTAATACATGCTTCATAAGATATCCTAATAACAGGTATCACATATAAAAGTAATGCACACATGGTTATTAGGATTCTGGTCCAGATCTTATAATCCTATGATTCTACAATCCAGAAACAAGTCACTGATCTGGATCTTAAGAAGGATCTTAATGTTTGTAGGATTGGTAAAAACTTGTAGTGGTCGGATCTTAATACGATTTCACGATCTTTGGATCCAACATACAATGATAACTTAAGAAGATAAACCATTTTTGCATTGTTAATTTTTTACAGTATAGTTCGAATTCACATATCATGAGACTTATTCACTTATTATATTATTGTTAACTGGAAATAAGACTAATTCAATTCAGATCTTCAAACCAGTTTTACTAAACCCCCCACCGCCCGGATCCAAAGATTAAATTTGGATCCAACCCTGGGTGAGAGTCTTAAGACTGCAAATGAAGGGAAAAAAAATCGATACTTCGTATATTATAAGAGTCGCATAGACAAAGTCCGGACTCTCAGATTAAGATAAAGTCAGGATTTTCAGATCAAGATAAAGGACATAGCACTGTAGAGTAGTCTGATTGTTTGCCTTCAAAAATACAGCATTTAGGTTATATACCAGCCCTGGAAACTGGGAAAGACTACCATCCTTCTACCTAATTCTGTTAGCAACCAATCCTTCAAAAAATCCTACTTTTTGTGCATGTTATAAATTTCCACAAAAGTAGCATATAACATTTAATTTAGGAGAGAGGTCTCACATTACACTGGCTTATTAATTGTGTACTTTACAAAAATTCTCACCAGATTCGCACAGATTTTGCCTGAGTATTTTATAACATGGTTGGTACTCTAGTTGTATGATATCAATTAATCAATCTATTCTCATACGCAACTTTCCCAACATAGGAGCATACCAAAAATTAAACCACAAAACTCAGGCAATTTTTTTTTCTTAAGAAATAAGATGCTGTGAAACATGCAATGCTAAGAAAAATTACAAGTCGCAGAACTTGCAAGCCTAAAGCAATGAAGAAGTAGAAAAATATGGACCTTCAGAGACATATAGTCACGGCTGAGCATGTATCTACCATCTTTTGCAAATTTGACATCTGAAATTGAAGCAATTATCTCAGTGAAAAAGGATCTTGAACCAGGAGTCTCCTGCACCTCAAACCTGTACGCGATGGAAAATAAGTTAATATAGTTATGATTATGATGATATTTTTATATTTTCATAATTCAGAGCAGCTAATTTATATAGTGACGATTATGATGAATTGAAATATCTCTCACAGCTTGCTATGACTATCGCATAAAGCAGACTGCCGTAGGTCAATTAGTCGGATAGAACCCTTTGAGCTACTATATGCTAACGTGTTGCAGTGGGTAGGGTGAAATTCTGCTGAAGTTATCACCTCTGCAAGAATAAGCTCAAGCATATCAGTTCCAGAATTTAGCATTGAAAGCCATGCGTATCTTCAAAGTAAGAAAACATTTCTTTTATTAATCAGAATTATTCATCTGCAGATATGTTCCAACTATAGAATGGGTGTAGAGGTAGGCAAGTTCCTAGATGGACATTTAAAAAAAAATAGTAAGAAAAATGAAAAATCTTTTTCATATTTCCCAGTCAAGTATAGGAAACCATTTCCTAGTTGCCACAATGTCCCTTCTTGCTTTATTAATTTCACTTTTCTTACTTCAAAAAAAAAAAAAAAAAAAAAAAAAAAAAAAAAAAAAAAAAAGTTGATTGACTTGAAAAGCTAAAGTACAAGAATCTATATTTTTCTTTTGTAGAAAACGTAGATAAAATTACGAAATATAATTCATATACTTGTACTCTGTAAATGCAAAGCAGGTTAGCAGGAAAAAGGCAACACAAACAAAATCAACAATCCCGGAAGGATCCCACTATAAATCTATAAGTAGTGTCTAGGAAAGATAATATAAATACAGCTTAACCCCTATTAGTCCCTTACCAATATAAACTGGTTGTACAAAGCAGAGGGAACTTACTAACAGAAAGAGAACACTTAAAGACTGCATAAATTGATTGCCTTCAGTTCATAAATAAATACTTCATACTTCGTATATATTAAGGAGCATGTACACTAATCATCTTACCATCCCAAGTAATCTCTATTATAAGGTGGAGAGAGAATAGCTCATTGGAAAAAAAAATCTTGTTTAATCCATCCTTAAAGCGAAATTTAAAAGAGAAAGAAAATGCAATTAGGCATGCAACAACGCTTGAGAATGGCGAGAATTCTACCAGTTAGATCCTCCATGTTTGCAGGCTTAACATCAACAATATTGAAACTTTGACTGCTAATTTCCAAGTTCCAGAGATTTATGCGGAGGTCATCAGCCGAAATAAAGGTCTCTCCATCACTAAAAAGAGAAAGAAGAAAAAGTGATGTTCCTGAATTTGAAGTAAACAAAGCAACATAAAGTTTATAAACCAAATTACTTGAGGCAACAGGCATCGAATAATAGAGTTTAATGCTTAAAATCCTAATAAACCTAATAAGTTCAAATAGAGGTATAACAGGGGTCCAGGCCTTTGGGAGTGATTATGATTAGTGACCGTTAACATTAACAACTATAAATATGTAAACAAAATTTAACTGTCATAATCCTCAAAGTGGAATTCATAGAAAAAAGACACAAACCTGTTATTTGAAATAGAATTGATATGATAGTCGTGGGCATGACCATATACTCTTCTACAACTTGCTGTGAGACTTGTTTCTTGACTAGTTACCTGGACATGAACTTGAGAATTGATAAGCCAAATAAAGAATAGCTTGCCAGGTTAATATAGTCATAGTGAATCCTTAATTAATGCATTTTTTTTTTATAAATATTACAAGAGTCTTTTAGATTAATTTTCAAAAAGATTAGTGCCTGTATTAGCAATCACTTTATTCGAAACAAGAATCAAATCTGCCTAATACATTAAAGTACAACTACCGTGGGTAAGCGTAATGATGCAACGCCTCCAGACGGGAACGGAAAGTCAGTGCTCAAACAATTGGTTGGTTTGACATTAAATCCTCCATTTGGAATGCCGTTGGAACCTGTCGAAGAGCTACTTCGTTCAATCTTTGATGGATCCACATTCACACTGCACACTTTCTTGATTTTCTTCTCTTGGACCTGTCTTAAAGAGACAGCTACAGGTTAGAGGAATGCAATGTTCTGGTCACGTGCATGATTGGTGTGACAATATGTTACACTCACACGGTGCCATTATGCAACTTTAATTCTAAGAAAAATCAGTATCCAAAAGAATATAAAAATAATGCACATCATATAAATATTACCATACACAAGATTAAATCATCATACTACATCCCAACACCAAAATTGTTCAAGATGAGTAGGCATTAGTACTTTAGATGACAAGATGCTCATAAATTACTAACACTTCTTTAGACATATACATCCTTTACAAGGACAATTACAGTTGATTGCAGGTCAGAACACATCAGTACCACATTTTTCATGTACAGCCAGTAATTGCCAACTGGAAACCGATTAGTCTTCTTTGTTACCATCCAATCTAGTTTTGAAGTATTGACTGAATTAACAGATAGATTAGGCCCATTCTATATCAAATAGTATCTCTCCTGAAGATATCTCGCAAGTTTTACATACCCCACAGTAAGTCAGTAACCACAAATAATATTAGATTGCTACACTTTTCTATTCTAACATCATAATGATTCTTACATCAAGTACACTTGATATGGACACGAGACCACACACACACACACACAAACACAAACACAAAAAGGAGGAGGAGGATATCCACAAAAAGTGCCTAATCTTGAATTCGATAGTAATCTGGTACTAGACAAATCCTATGATAAACTGCAAAGAGATATAGCAAGCAAGAAGAAGAAGAAGAAGTAATAAAGCTAAATATATTCATCGACAAAAAGTGCCTAATATTGAATTCGATAGTAATCTGGTACTAGACAAATCCTATGATAAACTGCAAAGAGATATAGCAAGCAAGTGTTTCCTCACCTTCCAGAATTTGATGGTTTTGTCATTAGTGGAAAGAAGAAATAGTGCACCATTAGCCATCTGACACCATCTGATCTTATTAATTTTCTCCTCAATCTCTAAACTCTTTAGGTAGTCAAACTGAAACCAAAAGGTAAATATGTGGGCTTTTCCAGCAAAATTAAGGACAAAAAGGAAGAGAAACAAACATCAACTATGACAGCCGATTCAATGAAGATACATACCTCTGGTTCATGGCTCTGAAACTCAGTCTGATAGCGAAACTCAGGATGCCTACTAGGTGAACAATCCATCTTTTCAAGATCTCTTCTAGGTCCACCATGCTACATATCATTATGATCACATTATATATAGGTTATTGGCCTCAACATGTGACTATATTAGAAACAAAGAAAGTTACTTCGTGAATCAAATTAGTATGACTGCACTTACACCCTTTCTGTCAGTTCTCTCAAACAAAACAACCCGACCCCCACGATCTCCAGTAGCAAGGTGGTCCCCAGTCTTGTCAAATTCAATAGCTGATATAATATCAACTGCAGAGAGAAAATTACATGTAAATTAGATCCACTGAGCAGACAATATCACAATATCATTAAGAATTTAAGATGATGTATCCTGAGTCTACCACAGTCAAGCATGGGAAGCCTCTATATTGTCAATTCTTATGCTTCATTTAAATCTAAATGAGATGATGCAAGCCTATGCCACGTATTGCACCACAACAGCTTTGCACAATTGCATCACATTTCTTGCAATTTTTCCAACAATATAGTGAATATATGAGTAATGGCCAATATAAAACAAGCAGCTCAGCAGCTGCCACCTAGCATCCACCAAGATCAGCACATTCTCATTTAGATGCCATATTTAGTCACCTTATGGCAACAAAATCATAAGATACACTAGGTGAATGGTGTCCAATCTCTAAAACTCAACCAATCATATATACATCAGAAAAATTCACAGCTCAGCTGAGTATGCAATTCATATGTATGCTTTTACATTAACAGGAATCCTGTAGTGTGCTGATAGAACAGTTCTGCAAACGGTAATATCCATTTTACATGATTGGCATCGTAGAGTCTGAAGGTAGCAAGTTCCATATCATAATTGTAACAAGCATAGGATAAGACAGACAGCAGAAGGAAGACCCAAAGTCTGCATAACTAAGTGCTTAACAATGCATAAGAAACTATAGACTCCAAACACAATTACCATCCAGATTATTTTAAGCTCCATTTTTCCCTTTACAAATGTCCATCTCTTGTAACATGGATCTTCTTGTTGATAAATAACCCAAGATATTCATCCACCTAATAGGCAACCATATACCAAATTTCAGGGTAATATACTAGGTGAAGGGTGCAATAGAAGTCAAATGACAAAAGAAAAAGTTTATCTTTAAAGGATAGCTCAAAAGAGGATTAGCCCTCTTTTCCTTTATTAAGGTACTGAGAGAGAACCTACCTCGCATGCTAAGACCTTACATCTTAATCAAACTTTCTTAATTTTTCCTCCCTTTGGTTAATTTGAGTCCTAATTGTTCTTCCATCACTTGTCACCAGACACTGCACATTATGCATTCTTCATTTCTTCTAGTTATATATCCGGTTAGAATAATACTAGGACCTTAACAATGTACTCTTCAAAATAACGGCAGTGCAGATAGATGTTAATACCTAAGGAAGTTGAAATGTTTCTGAATTAGAACCAAGGAAATTATGATAATGCCAAAAGTTGAAATTGGTAGTTCTCTGTATGTTTCTTCTTTGTTCAAATGGGATCAGTGAGTCTTTTCAATAACTTGATGTGCAGCAGCAGAGAGAAATTTATATATACTTTTAATTTCTGAACAATACAAATCAATGAACCAGCCACTGATTAGCAAAGCCAACAACCTGTTCTTAAATAGACTTCCCTCCCACCCTAACTGATATTGTTGATACCATTAAGCAGGATAATTTGCTCCTCTCCACTCTTTTCTACATAAATGCACGTCTTTTTTTTTTTTTGAGAAAACATCATGACTCTCATGAATTTTCCACTTCCTATGAATATATTGGAATAGTAATAGCTTTTAGTATTTGACTTATTACAGTTATACCAGAAGACAGACTATGAGCTTTTAATGTTCCCACATAAAGTTTTATCATGGATTGATCCTAGGAAGTGAACTCAGTATCAGAATGAACATAACTCATACTTCTATAAAAATAAACATATCATTTATGAATCATTTCTTGATTTGGAGATAACAGGATCTCAGGGTTCACTCTTATCTGTATACTCCATAACAAATGCCAAAAGCACTGACGTGCTCATTGATTCATAACACTTGTAACAGCAGCTTAGCAACTATAAGCACCTGGATAATCAAGGTCAATTAGGAAAATCGACGCATATTTCAAGTTGAATGCAGAAAAGCTTAAACAGCCTTCTTAATGCAATAGTAGGCTGCAGAACAATGGCATAACTAGACATCTTTGGGGGCCAATCACACATAAATCTATGCTTATAAAAAGTTTTGGACAACCTCTAGTCCTCCACACCATGATTCGTTTTCCTAATAATCCAAAAGAAAATTCATAGGCAAAACAAAAACCAGGGTTGACCAATGATGTGTGATGGTCCAATGAAGAAAAAAAATCAGTCACCTCAAATCAACATTTTCCATATCTTCCAGTATTACCCAAGCTAAAACTTGCCCCGGATATAGGTGGAAAAGTGCAGTTTAGGGGAACTTGCGAACTCGGACTCTTGCCCAATGAGTCAATGACAGATATTAGATCCTCACATTTTATGCAGAATTTAGCACTTCTGTATACACTAAAGCAAAAACAGTCACCGCTACACAAAGCCTAGATACAGGAACTTACTATTGGTAGTAACTCAGTTTGCATCCTCAGCAATAATCAATCAATTTCCAAATTAAAAACTCTACTTGTAACAAATTCTACCTCCAAAGTCCTACGATCCTTTTAAAAGAATAATGATTCACATACACTAATTCAATCTAGTGGATTACAACTAGCTTAGTTGGTATGATACCGAAGACCTGGAATCGAATCCCATCTACATCATTACATTCCCTTTGCGACCAAGATACACATAAGAAAAACATACTAATCCAATGTCAAACATCAAACATTTCTGTTTCTAGACAGCTTTACAGTCTACATTCAACTACAAACACAGTGAAAATGCTAAAAATCACATAATACATAAAAATAAGCAAAATTAATTTACAAAATCACAAAAATGACAAACAGCCAATTCTAAGTTTTACCATCAAATTAATAAAATAAGATTAAAGATCTAATATACCTTCCTGAATCTCTTCACCAGCAGTTCTCTCCCCAAATACTTGAGAGAACTTCCAATCCAACGGCGGCTGCGGCAACCCCATTCCAATATCGCCGCCGCCACTGCCACCACCACCGCCACCCTTCATTCTTAGATAAATTTTCTGATCAGATTCACGATCAAAATCAACCAATTAAATAAAGGGTATTGCATGAATAAGCTGATCAAATCCCTTGATTCATGATAAATTAGAAACTTCCATTCAAGTTCCAATCTTTTTCTTTAATCTCTGCTCAAATGGGTTCAAACTAAAATACCCAATAGCCTAAAGAGAGAGATAAATCAGATTCTTGATTTTTGCACAAAAACAGAGAATAGAGTTTAATGGGGTTATCTCATTTTTTTTTTCTTCTTTTTTTCCTTTTTTTTTTCTGGGTTTTTCACAATCTCAATGATGAACGATCTCAAAGGATTGAAAGATTCCCAAAAGCTACAGACACAGATAGACACACACACTCTCTCTCTCTTTGAGTTTCTCTCTCTAAATATATAGGTATGTTGCGGGGTCTTTGTTAGTGTGAGAGAGTAGTGTAACCTGGTTTTGACAAAAAGTAAGGGTGTGAATGAACCAAAAAAAAAATTATAATAGTTTGGAGATATAAAGTGATGGGTTCCTTTATGATTTGATGTTACATCTTCATGTTGTTACGATCTTATTTGGCAATCAGTTGTTTGGTAATTGGTATATGTTCATTTGAACTTGTTATTATTCCATATTACTCGTAACAATTTACAAAGTATATTGTTGACTTGTTAACTAAATAATCTATTCATTGAAACGATTTCAATAAGTATCCACAGTACAAGACTATTTTTTTATTCTAAAGTATAAATAATAATAGGAGTCAAGTGAATTATGCAATAAACGCTAATGGCTTACTTCTTAAAAACTAGAGGGAGTAACTGAATTATAATTCATAAATAAATTGTCATACGAAATCTACAAAGAGATTTTGTATCAAATAAATACATAATAATTGAATCAAATAAGAGCAACCTTTCAGCCAATAGATGGTTCCTACAGGCAAATGTAATGAACATATATCTAAAATGAAAATAACATACTATCAATATGTAATGAACATATAACTAGAGTGAAAAGAACATTTTTGCACAAAAAAAATGAAAAGAACATATGTTTATGTTCTTTATTGTCAGTATAATGTACTTTTATTTGCGACATAGTGTTCATTCCTTATTGTGAAATGTATATGGAATTTTGTCTTCAAATTATGGTGGTTATACATAGATAATGTTTATTACATAATATTATTATGTTTTTTTATTAATATTACATATGTTCATTAAATATGAAAAAAATATAAAAAATTGGATGTTCGTTAGAAAACAACTATATGTCCTTTAAAAAATAACTATATATTCTTTACAAAATAGTTACGTGTTCTTTTTGCATTTTTTGGCTGTGTTAAGCAAGGTACAGCCGCTTGCACCTTAGAATTTTCACCTCTCGGCAAAGCTAATATCGTTATTGCAAATCGTACATTCTTTATACCCTCTTTCACATCGCTGTGATTTACAACCTTCATCGACGAGAGCATCTATCAATCTATTGTAGCCGTGAAAAAAAAAAAAATTCACCTGGAGTAACCTCTCTTAAAGTAGTATTGATTTGGAACTACATGCCAAAATCGCACATTGATCTACATTATTAGTGTTCATTTTAAATTAATATGTTTAATTTTAATTTTAGTTATGTTTATCTAATTAACTTTTGCCCTCGTCAAAGATAAATAAATAAATAACTTTTGCCTTATAAAAAAAAATTTGAAAAAATCAAATATGTTCTTCGTATTATATACTTTCTCCGTTCTTTTTTACTTAACCCGCTTTGACTTTTACACTATTCACTACTCCTCCTTTGATCGTCTTTTGTGAATAATATGTAAGGAAAAACATATTCACGAGAGATCTCTTTGAATTTGTCTCAATAATTAATATCATATATAATATATATAACTTTTTTATTTGTGGAGAATTGAAATTGTTGATGATTAAAGTTTTGCATTGACAAACTTGATAAAAGAAACAGGTCAAGTAAAAAGAACGGAGGGAGTAGTAGCTTATCATTGATTTGGGAAATTACGGGAAAGATAGCAATGAAAATTTGGGATAGAGCCAAACAATTGACACAAATTTGCAATTTGATTAATTTTTTTTAAGCAAGTTCATCACGCATCAATAATGTTATATTTCTAATCATAATTGTAGACTTGTAGTACTACTAGTCACATACTATATAAATTGTAATGCAAATGGTATAAGATAAGAAGCTATTGATATGAAAAGGTCAAACAAAAAAACAAGACTTTTGGGCTAAACACTAACCAACAAGTTGCTGTTTTTTTTTTTTTTTTTTTTTTTTTTTTTTTTTTTTTTTGGACAAATGGAGCTTTTATTTGAGGTTGGAAAGATAGAAACCTAATACTCTCGTATATATTTTGATGCTTGACTATGAAGACATCATGGATTACATTAGTATGTTTATATTGTTTAATGCTTTGTTTGATTCAAATTTAATTTTGTGGGTTATTGTTATATCATGTAAAATTGTTTTATATGCGTGTAAAATTATATTGTCTTGTAAAAAAAATACTAAAAAAAAAAAGTACGAGTAATGTTTTTTAAATTTCTTTGAAAACTAAAATTCTTTTATCTATTTTTTTTTAAGAAAAAATACTTTTATCTTGTTTAATATTGTATGAACTTATTTGAAATAAACTAAAATAAATTAACACTACTAGAAAAGTGCCGTTTTCCGACGGAAAAAATTCCTCGGAAACACCCTATTTTCCGTCGGAAATAGGGTTTCCGACGGAATTCCGTCGTCGGAAAACCCTTTGTAGGAAAAATGGCCTTTTCCGACGAAATTTCCGTCGGAAATACATTTCCGACGGAAATCATGCATCGGAAGACAAATTGAGGCCCGGAAAAGTGCGTCGTAAATTTCCGACGGAAACCAAATCCGTCGGAAACTTATACCAAAAAAATAAAAAAAAAAACCCACCCCACCCCCACACCACCACCCACCACCACGTCCAACCCCCACTGCCACCCACAAGCCAAAAATTAAAAAAAAGAATCACCCCACCCCCACACCACCACGCACCACCACATCCAACCCCCACTGCCACCACAACTCACCTAACCCGAACTAATCCACCTACCAGACCCACCACGACCCTAAACCAATAACCTAGATCTACCACCACCATAACCCATTCAACCCTAACCCGAAATAACCCACCCACCACGACCCTAACCCGAAATAACCCACACACCACCGACACACCAAACCCAGATCTAAACCCGAACAACCCCCCACCTAAACCTAGATCTAACCCTACCAACCACAGTCCACCTAAACCACCCACCCACCGCCCACCACAGTCCACCTAAACCACCCACCACCGCCCACCTAAACCACCCACCGCGGCAACAAAACAGCCCCAACCACCGTACATATTCAAAAAAAATTGAAAAAAACATCCAACAATTTTTTAAAAAAGAGATACATACCTTGTTCCACCTCCTAAACCTCGATATTGGGTTTATGAGGCGAAATTCGACCATGAAAACTCTAGATCTAGACTTTTCATGGTCGAATTTCGCCTAAAAACCTTCGTTATTGCGTCGTTGATAAACATGTGTGGGTTGTTGCTGCTGCTGTTGATGGTCGACATTCACCTCGAGGAAAGAGAAGACAGGAAGGAGTAGAAGGAGAAGAGGAAAGAGAAGAGGAAAGAGGAAAGAGGAAAGAGGAAGGAGAAGACAGGAAGGACCGAAGGAGAAGAGGAAAGAGGAAAGAGGAAGGAGAAGAGGAAAGAGGAAAGAGGAAGGAGAAGACAGGAAAAGAGGAGGAGCAGTAAGAAAGGAGAACGAAGGAGAGGAGAAGAGGAGAGAGAAAGAGGAGGAGGAGAAAAGGAGAAAAAGAGGCGGAAAAGTAGTGCTGGGAATTTAGGGAAGGGATTGCATTTTAGGTTTAAGTAAAAAAAAATTTTTTTTTTTTTATTTTGAAAATTGAATTCAGACGGAATTTCCGACGGATGTATATTCGGTCGGAAATTATACTTTACGACGGAAAAATCCGTCGGAAAGCACATATATTACGACGGAAAAAAAATCCCTCGAAAATTTCGCAATTTCCGACGGAATTTCTTGTCCGTCGTAAAGATTCCGTCGGTATTCAGCAGTTTTCTAGTAGTGTAAGTCAAGGCCTATATTTTTAATTTATCATTACCAAATAAGGTTTTTGTATGAATTGTATCTTTAGGGATCATATGTAACACACTCTCTAATTTTTAATTCAAGATTTGGCGCACGTTTTATGGTGTATTTTTTTTTGTTGTTAACGTCTCTATAGTAGTTGAGTAAGTATGTGAATTTGAAAATAATTCTATACTTTTCAAAACACTTAACTCAACCAAAGTTCTACACAGTCGTGTTTTTCAAATATATTGGAATTATTTTAGAGGTTTCATTTAAATGTGAATAGTCGCAAAACCATCTGAATAAAAACGTCAAGAAGAAAAGGTGGTAGTAATTGTTTGGTCGTTTTTTTTTTTTTTTTTTTTGACAAGTTAAATTACTTGTATACACATAAGACGTTCTACATAATTGTGGACAACAAATTAGAGTCATCTACACATTCTTATATGTGGTCATCCATATACATACATTCAACTTTAGTAGATAGTGTGGCCACTTCACATATAAGCAATTAATTGAATAATGGGGTTTACAAAAATAATCAAAATGGGGTTATTGCTACGAGTGAGGGGCTACTGCAATTGAAAAAGGAATCACACACTCTTATAAACAAATATAATTGTACATTGTTTAGTCATCATAAAAAAAGAGGGGTCACTCGAATGAACAAATGGAGTTACTTTAAATTAAAAAAAAAAAAATAGTTGATGTTACTCATAATAAGGCTACTCTTATAAACAAAATAAGGTTAGGTACCCTTATAAATAATAAGGGTTACTATTATCAACAAATGTGGTCGCACTGGTCATGTGGCTAATTACGTACACACAAGACTTGTTGTATACTATAAGTTGTATTATATGATGAGAAAATACAAGCTAACTTATATGATCTACAATTTTTGTCAATCTAATGACAATAAGTGCACTTTTTTTCTTTTTTCGGTGGCGACTTCGCCCATGAATAGTTATAAAAAATATGCACGTACTTATTTACAATATAGTCACTAGGTTGACAAAATTTGTCAATCATAAATATTAACTTAGTTCGCCTTGTAAAAAAAGCAGAGTAATCTTGAGTTTCAAGTGTTCTTAAGTTTTCAAATTGAGCTTTGTTGTTTATTATGCTCAACTCATAAAAATTCAGAGCTAATCTTGAAATTTTTTTGTAAGTTTACTTAGGCCTTGTTTAGTTCACCTTATTTTTACTTATTTTAGAAAAAATAAGTTAAAATCAGATTAGATCATAAAAGATAAATTCAGATCAGATTAGATCAGAAAATATAAGTTCAGATCAGATCATCGTTTTATGTGCAGATTTTTATCGCTAAATATGTTTAATTTCGTTATGAATTTTTTTTGAAAATCACATATTAATAAAATACACATTAATTACAAATCTAACAAGACCTCACTTGATATATTTTTTCCGTATAGATTATCGTTTATTTAAGGTCAAAGTTTGGTCAAATCTGACATTCAGATCAAATCAGATCAGAGTCATCAGACCATACCAGACAAGATCATATAAGTTCATTTAAGTAAATATAAGACGAACTAAAGAGGGCCTTAGTCCTTAACACTTATGTACTCATTTCTAGTATCTTTGTTATTTCTTATACAAGTATGTATAAAGAATTTAATCAAAGTGTTAACATTATGAAAGACTTTCTAACGTATGACCATGGTACATAGACATAAATTAAGCTTCAAATATTATGTCTCAACAAATTTGTTAATAAAAAAAACATAATTCTTGTTTCTTTTGATCTTGGTTTTGGTTTATTTCTATGTCATACCAGGCCAAGATAAATAGTATAATACTAGAGTCAAGCGAGCTCCTCGGTTTAGTTTGATGTTGTCGGTTGACTTGCTAGTTTCTTCTACTAATATATTTTTATTCTTTTTATAAATGAAATGGTATAACATGATTGTAGCCAAATTACTACATACCTCTATTGCTTGTCATTGTGGATGTTTTTAGGAGAAGAGTGAAGAAAATTTATAGATCTTCTTTGTGTACTACATTCGACTAGAGTTGAGAGTATTGTTACTTTGATTTTTGTTTTTGGCTATGATAACACTTTATTTTGGGACAAATGCATAGAAAGATTTACAATTGGCATAAAGATAGACTAACATTATCAAAGTCAAAATTGATCAAGCAAGGTATTGTTGATTCACATTTAGGGCCTGTTCATATTTACTTAATTTCAGTTCAGTTCAGTTTCAATCAGTTCAGTTTAGTTCAGCTCAGCTCCAATCAGTTCAGTTCAGTTCAGCTCATAATTTCCCTCTCTCATAAAATTTTCATTTCAGCTCAGTCCAGATCAGCTCCAATCAATTCAGTTCAGTTCAACTCTAATCAGTTCAGTTCAATCCAATTTAGTTCAGTAAATGTAAATAGACCCTTAATAGGCCAAATTATATCGATAATTATCGCCTTATTAAACGGGCCATGATCGATTGCCCCTTTACTTTCCTTTTTTTTGTTTTTTTTTCTTATATATTTTTTTGTGTGAAGAACCCCCAATTTTTTTTCTTTTTTTTTTTAGTGTTCAGTCACTTTTGTACTTTACTAATACGAGTAATTAATTATTTTTTTTTCAAAAATATTCTTCCTCGAAGCTTAGGTGGGCACCGCACCAAAAAAAGATTCAAATTCTCGCCCGTTACAGAGAACCTCCACACTTTTCCCTCTTCACATACACACGATTCCGCAAACCTAGGGTTTCATACTCTACATTCAAACTCCAATCAATTTCATTAATCCCAATTAATTTTTTCGAATTTCTTTCATAACCCATCAAAATTCTCAGCATAATCTACTAAACCCCCCAATTTTCCCCAATTTTTTCTTGCTAAAAAATGGCTGCAACAAATACCTTAAACCCTCAAAACCCCAATTCTCCTCTCTCAGCAGAATCTTACCACCCTATGTTACAAGAATCAATTCAGCTTTTCTTATCTCAAATTCAATCTGGAATTTCTGATTTTTCCCATTTCAATTTGATGTTTTCCCGCTTAATTCATACAATGCCTTCCCCACCCATTGAGATTGTTTGGTTTTATTCAGCTGTAAATTTCCATACCCACAAAAAATTAATTGCCCAGAAAAATTTAGCTTCCCAGGATGATAATTTGGGCAGAATTTTAGCTATTAAGGAGCTTTTTCAGTCATTAGTTGCTTGTTTAGGTCCATGTAGTAGTAGTCTCCAGAAAGTTGCTGTGTTAGCTCCATTAATTTTCGAGCTGTATAATTTGGTTCTTGATTTGAAAGTAAATGCTAGGTTTAGCTTAGATAAAGCTATCACTATAGAGATTGGTTGTTTGGTTGAGCGTTTAGTGAGTTATATTAGCTTGTGTTGTTGTGAAGGGGTGGATGATCATGATGACACGATCGCTTTTTCGCCATGTTTTGTGGATTTGGTTAAGGTTTGGACGGTTCAAAGGCGGGAGATTGGTTTCGAGTTTAAGGATGATTTTAAGTTGTTTTTCCCAATGATTAGCGATGAGGCTCGAAATGGGCTTTTGGTTGGTAGTAGGGTTGGTGTTTTAGCTGGGATTGTCATGTGTCAGACCTTTTTGCTTAGTCTCTGCTTGAAGTTTGGGTTGGAAGATCCACAGGAGAAGCTTAAGGAAGATGTACTAAATTCGGCTGCTAATAGCATTATTGGATTTAGAAGTTGTTACTTCTTTGGTAAGATTTCCTTGCTGCTTGTTGTAGAGAAAATTTCAATTGCTACGAATGTGCTATAATTACATGTCTATGATTTTATGAGGCCTTAAATGAATGTTTTGTTCGTGTAATTATTGATTTATATATAGTGGATTATCTTGGTTGATGTAATATAATAAGATTTTGCTGTCATTTGCTTTTGGTGTATTTCCCATGTCATGTTAAGTATGAGACTAATGACTAAAGTTTGTAGCAGAGAGTTGGCCATATAGATATCTGGCTGATCTTTTCCTAGAGACAAGTGTTTTTCAGTAAGGTTGAATTGTTTATTTAGGTGAACTTGCTCTCATGTGCTATGAAGCTATGATATACTATGTTTATGGTGCCGAAACAGATGCATGCACCAAATGTAAATCTTGCTTGCTGGAAAAAAAAAATTAAACATGTATGTTTGAATTACCTATGTGACAATGGTGTTACCTATATCAATAATTAGACTGTGTAAATGCTCATAGAGCTCTATGTTAATGACCTATATAAAAGAATTGAAAATATCTCTCTCCCTTGCAATGTTTTAAGGCATTGTGAGTGTTCTTATCTTTGGCAAGTAAATTTAGCTGCTTAGATACAAGTCCAGAAGTTGCATAGATTTACGTTGCTTTCCTGAATCTGATAGAAAACTGACATCCTAAGAGGAACCCTTATGGAAACTAATCACTTAGCCCTGTTGGCCCCTAATAGGGACCTCTGCTACAAACTTTAATATTAGTACCTTTCTCCTCTCTCTCTCTAATATTAAAGAGAGAGTTGGTGTATTTCTCATGTTAGTAAGAGTTCTCTTTAATATTAGTACCTTTCTCCTCTCTCTCTCTTCCCACTCTTTGCTTGTGTATGTTCACTCTAGTTATACCACCCTTTTGACTTTCTAGCCATTTATAAGATAGGTCAGACTAGTTCTATTTTACATCCACAATAGCTTCAAGTTATTTCATCAAACCAAATGTACTTACGGCCCTATTCGGTTTGATGTAAAATGTTTTCATGGAAATGATTTTCCCATTTTTCCTTTGTTTGGTTTGTATAGGGGTGGTTAACAATTTTCCCAATGGTGGGAGATTGCATCCTTAATGATGGAAAACATTTTCCTTCACTAAACAAGGGAAGCCACATTTTCCTGCCTCCTCCTTACCTCCTTTTTACCTTCTTCTCATCTATCCTCATATTCCCACTCCTATTTTATTTTTCTTTTACTTTTCCTATATGCAACCAAACAAAGGAAAATTAATTTGCAATTGTGCTTTTCTTTGAAAATATATATTCCTTTAAAATTATTTATCATTGAAAATATTTTACATCAAACCAAACGGGGTCTAGATACAAAATATCTTTTCATCTCACCAGTTGAGATGTACTGGATGCAAAATAAATCTGAATATTATTGAATTTGTGGATCTTTGACAGATACCCTTCTCAAGATGCTGTTGGAGCTCAGTTTGCCTGTTACCTCCCTACTGGTGAGTATATCTTTGCTGCATTATGGAGATAATTAATTCCATTACCCTGCTGATGTTGTATGGTCAACATTATGTGTGAAGGTGATGCATTTCACTTAGCCTTGTGTCGCAATATGTGGAATTTGTCATTAGTTGTAGTCAGCCATTAGCCTTTTTACACTGTACAGTTAGAGGAGTTCCTTGCGGAATGGATACTTGAATTGTAGACAACGCCCTCTTTGTTGGACCTTTGTGCTGTTTAAATGGTCGGAACGCATAAATGGGTAACTTATCCTTTTCCTTAAAGAGAATTTACTATCTGTTAATGATATAAACATTTAGCTTTGGTTGGTATTGGTGTCTGCAGACTGTGGCTGATGAAGTGCTGTTGCGAGAAGCCCTGTTTGATGCAATCATCTTGGTAGATTATCCATTCTTTAATCCAGGATGTGGAATTCGTCTTTGTAGCCATCATTTAAACAGCCTTGCTTCAACATGGTTATTTGTTGCAGACAAGGCTATGAAGTTTGTTTGGTATGAGAGATGCTAGATCCTATGATTGGAAGCTGTTATTTTGTTATCTTACTATATGTAACTAGATTTTGGCTGCAGGCATAAAGGTGACCAAACTAAAGTCGTCTCATATATGAAAGCTTTCTCAAAATCTCTCATACACTCTCAGTTATTGAAGTGGGTCTCAACACAAATTGTTATGGCAGAGGATGCAAACAATAATATTTCAACTCCAGCAGCTTTTATGGGTGAGTGATTCCAGCATTTGGCCGTCTTAATTGTATTTTCCCCCTTTGTTATTTGCCGTAAGAGTTAAGTACTTCTTCTCTTCGATCTGCTGCTACTGTGATGATAATGTTGAACTTGTTATTAAGGGCTTAATTTTATATTAGATAGCTTGTTAATCTTTTTACATATACTCCCTCCGTCCCAAAATTTAGACAGGAAATAATGGGTAGGTCAAGAGTTTACTTAAAAAAGGTGTAATTTGATTATGGGGACATCTCATATTGGAAGATGTTAATAGCGGTATAGGAGTGGCTTAAGTTTATATGCTGCTCTTGAATACAAGTATGTGATTATTTAACTTTGGACTTTTCCTTGTTTCAGAATGGCTCGTACAACTTACTAGCCAAACTTCAAAGGGCTTCTTCAATGACGAGTTCTCAATGCTTCTTGAAAAAGCTATGAATTACATATCTGAGATGAAAACTGCACTTCCATACTTGGCTCTAGATGGTAATAACAATTTCTGCATTGACCAAAATGTTGGAGAAAATGGAGGTGCTGATGAGGATTTTGAGATGATCGATTCTACAGAGGGTGCTAAAACTGGCTGCAATACCACCTTGACAGCCAATGACGAATGCAGAAAGCGTAAAGGAGAAAAGGATGAAGGCGGCATACGAGTGAAACTTCTTAAATACCAAATGCATGACAGTCCAATCAAGAGTTTCTCACCTTTCCAGAATGAAGTTGGTTTGATCAGAAGGAGCTAGCCAGATAAAATTCTAATTCCTAATGACGAAGCAAAAATTTTGTTCCAACATTCAGAATGTTATGGTTGTTGATTGTGTAATTCCGGTTGCTTGCAGGTGTAGTCTTGTAGTGTAGAAGAGTCAGGAAAGAGGCAGAAAAAATTGTATTGGGCAAAAATTATATCAGCCTTTAACCGTAATTCTCTAAGACAGTAAAATTTGAGTTATGTCATTGTAAGCAGTTAAGCACATTATGTACATTATAGCCAAAATGCAAATAAAAAAACTAGGTTAATCAAGAAGATTTTAATTTTTAAATTATTTATCATCATGTGACACTATTTCACAATTTAAATGACTAGAAAACTAAATTTAATTATCTAAATAACTTATACTACATCTGTTAAATACTTTTTTCCGTTTCTTTTTAGTTGTTACACTTTCCTATTTTGGAAATTGTTAATTAGTTGCAACACTTTCTATTTTTAACATTTTTTTTTCTCTATTTTTCTTCTACCCACATGAGTCCCAAATTGTTTAGGAGACTATAAAAATAAAAGTGTAGCAATTAAAAATTAGTTGTTACAAATTGTTTTTCCCTGAGCATTACGATAAGTCCTCGTAAGCTATTTTTTAAGGAAAGTAAAAGCCAACGACAACTCTGTATTGTAAACGTAAAATTATCTACTTGTAAAGTTTCCTAAAACCAAAAAAACAACTCTACTGTAATCTCTATATAAAATTTCCACCATTGAAGCGGCTTTTGAGCTTTCTCTTCAGTCTAAGTCTCCACCATTGAAAGTAACGGCTTTTGAGGTAAGATATTGCAATTTTTGCTATTCATATACAAGTATTTGATAGTTTGTTTACATAACCCTTTAATTTAGAGGTAGTACTAGTATTTGTTTTAATCTATCGAATATTAATTTCACAATCTAGCGTTAATCGATTAATTTAGTCGTCACTCGTCAGTATACTCAATTTAGGAATTATTGATTCTAATTAATTATGATTAGTGTTTTGATTATATGTTTGTAATGTTGTTTAGATGGGTGATTATTGGTCTATGTTGCCCAAGGATATCCTTGGTATAATTGCATTGAAATTGGATTCAATTGAGGACTTGGTTTATTTCTCTGCGGTATGTCATTCATGGAATCATGCCTTCAATATGGTTAAACTCGAGTGGAGTCGTGTTGATAAACCAACAACACCTTGGTTGTTACTAGGTGAGCCTACTAATAAAAATAATAATGATGGTCGTCGGAAAATCTTAAAGTGTTGGAAGAAATAATAAGTGTTATGAATTAAGTCTCCCGGAGACTTTTGGGGCGCGATGTTGGGGTTCTCCGTATCGCTTTATCTTGATGCTACACCTTAACAAGAAGATCGAGTTATTTAATCCAATCACCAAAGCTCGACTAAAGCTCCCATCCCTACAAACATTGCCAATCGATCCAGAAGATGAAATTTTTGATGATCAACTTTACTTTGATAAAGATTGGCAAAAATTGTGTGTACGCAAGTTCATTATCTTAAAAATGCCTCAAAGTGATGAGTTTCTTGTAATGGCAATCCATTGGAGTCATGACAATCTAGCATTCGCTCGCCTTGGAGACCAAACATGGACACCAATACACACATCTTGCGGTAGATATTATCAAGTAATTGATGTGTGTTTTTGGGACGGAGTATTACTCATATTATATCAAGACGGAACACTTGCTTATTGTGATATTACAAAATCTGATTTTACGGCCAAGCTTTATTTATCGGTTCCTTGCGAGGTTTATAGAGATGTACTTTTGGGGATTGGAGAGATGTATATGGTGGTGATTGATGGTCATTTGCATGTAGTCTCTCGAATGAAGCAGGAAACGAGTTCTGGCTATACTACTACAGGTTCCAGCTATTGTACGTATGATATTCTAGTTCACAAGCTTGACGTTAAGAATAAATTGTGGGAAAAAGTTAAAGGTTTGAGAGATGGTTCGTTTTTTGTCGGTAATAACACATCAATGTCTGTTAACATATCAAATGCTCAACGAAATTGTGTCTACTTTACCGATGATGAAATTGAATACTGGGATGAAATTGACAAATTTCGTGGACATGATATGGGTGTGTATGATATGACATCTAAATGTTTAAACAAATTTTACGAAGGTGACGATGCACTTTCCGAGAATACATCTCCTACATGGTTTATACCCAAGTTTTAGATATTATTTGTTTTCCTTTTTCTTTGAACATTTTTGCTTACAGAGAAGCTTATCTAGTAATTTTAAATATACTTTTTTTTTTTTTTTTTTTTTTTTTTTTTTTTTTTTAAATTGGAAAATAAAGGGGATATGCTATTATCCTTATGATAGTTTTGAATGGAACTTTGAGTTGATCTGAACTAAATTTCTATAATATTTATAATTTTTCTTAATAATGTCTCTATATATATAGTCCTTCTCATTAGGCCAAGTTTAGTTTGGTTTATAATGTTATATGTTGCTTGTATTCTGATTGATTTTAATTTGAATAATGATGTTTAATAATTTATATATATACTAGATTAGCCCCGTGCGATGCACGGTTTTAAAATAATAACCTAAATAAATTTCAGACTCGATCTTTAGCACATGTTGAGAGAAAATAACTACTTTCAAAGTAGTACTTTCTAATTAAATATAAAAATACAATTTTCAAAAATTCAAATTTTTCATATTTTTTATTTATTTAATTAAAATATATTATTAATTATTTTTAACAACTATTTGTAAATAATAAAATAGGGTAATATGCGTAGATTACTTACCTTTTAAAATTCAATTTGAATTTAATTTCCAAAACAATGTTAAATAGAGTAGCTTAAAAAGGGGGAAAAAAAACAACATAACATCATCTTTGCATTTTGACGGGAAAAAAATTAAATAAGAGAGTGACACATAAGCAGTGATGATGTCAGCGGTTGTTACTTTAGTAATATTTATAGATAGATAGGCAAGGCATAGTCCTTATTGACCAGGTCAAGCTTAACTTGGTTTATATCTTTTGAATTATTTTCTTGCCCAAATTTTGTTTATAATCTGTATTATAATCTCTCTTATAATCTATATTGTTAATTTGAAATAAATTAAAAATCAAAGTTGTTATTTGAAATCAGAAATTTTGAAGTTGTAATCTGAAATTTTCTTTATAATTGTAATTGAAACTTGGGTTTTGATATATATTCTCTGTTTGCAATCCCTCATTTGTTCTAAATTCAGGTACATCTCAACTAATATTGGCAAATGTCTAAGTATTCTCTTTTTAGCTTGAAATTCTTTTCAATTGTATCTACATGTGGAGAAGAGCCTTTGACACCTAGGATAAAGGAAAGAAGAAAATGTTCAGCTAAGTGTCCCGACTCCCAACCTAGGTTTAGAGATTTTGACATTTTGTTCCAACAATCACACTGTTATGGTTGTTGATTGTGTACTCGCTCCCGGCTGCCTGTAATCTTGTAGTGTAGAAGAGTCTGAAATCTGCCTGAGGCAGGAAAAATTGTATCAGCCTTTAACCGTAATTTTTCTAAGACACTAATGAATATTAATACAACTGTTAAGGATATTAGCTCTAATATTCTGAAATGGTGCAGGGCCCAACTTGAGGATATGCAGCAAGTCAATCTCTTCTATGAAGGCAGGAAGGCAAACAGGGCAGCTGATTTATTAGCTAAATATTGTAGGACTTCTCCGAATCAAGATGTAACTCTTGTAATTTTGTATGATCCACCAAACTTTATTCGGGATGTAATCTTGGAGGATAAGCCTCCCTAAGGACCCTAACTATCTTGTAACTCGTCTGACTATTTTTCTTTAATCTAATTTATGCCCCCGGCTTTGCATCTAAAAAAAATGAATATTAATACTGGTTATTGAATTATGTCATTGTTGTTGGGTTAATCTCCCCAAATCGCATATTAGTAGTATTATTAATATTGTATTGTAAAAGGAAAAAAAAGAAAAAAGAAAGAAGTGGTGGTGGAAGTATCCTTGGCCTCTAAGGTGAAGTAGTTAGTCAAACTTTTATTTCCTAGGTGCTAGGATAAGTAGTAGACTTTGACTATGGTGCATTTATGCTAAGTTGAGTACCTTGGGAAACAAGGCTTTTTATGCCTATTTAAAGAGGCATGTAGTTGAGTTTGATGCAAGAAGAAGAGGTAAAATATGTGGAGTGAAAAGGAGGAGTAGTGTAAGTGTAATAGTGTTGAAGAATACACAAACACAAGTGTGAGGGAGTAAATTGGTGTGAGACAAATACAATATTTGTAGGAGGGTGTGGACTGTGGAGGATTATTTAGTGGAAGTACCATTGTGAAGGCTACTAAGTAGCACTTTGTCCAATTGTCCTAAATACTTATTGTCTAATATTGTAGTTGTAGTGGTACCTTTTGTACTCCCAAAAATATTACAGTGATGTTTCGTCCCTTGAGATTGGGACCGTGGTTTTTCCCTAGTTTAAGAGGGTTTTCCATGTAAAAATATTGTGTTTTATTTTTCTTTATTTTCGTACTCTATTTGCTTCCCGTCGATATTATTTTTATCTGTTACTTAATTTCCAACAATTGTAAGGGGAATATGTAAAGTAAACTTATCTTCTTTCAAAAAAAAATAAAAATAAATAGATAAAAAAAAATTGTACAGTCAATTTATCTATCTTATTGATGCTAAAACAAGTACAGGTTTCAGAGTGCTTTTGTTCCGGACCGTCTGATTACTGATAATGCTCTTATTGCTCTAGAAATCTTTCACACGATGAAAAATAGGAGTAAAGGGAAGAAAGGATCAATTGCGATGAAACTTGACATGAGTAAAGCTTATGATAGGGTGGAATGGGGTTTTTTGCGAAGGCTTCTTCTCACTGTGGGTTTTGATGGGAGATGGGTTAATTTGGTGATGGATTGTGTCTCGTCTGTTTCTTATTCTTTTGTGATCAATGGAGGAGTTTGTGGTTCGGTGAACCCCACTAGAAGGCTTCGACAGGGAGATCCTCTTTCTCCTTACCTTTTTATCCTAGTGGCGGATGTTTCTCTAGTATGTTGCAGAGTAAAGTACGGGAGAGGAAACTTCACGGGGCTAAAGCAAGTCGCAATGGGCCGGCAATCTCTGATCTCCTCTTTGCAGATGATAGCTTACTCTTTACAAGGGCTACTCGACAGGAATGCCAAATTGTAGTTGATATACTCAACCAGTATGAAAAGGCATCCGGGCAGAAAATTAACTATGAAAAATCAGAGGTGTCCTTTAGTAATGGGGTAAGTGGTGAAATTAGGGGAGATTTGATGAGTATTTTGAATATGCGTCAGGTAGAGAGACATGAGAAATATCTTGGCATTCCTACAATTGTAGGTAGATCGAAAAAAGCTGTGTTTGGAGCTCTTATTGACAGAATTTGGAAAAAACTCCAAGGGTGGAAAGAAAAACTTCTCTCGAGAGCTGGAAAGGAAATTCTCCTTAAATCTGTTATTCAGGCGATCCCGACTTATTTGATGGGAGTATACAAAATTCCAAGCTCAATCATTCAGCGGATCCATTCGGCCATGGCAAGGTTTTGGTGGGGCTCGTCGGATGGAAAGAGGAAAACACATTGGAAAAGCTGGGATGCTATGTGCACTTTAAAATGCTTGGGAGGTATGGGTTTTAGAGATTTAAGTGTCTTTAACGATGCTTTATTGGGTAGACAAGCATGGCGTCTAGTGCAAGCTCCAAGTTCATTATTGGGACGTGTCTTTAAAGCAAAATATTATCCCAATTCTGATTTCCTGGATTCTTCCCTCGGTTTTGCGGGTAGCTACTCTTGGCGTAGCATTTGGTCGTCAAAAGCTCTCATAAAGGAGGGAATTATTTGGAGAGTGGGGGATGGTCGACGGATCAATTTATGGCATGATCCTTGGATCGCTGATGAAGAGGGTCGGTTCATTTCAAGCTCTGGTGTTCCTGAGTTACAAGTAGTGAATGATATCATTGACATGGATAACAAGGAGTGGCGCTATGAGGTAATTGATGAACATTTTAATGAGAGGGATAAGCGCAACATTTTAGCTATCCCTCTTAGTGAAATTGGGCAGGAGGATAAATTAACATGGGCGTTTTCGAAGGGTGGGGATTATAATGTCAAAACTGCATACCTCCTTGGTAAAGGATGTGACCTCGACAATTTTCACCAAGCTTGGGTGGAAATTTGGAAAGCTGCGGTTACTCCCAAGGTGAAGCATTTTTTCTGGCGCCTATGCACTGGTACACTCCCTACTCGTAGTCTTTTACTTCATAGACATATGATTGAGGACGCTTCTTGTCCTTGGTGTGGGCTGGAGGTTGAATATGTCGAGCACACCTTTGTTAGTTGCACTCGTGTGAAGGATTTGTGGGCTGAATGTGAGTGTGAGCAGATGGCAGATTGGGGCAGAGCTACTTCAATTTGCGACTTGGTGGTAAGCTGGAAGGATCTCGATAAAAAAGTGCAGCAACGAGGTATGTTCTTGGCCTGGTGTATTTGGGGTGAGAGGAACCAAAAAGTTTTTGAGAATAAAACAACTCCAAATGCCATATTGTCCCAGAGAATGTTCAGGTGGGTCGAGGATTTTGATAAATATGCTGCTAGAATTTACAAGACTGTTGGAGTGCACGCTACTCGTAGCCCTTCTCACTGGTGTGCTCCTCCAAGTGGCATTGTCAAGATCAATATCGATGCCTCCCTTGCAATTGAGGGTTGGATTGGTATGGGTATGGTTGCTAGGGACAATAAGGGTCAAGTTTCTTGGGCAGCCACTAGAAGAGTCAAGGCATTTTGGCCCCCTGAGGTTGCGGAAGCTAAGGCTATCCTCCGTGCTTTGGTGCTGGGCAGCAGGTTTGGGTTCAAGGATATAATCGTGGAGTCAGACTGCAAGTTAGTCATTGATCGATTGTCAGCAGGGGAAAGGAACACAGCAGATATTGATACTGTTCTAGGAGATTTTCTCTTCATGTGTACGAAGTTTAACTCGGTTATTTGGTCCCATGTTAAGCGAGATGGCAATTGTGTAGCACATTCTCTTGCTAAATTTATTCCTTTCGGAGTCGAACAAATTTGGGAAAATCATTGTCCCAACGATGTTGCTCCTTTTGTACTCATGGACTCTTTGATTACTTAATATATTTGAGTTTGAGTGTTTTCAAAAAAAAAAAAAGTACAGGTTTCACAGTTTAAGTCTTTTTCCTGACGTTGGTTCATATATTTTGCAAAATGGACTACACAATTTTTTAGAGTTGCGTTGAGACTTTATACAACACAATAGTAAACCTGCAAATTATGGTAGATTCACCTTTGATTTGACACTCATTCCTCGGATTTACTAATTCAAAATTAAAGAACATGAAAATATGATTAAAAAACATGAAAATATAATAAGAAGAACATGCATATATATGAAAAAGTACATTAATCGGGATCACATAAGAAATCTTAAGTGTAACAATAACGACAATTTTATTAGTTTTGTGAAATCCCTTGGTACATGATTAATAACGAAATTAAGGGAACTTTCAAACAATACAACTCATCTTATATTACAATTAACAATCGGCTTAGTTTAACTTATACATGTAAGAGCTTCTAAGTACATATAATATCATAATCAGTTTTAATAGTCTTGGAATTATCCAAAGCCTTCTTCTTAGATACCTCCCAATTACAACGACATCTTGATTCATTTGGCAACTGATTCCGGCAAAGAGGTAAAGTATCATGACCACAACCCTTCACCCATCGATCAATACAAGTCTTGTGAAACATATGATGGCATGACACTAATCTTACAACTCGATTATTTGCACAACAATCCGACTCCTCTTCTTGTCGCGCCACTTCTTGATCATCATCATTTGATCTCTTCCTCTTCTTCCCCGTGATTTTTACCCCTTCGAGACAAATAGCACACGTAAAACCCTCACCCTCCGTAGGCAAACCTCCTTCTTTAACCACCTCCATTGCGGGCCGTGGTTGAGGTTGTTGGTCCCGGTAATCAACCCAAGTGATCAAGCTTTCTTTGTTACGACGTGACATAAAATGTCTCTCAATATTGTTCACAATTTCATACACGACACCAGTCCCGTACAATTCCGAGTTAGCAACCCTAAGTCGAAGACTCGAAACCTTCTCGTACATGTGTGATGTGTTGTAGCACTTCATTAGGGTTAGGGTGACACACAACCGATGTAAGATAATTCGATAAAAAACTTTTGCACGCTTCACAATCTACGGGATTATAATTACCTAGTAACTCCATCTTAGTTTTGACATACGGAGACGACGTTGTTTCATCTTGTTGTTCGTCACACTCAACCCAACGCTCATACTCATCGTATCGTACGAAAATCTCCATATCTTTACAATTATTCGGCTTTCGTGTTGTTGCTTGACGATGCTCACATTCGATCACAACGTTGTTAATTCGTACCTTCCCCATTGATAGCACAATCAAAGTATTTTCACTCTAAAAATCTTCGTATATTTTCACTCACGCACTCTAAAGAACTTGCCTTTAATTTTGTAATTTTTGCGAACAACAAATTTAGAAAAAATCAATGAACCTAACTACTTTACATTATACATACGGAGTATACAGAAATGAGAGATCATGATTCCTTTTTTCTACACAGACCCTGTTTTTTTCACTTTTCTACGTTGTGCCCCAACATATATGATTTTCTACACGGTAACCTCAATATACTTTTTGTTTCCATACGGTAACCTTGCCGTTATCCTGCTGTTAAAAATTTCCGTTAGTGGGGCCCACTCTCCATTTATTAATATTATTTTTATCGAATTGGTATTCCGCCAAAGGTTTCGGGGGCTATTTTGGTCCTAAGGGCCCAAATTGAGCTCAGATTTGGCAAAAAAAAAATAACGTAGATGCCTCGTTTTGTATGTTTAAATGTTAACACGTAAATCGAGACATTTCTTAATAAGCAAAACGAGGCATCTATGTTATTTTTTTGCCAAATCTGAACTCAATTTGGACCCCACAGGGCCAAAATAGCCCCCGAAACCTTTGACGGAATACCAATTCGATAAAAAAAATATTAATAAATGGAGAGTGGGCCCCACTAACGGAATTTTTTAACGGCAGGATAACGGCAAGGTTACCGTATGGAAACAAAAAGTATATTGGGGTTACCGTGTAGAAAATCATATATGTTGGGGCACAACGTAGAAAAGTGAAAAAAAAAACAGGGTCACTGTGTAGAAAAACCCTATTTAGAATGATAATATCAAGTATCAACAATAATCTACCCAATTTGTACTAATATGGCACAGTTCTATCTTAAGGTTCAGTTTATTATACTAAGACCATGTTCTCTTCACCTTAAAAAAAAAAATAATATTAAGTAAAAATAAGTTCAGTTCAGTAAAAATAAGTTCAGTTCAGTTCAGTAAAAATAATTTCAGTTCAGTAAAAATAAGTTCACTTTAGTAAAATTCAGTTTTCATAAAGAAGAATTATAATAGAAAATCAGTAAAAATAATTTCAATTCAGTAAAAATAATTTAGGTTCAGTAAAAATAATTTCAGTTTAGTAAAATTAAGGTGAAGAGAACGGGGCCTAAATGTATTATATATCAGTGTGAATTTCTATACAAATTTTCACATGAATATTGAGTTTCCGTCGTAAAATTGGTAATTATTATCATAAATTTGGTTGAACGGCTTATATCGTATAATTGGCCATCATATAATCTTTTTTTTTTACGGGAAGCAAAAGCTTTTAAATCAAACATCGGGGCTCTGATCAGCCACGAAAAATTCAGTTACATCACTAGGGTATTCCTCCATCCGCACTCTAAGATTATCCCTACCTTATAAAAAGTTGAAAGTTACTCTTATGAATAGTGTAATGCCAAGTATACCCTTTAAAATGTGTATTTACATATATACCCTCATTAATGTATACAAGTTTTTTTAATGAATAGTGTTTGGACAATTATACCCTCTAAAATATTTAATTATGTACTTATTTGCTCTCATGCTTTAATGTTAGTTGTCTTGGACATTTATATACTCATAAACATAGTTGTTTACATATTTTTTATTGTCATTAAATCTGTCACCAACTAAATTTATGATTTTAAGACCAAGCCGAAAGAGTCTCTAGATTTGACTAGCTATGTGCGCGCATCGCGCGCGTTAGCTACCCTAGTTAAAAGAAATACATAATTTAGCTAGGTTGTGAGCACTTCTCCTCACAAACGAAAAGGAAACATAATGGCAAGACAGAGCGAGTGAGCTGAAGGCCATCCTTCACAATCGTCCCAAATGAAGTATTAGGAGCTAAAGTCTTCACTAGGTGGTTGTGCAGCTTCAAACAATCAGTCTCTAAACAAACAATGCGAAAGCCGGACTCGATAGGGCCATCATATAATCATATATACTCATTTGTATGATATGTGTAAAAAAAAAATTACGGAGTAATAAACAATTTTTATTTATTTTTTTTTTTTTTACAAAACGCCTTAACCAAAAAAACATAATAAAATTATTGCCAAAATGCAATGAAACTAAGGTCAGTCTGATTTTCAAATTTATTACCATATATATCTATTATATCTATATTATAATTGTAGAGTCACTTTTCACCAGAAGCCTCCAAAACCCAAATACTTGCTTCACATTCACTCCCGCTCAAATACACTTATCCCTCCAAAAAAAACCTACTTTCAAATTTAAAATTCTAAAAACAATTTAACTTATTAAAAAACAAATTAAAAAAAAAAAAAACTACCCACTACAAAGTACAAACTAACCACTAAAAAAAACTGAAGGCAAGTTTATTTAACAATTACACAGTTAAAATAAATCCACTAAACAAATTCTTATCTATTTCATAATATCAAGTAGTTCTTAAATCTCAATGCAATACTCCCAAATTAATTCATTTTGAAGGAAAGAACAAAAAATAAAAATATAAAAAAAAAATAAACACCTGAACCCAATAATGGGTAACACACAACAGCACAAGTTGAATGAGAATCTTAGTGGCCGGAGGATATGGAACACCATAGCTAACCCGAATCAGTTATCAGTGAAGAAGAAAGCCAAGAACACGAAGGAGAAGGCCGAGAAACCGGAGGAGGCGATTGACGGATTGAGTAAGCGACTTTCAGAATTGGGATTAAAGATCTTTCTTATTAGGGGATTCTGTTTTGCTATCAAATCAGCATACATAGTTAGATAGTGTTTGTGGCAGTTGAGTTACTTAGAATGGCAGTTGAAATTGTATGTATGACGATTGAATCTTCGTAAAGTAGAATTTTTTTTTAGGTCAATAACTTCCATTTAGATAAAAAATAAATAAATAAATCACTTTCAGTTTCACTTTCACTTTTACTACTGTATTTTACTACAATACAATATATATCTCCATGTATAATTGCACATTTTTTAAACAACATTCAACTACAAGCATATTTATACTTCATAATAAAAATAAATGCTCCAATTTCTTCATTTATTGTAAGAGAAATAATTTCAGATAAGTTCAAATTCGAGCTAATTAGTTCAAATAAGTTTTGATAAGATATACGTTATAAGTTCATAAAAAAAATAATAAAAAAAAATAAACAGAATCAACATAACTATAAAACTATATACTTTGATCAATATTAACAATGTGGTCTACATTGAATTTAAGTTGATTTGAAATTAGATCAGGTCAATAACATGTTAGGTTTAGTTCGAAATGGGTTAAGAACAATACGGGTTGAATTTGGTTCGATCAGATCAATAACAGGTCGTGTTGATTTAGGATCGGGTTAGTAACAGATCGGGTTGGGATAGTAATAGGCCGTGTAAAATCCGAGTCGGGTTAATAACAAATCGGTTTAAATTCGGGTCGGTTTAGTAATGGGTTACATTCGGGTTTGACGGGTTAAACAGGGTCAATTTCGATTCAGGTCGGGTTTGGTTCAGGTCAATAATTCACTGGTTATATTCAGCTCGTGTCATCTCCAGGTGAATTGATGTTCGGTTCAGGTCTCAAATTCTCGGATTCACTAGGGTCTAGAGTTGGTTTCGGGTTGGGTCATATCAGGTTCGGGTCACCATTTTTTCGGGTTAAAATGGATCGCTTAATGACTGGGTTCGGGTCGAGTCAGCTTTGATAGGTCTAGATACATCAATAATTTTATTAACATGTAGCATATTTATGGAATTTTGTTCTCTTCTTACATTATCCATGGAAATCACTCTTTAGTAACTAATAACTTGGTAATCACTTCTATATAAATATTGGAGTACTTTTTTTTAATTTTTTTTTTGTTGTTGTTACTATTTTATGTTTTATTAAAGACTATCTGCATCTATATACTGTATTTTATAATCCTATCTTTAATGATAACACGTGCATTTGCACGTGCACATTCTAGTCTAATATATGATTTAAGAGTTTTTTTTTCCAACTTTCATTCACAACACTCCAAATTCCCATCCTTGTAATTCTAACCCTTCTATTTTTTTTTATAACCACCAGTTTCACTCATAACTACTCATATCACTCAATTAAATCTAGCCCTATATTAAAAAAAAAAAAAAATAACCACCCTTTAATAACTATCACTTCTACCATTTTGATCTTTTAAATATATATATACTACATATATTTCCCGTGCATGAGCACGAGTACACTCTAGCCCTCTGCACGGGTACACTCTAGCCCTCTATTTAAAAAAAATTTAAAAAATGTACGTCATATTTTTCTTTTCTTTTTAGTTATATATACAAGCTGTGCGACATACGCAAATTGCGTGTGCAACATAAGTAATTTACGTGCATAGCACAATTCTCCTTTTTTTTCAAAAATATTTTTTACCTTCACTTATTCTAATAAAAATAAAATATTACTCGTAGTAGGTTTAAAAATTGATGAAGTCATGGAGATTAAAAGGCAGGATATGAGTAGATTAGAATTTTCAAAATATGATTTCCCTCAAAAAAAAAAAAAAAAAAAAAAAATTGAAGGGTGGTAGTTTTTTTTTTGTTATTTATTTATTTATTTATTTATTTAATGGTAGTTTTATCTTAAAGATTATAAAAGATGAAAGGGTATTTTGTAAAAGTGAATTTTATCACCCAAAACCCTCCTTTCACTTTATATATACAAGTTACTAGATACACGGTACGCGTGTACAATATAAGAAATTAGAAGGAAAGAGGGTATTTGGGGTTTTTGGGAGAGGTACTTGGAATTTGTTTGGACTTTTGAGTTTCGGCCCAATTTAATTCTTTCTATAAATCCGTTTTAAAAGTGCATTGTGTCATGTAATTTGCGTTACACTTTCAATTGTAGGCCCAAAACTTAACAAAGGAAATATTGTAGTTTTCACAAAATTTGTCCTACAAATTTGTAAATTCTCTTTTGTCGTGAAAGAAAATGATGTTTGCTCCATTTTCTTTTACTAAGTTCATTAACTTCGTTGGTTATAATCGTTGAAAGAAAAACATAGTCGTCATGTACAATCTTATTAGATTCATCTAAACATATTCTTTCAAAATATCAACTTTTTATAGTTTTTACATGTATTTCTCTTTTTATAAGTCTAACACTTTGACCGTTTGCACTATTATGTGGTGATGTCGACTTATAGTAGATAATTAGTAATATTACATGTCGTCCAGAGTTGCGTTTTGACAACTTTGTCCGATATAGTGTCACTTTTAATAAAGTTGTGAGAGTCTACACCATGAAAAACAATAGGTGAGTCTGTGAACGATAAAAAAATTAATAGAGAATTTGACTAAACACATGACATGTGTCTTAATACCAAAAGTTAATACTTAGTATTAAAAAACTTTCACATATATAGAATTTAGAATTTTTAAATAGTTCATTATAAATTCAGATGTAAATCCAAGAACATTATTTATACGTAGTAGTTATTATATACAAAAATGCAAAAACACGTCGTTACACGCAGCTCTGCTGTTACTATATGTTATGGCCTATGCATTAAGTTTGGGCCAGCTAAAAGTGCATACATATAAACTAATAATTTAATTAAGCCTGAAAATATGGCAAATCTATACAAAATAAGGTTGGTGGCAGGTGAGACATAGAATGATTAAGGATACATACATGACCATGTGTAACTCATTAATGACCCTTTGTGATCTAGCATATTCAACGTATAATACCTATTTTATTTTTAAGGATCCTTCTAGGGTTTGAGTGAGATCTTTATTTTATTTATCTATGTCTCCTTAATCATTAATCATTGTTCTTCTAAAGGTTTTTATTTTTCGAGATAAATTTGTTTTGGGGATAATATATAAATATACTCCGTATTATTAATCGTTGTTTCAATTAAGGAATTTTTTTCCACTTTAATATATAGAGGATCAATGATAATGTTACGGTTATTAATTTTATTTGTGAGTTAATTTTAGGCTTTAGTGTTAATGTTAAACATATTTTAAAAGAACTTAAGATGTTATGGACTAATGAATAACCAATGTAGGTTAGTTATGTTGTTTGGATATCAATTATGTCTCATCACCCTCTAATATGCATTACCTCATGCAAGTTAGGGCCTGTTCACATTTACTTATTTTCAGTTCAGTTCAGCTCCAATCAGTTCAGTTCAGTTCAGCTCCTAATTTCCCTCTCTCATAAAATATTCATTTCAGCTCAATTCAGTTCAGTTCAGCTCCAAAGTTCAGTTCAGTTCAGCTCCAATCAGTTCAGTTCAGCTCGGTTCAGTAAATGTGAACAGGCCCTTAGGATAAACAACATACATATTATTATATTTTAAATAGAACTACACATCCTTACATAAACATTACTCGTATAGTAGTAAATTTTTGATAAATTTCCCAAGAAAATTACTTCTATTTGTGTGTCTATTTTACCTACCAATTAAAGAAAGAATATACAACAACAAATTGAACAACACTATATCTATATTTATTAAAGCCTATCATCATTATATAGTAATCAACTAAGTACATATATAAAATAAAAAGAAAGAAAGAAAAAATTATTTGTTGAACAAAATAATTAGGTAGTGTCTTTAGGAAGGGTCTTTAAATTAATCAATTGCCTTACGATTAAAGTATATGAAGTAGTGAAAGAAACGGCTTTGAATATAGCAAAATAAAATGATATCCAATGTACAATAGTAATGATTATGATGAATAATGTAGTGGGTTTATGCTTTGATCTTCACGAACTTGATTGGTGGTCCAATTTGAAGGATATGGTGGATTTTACAATCAAGAGACCATTTTCATATATAATAGGGAAATCATTTGCTTCTAATGAAATGATAATATTTAGATTTATAACGATGATAAGTAGTAATCTTATAAGGAATGTTTAAAATGAGTTATCTTCAAACAAATAAAAATGGGTTAAATGATTATGGTTCTTTTTTTGGTTTCCAATAAGTGACTAGACCTCGAGGAATTCTACATTATTACATTGTTGTTAGTTTGTAATAATTAAGAAATAAAAATAAGTTTTAAATAGCGCGATACTTAGGGCCTGTTTTGATTTATCAAATTGAGCTGAACTAAACTGATTGGAGCTGAGCTGAACTGAACTGAATTGAACTGATTGGAGCTGAACTGAATAAAGCTGAATTGAACTGAACTGAACTAAGTTGAATATTTTATGAGAGAAGGAAATTGGGAGTTAAGCTGAACTGAACTAAACTGAATGAAATTAAGTTGAAGAGAACATGCCCTTATAAACCACGAATGAAGGTTTTAAAGAGAGGAAAGAACTACGATACATTGTGAATTTGTGATCAATAGTAGCAAAGTTAGAGAAGAGGGAGATATCGGGAAGCAGGCTAGAGGTAGGGGTGGTGCCGTGGTTGTTGTGGTTGAGGTACATGCTAATGATGGCGGGGAAGGAGAAATAGTGGAAGTTAGGTTGTGTAATTAGCTAAATAAATCAATTGGCAACTTTTGTTAAATGGTAGCAATAACTTAAGTTAAGGATATGTAAACTTATAATATTTCCTGTTTCTATCACCCCTTGTTTTCATTGTATACAATACATTCATCATTTGAGTTTTTAACATCAAAAAGTGAAATAATAACATTAAGAGAAAGAACCAATACAAGAAGATCAGATAAGGCAAATTTAAACATGAATAGTTATGATGCCTTAACACATCACTACATGACTATATATTTGTAGATAAGGTAAAGATTTCACCAAAACTGTTGATGTTGCCAAGTCAATTAGTTTAAAAGTTAATATTTAATTTATTTATATTCAAAGTATATATTTTTTGATGAAATAAAATATATATTTTCTTAGTATGATAATATTATTCTATTTTATGATGAATTAGTTTTATGAAGAAAATTTAATTGCAATCCAATGTCAATGACATATACCAACTCAACCCATTATTTTAATTTAATTATATAAGTAACTATTGATATTTCAACATGTGTATAGATGATGAAGCACTATGAACCTAAATGCTTGTGATGTTTCAACAGAAAAATTTTCTGGACTGAAAGCTAACAAGGCATCTAAATACTAAAAACATATGAATACTTCACTTTATAATAATTATTATAATTAATTTTGGACTGATCCAATTGAAGTTATAATAAATTATATAATTAATTTATATTGTTTCCTAAAGTCTTCACTTTATTTTAGTCTTTTGGATTTTATCAAACTTATTACATGTTTTTAAAGTAATTGGAACTAGTTGTACTTTGTGAAAGTATATGAGATAACTTGCTTGTGACGTTAAAGATTGCCTCAATATGAGGTCAATTTACAAAATACAAAATAATACTCCTAGCATTAGTCAATTTTACAATTGTACATTAGTGAAGATTTATCTACAAGACTACAATACTACTTATTCGATTTTATATTGTTATGATGAGCTAGCTAGTTATCAAATTTGTGTAAATTTGTAATAACTGTAATTCATATTGTTATTTTTGTATTGTATTAATGTTAGTTGTTCAAACTAATTCAAATTATCTTTGCGTGTTACTCCGTACTATTTTAAATAGAAATTAACCTCATCATGATATCAAACATTATTGTACGACACATCATTCCTTTTTAGAACAAATCCTTGGCTTGTATATTGATTTTTCATTGAAAAAGACCTTGATTCATTTCTTCAAATGGTCATCTTGTTTTGAGTTTTCATTATTGAATTTTTACATATATAAAATAGTAAGTTCGAGATTATATTAAAAGCTAATTCTTACCAATGCAAATTAGTTTACGTGACCAAACACAAGACCAGTTCAAAAAGAAAGCATAATAGTAATGTAGAGATCAATTTCACATTTAAAATTATTATTGTCTCTATCTATGAAGAAAAATAATATTCTACAAATTGTCCTCATAACAGAAAAAAAAATGACCATAATTTTACTACATTGATACACATCATCAATTTCTCAAATTAATAGGAAAAAAAGGAAAATGACATAAAGGAAAAAAGAAGAAAAATCCATATACCAACCAACAATGATAGATTAAGCACTTTTTCACCTTTTTTTTTCATTCATCCCTTGTCTTTTATTTAACACACAATTTCTTTAATATTTTAAATATTTTTTAATTATAAAAGTAGATTTTGGAGCTTAAACCTCAAGATCCACATGACTATTTGACCACCAATAATTAATTAACACTCAACATTTATTAAAAAAATCAGAAAATTAAAAAATAAAGAAGTTTCCAAAAAAATTCCCTCTTTCTATTAAATTCCATAAATTACCCATCAACATCAAAAACCTACCATATAAATCCAAGGCTAAAATGGTCATTTAACATACTGTCGGTCCTCTAACCATAGTTAATTCTCTTTAACCATGGTTAAATTCTTTCATCACCTTCTTCCTCGAGCGTCGGTGACTCACAGCACTCACTCACTGGCAGAGGAGAGAGAAAATAAATTTAGTCATTTATATAAAACCCCTTCTCACCGAACAGAAAATCCCAAATAAATATAAATTTTAAAAAAAAAAAAATTCTTGAGTTAGAGAGAGAAAAAGAAATGGGAGATTCTAGTGATTCTGTTTCTGTTAATATTGAGCCGATCTCCATTGATAGCAAGGTACATTTTTGTTCATTTGTTTATTATTTCTTGTAATTTTCCCACTTTTTAATTTTGTTATTTAGCTAATTAAGTTGTGTATTTTACAAATTATAATTGTTTTTTGTTAGCATTTATTATGGGGTTTGCTAATTTTAGCTATTTGTTAGTTATACAATAATGTGGAATTGAGAAAATTAATTTAAGCTAATTATTTTTGATGGGGTTTTATTCCAATTCAGAAAACTAATTTTAGCTTATTATATGAAATTGGTATTGGGGGGACCAAAAATTGATGAATATGTTACATATTAAGATAGAAAATTAAATTAATGCTACATTTAGAAAAAAAATGGGTTGATAATCATATAATAAAGATATTTTGTTCTTGTTGTTAAGTGCATTATGTAAGTGTTTTATGTTGTAATTTGTACAGGAATATTATGTTAAAACAGGTTCGGGTCCAGTGTCGGTAGCTGTTTATGGTGATCAAGATAAGCCAGCTCTTGTTACTTACCCAGATTTAGCTTTAAATTGTGAGTTTGTATTATATAATTGATGATTGATTGATAAATTGATTAATTGTTAGTTTGTTTATTTTGTCACTTGTTAGCTATTGTTTATGCATGTTTAAAGGCTTGTGGTAGGTATTGGTGTATGTATTTTTTATGGGTGTCAATTTTTTTTAACTAAGCATGATTATGGGAAAAAAAAAGGATTAAGATGGTTGCGTGGCGTTTAAGACGGGTTTAATCTTTAATTATGAATAGCATGTAAATGTAATGACTATTGCATTTGTATTGGAGTATGATTTTGATTTTGTTTTTTCGCGGATTGGTTTGAGCAGATGCATCGTGTTTTCAAGGATTATTCATGTGTCCTGAGGCATTATCTTTGCTTGTTCACAACTTTTGCATCTACCATATCAGTCCTCCTGGCCATGAGGTTTGTAACTTGGAAGAGTTATTCTTTGTCTTATCAATATACGACGTTTGTTTGACTCTGTGTCACATTAGTACATTACTAGCTTAAATAACACTTATAGCGTGACTGGTAAAGTCGGGCAGGAGTATTTATTTATTCACCATTGAATAATAATAGAAGTTGTTATTACCTGTATTATTAATGATCCTAGCTGGCTTTTTTTTTGGGACAAAGTTAAAGTGTCTTGCTTGTATTGTTTCTAACATGGAACTTTTGTTAAGAACTGTTTCAGTGGGGAGCTGCTGCAATCAGCTATGAATATGAAGCCTCTGAGCCTTCAGTTGATGATTTGGCTGATCAGATAGTTGAGGTTCTTGACTATTTCGGGTAATTTTCATTACGAAAACTTTTCCAAGTTTGAGAGTTTTATGTTAAGCAGAAATGTCGGTTGTTTCACTTACTTTCTTGACACCTGCCACTGGTTTATATCTTGAGCACGTAATAACATGACGTTGGGCCGTAGGCCTTTGGTTGCTGTCTTGATCATTTTAAGACCAGTAGTGACTAGCACAATTGACGAAACTTACGTTGGGGACTATTACATGTTGCAGGCTAGGTGAAGTTATGTGTATGGGAGTGACTGCTGGAGCATACGTTTTAACATTATTTGCTGTAAGTTGTGTCGCTGTATTTTGATGCAATCGTGCCAAAAAAGTTTCAAAATAAGTTGTATTTGTACTTATTGTCATTCCTTTTGCCTTTTTACATGCAGACGAAATATAAGCAGCGTGTTCTTGGTTTGATACTTATCTCTCCTCTATGCAGAGCACCATCGTGGACCGAATGGTTGTACAATAAGGTCCCTTTTTCTGAACTTGTCTACCAATAGTTCAAAGGAAAGAATCTTTGCCTGATAAAGCTCTGTATTTCTTGTAGGTGATGTCAAATCTACTTTACTTCTATGGCATGTGCAGTGTTGTTAAAGAGATGCTGCTCAAACGATACTTTAGCAAGGTATATTTCATGATTGTGCTTGTGATTAGTGTCTAATAACAGTATGTATATATCTAATTAAAACTCCAGTATGGAATGCTTTAATGGTGTACTATAAATCCTGTTGCAGGAACTTCGGGGTAATTCCCTTGTACCAGAATCAGATATAGTTCAGGCTTGTCGAAAAGTGAGTTCTTTAGCCATAATATCCTGATTTGTCAAAATTTCCATCATTTGATATGTAATTTTCTGTCGGTGGTACTATGTGAATGTGGAGTTCTGTTTATTTGCATTGCTGTGGAAGTACTAATATATTATTTACCTTTGGTTCTATCAGTGGCTGGATGATAGAGAAAGTATAAATGTAATGCATTTTTTGGAGGCAATTACCAGGTACTGTCTTTCTCCTTCATCTTCTTGATTTCGACATGTTTCTAAAAAAATCAAGGTTTTCGGATTAAACTCCTCTCCTCATTATGTTGCTCTTTACTTTTTAACTCTCCACTATGGGCGTTGGAAAACATAGAAGCTAATTTTGTATATTTAAACTATTAGCTTTGCATACAAATAAATAGTAAGTTATCACTAGAGTCCCTGCCCGTTTATACTAGTAGGCTACTTTGATTGGAGGTCATTTTTGAAGCGTTGAATTGAAATCCAGTAAACTACCATTTCCTACAAGTCTTTGCATCTCTACCATGACAGTCGTGAGCAAGTTCAAAGTATAACTTTATATTAGTGTCCTATCATCTTGGGACAGGTTAAACTAGGAATGTGACTTATCTGCATTAGGGATGGAGGTAGTAGTCCATGTAGTGTACTACTCATTTTTCATTAATGCTTCAAAGGGACTTTAATACTAAGATTTTTCCTCTAATTATTATGAACCATTACCTTCCACGTCTTTGAAAAATCATTACATGTTTCTGGTGAAGTAATTGGTTAGAATTAAAGTCATTTAGGATCTTGCCGCCCTTTTTATTATCACAACTAAGATGGTACTCTGGGTGTCTTTGTCTTGCCAAATCCTCAAATATACCAGCTGATCTTCCGTGCTCTCACATTTAATAGTTTTCATATCAATTTTTCCTCTTGCTTTTTTCTGCTCAGGAGGACTGATATAAGTGAAGGATTGAAGAAACTACGATGTCGTTCACTAATATTTGTTGGAGAGGACTCATCTTTCCACTCAGAAGCAGTGCACATGGCCACAAAACTAGATAGAAGATTTAGTGCCTTAGTGGAGGTATCCTAATTATTGCCTATGATGTTGATGTTAAACATAGTCTTTTGCTGTAACCTGTTCATTAACCCTTCCTGTTTGAAAATTACAGGTTCAGGCATGCGGGTCTTTGGTGACCGAGGAGCAACCACATGCCATGTTGATCCCTCTAGAATATTTTCTCATGGGTTATGGTTTCTACAGGCAATCACACATGAGTGTAAGCCCAAGAAGCCCATTAAGTCCGTCTTGCATTTCCCCAGAGCTACTTTCACCCGAGAGCATGGGCCTAAAGTTGAAGCCTATCAAGACTCGCATCTCACTCGAGGTATAGCTCAAGGATTAATAGCAAGATAAGTCATTGTAATCGTTATATACGCAGTAAGGAGTGGTGTTAGGCAGTTTTTTGGTCAGAATTGAGTTTGAGGTGGTACAGAAGGGCTGTAGATAAGATAAGATAAGAGGAAAAAATGTATTAAAAAAAAACTATAGGAAACAGGACAGATATTTATAAATTATAATTAGTTTGGAAAGGTTGAGAAAAGATTTGTTAATTTTGTAATCATAGATTTCATAGGGGTTGAGTTGTGTGTAAATCTTTGGAATAATCATTATGCTATGGAAAGAAATAAGAAAAGCAATTCTTTGAGGAAAGAGTAAATATTTCCTCTTTTCCTGATATAAACCTTTTCTCAATGCTCAAAACAGTACACAGCAATGCCATATCATATTTTTGGAGAATTAGTTGAAATGTAATATAGACATGTACATTTGTACATCTATTGATCAAGTCCTCATCAATGTATTCGACTCTTACACTACGTATCGTGGAATGTCGAAAAAAGTTGTTTTCTGTAGTACAGGTTTCTGAGATTTGGTTACTGATTAGTGTGAAAGTAGTACTGAAATATGAGATGTGATCAGTGTAAATATAGTTTGAATCAATCAAGTCGGGTTTAGGTTAATTCATCACTATTCATCATTAATTTTTTAAAGGATTTAGGGTGTGCTTTGATTCTATTTGTATTATGGTCATTATCTTAACTAATTACATCCATAATTAGACCTGATGAAATGCACACTGACTCAACTAAAAGTCTACATATTGCAAGAAATTTCAACTGTAAGTGATCATGACTTAATAATAATTGGACAAAAGTAGTGAGTTCACAGAGCTGTGTATTGGGAAGCTCTATGAGCTAACAAGGACAATTGATTTGTACCTGTGGTCTGAAGTTTGACTTTTTGGTTGGATGTCGGCTAAAATTTCTCATAATCAAATAAAATGGTACCAAAATAAAGGGCAAAAAAGGTTATAAATGTTTTAATTAATACTCGAGGTACGTTCTGACAAAAAATCTAAAGTATCATCGATCAACTTAAGACTCCGTATTATAACTGAACTCAAACTGAATCGAATGACTCAAAATTACAAATGTTATCCGAATCAAGCTGTAACCCAATCCGAACAACTCAATTGCCACCTTAGTTGGACATCAAGCTTACATTTATAGATTTTCTGTAGTCACTGGCAACATCACCATTACTATTTTGAGTCATTATCAAGTGTGTACCTATGACTACATACACTGCCTGCAAAGTCATGGTTTTCATGCTATTACTCAGAAATTGATCAACTTCAACCACAATGATAAGGAGTTTCACACCATAGATTTATACTTAATGAGGGACCGGGACCGACTTCTGAAAGGACTCAGGTGCAGCAACATGATCAGACTTACAGTCAGCAAAAAGATATTCTTCAGCTTTATGAACTTCATCTGCTTTCATGATCATTAATGAACTAATCAAGTTAATCAAGTTCCTCCCAAGCTCTTCGCCGTCCTCCCATTCATGAATCGACGCCTTTATAAGTGCAGGATCGATGCAAATTGCATCCCACAGAGGAAAATGCTTTCTTGGCATCACATAATCTTTTGCTGTTAGCTTTAAACTTGGGCAGTAGTCATTTTTCCCATCTCCAACATAGATGAACCGCTTTTCTAACGAAGAAGCTTGGATTCTTGTAAAGATTTTCCCCTGTTATTATGAACAATATACTTCAGATGTTGGAAGGAAGATGATCAAATGAATATAATTAAGTACAATGTCAGAAACTGCTTCATTTTCGCAAAAATACATCAGATAAACTATACTCATGTATTTATAATTCATGAACTTAATTTTCTTGGCAACCCAAGATCAGAAGGTGCAAGCCTTTTGCTACATAATGTTACAATTTCATAAGTGCACCTTCAGAACAGAATTAATTGTCACGTAACTAGTGATTTGGCAAATTTGAAGCCAGAACTAAGTAATTAGAATCATATGTACCTTGCAAAGATTAGGAGGACAAAGGTTGCACCCATGAGAAGATGACTTAAAGTCATGAAATGGAGAAATTCGAAGTCTGCCATCCTCATCAACGAAAGCTGAATTCGTGTTGATTTCAGAGAAACAATGTAACACTCCATGATGCTTCAAAATTGTCTCTATGAAAAAAGTGTTTGCATCACTTACAATCCTCAAATCACACCTGAAAAACACAAATTCATAAACATGGCATATTGGCATGTAGCTTATTTCACAATGAGTAAGAAACTAAGAATTGAATATAAGATCAAAATCATAAAAATTTCGGTATGGTAGGAAGGGTAGGGTTTTTTAGCACTGAAAATGATATGTTGATGAAATTACTCTCTATCCATACCTTAAGAATAGCCTGTTTCAAAATAGGTTCGTCTTAAAATAATAGGTCACTTTCTAAATTAAGTAAACGTTACTAAATGTTAATAATTGATACCATTAAGTAACAATATCCAAGGAAGATCCTACATTGGGCCCATTGGCAGATTGGCTATGTGTTTCTAGTGCAACGGGTTTTGAGGTGGTAAGATTGTTTTATACAAAACTCGTCCTATACGTTTTTACCTATTTTCATTTTCCAAAACGATTTTAAGGTTAACCATGTTCAAACACGTGAATCTTACTTATCTACTTAAGGAGGGAAGGAGTATAATACCCTGAATCATAAGCCGATTTGATTGCAGATAGGATGTTTGGAGACAATGGAACCTTGATCAAGCATTCTGTAATATCTTGTATTGTTGTTCCTTGTAAATGAAGTTCTTCCATCAATTTATCCTGTAGTTGAAAAAGGGAGCACGTCTCTAGTAATTGCAAAGTAAACTCAATTACTTTATTATTAGTTCATAATTTGATCACTTTAATATATAAACATATAATTCATGTACTATATTGGTTGTGAAGGTCATCCATATCATGTTAGATACTAGTAATACAACAATACAAGTAACATTATATGATACTTTCAATTGACTAGGACAACTATCTCACTTGGAATTTAATATGAACAATGAACATATTAATGTAATCATCTTAAAATTTTCAACGTCTAACATAAAAACATTCTTCAGAAAAATCACAAATTGCCACTTGCCGGTGCTCCCACGTGGTTTGTGGTGGTGTGCCAGTGCCCGGTGCCTGGTGAGGCAGTTTAGAGGGTGGGAAACAAGGACTAGTAGACAATTTAGATGATCTTGGTCCTATATAAAGTTGAAAGTAATGACAAATGATATACGAATATATGATTTTATAGATATAATATGAGCGGAGCAATAAAGATACAACTTATATAATTTACTTTTGCGTTCGCATACACAAAACACACAAGTGACACAAAACATCATAAAACTTAGTCTAAACAAGGGCAAACATAATTAATTGAAGCTAGGTAAATTTTGGTCCGTCCCACCACATCTAGCTACATTAACTAATTCATGCTGACTAACTACGTGCCTACGTGTCTTGTATGATTCTTTCAATCTTTCTATTTGTGTATTAATACTAATGTCACAAAATATTACAATCTAGCCATCAATCTTTAAGATACAAGACAAATTAAAACTCCTAACCATTAGAGCATCTCTTGATTCTTAATTACGGAGAGATTAACAATGACACATTATAATCCGAGTAATAATTAAAGGACGGAATTAAAAATAAAAAAGAAATGGAGAAAACTAACCATAAGAGAGTTGTAAGGCATGGTAGAAAGAAGGGTGTTGAAGAGTTGGGTAAAACCCAAATTGTCAATAACCCAATCATCACTATCGTACTCAATTATCGTCTTATCAAAATCAAATAACAATACTAATTCTTGTTTTTCTGCCATTCTTTTGATTAGGAAGTTGTATAAAGAGAGAAAAAGAAAAAGTGGCAAATATTTAATTTTTGTGTGTTGTAACTTCGAGAAAGATTACAAAGCTCTGAAAATTGAAGTTCAAAATAGACAAGTGTTTAAATAGAGAACTAGATTAGTCCCGTGCGATGCATGGATTTCTTTGAAATATAGAGTATATATATTTTATATATTATTACGTATCAGAAAAATTATTGAGATATAACCATTAGTTGTAAATGCTAATTTTATATAACTAGGGCAGCTAATGCGCGCGCATAGCTAGTCATATCTAGAAGTTCTTTCGGCTTGGTTTTAAAATCACAAATTTAGTTGTTGACATAATTAATGACAAAAAAATATGTAAACAACTATGTTTATGAGTATAAATGTACAAGACAACTAACATTAAAGCATGAGAGCAAATAAGTACATAGTTAAATATTTTAGGGGGGTATTATTGTCCAAACATTATTCATTAAAGAACCTTGTACATATTAGTGAGGATATATATGTAAATACACATTTTAAAGGGTATAATAGGCATTACACTATTTATAAGAGTAATTTTCTACTTTTTATAAGGTAGGGATTAATTTTGAAGAAGAACAAACCGAATATGAAAATTTAAGCACATACATAAAAGTTAGATTTTTAATGTACGAATTAATTAAACAAATAAATAATGATTGTAAACTTGTAATATATACAGGAAAATAGATAAAATGTATACATTAAAGTATTTTGTTTGATGAAGCATAAGGGAAAGATGTATTAGATACCAATAGTTGGTGATAGAAGAAAAATAAATAAATTAAAGATTATAGATAAATTGAGAGGAGGAGAAATTAAATTTGAAATTTGAAATCAAAAAAAATATAATGACGTCAGATTTTTATTTAGGCGGGAAATTTTTTCTTATAAAGCTGCCACGTGGACAATATGATGTCAGCGGTTGTTCCTTTAGTTTATTTATAGATAGATAGATTGAGAGAGAGGCAGAGAAGTGTACTTACTACGTGATCCAAGTCTACCTTTTGCCCTAGGTTACTTACAACTAACTTGAGCGTCATTTTTTGACTTCAGTAGCCTGTTGAAAGTGTATGTGGAATTCAAACTGCTTCTTTAAACATACTCTAATAATATTTGCTGTTTGATATAAACTCAATCTGTCCTTTTCGTGTTAGTTTTAGATTCATGTAACAACTTTAATCCTTTCCTTTCTTAACTTGAGTGGGAAAAGATGCACAGCTGTTAAAGTTGTGCTAGTAATGGATTCCGTGGCTGATACTCTTGTCGAAAAAGTGAAAGCTAGAGTAGTCAAACCCACAGTTGGTCCTCCTGAGGAAAATTGTGATATAACTCCTTGTTGTCACAGAGTCATCTGCAAACTTCATTGAAGGATTAGTCAAGGATGCCAAGAATTAAAAGGGAGGGCAACCTCATTTGGCCCTTGCTATTGGACAACGTTCGACCTGACATGAGGACTGCATGGGATTAGCCTTTCGACCCTGCCTTGCCAGTTATTAGGATAAACAGTATCGAAGAAGGGATCCACCATTGTAATGCCAGCAATTTCAGTCTCCAGGTATGATTAATCTCTCTGGTTTGTCCACTAAGTTCTACGGGGTAATTATGAACTCATGAAATGTTCTGAATTTTTCCTTCTTAGCCACAGACCACAGTGAGTTTAACGTAGGAATAATTTTTCGCAGCGTGACATGGAAATTGCTTCTCTATTCCTCTATTGACATAAATCATGTGATGATTGATGCAGGAATGTGTTTTCACAAAAGACATAAACAAGGCAATTCTGATTAGTGATGCAATGGAGACAGGAACAGTTCAGATCAATTTTGCGCCTGCTCGTGGACCAGATCACTTCCCCTTCCAGGTAAGCTTGTGGCGACTTACTAACGAACCAAAACTGAAGATCAGCTTGCGGGCAATAAGTAGTAACTATGCATATCAATATGGAGTATTAACTTAACAGCTGAGTCATAAACTCATAATATAGAAACTCTTTATTCTTCTGATGCTTATGATTCTTATGTATGCAGGGAATAAAGGACAGTGGAATTGGTTTCCAGGGGATAATCAACAGTATTAATATGATGACGAAATTAAGAGCACTGTAATCAATTTGCCTACACAATGGGCTGATTCGTCGATTTGTGTTAACATTATGTAATGAATAAATCATTTCCCATAGATCTTATCCCTAAGTTATGTTTTAGGCATGTTTTACCTTTATGCAGAGTATATCTTTGAAGGTCGAATATCAAATGATGTAATATTATGTTCTTGGAAGCTACCACTTAGCTGCTTACAGTATGAAAGATAGAACTGTCATTATTTTTCGTTAACAGTTTCTCTTCTTTATTTCAACTATGAACTTTGCCAATCAAAACGGAGGACGAACACAGAGATGGTGTAGCAGCTTACCAGTAGGACCAGTATTGTTGAGATTATGTAATGATTTTTTATTTTTTTAATTTACAAGAGGATGTCAAAATGGGAGTGCAAATATATAGGAAATACTGAAAACAAGATGAAAAAATCCATTCAAGAAATTGTATTTGTGTGTAAAGCTACATGGGAAATACAAAAGCGAAGAAATAATAACTCTGTAATCTCCTAAAGGGATGTTGACTATTGAGTTTACATTAAATCTATTTGTCCTATATCACAGTTCAATCTACATTTTTCCACAACATCGTGAATATGGTTATAAAATTGCAAAACTGAGGGCAAGAAGCTAGGGTTTACAATACCTAATACCTTCAGAAGGCAATCAACAAATAATTAGTACAGCATACAGGACCTACCTACAAAAAATTTACTGTAAAAGACACAATATTGGCGATGAGAGTGCTTCCGACTACTAAAAATTGCCTCTCCCTTCTCTCTGTTCCTCCTTCGGATCATTCTGAACACAAATGAAAGTGCTCCAATAGTTGCCATGGCATATAACACTCTATAAGGAGCCAATGCCAGGCCTGACAAGAATGAAAAATACCCAGCAAGCAGGTAGGCAAAGCTCAATTTTACTTCAAGCCCACGTACACCAGGGATGGGGTAAATGAAGAAATTAAGTTCAGGATTTGAGTCACAAACACCATTAAGGATGAAGCCAAAGCAAAGAACTGAATCTAGAAACCAAGGAAAGCTCTGACCCATTCTTAATCTCTGCAAACAAAAGCAATGCCCAATATTAAGACGTGCCAAGGTAAGGTTTACAAGAGTTCTCACATTAAAGCTTATTTTTTAAAACACCAAAAAAAAATTAAAGCTTATTTTTGAGCAAAGTGTACTAAAATTGATACATGATGAAATCATTGGGAGTAAAGTAGACTTAGACATCACTGGGACTGAGAGGTGAACTTTTCTAAACTTTTACGAAGCCTTAACTTAAACTTATCTGAAGTCTAAAATTTCCTTAGAATTTCCTCAACTAGTGAGGGTATTTTTGCTGAAGTTTTTTTAATCTCAATTGAACTTATCTAAAACTATCTTTTAAATTGTTAACGGAAAACACAGCCATAATCCAAGGATATCTGGTAGGTAAGGGCATATACCCTAAACCTATTCCTTATGTTCAAAGAAAGTTATACAAGATCTGACAGCCTTCCCACTATTTATGACTCATGATTGATAGTGTTCATATCCACTCATACACAGTGCTAAAACATAATCCAATTGGGTATTTTATGTGGTGAACATATAATAAGTATCAACAATTACCAAAAAAATTCAAAGAACAAGTCATTGGCATTCATACCTGTAACCAGGTCACTAGGGAAGGAGCAAACATTAGCATTGCAAGAAAATGCAAAATTAGCATCCCATGTCTGTGATCGAAGATTTCTAACTGTATATTATCATAACTGTAAAGGGGTCCACCAGGAATGTTATGATTCTCTTCTAAAGGCAAACCACGTTTCGACCGACGGCTTTGCTAAGAAGAATACTGTTCTGACCGATCATAGTCTTTATCTTTAGAGTTATGTAATTCCTTTTTTTTTTTGTGTTCCTCTGCGATAGGATGCTGTGAAATAGCTGTCACCAAAAAAAAAAAAAAAAAAAAAATGAAAAATTCACTTTTAGTATATGCATGACAAGCCCAAAGAGGGGGCAGGGGATGAGCCAGAAGAAGCATGCCACAATGCCAAGAAGGTAAGGATAACAATTCAATCATAGTAGGTCAGCCAAGTAACCAACTTCCATCATTCTGTTGAAAAAAAATTCTTCACTGAGAAATAAAATTCAGGTCTACATTTCAAATGATATTAAGCTCATCGACTTGGTATCTCCCAGCATATAGTGTAATCCCCCGTATTTTTAAATATATTATTAATGAAATTATATTTTATTCATAATATTTATTTGTATTTTTTCGGATTTAATTTTAAAAGTTTCAAATTTTTTTTGGGGTTGATAAATGATTTTATTACAAAGAACTTTTTATGAACCTTTCTTCAATAATTTATGTCCAACAAACAAACCAAACCCACTTTCCTTTCTTAATTGGCCCATTAATTTTATGAGGCCCAATCTTAAAACTAACCCTACACCACTCTCTCTCCTATAAATACCCCATACATCCCCAAAATTTCCCCACACAAAAGGTTAGTCTTATTTTCTTTCTCTTTTGTTTTATTAATTTGTGTAATTATAATTATTGATTATGGGTTTTGATTTTATTGTTTGAAATCAATTTAATTAGTATCAAATTGTATTTTGATGATTAAACTTTATAATTTCAGATTTTATAAATGTTATAATTTTCAGATTTTGTAAATTTAATAACCTAGGGTTTTTAATTATTGAAAATCATGATTTTAGGGTTTTTATGAACAATTGATTTAGGGCTTTTATAGTAATGATGTTTTGAAATTTTGGTGATTATACTACTAATTAGTTTCCAGATTATTTTGAACACGTAAATTCGTGTTTTAATGTTTAGATTTCGGTTCGTTAATATTAATCCCGTTTTAATCCCGATCAGGTTCTGAACTCATCCGATTTTGACAAAAAGTAGTGTTTTCCATGTGGAAACGATGTTTTAAGAAAGACTAACTACCTTTGGTAGTGAGCACCACCCTCTCGTGGCCAAATTCTGCCTCTAAATATGATTTTCGGGCAGTTTTTTTCATTTTTAACGAAGTTTTTTTATGCTTAAAATTTTATCCTTGATTTTGATTAATAAAATTAATTATGTTTAAAGTTAATTAAGCATATAAAAATGTGTTTTTTTTATTTTAATAAGTTTTTCATCATATTATATTGTTGGAAATTACTTGGGATAGTAATATTAATTGTCGGTTGTTTTCTAGGAAGTGATTATTCCCTAGGAGAATTTTAAGTGATTAAAAGTGGCTCAAAGGATTGTTTGTACGAGGTACGTACATGTCTACTTTGTTATAAGTAGTATCATGTTTAGGTACCAAAAAGGAAAGAACTTAGTTTCATGATTAGAGAACACTTGGATGGAAATTGTTTGGTTATATATTTAATTAATTCATGTATTTACGTTTATGAGGCATGTTTTGGTGAATTAATTATGCTTGTATGGAATTATGGATGCAAGTATGTTGAATTATATTGGATAAAATGTTTGTATGGAATGTTGATACAAGCATAATTTTATTGGATTGGTTTGTTAACCACATTTGGATTATTAAAGGATTGGAATTGAATGGTTTAAGTGGAATGAATTTATTAATTATTCCACAAGGTTATTATTATTTGTTTATTACTCAATCATAACTTGTTAGTATGTTGAGTAAAGGTGGATTAAGCCGAAATGGCTAGGTGAGTTGACTATGTTCAACAATTTTGGATAATTTGGAAGTTTTATAGAATTAAAGGTTAATTTGTGATGTGATCACCATTGTCCTAAATAAGATTAAAAATGATTTGATGTATGATTGTTATGTATGGTCTTCTTGATTGAGTTGGCTATTAATTAAAATTGTAATCACGTAAAGTGAAACATGGATGAGCAATAAAACTCTGGAAAGCGTGCACTTCTAGAGTATTGACAATTATGGGTTGGGGTACACGGTGGTAGCCCGTGGCTTTTCGAGGCTTGTTTGATCAACATGTCCTCTTCTCTTTTGGTATTTACATTTTATTTTATAATGAAAGTTAGATGAGATCCTAGACTAACTTTGTGAGAATGGAGTCGCGCCCATTCTTGCATCGCGCTAAACTTTTATTTCAAATGGTCATTTGGAACCAAAATGATTTGGTGGATTGGACAACCTGGTCTATTGCTTACTCCAAATTAAATTAATTAAATTAAATATAGAGAGTCAAGTGTTTGGAATTGGTTAGTAAGTATGTTGAGTCAATTGAATTGTTTAAGTGTAGAGTCTTGATTAATGAATTCGAGTTGTATGTTTATTTACTTCAATTGGTTGAGCGTGCCAGGTTTTGTGCGTTGTAGCTTGTATATACTCAGCTTTGCTGATTGCGTGCTTTTGTGTGTTTTCTTTTGGTCATGGCCTTCGCCTTTCAATGACCCTGTGATGATCCAATTATTACACTTGTATTATTGGGGAGCAGTATGCACAGGTTAGCTTGATGATGTGAAGTTCAGGGATTTGACAAACGCATTGTCAAGGGATTGGTGTGATTAAGAGTATTCGATTCTTGTGTTGAACTTATTTATGCTTTGCTATTTCATTTATGTTTTGGACTTTGATTATTGGTATGGTTTTAAATAAGGGCCTTATATGGTTCCAATTTGTAAGCTTTGACTTATTGATTTTCTAAAACTATGTTATTTTAAAGACTTAAGTTTGTTTTTTCCGCTGCGATACTTTGATAAAGCCTTAACGTTTTAACACGTGGCGGTAGCACGTCAATGGTTCTCCACTATTTTATTTAAATTAACTGGTTTGGAAAAGGGAGAATTATTGGGGTGTTACAAATAGACCATTAAATTAACAATAAATGTAGTTTTTATTAATTCAATGATTAGATTTTGTTTCAAGATGTCCTGACCCTGATAAATTTAGTTAGACACTGGCATTTAAAAAAGAGGGAGATCTTTCCCAAAATGACTTGATATTCAACTTGCAAGGATTACCTGCACTATGGCAGCATAAAGAATGGGATATCAGCAGTATTGATAAGCCCAATGCTGGATGAACAAAGCACACTAAAATGGTTGCTACCAAAGCCATCAAGAGTACTGGATAATATCTAATAAGCCTCACCACCTGTCCACAGCAAATTAGGCAAGACAAACATTTTCTATTAGTAGATGAGAAAGTAAATAAAAGGCAAGAAGATTTTTAGGTTGTATTTAAGATTATATGCCAAAAGGAGAGCAACTGGTATGTGTCAAAGTCACTACCTTAAATGAAATGATCCTGGAAACAAGGTTGAAAAACTTTTGGAGATAGACCAAACAAAAGTTGTCTTTCCATACTTGCCACCTGCCACATAATGAGCAAGAAGACTATAATCATGACAAAATAGTGATACTTTAGTAGTAATAATGAATTAATGATAGTAGTAGTATACAGATCGAAGATAAATTAACATTACATCAGTAGTATAAAGAGGTAGGATGACAGGCAGTTACAAAAGGAAAAAAAACCACGCAAGATTTCAGCCTTTTTAATTTTATTGAAATACAAAATTAGCACTCAAGTATATTCCAGTAATGTATAAGTTTGTACAGAGCCCATATTTTTTTAATTTTCTACTGTCTTCACATATAATCAGGACTGCTTTAAGATTTCAATATCTTTCTCTTTCTTACAAAGACATTGGTATGCTGAGCTTCGATTTTCTGCATTTGAGCATTCAGTATTTGTCTAACTAATGTACATATACAAAATTATGAAAGACTGCAAAGCTTGAAAAGAAAATTATAACACTATACTTCAATATTTTTTTTTACTTGCAACACTTTGACCTATACACTATTCATATACTCCAATTTGACTAGCTTTGATGATTTATATAGGAAAAATATAGTCATGTGAGATATTGCTAGATTCACCTGATTATTAAACTTTATTACATTTACATATTGTGGTAATGAAAGATGTTAGTGATTAAAATAATGCATTGGAAAGCGTGATATAAAAAGTGTTGCAGGTAGAAACAAAAACAGAGGAAGTACTGTTTGTCAAGCCCTATGGTTCAGTAAATCACAGTCTCTGACAAATTTATACTTTCATTTAGAGAATAACTAATTTAATTATGTATCAGAAACCTTTCACAAAATCACAAATCAGGAAACATTTTACTCTGCGGAGACGTATTGTAAATTCTAGAAATTCTCAATCCTCATGCATGAACTTGCACAGAACAAGTGCACAGAGAGTGTAAAGAGGCATTCAAGCAAAATTGGCATCAGTTCCAATCAATCACAGCCTGCACAACTGCCATAGTGCCATTGCATGTTCGGAGACATGGAAAGTACTAGTCAGGCACAAAAAATAGCAAGCCAGCAATATATTTTATAATTGGGAAGTAGGGACTATCCAAAGCAAGGCCAAAGCAGAATGCAGTTGTGGCATATAAACAAGTTGTTATTTATCCAAAAACAAGTGTATGAAGGAGGAAAATTGAGTAAACTGACCTTTTTCCTGAAGTATACATGAGCAACGGCACTGACATGGAAAACCAACTGTGAGACTAAAATCAGAATAATGATGAGGCCATTCGCAAACATGTAACAGGCAAGTGATACAACAAGGAAGCTTGAGACTGATGGAATGGGATGAAACTGAAGGACAGAGAGCACCAGAGGGGTCAACAGAGGCACTACAGTCACTAGGAGAAATGGGGTAAATAGCTTCATATTACTCCCAATAGGCAAATCATGCTCCCAGGCATGTGCTTGCCTCATAAGAGCAAAGAAGACTACGGCAATAGCAAGACCAACTATCTGCAACAGCAACCGCATATCATATGAATTTGGGAAATCAACAAATCCAATACTGAATAGGCATCTTTGTTATGCTTTGAATTAAACATGCAGCTTTGATACATTATTAAAAAGCAAAGCTCAGCAAATCTTAAAATGTAGCCACATAGGCACATCTGCCTATAAGAACAAGTTTGACAATTAATTTTTTAAAAACTGGAGTTGCACTATAATCAGGCATTCATCATTTAGATTGTATCAAAGAAATTGGGGGATCTCACAGCAGGCCACAGAAGACAGTGAATGATGTCAACTGAGAATAGGTGATATGGCATATGCTATAATATTACTCTAGATTATGGAACCAAACAGCTGATAAGGTTCAGTGAACCAATATCCCATACAGGCTTAATTCACAGATCACAATTATGTTTAGCGAGCAGTAAGGAAACCATGTTCAATTACAAAAGTCACATATATTACATATCGGTGATTTGACCTAGTCAAAAAAAAAAAGCTATTAACTCCACATTTAATATCTGCGTTGAAACCTTTGCTATAAGTTACCCTCTAATGATTTAATATATGTGACTTTTGTAATTGTGGTTTCCTACTAGAATAGTAGAATAGAATTACTTAAGAAACCTTTGCTATAAGTTACCCTCTAATGATTTTGTGAATTAGTGATAGAATAGATAATCAAAAGTTGCAACATAGATAGTCTGTGACCAATAAGAGAAGTTGGGGGAGTTGGATTGTTGATCTTTAGATAAGATAGATTTTCAAACCAATCAACAAATTGCAATTTTCTGATAATGTTCACCATGGAGCCAAGGTATGAGTAAGTTTCCAGTTGTAAACACAAATTTTATCAGCAAATCCTTGCTGCCACACCAGACTTTGATACAAGAACCAAATTTCTAACAATAGAACATTTATTAAAATTTCTTTACAAAAATCAGATCTAGAGTTAAATGAACATGCTCTTTTGGTGAGTGACACATAGCAAAACTTGAGGCAAACAATATTGATACTTAGATCATAGAGCACAGCTCATCACCTTAGAGCAGTATAGAAGCAGAAATCTGCTTGCAGCAGCAGTGATAAAAACAGAAAAGCTAGCTTTGTAAGCACAGTGAGGATCGACCAGAACCAATGGAAGTTAATGTAATAAATGAGTAGTCATGTACTCCATACTGAATAAATACTAAGGGGCCATTAGGTTGGGGTTAATCATCAAAGGGAAAGGGTATCGTTCCCTTTGTTATTGTTTGCTTGTCTGTTTTTGTCATTCCCTTTCCCAATTTTTATTTTTGAGTTTACCCATTTTTATTCCAAATTGATTCCCCACCCCCCTACCCTTTTGCATTCCCTTTCCCTACCCACCACTTCACCACAACCTTCTAACCTACCTCCACCACCCAGCCGCCCACCACTACCTCTCCCTATCCCACCACAGCCTCTCCCCTTCCCACCGCCGCCTCTCCCCTGCCCCCCAACGCCCCTCCCCGGCCCACCGACACCACTGATAAACCCCCTTCCTCTTCCCGAAATTATTCCCCCACCATACAACCACCCCATAGCCAAGCCACCCCACCTCTTGTCGCCCCTCCCCCTCGCCGCCCCTCCTCTCCATCCCCCAAAAATTAATTCATGAAAAAAACCCTAAAAACCCCTCCACCCCCACGAAAAACAGTCAGCCACCCCTCCTCCCACCCTCGAAACCCTCGCCCGAGGGTTTCGAGGATGAGGAAAGGGGTGGCCGACTATTTTCCGTGGAGGTGGAGGGGTTTTTAGGGTTTTTTCATTGGTGGGGGATGGTTTTTCAGGAAAGAAGATGGGTTTTTGGGGAGAGAGGGGGCGGTAAGGGGCCAGAGAGGGGCAGCGATGGGTGGGAGAGGGGTGGCGAAGGTGGTGGTGGGGTGGGGTGGCTGGAAAAGTGAAAAAAGGGAAGGTGTTGTGTTTGTAGTGGTGGTGGTGGGGTGGTGGTGTAGTGTTTAGAATGGTGGTTGGATTCTCTTTGTTTTTTTGTAAACATACAACATAGCAATTGGAATGGTTTTTCATTCCATTCTCTTTCATTCCCATTGTTCATTCCATTCCATTTACCCTGCGTGAACCAAACGGCCCCTAAGAGTAGATACTATGAATATACCGATGATAAGTCAATAACTAGTTAAGAAAGAATGAAGTACCAGTAACAGGACAGTAGTTTTGTCTGATCCCTGGGCTGAATTCCAGAGTGCTGGTGCAGAGTCTACGATGACTGTTTCAGAATTCAGATTTGGGTATACATGAAGACCAGATGTCCTATCCCAAGCAAAGGCCACAGCTGGAAAGCATCGCATCTTACAAAGCCAACCCCCTAATGACATAGCAATAAGCAATAATAAATAAATTAAAAAACTAAAACAAATTGATGCAAAGCAATTAAATAATCATGTGAAAGAGAGTGAAACACAATGTCAAAAGGCCAGATGAATAGATACTGAAATAATTAACTTCACGGAAAAGATATGTTGAATTTGTTTTTACTGTTACAAGGCTCTTGCAATGATAGCTACAAATATCACTATATCACCTTTAAAATATATTCTCCTTCCATCCACAAATAATTATTTCTATTATAATGTAATTTATACTTACAATGTGATAACTAGACAGGTAGTATAATACTGGAAAGTTTACACCCTTGATAAATTGTCAATTAAAGGCACTTGGGTATAAAAAGAGGAACTAGGAATACTCAGCACTATACAAACCCAAGATATACACGAACTTTTATAATTAATTGCAACCTTAAAAGAACTAATAGCAATGATGTCGAATTGAGCGTCCACTCTGTTAAGTCTTAAAGAAGCTGAATCTTACCACAATTAAATTCTAGCTAATTAAAAAGAAATAATAATAAAAAAGATAATGAAGCAAAACACATATAGATAATTAGATCTGCAGGAAAGGCTCATTAATTCTTAGAATGCTTAGCATTTCATAGCAGAAAAAACGTGTCTTTATTACATGGATAGTGAAAGCAGATTCAGCAAAGAACAAGAGAAACTTCAGCATAATTGTAAAAGTCAACTTATTTCATCCCAATCACAATGCGTCTTTGACTCTTCTCAGCTTTAAAAAGAGAATACAGTGATCATCAAGTTGTCTTACTAGAGTATATGAAATTCAAGCCAAGAAGCCAGGAAGTAGGAACCCTCTAAGTTACTATCTATATCATCTTATCATCATGGAATCCAAACTAAGGTTTAGGAAAGAAAAACAGAGGCTATGCTTAAACATTTTTAGCAAATCTCCAATAGTGGGTACCAGGAAACAAAAGGAATCTATAATGTATCAAGATTCCAGATTAAGATTAGCTAATTAAAATCTAATAATATCATATGAAATTCTACTACACACAAGCAAATAGAAACTGAGCACTTAGGGCTGTTTTCAACATCATCATCTTCTTGAGCTGAAAATCCAGAATTTTTTATTCCACAACCACTTGTTTTTAGAGAAATCGTGACAGGTAACAGGCCTAAACTGATGGTTAAAGAAAGATTAAGAGCTATAGGATGATCCTCCTTGAACAATATCTCCTGCACAGTCAGTAATTTAGCATATTAAAATTAATAATGAATGTAGATTCATGACAAATGCAAAATTAGAGAAAGCTTACATTACGCAAAATGGCAGACAAAAGTAATGAGAACCGAGAAAATTCCTTAACTCCCTCCCCTGGGTTAAAGAATTGTCCAACAGCCATTGAAGCTGCCGGTGGAGGTCTACAGATACCGTCTACATACAGAAGTTTGAGCAGATCAGTTGTAAAGTTGACATGATTGGGTAATACAGAATAAGATTTGTCTAGTGAGGTCTAAGACAATACCGGCCGAGGAGCAACTGAAATTGTTATGAATCTAAATCCCTGCATAGCTTCAGGCCTCAACCAAAATACAGCAGATGGAGGAGGCTATTCTGTTTGACTCCCTGGTTCAATCTGATAGTAATGGCCATTAAAAAATCCAGAGATGTCAGTATGTTTAAATTACAATGACGAATCGACAAGGGAACTATATCTTTTATATACATGCTAATTTGAATTATATAAGGATGATTTGCCTCCACATACTTCAATAAAAATCACAATGATTACTGAAAGTAAGAAATCTCAGCATAAAACAATTTAATGATTGAAGTCAATCGTTGACCATAAAAATATACTACCTCCAATTCTGAATGTTCTTTATTATGTTAATGTATGCACACAAATTAAAGCAATCAAAGAAAAGGTATTGACATAGTAAAAAGGTATGTGGGTGTAAGAAAAAGGTGGATTAAGTTAAATGAGTTAAGGTGAAAATATTGTGGAGTAAGAGAGATAACATGGTAATAGGGGTTTGTCAAAAAAGGCATTAGTAAAATTGTCAAGAACTTTTTAAATCTGACGAAAACGGAAAGAGTTAAGGACTTGCAGTATATTAACAAGATAACTTTGAGGATAAAACAGGGAAGTATCAGATTAGTACCTGCCTTGGTGCTGGTCCTGATGGAATTTGTGCCGTTGTTGATGTTACCTCCACTATTCTTTTGCCAAGAGGCAAGTCAGATGAAGAGTTTCCCTTTTCTAGCCAGAGATGAACTCTGATCCCATAACATGGGGAAAGATTTGTAACCAATAAAAAATGGTTTTTCCCATTTGAACCCTACAGACATGAATAAACTATTACAACTGATACAGAGCATTCAAGATACCAAAGAATGAATGCAAGCAGCCAGTACGCATAACTCAAACCATTGCAATTGTTTGCAGCTATGGACTTTCAAATCAATGTACCATAATTATAAACTCCTAAGATTCAATTTATAGCCATGATTCCATGAACAGATTTTTAGACACCCTAAAGATAAAAAGAAAATTTTGATAGCAATCCTTTGATTCCTTTCCATGTTTCAGACAAATGATCACCACATAGATGGCACTATGAAAATAGAGTTAGGGTCTGTTTGTTTCAACTCATCTTCTCTTATTCCTCAAATTAAGTTTAGACAAAATTAGTTCAAACACAGTGAAACGTAAATTTTAAGTTTTGATATTATGTATTTAGACAAAAGAAGTTAGACAGAACAGAGCCTTGAAATGGATGTATAAAGTAGTGTGAGAGAAGAAATAGATAACTAATGGCCTCCCTTCTAAAAGAAAAAGGGGAAGAGAAGATAATCAAAAATCATTTATTGTTTGAAAATTTTAATTTAGATGATCCCCCTATATCCCACTTTTCTACATATTTACTTCTATTGACATGTGATTTTTTTTTTTTTTTTTTTTTTTTTTTGAATAGATTGACATGTGAATTTTGCATAAAAACCCAGACTAACCAGCTTCTGAATATCCAACCAAAGTCTCTTTCCATCCATTGCTAAAACAGTGACTGTGGGTGTCTGAATATAAAGATTCTTTTCAAGATTGTCCATATCCCATAAAACATTTTTAGGACAAGAACCTGCGATATGAATTTTGGGCAAAGGTTAGCTCTTTAAAAAGATACCATGAGCAATGTACTTAAAAATGACTTATCTTAAGTGTATATCATTTCTTCCAGTAGTCAGAGAGATAAGCCCCTTTAGTTCAACTATATGAGACTGAAAGCTCATATATATTTTCCAAACTATCATTGAGCTTGCCTTTACATAGATGACATGGTAAAATATTAAAATTCTACCATACTAGCCTAACGTTATTGGGGGAAAAAAGCACAAATAGTTTTCTCCAACTAGAGACTCTCCACGCCATCATTTTACATAGTGTATAACCATTTTGGAAAATTCACAAAGTTGTTTCCCACTTAACCTTTTCCCCTTTGCTCACTCCATCTCCCACTCCTCTAGTCCTCTCTAATGGTTATTGTCTTAGTTTTAGAAAACTGACATAGGCTTGATTCATTAAATATAAAATGCTAACTGCTGAAGAAGAATAAATGAATTCTCCTATAGTTACACGCTTTTAAAACAAAAGAAGTATATTTGTTGTAGCTTAGAGAAAGTGCATTTCCCAAAGTCCCTCACATCCATCTAACTACACTTCCTGGCTCTTTCACTCCCAAATCTCCCACTGTCTCTCTTACCATCAATTCTCACTTTAAATATTCAATAAGAGGCAGCTAATGTGAAATGTAGATATCAAAATCAAGGTATGTTAGTTGGAATTATCAAAATCAAGATAACCCACTATCCTCACCAATTCCACCGCCAAGGACATCATCTAAACTACTTTCACTAGGGATTTGGGTATATTTCAGAGTGCTAGTCTGAAATAGCCATAGCAACTCTAATATTTGGGCTACTGGTTCAGCAATAACCACCTTTGCAAAGTAGGCATGCCTATTATGATTGAATAATGTGCTTGTTGTGGGTTTGAGTTCTTTATTATAGGTGTTGATATATGATACTCTCACCTTAATCTACACTTAAAAAAAAATTGTTTACTATTTAAAGGTAGCTCAGTTCGTTTGGAAGATCACATGAGCATAATATAGTAGGTGGCAAATATATAACTTTATCTCGCATAGCAAGTGTGTAAAGAAGCTGGTCCCTTTCACTACTTTGTGAGAATCCACAAAACCATAAATTTTTACCTTGTAGTCTTGTACCAACTGCAGACAATTTCTTCCCAAGCAGCATTTTAGGGACTCCAAGAATTTGTCTTGCTTCTTGATCTGTGAGAGCCCAACTTGCTTTACGAACTGTGTTTTGCCTTGCTTCTTTTGCAGTACCAGTTTTAGAGGCATCTGTGGTAAACAAAGCATCAACTCATTAAACACCATGATACCTGAATTGTTTTCCAGTAAATTGTTTTCAACATTTATATGTTGGTTTATGAAAGTGGAGTACTTAAACAACAAACTATGCAGTATGCACCATTGCAATGAACCACCACCCACTGTTCTCACCTACTGCAGACAACAGAAAGGGCAGCAGCAGACCAACAGCAAAAACAAGCAGAGCAGCAGACCAACAACAAGCAGTCTGGGTGTTTGTTTGCTACTGTGATAAAGTAGGAAGAAGACAAGAGTAGTACTTGTAGTAATTAAGGCTTTGCTGCCACTTATGCAATGTAGTAGTAGTAATATAAATAGTAGTAGTCTAGAGTAGAGAGTTTTAGGCAGAAAGTATTAAGTTTAGAGATTCTTGGAGAGTGATGGCCTAAAGCCATTGACGATTGTACGAAAGCTTCGAGCTTTATTTATCCAAATCAACCTTCCGTCCATTTTATTTATCAACACCACGCTAGTTCGTTGCAACCATACACTTTATACACCAAAAACCAAGGTTGACAAATTCTGCAAATCTTATATTAGAGCAAAAGAAACTATGCATGCAAAGCTTGAGAGATTGTTGAATGAAATGTCATATAACAGCAAGAGTCAACATATATTACAGCAGAACAAAGAAATACAGAAGTTTCTCAAACATTATCAGCAACCCATAAAAGAGAAATAAATATAATTTTTTTTCTCACAAAAAGACTAGAAGAGTATTAAAAACTTGATAATGGTCAATTATATCTCATATTTCACGAATTGTACAAGAATTGCAGCGGACTTTGCCAATCCGATGTAACCATGCACTAAAATGTAACAGCAAAAGTCAACATATATTACAGCAGAACAAGGAAATACAGAAGTTTCTCAAACATCATCAGCAACCCAGATTAGAGAAATAAATATAACTTTTCTCACAAAAGACTAGAAGAGTATTAAAAACTTGATTATGGTCAATTCTCCCTTCATATTCACGCATTGTACAAGAATTGCAGCGGACTTTGCCAATCTGATGTTACCATGCACTAAAATGCACAATCCAAACTATGAAAGTAATCAGTAAAGTACAATCACATTCAAAGTTGCCAACACTTCCTGATACAGCCAGCAAGAAATGAATAAAAAAAGATATGATAGATTCAACTTTATTTAATCGATATCTATACACACACCCAAAAAACACATTGGGCAGCTAAGAAAGAAAAAAGATGCTAATCCATTGATATTAATGGTTTAGACTCTAAACACCATAGTGGAAAACGGGACTCTTCAGAAATATTAATCCATTGATAAATTCTGCAAAATCATAAGGAAAGGTGGGGGAGAGAAAATATTACATTGTACTCCGTATTTAACAAAATAATGAGCATACTGAATTTCTCATGACAGAATGTATAACAAATAAATTAACAAAATTAGTGATCTTTTACTCCATATAACAAGTACAAATTCTAATCTTATTGAAGCAAATCTATTAGAACTATACAGAGTTACAGCAGAACAGTCAAAAATAATGCACGTAGAAGTTCCTAGTGCAGGGAGAAGTATTGCAGGATAAGATTAAGGGGTGAAGATGAGTTGATGTAATTTGATTATACCGTAAATGCAGCATTTACAAGACGGAGTTTCTGAACTTCTCCACCAGCTGATTGATTTCTGAGTTTAGTGCCAAGTTTTCAGCATTGAGATATTCTACTATTCTGGCAAGTTCTACACTTGCAAAGGCAAGAAGAAAACATAGTGATTTTCACAGTTGAGGTTTTGCTTTATCTAAATTAAGTGACGGTATGTGTCACACTACCTGTTTCCTTAAACCTTGATCTTCTAGCAGATTCTCAATTGGACTGTTTTCAACTCTCCTGCTTTAACTCCCTCTCATTCTATAAGTGAAAAAATGTATTATGGGAGCAAAAACAATGACAACTCTTGGCCCAAATCATCTGCCCTGATTGCTCACTCTAACAAGAGTATAATGGTACTATTAATATTATATATCACTACGTTAGAGCTGATTGGACCCAAAAATGACAACTTTTGACCCAAATCAGCTGCCTTTATATGCTCATTCTAACCTTGTTAAAAGTTCATATAAATTGATTGTCTCACTTTCACACAGAACCTGCGATTCCTCAGCTCCTATATATGTGGTGGCAAAACAGGTAAAACAAGTCAAACAACAGTTCCAACTACTTGTCCTGCCGCTGCACTTGCAGGAAGTCCCAACAACTTATACCTGGTATTTAAACAATGCTATACAATATTCAAAGATTGTTGTTATATTTCAAAATAAAAGAGATCGATCATAGTTTTATTCCTCTCTTTATCTCCTTCTAGCCTACTCTTGCACATCCTAACATGCCAACTCATTTAATCTTTTTACTCTGGTTTATAAATAAATAAATGCTATAAAGGTAATCGAATACTTGACCATATGATAACCTTACCCTTACAGTTAAAAGGTCATTTACATTAGGCCGCTGATCTGAAAGCAATGAAGGTATGGCTCGACTTCTTCAAATTCATATATATACACATAGTTTATTTAGCATTTTGATTTGGTGAATTATAATCCAAACCCAAAAAATACAATTTCTTTCAGTTTAAATAATAGATCAATATCATAAGTACACCTGCATAGATTAATTAAAGGTTGAGAGTCGAGACACTTGAGCTAAACATTTTCTTCTTTCCTTTAACCTAGGTGTCAATGGCTTTTTTTTTTGTCTGTGTGAAAACCCAAAACCAAAAAGAAAATACCAACAAGACTCTTCTCCACATGTAGATGCAGTTGAAAAGAATTTCAAGCTACAAAGAGCATACATAGACATTTGCCAATATTAGTTGAGATGAACCTGAATTTACAACAAATGAGGGATTGCAAACAGAGAATATATTTCAAAATCCAAGTTTCAATTACAATTTACAGAAAATTTCAGATTACAACTTCAAAATAAACAATACAAAAAACCCCAAAACACAAATAACAACTTTTATTTTTAATTTCAAATTAACAATATTGATTTTAATAAAGATTATAATACAGATTATAAACAAAGTTTGGGCAAGAAAATAAATTTAAAAGACATAAACCAAGTTAAAAAAGGATTATACCTTATATATACGAAGTATATAAAATTAAACATCACAAATATTCATATTAAAATCAATCAGAATACAAGCAGCATATAACATTATAAACCAAACTAAACTTGGCCTAATAAAAAGGACAATATATATAATTATATAGAGAGAGAGACATTATTAAGAAAAATCATAAATATTCAACTAGAAATTTAGTTCAGATGAACTCAAAGTTCCATTCAAAACTACAATAAGGATAATAGCATATCCCCTTGATTTTACAAAAAAAAAAAAAAAAAGCTTTAGTACATTTAAAATTACTAGATAAGCTTCTCTGTAAGCAAAATTGTTCAAAGAAAAAGGAAAACAAATAATATCTAAAACATGGGTATAAACTATAAACCATGTAGGAGATGTATTCTCGGAAAGTGCATCGTCACCTTGGTAAAATTTGTTTAAACATTTAGATGTCATATCATACACACCCATATCATGTCCACGAAATTTGTGGATTTCATTCCAGTATTCAATTTCATCATCGGTAAAGTAGACACAATTTCGTTGAGCATTTGATATGTTAACAAACATTGATGTGTTATTACCGACAAAAAACGAACCATCTCTCAAACCTTTAACTTTTTCCCACAATTTATTCTTAACGTCAAGCTTGTGAACTAGAATATCATACGTAGAATAGATACTACAGCCAGAACTTGTTTTCCGCTTCATTCGAGAGACTACATGCAAATGACCATCAATCGCCACCATATACATCTCTCCAATCCCCAAAAGTACATCTCTATAAACCTCGCAAGGAACCGATAAATAAAGCTTGGCCGTAAAATCAGATTTTGTAATATCACAATAAGCAAGTGTTCCGTCTTGATATAATATGAGTAATACTCCGTCCCAAAAACACACATCAATTACTTGATAATATCTACCGCAAGATGTGTGTATTGGTGTCCATGTTTGGTCTCCAAGGCGAGCGAATGCTAGATTGTCATGACTCCAATGGATTGCCATTACAAGAAACTCATCACTTTGAGGCATTTTTAAGATAATGAACTTGCGTACACACAATTTTTGCCAATCTTTATCAAAGTAAAGTTGATCATCAAAAATTTCATCTTCTGGATCGATTGGCAACGTTTGCAGGGATGGGAGATTTAGTCGAGCTTTGGTGATTGGATTAAATAACTCGATCTTCTTGTTAAGGTGTAGCATCAAGATAAAGCCATATGGAGAACCCCAACATCGCGCCCCAAAAGTCTCCGGAAGACTTAATTTATAACACTTATTATTTCTTCCAATACTTAAGATTTTCCTATGACCATCATTATTATTATTAGTAGGCTCACCTAGTAACAACCAAGGTGTTGTGGGTTTATTAGCACGACTCCACTCGAGTTTAACCATATTGAAGGCATGATTCCATGAATGACAAACCGCAGAGAAATAAACCAAGTCCTCAATTATTTCCAATTTCAATGCAATTATACCAAGGATATCCTTGGGCAACATAGACCAATCACCCATCTAAACAACATACAAACATATAATCAAAACAATAATCATAATTAATTAGAATCAATAATTCAATCAAGATCCCTAAATTGACGACTAAATTAATCGATTAACACTAGATTGTGAAATTAATATTCGATAGATTAAAACAAACAGGGTAATTCTCAATGGTAGCTATATACGATTGCGGATTCTCAATGGTAGCCAATTTTTTTCAATAATCTCCTAAATAGCATTATTATTCTAATTAGTCTCTAATATAGCTATATGTAAGTAAATCTGACCAAATTAAACTGAAATCATTAACCATAGTTAAATCAAGTTGTAATTTACTAAAGTACCCCTTTTAATCGAGTCATTAACCATAGTTAAATCAAGTTGTAATTTACTAAAGTACCCCTTTTAATCGAGTACCCTCACAGATCATTCAGTTCTACATTGAATTGCTGAAAATTCTATCCATTGCAAGACAATTAATCAAAATCTGCCAAAGGTGCATGCTAAATTGTAACACTGGCAAAGTAATTCACTAATTCGTCCCTACTTTACCCTGTTTTTTTCAGTTTTTTTTTCCCCAAATTTTATGGATTAAAATTGCTATGCTTGCTTTTCCTGTTTTTTAACTTTTTTAATCAAAATGAAATTGGGTGTAATCTTAATTTCAACATTGGCTTATATGATATGTCATGTTCTTCAATTTTTTAAAATAATAGGTGTATATGGAGCTCCAGAAACTTTGTAATCATTTTTTAAATGTCTGTTCAAAAGATTTTCTTGTGAAGTCATGTGGGAAATTATAGATCTTGGACAGAATTTTCAATAAACTTCACATAACCCAATATATTAGGAGGGAAATTGTGTTTACAGTTTAGGAGGGAAATTTAGCTATCTATGAGATTATTGAAGAAATTTGGCTACCATTGAGAATCCACAATTGTCCACAGGCCCGTCCCTGAGGCAGGGCAGGAGGGAAAAGAGCTCTGATTTCATAGTTAAATCCTAACATTAAAGTGCTGTGCAATACATTAGCAACCAAATTTTAGAGATATTTGATTCAATTATCAATCTCATAATTTTAGAGATATTTGATATGATGATAACAAATACAAACAACTTACCTCAGAAGTTGCTTCAATGTGGGATAAAAGAGCTTCACGCCAACTGCGCTTCAATGGATATCTCACTAATCTGAGAGAGACCAATACATGGATTTAAGGAAAACTTACGATAATTGGAAGGAAATTCAACAAATTGGGGCTGAATTGGAGAATAAATCGAGAAATTAAGGTTCTAGGGTTACAAAAAGGGGCTGAATTGGGGGAATTCGTGAAATTTGGGGGGTGTTTGTTTAGAGGAATAAAAGAGGGGAGTAAGATAACAGACGAGAGATTAAACAAGTCTTTTGATTGTTTAGAGGGATGGAGATTATGAGGGATATAGGATCTATACCTATACTTATATACTAAAAGACATTAGTTTTTTTTAACAAAAAAAAATAATTTTTTAGGAAACAAATCTTATACATAAATAAAAAGATAGCTAAATAATTACATAAATAAAAGACTTGACAATTCTAATACAATTAGATTTTCAACATAAATTGTGCAAGAATCTTAGGTACTACTTATTACTGCAATAATTTTATTTATTTATTTAATTATAAGTTAAAAAGATCTAGGAAAGTAATTAAAATTTTAAACATTTAAAAAATAGTTAAAATAAGATATTTGATGTATCCTTCTACAAATAAATATCTATCTATCTACACTTAATACTAAAGTAATCTCCGTAGTTATCCCTAAGTACACGTGTCATCACCATATAAAAAATTTTCCCGCCAAAATATTTTGTTACCTTTTAAGCTTTTTTTTTTTTTTTTTTTAAATTGATATAAGTGTGTTACTATATCTAAAGGAGAAGTTTTTGCCTTACATTTAGGGAGTGATATCCAACAATAATAATTTAAATAAAATTAAAAAATATAGTTATATTGAATGAAACTATTTTTTTGGCCCGGGCGATGCCCCGGGTCGTTGTTTGTATATAAAAAAATTATAACAAAATAAAGTGAAACATATTATTGTTGGTTTTATAAAAATAATATCATTTTTTAATTTTTTTTAAATATAATTGAAAATCAAAATTCATTATTTAATATGCAGTATCTTAAATGTTATATTGTATCAGTTTATTTTATTTGTTAAAGGGATTTTTTTTTATCATTCGGCTATCATAATAAATTCTTTCGAGTAAACATATTTTGTGGTTAAAAAGAAAAAAAAACCTTTAAAATTGCTTTGCATGGTTATATATTTTTATTAACTATAACCTATATGAATTATGGTTGAGTAAATGAAAGAAATAAAATTAATTTTGCAATCATATTATTGTTAAAATGTACACATATAAGTTTACAATTAAAATTCTAAAATTTATGAATATGAGTAACTCTTTTTAATACAACTTTATCATCATAAGATGTCATCGGATTGGTGGTTAGTTAAAGTTTAATTTTAATGAATAAGAGTTTATGAGTTCAAATATTAATGCTAATAAGGGCCTGTTCTCTTACGTTGAAATTCAGTTCAGTTCAGTTCAGTTCAGCTGAGTTCAGTTCAGTTCAGTTCAGCTGAGTTCAGTTCAGTTCAACTCCTAATTTCCTTCTCTTATAAACTATTCATTTCAGTTCAATACAACTTTATCATCATAAGATGTCATCGGATTGGTGGTTAGTTAAAGTTTAATTTTAATGAATAAGAGTTTACGAGTTCAAATATTAATGCTAATAAGGGCATGTTCTCTTACGTTGAAATTCAGTTCAGTTCAGTTCAGTTCAGCTGAGTTCAGTTCAGTTCAGTTCAGTTCAGCTCCTAATTTCCTTCTCTTATAAACTATTCATTTCAGTTCAGTTCAGTTCAGTTCAGTTCAGCTGAGTTCAGTTCAGTTCAGTTCAGTTCAGTTTAGTTTAGTTCAGTTCAGTTCAGCTGAGTTCAGTTCAGTTCAGCTGAGTTCAGTTCAGTTCAGTTCAGCTGAGTTCAGTCAATGAGAACAGGCCCTAAATCATAAATTTTAAAGGGAAAACATTGATGTATGACTAATGATAGTGGGTGACATGGCGACACGTGGCAAGATTGGTGACACGTGGCAAGATTACAATCCTTGCCATTGAGTTTTAATATATATATTGATTGATTGATTGTATTGAGAGATAAGTGAAGAAATATTAGTAAGTCATTATAGGGTATAATATGTAATCGGAAACATGATTAAAGAAATTAAAATTATGGAACTTTAATCGAAAATGAGGCTTAAATAGAAGGTGGAAGGGCTAAAATTAAAGAGAGAATAGGAAAAGGTTAGATTAAAGGAGAGAGATGAAGATGAAGAGATGAAGTGTGTATGAAAGATTAAGTATAAGTTTAATGAAAGAATTAAAAAAAAAATGGTGTAATAAAAAATTAATAGTGTAGGATGACATGTGGCACTATGGTTAGAGAAATGTAATAGAATGGATGAGGACATGTGTCTTTCTTAGTTTCTTGGTTATAGTTTTTAAATACTAAGTATAGATATAGATGTTATGTCAAATTACATAATATGAGTACTATTAATATATCATCAAAAAAGATTTTTTTTTTCCCCAACCAGAATAACATGAATAGTTAGTACTTTTTTTTTATTAAAAAAAAGGGTAGCTTTCATATTACGGATACTAGAATCTAATTAATTCTTCCGTCTCACATTAATTGTAGGAAAATTTGTTAAAAATAAGGCAACCTTTGTATGATTAACTCAAAATAAATCAACCTTTCAATTAACTCAAAATAAGTCGACTTTTATTAGATATCTTCTCAAAATAAGTCGTAACCTATTAAATTAAAAGGTGACCGGTTATTAAGGTATATTATGACACGTGTCATTATGTGGTTGGTCCGTTTTTAAAAAAAATATTAATTAAGGGCCTGTTCACATTTACTTAATTTCAGTTCAGTTCAGTTCAGTTCAGTTCCAATCAGTTCAGTTCAGTTCAGTTCCAATCAGTTCAGTTCAGCTCTTAATTTCCCTCTCTCATAAAATATTCATTTCAGCTTAGTTCAGTTCAGTTCCAATCAGTTCAGTTCAGTTCAGTTCAGCTCCAATCAGTTCAGTTCAGCTCAAATCAGTAAATGTGAACAGGCCCTAAGATTTATTTTTTTCATTAATCTAATTAACTATAAAATAAATAAATAAAGTTATAATAAACAGAAAAAAAAACTAAAAAAATTGAAAACTCCCAGCCACCACCCACTGCAAGCCACCTCCCCTTACCAGTGGTCGACGGCCGGCGACTTGGGAGGGTCGTCGTCAAGACCTCTTCGCCGGCGACCCTGTCCTTTCCTTTTCTCCATTCTCGTCCCTAAACCCAACCTCAAAAACCTTAAACCCAACCCACGAAACCACCATAGTCGACATCCAAAATTCGTTAAGGATGATTTCATGGGTTGGTTTTAGGGTTTTTAGGTTATGTTATTAGGTGGGGAAGGGGGAGGGGGTCGATTCAGGTGGGGGACGGGGAGCGTGGGCAGTTTTCGACAAGGGGGCCGCGGGGAAGGGGGAAATGTCGAGGTAGGAGGTTGGGAAGCGGGAATGGGAACCTGTTAAAGTAGGCCAGTAGGGTGTCGTGGGTGGGAGAACAGGGTCGCCGGCGCCGAGGGATAATTAGTCCGGACTGAAAAAAATGGACTGGACTTGACCTTGGACGGGACGAATTAATCAGTCCGATCTCCGAGTTGAGAAATTTATTTTTCCAATCTTCGATCCATTTTGGTCCAAAACCCTATTAAAATCGGTCTTGGATTGGATTGATTATTTGCTTAAAAATATGCATCGATCCTTAAATAATGGTTAAAATTATATCTACAACCCTTAAAATGTTTCACTTGTTCCCTTATGAATAGTGCTCACATGTGTGGGGTGCATGTGTGAGAAAGCTATGACTTTGTTTATTTATTTATTTTTTTTCCGTGAGTTGATTGTGACCCTTAGCTTCTATGAGCCTCGTGCGTCCCTCCCTCCTTTTTTTCAGCTTCCTGCTTTCCTCTTTGGTTCTCTCCTCTCTCAGCTTTCTCTATCTTGTAAGAGCTAATGCATGCGTTGCTAGCAAGAGCTTTGTCATCCTCTCAACTCAAAGTTTTTTTCTTTCTCAAAGTTTTAGAATTCAAAAAACCCTAATTTTGAAGAAATTAAGAGAAGATGCGGCCTCAGAGATATGAACTTAAATTTTAAATTTTTTTTTCAGAAAGATTTGATATTTAATGGATATGAACTTAATTGAGGAAAATCTGGGTTTAAATGGATCTGAGTAAAAAAAAAAAAAAACTGTTAGAAATTTGAGAATTCCCAGACTTGTATTTTGTCAATTTGTTTGTAATTTTGGATTTTGTATCAATTTTGGTGTAAATTTTGTTAATTTTATTGAATTTTGTTGGTTGATGTATGTGAGTTTGTGATTTCAGGTGGAGAAGGCTTATCCAAGGGATCTATGCAAGAAGCGAGAGGTTTGATAATTTCAGATATGCACAAAGCGGATCCACATTCTAGTGGCCTGGCAGCACTAATGTCCACGGTCTTTCATCAACATACCTATCATTTTTCAGTGAAACTGAAGACAGAAAGAAACAACTATGGTCAGGGAGGAATGAAGGTGAATGGGGTTGTTTTTGTCAAGTAGGATCCACTTTATGCTTGATGCTCGTAATTTGATTGCTTATTGTGTTAATTTTGCAACATGTAATGTGTTTTCGAGTTCGAATGTAATTAATTAATTGGCTTATTCTTAATTTTTGTTTTTGATTCTTTTGGGATTCTTTGGTTGATGGGGTTGGTTAAGGAGTGCAGTATTTTGTGCAGTGATTGATTTTCTGGACTTTGTGATAGAAATGTGGATTGTTGATGGTGGTTAGTTTTTAATTAGTGGGTTGATTTCTAAATTGTGCATAAAAAAATTCTTGATATATTTGGGGATGTTGGTATGTATAAATTTTGGGTTTATTTGCTTGGTTTTGGTTTATTTTTTAGTAGCTAATTGGTTTTTAGGATTTGGGTTTTGACTTGATTAGTGGGTGTTGTTAGATTTCTGAATTTCTTAAAAACGTTAGGTTACTTTTTTAGAGGGGTGGAGGGTTTGATGAGTAGCAGAATTTGTGTCTTATCATAAAATTCTCATTTGTTTTTATGTTGGTAGGAATTTGTGCATATTAATCTACATCTTGTTGTTGATTTTCTCTTTTTCTAGCCTTGCTACTTAAATGCATTATCATATACATGGATTATCCCATCTTCCCCATGCTGCCATTGCCTCCTCTCGACAATTGCCTCTCTGATATGTTAGTTTTTTGTACATTTTCTTTATTTTTAGGGTTTTGATTTGCTTTTTAATGAAATATTTTGTTGAACTTTCAGCAGGGGAAAACGATTTTCATTTAGTGATTGCCAGAAGATGTGAAATGAGAAAATTGATGCTTAGAGGGTCGATTTTGGTTCTCTTGTCTATCTTTCTGCTGTCCTTGAGTTTCTCTCTGCTGAGGTACCATTTCCTCACTCTTTTAATTTTTCGTTGAATTTTTTAGGATTTTAATTGAGTGCATATTTAGACTTCTGGTGATTTTTCTAGATTTGTTTTTTGAGTATCTAAAGCTTTGAATATTTTTATGAGAATTTGAAGTCAAATTTCTGGTTCTGTGTATGATTTTTGATTTTTAGGTCTTTTTTTTGAAGTGAAATTTGTATTTTCCTTAGTGTTGCTGCCGATCTATCAATGGATCTTGTATTTAATTTGTTTGTGTGTAATTTTGTTTATTTTGAGTGAATTTTTTGTGTGTATTTTATGTGTTTGTTTTGATGGTTTTGAGTTTTGTTTATTCTGAAATCCCCGTTGTGTTTTTTTTTTCTTTTATAGAATTTTACACGATTTTTTTGTAGAATTTGAGACTCTATAGATCCTTCATTTTTCTTTTTTTGGGTTTAAAGTTATAACCAATCATCATACTATACCTTGATTATTATTAGATCCACCATTACTTTTTTTGACAACTTAACCTCTCCTCTTTTTCTTCGTCTTCTTCTCACCCTCTTTTACTTTTTAATATTCTTCACCAACCAACTTAATATGTTAGTTGAATTCTTACAATGGAATCTTGTATTGATTTGTCTGCCCATTTACAGAATGATAAGAGGTTCACTCACTTGCATTGTTTGGATTTCTTGCTTTTGTGAATAAAGGCATTAGGCCTATATTATAGCTTTGTGCAAAATTTGTAATCATAAAATTTCTCCAAATATATTATCATTTAATACATCACTTATTCTTTTTCTTTATGAATGTTCAATTTCTTGGGCTTTGTGCAGGTGTGGCTGCAAATCCAATTGCTGCAAAGAATGTTGACTCATCAATTTGGTGCCTCCGAAGATCTTGGCAGAAAGAAGATTTTTCCTGCCCTTTTTGCTCTCAATTTAGAAAGCTTTCTTCCTGAGGTATTTTTCTTTGTTAAAGATATGAATTCTATACATAAATTACTTTCATTATTATATCAATGAGATGTGCGACAGCAATGGAAATGTATGTATAAGTGTTACAATCTTCGGTTATTCACAAACTAAAATGAATGATGAAGAGCTGCGGAACATGATCAGTAAAACCTTAACTTGTAGAGTAGACCAGAGGTATGTCGAACGTTAACCTTCTGTTTTGCTTAGTTTTAATGAACAACTTTGTATTATTTATAAACTCTAACGTCTTTTCAGTAAAAATTTTGGTGAAAAAATGGATCATTTTTTTTGCAAGGATGCTTTTACATTCAGGCCAATATGATTCTGAGGACGGCTTCTCAAAATTGGACTGTAAGCTTAAGGAAAAAGAGGTAAAACACCTGCTGATTTAGTGATATTCTCTAGCTGAACTCAAATGTATATATTATTTGGTACCTACTAGGGTTTTGGCTGTGAACTTATTCTTGATAAATTAAAAAAGGAAAGTATCTGATTTTTAATACGATAATTACTGCTTGATTCAATGGAGGCTGCCTACTATTGGCATCTTAAAATTGTCAATGGGGTTAAATAATGTAAGGAAATAGGTAAGCAAAAAGATCTTGACACCGAGACTGAAAAATGTCAAGAGATAGGGAAGTCTAAGAGTTTTGCTACTCTGCTGAATATTAAGGAATAAAGAAACGAGCACTCTTTATAATTTTGCCCAAGCAATTGAGTGAAATTAACTTATTGAACTAAATTGGGCTTGATTTGATCTTTTTGGGTCAAGGGCTTGCTCTTCCTACCTTGTTTTTCAAGGGTGTCGTCCGAGAATTTGTAACTCTTCTTTCTCTTAAGTTTTTGATGTAGTTCATAATTTGTCATTTGATCTGTTTCAATTTGATTTTGTTTGGGAAAATTTGGGATTAAGGTTTTGGGATCTTACAAACTTGGGTCAAATACGAATCTAGGAATTGAACTAAGTTGGGTTTGATTTGATCAGTTTTTAAACTTGAATATTGAAATTTGTTGTTTTTTTGGTTTGTTGAGAATTTGAGCTTCTGTTGGTTAATGTAATTTGGGAAGGGAATCTTGGGGTTTGCTGGAAATGGCTGTAAGGATGGTGGATTACAGAAAATAAATCTAGTGACTCAAAGAGAGAGTGTACATGTTGCTGGAGTTTGATTTGGATCCTTTTTTAATTACTATTCTTATATTTTCCCTTAATGGTAATTTAATTTCAAATAGATCTCCCTTTATTCCATTATACTTACCCTTCTTCTGGGTTTATTTCACTATTTAGGGGTTAGGGTAGGAAGCTCATATACTCACTCTTCTAGGGATTTTCATCTGATTCTTATGGAAAATACAGTACTGCTTTGATTACATCCCCTTTTACTGTTATATGAACCAACAATGAATATATTTATGTGTTCAATTTTTTTCCCTAAAGATTTTCTTGTTGAAGTACTGGGCTTCTTTTTACTTGTATTTGAGAGTGCATTTCTTTGATATTTTTCTCATATATCTAATGCAGATGCATAGTATACCCTAAATTAATCAATCTAATATTGTTTTGACAAGTAAAGCAAGCAACTCTATTTCTGTAGTTGTGTCACTGAAACTATAAGTATAATAGCTTGAACTTATTTTGTGTACATGTCCCCTCCCCAGCTCCCCCCTCCCCACAAGTTCTTAGTTGCATATTGTTGACATATACAAATACTTTCCTATTTACCGGACAATCATAAGCCAAGTATTGAAGTGCTCTGCCTTTTTATTTATGTGTTAGGTATCATGTTTGCTTGTAGGTGAAATAGTCACATTGATAAGCTTTCTTTTTCGAGTAGAATAGTGTTATTGATCACAAGATTACATACTTCCCATGTCTAATGAGCATGTGAAACCGTACCACTTGTGTTTACAGCTGATGATTACATACTTCCCATGGTTGCCTGAGCGTGTTGAAGATTATCTTTGATGGACCATTTGTGTTTATAGCTGATGATTTGATGTGTGCAATTGCAGAGTGTGTGCAACTGCAGAGATAATGGCGAAGAGCCCTTACGGAACCGTGTATAAGGCCACACTCGAGGATGGAAATCAAGTCGCGGTTAAGAGGCTTAGGGAGAAGCTTGCAAAGACTTTAAAAGAGTTTGAGATAGAGGTTGCTGCACTTTGAAGGATTTCGCCACCCGAATCATCTTCCCCTTAGGGCCTATTACTTGGGACCTAAAGGAGAGAAGATGTTGTTTAAGCTGCTGCTTTTGACTATATGTCTAAGGGTAATCTGTCTTACTTTCTTTATGGTAAGAAGCAAGTCTAATATCTATGATTCTTGTCTTCTTTTTTTGAAGTACTACGTATGTTATATGCCAGGTTATGTTTTATATGATTAAGTTGATAATATATATAGTAAATTTATAGTCTTAATACTTCATTGTGAACTTTACTTTTCATGCTGAAACTTAATTTTGGTGATCACTCTCCTGAGATTATGACCTTATACATATAATTTGGGATGTTTTATATGACTAAGGTGATGGTATATGTTGATCTTTAATTGTCTAATACTTCATTATGAACTTTACTTTTCATATTGAAACTTAATTTTGGTGATATACTTTCTTAATTCCTAAATTATGACCATATTCATATTATTTGGGATATTTTTTGCAGCTTGAGGACCAGAAACTTTGATCGATTGGCCAACGAGGATGATCATGATAGGAGTGTCGCGTGGACTGAACTATATTCATAGCCAAGAGAGCTTAGTTCATGGAAGTCTTACTTCTACTGATGTATACCTAGATGAGCAAAATAACCCCATAATATCATATTATAGGATACACAAGCTGATTACCGACTCTGCAAACACCATTGTGATTGCCACAACTGGTTCAGTAGGTTACTGTGCACCTGAGCTTCCTAAGACTAAGAAGGCAACCACAAAAACTGACATCTACAATCTAGGGGTGGTCATATTGGAGCTCTTGACAGGAAAGTCTCCTAATGAGTCAGTGGACTTTACAGATTTGCCGCAATGGGTTGCATCAACCGTCAAGGAAGAGTAGACTAATGAGGTTTTTGATTTGGAGCTGATGAGGGATGTTTCAACTACAGGGGATGAAATGCTTAACGCATTGAAATTAGCCTTACAATTGGTTGATCCTTCGCCTGATGCGAGGCTGGATTTTCAGTAGGTTCTTCAGCCGTTAGAGGAGATTAATCTGAAGCTCATTGTTGAAACTCCCGAGGAATCTGCAGAGGAAAGCCATCACTGATCTGAATTCTGGAAGTTGGATTTTTTGAACTATATAAATACTTGTGATATATTCCACTATAAATATTTGACCAGTTTTTTTATCTTGAATGTCAAAATTTGCTGTTTGGTTGGTTGGTTGAGCATTTGAGTTGTTTTATGTAATTTGGGAAGGGAATCTTGGGGTTTGCAGAAAATGACTGTAAGACTTGTGGATGAGTATAAATTTGGTGACTCAAAGAGAGTGTACACTGTACATGGAAAATACATAGTCAGAGGTCAAAGAAGCAATGGACAGGAGTTTGCCAGAAGAAATAAGGTGACTGTTGCTGCCCTTTACGTGTGATAATCAAAATGGGGTTAGATTGCAGCTATCAACTACATTTTATTTTTGTGTTTTGTAATCTCAGTTGGCATATCAATAATATAAGGTAAAATTTGTTTCAGTGATTGAAAGATTTCTGTACTAATTATGATGGCTTCATGGTTTATATTGCTGAGCTAATATCAGCCATTTGAAAAGGCTCTTTTATCAAAAGTTTAAAATGATTGTTTTATATAGTGAACTTCTCTAAATTAGCCAAATTAACTCATTTTTAGTTGAAACCTGATCCAAACGACTATTGGTTCTACATTTACTAACAATGTCCATTAAAAAGCATATATACTAGAAAAAAAGTCACGCTTCCGGCCTCACTCGCTAATGACACTATATTGTTTCGCGCGCAACGCGCGCGCGTGACATCCCTAGTTTCTTAAAAAGTTTAGAAAATGTTAGTTGTATGGGTTTTTTTGTACTGAACATACATGAAAAGATGTTAAAATATTTATTTTCATTTATTATTTTTATTTTCAAGTTTTCCATAGAATTATTAAAAATTTAGATTTTTTTATCTAAATTTTAAAATCGCTTTCAAGTTTTCCATAGAACTATTAAAAATTTAGATTTTTTTTTAACTAAATTTTAAAATCGCAGTTTGGTTTGAATTTGGTCCCTACTTATTCAGTTCAGTTCAGCTCCAATAAGTTAGGATCATTTCAATTCAATCAATCAGAACAAACCATTTATTGGTCCGATTTTCCATTTTCGATCTGAATCGGATCGTGGATTAATAAACAACCATACATGGGTACATTAGAGCTGATCATTGGGCGGGCCGGGCCGGGTCGAAGAAAAATTTTTATGCCCATTTCTCGGGCCGGGCCAAGCTTCGGGCGGAATTATTGTGCTAACCTTGATCACCTCTAGGCTACATATGTCATATGACCATACAAAAAAAATATTATTCTAAGCCTTAAAAAAACAAAAAAAAAACTTTGGGCCTCATGTGTGGCCTTGGGAGGCCACTTCTATCTACTATATATATATATGTATCACATCTCCCTAAGACCTTAACCTAGCCGTATTCTTCATTCTTCAAATCACTGAAAATATATTTTTTCTTCCATTCTTAAAGAATTATGTCTATCTTCCCTACCTTCATTGCAAATGAGTTACAAATGAATTGTCATTGCATAATTTTATTTCTTCCATTCTTGAAAATGATGTCTATCTTTCCATCCTTTATTGCAAATGAATTATCATTGCATAATTTTCTTTCTTCCATCATAAAAAATCATGTGATCTTTCCATCCTTCATTGCAAAAATCATGTTTATAGTACACACAATTTTCCCTTCTCAACACCTATTAAAACCCAACCCTCTCTTCATTACCCAACCCTCTCTTCATTTAATCATTTCCTACTGAAAATCTAGTTTTCTTTCACCATTCTATAATTTCTTCCAGAATCTTCTTGTTTTATTTTTCTCTCTCTTTTTTTTTTAAAAATTTGAGTTGAATCTCAAGAGACTTGTCAGACCTCACACAAAGAGAGAAAATGGAGCAACCAGAGCTTCAGTCACCTGAGAACGACGATTATGGCGAAGAAGAAGATGTCGCTGTTAACGATGGCGAGTTTCCCGATGCTGATGTTTCTGACACCGCTGAAATCGATACTACTGAAGATCCTAAACCCCAGGTTTTGATTTTAATTTTCTTTTTTTGATATTAATCCCCTTTTTTCTGCTATTTTTTGCCCTAATTTGTTGTTTCTTGAATTGAATAGAATATTGAAGATACGAAGAAGAGGCCGGCTTGAAGAGCTTGAGGATGAAGCTGGTGCGCTTCGTGAAATGCAGGCGAAGGTTGAGCAGGAGATCGATGCTGATGTTTCTGACACCGCTGAAATCGATGCTGCTGAAGATCCTAAATCCCAGGTTTTGATTTTAATTTTAATTTTCTTTTTTCAATGTTAATCCCCTTTTTTTCTGCTATTTTTTGCCCTAATTTGTTGTTTCTTGAATTGATTAGAAGCTTGAAGATACAAAGAAGAGGCTTGAAGAGCTTGAGGATGAAGCTGGTGCGCTTCGTGAAATGCAGGCGAAGGTTGAGCAGGAGATGGGAGTTTCTCAAGGTGATTGGTTTCGGATTGACTTATTTCTAATGTGTTGTGGTTTTTGCTTTCTTTAGTTTTGTAATCTATTTGATTAACTTGGTTATTGTTTGGTTATAATTTAGGGTTTTTGCTGATTTTTTGCTTATTGGATTTATGAGCAATCAATATTAGGTGTTACTCTTTAGTATTGTTTTGTTGGGAAAATGATGTTTATTTTTCATTAAACATAACCTAATTCAAAGGTTCTTTTTACTGTTTGGGCATGCAGTTTTTGTACAGTTTAATGAGAAAATATTTATATATTTTTTTATTGAATTTATTTGCTGATCTTGTATTCGTGTAAGGGAGGAATTTGAATTCAATTTAAGATTATGTATGATTGTTGTGACTTGTATGATTGTTGTGACTTAAGGGCTTTGGTTTTATAGGTAATGTCAAGTATGATTACTTTTATCTATTTTTTGGGTTGTATTAAATCAATGGAGTTTTATGCTGTTTTGTGATTTTCCCCTTTTTTGATGGATTTTTGTAATTAGGGTTTTGGGGGATTTGTTAATTTGATTTTGAGAATTACTGAATTAGTGAATTTGATTTTAGGGTTTTGTTCGGATGCGTGTATATAACGCTATTGTTAGATATTTATTCTGCTAATTGAGTAGCTTTTCATTCCCTTTTGTTTTGATTTTTAGGAATTAGGATGAACTTTTGGAATTTTATATGTATTGTGCTAATTATGGTTAGTGCTCACACTGTTATATGTTGATTGTTGTGGATGTTTGATGATTGTTGATTGGTATATATGGTTAGAGTTTGTTGAAGTTTGGTATAAGTTAGGAAGGTTTTAATTTGACCAGTTGCACTGTTTCCATGCAAGTTTTATCGGGTTCGATCCGTGTTTGGATTATTTTTGTAGTTTCATTTAAGAGCTGTTGGATTTTATTGTAATAGGAATCAGACTTGGGTATAGTATTGGTTAATTTTTGCACCTGGACAGCAGGAAGAAAATTGATTGCATTGCAATTATGTATTTTGGATGTAATCAATGTTTCTGATGATTTTCCTTACTTTGCCGGGTTTTGATTGCAGTGGCTGCTGGGACTAACAAAGCTGCATCCAGTGGCACATCTCTGAAGACTCGAAAGACTCGAAAGCTGGAGGATGAAACTGAGAATGTTGCTCGTGAGTGCCTTCTTTTGTACTTTTGATTGGTCTTAAATACATTTGATTTTGTGGGTGTTATGTTTTTTGGAACAATGAAATAAGTCCCATATATTCTATACCCCCTTCATCCTTGAATACTATGCCACATCACATTTGTTTCATTGTTTGATGTCATAGCTAAGTTTAGAACCGAAGAAAAAAACTTTGCTATTCTTCTCTATGTATGCTTAAGGGAAGTAATAAACTTTAGCTTAATACTTGTATAATAAGTCTTTGGTTTCCCGGGCAACAAGATCTCAAAGATTGAGTAGTCAGCTTGTGGTTGGTTTGTTGCTTTTTTTTTTTGGGATGACCTCAAGTTAAAAGTGAGTTCTCTCAAGGGATAAAGGAGTATCTATTTTTCATTGTTAATATATTGTTACTTTTTAAAGATCTCAATTTTTTCAAATGGGCAAAAAGGTATATATAAATATTTTTCATTAAAACATAACCTAATTCAAAGGTTCTTTTTACTGTTTGGGCATGCAGTTTAGTACAAATATTTATATATTTTTTTATTGAATTTATTTGCTCATCGTGTATTCGTGTAAGGGAGGAATTTGAATTCAATGTAAGATTATGTTTGGCTCAAAAAATACTCCGTAACAACTTGAACTGAATTTGTTTTCTTGGGAATTAGGGTCTATACTTCATTTTCCGCTGTTTTGGTTCTGTGCTATAAAAGGTGGAGGGAAAAGGAAAAAAAAGGATGTGGAGGAAGCTAAGGGAAAGGGAGGAAAAATGTTGCATTCTTTCTTGACTAAGGGAAATTCTTTCTATCATTGAGAAAAACTGATTTCAACATAAGACTTATTTTTCACTTCTTTACTAAACATATGAGGATAATGGGAAAAGTTAATTTTCTCTATTAGGATTTTCCTTAGATGCAGTCTGAGCTGAACATCCGTGGTTAACTAATAGCCTCCAAAAGCCTGGTAACCAGGAGATTGATGTGACGTAAGTATTGCATCTAATTACTTGCGGAAATTTGATAAATACTTTGTATGTATTATATATAGTTTTATGTTCCCTCTTGGCCTTTATCTTATCTGCACAATCTGTATAAACCACTTCTAGAGCTATAATTTGTATTTCCTCCACCCCTTTCCGATTTCCCCATATTCCTCTTTGGGGTGCCCCTTTGAGATTGCTTAATGCCGTATGATTTTCCTCCCACAAACTCAATAGTCCCCAGACTCCCCACTAACCCATGCGCAATTTTTCTTTGCCTAAGACTTAATAAAACGAATTTGTTCTATCAGAATCTAAAAGAAATGGAGTATTACATTATTAATATCTGTGATAAAGCTGTTAGCTATCACAAATATCTTGGGTATCTATGGACAGAACTGATCATAATACTCCCTTCTTTATCTCAAAACCCAAACAACAATACTCTCCTAGCAGTACTTACTATGGTTGATAAATTTGGTGTGGTTTTGGTGGGGCTAGAGAAGGGGAAGATAAATTTGCACTTTGAATTTTCTTTGGAATATGGCGTAATGCTTGAATCTCACAATCTTATTTACATGCTAAATAATTTATTCCATTGTCTGCTAAATTTTATAGCTCCTCAACCCTAGATCTACCATTTAATACCCCCTAGTTATTGCAAGTTTTGGAATTGAATTTGAGTTGCTTTAAGAAGCTTTATTTTGGCATCTGTAAAATTTAATTCTATACAAAGCTTTTGTAATACATGATTTCTATCTTCTTCTATATTGACATGTTGGTGATCCTTATTTATTTATTTATTTATTTTTATAAAGGAAATTGGCGAATGTTTTGAATCTTGTTTATTAATTAACTTTATTTTTCTATTTGAAGAATCTACCAGTGCTAACCCGACTCAAGCTGAAAAGGAGGAGGTTGATGCCCGTTCAATATATGTTGGCAATGTGAGGCAATTTCTATCTTCTTGGTATTCTTGTGCTCGTGCTATTGAAGATAATTTAAATTAAAAAATGTTGCTATGTGCATGCCTTGGATAGCTTTTCAAATATGTATGTAGTTCTCATTGTAAATAACTGCATTTAATGATAGATTGCGCTTAATCTCTCAAAGGTCTTTGAGATATGCATACAATAGATTGCTGCTGGGATTATCTTTCTGTCACTTTTAAGCATCACTACATTTTCACATTTTCATTTTTTGACTCCTCCATCTGCAAATGATAGTCACATCATTGTTTAAGGATATTTAGAATATATTGTCACATTTTGCAGAATAAAAATAGATTCTGGCTGGATTTCCTAACATATTTTCACGTCAGCTTTGTGATAGAAGCCCTAGAAGGTTAGGAAGAAATTTTAGGCATGAATATTTTGGTGAAATAGTAGTGGTTTATTTAAGGATTGGGACAATGTGACAAACATTTAAAACATGAAATATATAAATGATGTATGGGTGTTATTTTATGATACTATGACCAGTGAGTGTTATCGGAATTTTTGTTGTTTGATTTTGTTTTTTGGTTATTGATTCTTTGAGTTTAGTTTTTTTTTTTTTTTTTTTTTTTTTTTTTTTTTTAAATTTATCTTTTTTTGTTCAATTTCCAATGTAGGAAGAAATCGATCCAGCTGTCAGAGTTCAAGCTGCACCTCCTGCTGTAGTTGGGTTTGTGCCCCACAGACCTTGGATATGTACTTTGTGCAGGAGGTGTAAGGATGATAGGGATGTTCTTGAAATGCACATTCAGGTGCAATTCAATTGTTTTAATTGTTAGGCTTGTCTTTCTTTTCTGAAAATCCACACTTCTAATACCAGTGGGTTTTATTTTGGGCAGGATCGTCACCGTAATTGTTCTCTATGTCCTACAGTGAGTTGCTCGACAGTCTACCGTACTGGTGCTGCGCACATTTGCGTCAATGCTTATGTGTTATATCAAGGTGATTATATTAGGGTGGATGTCGGGGAAGAAGGGAATTGATTGTTTTGTGTTTGCTCCTGCTTCTGCTTCCCAGAGCTAGTGTTCGTATGAGGTCAGACTGTAGTAGGTTAGAAATAAGAAGTGCAATTCTTTGAGGAAAGAGTAAATATTTCCTCTTCTATAAACCTTTTCTTCATGCTCAAAACAGTACACAGCTATCAGTGCTTTATCTGTAGCAATGCCATATTACATCTTTGGAAAATTAGTGAAATGTAATATAGACATGTAGTAGTTTTGTACATCTATTGATCAAGTCCTCATCAATGTATTTGACTCTAACACAACGTATCGTGGAATGTCAAAAAAAAGTTGTACAGGTTTCTGAGATGTGGTTAGTGTGAAAGTAGTATTGTTATATGAGATGTGATCCGTGTAAATATAGTTTGAATCAATCAAGTTGGGTTTAGGTTAATTCATCACTATTCATCATTAATTTTTTAAAGGATTTAGGGTGTGCTTTGAATCTATTTGTATTATGGTCATTATTTTAACTAATTACATCCATAATTAGACCTGATGAAATACACACTGACTCAACTAAAAGTCTACAAAGTGTAAGAAATTTCAAGTGTAAGTGATCATGACCTAATAATAATATTTTTTTTTTTTTTTTTTTTGAAACGTCTAATTTATAACATACAAAATTAGTTGTAACTACTTGTAAGCATGCTCTCCGAGTCTATTCTTATTGAGCCACCTATAAAGCTCTAAATCAAGCTCTAAATCATCCCCTGTTTTCTTGTAAACATCATGCATTCTTTCCATCACATTCACACTTTTCCTTTGCTAAATTAATTAGCAAACGTTAGGGTACCTAACAGCTTAACAGATGTAAGTTCATTGATGAATATGATGCATTCGGTATGATCTCAAACATACTTAACATGGAACGGAAAGATCACTACGAAGTATAAAGTATAAAACATATAAGTTGACTATTGTTTATATTCTCAAAGTTCCGCTTACAGTGTTATATTAGAATGTATATCTCCAAGTAACATAGACAAAAACTAATAAACTAGAATATTAGATAAAAATAAGAAAATTAAAAAATTCAAAGCACTATGGGATATCAACAAGTTGAGAAAGATTAAAATTGTTAATGTGACCCTAGGTATAATAACGTGTCGAACATAATTCATTAATTGTATGTAAGTGCAACGTACATATAAACACGGAATATATTTAAAATTATGAGTTAACGCACAAAAAAACAATTAAAAGAGTGAGAACGCATCTTAAGATTTGGAAATTCCACAAGGCCGAAAGTCCAGAATAGGACTTAAACCATTTCTTTGGAAGAATAAGAATATTCCAACAAGTATCCTTGATTCTTCAGGGTGGGAAGCATAAATTCCATCAAAAGCAAGGAAAAATGCCCATTATTTAAGAAAATAAGATCTTATCATAATATGCTAATATTATGCTATTGATGAGTCAGAAACAACAGAATTAAATTCTCACCCTTTTTGCAACATTATTAGCATTGCTTGTCACTTCTTTAAGCATAGAATGGTCATGTAAATCCAAAATTTGGAATTCCACAATTATGTGAATATGACATGATAAGCTGTTGGCAGCTTGTTAGCAATAGAATAGTAGTTTAAAAGATAAATTTAGGATATTCTTTATTCGATTGTGTATATAGGAATATAATGCGTACCAAATATAATGACTCGTGCACCTGCCTTTCTTTAGGTATACACGAGTGTATAATAGAATTTGCAAACATCCTTCAATATAATCATCAAATTTGAAAGAAAGATTTTTTTTTTTTTTTTAAATAACCACCATGTAATTTAAATCGCCTTACAAGATTACCAAAATGTGATTCTCAGATTCTAACCCAAATGCTAATTAAGACAACCCACAGAACCAAAGGAAGCTGGCAAAATTGTAGCAACCAAGGAAGTAGCGAAGTCCTCAAATAAGCATTTATGTACAATTGCATTAATCTTCTACGCAATAGCTAATACTATATACTTACTATATAAACATATGTAATTTATATTCATATTCACCTTACCAAGTAGCTAAAGCCTACCAGTAACTGCATTGCCCTTTTCAATTGCTGAATCTCTGATCGTAGTCGTAGATCCTTAATTGGCTTCTACTATTGTTACTACTATTGCTGGTTCCTTCGTCGTTTTGTTGGCTTCCCTTTTTCTTTTTTATTTCTGCACACATATCTTCAACTAGAGGCTTCCAGAGACGAACACGAGCATTGATAAACCAATTCGAAACCTGTTATGGTCACATATAAACTATGTTATTACTGAAGTAACAATGAAAATGTAGAGCATGATATTTGCATCAGTTGTACGTTTTAGATGCGTGCTAAAATTTTGCACTCGAGATTACAAGAAGAATGTAATTATACCTGGCTTCTTGTTAATCCACTTTTGATAGCAAGCAAGTGCTTCTCTGCATCTTTAGGATACCTGAAAACCGACAGAATTCAGAATTTTTTTTCCTACTCAGAAAATTTTGCACCATATTAAAATCGAGATCAACAGATTTAAGTATAACTAAGCCAAATCATCATGGTTATGCATACGAAATGACTTATAACAGTTATAAGATCAGTTTCAAAGTAAAATTGTCAGACCAAAACATGCAGCATCTGTAGTTGAACTTCAGATATTGCCTTGGAAAAGATTAACATTAGCAAGATAGTCATGAAAATCGTAATGAACTAAAACAAACGGAAGGAGAAGTAAAGACATTATAACTTGAATTGATAGAGCATAACAAGTAGGTTTAATGCTTAGAACGAGAGCTCATTATCAGAACCCTTCACTGTTTGTTTCTTCCAATTTAGTTCACCAGGAAGGCACGACAAAAGAATACTACTTCTTGAAGGTGTGATTGAAACCAGAATAGTCAATTACTACTATAATAAACAAGAAACACTTTTTACTAGAAATTTGATCAGTAAGAACCTAATATGTTTTCTTCACAGGATTTTTTTGACATGGACCACTATGAATCTGGAATGGTGTTATTCTAACAACGAATAAGGTGATTTCAGAGGCATCAAAGTTTTCGGTTTTCCTTGCTATGCTCAGATGTTACAAAAAGGTAACCTTTGACACTTGAAATGGACTTTTCAACTCAAAATTTGAGATGCTTTAAGAGTAATAGTACACTTTGTTCACTAATCACTATAAAACTCATGTTTGTAGTGCCTTCAAAACTGCTAGTTATAAAAATTGATAAGCAGAATGATTACAGCATAATTTCAACCAGTCAGAGAAATGATGCAGAGTTGAGAAATAAATGAACTATTATCTAGTTGAATGTTGATACCTCCTAGAAAAGTTTCTAATTCTGTCACTGCTGAAAACAAACCACAGATAATGTGTAGTCAAGAGGAAAACAGGCAAATCTCAATTTATGTACATAAAGAAGTTAAAAAAACACTCACGGGTGAAGAAAGTTGTCGAACATCCATGCTCGTAATACTGAAACAGATCTCTCTGGCAAGCCTCTCTGAGGTCTCCAGAGTTGATCTTTTCTCTTCAATTGCTGGATCGCCCACTGCTTATGAATGAAAGATTTGTCAATGGTTATCCCACTTTCTCGAGCACTTCCATTATCCATTCCCATTGCTAGGATTTGATTGCTAATCCTCTCCCTCAGATTTTTGTAGAAGAATGAGATTGTTTGTAGGGCAAAACAAGAATGTAACTGAGGGTCCAGTTCAGTTGCAGCATGGAATGCAGATATTACCATGTGTATCTCATCTAAGCAGCGATTATACCGATCATCCACCTGCAAGGTACAAATGTGAAAAATTAGCCATGTTGGCCGAGCCAAGAAAGCAAAGATATGCATGAAGTTATGATTATATACGGGCAATGTTGACAGCCTACCATTTGTAACAGAGCTAACATCTGTGACCTCTTTGAACTTCCAGCTGGAACTTCAAATGAACCATCATTGTCATGGAACTCACTGGTATTCTTGAATGAAGCCCCCGGATCAAAGAAGTTGTTTGAAGAGAAAGGATGACTTGAACTCGAGTTCACTAAACTTTTATCACCGTTATAACTGGTCTTGTCTAAACTGCCAAGTGAGTAACTAGAGATTTCTGAGAGAATTTGCTGCATCACAGAAACATATCTCGAGCCAGATGTTACTGGTGGGAACTGAACAGGCCTATTTTTAGAAGTGCTACCAAGGGAGAGCTCCTTGCTGCGATGAGATTTGCGTTCTGAGCCTAACCTCGTTTGAGACTGAGAACTGTTAAAAACACCGGAGCAACTCAAGTCAGAAGGAAGAGACGGCTCACAAGTAGCAAGACTCAGAGAGAGCTCATTATGAGATGTAGAGGTTCCATAAGGATGACTTGTGCAAACATGTGCAGAACTTGGCAATACCCACTCATTATTTGCAACTTGACTTCCGTTGAATCGTATTGGTTCAAGTTCAGAAGTAGATGGTCTCCAGTTCATTTCTTGCTGCATCAGAAATCTGTTATGGTCCCATTTGTCATTTACATCACCAAACGAACCATCATAGCCACTGTTTAGAGTGGTAGGAATAGAGGAACTTGAGGCATAGGAGCAGCCACCTGAGAAAATTGCTCTTAGAGATTCGGATGGAACATCTTGTTGAAGTGAAACTATTGAATTGTTCGCGTCATTGTTGAGTCCATTTCTGCTGGCTATAATGTTGGGTAATGAACCAGAAGTAAAAGAGGTGTCTCCCAAGCAACGCTCTTCATAGTTAAAGTTACCTCGGTTTATTAATCCATCATAGCTGACAGTTTTATCAGCATGCATATCTTTAAAGGACTGCCCTTGCAAAGATGGAAGCAATGGAGGTCCAAGCATGCCATCATTCTGGGTGTGCAGTTGAAAGAAAGCAGCTCGAAAATGCGCCTCTGACAATGGTTGAGGCATTCCATCAAAGACTGTAGGGATACAGCTGGGAAGATCTAACTGCATATGTGGTTCACTCTCCATGATCTTCAACCAGATCCTTCAGATTATTGCAACAAACAAATTAGGCATTCACGTCACCCGATAGACAGCCTCATGGTTCACCACCCACATTTGGTAAACCTGTGTACTGTGCCGGTATCAGCTCAGATCAATCATAAATCATCTTCACATATATATATAGACTTGCACATTTCATAAATTTCCCTGAAAATAAGACCATTTCAAACACTGTCATGATAGTACAATTACGGCTTTATATGAGCCCTGAAGAAGGGAATTTGGAAAACACCACCACTAGCAGATAACAGCCATTGTAATTTCCTAGCCAGGAATTTTTAAGAATACGAAACATGAGTTCAATGTACATTGATTCAGCACCATATTAGACAACACATAAGATAGCACAACTATGTCTAAGAGCACGAGGTCTGTTGAATATGTATGCATTACAGAAATCAACATGTAGATTCACTAGTTGATTATGTATTCATTGCACAGGTATATATATAAATACGAGGGATTTCCCAAACAATAGCAGATTAGCTATGAGAGACAGCAATAGATAACTCCCAATTGTCATCGAAAATGAGAGCATTGACAATTCAGTCTTCTTGACATAATATGCTGGAGCAGGACACAAACAAGACTATGCTTGATTTAGTGGTAGTATCTCCAAGATGGTAGCACTACCACCATTTTGCACACAGCTAGTTTTGCAATTGGCAAATCAAGCCTTCAGAAGAACTTGTTCGCTATTACCATTTCCAAGTAAATTTCCTCCCTTTCCTAATAATGTACCTAATTTGACTAAAGAGGAACACTACCGTCTTTGAAAGAACTTCCACAACTCAGTCCATCAGAACTCCTTACATGACTAAACAAAGTTTGCAAAAACACCTCCAAGGTTAATTTAACCATAGTTGTACAAACAACAAAGACATCATTTATGGGGTGTTTGTACAATAAGTGCAAATGACAATAGAAGGTTAAGTTTAATATCCCATGTTTGTTCATTACGAAGGAAACGACGAGTAGGATTAAGATTAGAAGGGCCCCTATACCAATCAACCACAAAAGAATGGAACAAGCACTAAAGCTAGGGACTTCAAGTGTAAAGTCTAAAGCAATCAATTTCACAATCATCCTCCCCCTTTGACATAATCTATAAGGATAAGGGTAACCATAACACATAGTAGTAGCAATGCATTAGAAATCTTCAATATTTTCCTTTAATCTTTTTTCCTTTCACCTCTAGAGCATACTATCAAGCCAACAATCCAAAGACAAAAAACACAACACTTAAACTTCTTCTTACAGATTTGGCTTATCCACCATATCTAAATTGAAGTATATTGTAACACTAAAACATATAAGCACACTTCTAAACTCCATATCCACCCAAAATTTGCATCAATTGGACAGAAGATGTATGCAAACAACAACAACAACAACAACAACAACAACAAGAGCATTCGAATGTGCATAGATTCTAGTTAGTGAAATTTGATGGGTTCATATGAAACATTCATTCTAAAAAAAATTATATTACTCAAAACTTTCTAGTAAAATACAGTCATTCTAAGGTTTTTAAGCCTACAGTAAAACCTTCAAAAATTGAAGGCAACATAATTTCTTAGAATGAATTAAAATGCATATTTACACAGGATCAAGTCAATATACTAAATGTGCCACTAAAAGCAAGATAACAAGAAGAAAAAAAAACATCTGAAACAGAGAATTTTTAAAAGCAACAAGCATTTTAAGAAAGTTCAAGTTACAAATGTCATAAGATAAAAGTTTAGCTCATATTATATACAGGGTAAGTATTACTTAAAATAAAGTTGGCATCAAATCATGAACATTAAAGTAAAAGAAAATCATATACAAAAAGAAAGAACTAACCTTTCTTTATAGTTCTTCTTAAGAGCAATTAAAAAATCTCAACTTTTGCCACTCAAAAACTATGCCAAAAGTAAACAAAACAATGAAGAGGATCAAGAATATTCAAGCCACCAAATGACCCAAATGTAAGTAAGACTTGATTGATTTTACACCCAAATCTAAAAAACCTCAGAAATTGAAGTGAAGGATTTGAAATGAGTGTTGAGAGTTCCCTTTTATATTGGATAGAAAAATAATTATAGCCCTTCCCAAATGTGTTTCCTAAGGACTACCCAAAACAAGAAATCATTGGTTGCCTCTTTTCTCTCCAACAGTGCTACAATTATAATTCTAAAGGAAAGTGCCACTTGTGCAATAGTTCCCCCTTTGACAATAGTACAATACCCTCAACTCGAGGTCCAATTAGTCGGAGTTTAATAAGTTTCGGATTATTAGGTAGCTTAGCGCCCCATTTAAAATAAGAATGAAAGTACTCGTAGTTAATTGGGAAATGAAATAGGAAATGGGATTTCTTCCTTGGACAATACCCTGTGCTCGAATTTAGATTAGTCAGAGTTTAGTAAGCACTGCTATCTAACGGGTAGTTCTGCACCCGAATTAAAACTGAGGGAAGGGAATAGTAAAATGAAAAATGAAACAGGAAATGGGATGTTTTTTTTTCCACTTGACTTTGAAGAATCAAACAACTCAACTGAATTAAAAAGCAAAAATCCAAATAATTTTTTCACAGCTAGGTTGCACTGATACGGATACGGGGACAAAAACGGATACAGATACGAGTACGGGATACGGCAAAATCAAAATTTCAAAAAACGGGTACGGCTCGGATACGGCAAAAAAATATATATATAATCCATAAAAAGTTTTGTTTTAAAAAAAAATTAATCCATAGAGCACAACTTTAAAATTAGATTTTTCTTTTTTAGTAAACTTTTAAAATTATTAGACTTTAATTGAAAAGTACTCCATAATAAGCTATCTAACCAAAAAATAAATAAAATGCTATACTGTACACTAACCTCAGCACATAACTAAAAACTAGGCACTAAATATAAAATAAAAATAAAAGGAAAAGATAAACAATTGTACACAGTCAACAATCTCAACATAGAGTAAAACTAGGAGTACTAATAAAAAGAAAAGATAAAAAGGGCGGGGTCCACCACTCAACCATTATGTTTTACTGTAAAAATCGAGTTAGCCGTCAATGACCTTCCTTCTACTCACTTCTTTCTTCATTTTCCTCCATTAATGGACTTTGAAGCTTTAATTAAATCTAAAAAACTTTAGAAAATAGAAAATTATTTCGCCTATAAAAACACGAACTAGATCGCGAACCACCACAAACAAAACGCGCCGTCGTTCCGCGTTCCGTGTATCAATGCTCTGGTCGCCGCCTTGAATCAGATCCAACCGTTGGAGGAACAAAATCAGAGTTTGAAAGTTTTAGGATTATATATATATTTTTTTGCCATATCCGAGCCGTACCCGTTTTTCGAAATTTTGATTTTGCCATATCCCGTATCTGTATCCGTATCCGTTTTTGTCCCCGTATCGTATCAGTGCAACCTAGTTAAAGGGTAAATGGACCCATAATTCAGGATAAAGAAAAGAAGAACAACCACACACGTAACACAATTGCAAAAAACAACATCCATAAAATCAAAAATCAAAAAAATCAGAGAATTTGGAGAGAGAAATTACATAACTTGGTGCAGTTCCACTCATTTCTTTTGCAGGCTAAAGGGGGTCCCATTATTTTTTTTTTTTTTTTTTTTTTGGGGATTGATTTCTCTTTTTATCCTGATCATAAGTCTAGATTATCTGGGTCACTGCAATTATAATGATGATCAAAATTTATAGCTGGATTCTTTCACTTTCTGATCAAAGTTCTGTTCTTGGCAGAATTTAATTTTTTTTTTTTTGGGTTTGTGCATTTTAAAAAGGGGAAAAAGTAGGATACTTTATAGACCCATTTAGAGACAAAATCCTTGAGCTCATGTGATTGAGAAAGATGAGTAAAATTTTGGATTTTTGGGGGTTTCAGGAGGTTTTGAAATGTGGTACGAGGGTTTTAGGTATTGGGTTTTTGAGGGAAAGATGATGAAATAAAACAGAGTACCCTGTCTTTTGAATTTTTTGGATGTTTCCCTTTTTTTTTTTATTATTTTTTTTTTTTTTTATTTTTATTTTTATTATTATTAGGAGGATGTATCATCATTAGCATCTATGCGACTATACGTATTGCAGTTTTAACATTCAATCTTGGATACTCTGTATTTGAATCATACAGTTATACTTATAACAGACTAAGATTAATTAAAACGTAATTAGGTTGTGCTTTCTAGGGCATGACTTAATTCAGTTCCCTTCATTCAACTTGGTACATTTTTTCACTTAAATTCAATTTAAAAGAACATGGTCTTAATGTAGTTACCAATGACTCAATGGGTCTCGATCTAGCTGCAAAGACTTAAGGCTTGTGGTCCGACCATAAGCCATGAACTATATGATCATACAAAGTTACTATATACGAGATTACATACTCCAACTTATGTACTCGTCACATTGACACGTAATATAAGTTAATTTTGGGATTGATAGCCAAGTTTTGTTTACATTTATAAGTATAAGTTCTGATAAGTCCTTCTAAGTCTATTCGTGATTGGCCTTGTTGTCAATTTCTAGTTCTTGGTTGAGAAGGTAATATGAGAAAGAACAAATTAGACCTGTTCATCAATGTGTCCAAAAGGCTACACGTTGTAGATACATCCAACTATTTTAGTTGACAGCAAAGGGCGCGATAGAATAAGTTCGACTAGCCTGAGGGCCTGTTCATATTTACTGAACTGAGCTGAACTGAACTGAACTGAACTGATTGGAGCTGAACTGAACTGAACTGATTGGAACTGAACTGAACTGAACTGAATTGAGCTGAAATGAATATTTTATGTGAGAGGGAAATTAAGAGCTGAACTGAACTGATTGGAACTGAACTGAACTGAACTGAACTGAAATTAAGTAAATGTGAACAGGCCCTGAGATATTCATAAGAGGCCTAATAGAAAATAGGAAAATAGTATCCTAAATTTCGTATATATCATACGGGTATTTATAACCCGGAAATAAAAAAATAAATGATTGTAATTTTATTAGAGAAATTTCGTAATTTCAGCAAAGATTTAATTCTTGTGTGAACCAAAGTACCAAACAAACTTGTTAGTATGTTGCAAACCCAAGGATCTAGTTTTGGTATAGTTAAGAGGGAACTAAAATCGAAATAATGATGATGATGCAAGCACAAAATTTAAAAAGCAAATCTGATCAGGAGATCTATAGGCGAATTTATTTAGGGATGCTAATTAACTGGTTTCTACCTTTTTGTACTGCTTGAGTTGCCTTCTTGCCTTTCAGTTTTCTAGGCTGAATTGCAGTCAAAGCATCGACGAGCTAAACAAATGAGCCTATACTATGTGAATATATTGCAGTTGTATGCTAATTATATGCTACACTTTTTAAAAAATTAGCTTAAAACGTCACTAGTCGTGTTAGATATTCAGATCATTTATATTAAAACCTTTTCAGCCTATTCTATAGAGTGGAAACCCATATGAAATTTACTTAAGTCTAAATGGATTTATATACGAGTATTATTTCCACATCTTGAAGGCGAGGTGTTGATTGTTGCTTGGTGCCTTGGTACACAAAACAAAGAAAAGCTATCGTAAGTCTGTAAACTGTATAATCGTGAATTTGAGAATAAATACTTTATAAGTGGAGTTGAAGAGTTGATAAGAGACTATATTAGAATCAAGATTAGTAACGTCATGACATAATGAGAGGCAAATTGGTACGGAGTAAGTGGTATTCTCGATTGTTATCCCAACTACGTGAAAATATCATTCTTTTTTTTTTTTTTTTTTTCCTAACTCCTTTCTTTTAAAGATAATAGCATTTTTGAAAAGAATATAACTAATTAATAGAAAGGAAAAATCAATATAAATTGAAATGTTAAAACATTTAAAAAGGCAACTCACATTTTTTTTTTTTTTTTTTTTTTTGGCCTTTTTACATACAATTAACAACTTGCTCCTCTTCCTCCATCCCCTTCTTTTGTGTATTGCAATTTGCAACATTAAATTGCTTTGAGGCTCATTTTCAACCTAAAAGTTAAGAAGCAACACATGTATTCATATGTTGTTGGTACATACGAGTAGCATTAACTATTAAGTATTTCATAATTTGTACTCCCTCTGTCCCTTATTGTTTGCACCATTTGATCTAAAAAACTCTTACAAAAAGTGGGCTTCTAGTACAAAAAAAAAAGGGACTGAAGGATTATTGAATGAATGAATGGTCAAAATTTTTAAGATACTAATGGTTTATGATTATATACTCCGCATTATATAACACTTATGAAATACATCACCTAACTTCGGCCAAGAAGAGTACCAATGATGCAACTAATATAATGTAAAAATTATTTCCAATGATTTGACATAAAGTAGAGAGTAAAAATGTCTAATCGTTGCAAATAATATGAAACGGAGGTAGTAAAATATTATCACATTTTTACAAAGAGGGATAATAAATTTGTAAACCTTTCCATCAAAGTAGGATCGAAGTCCAAGCATCCAACTAGCTACTGTGTATAATCTTAGAACTGAACAAGTATTTGGGGTTCGTTACTGTGCCCCGACCCTTAAGTAAGGTTATCTGATATGTATGGATGCTTTATTGCCTGTTTCCATTGTAGACTGTAACAACATAGCGGACTTTCCACTGGGGCCAATCTGGGCCGGGGGCCCGTGTAAATATTTGACTTTACTTATAATAATGTTGTTGTATAGTGATTTATTTTGAGCGAGATATTAAAGATGTATACCGATCCCAATATTTCCAGCCAAAATCTGTCATTGTACGTTACAAAATTATACACACATCTTTATATTCGTTAAAGTTAGGGCCGGTTCATATTTACTTAATTTCAGTTCAGTTCATTTTAGTTCAGTTCCAATCAGTTCAGTTCAGTTCAGTTAAGTTCAGTTCAGCTCCAATCAGTTCAGTTCAGTTCAGCTCCTAATTTCCTTCTCTCATAAAATATTCATTTCAGCTCAATTCAGTTCAGTTCAGCTCCAATCAGTTCAGTTCAGTTCAGCTCAGTTCAGTAAATGTGAACAGGCCCTTAGTACCCATCAAATGTGGCTATGTACTCCTTAATATTATACGCTTGAACAATAATTTATATTCTCCTATTATATTAAATATTTTAATTAAAGCAGATTTATTACTCTTATTTGGTTGAAATTGCATAAATGAACAAAAATCATCAAATGAGAAAAAAAAATCACTATACAACGAGGGTTAGTCCATTCTAATCCAATGATGAGCAAAATCTATTTTTATGAAATACTTCCAAAAAAGGAGTTGCATAGGTGAATCCAGTTTACCAAGGAGGGTTAGTCCATACTAATGGGCCTTAAAAAAAATTTTAAAGGCCAAGCTTATATCATTCATGAGGTTTGAATAACATGACCCATTCTCGTCCAAAAAAAAAGTACCATGACCCAGGCCCAATTAAAGTATCTACATCTTAAGTTTCAACCATTGTAATCTCAGAAGTCACTGAGAGTCTGGCACGGTGATGAAGCCCTAAATTATGCAAATATCAAATTACACTTTTACCCTCCATTTGAATTTATATATATTTGTTTATTTTATTTTTTTTTAAAAAAAAAATCCCACATAGATATCATTAGAAGTAAAATCTAGTATAATATGGAGGGTATTAATAGTGCTTCCATAAGCCATCATTAATTAACTTTGAGATGTTGAAACACTGTAACAAGCAAGGGGAGGGGGCAGGGAGATGTTGAAACAATGTTAACAGCTAATTGTAAACCGGAGGGAGGGAGGGAGGGGGGTAAAGTGCAAAGGAAAGTGCAAGCTAAGAGATTTGTCAATGGACAACTTTTCCAAAAACTAGGGTTGTAGCTTTTGCATGCACAAACCTTTTCAAATAAGAAAGTAATAATATACTGTAATAAATACTCCCTCCGTCCCTAAATTACATTGCTCTTTGGAAATTTACACGGGAATTAAGGAGAGAAGAATAAGACAAATAACAATAATTAGATAATGCAATGGGAAGTACAAAGATAGATTAGTTATTACTCATGACAAGTCATCAATCCTTTGCAAAAAAAAAGGACCAATCACATGCTCCTAATTAAAATTTTTTAACCAATCATATTCATTGTAATTTGGCACAAGGGTTATGAGTGAGATTAGGTAAGGATGAGTGAGAAAACATTAAATATAAAACAGAAAAAGAGAGTTGATTTACTAAAAAAAACTTACCAAAAATAGAAAGGAGGAATGTAATTTTGGAATACCAAAAATAGAAAGGAGGAATGTAATTTAGGGACGGAGGGAGTACATCATTTCTACCTCAAAACACGGCTACAATTTTATGTAAGCAACTTAACTTCATGTTCCAGTCCAGAAAATAAAATTATGATTAGACAATTGTATTATTTACACCCTACTTTATCATAGAAAAATATGTCAGTTGAGTCAATAAATCATCTATATATGATATTTTTGAGTTGTAAGGACTAATTTATGTATTATTTACACCCTACTTTATTGTAATTACAAACAAAAATTAAAATAATAATAATAAAAAAAAAAAGGCCAGTTGAGTCATTATATCCATCTATATATGATTTTTTGAGTTATAAGGACTAATTTTGTTTAAGGTATTAGGACAATAAATATATAGAAATTTAAGTTTTTAATTCACCAACAACATCCTCAAAAAGAGAGGATTTACAATTTACACCAAGCTCATATAGGGTGGATCCTAAAAAAAATGAAATAAAAAAGACATATAGTGTGGATTCGACCTAATTAATTTCAAGTTTCTTTAAATGGTCCTACAAAAGTCTCAATTGTGCTTCAATAAATGGATCCATGAATTGTTTGAAAAAAAAGAAAGAAAAGAAAGAAAAGAAAGAAAAAGGAAGCAACAATTTGACAAGTGAAGAAAATAACAAAAATAAAGATTGATTCACATTGTCTTTTTCAATTTCCACTCATAAAATGCTGGAAATATATTATCCACAATAATTTATATCAGTTGACAATCACAATATAAATAATTTTGATGCATTTATTAATCAATTATCAAAGAAAAAAATGTAATAATTCACATGTTTCTCAAGGGTAGTTCACAAGTCTCCCAAGACTTTTTACATGCACGTACAAATCTTTGCTTCTAACTTCCTTTTTGTGGTAAGTTTTGACGTTCATAATACAACAAAGCAGGCCTAAAATATGGTTTCCATGGTTGACATATGCAAGGCTGCTTCACCAATATTAACAACTACTTCATTACTTTTTATTAAGTCCACTTTTTGAGAGGGAGAAAATAGACTTAATTGCAATAGCAAGGGGTTGTACACTTTTCTATTAAAAATAATGGGGTTGTATACAATTAAATAATTAAAGGGAGAAAAAAGTGATCGACTCGAAAAACGCTCTAATTTTGTCACCTTATTTCAATTTAACAATTTACTCTTTTTATTATATAATAATCATTAATGGTTTTATTTACATACTCCGTATTATTATATTAATAATATAATTATGATAAAAAGAATAAAATATTTGAAAATGTACATTGAAACTAATCCTAAAAATTTTAAGCTAAAATCCTAGAATATTTTGCATGTACACACACATACATATACATATACATACGTACATGCATATATATGATCCACACATGTATATTTATGAATGCTTAAAAAAATCAAAACGTTGTGATTATTAAAAATAAAAGCAAATATAAATTCAAATAACTTTATAGATATACTTTGTATACGCTTAAATTCAAAATCATCAACATTACAAAGTTTAATTCATGACAAGACAACGTACAATAGTGAACTTACTCACTCAATTAAAAAAATAAAAAAAAAATAAAAAAATAAAAAAAAATTAAAAAATGATTAAAATTAAAACCTTCTACTCTGTCAAAAATAGAAGAAATTCTACTCATATGAGTAATAATTTCAAATAAAAGCTAGCAATTTAAAATAAGTAAACTTGGGTAAAGTGAACACATCCTTATAAATTTCAAATGAAAGAGTATATATCGCTATGCAATTTCTAGTAATTTTTACCAGCACATACAAATAGGTTTAGTGAGCTACTCCAATTATTGATTGTGTGATTGTGTCCATTATCGTTTCCACTTCTTACTTTTAAGGATTATGAGTAATATAATATTACTAATAACGCAGTTTTTTCAATATAGTTCTATATATATTCTTTCACCTTACACAATCATTGTCTATATTAACATAGATCAATGTATATATTACTAAATAGTTTTCATAATTGTTTAATTTCCACTTCATCGAGTCCATTCAATTCTAACAAATACACGGGTATTTTAAACTGTTGGATATGCGCAAATTATAACAATTTCAATTCTATTGATCGAATATTTCAAAATAGAATACATTACATGACTATTATTGATTCTATGGTCGAGGTAATTAACTTAAATAATATAACATAATATCACTAATGTTATAGGTCATCAATTCGAGAAAGTAAACAAAAATGAAGAATTATATATTGCCCTAGCCCCATGCTACCCTATAAATACAAAGATTGAACCAACCAAGGATAAGAAATAGATCCAGTATTAAAGAAAGAAAAAAAAAAGGTACAGAAAATCTCCTTAGAAAATTTTGAGCTATGAAATTAATTGCTTCACATGCTCTAAGTTTGTTTCTGAAGTTTAAAGTTGCAGGAAACTACATTCTAATTGGTCGGATTTTATTGATAATAGAAGCAGCTGTGACATCAACTACACTACATACATATATTTCTGAGTATTGGTAATATTAATATATAAAAAACATAATAATGCTTATATACCAAAGTCGCCAACTCTTGCCTCGTTGTTTTTCATCAATATCATGATTCATGGATGACATATTATGTTTTCAGGACCACATTAGATTTTAAACATTATACAATTACTCTCTTCATTTTATAATAAACGATTTCAAATTTAGGTTTTGTGAATGTTATTATGTGAAATGTCATTAAGTTAACTTCAGTATATAGGCCCTGTTTATATTTACTGAACTGAACTGAGTGGAGCTGAACTGAACTGAACTAAACTGAATGAGAGAAGGAAATTAAGAGCTGAACTGAACTGAACTAATCGGAGCTGAACTAAACTGAACTGAACTGATTGGAGCTGCACTGAACTGAAATTAAGCTGAAGTAAACAGGTCCTTAACAATTTATAGATATCGATAGGGGTGTCAAAACTTACCCAACCCGAAAGGTATAACTGAAACCGAACTGTTTTGAACTAGTTGAACCCAAAAAGTTTTCATCCAAATCCGACCTGGAATCAACCCGAAGTTTTACCCAGAAATTTACGATCCAAACCCAACTTGGTATATATCGACTCATTATTTATCCAAAACCAATAAAACCCGACAATTCAAGACCTGGATTCGACCTAACCCGAAACGAAATCTACCCAAAACCATTTATATCCGAAAAATACTTCATTTTACTTGACCTTTTTTTTTACCCAATTCAAAACTACCTGCAACCATACTAACCTGACCCAAAACTTATGAGTTAATTAGTTAACGATTTTTTTTATTTTATTGGAGACCGTGGGATTTTGAATATAAAGTTTAGTTTATGGGGGTTATGTTTAATTGTTAGTAAAAGAGAGAAATTCTACTAATAATTAAAAATGGGGTTGATAAAAGTGAAAGATACGGAGTAATAAAATACTTGTATAGAAAATAGCTTTATAATGAATTTAAAATTACATATTTGATTTGAACTGATATCTAACCGAATTCGAAATGACCCGATTCAAAGTCTATAAAATCCATTTTGATCCAAATAAACCCAATTAAACCCAACTAAATAAACCCGTCATTACCTGACCCATCGTGGATCAACCCAAGCTCCATCTAGGTATCCGATATCGATTTGACACCTTTAGATATCAATAATGTAAATAATGTGCATTGACGTACAGGTTTATTTAGTCAAACTGTGTTATTTATTCTTTTATATATATTGCTTATGGCTTATGCTTATTAATGACATACTTGGTATTAATTGTTTATGGAACTATTTTTAATGATAATTAGAGTCTTATGAGTGTTATGACATGCACAAGTGCAAAACTCTATCCATCTAAAGCATTAACAATAAGAAAAGCGAGGGGATAATTGTCTTTTGCATTTATGCAAAGAATTAAAATTGACAAATGTATTTGGATATAATTAAGGGGTTAAAATCTTAAAAGTTTTAAAGTATGAAGAGATGATGAAGACTAATGATAGATATTGATATATATTTGAAGGAATTATGTCTTCGATAAGTGCAATTACTAGATATATCAAGGATCACTATTATGGAGATAATAAGTTCATTCTATAGGGTCGTCAATATCTGGTGCTAGATATGATAATTGATCTTTGGGTTAGTTAAATAGCCCAAAACCTTCTAGAATGGATCCTATGAGGTCACACAACAAGGGTATTGGGTTAAACAAGTAAGAGGCCCATTAATGGGCCTCATGAGATTATGACATACCATGTAGAGTGTTGGGCTAGAGTAGTGTGTTTAGGATAAGGGTTTTGGGCTTTTGACATGGGCTCTTATTTAGAGATGTGATATATAAATAAGATCCATGCCTAGGGTTGCAAGTAAGAAGTAACAATCAACATACGGTAGATTGTGAAAGAAGCAACCAAGTCCCAAAAACCCTAAACACTCTCCTTACTCACGGCTCTCCCCTCTCCCCTTCACGTTCGTACGTGCGGTGCCCCTTATGGTGGCTCGTGGTGTTCGTCGTGGTTGTTCGTGGTTAGCTCGTGTCTCTCTTCTCCGTTGAAGGTTGATTGAAGCGTTCAGTCACGACTAACTAGCATTAGTGGAGGTTTAACTTGTGCCCGTGGACCAAGTAGAGGAATCACGCTTGGGGTTCTTTATCTCCCATTGTTCTTGCTCGATCGCACGTGGAATCACGCTTCAAAGGTACAATTATGTGTTCTTTATGTGTTATGCAAAGATCCTTGGTTTAGGTGCTTTATGAATATGATTCATGATTATTTCCGCTACGTAGTACCTATAAACCCCTACAATATTCAAAAAGTATATTATACTATTTGACACATATGGCATGGCCTTGTCTATCAATTAGCAAAGAATGAAATAGTTAAAACTCTGTAGACAACTAACAATAAATTAAGTGATTTTATGTTAATTTTTTTAATGACAAAAATGAAACAAAATATTGCAGAGTCAAGTTCTAAGGAATGGTGGATGCTTAGGGTGTTATAGGCGCATAATAAATAACCCTAGGAGACAAACAAGTAAGGTAGTTCAGTTTACAACAAATTAAATTGAAACTAAGAATGATATGATATGTAACTGATGACTTATTTAATTTGTTCGATTTTGATTCTATTTATATAAACAATTTGAGATGGAGATTATATTCGCTACAATAATATTCTTGAGAAACAATCCATTTTAGTCATAATAGCAGTCCTTTGGTCAGTTTGATTGGAGTTTAGTGTATTTCATTTTTTCAAAGCAGTTATTTTGGGTTAATAAGGTTAGATATTACTATGTCTATGTGGTCCACCAAACACCAACATAAATCGATTATAGAATCACGTAAAATCTAAAAAATGAAAACAACAATTAATTAATCCTGTCTATGTACTATGTGTCAAATTAACAATATTATTTAGACTATATGTTTTCATTCAAAAGTACACAAACATTTATAGTAATTAGTAAGTCATCAGCAACTACTTACAACTTTACATGGTGTTGCTTATTTCATATCTCTAGGGTGTTCTTAATCACGTGAATTTATGTTCACAATTACTAATCAATTCGTATTTTGTCCTTTAATGCTTAATTATATTTAGAATATTGAATTAAAATTTGATTGGTCACATTTTTGGAGACCAAAAATATTGTACAGTGACATAAACGTACAAACTCTTTCACATAGAGCATCAAATTTTGCAATTAAGCTGCAAAATCTGCTATTATTCTCCAAGTTTGTGTATGAGTGTATGACCAATCCAAGTATCTAACCACCAATATTCGGACCAATGCGAACAAATTGCGTTTACCGATAAATATGATTGTGTTTTTTGCTTCATACCGAAGATCTGTCAGTACAAAATTTGTTCATTTTTTAATCAAAGAAGGCTACAAATTAAAAACAATAATACTCGTAATAGAACAAGAATATAGAAATATACGTATCTGTAAATCTGAAATTGTCATACTTCGTTTAGCATGATTATGAAACATGACTAAAAATTTGCTAATTGAACTAAGAAATTTATGATTGTATGACATATCTAAGTTTAGATTCATTTAGGGCGATTTTCTGAGTAAGACACGTATATATTATGTGTGGTCTCACAACCTCATTAAATAAAACAGATGTATCTGCAGTGGGTAAAGTTAACAACGAACCTCACATGTCACACATATCTGTTCGATAGTAAGTTAACACTTTTTGTTTACTACTCCCTCCGTTTTTTTATATGCATCACTTTGACTATTGCACTATTCACATACCATGGTTGACTTAATTTTTTCACCTCTAAAAAATAAATAAATGTTATTATATAATATATCATTAGATTTGTCATAATGTCTAGTTTCATAATATAATTTGATTACAATTTTTACTAATGCACAATTAAAGATATTAATGGTCAAAGTAACGTCTCAACAAATATGCCGATCAAACTGATGCATATGAAAAAAACAGAGGGGGTATGTTCTATCATAAATGTAAGAGGAAACGAGAATTCAAACCCAAAATTAGACCCAAGAAATCGTGGGAGTTACCAATTCACCAAGTAAGCATTATACATTGAAAAATATAAAATTAGAAATTGACACTTATTCCCACCGATATAGTAAAATGAGAAAAATAAAGAGTGACATTTACAAGTTATTAAATTATTTTAGTCTTTATTTTAGGGATATAATAAGAGGAGTAATCTATCTAATAAAATTCCCTATATATGTTTTTTTTTTCATCTACATACTTTGAGTTTAACATCCTAATTATATGTAATTGCATTGTCACGGAGTAGTATTATTATAAAAAGTTAAAATATGAAACCAAACGCTAGAAATCCCAAATGAAGGTTTTTCTTATGTAGAAATCACCAACATTAATAAAAATAGAAATTATGTGAATAATATAAAGACTATAGACATATACATATATATACAAAATGTGTAACTAAATATGTTTCAAAAAAAAAAAAAAAAAATGTGTAACTTAATATGTTTCAACAAAAAAAAAAGAAACAAAAAATGTGTAACTTAATAGAAAGCTTGCATTTAAGGAACCTCAGGCCGTTATTGAATCAACTAATGAAGGTAGTATCAAGTAATCTAACCGTACAAAAATCATAGAATATGTCAATGCAAAAGTACAAGAAATAATTAACTCCAACTAACTAATTACTTTTCTTTTCAACAAGAAAAAAAAATTAATAGATCATTGACTAGAATAATCTCCAAATCCTTGCTTAATCAAATACATGATTAAAAAATTAATTATAACAATAATAATTATATTAATATTAATAATTAATTATGAAGAGGGTAGCCTCAATTTTTGAGAAACTATCCATTCATTCCAATAAAATTTAATTTTTTTCCTTGAAAAAAAAAAAAAAAAAACCCAAATAATTATTCATGATTATTACCTTGCAAATCAGACATAGCAATAACCCCAAGTTTTTGAAGATTAAGCTTAACAACAGTATCAACAAACATCTTGGTATCTTCAGCAGTATTACCTTCTGGAATATCAACAATATACGATTCCAAAACAATTGTATAAACTTTCTTATCATCTTCAACAAACTCATTCACTGAGGTAACAGATTTGTAGTTACGAAGGCGGTGTTGTCCACCCACGACACGAAAGCTAAGCACGCGGTGTTGATCATCCAGAAGCTCGAGGCGTTCGGTGCTGGTGGAAGCGGGAAGGCCGGAAACGACGCTAACTTCACGTACACTACCAACGGAGGAGCCGTCACCCGAGGTCAAACGGCAGCTTTTGATGAAGTGCTTGTATCGTTCGGGGTTGTCGAAACGACGGACATAGGGCCAGATGATGTCGGCGGGGGCGTCGATGCGTTGAGTGATGAGGGAGGTGGTGGTGTTGGGGGGTGTAGGGTGGAAGGTGTGGTAGGTTTGGATGAGGGGTTGAAGGGTGGTGTATTCTTGTTGGGTTAGCCCTTGGGGTGGTGAGGGTGGTGCTTGGGTGCTCATGAGAAAGAGTGGGTGAGAGCACACGTGGGGTTGGAGGAGGGAAGAAATTGAAAGGGAGAAAAAAAATGTTGGGAGTTTGAAAAATGGAAGAAGTTGTGAGTTTTTAAAAAGGGTTTTTATGTTGTTTGGATTGAATGGTTCTTAATATGTTTGACTTATATAAGTCTACATCTTGAATTGGTTGCTACTTGTAAAGTTGTTATCTTACAACAAAGACAAAGAGTCTTATATATATTGGAGTATTTTATTATATATCGGAAAACGGTTTGTAAACTGGTTGATACAATTCGGTGTATATGCAGTGTGATTTTAATTAATCGATAGGCTAACTCATTCTTATGTTTTTGGCTGATAATTGAATATAATTATATGAGTCAATGTACATAATATGATGTACATTATTGACTGTAATTATGATTTACATTCTAAGAATGATGTACATTATTGGCTGTGTGTAATCATGATTTACACTCAAAGAATGATGTACATTATTATGTATAATAATGTACATCCATCATTATTGGTTGTAATAAAACAAAAGTAAAAAAAGGTCGTTAAAAATAAAGATTATTTATTCGCGCATCTCACAATTAATGTTGTTGATTTGTTAAGAGATTATGTATGTCAATAATTTTGTAATTGTTTTAGGAGTTAACAATATTTTTTTATTAAGACGATTGCTGATCGAATTTGCAATGTAAACTTGCAACTAATTATAATTAATAGAGGTAGTATCAAAGTCATTTAAATAATCTAAAATTATGTGCCGCGCTTAAAGTGTAACACTTAAATAAAAATGGAGAAAGTAATTACAGAGTAATATTTTCGCAATCCATACTATATAAAGAAGCACTCATACCGTGATGCGCAAATGTAATTTTAAAAATGGAAAATATTAAAAGCAAAGCTGCATATAAAAAGATTAAAAGTTTAGAAGAACAACAATGAAAAACTAGCTTACTTACATCGATCAACTCATATTTTTGTCATAAACTCCCAAACATATACCTAAAGGCTGAATAGGTCATTACCCTTTAATTTATTTATTTTTTCATACTATTTAGTTTGATTTTATAATTTCTGTCAAAAAAAAAAAAATCGATTTTATAACACAATGTGAATACTTAATGGTCAACAATCTCTACATGAATCGAATTTTATTACATACAAAAGACAAATATAATGCTTGAACGCTAAATTAAATATAGAAGTAATTCTAATTAGGGTTCATTTTGGGCTTAATTAATATGCCTATTAGTAGGAGCCTAAGAGTTTAGACCATATTAATATTCTAATATGGCTAAATTAGGAATATATGGCTTGATTAGTGAGCTTATAGTGGACCACATCGTTACCAATGAGGAAAGTGTCAATCCAGCTTGATAATGATGAATTATCATTCATAATTAAATATTAGTATCTTCGTCATTCTTAATCTAAGCCACAAGAAAAGGCTTTTATTAATGTTTGCTTGTTCTATGGGCCTTAATTCTATTTTAAAATTTATAAATCATAATCAAAAGTACGTGACGCTTTGCTAAAATGCTAATTACTGGTTGTTTTAATTAGGTCAAAGTAAAAGTAACTAGCTCTTTACATGATTCAAAAGATGATAAGAATATACTAACTTAGATCCTACTAGAAGTAGTAGCCTGGATTGAATTGTTCTGAATGACATCAAATAAACTAGTTTTGTTCACAGTTATTAATGATATTCGTATAGACGTCATTTATACTCGATCTGTTTTACTTTAAGATCCTCGATAAAATCTGTCACTTTTTCTTTCTTTATATATATATATATATAATACAGTAATAGACTAATAGTAATGCTTTTTTTTTTTTTTTTTTTTTTTTTTTTTTGACAACAAGGTAAGTAATTGCTTAAGTATGAATACAATGGTTAGTTTAAGGACTTTGCAAGCTAGCAATTTGGTTTTTATTTTTTGTTTTTGTTTTTGTTTTTGTTTGTGACAACAAAGTAAGTAATTTCTTTAGCATTGGAACCATCTCTCCTCTTCTTCCAATGTAGGACATTTACAGTTGAGCTACAATGGGTTTCAACAGCTATAAACTTAGCATTGGAAAGGCAAAATAATAATCAACTTGTAATTTGGTGACTCAACAAAACTACAAGCTTTATAAAGAAAAAAAATTAAAATATTTCATGCAAGCTAAAACTATTGTATTTTAAACCCAAAAATAGGAGTATGGTTTTAAAATATTGTAATAACTTGTAAATTGATGCGACAAGACATGCAAACAAGCTACACTACTAGCAAAATTCTAATTACATTAAAAATAATATAAATTAAAAATTAAAAAAAAAAAAAAAAAAAAGTGATTTGAGTATTGCATACAAACTACAAAGGTGTTATTGCATGCCTACCATATCATTGGAAGACTTTTGTAGCTTAAAAGCATTGGAGATCTAATGTGATAAGCCAAGCCGCCATATACCTTAGCTCGTAGCTTGCTTTGCCATTAAGGATGACCTAAGATTATTTGTAAAGTAGTTGGTTCCATTATAAGTCATATTATGGAGTCATGTTACGTTATTTTGGAAGCTAATAAAACCGTTCATCAATGCAATTGGTTCTAACTTCATGACTCTAATACTCGAGTATATATGGAGTATAATATATGCTATAAATTCGCATGCTAATTAAAATAAGAATCGAACATTGTAGTAGCATATGCTTTTACATTTGGTCATGTCTTAAGATTAAAATATGAAAAAACACAAGCTTCTAGGCTCTTAGTCTTAGCTCACTAACCGTTGAATTGAAGCAATTAGTGAGATCAGATCATATATTATGGCCCAATCGTATGGATAGCTTTGAGAATTGTTGACTATCTTAACGTAAAGCCATAAAGGTCCTCTTTTTTTTTTTTTTATCTAAAAAATATAATCTAGTAAATCTTCCTCTCTAAATGGTACGAAGGATAAGTATATTTATAGACTTGTATAATTTTTGAAAGGAATCATCGAATTATTATGCACTTCAGAGAAAAGTTTCTTACGGAGTAATTTTTTTTGGAAAGCTTGAAAATGTTAATGACCTTTGTATTACAGGGAAAACATATATAAAAAAAAAAAAACAAATATTCATCTGATTACCCTATCTCGGGAGGGGAAAAAAAAATCAAAATCCAAATTACAAGAAATGAAAGAAATTCCTAGTCCCAAAATCTACAATTGGGAAGAATTGATTGTGTACCTTAAAATTATAAGTTGAATTTTAAATCAACTACAGTTACTACACCGAGCCCTAAATATGTATTATTGATAAATACTGTTTGTTCTAGAACAAAAATGACAACCAAAAAAATACTCAAGTTGCATCACTAAAAAGTAAAGACCAAAAATATAAATATTGTGGCATAATACGGGAAGAGAAAGCTCCTATATAATGAAAAGGAAAAGGGTGAAAAGGAGCTGCATGCTAGCTGCAAAGTTACGTAGATCTTGTGAAAATCTTAACAAACTTAACTTTATTTTAGTTATTTCCCCCATACCTCCCCACCACACTTTGTCGTTCGCCCCTTCCTTGCTTATTAGTATGACTATAATGTGATGTACATGTATACTACTCAATTATTCAAGTTTATATGATATATGCGATTATTGGACTAAGGTTGACGAGTAGTTTTTTTGTGTTTACAAAAAGAAGTAAAAAAAAATAAAAAAATAAAAAATAAAAAAATCTTCTTAAAGAGGTGACATGATGACATCTAAAAACACTTTTCAAAACTTATGTTAGCCGCTTCTTTGTGATTGTATGATATAGAAACTATATATTTTACGGTTTTACCTATGTTGGTCACTTGGACATTAACTCATTTTATTTATGTATAGTTACATACAATATAATTCTGTGGTCAACACAATCAAGCTAATAAGTCAAGCAAAACTAGGAAGGATATATATAATCAAGCTAATAAAAAATCAAATCTTATTGTCCTTATGAAACCAATCCCATGACATATATATCATAATCATATTATGTCTAATGTTACCCTAACTAAGTTAAAAGCTACCCGAATTTGATAAGAAAAAAATAAAAAAGAAAAAAAAACTACCCTAAATTTGTATGATGTATGCTAACAATGGTGTACTCAAAAGGTTTTGGTCCTAACTTCTCAAACCCTTATATGAAAGTTGTAGCAAGAAACTAAGGTTGTTCGGGCTTGCAATTAAAGGTAATTCGGATGCCTATGTTACGTTTGGTAAGGTTGACTCTATTCCAAACTTAAGTCATGCTAAATTATAGTATTCATATAAGGATCTTGCTAACGAGCGCTCCGGGGCGTTAGTTAAGGAATAATTTTATTGGTTGAAAGAGTATTTAGTTAGGAATGTATGACAAAATCACGCGTCGTTTGGTATACATAATGTTAGTTTTACACTAATATTTCCACTTTTAATTCTCTTATCAAACGCTCCGAGGACACTCATTAGCTTTTCCCTTCTGCTTTTATTGGGATTGATTTTGAATCAGATTAGTTGGGTCAGTTATTGACACCACCATTTGCGATGTGTTGCAGGCTCCTTGTTAGTTGTTATGCCTTGGGATGCGCTAGGAATGCAGACCAGAAAGAAGATATGGATTATGGACTTATGGTGCTGCTAGTAGATTATCAATTTATCATTATTGGGCTTTGAAAAGCTGAGTAAAGTCTTGGGCTAAGCTAGATGATCTAAAGCTTCTGGGCTTTTGTAGGGTGGAAAAATGCTTCGGGTCTGCTACGGAATACATTAATATGATTCCAGCTTTTCATTTGGGTAGATTTATGTCGGGGGCGCAAGAAAAAATTTGGCCGGAGGAAATATGGGCTACGTGGGCCTTCTGCTCAACATAGGCGAAGATATCAAAATATATATATATTTTTTTTGAATAGCAAAAATATTTCATTAATTAAAACTCATACGACATCTACAATAGAGATTCGATGTTAACAAACACATAAGATATTGAATCAAATAGAATTTTCCTTCATAAAAACTACGATCGTCGAGTAGATCTTGCACTGCGGAGCATCTCCCGCTTATATCGCTGAAAATTACAGCCTTGTTGTAGAGACAATCTAACGATCCTTTGTAGCCGTGAGGATGTTTTCCTTCTGATTCATCTGTCCGTATTCGAAAACTTGATAACTTTTTCACCAACGAAATAATTTCACGACAATCCATTAGATCTGCTACCATGGATTCAAACCTAAGAAATTTCTCCCTCGAAAAGAGGAGATAAACCTTGTCTTTCGAAGGAGGTCGAAAAATCCTTGTCTTTCGAAGGAGATCGGAAACCCTTTCTTTCGAGGGAGAAAAGTTCCTCCCAAAAGGAGGAAGCATTATTAAAAACCTAAAAAAAACAATAAAGAAACAAGGATTGAGGCTTTCCACCGATTAAAATCGATGGAAGCCCCTTCAAAATTCAACAATGGAGGCTAGGGTTTGGAGAGAGAAAGGAGGAGAGAGAGGAGAGAGAATTTATAGTTCAACGTATTATTTCAAGATATCAAAATATACTGTACATTTTCTTTTGGAAAATTTATAAATTACCACCTAAAAAGGAATCTGTTTTGAAATTACCACCCGTTAAAAATTTTATTTTAAATTATCATCCCATAATTTAAAAAATATTCAGATTACCACCTTTTTAGAAAATCCGGTAGAATTTTGTTTGAGGGTCCCACCCAATTGCTAGTAATGACTACTTTGATTCTTTTTACTGTCACCCTCCCCGATTTTTTTTTGTTTAAAAAGTTTCAAACTTCAATTTACAATTTGTTCCCCAATTTCAACCAAATTTTCTCAAATTTCGCCTGTTAGTGTTTGAAGAATTTATCCTCACAAGTGCAGACACTCAATTCGCAACCAAAGTATGAATCCAAATGTTTAATTTAGGGTTTTTCGCCAACAAAATTGGGGTAAATGGTTATATTTAGGAATTAGAGTTCTTGGGGCAATAGAACTGGGCGTATTTATAGTTAGGGTTCTTGGGACAATTGAATTGGGCAAGTACAATACATCATTCAATTTGCAGGTAAAACAAAAGTTAGAGTTTTGATTTAACACTTTAGGGATAGTTGCAAATTTGACTAAAATTAAAGGAAGAAAGAGGGAAAAGATTGATGATGTTTGAACAAATTAATTGAAGGAATTGATGAGGGAAGTTCTTTTTTGAGTTTAATTTAATACAACAGTGAGAGGGTTAGATCGAGGGGAAGGAAGAAAAATAAGGAGGGAAGTTGATTAGGTGGGGCCTTCAAACGAAAATTCCACCGGATATTCTAAAAAGGTAATAATCTGAATATTTTTTTAATTTAAGGGTGGTAATTTAAAATAAAAATTTTAGCGGGTGGTAATTTCAAAACAGGTCCTTTTTTGGGTGGTAATTTACAAATTAACCTTTTTTTTTTCCTCATAATCTTAGGATTTATTTTCTTCACCTTAAATAAGGTATCTGGTCAAAATAACTATTATTCCTTTTGTGGAGGATCTGATTTGAATGGAGGATTGTCCACAGGAAGTGTTATCGTCGTAATATCAGGCAAAGTTTTAAAATAATCCGCCTTTGTTCGTTTGTAAAAAAAGATATAATATCTAGACAAAACATTTTAAGATTTGATCTGGTCTAGTCGGAAAGTTTCTGCTCTGATCTAAATCAATCTTATTCTTCTTGTCATTGTTTAATAAGTTTATTTATGTGTCATTCATAATTCTTCTTGTCATTGTTTAATAAGTTTCTGCTTTGATCTGGTCTAGTCTGAAAGTTTATTTATTTGTGTGGTCTAACTCTGATTGCTCTTGTCTAAATTTGTCTGATGTGAACAAAAATTTAAACTAAGTTAATAAAATAAGTTGAAGAGAACAAGTCCTTTAGTGTAAGTGTCCTATCAAATAAAGAGATTTACAAAGCATTTAAAGGGGTGGTTAAACGACATCCATATTTTAGCAAGTAATGTCCACATTTTAAAGTTGAATGGATGAACATATCCTCACGTGTATTTCATGCTTTTCAACCCTAACTCTATCTAAAATTCTCACCTCCCAACAAACCACCACTGGTTGAGAGTAAGGTTATTGTTAGAGTTAAAGTCGTAATTTTTTAATTTTTGGGTGGAGGCCAAAAGCCTAGGATTTTTTAATATCCCAAAAGGTTTCCTATTTTTGCGGTTAGTGTTTTTACCACAATACTATATTGTTGGAAAACTCTACGAGTATACTTTTTAATCGGATTAGAATCATGTCAAAACCATTTCTAGATCTTAAGATATAATCGAGATATTGCAAAGGTTTTGGTTTTGGACTGACTTTAGTATTTTGATCATATTTCCTTCGTTTAATTTAATCAAAATTATCATATATCATTGGAATGATAATTTCGAGGGATATCCATCCATGTAACATTTGCATAAATTCTATGAAGCACGAAAATTAGATTTGTTAAGATTTGTGGATATCACATCAGTTATTGTTATGTTTCATAATATCTTTAGTTGAATTTCAATTGAGATTTTTATCAATGCATGCCCTCGTAGAATAACTACCTAAAAAAGCAGTGTTCAATTATAAAACATGACATTATATCATATCATATTAACCCTAAACACTAAACCCTAACCCTAACTCTAAACCCTAAGCCCGAACACTAAACCCTAGCTGAACACTGCAAAGCCCAGTAGCCCACACCAAGCGATGTAAAATAGTGTTTAGTTTGAATTTTGTTTACTCAACATTTTCTACACTATATTAGTATTGTATTTAATTTAACATTGTAAGTTAAGGTTGATGAATTGTATTGCAATATTTCACATAAGCTTGTATTATTTACATAATCAACTAGATTATACATATACACCAAAAAATTAACAGTGTCAATATAATACATGATTTGGAGAGATAATTAGGTGATGTATAGCAAGAAATTATGTCAAGAGTTATTATTCTCGATCTAAATATATGATGTTGATTTCTTTTTTTGATTTAGTAAAAATGTTAACAAGTTTTACTTTTAATAATTATATATCATTTTGATTAGTTAGGAATCGAATGTGCTTTGGTAACAATATAAATAATGCATGGTAGTAGGAAAAATAATGGCTAATTAAAATAATATTGGGGAGAATGTTCGACTAACAAAATTGAAAAATAAATATCAAAGAAAGTTTGAAAAATGCCAAATGTGATGACGAGATAACTCCAATTGAGAATTATGCATATAGTTAGGTCCACAAACATGGCTTTGGAGCTTCCATACTAAAACCAATTGACAATAGTAGGAGTTACTCCTCTACCTTATAAAATGGAACCACCTCTCCTCTTTCTCCAATGTGGAACCCTCACAAGTGATACACATTGGGTACCAACACCATCAAAGTATTAAAATAAACAGGACAAAATAGTAAGTCATTAAGGGGACTTTTAGACCTCTTCCGTTTAACATAACACAGTACAGTAGTACAGTATATCAAAGATAGATTCGATCAAATAGACAAATAACGAACACACAAAATCAACTAATCATAAATATCCTGCCAGAGCAGTGTATACAATATAATACATGGTATAATATCCTGCCAGGGTATTGGGTAAGATTAACAACAAAAAAGTGATCCAAAACTGGATAGTATGACCTAAAGTGTCACGATCCTTCGCTCGAAAGGATCACGAACAGAGCTTTTGTAACGTCCTTTTATTCTTATAATACATTGTTCTCTCACACATATTTTGTATAATATAATAATTCATTTCTCTTACATATATGTATACATCATCTTCTCGATTAAGGTGGAAATTTGTGTAGCACTTACGACACTGCATATTACTGTTGTAGAGTTGCAGCAGTAAGAGCAACAGTAATCGGCCGCAAAACATTAGGAGCTGCACACCTGTAACAGTAGCAATAGCAATGTATGCTAATGCCAGCGGACATTAGTGTTATTAACAGGAACACCCACGGTCCCCAGTTCTTCAGCAATTCATCCTTATCAACCGTACTACTCGTAGTATTTTGAATGCCCGCAACAGCAACAGGGGGCAATGGGATGTTGCCTAAATCACCCGACTGTATATATTTTTTATATATCAACATTTTTGTACCATTGGGTCTTGCCATCAGCACCTTTCGGCCTGTTTTCAGGAGAAAGGAAATAACGACATGGATTAACAATAACGACTGATCTAATTTACTCGTATTCTATGTCTTAAAACCGTGCAAAAGCAAAACAGAGTCGAGCACTCCATTTTGTGACAAAAGGTAGTAAACAGGAAGATTATTTTTTTTAAAATGTGAAAAATGAGGGAAATTTTTTTTTGTTGTCGACCATTTATAAACCTAAGGGCTCGTTTGACATCGCTGTGGTTTTTTTGTTTTTTAAAAGTATATTATATATGTCACATATTGAATCAATAATTATTTAGGCTTATTAAATTATGATGATTTTATAAACTGACAAAAAAAAATATGGAAACATCTTTTTCTTGTTTCTAATTTTTAGTTTTTAGTTTTTAAAAAAAAGAAAACTGGAAACCAAAAATGATGCCAAATAAGTCCTAAGATAACGAAAAATTGTTTAAGGGATATTTTAAAATCAAGCGTTTTTCTAAAATTATGATTTACAATCCTAAATTGAGCATATATATTAGTTATATAAAGAGTTAATCAATGTAAATAATGCTTAATTTGAAAAATTATCTCAGTTTGAAAAATTCCCTAAATTTATTTGGAATAAGCCCTAAATGAAGAACAACAAATTATAATTGGCAAATATTATTATTGACTTAGTTATGTTTGTGTGAGCTTGAATTTTGTTATCGACTACTAAATGCTTTTCTCTAATCTAATTTTAATTTACATTGAAAAAAAAATCGTTCAACATGAGAATCCAGGAAGAAGAAGGCATGATGACGTCATGTATGAGGGCTTGGGAAATTTTCTTGTTTTTAAAAATAGTCGGTGGTAAAATACACAAAAAAAAAAAAAAATGTAAGTGGTAATTTCTAAAACGACAATAATAGTAGGTGGTTATTTTCAAAAAATCCTAAAAACGAATGAAGTATGTCTCAACAGAAGCTAGATCATGAATTTATGATGAGAAAAAATAATTAGGAGATTAGGAGATGCTTGTAAAAATGGAAAAATTGGGAGTTTACCAGGTTGACCTGAACTACTACAAGTAGTAGAATTTGAGGTCAAGCTGCTGTATTCACCCTTTCCGGGCGTCACCTGCATTCCGGAAGCAAAATACAGTGTCCCGAAACTGATTACCAAGAGAAAGAGAAAAATCGTCATTGAAATCACCATATTTAGCCTTGTTTAATCTTGTACGTACGCAGAGAAAGATTTTAGGAAAGAGAAAGAAATTAAAGAACGAGGTAGATTGAGATGTGGGAGAAGCTTTATTTTTATAGACAAAAAGTATGGTAAATTATTAAATTATTAATGTACATCATAGTTAAGCATAATCTATGTCACGTATTACGAGTACGTAATTCTACTCCTTTATGTTGGGGGATTGAAAAAGTCGATACGATCAGAATTATATATTTATATATACACCGATAAATCCATGGATGGTTTTAGTTGGTGTGTGATTAAGAAGATTTTATATGTATGTATTTCAATTGGTATGCTATCCCTACCTTATAAAAAGTGGGAGAATACTCTTATAAATAGTGCATGGACATTTATATCCCTAAAAATATTAAAATGTTCTTTTACTTATTTACCCCTATTGAATTCAAAAGCCTTAAAATTGTGAAGAATTAGAAAGATAATCGCTTGCCCCCTCATTAATCGCAATTGGGAATATATAATCAATACAACTCCTAGTCCTCGTATCACAAGATAACGTAGGATCTTAGGTAATTAACTAAAATAGAATAAAGATAAACATATGGAAATAAATCTAAATATTCTAAATATATGATAATATCTCAATACCCCCCCTCAAGTTGGAGCGCTTGGATCGTAAGTGCCCAACTTGGAAAGAAGGTAATCAAACTGTGCTTTCCCAAGTGCCTTTGTAAATATATCCGCAAGCTGTGAAGTAGTCGGAACATGAGATGTAGATATCCACCCCTCGGAAATTGCATCACGAACAAAATGACAATCAATCTCAATATGCTTTGTTCGTTCATGAAAAACCGGATTCTTTGCAATGTGCAGAGCCGCTTCATTATCACAAAATAACTTAATCGCCCTTGGATGTTGGACTCCAAGACTCGACAATAGAGCCTTCACCCATTTTAGCTCTTTAGAGCACGAAGACATGGACCTATACTCGGCCTCCGAAGAAGAGAAAGAAACAGTCGGTTGCTTCTTAGTTTTCCATGAAATAGGAGATTTTCCAAGAAAAACTAGCCAACCAGATAAAGAACGACGAGTCAATGGGCAAGCAGCCCAATCTGAATCACACCAACCTTGCAGATTTAAATCACAATCAGAGCTCAACAAAATACCTTGACCGGGAGTCCCTTTCAAGTAACAAACCACCCTCATTGCAGCATCCCAATGTTCACTACGAGGTTGCTGCATAAACTGAGACAAAATATGAACTGAATACGCCAAATCAGGTCGTGTAACAGTAAGATAAATCAGACGACCAACAAGCCGTCTATAAGACTCTGGATCAGAAAGAAAATCACCAGTTGCCAACCCCAACTTGTGATTTTGCTCCATGGGAAAACCACTAGGCTTCGCGCCTAGTAAACCTGTCTCAGAAATAATATCCAGAGTATATTTCCGTTGACATAAGAATAAACCTGCAGAGCTACGAGCCACTTCGATCCCCAAAAAATATTTTAAAGAACCTAGATCCTTCATCTTAAAACAGTCACTCAAATATGCCTTAAAAACATTCAATGCAGCGGAATCGTTCCCAGAAATAATCAAATCATCAACATACACTAAAACTGTAATCTGAGTATCACGAGTAGTATGAGTGAATAAAGAATAATCAGAGTAAGATTGTTTGAAACCATACTGTTTTAAGGCTGTGGTGAGTTTAGCAAACAAACATCGAGGTGCTTGCTTTAAACCATAGAGTGACTTCTGCAAACCAAAGAGGGATCGGAACACTGAAAACCGGGTGGTAATTTCATGTAGACTTCTTCATCCAAGTCACCATGAAGAAATGCATTGTGAACGTCCATTTGATGGATTTCCCAATTCTTGGCGGCCGCAATAGCAAGAACAGTGCGAACCGTCGTCATTTTAACAACCGGAGCAAAAGTCTCATCATAATCAACGCCTTCTTTCTGATGGTTCCCATATACCACCAAACGAGATTTAAGGCGCTCAACTTCACCATTGGCAAGAAACTTGGTCTTATAGACCCATTGACTCCCTAGAGCCTTTTTACCTGGAGGAAGAGGCTCCAAAGTCCAAGTACCATTGTTCTCTAAAGCTTGAATTTCTTCATTCATGGATTTACGCCACCCTTCATGTTGCATAGCTTCCACAACAAGAAAAGGGCCGTTTTGCGACGGAAATAATTCGTCGCAAACTGGCAAAATTCCGTCGCAAAGTGACTTTGCGACGGATTTCCGTCACAGGCATGGCGTCGCTCGAACTTTCGTAGCAAACAGTCCTTTTGTGACGGAATATCCGTCGCAAAACGAATTGCGACGGATTTTGCGACGGAAAGGTAGTTGTAGCTGAAAACAACATTTGCGACGAAAATTCCGTAGCAAGAGGAATCATTTTGCGACGGAATATTCCGTCACAAATTTTGCGACGGAATGTATTTCCGTCGCAAAATGGATTCTTTTGCGACGGAATAGTCCGTCACAAATTTTGCGACGGAATGTAATTCCGTCGCAAAATACTCCATTTTGCGACGGAATTACATTCCGTCGCAAAGTTATTGTAATTTTAATTTTTTTTTTTTTTGTATTTTGTTTTTTTTCCTGGAACCTGTATTCCTGCAATCCTGTTTAATTTTTTTGTATTTTGTTTTGTTTTCCTGGAACCTGTATTCATGCAATCCTGTTTAATAAAATACGTGCATTTAAAATAATTTCAGTCAAAAAGTCCACGCCCTAACATAATTCAAATATATACAACACGTAGCCGTAACTACCAAGTACGGTACATGATATAATTTTTTAAACTACAATGTCATCCATATACAAAAATCGAAAAATGACACCTAACTAAACACAAGCTGGCTGTCCTTGGCCTGCACCACCACCACCACCACCACCCGGGTCGTTCCTGGGGTCTCGAATCTGAGGCTGAATCGTAGAACAAGTGAAAGGAGTGGTCAATCCTGTAAATCTACTGGCTAACTCCTCTAAGAACTCCTTGTTCTTCCTCTCGATTTCAGCCATCCGTTCTGCCACTCGAGCCTCCACTCGAGCATCGAGCTGTTCCGCCACACGGCTATCGATCTGGCTCTCAATTGCTTCCACCCTCTCATTCAACTCCTTGTGGAAGTTTTCCTGCATTTGAGTTATGACCGACGGTACGTATTGGCTGGAAGAACCCGATCCTCGTCCCCTAGATGTGCCGTAGTACAAGTCAGCACCAACACCAAGACCTCTAACACGACCCTTCTTATTACGACCACCAGCCGCCTCAAAGAAAATTTCATTTTCAGACAGTTGGGAACCCTGGGTTCTTGATTCCTCCTGTCTGTGTTGGTACGCCTCCTGTAACAAACAAAGGATATACAATGCAGAAATAAAAATAAAGAATGAGAACCAATAGTTTGAGGCTTGATATAGTTCATAAGTGGCAATATAGGTTCACTAGGTCCTAAAACTAGGAAAATTGGGTGAAAATGGGGCGTTTTTGGTTCTAACTTGTCTATTTCTCACATTTGTTATCTAATGAACCTATTTTTGACCTTAATACACCTAACTAACATAGTTACTTGAGTTTGAGGCTTGAAATTGTTTATAAGTGGCAATATAGGTTCACTAGGTCCTAAAACTAGAAAAAATGGGCGAAAATGGGGCGTTTTTGGTTCTAACTTGCCTATTTCTCACATTTGTTATCAAATGAGCTTATTTTTGACCATAATACACCTAAATAACATAGTTACTTGAGTTCGAGGCTTGAAATAGTTCATAAGTGGCAATATAGGTTCACTAGGTCCTAAAACTAGGAAAATTGGGTGAAAATGGGGCGTTTTTGGTTCTAACTTGCCTATTTCTCACATTTGTTATCTAATGAACCTATTTTTGACCTTAATACACCTAACTAACATAGTTACTTGAGTTTGAGGCTTGAAATTGTTTATAAGTGGCAATATAGGTTCACTAGGTCCTAAAACTAGAAAAAATGGGCGAAAATGGGGCGTTTTTGGTTCTAACTTGCCTATTTCTCACATTTGTTATCAAATGAGCTTATTTTGACCATAATACACCTACCTAACATAGTTACTTGAGTTCGAGGCTTGAAATAGTTCATAAGTGGCAATATAGGAAACAAGTGGCTTGAAAATGGGCGAAAACTAGTTATTACCGCAATTTCCTTCGCTCTTTTGTTCGCAGGAACCTTCCCTTTCCCGGGCACCTCCTTGAAGTGTGTATGCAAGAAGAGATCAGGTGCTGATGGAAGCTTCCCTTGATTCTTTGCCGCCTTGCAATGTGAACAAGTGAACAGTATTATTAGATACAAATGTAATTAAGCACATATAAATACGTACATTCAATTTTTTATACAACAACTTACCAGCTTTTTTGCATGTTGTACCGCAGAGATGGAACCTTGAAAATGGGTCGGTTCTATTTCATTATCCATAGAGCCAGATCGTCGGTTCAATCTGTTCTGTGCTGACCTCTTCTTGTAAACGTCATCCACTTGGGGAATATCCATCATCATCTTGTGGATGTCTTTTGAGATCCAGTCTGGCTTTCTCCCTCCCATCCTTTTAGTGACGTTGTAGAACATTTGTCGCAACCGAGTTGCAGCATAAGTATCAAACGCCCTACGCACTTGCCCCTCCAAAGCAGGTGCCCAACTGTAATGTTGCTGAATATACAAAAAACTCTATTAGTTACATATTCATTTGGTTAAATTTATGACACCTATTATTTATAAGTTAAACTTATACCTTGAACAAGGTGAACCAATGTTCCTTGGTGGGACCTTCAACCTCGCTGTAGTTCTTCCAAGGAGCTTTGTAGTAGCCTTGAATTACATCAGTGACATTCCCCTTTACAGCGTCATTATCAAACCTACATGAGGTTTTAGATGACATATATCCAGGGGTCCTTACCACTCCAACCTAACCCATCCTTGGACATCTTATCTCACTAGTGAATGTATGCCTAGTTTTCAATTCTATAGAAAATCCGACAGCATATCCCTACAGTTCTCCAAGTACACGATGTAGGTAATTAAACACACCAACATATGTACCCAGAAAACATTGTAGAGAAATGAGACGCCAAGATATTCCATAGAATCAAAAACATTGCATACATTCACCACCTAAAGTGAGATTAAACGTCAAAGGACAGTCCCAACCGGGGACTATTCAAGACATACTCCTAATGTGTATGTCTTGAACGGGTATCTAGGAATAAGAAGATGCAAATGCTTTCAAATCTTAGTGAACATATATAATTAACATACATACCATAATTGTTTAATTTAAACAAGTTTAAAGCAAGTGATGAAACACATATAATTAACACACAATTACCCACATTCAAATAAACATACATACACTAACATGTATTTTTAAATTAACATATATTTTAAACTAATCTAACATATATTTTAAACTAATCTAACATATATTTTAAACTAAACTAACATACATTATAAACTAACTAACATATATTTTAAACTAAAATAACATACATTATAAACTAATCTAACATATATTTTAAACTAAACTAACATACATTAAACTAATTCTAACATTGCAATATATCTTAAAAATTAAACTAATTCTAACATTGCAATATAAATTAAACTACACTACACTAAACACAAGTAATTAAATAATAAAATTTAGTTACAAATTAAATTAAAAAACATAATTAGAAAAAGTTAGGGTTTACATTAAAATTAAATTGAAAACAAAAACAAAGGGGGATAGTGGAATACTCACCGGGATTTGAGGGTGTTGTGGCGGAAATCCGGCTGCCGGAAGGAGGGTGGTGTGGTGGCTGCACACCGCCGGCGAACGGAGGGGCGTGAGTGGGCTTGAACGGAGGGGGTGGCGTGGGTGGGCGTGAGTGCGCGTGAGTGGGAGTGAACGGAGGGGGTGGGCGTTAGTAGGTGTGAGTGGCCGGATTCCGGTCGTTCCGGTGGCGACAGCGGCGGTGAAGTGGCCGGATTTTCTTTCTCTCTCTACGCTTTCCTCTATCTCTCTCTACGCTTTCCTCTTTCTGTTCTTCGTTTTCTTTTTCTCTCTCCTTCAGCGAAACTTCAGTTTTTTTTAAAAAAATTTAAAAACTTTTTGCGACGGAATTTCCGTCGCAGAATCCGTCGCAAAATGTTTTTTTTTAATTTTTTTTTTAATATTGTTTTGCGACGATTATTTCCGTCGCAAACAAACTTTTGCGAGGGAATAAATTCCGTCGCAAACTTTGCGACGGAATTTCCGTCGCAAAAGTTTGTTTCCGTCGCAAAGTTGCGACGGAATTTATTCCCTCGCAAATTAACCCTTTTTGCGACGGATTTGTAGTCCGTTGCAAGGTTTCCGTCGCAAAATGACCTATTTCTTGTAGTGTTCTTTGAAAGATGTCGGATCTTTAGTTTGAACAACAGCTGAAATAAACTTCCGATAATTCACAGAAAATTTGTCACAATGTATATAGTGTGCTAAAGGATAAGGAGTACCTGAAGACTGATTGGAAGACGGAGACGGACTATTGGCAAAAACCGAGTGAGTAACAAAATCACGAAGCAAAACAGACCGGTATTTTTCTCGAAATTCGCGCCCCATATCGGACTGTTGGGCTACGGGAGATGTGGTGCTAGTGGCGGGCTGCTGTGGGTCACTGCGCTGCTGCTCTATGGCGGGTTGCTGTGGTGACTCAGCTAGCAGCTGCTGCTGCTCAGCAGCGTTGGCAGTGGCCGCTGGCTGCTGTCCAGCCACCTCGGCAGCAGGCTGTTGCTGTTCAGCGTTGGCAGTGGCCTGCTGCTGCTCCGGGGTAGGGGACTCCGCAGCCTCCCTGCGGCCAGCAGCATTATGCCGCAAGGGGGTTGCGGAGTGGGCTGTCTCGTGAGTGTCACAAGCTTCAACGTGCTCAAAAATTTCCAAAAAATCATTATGAACATCTTCCCCCATATCATGCATACTCACATCAATATTGATATCATCCGGACATCCAAACGGAAAAATTTCTTCCACAAATTTAACATCACGAGACACAAAAAATTCTTTTGTTTCAAGATCATACAACCTCCACCCCTTTTTCCCAAACGGATACCCCAAAAATACACACTTTCGACTCCGACTAGCAAACTTATCCCCCTTAGTCTTTTGGTTATGAGCAAAACACAAACAACCGAAGGTACGAATAGCATCAAAGGAAAGGGGTTTATTGAAGAGTATTTCAAATGGAGTTTTGTTTTGGAGAAGGGGTGTTGGAGTTCGGTTTATTAAGTGTGCAGCGGCCAAAACACATTCACCCCAAAAATAAATAGGCAATTTAGCTTGGAATCTCAAGGCTCTCCCGACATTAAGAATATGTTTGTGTTTTCGTTCTACTCTTCCATTTTGTTGAGGGGTTCCCACACAAGAGGTTTGGAAAATTATGCCAGTTGCAATAAAAAAATCAATCAAGCAATTAAATTCGGTTCCATTATCACTTTGAACAATTTTAATTGTTTGATTGAATTGCCTTTCAACCATAGCAACAAAAGCCATAAACATCTGAAAAACTTCGGTTTTATCAATCAATAAATAAATCCAAACAGCTCTAGAATAATCATCAACAATAGTTAAAAAATAACGAGCCCCACATGACGAAACGTGTCTATATGGACCCCATAAATCACAATGTATTTTCTCAAAAATTCTAGAAGATTTATTTTCACTCAAGGGAAATTTGTCTCTATGATGTTTAGCACGAAAACATACTTCACAACTTTTATCTAAGCTACTTTTATTATTGCTAATATGCGGAAGTAACTTAACCACTTTTTCCGAAGGATGACCCATTCTTCTATGCCAAAGCTCCAAATCTGATGTTGCCTCAACCACAGACACCCGTTGCACCACATTCGGTTTGCCATAGAAATAATATAGTCCGTCCCTTCTAAGTCCCGTTCCAATCAGCTGCTTCAGTCGGTCCTGTATAGCACACATATATGAGTAATTAGACAACAACATTTAATTGATCACTAAGTTGAGTTACATAAAGCAAATTGCAATTAAGATTTGGCACATAAAGAACTCCAGTAACGGTAATTTGATCAGATAACTTGACCGATCCTTCCAAAGTAGCAAGAACGCAGTCACCATTCGGCAACCCAACGGGACATTCAATATAACGAGTGTCAAATAACCAAGAATAATTTCCGGTAACGTGATGAGTCGCTCCGGTATCAATAATCCAACAAGAATCATCAAACTTACCATGTAGGCAATTTTCGGGAATAGTTGTATTACCAATAAACCCCGAGAGTGCCTTCCATTGTTCGGTAGTGAACACTTGATTCGAGGAAGCTGCGGCATTGCTAGAAGAGTCCCTTGCTGCTGCCATATTAGCACGAGCTCCCCCTTTCCCCGAGCCTTCTCTCGGCCCTGGTGTCCAACCTGCGGGATAACCAACCACCTCGAAGCATCGTGTCGGATCGTGGCCCTTCTTCTTGCAGTGAGGGCACGGAGCTTTAAACCAGCACGAGCTAAAATCGTGCCCCTGTTTCTTGCAGTGCGAGCAAACAGAGCTTCGACCACCTGAATGAGCCCGGAGAGCAAAGCCCACAGCCTCTGTCGGCTTGGCTTCGGCCTCCTTCCTTGCGTTGCGGACACGTTCGTCCTGAACCACCAGCTGATACGCCCTGTCGAGGCTAGGTAAGGGATCCTGAGATAAAATATTAGAACGGAGTGAGGCATAATAATCCGAATAAAGGCCCATCAGAAAATCATGAAGCCTTGATTGATCCCGGCGCTGTTCATGAAGCCTCCCTGCCGTACAAGAAGAGCAGCACTTGCAGGAAATTAATGGTTCGTGGTGATCTAATTCGAGCCAAAGGGCATGTAATTTGCCATAGTAAACCGAAACAGGCATGGTTTTACTCTGTTCACACCGAGCAATTGATGAACGAAGTTGCTGTATACGGGTAGGGATGGCAATGGATCGGATTCGAATCGGGTGGAGCTTCACCCGCATCCATCCATTACTCTAATCAATCCATCCACATCCATCCGTCATCCGCTTCACCCATCATCCATATCCGTCCGTCCATCATCCGCGGATGAAACGGGTGGAGCGGATGACTAATGGATGAGTATTAAAGTAGAAAAAAACTCACATAAACTCTAATTTTCGGTTATTTGTACAATAATTTTTTTATTTTATTAATACAAAATGAAACAATAACAATATATTGTTTGAAAAATTAATTTGCAACAAAAAAAAGTAATTTTCTTGCACATTTCATATTTTATTATTAAAATTCTTAGATTAAAAAATATAATATATGTTAAACGGGTGGGTGGATGGTTAGCGGGTGAAAAAAGTATCATCCACATCCGATCCGATCCATCACCCGCTTCATCCGTCACCCGCTTCTCATCCATTTAATTCGGGTTTTCGTCCATTTATTTATAGCGGGTGGAGCGGGTTCGTGGATATCCACTTAATATTGCCATCCCTATATACGGGGGCCATTGGTCTGAGCGAAACGCTTTTGGAGATGATCCCAAAACGGCTTTACTTCTCTGAATTTTGACAGGGAAGATTTAACTTCCGGAGAAATCGTATTGGAGAGCCAAGAAATCAACATTGCGTTGATGGCAGTCCAATCCGATTTTGTACATGGAGATTCAGGCACTGTAATCGTGCCATCAAGAAATTCAAACTTGCGACGTGCCTCAAGGGCAGTTTGGATATCGGCAGCCCACGCATCATAGTTGTCGCCGGTAAGTCGAGTAGGGGTAATGTAGTCTCCAGGTTTGTCTTGAGGACCCAGAAAATATGGAGAATTGGGTTCAATTTTAATTGGTGGTGGTGGTGGTGGCGGTGGTGGAACACCGTCGCCGGACATGATTATAATTTAGAAAAAAAAAATATCCTGCTCTTGATACCATGAAGAATCAGAAAGATAATCGCTTGCCCCCTCATTAATCGCAATTGGGAATATATAATCAATACAACTCCTAGTCCTCGTATCACAAGATAACGTAGGATCTTAGGTAATTAACTAAAATAGAATAAAGATAAACATATGGAAATAAATCTAAATATTCTAAATATATGATAATATCTCAATAAATTGTCTCTTGAATAACCAAAATTGATTAATTATTTGTGTTTATTTCAATATTCAAAGCATTTTTTAGGCTCTCTATTTTTAAAAAAATATATAATTACATGATGACTTGTTTAATTTATTTAATTCGTCTCATCAACAAGTACTTAAAAATTACTATGCAAATAGATATAATAAAATATCATGCAAATATGCATAAGACATAAAGACCACTGATAATAATTCTCCTTAAAAGACTAGCTATCTGCGCGCATCGCATGCGTAGAATCCCTAGTTAAGAGATAAGACAAAATACCAACCTTCCTTGTGTCATATTGGCATAAATCATTTGCTTGGTTGCATTTGAACAAGGGTTCAAGGGTTGTTTCCAAAAAAAAAAAAAAGGTTCAAGGGTTGGTAAAGAAGGAAAGGGATGTGAACAAAGAGATAAGACAAAGTTTGCCTTATTGTTTAATATTCGTGTTAGCATATTCTTAGCAAGATGACACGTATAATATCAAGCATACATTCACGACGATATGATGCTAACTTTTGAGGTTGCTGATGATATAAAAAGCATGCCCAGTTAATCTTCTTGATTAACCAAAAATGTCAATCTAGTGGTCTTTTTGAAAATAACGAGAACAGTAACTTTTGCCAGATCATCATATTGCTTTGATTGTCATCCTGCTTACTCAGTCAAACGACTAGAAACATGAGGCTGTATAAACGGAGGGTTGAGAGAGATTTAGAAGTGCCTTGCAGGGCTTTATTTAATTTGTATACAAAATAACATTTCTCTTCATTAATTAGTGACGTTGAATAGGGCTTTATTATCTCTAGTACTAGTAATAAACTTTATATTTATTGATGACCTAATATATTTTTTTGGTAACGTTGTAGATTTTTTAGTAACATAATTGTTGTTGTATGTAGGACCCACATACAACAATTGTATGTGTAACCTTTACCGTAAAGTTCTTATTAATATAAAAATACGATTTGAATTATTTTATACTACTTCTATAAGTTCTATTAAACCAATTAGAATAATTTAAAAAGTATAGAGAAGTTCTTAATTATTAGTATAAATACCCTTTGAACTCATTTATAACTCCGTAAAATCAATTATTGCCTGCTTTTTATGATAACAACAATAATAGCTAAACTTAGAGTTCAGTTATTAAATTAAACTAGTGTGTGGCTCGGGCGATGCCCCGAGTTGGTAGTTTGTAATTAACGTTCGATTAATTTTTGCTTAACATATTGAAAATCATCTTCAAAATTTAATATTTTGAAAAAAGATTTGTATTAGAAGAACTATATTTAAGATTTGTAACAAAATTTAATAAAAGTTGTTAAATTATCCTATGATATGTAACGAATAGTACAACTAAGGACTAATCATCTTATTCAAGTTAATTATAATTGTGTTGGTTAAGTTTACACAATATATGGATAGCTAAGGTGGTAAGACTTGCATAGTAATACTTATTGGTTTCAAGTTCAAGTCTTGTTATAGACATTTTTTTTTTTTTTTTTTATTGTTACAATGCAATGACTTGTGTTCCTAAGGTATTTGATAATAGGAAATCCAAGTTTCTATGTATACTACTACTACTATTTTTTTTTAAATTATTATTTTATTATTTTTTAAAAAAAAAATCCTCTGTCAAAAGAAAAAGCCCTTTTTTTTTTGAGTGAATACTCACTGCGAGTACTAATTAAATACGTTGTACATGTTTTGTTTTTTATTTAAAAAAAATAATTTATGTTTTGGAAAAAAAATTTATAGATTTTAATGATACGATTTTTTAAAAATTCTCTGTCAAAAGAAAAAAAAACCTTCACAAATTTACCATAGTATCAGTTCATTTTTTTTTTCAAAAATATATATATAGATATGCTAAACCAAAATCAGTATATTATCTCAAGAAAAGTTAATTGTTCATAAACCCACAGTAAATTCCTTTCTATTTCCATTTCATTATGCATTCATATTTAAAGTTTCACTTATGTATGATCAAAATTTGTTATTTAAAGTTTTGCTTATGCTTTTATATTTAAAGTTTCGATAATGCATTCATATTTAAAGTTTCAATTATGTATGATCAAGTATCAACATTTGTTTTCCACATTTAACACAATTGCTATGGTTGATTTGCATGCAAAAAGGTCATTGTGGACATAGTGAGTGAAGTTCAAATTCTGTTACAAATTATCTTTAGGTAGGCATATATATATATATATGTTTCTTCTATTTTATATATATTGCAAAACAATGAAATTAAAAAAAAAATGTTGCCCTTATATGTATTTGTACTGTGGAGTACAAGATGTCTATATAAATTGTTGAATAATTTTTATAAATTGTAACTATAATATAATAGATGACATATTGTTTAAATATGACATACTTTAAGTGTATTGTACTTTAAAATTACTAACACTATTGTTATAATATTTCCTATTACTATAAGATTCGATAGTAATATTTACTTTTTCTTTTACTTCCTAATTTACAACGAAAATGAAAATAGACAAACATTTTGTTTGCTTATATGAACTCATTAAGTATGATGTTGAAATCCCGTATTATGTTAGTAATATTTTTTTAATAAAAAATTACGATACAATAAATAGTCGTGCATCTCAAGGGTTTAAGACTAGTTTTAAAAGTAGATTGTTGGTATGTTGGAGGGATTTTAGGTTTGAGGGGGAGTGAATGAAAGTTTAGCATTGGGGTTTTGGAGTCTCCTCGTTAAATGACTCTTAAATTATACTTCCTCCATTCGTTTCTTTTTACTTATTACAACAATTTAACTTTTACACTATTCACATATCTTAATCTGACTGACTTTGATGATTGATAGGATTGGAAAAATATTGTCATGTGGGATCTTGTTAGACTCGTCTTGATTTATACTTTCATAATATCTAATTTTGAAAATTCTTAAACATTGATAATTAAAGATATTAACGATCAAAATAATACATTGACAAACTTGAAAAGAGAAGTATTACAAGTATTAAAAAAACAGAGAAAGTATATAAGATTATTATAAATAAACACAAAAATAGAGTAATAGATTTCTTATTTTTCCCTCAAAAAAATAATACTCGTAATAGATTTCTTATTTTACACACACGCATTAACTTGTATATATTAATTTTTTTTTGACTCAGTATATATTAAAGTTAGTCTTTTATCAAATGAGCATGTACTTCATCATTGTGTAGTTGTAACTTGTAAGATGATTTCCCAATTTGAAGGGACCAGGAAACATGCCCTTAGGATTCCTCCAAGAGGTTTTCCATTAAAGGTCATTTTCATATCCGAGAAAGCTACCTAGTCGGCGTTGAATTGGCGAATATTGAGTCCTACTACTACTACCGTTCAATTAATTGGCTAATACTTCGTATTAGAATTGACCTTGGTTAGGTAGTTTTATACAAATATAAAATACTATAATAGACAACAAACCACAGTCGTATTATTGGAACGCTGCTACTCTTGCGTTCTACAGCTTCTACTGTATCTAATTAAATAACGGGAGTAGCACTCTCTATCAAAAATCTACCTGTATATACGTAGTAGTGTAGTACAAAGAAATAAAAGTAATAAATATAATAATGTGGATACCTTTGCCACGCCAAAGTAACGATTACTTGCCCGTTTTTGTCAACAGCCAACGGCTAACTGAGGTGTAACCACCGTGTTAGTGAAGGTGATATATATTCAAAAATCTATTGTCAAAAAAAAATATATAAATAGAACCAAGTTATAATAAGAACTAGAAACTAAACTAGGTCCTTAAATCATGTTAACCAGATGGCTCACATGCTTCCCGTGTCATTAATGACATTTTCGTAATATTTCAACTTTGTAAAGTGTTTTCCAATTTTATTTCTAAAAAGTAAATAAAAAGTTAGTAAAAGTAAATAAAATCAGTCATAAAGTAAATGAAATTGCCTTAAAAGTTAAAAAACTGGAAAAAAAAAAAGTTATAAAACCGCAAAATTATGAAAATGTCATCAATAAATGCGGGTGAAACGTGAACCATAAGATCGAGCGCAATTAATGGCTTAGATTGGTTCTTAATTCCTACTTGTATTATTCACCTTGGTTCACACATGACCTCAATTACATATATATATATATATATATATATATATATATATATATATATATGGGAGGGATCCCATGAGAATAGCTCTTTATATGAGAAATCTATCATATATGAGAATACATCACAACCATTCAATAAAACAAGATCCAACAGCTGAGATCACTCCAAGAGTAATGGCAAAAATGTAAATTTAAGCTCAAATATAAACCCCTCACAAACCTAAAACCCACGCATTCAACTCTGCTCAAATTACCAGCTTCTCTCTCCATAAGCTTGACTTTCTCTCTCCTCTTGTTCTTAGGTAAGTAATTCAATTCTTATGATCAAGTTCTTATGATTTAGTTCTTTAAATTCTTAAGCAATTTTTATGCTATTTTTGTCAATTTTTGAAGTGATTTTTTGCTTCGATTTTTATGCGATTTTTCGATTTTTTTGCTTCAATTTTTTGCTGCGATTTTGTTTGATTATGTTTGCTGCAATTTTGTTCGATTTACTCTATGATTTTGTTTGATTATGTTTGCTGCAATTTTAATTCTTATGATTTTGTTTGCTGCGATTTTGTTCGATTTTCGATTATGTTTGCTTTATGTTTGATTATGTTCGATTTTCATCAAGCATTTGTTTGCTTTATGTTTGATTATGTGGGGTGCTTTTTTCTTTGATATGGAATTTATTAAACTTAATTGCTTGGATTGAATTTATTTTTGCAGGTTCATTATATTAGGTTGACAATTATGGATGAACAAGCAAATAATGAAGCAGATTTTTTTTTTTTTATTAACTTGGATGTTTTTATGTACAACATGTTCCAAAATCGTAGAACATGGTTGAAAATTTTAGAACATGTGTGTATCAAATTAGAACATGTGTGTATAAAATTAGAACATGTGGGTAGGAAAGCAAGGGAAAGTAATAAATGAGAATGTAGATGAGTGAAATTTGATAAATAATTTGGATCATTTGATAAATAATTTAGAACAAATGAGTAAAATTTTGGAACATGTTTTGATTTTTCTAATGGGATGTCTAAAATCATGTGTTCTAGATATTTGATCATCTGTTCTAAAGTTTTAGTCTAATGTTCCAAATTATGCTGTAAATAATTAAGTAAACTTTAGTCTTAAATCTATGCTCTAAATAATGTCTTTTGTTCTGATTTAATTATATGTTCTAAATATTAAATCATATGTTCTAAAATTTTATTCATTTGTTCTAAATTTTTTTTAACTTGTTAAAATTACTTTTGTGCAGAAATAATCAACAACAACGAACAACTTGATAATGTTTCTAATGCCAATGCAAGTGTGCCAAGTACTACTCCTACAGTAGTACCTATATTAACTCCCGGAGGAACAAAAGAATGGTTTTCTATGTGCCGCAATGAGTTAAAACCTGCAATAGGAATGAAATTTAATAGTGTTGATGAGGGTGTTGAATTTTATAAATCATATGCACTTGCTGCTGGTTTTAACACTAGGAAGTCTACCAGTAAAAGGCATACAGAGAAAAAATTGGCATTCCAATATGTCTTATGCAACAAACAGGGTTTCAAGGAGAAGAAAAAGCCTATTGTTGAGAGTATTCTAAATGATAAAGAAGGACAAAGCAAGGAAGGCAAGATTTCAATAACAAGAAAAAGATTAGTCACTCGTGTTGGGTGCAGAGCTCTTATGGTTCTAAAACATTGTGAAGATGAAAAGTATATAGTGACACAGTTTCACGAAGGACATACTCATCCCCTCTACAAACCAAGTTGTAATCTATTTCAAAAAGAAGGAAGAAAGATGAACATTTTGCACAAAAAAATGATTGTTGATAACTCTAAGGTAACTCTTTCATGAATTTTTACAGTGCGTTCTAAACTTTTACTCATATGTTCTAAAATATTATTCACATGTTCCAAAAGTTTCTTAATATGTTCTAAAACTTTTTTGTGCCTATAATAGGTGAATATTGGCCCTGTAAAAACTTTTCGAATGATGAAGGAAATACTTGGAGGTTATGATAATGTTGGAGGTTATGATCTGTAGAGACTTCAAATGTTGAAACAAGATCTGTAGAGACTTCAAATGTTGAAACAAGATCTGGAAGTGGGAAAAGACTAAAGGGGGACAAAGAAAAGGCAGTAGAACAAAATCAGAAAAAAAAAAAAAAAAAAGAGGTTATGCAAAGGTTGTGGGGAATTGAGTCACCACGATATTGAAATTGTCCAAAAAAAGTTAGATGATACTTAATAATTTTGGAACATTTTTTTGAATTTGTGTATTGAATAACACTTTTTTGTATTATAGAAATGATTACAGTTTGGAACTTGTGAGTTTAATTTAGAACATATGTATTAAAATTTAGAACATATGACTAAAAATTTAGAATATATGAGTTATAATTGGTAATCATGTGTGGTGTATGGTTCCAATGCGATTTCAAAATTTTGATTTAGACCATATGATTAAAATTAATCACTTAAATTCTTAGTTCTTAAATACATGAGTAATATTTTGACAATAGTATTTAGAGCATATGATTAAAAATTTAGAACATATGACTAAAAATTTATAACATATGAATAAAAAATTGGAATATATGAGTTTTAATATAAAAAAATGATTTATAATTTAAAACATATATAAACATATAATTTAGAACATAAGGTTAAAATTTTAAAACATATGAGTAATAATTTAGAACATATGTATAAAAATTTAGAACTTATGGGCTTATGGGTAAGAAAATAAGAACATATGACTAATAGTTTACAATAACATGCTATTGTTTTTTTCTAAGGGGATTTCTAAATAACAATTTAGAAAATAACATTATATATTTTGACATTATGGGTAAAATTTTGGAACATATGAGTATTAATATATAATAAATTGTATTTTTATATTCTTGCACAACAATGAAGTAGATCACAAGAAAGACAAGACAAACTTATATATTCAAATACAACCTTTTGAAAAATAGTTCGAATGAAGGCACAATTTAAAGTATAATTATACTATATAAAATTTTACATGCTATTTCTAAAATTATATTACAAAATATTTTCTTTCGCCCATTTCCGTGATCTTGAAGTAATCTCGTGATGTAGCTCATTTTCCTTGTGTGATAATATTTTAGCACAAAAATCCACCCTCAATTTCTTCATTTGATCGATCTGCAATATAATAAGATAAAAGACTTTAGTAACCGCTATCCTACTTTTTACATCCTTATAAAAAAAATTTTAAAAAAAAGTTAGATATACACAACTTACATGATTCAATTTAATCTGCTACTTACATCATACAATTTGGAACTTATGAGTTTAAATTTAGAATATGTGTGTAAAAATTTAGAACATATGTACAAAAATTTAGAACATATGAACATGCGTAATACTATAAAACAAACTTACATCATTCAATTTTGATCCGCTATCCCACTTGGTATATCTTTCTCACCATGATATGTTTCCATGTGTTTCAAGCAAAAACACGCCGCAATTATCATTGTTATCATTGGTTCTTTAACTCATTTTTTTAATGTCCTAGTTTTGAAACTAGAAACCTCTTGATCGCATTTTGATCTCTTGGTTGACAAGAACACGGCAAAAGCCCTCAACTAAAAATTAAACATTAAAATAAGTATTAGAAAATGACATACGGAGTACAATTCCAAAAAACTGGTAAATATTAAGAATGTATAAGTAAACATGTTAACAGCATAAGTACTATTTGGAACATGAATTTTTTTTAAAGCAACTGATTTAGAACATATGAGTATAATTTTAGTACATGTGATATAAGATTTAGAACATTGAAATAAATGTTTAGAATATCTGATTCCAAGCACAAGTAAATGAGACAGATAGATATTACAAAAATTTTCGGTTTGTTGTTGTATTTGTGCCAAAAAGAATTTTTATATTCCAAATATCGGTTGTCAATCATGTTGAGAGTCTTGCTCAGGAAATTCACACAAAGCACATCGAGAATATTCACTGAAAAGAGATTTATCAAACAATAAAATGTTTCCATTTGAGTATAATTAATTATAAAGATAGAATCAAATTTATCAAAATCTAATTTACATAAACAAACACAAATCAACTAATTTCAGAACATGAAACCAAATATTTAGAACATCAAAAATATAAAAATGTGAAATTAATTAAATAATTTCCTGAACATCCATTAATGCCTGGAAATTATCTATAACTCATGAATCGAATGAAGAATTGAACACATCAAACTAAAAAGATAATGTTAAAAAATTAAATAATTGAAAAGTAGACCCAAATTTGAAATTATACCTATTGAATTAAACCCTAGATTGTGAAATTGATTTATGATGATTACCTTAATTAGAAGTGGCTTCAATGGAGGAGAGATAGCTTAGAGCGAAGCTCCTTCAATGGAGGAAAGAAAGCTTAAAAGCTCCTTCAATGGAGGAGAGAGAGAGACAACCAAAGAGGTATATGAAATAGGAGTATGTAGAGGGAGAGAGAGAAAAAGCTGCTGAAATTTTTAGAGAGAGAAAGAACAACATGAAAGAGGAAGGAGGAGGGTTCAGCAAACGAAATTACTAAATTGCCATTACTAATGGCATGTTTTTTGCGGTTGGATTAGATCTAATCAACGACCCAGATTTATTCTCACATAAGATAGTGTTCTCACATAAGGGAGGTGTCCTCACAAGAGCCCTCCCCTATATATATATATATATATATATATATATATATATATATATATATATATATATATTATCTTGAGACACGTGATAACCCTTTCAATAGGTTACTAGTCATTGAGGCTGTTAAAAGAAAATGCACCCCAAGTGGAGTTATTCAATTCCAAAATAATCGAAAGTTGAGATTAGAAAAAGAAAATCCTCCAAAATTTGGATTATTAAAACCACTTATGATATGAATTAACGAGTCTCACAATTGTTATATGATTTTTTTTTTTTGTCAAATTTACCTAATAATAAAACTTATATTTTATGAGAAACTATCTAATAAACAACATTGTAAAATACTACCTAATAAAAGTCAAAATGTTGTAAGAAAAAAACAACCTGGTAAAAGGTAAAATGTAGTAAAATACTACATCCAATAGGATTTTCATCATTAACCTAATTTTCCGATGTTGACTGACCTCAAAACACGTACTCTCGAAACTAACACAAGGGTTGGTTTTCAAGGTAGTCAAGTTATTTTTGGGGCGGTTGAGGGATATTCCGAGTTGGTGGAGTAGTTTCAGGATGATGGTTTTTAGGGTAAGAAGTGGTGGTTTTGGGGTTGGAGGGTGGTTTAGGCATGGTTACTCTATAGGGGTATGAACCGTATGATGATGAGCAAATGAAATTACCTTGACATATGTGGGTTTTTTTTTTTTTTTTTTTTTTTGGTAAAAAATAGAACATTAAATAAAGCATCAAAGGTTCAAACAAGCTTCCTAGGGAGGGTCATTCCTCTCCCACCATACAGTCATCATCAAGAGACATAATAGCAAGTTTATCCTTAAGGATTATAGCATTACAGACCAGGGGAGGGGTGTCAAAAGTAGCCAAATTAGACAAAAAATCATTTCTAATCCTTGCTTCCTTAGCCAAAATGTCTGCTGCTCCGTTACCACCTCTTGGTTCATAGCACAAAGCAAAACTACCCGTAAACCCGTTCCGTTACCGTTCCAAAATTTAGGGTACCTGATCTAATAACCATAACGGTTCGAGTACCCGTTCAGATAATTTGTTATCGGGTATGGTTTTTGGGTATCATTTTAAAAATTAACAGTTACCCGTTCCGATCCGATAAGCTATTTTGTTTTTTTTCCTGCTTAAATCTATTTTTTCAATATTTAAACTCTTACTTTACTTCATAATCACTATATAATATCAATGATTAGTAATATTATTGATAATTTGGTCAAGATCATGTAGTATTGTTGTTAAATTAGTGTTAATTAAAAAAAATATCATAATAACTATATTATTAAGTTTAATTATCACTATTAAATACCTTATTGGGTACCCGATAACCGACTTGAAAATCGGGGTACCCGAAGTCCGGGTACTCGAACTTATCAGTTCGGTTTATGGATATCACTTTTAGTGATATTGGTTATCGGGTACCCAGACCGTTAGTAATGGTACGGGCACCTGTTCCATGCTCACCCCTAGTTGTACTTAACTGCTGGTCCAGGAGTTCCCTGCATGATTTCTGAATATTGTTTAGTCTATTGTTCTCATGCAACTCCCTGTTGTTGATGAGATCCAGGCACTGCTTGCAGTCTGTTGCTAAGATGCATCTTTCCCAGTTGCTATGTTCTATCATCTTCAGAGCTACTTGTATTGAGTACAATTCTCCTTCCACAGCTAAGCAACCAAAGATTTTGATGGCTGCTCCTTTTATCTAGTTTTCAAGACTGTCCCTGCAAATGCAAGCACATCCTAAATCTTGTTCCCCCCCCCCCCCCCCCCCCCCCCCCCCCCCAAAAAAAAAAAAAAAAAAAAAAAGAGGCATCAGTGTTGATTTTCAGCTGGTTTTGTGGTGGTGGGGTCCAGGTATCAAGTTGTTGTGTGTTTTGTGAGAGGTTGGTAGGCTTTGATTTGCTGGTAGAGAAGAACCACTTAGCTGCAGCCCATATACAGTTTGATTTGAGAGAGGAAATGGGGGAATTCAGTTTCCTGAAAACCCAAGAGTTCCTTCTTTTCCAGAGGAACCAGATATTATAAGAGAAGATAATCCTGTGAGGAATGTGGTGGGTTAAAGGGGTTTTATTGGAGAGGTTTTCAGTCAACCAAATGTTAAAGTCTATGGGGGTTGTATGCACCATGTTTAAGCTCAATAGCTCTAGGACAGGTAATGAATAAATGCTCCCTAGTTTGAGTGAGGACTTGACAAAAAGGGCATTCTTCCCTAATGGATTGAATCCTTTTAAGTTCTCATTTGTGGGATTCTATTCCAACAGATCAATTGCCAAAGAAAGAAATTTAACTTCTTAGGGCCATTATCACTCCAAATTTTCTCCCAAATATTAGACTCAAGATTATGCCCTGTAACTATTGGGAGAGCCATTTTAGCTTTGCTATAATCAAATCTCCCTTTAGTTACTCAATCACATAAAGTTCCATCTTTTTTTTTGGCTAAAGGGGATAGCTAGCAGCTGCTGTTTCAAGTCCTGACGAGGAATGAAAGACAGCTCAGCTTCAAGTGATTGGGAGCAGTTCTCCAAAGAGATTAACATACAGCTTATTGTCCTGCTGCTCAGGTAAAGCTAAGGACCAATCAACTGTTCTCTTAGAGATTTGCCACACAACCACTTATCATACCAGGCCAGAGGTTAATCTGGTCCCCTTTCCCCACATCCCAAGCTAAGCTCTTATTATAATGGGACTAACCCCATTGAATCCCTTTCCATATGTAAGACCCCCACCTAGGGATGGAAATGGGTCCTAGACCCGACCCAGACCCGGTTAGACCCGACCCATATTTTAGGGTCTGGGTCCTTAAATTTTAGACCCGATGGGTTTGGGTCGGATCTGGGTCTAAGTTAATGGGTCGGGTTTGGGTCCAAAAATTGTAGACCCAGACCCGACCCAGATCCGACCCATGGACCCATTTTTAATTTTTTTTATAAATAATAAATATATATTAGTTATAATATTATTAAAAAAATCACTTATTATACTACGTAATTAGAGTTGAGAAGATAGATTTTAGTAAAAGTGAGCAAACAAAACACCAAGCAACCAAGAAACTAAGTTTTTGCGTAGTACGAATTTTTTTTTTCCCTTGCATTGTCTTTACTTTTTAATGAACAAATTATTTATGTGTCAAAAATATGAATACATTTTTTTTAATGCGTCTTTTATTATTTTGAAGTAGTAGTATAATTATAAATTTATAATATATATACAAAATTATAAAAAATTAATTAAAATTATAGTTAGACCCGTTTTGGACCCATTTTAGACCCGAGACCCGCTAGACCCAATGGATCTGGGTCTGGGTCTGATTTTTTTAGACCCAGTGGATCTGGGTCGGATCGGGGTCCACCTCCGAAATTCCGGGTCTGGGTCTGGGTCTTCGTGGACCCGACCCAAACCCGACCCATTGCCATCCCTACCCCCCCTCCCGAAGCTTTGGCTCACCCTTGCTGTTAAAGTATTTATCATCTATAAATTTGGCAGAAACTCTTTTTGCTTATATACTTTCCAACAAAGGTTAGCCAAAGTTATCAGATTTAGATCCTTGTTCTTAATGAAACCCAAACCCCCCTGGTCTCTAAGCCTACAAAGGTTGTTCCAGGAAATTAAATCCAAGTCATCTTTTTTGAGTTATCTTTTCCCCCTAGAAGAAGTTGGAGCAGATGGTATCCATTTTAGTAGTCAAGGAGGTAGGGAAGTGGATTGTCTGCATGAAGTATCTAGGAATAGCTTGTAGAGTTGATTGAATCAGAATCATTCTACTAGCTTTTGTGAGGTTCCTAGCTTTCCAGAATCATTTTTTCAATAATGAAGTTTAGCCTAGACTTAGAGGGTTTTTTATGGCTTAAACGGAAGCTCGGATAGGTTCCTAGGTCTTGGGATGTGGGTTACTTAAATGAGATAAAGGTTTTATTATTATTTTTTTTTTTTTTTTTAAACAAAAAAGGGTTACTCTCTTAAATAAATTGAATCACTCTTTAATTTTTTAAAACAAAAGAATAGAGGTTACTCTCTAAAATAAGTTCTACCTCCGGTTCTTATTACTTGCAACTTTCATAGGAATTGCAGCCTCCTAGGCAAAAGATCATAAGCATGTTAATTGAAAGATAAGAGTATTTACTTAAGTATTAATCCAACTAAAAAAAAAAAAAAAAATCAACCAAATTTTTAATAAATAACCCAGTTGAGTTGTCTCCAAGAAAATAAATAACCTACCACCAAACTCAGCAAACCCAACACCGACGACCCCCAAACCCAGCGACCCAAGTACTAACGAACCCAGCAACCACCAAACCTAGCACTGCCAAACCCACTAACCTACAAACCAAGCAACCCTCCAAACCACGACCCACCTAACTCACCGATCTCAGCCACGACCACACCAAACCCACCACAGCAACCCACCAAACCCACCGATCTAATATACGGCGAACCAAACCCACCAATCTAAGCCACGAGCCCACAACCCACCAAACCCACCGATCTAAGCCACAACCCGCCGAACCCTCCGCAGCAACCCACCGAACCCACCAACCTAGCTAACCCACGAACCATCGACGATCTGGAACTACCAACGAACCCACGCTTGGAACACCGACGAACCCACGCTCGGAACACCGACAAACCCACGTTGAGAATGGGGTTGGAGGAGGAGAGAGAAAAATAAATAAAGGATAAGAGTAATTTAATTAAGCTTGTGGTTTAATTTAATATAATCAGATTTGTAGTTTAATAAGATTGATTAAAAAAAAGTAAGGGTAAAATGGTAAATTTAACCCTAAAAACTTACCATAAAAGGAAGAAAAAAAGTTGCAAATAATGTGAAGCATCAAAAAATGGCAAAAGTTGCGAGTAACAAGAACCGGAGATAGTATTAGTTTTTAATGTTCTTGAGTAACAAAAACCCTTTTAACAGTACATGAATATTTAAGCCACTATATTTAATTATTTACATAAGAGGTTTCTTTTTCCATAGCAATATAGCACACTTTTTTCTTTCCACAACATATATATTTAAGGTAAAATTGGTATAAACCACCTTTTTTGTCCAACTTTTTTGAAAAAACCACCTTTTAAGTTTTTTTTTTTTAACTAAACCACCTTTTAAGTACCTAAATTTTTTATTGCACCACCCCTATTTCAAATCTAACATATTGTATCTCAACCATCCACTTCCAAATCATCAACCATAGCAAATCTTTCCCTTCCATCTCAACCATCCACTTCAATTACCTCAATTTAGGTTTTGAGAATAAACAAATACTACAATTTAATTTTTGTAGCAAAATTAAGTTTGGTTTTTTAGAGCTTTACTCAATTTAGTCATGCATATATATAAAGGGGAGGGTCAAATGTTTTTGGAGGTGAAAAAAATACATGATTTAGGAGCGAAAGTCACAAGTTGTGGGCCCCTTTGACGTTTTAGTTAATTTTTTCGTCATAATTTGAAATAGGGGTGGTGCAATTAAAAATTTAGATACTTAAAAGGTGGTTTAATTAAAAAAAAAAAAACATAAAAGGTGGTTTTTTCAAAAAAGTTGAACATAAAAGTGGTTTTTACCAATTTTACCTATATTTAACCACCAGTTCCTGCAGTGTTTTGGGTGCTTGACATATCTATCAATTGCTTCCTGGATAGATTAATAATTGAATCTGCAATCACTCTAGCACTTGACTTCATATAACCACCTGAAACAAAAGATAGCATGCTTAATATCATATTTGTGAGCTATGTTTCTCTATAAAAACCTAAATTGGGTTCAGGCCCTCCGGGTTCCAGCTCCGGAGAAGAAGATGCCTTCTTGAACCAGGCTGACTGACAAGATGTTGTAATCCCGACTAGAGGTGATGGTTATTGTTAAATGTATATGCGTGTGAGTATACACATATTGTGTGTGTGCATATGGATGTGGCAAAGGAGAAGACTTGTGATAGGTCAATATCACAATCCACGCACAATTTCAGTTATATAGAGAAGCAAAAGAAAATAAACTTTTGGAAGTCTAGATTTTGTTCCTGCTAATATCAATACTGTGAAACATAGTCCAGAGCCTACTGATAGCAACAATATCTGCAGATTTAAAATCTGAATATACTTTGGAGGCTTTGGAGCTGATGGCTCAGGTAAAGACAGAATAAAACCTGATGTAAGCATTAGTATAGGAATGCCTTTCTCACGAGCAAAACCGAACACCTTCTCATCTCTCTTGATTATACCTTCGGGACTGATCTGGAAACAAGAGATGAAATCCACAAGACTTAATAAGAACAACCCCAAACTAACCCAATAAATATTCTGCAAAATACAACACTTGAGCTTGCCACAAACTATTCAACTGACATGCCAGAAATACTGGGCATACATCCAGAAGAACCCAAGTTGCAAATCCTTCACAGCTTCACTAGGACTAATGCGCAAGCTAACCCACTGAAATCTGGCAGGCGGTAATATGATTTCTAGATGTATATCTACAAAGGAGGTACACTGGATTCACAGTAGTGAAAACTTAAAAGTAAAAACCTTATAAGAAAATAAGGAATTTTAAAAGACATCAGATAATCCATCGTTTTTCTATTAGCAAAATATCAAGCCTCTCAACTGACAGACAACAAGAAATCCACACTAATGAACAATTTGTAGGTTCTAACAGAAGATAGATGTAGGGTTCTAACATGTAATGTCACCCAAGTTATCAGACTTTTAGACAAAAGTTATTAGAACGACCAACAGCAACAAATAGTCAGGTACTGAAAAGGCAAGGTTCTCACCTTTAGACATCCCAGCGGATCTCTATCCAGAATGTCGGTTCCAGCATTGTAAACCACCAACTCAGGATCGAAATTTTGTCCAGCAACCTGTCACAAAGAAATGTACAAAACTTCATGGATCAAGTTAGTACTCCAAGTCACTACTCTAGCATACTCCAAGTCACTACTCTAGCATACTCCAAGTCACTACTCTAGCACACCCTTATGAGGATCACTAAACTAGATAGAATGTTAACAAACTTAAAATTTGCAAAATGTTATACATTAGCATGTGGACTATCCTGCATGTACAACCCTTCAAATGGATCAACTTAAATAGGGAGAAAAACAAAGGGGTAGACAGTAGATATTGGCATGGATGAGACGTTACATACCTCAAGTGCCTCATCCAATTTATTCAAGTAAACATCTGTTGTGGTCCCACTCTGTAAATCAAACCAAAATAAACGAAGCTTAGTAATGGCAAGGATAGCTTATAACAAGAAGCTTTCTGCCTATTAAACTGATGGCTTACTGGAATTTCAATATTCTGATTGATGTACCTCCTGGCAACTAAATCCTGTAGCAAAATTCAGCAAACATTTTCAGAAATAAATCATATTCAAATGAACAGAAAATATAGGCAGCTGATATAAATTTAGCATGAACAAATTTAACCTTCATTTTCATGCCTCAAAGACAATTACTGAAGCTAGGATTCAGCAGGTAGACACTAATGCACATGTGATCCAACCCATTCTCTACTAAAAAGTCTAAAGACATTGGTGAATCACCAGATCCTTGATTTCTAAGTCCCCAGCAAGTATATCAATTTAAAATTACGCTTAATTAAAAAAATTTAAAAAAAAAAAAACGAATTTTGTTCGTAGACGCCCAATTTCACCCTCTTCTCCCCTGACAAGTCTTATAATTTTGGTTAGAATCCCTGAACGTATTTGAACCGAACTTACATGATTATATGAGACCTTATCTGCACGTATGTTTAACTGTCAGCTGAATTTATTGGACCTCGTACATCTGTACTTTTGAACTGATATGAATTATTAGACCATGTCTGAATCTAAGCCCTCAACGAAACTTATATCTTTGACAGACAAGTTTTTTTTTTTTTTTTTTGGCAAAATTGCAAATAGTTCAGTGGTCAAGTCTTCAATCTTGAATCTTCCTCATATGGAAAAAATAAAAGTCAGAATCCCATTTATCTTCTCTTGAATTCATTGTATACAGGGGTAGCAAGGGACTGCCCTATTTTATCACCAATAATGCCTATATATGACAACCAAGGTTAAAACTATAAGCAAGGTGGGATGGAAGACAACACAGTTTATTTTATTAAAAGAAAACCTTAAAGATCTGGTACCAGCAGTGTAACTTACTAATGGATATACTTCAGAATTGTACATATCAAGTATGTATACTCTTTCTGCTAAAAGAAAGTATTGCGTATAAGAAATTATCTAAAAGTAATAAGTTAATAACATAATCAGGAAGACAAGAATCATACTATCTTTAGAAAAATCTACTTCGAGACCATTTCCTTGATGTGCATCAAGATCAATAATCATAACCCTGAAGAATGTTACAAAAGAGATTAAACTCGAAATAAGTAGTTTGAAGGTGTTATCAGCAAAAGTACTCATTTTAATAACGGCCAATACCTTGAAATATTTAACCGAACAAAAGCAAAGTGAATGCACAGAGATATGTCAGCATAAGCACAAAATCCACCTCCCTCATCAGCGGAACAATGATGGAAACCTCCACCAACATTAATGGCCCATCCTCGTTCCTTTGCAAGCTTTGCAGCCAGAACAGATCCCCCTACCTACAAGCATGATTATTAAAGGTTCAACTTGATGATGGAGTAAATATAGAAAAGTAGTCGTACTTATGGTTGTCATGCCTGTTTCCGGAATGGGTAAAGAATTTTATGTTGTATGATACAGTTGGGCAACATTGCAACTGGTGGAACCTGTAAATAAAATAATATAGTAAAAGAAAGTTATATTATACATAACCCCAGCCTTTGAAGTAGAATTATACTCATTCAGGGCAATAAATGCAACATAACTGATAAACCTAAAGAATTCCATTCAGCTATCTGCTTCAACAACAACATAAATGAAAATCAACTGGCCATTGCATATCTATCTTGGGTTCTCATAGTAAAACACATGCTGTCAAACTAAAACAATATCCTATTTCCTTAAAAAATAGGAATGACGATGTAACTTGCTTAGAGGAAAAAAGGAGAGGATGCCCCGGTTTCTCATGGTGAGAAACAAAATTTGTTTCTCACATGGCATTTTCGTAAATGAACCAACAACTTTATTCAACCGTGGAGCCCACAATAATGAAAAAGTTGTTGATTTATTCACGAAAATGCCCCTATGAGAAACAAATTTCGTTTCTCACCATGAGAAGAACAGGGAATTTCCAAAAAAAGGATTAATTATCAGCAAATCATCTACAAAAGAACAAAAACAACCATCCAGCTAACAAACCGGCTTCTTTATCATACCAAGACATTAATATTAAAATTACCATAATGTACAATTGTATATGAAGATGTATTCATAAAATAAAAAAATAAAAAATAAACAAAAAGAGAGCAAAGTTCTTGCCTCTTGAGCAAAAATATAAATTCATATGGCTCTTTCTCCTAAATGTCCTAAAATCCAAAATCTAATTAATGTGACTTGTATACATACCACTAGAATTTTAGCAACAGTTGAGCTGCTTTGAAGACTATCCAGGTACTTCTCAGGATGTACCTGTAAACACATTAAGTCTGCGATTAGAAATTATGCAAGAGGCAATGGACCAACAGCTGCCTGCTGGATCAAAACAGTGAGCAGGACATTGTGAAATTGAGCAATGAAAGAGAATGAGAGTCAAAACTTTTGAAGAACAGCTAGGAATCAAGTTTCAACTACCACTAAGAGGTCCTCTTTCGAAGCTTCTTCGGGCTCAATGATACAACTTTTGTCTAGCACACCTTCTGAAGCAAGGAATTGGCATATACGACCCCATTTTGAAGAATCAAACGGATGCCTATTTTAAATCAAATGAGGATTGTTATACAAATTTTTGTAAATCACACTTATAAACTTGAATTTTCTCGTTATCTAGAGATACATTAAAGTTATATAACCCATGATTGATCAGCCAACTCATCGATCATTAACAATCTCAACATGTAATGAATAGAGAAACTTCACAGATTTACACATCCATCAACTAAAAGTGGTCTGGAGCATATATGAGCATAGAAGAATCCTAACATGATATCGAGGGGCGAATCCACAAAAATTAAGCCAGTGGCCCAAGGTCAGTTTGAGGGAAAATTGACATTTCATGTTCATAACTAAATCAAACTTTCAGCAAGTGTAATCTATAATCAACCTATTTAGTATATTTTTAATAGGAAAAAAAAGGGATTTCATTGATAAAATATAGCCAAACAACATTTACAAACAATTCCAAAAAATTCCAAAAAATTACGGAATAACTTGTATAGTATTTGATACTGAGAGCACCGCGATTTCAGAAGAATACGCAGCACATACTATACTCAAGCAAATTCATCATTAATAACTATAAGTTCACATATGAACAAATTAATTAAAAAATAATTCAAGCAACTAAAATCATAGTAAAGCACTTACAATTTTTCCATTCCAAGGAAAGAAATATTATAATCAGATGAATAAATCAGCGGAACCTACAAATAACCCATCAAAATCAAAATCAAAATTCAGTATTATAATCAAACTATCATAATAAAATTCAACTACAAATTAAAATAAATTGGTCATGAAAACTAAAATTTTACAAAAATAAATAATGATACCTTGGAAGGTGTAATTTGTGGTTGGTGCACCCGGGTGCACCATGCGCATGGTGCACCCAAAAGAACATTTAGTATATTTAAAAGAACATGGGTAAAAAATGAATATGTTTTTATTTTCTTGCAACTGCAAATCCATCACTCTCTTCTCCTGCAATTTCTCACTCCTCTTTCCCTTCCTATCACTCTCTTTCTTGCTGCCAATTTTTAATCTCCCTTACACCATCGTTTTCATTTAAAATTTTCAATGAATTTGGGTAAAAATCATTTCCAAAGTACTCATTTTCTCTCTCCATAACTTTTCTCTCTATCTTTTTCTATTTTTCAAAAAAATTTCAAAATAGCAAAATTGTTCATCTTCAAAGTAATACCCAAGAAAAAAATTGAACTTATTTCAACAATTCAACCTTCAAAATTAAACAAATGGTGGATTCAAGTAAAATGTAAGTATAAATTTTGTACATGCAAATTGTTTTTTGTCAATAATTTTAAAGTCAAAGTGTTTAATTTTGTGAATTTGGGGTTTTTTTAAAAAAAAAAAAAATAATAATTAAAGCTTTAAAGTACAATTTGTTCAAAAAAGAACAATTAGAGGAGAAAGAAGAATAGTAATGAATTGAAGCCAACTGGAAGATAACCAAACAAGGTTAATTTTTCAAACACTAGCTTGTTCTTTTTCAAATACGAACATGTTCTTTTTATTCCACGTTCTTTAAAATATGCCTAATGTTCTTTTCGGAGGTCATGTTCTTTATCAAACACAAACATGTTCTTTTGTTGAACACTATTATGCATGTTCTTTTTCAAATACTAACATGTTCTTTTTCAAACACTGGCTTGTTCTTTTTCAAACACTAACATGTTCTTTTTATTCTATGTTCTTTAAAATATGCCTAATGTTCTTTTCGGAGGCCATGTTCTTTGTCAAATACAAACATGTTCTTGTGTTAAACACTATTATGCATGTTCTTTTTCAAATACTAGCATGTTCTTTTTCAAACACTCGTATGTTCTTTTTTTTTTCTCATGTTCTTTAAAATAAGCCTAATGTTCTTTCCGGGTGCACTATACTATTTTCATGGAAGGTGGAACATCGAAGTAGAGCTTACTAGAGAGAATTCGACTTTGGCGAAGATCTTCAGGTGAAGAAGAAGCTGCCATTTTTGAACGGAAGATAGAGAAAATGTAAGTTGTAGAGTCTGAGCCACTCTGTTATGGTGGAGGACTATATTTTACCGCCGGTAAACGAGAATGTATAAGCAACAGATTTTTTAGTTGACAGTTGAGTTTACACGTGTTGTGCCAAAACTAACTTATTTAATCCGAATTCAGCCACCTAAGCAAAGCCGCTGGAATCAGCTAGCTATCACACCAATTCTACTGGAAAAAACAGTAGGTGGACAACAATGGAATCGCGGCGTGGGAAGTAGGTTCGTTTGCCGGGAAACGTATGGAAATCGCCGGCCATTTCGACTTTAATTTTTTTTTTTTGATCTTGTTCGACGGACCGCATGTAATAGGCGACTATACCATGGTACAATCGCATTGTGATTGTACCATGGTATAATTGCATGTAACATGCGACCGTGTACATCGAAAATGAAATAAAAAAAAGGTTCGACATATACCTAACTCGATGGCGTCGAAGGTTCGTCGTTCCCACCAAGTGCCTCCAATATGGACGCGGACCGGAGGCGACTCATTTTAACGGTCGGAAAGTACAATGTTGGTGGTCAAGCTAGTTGTCAAGGTGGACCCGTCGTGGTGGATAGTTAGGGTTAGTGGCGGTACATGTGGTGGAGTTGATGGTCAAGGTGGAGCCATGGGTTGGAGGGTCAAGGTTAGTGTAGTGAGTCAAAGTTGGTGGTGGTTTGATGAGTATGTAATTTTCAAAATTAATAGGGGCATGGAGGTCATTTAATGTCATAGCTTGAGTAATTCTATTGTGGCAAATAGCAAGAGGAAAACTCTAACCACTTGATCTATCTTTCACTATCTAGTTTGACAAAATCATGTCATTTGTATTCAAAATAGTTTATCTTTCACTATCTGCACGTATCTTAAACGTTAGTGATGTCAATGATTTGGGATTTTTTTAAATACTTCGTATTTCTTAATTCTATAGGAATGAGCAAATGATAGTCAATGGAGCCTCTTACAGTTCTTGATAACTTAAATTAGAAGATTAATAAAAGATATTCTATTCGTTTTTTAATGTCTAGCCCTTTTTGATTTTATCACAATTTTGATCAACAATATCTTTAATTATATATTTTTTGATAGGTATATTTAGGGTAATGCTATATGTAGCCCTTAAGCGTTAAATACACTATTAAAAATTGTATAAAATTATGAATTCATGATAAAAACACACTTAAATCATTTTCATTATAATATTGGTATTTAAAATTGTGCTGAGAGTCAAAGGTTGTTAAATATTCAATTCAAGTTTAAATGTAAAAATTCCTTGTGTATAAATTGGCTTAAATAATACACATATATTTCTCAAATCAAGTTCAAGTCTGGTTAATTATGCTCTACTTCATACAAGTAGGAACTAGGATGTAATGATAGACATTTTAAAAATAAAATTTATCTATATTTGCTTCACTTTATTAAAAGAGCGAGTATGTATAACCTAAAGTCAACTCTCATTTAAATTCGACAGAAAATTAACTAGAAAATTAAAATTAAAATTCACATTCAAATTCGACAGAAAATTCACGTGTATATTTTCTGAATTTTTAAGCAACAGATTGGGCCAAGGACACTGTATGTTGGGCGGTTTGATTTTGGGCTTTTCTTTGAAGTTTGAAACGAAATGACGAGGAGGTGGTGGACTGGTGGAGAACTGGAGACTGGAGAGATGAGAGAAATTAGGAGTTTTAGTTTGACAAAAAAAATATATTTTTTTTAGATTTTAGAGAGCCTTATAGGGCGGGGGGTGAAAATCGATCTCAATATCTCTAGAAGGGGGTTACTAAATGCCACAATAGAATTACTTATGTCGCAATATTAAATGACCTTTCTACCCTTATAGATTTAATATTTGGCCAAATCTGATTTTCTCACCCCCATGCCCCCTCCACCACCATAAACCATAAACACCATAGGCACACAACTGTGAATCTGAACCCCAACCTGCATCACCAATTTCGCCAGAAAACACCTAATCCGAATTCAGCCACCTAAGCAAAGCCGTCGGAATCAACTAGCTATCGCACCAATTCCATCGGAAAAAACAGTAGGTGGACGACAATGGAATCAAGACGTGGGAAGTAGGTTCATTTTCCAGGATACGCATGGAAATCGTCGGCCAATTCAACTTTAAGGTTTTTCTTTATATTGATCTTGTTCGGCGGACCGCATGTAATATGCGACTGTACCATGGTACAGTAGCGTATTACATGCGACATTTGTACATCGAAAAATGAAAAGAAAAAAAAAGGTTCGACATACACCTACCTTACTCGACGGCGTCGAAGGTTCGTCGTCCCCACTAAGTGCCTCTGATATGGACGCGGACCGGTGTTGACTCATTTTAGTGGTCGGAAAGTACAATGTTGGTGGTCAACCATCGTGAATCTACAATGTTGGTGGTCAAGCTAGTTGTCAAGGTGGAACCATCGTGGTGGATGGTTAGGGTTAGTGGCAATACATGTGGTGGAGTTGATGGTCAAGGTGGAGCCATGGCTTGGAGGGTAAGGTTAGTGTAGTGGGTCAAAGTTAGTGGTGGTTGGATGAGTATGTAATTTTCAAAATTAAAAGGGGCATGGAGGTTATTTAATACCATAGTGTTGGGCCCGTATTGTAATACGACCCATAAAGTTTAGGGCACCAGTCCAAGAAGTAATGCATCAACAAAATAAGCAAAGCGGCTCGGCTGGAATAAACAAGGAAAGTAGCATCAAGGATATCAATCAAAAAGATACTTGCCAAAGATACACCTACAGAACAGGGAAGGAGATAAATCAAGAAGATCTTCCCCATTTTGAATATATTTCGAATATCTTTGTAAACCCTATAGTTCCCTAGGTATAAATAAGCACAATTAGACATTTTGAGCATTGATATACGCACATATACTCTGAATATAATAGAATTACTCGGCATTCATCTACGGAGCATCGTCCTTACTGAAGAAGGAGGCTATTCCTTATTCAGTATTGTATTTCTAAACTTGTTCTTTTCGTAGTAATATTCATTTTGTTTGTTTATTGTTGTTTCATTGCTTATCTACTGCTTTATTGGTGCCTTATTGCTATTTATTGCGCTTTTGGTAGTATGATTGTTATTACCCCTCAAACCTAGCAGATTCTCATACGTCCTTGTTGAGATTTGCGTAAACAATTTGGCGCCCACCGTGGGGCTGATAATCGATTAACCTACCAATTCGCCAAAAACCAATACAAATACCATGTCTGGGCACCAAGTACCCTTTACCATGGCCGAAATCAATGAGGGAATGAACGCATTCCGTCAAACCTTAGACCAACAAAAAAGCCAAATCGAAACATTGTTGGCCCAAAAAGTCCAAACCGAAGCCAAACTTACCAGTCTCACCAAGCAAAATGAAGCCCTCCGTAGCCAAATACAGTCAGTCGCTTCCAAAACCATTAATACCAAAAAAAACACTGAAAGTATAGCCATGCAGCTCGATATGTCAGGTGTCTTTCATACCCCTAACGGGGAAAAAGGATCTAACACTAGGGAAACAACCCTAGATCTGGACTCTTTGAATGCAGGAACCCCTAAGCAGAATGAACAAGAAAGATCTGAAGAGGGAAAGATAGAGAAGATGGTCAAAGAGTACCTCAAGGCAATAGAAGCCAAGATCGCCAAGATCCCTGGAATGCCAAAGCCCATGGAGGAAGAAGCATCAGATGGCTATATAGAGTCTCCTTTCTCAGAAGAGATCGCCATGGTAGAAGTGCCAAAGAGGTTCAGCACACCCAACATGGCCATGTACGATGGAACAACAGACCCTGATTAGCATGTATCCCTTTACAAACAGAAGATGATGACCAGCTCAATCCCTAGAGACATCAGAGAGGCCATCATGTGCAAAGGCTTTGGAGCCACATTATCAGGTCCAGCCTTAACTTGGTTCATTAATTTAGATAATGGGACAATTCGATCTTTTGCAGGAATGGTAAACCTATTCAAGATCCAGTTTGCCAGCAGCAGGAAAATAGAAAAGCAGTCATCGGATTTGTATCGTATTGTGCAAAGACACGGTGAATCCTTGAGAGATTACCTTAATAGGTTCAACAGGGAAAAGATTGGAATACACAAGTGTGATGCTCCCACAACCATTGAAGCGTTCAGAAGAGGATTGCTAGATCACAGTGAGCTCTACAAGGAGTTGACCAAATATCCATGCGCAACCTTTGAAGATGTACAAGCTAAGGCAATGGCTCAAGTCAGATTCGAAGAGGATACATATGCAAGAAAAACTCCAGAGCTCAGAAAAGATGACGACCGCCCGTCAAGAAGGAACAACAACTTCCCCAGGAGAGATAATCGATTCAAGCCGTATCAGCGTTCCCGCTTTGATGAAGGGTCAGTCAACGCTGTCGAAGGAGAGTTTTCTGATTGGAGAGAAGACCCTGAGCTCCCACCAAAGTTACACGAGTATTGCTTCAATGTCAATCCTGCAGGAGTAATAAGGACCTTGAACAAGATGGGGGATACTGTTCAGTGGCCAAGAAAGAATGATAGGCCTGGGGAGAAGAAGGATCCATCCAGATGGTGTGATTTCCATTCAGATATTGGTCACACTACTGATGAGTGTGTCGCGCTCAGAAAGGAAGTTGCATACCTATTAAAGAAGGGCTACCTCAAAGAACTCTTGTCAGACAGATCTAAAGCTTCAGGGAAGGATAGAGAGTCCAAGCAAGGAGGTCCTCCACCCCCACCTCCAATTGTTAAGACCATCTGTTTCATAACAGGAGGGTCAGAAGTATGCGGCCTAACATATTCAGCAGCGAAGCGGCACGCAAAGGAAAGTAACAAAGAGCAACCAGACAAGAGGGAGAAATCAAAGATAGACATCCCTATCATGTTTGAAGAAAGCGACGCGGTAGAAGGTCATCATGACGGCCTAGTAATCTCACTCCCAGTTGGAAATTGCATGATTAAGCGAATCCTAGTTGACAATGGAAGTTCTGCAAACATCATCATGCTGGATACCCTGAAGCACATGAACATAGATGAGAAAAGTATAGTTAACAAGTCAACAATGCTAGTGGGATTCAGTGGGGAAACCAAGAAGACAAGTGGAGAGATTACATTGGCAACATATGCAAAGGGGATCAACCTGCAGGTTAAATTCTTAGTAATCGACACCTTGTCCTCATACAATATGATTTTGGGAAGACCTTGGATACACGAAATGAAAGCCATCCCTTCTACGTACCATCAGGTCATCAAGTTTCCTACTAGATGGGGAATTCAAGAAATCAGAGGAGATCCTAGGGAAGCCAAAGAATGCTACAAGATAGCACTGAAAGCAACATCTGCGGAGAAGAGTTCAGCATAGCAATCAGAGGATCAGCTGGGCCAAGAGAAGTTGAGTATATCAGAAGAGAAAGAAGCTACTGAAGTCCAGCTGAACCCCTTACATCCAGATCAGAAAGTCAGAATAGGGTCAGAACTTAAAGCGGAAATCAGACAACAGATTCACGACTTTCTAGAAGAAGAGAAAGATGTGTTTGCTTGGACCCACGAGGACATGAGAGGCATTCCCCCAGAGGTTATCACTCACAAGCTAAATGTAGACCCAATGCATACACCAGTGAAACAAAAAAGAAGAAAATTCGCGCCAGAAAGGAACAAGATCATCAACGAAGAAATTCAAAACCTACTCAAGACTGGAAAAATCAGAGAAGTAAGGTACCCAGAGTGGCTTGCCAACGTGGTGGTAGTAAGAAAGAAGAATGGGAAATGGCGGATTTGCATAGATTTCACAGACATCAACAAGGCTTGCCCGAAAGACCCATTCCCTTTACCTCACATCGATGCTATGGTAGACGCCACAGCAGGACACGAATTGTTATCCTTTATGGACGCCTACAGTGGTTACAACCAGATCCTCATGCACAAGGACGACCAAGAAAAGACAGCCTTCATTACCAGCCAAGGAATATATTACTACAAAGTAATGCCTTTCGGATTGAAGAACGCAGGAGCAACATACCAAAGGTTGGTAAACAAGATGTTTGAAAAACAAATTGGGAACACGATAGAAGTCTACATAGATGATATGGTAGTTAAATCCAAGAAGGCAGAAGATCATGTCAGAGACCTCAGAGAAGCATTCGTCATCCTGAAACAATATGGCATGAAGCTGAACCCTACAAAGTGCACGTTTGGAGTACAGTCAAGAAAATTCTTGGGATACATGGTTACGCAAAGAGGAATAGAAGCCAGCCCAGAACAGGTCAAAGCTATCTTAGATCTAGAACGACCAAAATCTAAGAAAGATGTACAGAGCTTAACAGGGAAAATCGCGGCATTGAACAGGTTCATCTCAAAGTCTTCAGAAAAGAACAGGGCCTTCTACGAGGTACTGAAAAAGAACAAGGAGTTTAAATGGGAACAAGAACATGATGAAGCATTCCAGAAGCTGAAAGAATACCTAGCCAACCCGTTGATTCTCTCCAAACCTAAAGAAGGGGAGCCACTCCAGCTGTACCTTGCAGTGTTTGAAGGGACGGTCAGCGCAGTCCTCACAAGAGAAGAAGAAAAGGAACAATTTCCAATCTACTATGTCAGCAAGACCCTGCTCAGTGCGGAAACACGATACGCCTCATTGGAGAAAATCATTTTAGCCTTGTTCACTGCTTCAGTAAAGCTACGTCCATACTTCGAGAGTCATCCCATACAAGTACGGACCAATTACCCCATCAGAGCTATCATGAGAAAACCAGAAATGTCAGGAAGGATGGAAAAATGGGCCCTACATCTAAGCAGGTATGACATACAGTACGAACCCAGGACGGCAGTCAAATCTCAAGCTTTAGCAGACTTCGTAGCAGACTTCAGCCCTACACTTGAAGAAGAAGCACAAAAGGAAGTACTAGCCTTACAGGAACCAAAGGCTGCACAAAAATGGACACTCCATACAGATGGTGCAGCAAACATACGAGGAGTGGGCTTAGGAGTGGTACTGACATCACCCTAAGGAGACAAGATAGCACAGGCAATAAGGTGCAACTTCAAGGCTACCAATAATGAAGCCGAATATGAAGCGCTCATTACAGGACTAACCGTTGCAAGAGATATGAAGATACAACACCTAGAAGTAATCTCTGATTCTTTGCTCATGGTAAACCAAATCAACGGGCAGTATGCAGCAAAAGACACCAGAATGATTGCCTACCTGGAAGTCACGAAGAAGCTCATCAAAGAATTCAAGGAGTTCAAGATAGAACAAGTACCCCGGAACCTAAACACCGAAGCAGATGCATTGGCAAATTTGGGATCAAACATCAATCCAGAAGAATTTGGGGCAATCCCTCTAGTACATGTACTCTCACCAGCCATAGAGAAGGAATCTACCATGAGTGTCTACGAAATTCAAACAGGCCCTACAGAAGAAGAAGACAACAGTTGGATAACACCCCTGAAAGAATACCTCCTGGGCAATACGAAACCAACAGGGAAAGTAACAGCTCAAGCATTCGCTCAGAAAGCCTCCAAGTATTGCCTAATCAGCAATGTACTCTTCAAGAAGTCTGCAGCGGGACCGTTCTTAAGATGCCTGGAAAGAAAAGAAGCTCAACAAGTCTTACAATCCTTACACAGTGGAGAATGCGGAAATCACTCCGGAGGAAGAAATTTAGCCAACAGGGCACTCAGAATGGGATACTACTGGCCCAGTATGAGAAAGGACGCAGTTGAGTTCGCCAAGAAATGCTTAGCATGCCAAAAACATGCGCCTTTGACACACAAGCCGTCAGAAGAGTTACACCCAACATTGACACCGTGGCCATTTATGAAGTGGGGAATGGATAATAAAATTACCACCGTCATCAGGGCAGAGAGTGTACTTCTTAGCAATGACAGACTACTTTTCCAAATGGATTGAAGCAGAAGCGTACAAGAAGATCAAGGATAAGCACGTCATTTCATTTATAAAGAGGAACATTCTAAGCAGATTCGGAGTACCAGCGGAGATCATTACAGACAACGGGTCTCAATTCATCAGCAACAAAACTACCAAGTTCTGTAAGGAATGGAACATCTCCCTTATCACATCTACACCAAGATACCCACAAGCGAATGGACAAGCAGAATCAAGTAACAAAGTCCTCATAGGCAACATGAAGAAAAGGCTGGAGGGAGCCAAAGGGAAATGGGCAGACGAACTACCCAACATATTATGGGCAGACAGAACAACCCCTAAAGGCGCTACAGGTCATACCCCTTTCTCACTGGTGTACGGATGTGAAGCAGTAATACCAACAGAGGTAGAAGTGCCTACAGCAAGGTACGGACTGATGACAGAAGAAAGAAACCAAGCAGAACTAATTCACAATTTAGACACAGTAGAGGAGCTAAGGGAAGACGCACAAATGAGAATGGCAGCATACCAACAGGAAGTAGCAAGATCCTTCAACAAGAACGTTAGAGTCAAAGCATTCAAGCTAGGAGACTGGGTCCTCAGAAAGGTATATGAAAACACCAAGGAAGTTAATGCAGGAAAGCTAGCACCCAACTGGGAAGGACCCTATGAAATCACCAGGGTAGTAGGTAATGGAGCATACAGACTCAGGAATGCAGAAGGGAAAGAAGTGCAGCGAAGCTGGAACGCAGCACATTTAAAATTATATCATTTCTGAAGAAGGTACGCAATTGTTATTTCTATTTTGTAAAACACAAAAAAACAGGAAAACAAGAAAAAATGCAAAAAAATCAGAAAACAGAAAAACACAAAAATCTCCAACAGCCAGATTCAGCACGAAAGGTACTCATCTATCCTTATCTTTTGTCAATTTACTTTATGATCATTACGAGTACTGACTTTGGCATCGGAGGGCCGTTGGGGAAACCCACGGCCACCCCTCACCTTCTTCTATTTTGCAAGGAACACGACCGATATCACAGAGCAAGGATACAATAAGTCCCTTCACTACAGAACAAAGGCAAGGCATTCCTGAAAGGAACAGACATATCACCCTCACAGAACTTACAAACACATGTAAGTGTAATACAACTGTAATACAACTGTAATACAACTGTAACACATTCGTGATACAATTGTAAACACACCACACTACGCGGAAACAAGAATCACACAGTAAAAAGACAGAAATACTTAAGTTACACTACAACGAAATTAAACAAAGCATCCAGCTACAAACACGTAGCACAAAAGAAGAACAAATTATCCAAACTGCACTAAGGCAATAAGCAGAAACAGCATCCAAAGTTGTACATTTTTTTAAGGTGACGCAGCACCAGCTAAACTAATTCTCTCCCATATTGTCAGCAGGGATCACTTCTTCAGCTACAGGCTTCATCACCTCTGGGGCATCCTTGACTTCTTCATTATGAGGAGAATCCACCTCCTCATCAGCAAAGCTCAGCAGCAAGGTACCAGGAGCAGCAGTCCCTTCAGGAAACGTCCTCTCAAAAGAAGCCTTATCACCATCATAATCCCAAGCCTCATGCTTTCCTTGCTGAAACTCCTCCATCATCTCAAGACGTGCTTTCCCATAATAGTACGTAGCAGCATCAATGGCCTCATTAGCAGCTTCCTTCAGGGTACTTTTCAGCCCGTCCCGCTCAGAAATGCAGTCCCGATGCTTAGCTCGTTCAGACTTCAAAGCTTCAGTAGCAGCCTTGTACTTATCAGACAAAGCATCACGTTCCTTCTTCATAGCTTCATACACCCGAGAAAATTCTGACACCTTGCCTAAAACACCAAGGCAGGACTGGAGACTCTACACAGCAAAGACGAAAGGTAAAGAAGCATATTTCAATAAGGTCGATTTTTATGCGAAAATTTTTTGGAGTACACCATACCTGGAAGGACTGTACAGCCGCTTCTTGGGAAAGATCAGCAAAAGTCATCGAAGACTGGCGATCCTTGAAGGAGGGAAACAACAAGGTATCCACATGTGGAGCAAGAGAGTCAAAGGAAAACTCAGCAGCGTCAACATCAATGGGCATCTCCAATTTCCTCTTAAGACCAGCACGAGGCGGAGGCGGAGGTGCAGCACCCCTAGGAGCAACCATCTTGATGGGAACAGCCTCAGAAGTCTGGGGAGACGAACGAGACTTAAGACGACCCAAGATGGAGGATGAGCTAAGAAGATCATGAGACCTCAATGACCTTGTTGTATCTACAAGGAATACAGTTGGGTCAATAAACATACAACTAGGAATACAACAAATGTACACAACAAGGATCACATTAAGCGTATACAGCAAGGACGTCAATAACAAACAACTAAGAATAACAAATACGCGCAAATGTGTTCAACAAAGAAACGGCCAAATTCAAAAATAAAAACACAAAAGCAAACCAGCCACGTATTCACAAAAGCATAAGCACAATAAAACATCAAATTCACAAGGGAGAAAGAAAACAAACCTTGAGACATGGCTGGAGCACCTTTCTGCTCAGAATCAGATTCGTCCAAAGACTTAATTTGAACAACTACCTCAGGCTGCGTCAATTTGATGAAAGACCTCTCGTCCGCACTCAACTCGTATAACTTGTCTATCAAGGATGGAGACTGAGAGCGCTGCTTCAATTTACTCACTGCAATCAACAGGCAAATAAGCCCAAATCAACAAAGAAGGAAAGAAGAATATAAAAGAATAGGAAACAAAATACCTTCGGCCTCAACAGTGTCAATCAAAAAATCACAATCATCACCCAACGAATCAATCCTCACAAAGAAGAATTTGTGATACCACTTTTTGTCAAACGCCTTCTCCAGATCAGTCACCAAAGGACCAACGCCATCCTTCAGGCGAAGACCAACCCGACCTTTACCACTGGTCCTGATAGTGTAAGGGTAACACAAATCCCTCACATCAAGTTCTATACCCAATTTCGCACTCAGCAAATCCAAAATTCTCAATACCCTCCAAGTTTGGGGCAATAACTGACAAGGCGAAACCCTAACTCTAGAAAGAAATTGACGAACAAGAGCAGAAAATGGAAACGTATGCCCAATTACAAAGGGATACTCAAAGAAACACACCCAACCAGGAGCAATCCAATCAGCCCTCTCCCTGGCTGATGGAATTTTCACCACAACCCCATCAGGAAAACGCGCAAGTGTAGCAATGTTCTGAACCTCCTCCTTCGTAACAGTGGAAGGATAAGTATCCTTGACAGGAAAGACGTTCTGCGCCACCAAGTTCGGCTTTTTCACACCCTCATCCACCCCAGCAAACACCACTCTCACACGATCATCCATCACAAAAACAAGAAAAGAAAAATACAAAGCAAAACAGAGCAAACAGAGAGGAGAAAGAAAATACCCGATGAAATTGAAATTAGGGGCAAAGCAATTGAAGTGATTAGACAACAGCCTGCACACCCAATAAATACCAAAGACGGAAATAAAACCGTCCTTCACAGTTATCGAGGAAGTTGCCTTAAAACCGCCACCACTTTCTATTTTGTTAACCGTTGAAGCAATTTCTGAATTTCAAAATAGTTTCCAGAATTTTCTTTAAGTAATTTTCACTTCCAAATACTTGGAAATAAAAATTAGGGGCAATTGTTGGGCCCGTATTGTAATACGACCCATAAAGTTTAGGGCACCAGTCCAAGAAGTAATGCATCAACAAAATAAGCAAAGCGGCTCGGCTGGAATAAACAAGGAAAGCAGCATCAAGGATATTAATCAAAAAGATACTTGCCAAAGATACACCTACAGAACAGGGAAGGAGATAAATCAAGAAGATCTTCCCCATTTTGAATATATTTCGAATATCTTTGTAAACCCTAGAGTTCCCTAGGTATAAATAAGCACAATTAGACATTTTGAACATTGATATACGCACATATACTCTGAATATAATAGAATTACTCGGCATTCATCTACGGAGCATCGTCCTTAATGAAGAAGGAGGCTATTCCTTATTCAGTATTGTATTTCTAAACTTGTTCTTTTCGTAGTAATATTCATTTTGTTTGTTTATTGCTGTTTCATTGCTTATCTACTGCTTTATTGGTGCCTTATTGCTATTTATTGCGCTTTTGGTAGTATGATTGTTATTACCCCTCAAACCTAGCAGATTCTCATACGTCCTTGTTGAGATTTGCCTAAACACATAGGTTGAGTAATTCTATTGTCCCAAATAACAAGAGGGAAACTCTATCCACTTGAGCTATCTTTCACTATCTATTTTGACAAAATCATGTCATTTGTATTCAAAATAGTTTGTGTAGCTTCCATTTTTTTTATTTAATTTTGCTCTAAAACAATTGTTGTTTGACTGTTACTTTTAGAAGAAGTTTAAGATAATTGAGTGGGTGTAAGAAAAAAGTTGAATAAAAAGCTCGAATACGTAAGTCTCACGGCTCATAATAGAGATGAACCTCATCTGAGGAAATTGTTTTTACACCAAAACACTAGTCAATCCTTGAAATAAATTATTTATTGCATGAAGTTTGTGATAAGAATATTCATTGCGCTAGTCAAACTAATAATTCATTATTATTGCAATGAATATCGGAAAGGATTAGGGTCTGTTCTCATATGTTGAAATTTAGTTCAGTTCACTTCAGTTTCTAATTTCCTTCTCTTATAAAATATTCAGTTCAATTCAGTTCAGTTGAGTTCAGTCAATGAGAACAGACCCTAACTATATACTTCCTCTGTTTTGTTTAGTTGACACCTTTCTATTATTTCGCTTACCAACGCAACTTTTTAAAGCTTAATTAATAACTTCAATTATCAACATTGTAAAATTAAAAAATTGGATATTAATAAAATATACATATAGACGATTCAAACAAGATCTTACATGACTATATTTTATTATATCTATAAGTCAAAAAAGCAAGTTAAAGTATAATTTGTGAATAGTGTAAAAGTCAAACGGTGTCAATTAAAAAAAACGGAGGAAGTAAGTTTGTAGGAATATTCATTGCAAGAATAATTTCAATTAAGGAATCCGAGTCATTAAGTAGGTAAAGGTCATGTTAGTGATTTTCCTAAAAAAAAAAAGGTCATGTTAGTGATGTCAATGATTTGGAATTCTTTTTAAATACTAGTACTTCGTATTTCTTAAATCTATAGTAATGAGCAAATGATGGTTGATGGAGCCTCTTACAGATCTTGATCAGATAACTTAATAATCTAAAGTCTTGTTTGTGGCCCAAACTCTCATCCTCCTTGTTCGGGTTGCCCAGGCCCATTTCATATTGTTTCGAAATTTAACATGGTATCAGAGCCCGGGTTGCGGGTCTCTTCTAAACTGGGTATTTAATCGCTACTGGATAAGGATTTACCTCGACAGGATGTCCAGCCCCTAAGAGGATTATTGATTTGGCCTTATCCAGTTAGCTCTGAAGTTCTAAGGACACTCATAAGTGAGGGGGAGTGTTGAATCCCATTGTAGCCCACTTATGAGTGTCCCACATTGGAGAAAGAGGAGAGATGGTTTCACTTTATAAGGTAGAGGAGTACCTCCTACTATTGCCAATTGGTTTTAGTATGGAAGCTCCAAAGCCTTGTTTGTGGCCCAAACTCTCCTCCTCCTTGTTCGGGTTGCCCAGGCCCATTTCATATTGTTTCGAAATTTAACAAGAAGATTGATAAAAGATATTCTATTCGGTTTTTGATTGATCAAAATTGTGATTAAATAAAAGAAAAATGATAAATATAGGGCTATGTATAAAAAAACTCAAAAAAGAAATATTGAGAAAAGATTAAAATTAATTACATTGATTTGCGCGTGATGTTGTCATGAATTCTCAACTTAATTCCATTTTGAGAAATACTCCGTATATTGCAATGAATACCGGAAAGGATTAACTATTATCTTTATTACGTAGTATAATCTCATGGCTCACTAAATTGTACTCGTAACTAAATCTCTCCTCCATTTTAATTGTAACTCCCTCCGTTTTTTTTTATATGCATCACTTGGGAATGCACATAGTTTTAGGAGATAAATAAAATATTGTAAGTGGGTGAATAAATCTAATCTAATGTATATATATAAAGGGGAGTTTTTTCCCGAGTTTTTAGAGAGTCACTTAGGATCTAATTTTCTCAGAGCGCCACGTAGGATTATAAATCTTAGTAGTAGCCAATTAAATAAGAGATTCTTAATTTCTTTTAGAATTAAATAATTCAAATGCTATGCAAGCAAAATTGGCGAATGAGATTTTTAAGTTTAATTTAATTAAATATTAAATATTATCTTTTAATATTAGGAATGTTTTCTAAATATATAACAAATTTTAGCTCAAAAATACAGAAAAAATAAAAAAAAATAAAATAAATAAAAACAAACAAACCATGCATCACAAGGGCTTCATCTAGTTATTATAATAAAAGTATGATGGGGGACCCTGAAAGAGAAAGTATGTGAGAGAGAATAGATATTTTATTATTTAAGTGTGGACATAGAAGATAGAGAAATGATAAAATAATTTGAGTGGAGTTTAAAGTAAGAGAGAAAAATAATAAAATATACTAGTATAACTTAACCAAATATAGAAGTGATGCATATAAAAAAACACCCATAAAAGGAAAGTGATGCATAAAAAAAAAAAAAAAAAAAAAAAAAAAAAAAAAAAAAAAAAAAAAAAAAAGGAGGGATACGTCATATGAGACCTACTTTTCTTAAATACCGTGAATAAAAATGTGTTACAAGTATTAAAAAATGGAGGAAGTATTTAACAACAAATATCGTGAGAATTAATTAGGTTCTCCTTCAAAGTTCCCCTCCCCGCGGCTTAGCCGTTGCGCCCCTTCTCACCAGTCACCAACTCACCATACTTCTGCTATCCAAAATTAGACTATTTTATTCAGTCAATAATAACCATCATTTTACTGAGTAACGTTTCTTCTTTCTTCCCTCCCTCTTCTTCAACAAACAACAAACTACATTAATATAAGAGAGAGAAAATTTCATCAGAACATCAAACAAGAAGAAAATCTTCTTCCTAAATTTTCTCTCTTCAAATCTCATGAATTTATCCATTTTACAATGCCTCTTTCCAACCATGATTCATCAGTAATACCCTAACTTGCTCAATTGCTGTTTTCTCTCTTCAATTATTGTTATTATTATTCTGGAAAAATCAGCTAATAAGTTGCTGAATTTCGTGCGGTTTTTTTTGCAGTATTCAAGCTCGTTGACGATTGGAGAGAGATTATGCGCTGTTTTACTGCCAATTATCGCAGTCATTGAGACGCTTGCTTTCGCTGTTTCTCATTGCTTCGAATTGGATGATTTGGATAATCAAAAGAAGAAGAAATTTAAGCAAAATCACACCGATTTTGCTCGCCTTGCTCGTGAATCTCTTTGTACGTTTTCGGAATTCTATGAATTTTCACTTCATTTAAATTTTTTATTAACCTAGTTTTCGAATTTGATTTTGAGGTTAAATCACTTAAATGCAGTTACGGTGAATGAAATTGAGGCATTATTCGAGTTATTCAAAAAATTGAGTAGTACAATCATTGATGATGGCTTAATTCATAAGGTATTTTATTCTTAATTACACTATTTATTACTCATAATTTATTACTCCATTTAGTACCGTAAATGATTTTATTAAATTTATTTGTTGTCAACATATCTGGCGTTTGTTGTTCTTGCGTGTTTCTTTGGGATCTGGAAAATTGCTTTGGATTGTTCATGTGCGTTTCATTGTACAAGTGGCTCACATGTAATCAGGTGGCTGAGTGGATGACATGTTTGACTTCAGCTGAAAAAGTAGTTTGGTTTATATAATTTCGCAATTTGGGCATTTATGACCTTTTGAAGTTAGACTGCACTAAGGCTCTGCTGGACACTTACTCTGCTGGCTTAGCATGCCTAGAAGCTTAAAAGAACATGGCCTAAATGTAGGATGTAAACTTGTGCTTGAAATACTATTCTTTTACTCCATATCCTCCCTTATCTTATCCAAAGTTTCATCTTATCATACTTCGTATTAGTCATGAAATTATCTTATTTGAACTTGGCCCTTACAATATTGTATCCGAACTTATCTATTCTTATTTTATATCATCTTATCATATCTTAAGTATACTATCTTATTAAACCATATTGAACCTTAAATGAAGTGTTAGTAAACTCATCAAACTTTATCTTTTTCCTTCTCTACCAACCCTTGAACCCTTTATCTTATCATAACTTGTTAGCCCTTGTATTATATTTCTTCCATATTTTTTAGTTGACACATTTGACTTTTACACTATTCACACAACACGTTTTGACTCGCTTTTATGTTTAATAGATACTATAAAACAAATTCATGTGGGATCTTGTTTGAATCGTTTCAATGCATATTTTATTAATATTCACTTTCTATAATTTTACAATGTTAATAATTCGAGATATTAATAGTTTAAAACGTGTGTTGGCAAGTGTGATAATAGAAAGGTGTCAACTAAAAAAAACAGAGGAAGTACTATTTTAGCTTATTAGAAAGTGTTATGTCTTATTTTTTTTCTAAATTTATTAGACCTAAAATAAGGTGTGGAGAAGCATCAGTGGAAAGTGATTCCTTTTTTTTTTTTTTTTTTTTTACTTTTTGGGTAGAAAAGAGAAAATTGTGTTGAGACATTGTTATTATTACGACTTATGTAGGGCCTGTTCAAATTTATTGAAGTGAACTGATTGGAGCAGCTAAAGTAAACTAAAATGAATATTTTATGAGAGAAAGAAATTAGGAGCTGAACTGAAACTGATTGGAGCTAAACTAAACTTATTGGAGCTGAATTGAACTGAAATTAAAGTGAATAGGCCCGTAATATGATGTGGACTATGTGGTCGTAGGAATGAGCATAACAGGATACCCTATTAAATTTCTTAGAATCGAAATTTGTTGCAACAGACTCTTCAAAATGAGAATCGGTACTGGAATAGGAACCTTGAACAGACTCCTGAAAGATGGGAACCAGAGCCGGAACCTGAAAGATGGGAACCGGAGCTGGATAAGCAAAACTTCAAGGTCCCCTGAATCACAACCGAAACATGTTAAGACTTAGGAACCAAAATAGTTGTTTACCAAATTTAATACATATAGTTATAAGTTTATAACAATTATTTTTATTTATATTTAGTAAAAATTGGGCTTAAGTTGATATATGATTTGGGCTCAAGTAATACTTTTATTAGGTTACAGGGTAGGTTCCGGTTCTAAAAAATTGTTGCAACAGGTTTTACTACCTGGAACAGGAACATGCGGTTCCTAAGTCTTAACAGGTTTCGGTTCCGATTCAGGGCACCTTGAATTTTTGATCACCCCTATTTAGCAGGGTAGGGACTTAGGAGGGACAAAAGTGTGAATTTTTTTTTTGTTATTATAAATGGAATAAAGCAAAAGAAGGAAGATGATAAAAATAAAAAAAAAAGAACATATATGAACGGAAAGTAAAAAAAAAAAAAGGAAAAGAAAAAAAGAACGGAGGGAGTAAAATGTTTAGGAAAAGAATCTGCCTGAGAATAGTTTCCTAATGGGTGTACTCACACCTCAAAACAATTTGAGGAAAATACTAAACGAATAAGAAAGTATTTAAACTGTCATTATCCCATTGCTTAGGTAAAGATGTTCGTTGGCTGCTTAGATACATCTAGGAGTGTTGTTGCTAGTTTGAATTTCATCCTACACAAAATGTTAGTTAACCTCTCTATATCTATTATGTTCATGAAAGATTGGATTCTGATATATGTTTAGGATAGGGATGCCAGCTTGACTACCATAGTATATTATCATAGGAGATGATTATGCTACTCTCAAGGCCAACAATAATCCTTGATAAAGGTTTACAGGTACTATGTGGTGGCTCTAATGCCATAAAATGTTTTGGATAAAGATTTTATCACCTATGTCATGTCCAAGGCAATTTTTTGGGTGCTAAGATTGCCACAAAAGAAGTGATGTAAATGACTAAATGGGATTCAATCCAAGCCTTGGGTACCTCCTCTCAAAATATAAACCAACTTAAAAAGTTGGCATCCATAGGTCCAAAAAATATTAGTTATATGTTATACCATCATAATAATTTTCTTAAAAAGGTACGACGATCAGTTTAAGGAAAGTCCTAGATGTAAACAATAGTATATGTAAAAAAATTTACTCGTAACAAGATGTTGCTCGAGACTAGGCAGCTGTTTGTAATTTTTTTGCCTAAATATTGGGAACAATTAATTTCTGTTGCCATCAGAGTGGCTCAAGCTGACCAAAAGACTCGCTACCACGCTGGCTAAGAACTCCATAACTGATGCATCCAACAAGGTAACAGTCCATGCCAGATGGAAAACTTCCTTGCAAAAGAAGAGAGCCCTCAATTTCTTTGCCAAATTACATGGTCATATTTACTCCCATCATTTACTACAAATTGCTCGCTTTTCATATATATGGGTTTCTAGATTACATTGGATATAACTCATATAAGTTCAGCTTTGTATGTGTGTACACACACTCAATATTTTGTTAGGTCATAGCATTTGATAATCAATTTGCGCCATCTGTTAGCCGGAGGGGTTGGTTAAAATGCTAAGTAGTTGGATAAAGAGGTGGAGTATATGGGTCTAGTGGATATGAGAAAATTGATGGAGGTTTGGAGGGATTGAGTACAGCAAAGACGATCAGTAAATAAGTGTCTGGGCTGTGGAGGTGTGGAAGTTGCAAAGCTTGGTCTATGTACAATAAAGATGATCCAAAGGTGCTTTCTGCTTTCTCTTTTTCACAGTCATCCTGTCTAGTGGGGTGCATAGGAAGCATCTAGGTCAGTGTTTCTATCTCTCTCCTCACCATTTTGCCTCTAGTTATCTATGTTGATGAATTATTTAGCATCAATTGTGATACTGAAGTATGGGTAAAGTATAAGAGTCCTGAATACTCTGTTAGTCAATTGAGCTAGGTTCTCTTTGTGTGTGAGTGTGTGGAGGGAAGAAGGGAAGGGTGGGTTGCTTGCCTTTTGTGCGAAGGTAACCAGCCGAACTTAATTATCTCTGTTTTTGATGATGGATACCCAACTGTATTCAATACCTTTTATAGATTCATAGTTTACATAGATTCGATTAAGTTGATCACTATATCTTGAAGCATTTTGGATCTAAGTAGTTATATTACCAGTTACACTTCTCCTGTAAGAATATACTTGAAAAGTTGAAACTTTGGAATGATGGAATCCAATTAAGTGGTTTATAGAAGTTAAATGAAGAGGTTATAGTGAGTGGAAGTAGTGGTGATTGTTAATATTGACTATTGAGTGCTCAAAGAGGAGGGAGAGAATATGAAAAGTTACCCTTGAATGACCCGTTCCTTTCTTTGGTAAGTAGCTACCACTAGATGAGGATTAGTCCTGCAATGGGTGCTATTTCCTTCGAGTACCATCACCTCTTTGTTTTAGACCTTATCACCCTTGTTAATTTTTCTCATTCCAGGCATGGCTTTAGGGTATGTTATATCATACAAAATAAATCGTCTGCTGTATGTTCAGATTTGAACTGGTTCACTGACCTTCATCTCACTTAAGATGTGAGCCCTCTAAGATCTGAACTTGGATTGTGCTATGAACCATTCAGCAGTATCTGAAAATCAATATTATGAATCTAATTTGAATTCTCTTGCATGAATCAGACTCTAGAGAAGATTAGTTACTTTCTCTTTAAGCATTTGGGATTTAACAAAAATAAATATAGAATTCTTAACTTGAGTATGAGTATACAAGCTGGCTAATGGTAGGGAGTATAAATATGCTGTTTCGGTCCCTTTTTTCTGTCTTTTCAAAACATCATATTGTCAGCAATTAATTATAAGCTGTAAACAATGATGTGTTTATTACAAAAGAGGCTTGATTGGGGCCTTCCATTTTTCTATTTTTAAAACAAATACCCACAAGTTTTAACAAATTGGGAAGCTGTCTGCTGTCCTAGTAAGATCATCCAATTGGTTAGAAACCCAAACCTTTTTAATGGTTTGCCAAAAGATCAGGCTACTCATTCATAGGCTGTGAGCCTGTACCAAATCTTTCCCTCCTTTAAATTTCATGGCATTATAAGTGCCAACAACTATAATAGCATAGTACTAGATGAGTTATCTAGAGACAAAACTTTGTTTTACTTTTCTTTTGAGTTTCACAGTTTGTAAAGTTTCTCTTTCCTTTTATCGGGGTTTTTTTCCTTGCTGTGGCAAAATCCTTCTTCAGAATGACAATGGTTACTTTGGTGGCTTTAATTGAAGCATTGTGTTTCGTAAATGTTTTATAAGTTATATCTGACTTCCGTTTCATATTTGTTTGCAGACAGTACATAAGCTTAATGTTATCTTTTCTGCCATACTCCTGATTGGTTCTAACTGGTTTATCAATTGATATGCAGGAGGAACTTCAACTATCACTTTTCAGAAGCCAAATTGGCAAAAATCTTTTTGTGGACCGGGTAATGTATTTTTCTCTCATGTACACCTTCATAATAGGATTTTGCTTCTTATTGACTGCAATATATGTTTAGTTATGCCTTGGCAAAAGGGCTGTGAGCTTCTAATGGAATGCCTTGAATAATGAGTGTAACATGTTAGCATCGGTAAGCAATGCTAAGCTCTGATTTTTATCACGTTACATTCAACATAGTTCTCTGGCTAAGGAATTGCTTCTTCGAGTACTGACTACTGAGTAATCACTTAAAGAGAGGGTGTGTGGTTGCTTGTTTTTCTTGATGTACAATGCTGCCTAGTACTGTAATGGTTTTCATTACTTTGGGATCTGTGCTTGTTATTGATTTTGGCTTAGGAGGAGTTGCAAAGTCCAATAGATGCATGTGGGTTTGATTTTGTGTCCCGAGTATGGCTCCCTACAGACTTTACCAGTCAATTTAGAAAAGTTTTGTTGTATGTGACTATGTGACATTGTTGTCTGAAACTGCTTTTCGACTTTTAAAATAGAATAGTAGTTGATTTGAAATTAGGTAGCAGGCTTTCCCACCTTTTAGAAATTCCAGCTAAATCAAGATATTTCATTATAAAGATATTTCTCAACTCTATAATTGGACTGAAAAATGACTAAACCAGAAGAACCTACGATATTATTAAAGGCTAATGGGGAGGGGAGGTGTGACCCTTTTGGTGCAATCTGATCTGCCGAAGTCATGCGTAGTTGCACAAAGGACTCAAGCTCTGATCAATCAACTCATTGGTTTTGCAGGTATTTGACCTCTTTGATGAAAAGAGGAATGGTGTCATTGACTTTGAGGAATTTATTCACGCATTGAATGTATTTCATCCTCATGCGCCTATTGAAGATAAAATTAGCTGTAAGTTTCTGGCCCATCCTCCTGTTTCAGCTTCTGAGATATGATGTATATTTTTTTCACCTCATCTCCTCGTCTAATATCTTTATATGTATTTCAGTTGCGTTTAGACTGTATGACCTGGGACAAACTGGGTTTATTGAACGCGAGGAAGTAAGTGTTATTCTGTATTTATGCTCTCATATAACAATTCCAAATCCAAATTCTTAGACATGTTTGCTTTCAGGTTAAGCAAATGGTGATAGCCATTTTATCTGAATCAGGGTTGGATTTATCAGATGATCTTTTAGAGTCTATCATTGACAAGGTAAATCTGTTTAGAAGTAGATTTTAATGTGCTTTCTTTTGTTTCTGTGACTCACATATCTTAATGTATCTGAGTTTTGAGCTTTGACACTCTCAATCTACTTGGGAGCATCCTGGAATTTTATGTATCTTCTTTTTTAGCTACATATTATTGACCAAACTCTGATTATTGTTAAAAAATTATTGTTATTCAGACTTTTGCTGAGGCTGATGATGACAGAGATGGTAAAATTTGCAAGGATGAGTGGAAGACTTATGCTCTTCGTAATCCTAGCCTCTTGAGGAACATGACTCTTCCTCATCTCACGTATGCCACTTCACTCTTACCTCTTCCTGGAACTGTCTTCCATTCTTTTGGACTACTTTTTCATCAAGAACCTATAATTGTTTATGGGTTTATTATCCTGAAGAATGTGAAGATAACATCACCTATGATAACTAATGACTCCAATTTTAATCTAAAAGTTGACTACTTAATTCTCGGTGTGAGATGATATTATTATCAAAAGGATTTACTCTGGGGACAATGTTTACCATGTAGAATATTAGATCCTACTCAATTTGATGGTCAATATTTTCAACATTTTGAGGTTGTGCTACAAATGACTAATTTATTATATTAAAGACCTGTCATTTTCGTTGAGTTTATCGTCTGAAGATAACATCACATATGATAACTATTGGCTTCATTTTAAATCTGATAATTGACTAATTTATTCTCAACGTAATTTTACTATTAAATGATTTTACTGTGTAGACAGTGTCAATGTTTTTCATGTAGAATATTAGATTTTACTGAATTTGATGGTTATTATCAACATTCTGAGGCTGAGATACAGTGTATAGTGACTAATTCATTATAAGGGACCCAAATATGATTTTGTGATGACCACTTCTATTGATCCGTGTAAATGTGTAATAATAAGCAACAATGATGTGTCTTTAATGTTTTTAGAAAGTAGTTTTTTTTTGTCTGTCATCTATTGTATAACAAGGTTTTTGAATGCTCTTTAGCAGTAATAACGTTGTGATTATATCAAAGTTACCTTCCTTAGGATTTTATTTTTTATTTTTTATTGTTTTTTTTGTTTGGGGGGGGGGGGGGGGGGGGGGAGGGAGGGGAAGGAGTTGCTATTAATGATTTCTGAATATGCACTTGATATTAATTTAATATTTGTGATTTTTTTTTTTTTCAGGGATGTAACCACATGTTTTCCAAGTTTTATTTTCAACACTGAAGTTGAAGAATGAGTGATGCTTCCTCATGGGTAGTTTTGGAAAAAGATAGAAAAAAGAGTCCCAAGAAAACCAGGCATTTAAAGTGTTGCCTGAGGTTGGAAAGTTCTCGGTATTCAGCAGTTGGCTACTTATCTGATGCAAGTATGATTCTGGTAGTCACAATGGCTAAGATTCCTGCTCTATTTGACCTGGAAATTGTGGGACTTTTACAGCCCGTTTGGTAGGCCAGTATCCAGTAGTTATATGGAGGTAATGATATTTATATACAAGTTTGATTTTGGAAAGAAAGCCTCATGTCATTGTCAAATGTAATGTTTGTCCACCTCCAATTTTATTTGCTTTGTAAATTTCCTTCACCTATCATTCTCATTTCTAAGGCAGTGTTGAGTTACAATGGAATCCATGAAGAAAAATACATGAGGGTTACCATTGACACGGGAACTACCCTTACAATTTTGCATATATCTTCATTGTGATTGGCTGACATTTTTTTATTGAATACCATTAACCCGTTAGTGCAGTCGGTAGCAATCTTGAACCTGTGGATTCTGTAATAGAAACCTGTGAAGGCTGTGTTAGTGCAAAGTGCCCTGTTTCTCTTTATACAAATTGTCTAAAAATATCTGGCAATTCAAAATTTCCAATATGTAATAGGCACTTCGTCACAATTTTTCAGACATATTCAATACTCATATTGTGATTAATTGTAAATATACTTGAGGAAACGTTATGTAATAAAGATATTGAAATTTTTTATGTGAGGGGATCCCTTTAGCTTTTCTGGATGAGTCGTGTGTGTGTGTTTTGGTAAGGTATGAAATCCAGTTTAAACTTCCTAAGTAACAACATTTTTTTTAGCAGCAGAGGACTGAAGGAGACAGATTAAGTGTAAGGTTTACTTTTGAAATCCTTAAGTTCCTCAAGAGCACTGAGATACGATGAAGCAATTTTCGTAGACTTTACTTCCAGTGAGAGAAGTAAAACCTCTAGCTCTTCTGTTTCTGTGCTCTTCGTTTGTCCCTGTAATGTTGTAGATCTGCTGTTCTGTATGTTGAGTTCAGTGATCTTAATGCTTAGTGAAATCATCTGCAACTATATCAGCTTTTTTATTCACTGTACAACTTCTCCAGATTCTTACTGTGGAAACTTCTGCTTCTCTCGAATAATAATCCCGAGGTGTTTCCTTTAAAATGTTTGATACTATAACCTCGACTTTCACTTTCACGAGTGAGAATAGCTTGAAGCTCACTGTTATCTTCTTCACTTTTAAACAAGTTTTTATAGAACAACTATTATGCTTCAATATTTTCTTAGACTGAATGCTAATCTAACAGATTGTTTGAAACTTTTCTTGTCATCGGTACATCTGAATGGTGAAGAATCATACTAACAGATAGATGCTCTTATCTGCTTTGATACAGCTTTCAACATGAGCTTTTGCAGGTAAGTGCTCTTACTATGCTAGCAGATTAATCACCTTATTATGCTATAATATGCCTCTAAAGTTGACTTAACTGCATAAAGGATTAATAATTTATTTGTCTAAGTTGCCTTTACCTTTCAAGGATCAAACCCTTAAAACATGCAAAGATTATCCTTTTCTCCTTTAACTGTAGTTAAGCTACAAGGTTCAGATATTTAGAGGCTATGTTTCCTGAAAAGATGAAAACTTGTCCTCCCATCTCAGTTAATAATGATAGTAATTAGGCTTCTGCTGTCAAAAAGGGAAAAAACTTCTGCTTAAATTTACTTCTTTACTGCAAAGGAATTCTAGCAACTATACATTATGGATCCTTCACAAGTACTGCAGAGTAGAGAGTAATTTTTATTAATGCCTATCAAACATGCTTATTAAAAGTAATGAAACTCCAACTTTTGTATTATGAATTTTGTATTATGAATTTAACAATTCCCATCCGTAATTAGTTTGTATTCCAACAAAACCACTTAACTAAACTGAATCGTGGGGACCAAGCAAGGCTTGACCTAGTGGCAATGTGTTTAAGTCATGAGATCAAATACCACTAGGGGCTCTTTGGAGGTGAGGATTCTCTTATCTTTTCCCTTCACTCCTAATGAGTTTGACCAGCAAAGCTGAATTGGATTGGCCAATACAAATACTTAAGGTAAAAGTTTAACTTACATAATTTGTGGTCTTGGCTTTTGAGTTTTTACTATATCTTGATATCACTTTGCAGTTTTTTATTATTAACTAATATCGCACTTAGAACAACTACCATCTGTTTAAAAAAAAACACGGCGTACTCTCACATCACTAATTATTGTAACTTTGTAAACATATGAGAATAGTACTCAAGAATAATAAGAAGAAACAATCATCATTAAAGCACAAAACATCATTAAGAAAACAAACCTTAAGTGGGTTATGAAATATTGTTACAAAGATATTGTCCTAAGATGAGAACAAGACTAGTACTTGTTAAATTGGTAGCTTTCATAATCACTCTCCTAGTTGGCAACCAAGAAAAAACCCTAACTAAACTTGTCATAGTTTTAGTTCACTCTCCTAGTAGGCCCTATTTTAGCTTAGTCCTAGCCAAAGGGGTCAAAAAATCCTGCACTTTGTTTTTGTGGGTCATTTTTTTGAAGTTTTAGGTGGAACTGTTTTTTTATTTTCTCTTTTGCATGTGCACCGCATATCATATATGCCACACCGTTCAATGAAAGCAACTCAACTATTAAAAGATTTTCCATTCATAATCATTATTATTATTTTTATAAAACATTATTATTATTTATTTTACATCATACGTCATTTTTTAATTTTTCATAATATAAAGAATTGAGAGAATTTGGCGCCAATTTACCCCATTACACGTTTGGTTTAATTTAGAAAAAATTTCACATCCGTGGGGTTTGTGTGTGAGTATGACATTGACAACCTCTCTTTTTTTTCTTTGCTTTTGGTGATCACTAAGCTACTAGATTTTTAGTGGTTGATTATAGGGCCACATTCATACGCATCCATATCTACCAAGATACTATACAATATTAGTTAAGTTGAGTCAATTTATTTAATTATATACAAAAATTATACTTTTGTGGTAGTGACTAGTGATGCTACAAGTTGAACATAAATATCAATTTTATTTTGTTTTGAATGAACTTAATTTGAACAACACATTTATCACTTATTTTTGTGGCTCTTTTTTTCGTTATCATACCTTTTTTCATTGGAATTGGCGACATAGACACCAATGCTTATAAAGTAGCACAAATAATGATATTTAGAGGGCGGACGAAACTGGCGTACACCTAAGTGTAAGCTAGTTTCATCTAGCCCTCCGATTTTAGGTTACTAAAACTATTTGGTGGTTGGATTTAGGAGGGTGAGTTTTATATATTTGGTGATGTTGGCAACACTTAGTGGCACCAAGTCTGTGGTGGTGGATGTTGGATGGTGAGGAAAAGCCAAAATAGGTGGGGTAAGGAGTTGGAAGGGGAAGGGAGGAGAAAGAGGGGGGCAATGGGATAAGTATATTTGGAAGGAAAAAAAAGGGCAATGGATGGAGAATTTTGGGTGATGTTTAGTAAATACTTATCATTGAGGATTTCTTAACCTCTAATATCTTGAGATTTCAATGATTCTAATAATGCATGTTGCTTTAAAATTGTGTTTAGATGGTACCATCTCAATACCAACAAAGAAGTCTATTGGTACCAACAAAGTTTATTGTGTAGTATTTTGGTACTAAAACGGTATCATTCCGATAAAAATGGGCGTTATTGTCAGAGTTATTGAAGACTCAAGCTATTAAAGGTGGAGATTTTTCCAACATTTAGGACACTAGTGGTAACAAAATTGCTGTTTCTCTAGCCTCCCTTAGTTTTAAGCTTTTTTTCTTTTTAGAAAACCTTATTTTAAAAATAGTATGATCACACTTTGATACGTAATTTATAAGCTAGGTTAAAAACATTTTGATGGGTGCATGAGTTGACAAATTGTAACTTGTAAGGGAAGATGATAATTAATTCAAGCTCTTAAAAACAAGGGAGACAATATAATTGAAATAGTAACATACAAATTGTAGTTTAAAAGACATAAAAACTAAGATCATACTCTCATATTTATTAAGCCAGACAAGGGAATCTAGCATTTTGCACACTTGACATGAGTAAACATGTAAAATCATTGGTATGTTTAGCATGCTTGTTATCCCCTTACATGCATCCATAATAAGTAGGCCGGGCGGGCGGGCAGCCGGCCGAGCAATCGGGTCTAATTAGATGCAGCTTCAATGGCAGACACTCAACCATGAAGCATAATGGTAGTTATGCTTCATGGCTAGCTAAAGGGGATCACCAAGATGTTGGAAGGCATATTCACCATTGATGTTGGTCAGTCTCAGTTTTTTACAAATAGAATCATTATTATGAGTTTTAACTTTAAAAAAGCATCATTTCATTGCACAAAAAAGCAAAGACCAAATAGCCAAAATATAAAGCAACAACCTTAGTATATATAATCAGATAAAAATCTTTTTTTTTTTGGATGATTCTTTTCATTACAACCCCCAAATCATCATATACATCACTATGTGTTTAACATAATGACATATACATAAAAACAATACACACTAATTAATTAAAATTAGGGAGAAAAAAAAAAGCCAAAAGCCAAATCTTGTTCATAAATCCAAGATGGGCCCCTCCCAAATCTCCTTTGAATGGGAGTATCAAGCAAATTACATTACATTACATGACATTACCATAATTAGGAAAAAAAATTAAGAAAAAAAAAAAAAAAAAAAGTAAAAGTCACTACCACCACACAACAATAATAGGTGGTTGTTAGACTTTGATGATATTTTGTATCATTTTTCTTTCTCTCCCTTTCTTTCCCTTTCAAGGGAGAAGTTAAGACATGTTTTTCCTAATTTTTCCTAAGACAAACTATATTTTACAAGCCCCTAAACCAACCCAACTAAATGATAGGATGGTAAGGTAATTAAAAGGGTAATTAACCATCCATTTTTCAACACTAATCTTTCTTTACATGTTCATTAGTGTTAAAAATTATAAAAGGATGGGTTTTTTTGGTTACTAAAAACTAACATCAAACTTTGACAAACTCACTATATTGTACTAGTCTAACTACTAATACTAGTAAAGTCAATACTAAAAATTAAACAACCCTTTGGTACTTAGGTGAAGAAATCATTGAGCAATCAAAATTATCTAACCCCCTTTTCCTAGGGGAATTAGAAGTAGTAATGGTTACTGGTGGAATTTCAATGGAGTCAAGTCTAGGAGGTGGGTGTTGCCATTGTGGAAGCGGACCGGCTAATAGGAGTGTTTGTAGAAGTGGTCCGGCTTCCATTACCGCCTTTAATAGCTTCCCTTTCTCTGGTAAGGGGCGGCGATTGCTCGCCAATGTTGCTGCTATTTGTGGTGGCAATGCTGGTTGTTGTATGGCAGCAGGGGAGTTAGCACCTCCTTGTGGAGAAGAGATTATGCTGCTCTCCTCACACTCAGAAGATGATGTGGAAAAACAGTTAGTTGTTGTGTTAGTATTAGACAATGAAGCTGCTGTTGCAGACTTCTGCTGCTGCTGCTGTTGCTGTTGCTGTTGCTGCAGGCTGTCCTGCTGCGGCTGTTGCTGTCGCTGTCGCTGCTGCTGTAATTGCTGTTGGAGTAGCAGCTTTTCCAGCATTAATTTCTGGGATTTAGATTGAGCTTCATCTCTTTCCTTAATTGTCATCATTAAGATATCTTTCATCTGGATTAATTCCTCCTCTTTTTTCATAATTTCTTCTTGAGCAGCTATTACTGTTGCCTCTAACTCCATTCTTGATTGCAATATGTACTGTCTCATCTCACCCATCAACCCCTGCCAAAAACAACCGTTCAAGTCAAAATCTATGGTAAATTTTGCGTAATACTACTCCCCCTGTCTCTAATTGTCGTCGAAGTAGGAACAACATTTATAGACGAGCAAGTAACAGAACAAATCAATGTCAGTAAAAAAAGTACTTAATTAACTGATTTGACAAGTATAGCAAGTAAAAAAATGATGGGATTTACTCTAATATGCACATAATTAGCTGATTTGACAAGGAAATCAAGTAAAAAAAGATGGGAATTTTTTTTTTACCTCTTCTTCATTATAGTAAACCCACCCAAAAGGGCTGCATTGCTCCATTTTTTTTCTCCAATTGATTAGAATTAGCCTAGATTAGAAGGAAGTTAGAAGCAGAAAAATAGAGAGAAAAACTCTGTTTTTTTTTTTTTTGTAAGTGGTTTAAGAGTATAGAATAGAATGAAGATATAAAGTGGGGTGATTTGTCTCCTTATATGGAATAGAGAAGAAGTCACTATTAATGTGCTTTAATTGCTTTTGGTATATTTGGGTAGATTGCTTTTAGGGATTCATGGGACATATGGTTGGACAAAGACACCAAAAGCCAAAAGCATGCAAATACACAAATGCGACTTTCCTATTTGCTACAGCTTTTGTACTAAAACTAATTATGCTCTATCTCATCCCATGTTTTTACTTTATTGCTTATGGGATTTTTGGGGATTCATATTCATTTTTCTATTCCTTATATTTCGCTTTAAGGACTATAAGGCATAAGCAATCGGACAGCATTCTGCATAATGTATGAGACAGACTTACAATAATTTATTGTGAGGTCAGGATGACTTTAAATTGTTAGATTCACAATAATTTATTGTAAGATTGAATTGACTATTGTATTATAAGAACTTAAGAAGTAACTTGGATTTTGAGGATCCATATTCATTTTTATGTAATCATAAATATTGCTTTGATTAGTTTGATGTTGACGAGTAGACAGTGTCTTGTACAAGACGGATTTACAATGATTTATTGTGAGATCAAAATAATTTTGTTTTATAGGCATAGCTTTTAATGTCAAACTTTGCTAGTTTGTACTTGTTTAATTTGCTAATCTAATTCGATTGTTTAGATAGTAAGACTTGTTGGTTTAGAGTTCAAGTCTTGCTATAAATATTTTTTAGTGAAACAAATTGTATAATAAGACACAAATTAACTTATCTAAGTTAATCATAATTTTGTTGGATAAAAAAACACAATTAATAAATGGCTAAGATGGTAAGACTTTTAACTTAAGACTTGTTGGTTTTGAGTTCAAGTCTTGGTATAAGCATTTTTTACGTGGAACATATTATGTTTTAGGAACGCTTTTTAATATATAAGTATAAATTAAATTATTGCAAGTCTTTTTTTTGTCTTTTTTTTTTTGGTTAATTATATTTATCTCGGCTGTGGCAACTTGTTGAATGTGAGAAACTAAACTCAGTTTGTAGAATATGCATCTCCCATAATCCCATCTAAAACCCTAAAGGTGTAATTCTTAGGAAAAAAAAATCTATCGGATGTGAATGTTTATTCGGTTAATCATATTATATTTGTTAAACATGTCACCCTCTACTTACTGTAATTTCTAATACTACCTCCGTTTCTTTTTAGTTGACACGTATTTCTTTTTAGGAAGTTTTTTTAGTTGACACGTTTCCTTTTGGGGTAACTTTTTTACCTTGCATTTACAAGCTATCTCACTTGCTTTTTCACTCTCTCTCACTCTCTCTCATCTCTTTAATATATGTGCCTAAATCAAACGTGTTAACTAAATAGAAACGGAAGAAGTAATAGACTAGAATAAACCTCACTATGTAAAAATAAGTAAGAAAATGACATAATTCAACTCCATTTAATTCGGTCCAAATATTAAATCAAAAAAAACAGGGCCATAATTATAGCTAGTCAGAACAGGACTGAACACAGCAAGTGAGTGTGTAGACTGTAGTAGCCGTTAGTGAAAGTGTGAAATAGATGAGTAGTTAGTTACAAAAAAGGGCGCCGCAGGTTCATGCACGTGCAGTTTAGCCGTGTGAAAGTAAAGAGGTTCAGTTATTCTGGTTTAGACCGTTTTTAGCTATTATGGCTTGACTTGACATTCTTCTCACTTCTCAGGCTATGGCATGGTTAGCTGGTTTCCATTGGAACAGGATATTATTGTTTACTTAATCATTTTTTCAAAAGCAATACACCAACGCTTTCACTCTACTATATCCACAAAATAATCCACTTTATATACATGCATAGTAATTGTCCTAAGTCCTAACATAGTAAGATGAGAGTTCATGGTATACTTCGTTTCATTAAAATTGTAACAATTGTAACTAGTCGTCATTCAATTTTTACTTAAGAGAAGCGAGCTAACGTGTAAGTTGTTTCTAACTTATGTTATTTACATAGTATACAAAATTTACCTGTTAAGTAAGTTGTAGATAAATGAGATTGTTTTAAGCAGATTAGGGGGGAGGGGGGGGAAGGTGAGTTGTTATGAGATTATGCAAAAGTGTAAAATTATTTTGAGCTTACTCTTTTCAATTTGCAAATAATTAATTCAAATAATTTTTCTTATGTTTATGCTTCATATAAGTTTATATAAAGCTCATTTGCAACTTCAATAAGTTTAAGTAATTTCGTACTTGTGACCTCAAGGTTACAAGGTGAATTCTCACCATCTACAATAAAACTCCAAGCTTTGCTTGGTTTTATTATTATATTGAAAGGGGCTTATCTCTAAGGTACTCACCCTCAACTCATTTGGTAAGATTCAAATCCAAAATAACTAGCTTAGAGTTATAAAGTATATAAGGTAAGAATCTTATCAAGTGATCGAGACAAGACGTGCTTGATAAAAAAACAAAACAAATAGAGTTTTGATAAGTTCATATTAGATCCATATTTTTATTTTTTCAGCTAAGTGAATTTGGATTGAAAAGAAAAAATTGCTAGTACATCCAAGTTATTAGTCTTTTACTACTTTCCCTATACATACACTATGCAAGTTTTAAGGGTTTCTTCATCATTATATAGAACAAGAAAATATAATTAAATTTCTAAATTGTTTTAGTGAACCATCAAAGTGATGAGTTTTGTTTTTTAATTTACATGTATCTTGTTTCTTTCATAAGTCATGATACTCTTAGATGTTGCTTCACTAACATTGCACATTATAACCTTAATTACAAGCATAATGCATGTCTTAATTAAATAATTGATCGAGTTCTTTGCTTATTATTATACGTTAGTACGGAGAAATATATATTAATGCAACTTATCCTCAAGTATTCATCAAGTATATACTGTGCTAAGCTAAGTCTTACGTCAATAAGTACTAAATTACTAATACAATTAAAATGTATAGAAAGTCTTATGTCAATAATAACCAAATACCTCATTTATGCGTTATATATTTGTGTTGGTGGATATGTATCTAGTACGTGTTGGAGAAATATATTATCACAAACTTTTAAATAAAACGGATGTTCAGTAAATTACTGATGAACATCCGTTATAAAGTGACAATAAAATGTGCAAAAGTTGCACTAAAACGTACAAAAGTTACCCTGACATATGTAAGAGTTATTTATGCTTCATTGATAAATTTGACAAAAGTGACACTAAATTTGACAAAAGTAACACTAAATCTGACAAAAGTGTACCCGATGTACAACAAATTACTGAAAACCGGGTGTATACAAAAGTTTTCCATATATTATTAACTTGAGCATGTACTTAAAATTACATTTCTTGTAAATGCTTATATGAAATACACTAGCTTGACACATGTTATGATGTCAACATTAATCAAGGCTCGATTCACTTGGTAAGACTTACTTCCTCTGTTCTTTTTTACTTGACCTATTTCTTTTATCACGCTTGCCAATGCAAAAATTTAACGATCAATAACTTTAATTTTCCACAAATAAAAATTATAAAAGTTATATATTATGATAGTAATTATTGAAACGAATTCAAAAAGATCTTACATGAATATGTTTATCCTTATATAGTATTCACAAAAGAAGGTCAAAGGAGGAATGGTGAATAGTGTAAAAGTCAAAGCGAGTCAAGTAAAAAAGAACGGAGGAAGTATTACCTTAAATCCTACAAGTTTATTTGGAATCTTGACAAGTGAGAGTGCTTGGGTTGGCTTACCTCCCCCCCCCCCCCCCCCCCCAACGCTAATCCCAAGTGCTGCAAGTAGTAGACTAAAAAGTATAAGGGTTAAGGTTTGGTCAAGATTTTTTCAGTTAAGCAGGATTTTTCCCTCACTCGGCCTTTAGCTAGCTCATGAGATAGCTAGATAGGATGCTAGCAAAATCTGCATCTTAGCAATAAAAGAAGTTGGAAAACACATAGAGTAGAAGATCAAGTATCATTTATATTGGTGTGCATCAAGATATGATATTGTTATATGGGTGTATATATCATATCATTCATTCAGGTGAGCAATGAATCGAACATTGCATGTGTGTCTCAAGCTCTCAATTTCTATGGAATTTTTTTATTCAATACTAACATAGAAGTTGGTCAACCGACTAAATGATTAAAGGCCTCTTATCTACGCTAAGCTTTTTTTTCTATATAAAGCATGTCCTTTGCTTTGCCCTTTTAGACTCATCTACTAAAGTCATTTCTACTACTACTTAATTAAGGTAACATATACATGGCCCGTACATGTACTAATTACTTGTATTTTTCTACTTTTTCTTCCTTTAAATTATTGAAGCTAAGGTTCATATATACTCCCTCCGTTTTTAAATACTTGCTCCATATCTGATATCTCTATGCGCGGAGTTTTAGGAGAAAACAATAAAATATAGAGGTAGTAGGGTTGGTGGAAGAATAAAATATTGTAAAAAGCAAAAGTAGTGGAGAAATTGGAAGAGAGAGAATATAATATTAATAAAATATGATATTTGTTGGGTCCACTAGGTGAGAGAAATGAATTAAATATTGTAAAAACTTTTCAAATAAGGAAATATAGCAAGTATTTAAAAACTGCCGAAAAAAGAAAGTAAAGCAAGTATTTTAAAACGAAGGAAGTATAGTACTAGAACATTGTTATACTATTAATTGTATGCTTTGATTACTACGGACTTTTAGGAGATTAAATTGAATGATAATGGAGATGGAGTAATATATTGTGCAAATGGATGGAGTTCATTACTGAATTAAAAATTACTTCATATAAAACACGGAGTGTAGGTTTGTTTATATAAAAGTAAGGAATGTGAGAGGTGTAAGTCCGGTGATCAGCTCATGAAATTCTTTATACGTTGACTCTAATACCATTTTAGCGGACCAATAAACATCCAAAATGTTAATTTCATACTCCTTATTATATCCCATTTTAGCGTACCATTTTCTTTTTCATTTGTCTCAATTTTTTTGTCTTTGGCAAGGACTCACAATATTCTAATTAATACTTCTTTATTCCCAGCACTAAAATAAAATTAGGGTATCATTCTATCTTTTATTCTATAAAATAATAATTCACTACTCTGTATTTCTCATCGTAGCAACATGTTAATTAGTATAATACTCCCTCCGTCCCAAATTACTCGCAACGTTTTGACTTTTTACACTATTCACACATCTCGCTTTGACCATCTTTTTTAGCTTTTATATAAAAGCCAATGTAATCATGTAATATGTTGTTGGGTCTATTTTAATGTATAGTTTCTTAATATAAAATTTTATAGCTTATATAATTATATAATAAAAGATATTAACGGTCAAACATGTGTATCGGCAAGCGTATCCAGTCAAAATGTTGCATGTAAATTGGAACAGAGGGAGTAGTCAATAACTACACTACATAACTACTTTAAACTATGTACTTTGATAAGGATAGGAGATACACTAAATTGGGGTAAAGGAAGTTGTATTCAAGAAAAATTGGTTTGAAGGCCCGAGTGATGTCTCAGGCTAATACATCTCCTTAATGTTTATATATTTCATAAAAAAAAAAAATAAATAACATTCACTAATGAATGGTTTGGTTATTAAAACTTTAATCTATACTATAAACTTGAGGTTTCACATGCGTGACACATAGATTTCTTTGTTAACAACGCTTTTTAATAGATTGATATAGATTAAAATAGCTAAATTTTTTTAAATATATTTTTTTTAAAAAAAAGCTTTAAATTGCAATATTATACATGCACCTACATTTGATAGCACAACATTGTAAGATTTGTAGACAAGTTATTGTTTAGTTTTGACTTTGGTTGAACATATAAAAGTCAAGGTTTGTATATGCTTGAAATGATGGGAAAAAGTATCATATATTTAAATTTTTGAGCGAAACAATGTAATATTTGTAAGGGGATTCAAGAACATGTAATAATGAAGCTATAACTATTCACAATCTTGATTAATCAATTAATTAATATACTTGGAATCTTGGATTTAAAAAAAAATAAAATAAATTATTGCAATGTCAATAGGGCCATAGGAGTGATTGGGCCCCCAATTTTTTATTTATTATTTTTCTTTTCTTTTTTTTTTCAGCAACTAGTAATGAACAAAACAAAACTCCCTTGAAAGAGAGGGCGACCTACCTTGCGAGAGAGGGTTTTCTACCAGTACGTGCGTGGTGTTTCTCCGGCAATATGGCCGATGATTTGATCGAAAAGTGCTCAAACTTAAGACTTAATGAAGAAGAGAATGACATTGTTGATTTTGGTGAGGTTGATTCGACAGAACAAGATACTAGGGTTTCCCTAATGTTAGTCGGGAGACTTTTGACGGATCGTAGTGTGAGCATTGATGCTTTTAGGAGGACTATTACCCAATCATGGTCGATGAAAGGGAAGGTGTTGATTAGGAATCTTGGACCTAATTTGTTCGTATTTCAATTCTTCCATTGGCGCGACAAGGAGAAGGTTCTTGCTGGGGGTCCGTGGTGTTTTGAACAAAACCTCTTAATCCTCAATTCGATTAAGGGCGATGAACAGCCAAACGAGGTTAGTCTTGTGCGTGCTCCCTTTTGGATTCGCTTTGAAAATCTGCCTTTCAATTGCCGCTCTAACGCTCACTTAAGGCAATAGCCTCGATTATTGGTGAAATAATAGAAATTGAAGATGATTTGCTTGGTATTGGTAAGAATCGTAGGGTGAAGATTATGTTAGATGTGAATAAACCCCTAAGACGATATTGTACTGTTAAAAATAGAGAAGGTAATCTTGTCAAAATTCCTCTGAAGTATAAAAGGCTTCCTTTCTTCTGTTTCTCTTGTGGGATTATGGGACACAGTGAGCGTGACTGTATTAACGTGCCGGATGATGATCGGAACCAGGGGTTAGGGTGGGGAACTTGGTTAAAAGCTTCTCCAATGAAAGGCAAAAAACAGAGTGAGGAGGAGATTAGAGAACTTCAAGCTGCAAAAAAACTCAGTTTTGTTCCGAAACAATCACAGGATGAGTATGATATGGGAGTAAGGAGTGTGGTGTGCAGGGAGAAGGAATGGGGAAGGCCGAAAGGAAATGTAGAGGGGAGTAAAGAAAATGCAGGGGGGAGCTTGCTGTTGTTGGATGAAGTAGCAGGGGAAGGGAGCAAGAAAAAGGGGAACGAAAGTGAGGGGGTGGGGACAGATGGTGGGGTAGTAACTAAGGGTGGGGATGTGATTTTTAGTGGGGACTTGTGTCAAGAGGTTGACTCAAATAAATGGGTGTTGGGTGATGGACAAGGGGGATTAGGAGGTGCTGATGTTGGTAGTCAATTGGGTAGTGGCGTGGAAAGTGTGGAGTGGGGGGATGCTGCAATAAAAAATAATGTTGGTATACCCATATTTAATATGGGTGTGGGGAATAGTGCTGCTCATATTTTGAAAAAGACAAAAAAGAAATTGAGGATTTCTCCTGCTAATAAATCTAGGGGTTCTGCAATGCTGGTTGATGATGATGGGGGACATAAAAGAAAAGGCTGGGAGGGGATGGTGGGGGGGGGGGGGGGAACAAGTGGATGAAGGGGGTGATGTTAAGAGATTGAAGAGTGGCGGTGACAAAAATGATGCTAACCTTGATTTAACAGTAGCGGATGTTGGCGATGTCCAACACCGCGAACAACAATGAAAATCTTAGCTTGGAACTGTTATGGGCTTGGCAACCCATTAACAGTCAAGGCTCTCCAGGATTGGTGTTGGAGAGAGCGGCCAAATGTAGTGTTTGTCTTGGAAACTAAGATTGATTCACAGAGATTAGAGTTGATTAGAAATACATGTGGTTTTACCAATGGGTTGTGCATTAGTAGTGTTGGAAGATCTGGAGGAATTGGGTTATGGTGGAGAGATTTGACTGTAAATGTTAGTAGTTTTTCTGACCATCATATTTGTGGTGCGGTCTGCAATGCGGAGAATATTCCAATTTTTAGATTGATGGGTATTTATGGGTGGCCGGAAGCTACTAACAAGCATTTGACGTGGGATTTGATGAGGTCTACTTATGCTTCCTCTACTCTTCCGATTGTGATTTTTGGAGATTTTAATGAGATTCTTGGTATGCACGAAAAAGATGGTGGTGCTACTCGTGGAGAAAGACAGATTGATGCATTCCGGGAGGCTATTGATGATTGCGATTGTAGAGATTTGGGGTTCAAAGGCAATGTCTATACGTGGCAAAGAGGTACATCAATTGAGACTTTTGTGCGTGAACGACTTGACAGATATGTTGCTAGTAGTGGGTGGTGTTCTTTATTCCCATCTTTTGAGGTAATTCATTTACCCATATGCCATTCTGATCATGCACCTATTTTATTGAAGTTTGGAGAAAGGGAAGTGGAGAAAAAAAAAGAATTTTTTTTTTAGATTTGAGTCACTTTGGTTGTCAAAAGAAGAATATGGTAAGGTGGTAGCGGATGCGTGGCTTGTGGGAGCTGGGGGTCCGATTCATGAGAGAATAGCTAGGGTGGCGGAGGGTTTGTCATCATGGGCAGCTACTACATTCGGGGAGATTAAAAAGAAGATAAAAAAGGCAGAATCTAGGCTTCAAGAAGTGCAGGGGCAGCAGTTGGACGCTCGTCGTTTGAGTTTATGTATCGAAATTGCTCAAGAGCTTAGTGAACTTCGAAGGCTTGAAGAATCATATTGGCATGCACGATCAAGGGCTAATGAGTTGCGTGATGGTGATAAAAACACAAAATATTTTCACCGTAAAGCAAGTCAGAGGAAAAAGAAAAATACAATTGCCGGCCTATATGATGAGAATGGGGTTTGGAAAGCATCGAAGAATGAAATGGATGGCATAATTGCTGGGTACTTTGGCGACTTATTTACTTCATCTGGACCAACCGAATTTGAGGAGGCTTTATCTGGTATTGAGAATAAAATGTCATCTGAAATGAATGACATACTTGACACGAAGCCGACGGCGGAGGAAATTAAGGATGCTTTGTTTCAGATGCACCCGAATAAAGCTCCCGGTCCAGACGGAATGCATGCTCTCTTTTTTCAGAAATTTTGGAGTATTATTGGCGCCGATGTCATTCGATTTGTTCAGTCGTGGTGGAGGGGTGAAATTGATCTTTTGGAGGTAAATCGTACTTGCATTGTTTTAATTCCGAAATGTGATGAACCTAAGCAAATGTCTGAATTTAGGCCTATTAGTTTATGCAATGTGTTGTATAAGATCATATCGAAAACCCTTGCAAATAAATTAAAGCCTATGCTCGGTTCTCTTATTTCGGAAAATCAGAGTGCTTTTGTCCCGAACCGGCTAATTACGGACAATGCTCTAATTGCTTTTGAAATTTTTCACTCCATGAAAAGAAAGGGAGAAGGTAGAGATGGTAATGTGGCCCTTAAGCTTGATATGATTAAAGCCTACGACAGGGTTGAATGGGTTTTTATTGAAAAAGTTATGTTACAGATGGGATTCAGAGTAGCCTGGATTGGTAGAATTCTGCATTGTCTATCGACGGTTTCTTTCTCTTTCAAATACAATGGGGCTATTTCTGGTGCCCTTACTCCATCTCGGGGTCTCAGACAAGGTAACCCAATATCGCCGTACTTATTTCTTATATGAGCAGAGGCTTTCTCTACTCTGATTTCTAAGGCGGCGTCAGATAATTTGATACATGGAGTTAGTATTTGCAGGGGAGCACCTAGGGTGTCTCATCTTTTCTTTGCAGATGACAGCATTTTATTTGCGAGAGCTAATTTGCATGAATGTTCTAAAATTGCTGATATAATCAGTACATACGAAAAAGCATCCGGTCAGAAAGTTAATCTAAGCAAAACTGAAGTGGCTTTTAGCAAATGTGTGAAGTCGGAGAGAAGAAAGGAAATTATTGATACTCTTGGTGTTAGAGAAGTGAATAGACATGAAAAATATTTGGGGTTGCCGACTCTTATTGGAAGATCGAAGAAAGCAGTTTTCACTTGTCTCAAAGAGCGTATTTGGAAGAAACTTCAAGGGTGGAAGGAGAAATTATTATCTCGGCCCGGCAAAGAGATATTAATTAAGGCGGTGGCACAAGCAATCCCAACCTACATGATGAGTATTTTTCGGATTCCGGATTGTCTCATTGATGAAATTCACTCGACTCTTGCCCGATTTTGGTGGGGTTCGGATGGCTCGATTAGGAGGATTCATTGGCATAGATGGGAAGACCTATGTCTTCCTAAATCGAAGGGTGGAATGGGGTTTAGAGACCTAAAGTGTTTCAACTTGGCGCTCCTCGCTAAGCAAGGGTGGAGGCTTTGTGGTGTTAATAATACAATGCTACAACAAATTCTCAAAGCAAAGTACTTTAAATACACTGATTTTTGTGGTGCTTCGAGAGGCTTTGATCCGAGCTATACTTGGAGAAGTATTTGGGGGGCAAAATCGTTACTCCTTGAGGGTTTGAAATGGAGAGTGGGTAATGGTTCTTCAATTAAAGTCTGGGAAGAGGAATGACTAGGTGGAGATGAATCGAGCTCTATCCCGACGCCCCAATTGCATTGTGATATTGATTTGCGGGTAAGTGAACTCATTGATTTTGAGAATATGTCTTGGGATGCTGAGTTAGTGGCTGCCACTTTTTGTGAACAAGATTGCCGTAGGGTGCTAGATATACCCTTTCCGTGTGTAGGGGTTGAGGACAGGAGGTACTGGTGGCCATCGAAGTCGGGGATTTTCTCTGTAAAATCTGCTTATTGGCTAGGCAGATTGGGTAAAATAAGATCATGGGAATTGTTGTATGGAGAAAGTGAAAACCGACTCTGGCGTGAGGTCTGGGACTTGAAGGGGCCTCCAAAGTTGAGCCACTTTGTATGGAGGGCGTGTAAAGGGTCCCTTGGTGTCATGGAAACGCTGCACTTTCGTCATATACAAGCCTCTAGCAAATGCTCAATATGTGGTGCTGAGAGTGAGTCAATAATTCATGCCTTGTTTCATTGTACGCATGCTGTGAGTATATGGCAGCAGAGTAATTTTCTTGAGCTTCTTGAGGATGCCCCAATGTCCTCATTTCAAGAGCTTTTCTGTTGGGTGTCGAGTAAATTGGATAAAGCACAGCTGAGAGTATTTTTGTGCCTTGCGTGGGCTGGATGGTGCTGTAGAAATAAGGCAATTTTTGGCGATGCAAGTGACATTAATGGAGTGATGATTGCAGCAAGCTTCGTCAAGTTGTGTGAGGACTATTGTGTATACAATGCTAGAGTTGGTGGGGGTGTAATTACTCCTATTTCTTTCTCTCGTACAAGTTGGAGTCCGCCACATTCATCTTTTGTTAAGGTAAATACTGATGCTTTTGTGCCTAGCCATGGAGGTGTTTGCCTTGGTGCTGTCGTAAGGGATGAATGGGGTACAATTTGATGTTGGCTACGAAAAAGACCTCGTGCAGATGGACCTCAGAGGTGGCTGAAGCTGCTGCCGCGTGTTATGGAGTTCAGATTGTGAGCAGACTCGGGTTTGCAAATGTTATCCTTGAAGGCGACTCGATGAATGTTGTTCGTGCTATTAGAGACAAGCAAGAGGGAGCGACTCCAATTTTTCATTTCTACGAAGACATAAGTAGAATGAGGAATGATGTTACTAATTTCAATTGTGTTCATGTTAGACGGGCGGGGAATTCCGTAGCTCATTTAGTTGCTAGAAGGGATTTGGGTACTAGTAATGAATGTATTTGTTCGGATCCTATCCCCCAAAGTATACAAACTTTGGCGGACCTTGATTTAATAAATTGATTCCTCGTGTTTGTCTTCAAAAAAAAAACTAGTAATAAAATATTTGATGCCTTAAAAGTTAAAACGCTTGATGTTTGCACCATTGTACTAATGATGGATCTCTAGAAACCAACATATCTCTAAAATTTTACAAGATATATGTAAGAAAAAAATTAGATAATATTTGTTTATATCACTGGCTTATATTTTTGTAATAAATACTAAATTTACCGGCTTAAATTACTCCATAACTTTGTAATTTCAAAAATAAAGGTTGATGACCAATTTATTATCGTCAACTAGTATTTGTTATAGACCAATGATCTTGACCTTTTTTTTTTTTTTTTTTTTTTTTTTTATTTTTTTTATCATTTGATAAAACCGATAGTTTTGACTTACAAATAATACATTCAACCATTTCTTGCTTATTTTCTCTTGCACATATACATACAACTTATGAGCAAACTACGGAATATACTCTGCAATAGTCTTGAATGTATAACACAGCCACAAACAAGTAAAAAATGTTACAAAATTACTAGAAATAATACTTAGTTTATATGAATAATTTGCATTGGTTAAGAATCTAAGTAAGATGCAAATTGAGAAAGGACATAGCACCGAAACGCGTAAAAAGATAGCAAATGACAATGGTAGGACATAGATGAGACGTGATATGAGGATATGGGGGTAGGTCCAATTATAATATGATATTGTTACTACGTACTACGACTGAGTACATCCTAAATCCAAATAGATCATATTAACGGCTTTTTTTTTCCTTTGACCACCACTTCCATTTTAACTGTCTCACTAATGCTATGCCCATGCATAACACCATTTTAACATTACCGTGTGGGTCCAACTTTGGATTATAAAAATATAATCCAAACTTTTTACATATGGTTTCCAATATATATTTTTCTTGAATTTTTTTAGTAATTATTTCCTCATTTTCTTTTCTTTTCTTTTTACTATTTTTGATGTTATGTTAGTTAATTTATTATTTATCCATAAAAATTATACGAAGTTGATGCTATAAAAGTATATTCGAAGCAAATCTTACAAGATTTCACACCTACAGAATGCATAATGCACATTTGATGGTTTTTAAGGGGCATAACAAGCATTCATGTGCAAGTACCACATAACACATTAAGTATTATGTTTCGAAAGTGAAAGATAGATGATTATAAGAAATAATTAAATAAACCATATTGTAATTAAGATTTTTGTCTATTTATATGGTGTCGTAGCTAGTTAAGGCACATTCCTCATAAGTAAATCAGTAAACCACCTTAAAAAATGTAACGCATGGATAACACAAGCAACATTAATCTACAAAGTAGTATCAATAATAGTCATAGAATGTTTGACTTAAAACTTAATGTAGAGCGTTCGACTTTAGATTTTACGAGTCTTCTCTTCAATTTTTGCCATTATTTCCAACTTATAAATTCAACATGAAAAATGATCTGATTTATAATGATCATTGTACTCTAGCTTGAATGAATTTGAAAGAATCCTATCCGACCAAAATCACTATAACTCTAGAGAAATGTTTACGAAATGACTTGTTTGTTACCTCTATATCAAACATAATTTACGAACATCAACAAACAACAATACATGCATGTGTGTTTTGTGTTATAGTTTATGCCCCTTTATTTTATGGTCGAAGCAACTGTTACTACGTTGTTGGGCTGTTTCATGTGATGGGCATACTTAATTAGGTGGACTTATTTTTGTTCTGGGCCTGTGATTATGTTTAGTTATGTTGATGATAGGCTACCTCCTTATATGGCCCAACTAAAAGGCCATAATTGTTGGCATACTTGGCAATTTATACTTCCCCATTTCATAAAAATTAACAATATTAAATTTTAAACATGTATTAGTAACTATAAAAACTTAACATTTTAATAATATCCTCTAAGATAAATCTAAAACATTTTACTTATTAAAGTGACATTTTACGTAATATTTTTTATAATTAAAAAAAAACGGTATTAATAATAAAAATCAAAGTATGTAAATTATTATGCAACATAAAGGGAGTAACATGCTGTGACAATATTATTCTTAATAACAAAACCAACATATATTTTATTTGAATTTATAATAATTCTAAGATGAACTTGACAAACCTTTATTTCTCTTAAAGTTAATTTATTTGCATTTTTTTACTAAACGACAAGTTTTGTGTGCAAACAACCACAAGGTTTGGCCATATTGGTTTATAAGAGTAATTTTTCATTTGTTGTATGAGTAACCTCATTTATTCATAAGAGTAACCCCATGTGAAGTGACTGCACATACTTTGTGTTTTGCAAATTGAAATTTTATTATTATTTTTTTTTTACTAAAACATGTCCAAGTCATTAAACTATCATAGAGTGTACCTATAAAATCGCAATGCACCCTAAAAAATTAGTGTAAAGCAAGTGTAATAATAGTTCTGTAGAACATAAAAGTGTCCTCAACTAGTTTTATTCAATTCATGTAAAGCTTAACAACATTTTTAATTAGAAAGCCATGAATATTTAGATAAGATAATATGACTAAAACTTCTATTTTTAGTATACTTATTACTATCCTTGACCCCTTTTAGTGTTTTACATGCTCAACTTCCTATAATGGTACACATTATCTCTATCCTAATTTACCTTTCATAGCCAAAGTTGGCTATTAAGCGGAAAACAACCACTTCGGACACTTTTTTACGGATCCTATATCTTTGAAATAAAAAATAAAAAAGAATTAAATAAGTTTTTCGTGGGCCCTTTGTTTAACCTTTTGCTTTGAGCCTCAAAAATGTTTGAGAATACCATAGGCTATAGCCATATGCACAAAATTAATTGTGCAAGTGACAAAACATACTCGTTAACTTTTCGAGTCGAGTCGAATTCGAGTTGAGCCAACTCAAGCCAAGTTTTGACCAAGCTTTGACCAAGTCGAGTTTGAGTTGCTCGCGGGCTGCTCAACTCGATTAGCACCCCTAAGTGAGACACCTCTTTTGAGTAAGATCAGAACAAACACATGTCATTTCAACATAGCAAATGAGACCTGACTGTTATGATTAACATTAGACCATACAAGTTTTATTTCAAGAGAACAAATCCCAACTCTTTTGAGTAAGATATGAACAAACACGTGTTATTTCAAGAGAGCAAATTAGGGTATGTTTTGATTGACTGAACTGAGCTGAATTAAACTGAACTGAACTTATTAGAGCTGAACTGAATATTTTATGAGAGAAGGAAATTAAGATAAGAACTGAAATGAACTGAACTGAACTTAACTTAACTGAATTGAACAAAACTGAATATAAGCTGAAGAGAACAGACCCTTAGACCTGTTTTTTAAGACTTTCTCCTCAACGTTTCTGTTTAGTTCAATTACGTTTCATTTAGACCGGTAAATTTTATTTAATGCAACTCTATTATTTACATTACCAATTACGAAAGCATTATTTTTGTGTCCAATTACGACATATCGATTGAGATTAATTCAATTCAAAAGAACGGGACGGGTAATAAAATCAATTTTCTCCCTAGGAGAGAGGGGTGAAATGCTGCATCTCCTTGCCTAAACCCCACAGAAATTGGCTCGTTGGTTCTATCAAGTTTCAACAACGCCGCTGTTCTGGAGTTGTCTCTTGCCCCTCTTCACTTAGTATCTGCTCTCCCCTAGCTAAAGGTACCATCTTTTTGCTCTTTATCACTCAATTTTAATTTTTGTTTTCAATTTTGCAAACCATTTACTTTGTTAATTTCTATTCATTTTATTTGTGGGATTTTCCAATTTCTGTTAATTTTGTCACTATAATTTGTAACTGAAGCTTTTAGTTAGGTTCAGGTAACCCTGAATTCTGTGTAAATGTTTATAGAATATATGATTTTGTTGGAATTCTATTTAAAATAATTTATGCATTTTGATTTGGTTCTTTTTTGCATGCTTAATTTTATTTTTTGAGAAGTTGTGATTTCCTTGTTGTTGTTATTTTGTTGGAGGATATCTAGATTATTTACTCATTTTGTACCAAATAAATGGATCGTCATTTTTTCCTTTTATGTCCGTTCCAATTTAATTTAATTTAAGTTAATTAACACACTCAGATCAGTGTCTTTGCTCCAGTCTCCCTGAACCCTAGTTGGCAGCACCAACATGGCGATGGTTGAGGCGGAACCTACGAGCAAAGGAGGTATCTGAAAGGCTACGGCGACAGTGGCACAAGGCAATACCGACTTCAGTATTCTGAATTTTTGATTGTGTATTTGTATGTCCAATTTTCCCATTACAAGAATTAAAATTGCTTAGGCTGTATTTGTTTCATTTTTTGTTTAATTATGTATGGTGATTTTAGAATTTTAGATAATTAGATGGTTCTTAACGTGTGACATTGAGGTAGTTCGTAGTTCGAGTTGAAATTGATGTGAATTGAAATTGAAACCAAGATAAATATCATTGAAATTGATTGTTTTCCATTTTTGGATAGATGTCAAAGTGTCATATATGAACCTCATTCTTGACTTTTGCATTAGTGTTCTACTCACAAGAATTAGTTTGATGATTTGTAATTATGTATTACAATAATTGATAGTTTGATTGAATAAAATCTAAAAGATTACATCTCTTACTTTAACTGTAAAATCAATCTTCACTGTCAAAAAGAAATGATACAAGGGATGTTTTAAGTCTTTTTTTTTTTTTAAATAATTTTTTTTTTAATAATTTTTTAAAAATAATTTTTTAATACAATACTCTCAAATAGTATTTCTTACATTAAGGTTTCTACATTACCTCCGCTTATGCAAAGACCTTCAAACCAAATGATTTTCCTCATATGATAAAATATGCCTACCAAGACTTGAATTCGGAATGCAAAATACTTATTTTATTACATCAACCTTAGCATCATGTATGTATTCTTTTTTTTTTTTTTTTAGTTTACACACTAGCTTTTCCGTGGAGTTTTAGGAGAATCACATGGTGTGATAAAAATTATGTGGTAGTCGGGTTTGTTAGAGAATAAAATATTGAAATCCCTAGTAAAGGATGTGAGAAAGAATATACAAGTGGGGAACCATGTAGGACTGTAGGAGAAGAATAGTTTAGAACTTAGTAATGAGGTGCAAAAGAAGAGAGATATACGGAGTAATTAAAAATAACAGTCTGTATAAACGTTCTAGATTTAGGAAGTGTGTCACTTATAAAAAACGGTCACTTTAGGTAAATGTGAGTATGTGACACTTAAAAAATGGAGGGAGTACAAGTAATTCTTCCCCTCTTGTGTCTCCTCCATTTCTTCTAACAACATAAAATGCCTCCACACCTTCTCTCTCTTCCCCCCTCCTCTTCTCTTCTTTCCCTTCTCTCTTTCCCCTCCCCCCCCCCCCCTACCACCACCGCTGCCACCAGATCAGAACTGTAAAATCCAAACTTTTCACCGGAAAAAGTAGTCTCTCCTTGAAGAACTGCCGCTGCATCTGGTGATAGGTTTTCTTTTTCTTCTTTACTCTTTCTAATTTATCCTTGAAACCTATTTAATTAATTACTACTTTCATTTATCCCAATAGTATAAATATTTTATTTCTGTTATAACTATTATTGAAATTGACTTGGTCTACTATTCTAGTGGTTGTTTGTTCATTTGTTTGTGGTACTTACCTAGGTTATTTAATGAACTTCAAAAATTGAGTCCTTGCATACTAGGTTACCTGGACTCTTCATATCACCTTAAGTACCCGTGTGAGACCCTTGACACTCAAATGTGGGTAGGACACTTTGACACCTTCATTATAGTTCATAATTTCACAAAATAGCCAAGTCGGATGGGTACTGGAATTTGAGTAATATAGCTTTCATGCAAGTCCAACCAATGTGCAGATCAACTATATTCAACAATTTTGCTTAGTTAAAAAATCTTTAATCTCTTATTACCTTTAATGACTTGGTGCATCTATTAACTTTTAAATCAAAAGGGTTTCCAATCATAGTGTGAGGGTTGCTTGATGAGGAGGAAGGCATTTTTCTGTTTACTAGGTGTTATTATGTTCAATAAATGATGTACTTTAGTTGCTACGAGCTCATGGAAAATGATTTATGTGAATAATTATGTACCATGTGGATAGAAGTTTTGATTTTTATAAACAAGAAGCTTTCCCATTTAATGTCTGAAGATATGATTCACTTGCTGGATTGTACTTGTTTAAAAAATGCATATTGGTTTCACCTTAGAACTATATCATGTTTACTCTATTTAGATTTCTTGTGAGAAGCCGGAGGGAATCATTGATGCGTATTTATCAATCAATTGACTTCCATTAGAAATTTTAGTTAGGATGCATTGACATTTATGAGGAGGTATATTGTCATAATAATTTTGTCTCAATGAGTCATATGAATAGATTCTGCACCTTTGTTGCTTGTAACAGCTAAAGGAAAAGCAAACGTGAGGATGGTTCCTGAATTGAGATACTGATGCTGTTTTATAAGCTGTTCCTAGAGCATATTGTGTGTGAGTTCTGGTATTTTTTTGCTGTAAATGCTGGTGAATGCTACTCTTTGTGAAAACATTTTGTTGACCATATTGTTAATGCTACTCTTTGTGAAAGCATATTGTGTGTGAGTTCTGGTGAATGCTACTCTTTGTGAAAGCATATTTTGTGTGAGTTCTGGTGAATGCTGGTGAGTTTCTCATTCTGAAAACATTTTGTCGACCATGGCTATAAGCAACTACTATATCTTTTGCTGCAGTGTGGACATGCTGTTGCTGTGCTAACATTCTAAGCCGACCTGTTCATCGTAATCTTTCAGGAAAATAAGTAATGTCGGATATAGAGAAGACTAATAAAATGTGGAGTCCAAAGCCTGTTGAACATGGGGACTCTGAGGCTGCCAAGCTTTGTATGGTTCTTCATGATTGCAAACAGTCTGTTGAGGATTCTTTGCAGCAGACCATCAAGACAAAGAAGCTTAAACATGGAAAATTCAAGGGTCGTGATGGGAATTATGTAAGGCTTGGTCCTTGTTTCAAACCTGAAAAGGTTGATAAAGTGCTCAAATCACTTAAGGAGTGTTTTCCGACTGAATTTACCAAGCCACCCTTTTTGAATGAGGCAGAGAAGCTAAAGTGTGATTGGGTGAAAAGCTCAGGCAAGCCAGTCAATGGTTGGACTTCTACCATTGACACTCGACAATGGTTCAATCGACTTTCTAGCAAGCACAATAAGTGGAGGAAGATGCGTATTTATGAGTTTTTAAGGCTCTCTACATATCCTGCTTTGCCATTCTATGGTGCTTTGACTCTGGGATTGCTTTGTTGTTGGAACCCCTGCCTCAATGTGTTTGTCACTGGTCAAGGTTTTAAAACTATCACACTTGAGGACATAGCTTTTCTTACTGGGTTGTCTCCTGCTGGTATAGACCTCCCCACTCAAGTTCTAATAGATGGAGCTCTTGACATGGAGAAGATTACGCCATGGAAGAACAAAACAAACATGTCATATAGCTCCATTGTGGATTTTTATAACCCTGATAAGAATAAAAATCTTGAAGCTTATATCTCTAGGAAAGAAGAGGTATTGTTTATCCACCTTGCTTTATGTAAATTGATGATGTTTCCTTCTTGCAATGTCAATAAAACTTTCTTGAAGCTTGCGGCAAATATTGAGGCTTCAGGACACGATCAAAAGGGAATTAAATCCTTGTGTCTTGCCCCTTTGTTCCTGGGACAAGTGTATCGATGTCTTTATCGACTTCGAACCCATGAGAAGCTTTCTACTGCTGGTGGCCCTATATGGGTCATATCTATGTGGGGACTTTTTTACTTCCCTCGTCTTGTTGAACATAAAGATGACGAAGAACTGAAAGCGAACTTTGACAAGCCTGCAGTTCTTCCTGTCAAAGAATGTTGCTGCTATGGGGAGTTGGCTATTCATACCAACTCTCCAGTGGTACATCTAGCATTTGAAGAAGTCCTACGGGGACTTTTGTTCCCCAGGCAGGCAAATCAATCTGATTGGCAACCTTTTTCTGGTGAGGACGAAATGGATATTTCATTAGAGGTAAAATCTGGGGAGGATACATTAGGGCAATGCATGAAGGCAGCAACCCCAATTTGGCTTTTAGAGATATCTTGCATGATGATCCGTGAAGAGGATGAATCACATTGGTCATCAATTTTGTTACCTCGAGACCTCATCTGCCTCGAACCACAAGTTATTGGTGTTGAAGTCTATAATCCCAATCTTGTGGCTCGTCAATTTGGAATAACTCAAGGTCTGGGCATCCCCTACTATAAGACCTTAAATCGTCCTTGGGGAACCAGACCCAATCTCTTGGACATGGCCTTGAAACCAGCGGACAACAAGTTTGCCTTCACTGAGACATGGCTGAAGTCTTTCCCTACCTATGAGGTAAAGACTCTTCATATCATCCCTTGGTGTAGACGGGCTGAGGTAGACCCAGGTTATGAGCTCTGGTGGATTGATTTTGTCAAGAGGTGTCAGCCTTCATGGCTTGAGGCTTTTGCCACTCTTATTCGGAACATCCAAGGCCCACTAATGGTTTCTTCGCCATCAACTGGCCAAGCTATGAATCCAAGGCAAAGTAATTTACTCTTACCCATCTTACCCTTATTGCTGTCAAATACTCAAATGTCTATTTTACTGATTCTCTTTAATTCATGAGTTTTAAATTATATCAGATAAACAAAGTCGAGCTCGATTCCCTGTTGATCCTCCTCAGAAAAAATCATCGAGCCAGGTACTGTAGGATCTCTTCTACCTCCTCTGTATGTCCTTTTCCTTTATTACGAATAATTGGATATTAATGCTGATATCTATGTACTTTCTTTTAGATAGAAAAAAATGCTCAAACATCTACTGCTAAGAGGGAACTGAAAAGAAAGAGTGAAAGGATCATGGCCGCTTCTACTTCTCGGCATTCAAAGAAGGCTGTTGTGGAAGAGTCTAAAGAATGTGATGATAATACACCCCTCAGGATTTTTAGGAGGAGGCATTCTACCGAATCTACTCCATCTTTCCAGCGTTCCCTCAGGACTATAAGAAAAAAAAGAAAATGTATGCCTTAGCTTCATCTCAAATTTTCTTTGAATCTGTAATTAATATTCACAATTTTCTCTTTGGTGCAGACAATTATCAACCAGTAGTTTCAAGGAGTTCAAGTATTGTGCTGGCTTGTTCAAATAATCCAAAAGTAATTAACGTGAAGCCGAATAATATCTCACAAACCATTGGCCCTGATATTTATAACGTTTCCTTGAAAGTTCTCAAGGTTCTTGAGAAGGAAGTGAAAGAGGAAGCAACCACCTCTGCTATAGAGCAGGATACTTCCCATGCTACCCAAGGTATTCCAGAATGCTTAACAAAAATAATTGCTGAAGAAATAGGATTTGAATCTGCGGGTTCTGAGCCTGAGGACTCACTTGAGCCACCTCATGAGATGGTTCGGGGAATGGGTTCTGCTAATCTCAAGGAGACATCATCTGTTCTTTCAATGGACCTAAGTACCATCTGTTATCCCTTCTTTGTTCTTTTATTATACTTCCTGTGTCTAGACTAACTAGTCAAAGTTGCGAAATTTCCAAAAGGATGCAGTAGTTATCTTCTGTAATGGTAAAAGAACTTACCAGGGAATTTATATTTAGCATTAGTTTAATAAATTTATTCTTCATTCTAAATATAAGAACAAATTTGTTACTTATCTATTAATTTATTATTTTTAAAATGTTATTGGGATTATGTTTCTATGCCCTTCTCTCATTGTCTTCACACTTGCCTATTTTAGATAAGGTGGCTTTGGAATCCCAGGAAGCCAACCTTAATAGTATCTCTCCTCAAGCAGAAGATCGCCCATCAATAGAAGTGGAGCCTGCGGAAGGCTCTGGGACGAGAGGTGCCACCATTTCAGACAATTCTCAAGCTATTGTTGTTGATGGCTCTTCCGCATTCTTGGAGATGGAGCAACCTTTTAGCCCACAAGGTATCTTTTTGAAGATTTATAAGTAATCTATTCTCAGAATTTTCTTCTAGGAAAATTTACTGAATTCCAAACTCCAGCAGGGGTCAAGTTTTCAAACTAACTCTTAATACTTCCTCCGTTAACTATTGTTTGCAACAAAGGGGGTGTTTGCGGACTCCTAGGCAAAATTTGTTTGTGAGAGTAAAATGGAAAGAGAAAAAGTTGGGTGCATGTGATGTGGAGAGAGATAGAGAGAAATGATTGCCTAAAAAGAGGAAAGAAAACATTTGTTGCACATAATAGTTAGCATCCATTTGTAGAATATGTTGCAAATAATAGTTAACGGAGGAAGTAATAAAATTGGGAACAAAACTCCCTAAATTAGTAAACATAGTCTGCCTCCAATATTATATCATTGTGTCAATTTCTACATGAATCACTTTTTTCATACTTTTAATTTTGAACCAAATGCCCTATGTAACCCATATGTAGAGAATGGTTCATATAAGAAAAGTATACTGTTTAATGGAAGTAGTGTTTTAGGTGTTGTCATTTTCTTTTTTTATACTGTTTTTTGAGAATTGTACCCCTACTTCCTGATGGTTTATGGTTTATATTCATAATTCAGACCTGGGGTAGTTTTTAGTTTTCCTCAACCCTGACAATGCTCTCTTTTCTTAGGGCTCTCTTACACCCCTGAAAAGGCACTTGCTGAGGTTAATTCACTTGTGTGTCTCATTGAGGATACCCTTCGCCCTGCTCCTATTCCATCAGCATTTGATGTTGAGAAAGAAAATGCAGAGAAGATTCTCAATGTATTGCAAAGCAACATGGAGAACCTCACAGCATATGCTGACCTCGCAGATCAGATAAATAAACTTGCTGTTGTATCCCCTCCACAATTTCAGCCTAATTTGGCTCATTTTCGGAACATTTTCTTATCCCTTCAAGATCAGCTGCAAGATATTTATAGAGATGGAGCTAGACAGACCTGCAACACCGACACCCTTCGTACCTTGAGCAGTGCTGCCAAAGAGCTTCGAGATCGTATTCAGAATAGTCAAGAGCGAATAGACCAAATTCAAGCAGAGTGTAACGAATATGATAAGGAGATTGAAGAGCTGGAGTCAAAACTTCTGAACCTGAAGCAACTAAGAGCCAGTAAACAACAAGAGCTAGCCCTAGAACAACATAAATTTGCTGATTTTTCGATGAGTTGGTCAGTTACTATTCCATCTCTTCAAAAGCAGGCTAATATTATGGTTACTGCTCAACAGACGAAGGCGGAATGGGAATCTACCCTCAAAACTGTCAAGGCCAATGTCAATAGTTTTCTTGAGCTTTTAAGAACTATGTAATATTCTTCATTTAGAGGAAAAAAAAAGATACAGCTATCCTCTCTGTACTTTAGTGTAGAGTATTACATTGCTGGATGTGCCAAAATGTTTGTATTATTTTATTCAAAATGTCATAATACTTTGGCCTTGTTTGGCAATTAGCGATTAGCCGTAGTCCGTTGTATTAGCTATTAGCTAGTTGTATTAGATGATTTGACAAGTTTATTGTATTAGTTCTTTGTCTAAAAGTGTGGTGAATAACTATTAGCTGATAACTACCTTATTGTGTGAAAAGCGAAATAAGGACATTGATTATTTTATTGTTGAAGTAGAAATTTTGACCATCCTTGATGTAGATCGATTATTTCACACCTGCATTTATAATTCTCTCTTTCAAAGACTTAAAACTCCTCCAAACATAACTTAGGCCCTGTTTGATTCACCTTAATTTTGCTGAACTTAAATTATTTTTACTGAATTGAACTTATTTTTACTGAACCGAACTTAATTTTACTGAATTGAAATTATTTTTACTGAAATTAAATTATTTTTACTGAACTGAAATTATTTTTACTGATTTTGTATTATAATTCTTCTTTAAGAAAACTGAATTTTACTGAACTGAACTTATTTTTACTGAACTGAAATTATTTTTACTGAACTGAAATTATTTTTACTGAACTGAAATTAATTTTACTGAACTGAACTTATTTTTACTGAACTGAAATTATTTTTACTTAATATTATTTTTTTAAGGTGAAAAGAACAGGGCCTTAATCATATATTCTTACACTAGTTTATAGTCTTTATGCTAGTCATAAACTTTTTTTTTGTTTTTTTTTTGTCCAAACCTCTAAACAATCCCAATAACCCTAAGCCCTTGCTTGTGAATAGTGTTGTATAAGATGGTTTTATATGCGTGCTCGCTTCTAAGATATATAACCACTTAACACTAAACACAAGATATATAACCAACTGCCAATGTTATCAATTCTACGTTACTCGTACTTATTGCAAACACTTGTATTACCACCCTATAGGTGTCACTAGGAAGGTTATTTCCTTCAACCCTATGTTTTTTTTTTTTTGCCCCATTTGACTTTTCACAATATATAAGAAGTACAATGAGACGAATTCAAGAAGACCTCACATATAAATGGGAATTTATGGTCAAAATTATTACAGTATTGACACGAAAAAAATAAGAGACGGAAGGAGTAGATTATACGAAGTCAGAAAGAAACAGTCGAGCATAGCCTAATACTCGAACTTCGTAGGGAAACTTATTCCCAGCATAAATCTAACGCTATAAAAAATCCCTCCCTTTCCCTTGTTCTCTCTGTAAATCAGTGCATCAGTACATGTGTATGTATTGTTGTTAAACAGGTATTAATGGCGGACAAACCAAGTAAAGCTTTGGTGCTTTATGGCTATGACTTAGCACCTCACATCACCCCTTCTCACTCCTACATTCATGCTCTTGCATCCAAGGCTTGCTGTGGCTTCTTAGCCCTTGATGATTCCTCTCCTACTTCAGGTTTAGCTTCCTTGATTTTCATTCTCATTTCAATTTCTGCATTTTTGCTTTGATTTCTTAGATACCCAGAATCAAAATTGGAAACTTTGATCATTTCTATGTTTGATTTAATGTTTATTTATCAAAATTAATGATTTTTCTTTCTGGGTTTTGTATGAAAAGTAAAGATATGATCGATGAAATTGTTAAATTTTATAAACTTTAGGAATATATAATTAGGATTGGTGTCATGGTAATTGGTCAAATGAGTTTTATTGTCACTTGTTTGTAAGATTAGAGTTGCTAATTGTTTTGTAATGGTGAATTAGTCTTTGTTGTAGAGAAACTGGAAGTCATTTAGTGCTTGAGCTAGTTGTTATGTTTGATCATTATGTATCACCAATTGAGTTAATGATTTTTATGTTTTATGGTTCCTTGCCCTGTAAATTGTATTGCCTTCATCGGTTCTGGTCAGTAGATGGAAAACATTATGGGATTGATTACGGATTCGAGGATTGCTGTTGAAAGATATCACATTGTGTATGATGTTAAGCACTTTACGTCGATTCACTTATGATTTTTCGCTTGATTGTTGGTCGAATTCAGGATAAAATTCTGAATGTTACTAGCTGCAATGATCTTAATCATATAGACATTTTAGGCTCACTGAAGCCGGGTAGGATGGTTCCTTATCCTAAATATTCTATCTGGTTTTTACCTGTAATTTAAATCAATCTAAGCTCATGTTTTCTCCAGTTTCCTTGTCCATGTGATTCATTGTTTTGTTTTGTACTATGGCAAGACATAATCTCTTTGATTCTTGGTTTTTTTTTTTAGCTATGTTCTCTTGTATGCATACTGTTTGTTAGGGTTCATTTCGTATTAGTCATATTTTTGTAATTATTTAATCTAGATGGATAAATGTGTGGTGATCATGAAATACCATAAGTCCATAACCCCTCCTTAAACGGGGCATATGTCTGGATTTGAATATTCTTCTGAAAAACGACCAAAATCTCCTGTTATGTTTGTTTTTTAAAACAAAGGGATCTTGTTTGAGTTAGTTATATGTAATTTATGTAGTGATATGACATGAATTTGCTTGTGTGCATCTCTCTCTTTGACTCCTAGGATGTTGTAAAATTAAAAGTGGGAGAAGGGCATCTTTATGCTGAGTTAATTAATCACTACCTGTCTTCTATTGCAGAAGTAGAAGATGAGAAGCTTGTCAGAGAACTGGCACAGCTACTGGATGCTTATGAAGCTGTAAGTATCGCTATGTGTGGATACAAGATTTGTTGCTGTATTGCTTCTTTCCATGTTCACATTTACTTTTTGGGTTCAGAGTGAAAAGAAGGATCTTGGATCAGAAGCCTCAAAGCAAGTTCCCAGCATGGGGGATAGGTAAAAATGGTTCTATGACGGGAATTTTTTAGAGCAGCAATTCTTGTATATAAGTATTAAAAACCTGAGTGGTTCCCTGACAGGTTCATGGGAATGAAAGCTGCTATAGTCTCTAGTAGTCCTGCTGTCAAATCCTTTGGTGAGAAGCTTGGCTTCAGTAACCTGGAAATTCAATCGGCTGATTTTGCAGCAGATGAGTTGCTAAGAACACTTGGATTTTTAGAAGGGAATATAGCTGATGGCCATTATGATCTGGTCTTTGTCCATATTGGAGCACTCGGGGAAAGTGCACAGAATGATCTCGACTATGCAAACAGCTTAATTGGGAGAATATTGCAAGTAGCCCAACCTGGGTCAGAAATTGCATCCCGTTTGCATTTAACTCTCATTATGAGCTACGGAGCTGTCGCAGTGGATGATCCTAATTTATCACTGGTGTCCTTGCATGATGGAAATGATTCTAACCTCCAGTCCCTCTTTCCACGTCAAAGCTATACCCTGAAAGGAGTAAATCCAAGGAATGGCATCAGGTAATGTTTTGATTTGATTCCATTTCTCTGTCTTTGTTGGTTTGGGTCTAATTTACAAAACCCGGGTTAGGTATTTGAGGGCTGTGAGGGAGCGGATGAGAGAAATGAAGCAAATATATATTAACTGCTTCATGGATAATTATTTGTTCTTTACAGGCACCATTGCCCAATTCTAATAGCACAATGGCAGGATGCTGTAACTCGTAAAGATATGGCACAAGAGTTTTCTTTCACTGAGTTCAGAAAGGTTTGTCTCTGTAACTAAAATTTCAAATGGGTCCATGCTATCAGGTATTTTTGGTCGGGAAAAGAGTCAATTGTGCAAAATTCTATTCTTCCCATTCTGATATCTAACAGTAAAATGAGGAGGAAAAGAAAAAACAGAACCTTAGTAATTTAATTTTTGATGTGATTTCAGAATTGCGGAAACCTTGCAATAGCAGCTGATAGATTTTTGTATGAGATAGCCTTTAAACTATGGAAGGCACCCAAGTATGGAGCTTAGAGTGTGAGCTGGAGTTTAGCTGCATATGACATGGAAATCTGGAGCTGTATTGATCAAGAATGCAGTAAATCGAGCCACAGACGAATGCCAATCTTATACTAATATCATCAGTTCATCACTGACCAGCTTCAGTCCTTCAGATTGACATTTCTGAAAAGCTGAAGCTAATTCTGACATGACAGCGAGACAGATAACTGATGCATCAACTACTTTAAACGGATCTGACGTGATAGCTGTAGGAGTTTAATTTGTATTTGTATTTTTGAAATGCACTGCAATTGTAACTTGATAATATGAAAAACTCAAATTTTGTTCTTGCATTTGCAAAATGCTGCTTGAAATCAAACAGACAAGAGAATAAATGTCAAAGCAAATAGAGGTTGCTCATTTTGGTCGCAACGTTTTGCTTTCATCTCAGTTATTTCTAATTTAATCTCCCAGGCTATATTATGGAACAAGTTCCCTTAAAATTCTTTAATTGTCAATTAGTTCACTATTTGCGTTGGTTCAAAAAGCTATTCCCACAATGTGGTCCACATAGGATTTGTAGAAGCTTTGTGTTTTTTATTTAAGTTCAGCAAACCGCTAGTGACGTTAGCGGTTCTTATATTAACTTTTAACCTATGAGTGGTGATAGTGGTTCTATACATACAGAACCATTATCACTGTTAGCAGTTCTACTAAAATAAACAAAGCTTTTATCAATCCTAGGGACTTAATTTACAATTAAGCAATATTTAGAGAAATCTTCCGACCTAATTAAATTGGGCCTAAACTCAAAAAGTCAAAAGTCCAAACAAATTTGAAATACTTTCCAAAAACCCCAAATACCCCACTATTTCTTACGGTTTTATAGTTTATGTTTAGGAAAGTTTTCAGTAATAAAATTCAAAAATAAAAAAATCTACAAAAATTGCAAACCGACTTAATTACCGTCGTCCTCAAGCTAAGGAATCATGATCTCTTATTTCTATATATAATGTAATGTAGTTAGGTTCATTGTTTTTTTTCTAAATTTGTTCTTCACAAAAATTACAAAATTAATAGCAAGTTCTTTAATTTAGAGAGCGTGAGTGAAAATATACGGAGGTTTTTAGAGTGAAAATACTTTGATTGTGCTATCAATGGGGAAGGTACGAGTTAACAACGTTGTGATCGAATGTGAGCATCGTCAAGCAACAACACGAAAGCCGAATAATTGTAAAGATATGGAGATTTTCGTACGATACGATGAGTATGAGCGTTGGGTTGAGTGTAACGAACAACAAGATGAAACAACGTTGTCTCCGTATGTCAAAACTAAGATGGAGTTACTAGGTAATTATAATCCCGTAGATTGTGAAGCGTGCAAAAGTGAAATATCAAATTATCTTACATCCGAAGTGTTTCACCCTAACCCTAATGAAGTGCTACAACACATGTACGAGAAGGTTTCGAGTCTTTGACTTAGGGTTGCTAACTCGAAATTGTACGGGACTGGTGTCGTGTATGAAATTGTGAACAATATTGAGAGACATTTTATGTCACGTCGTAACAAAGAAAGCTTGATCACTTGGGTTGATTACCGGGACCAACAACCTCAACCACGGCCCGCAATGGAGGTGGTTAAAGAAGGAGGTTTGCCTACGGAGGGTGAGGGTTTTACGTGTGCTATTTGTCTCGAAGGGGTAAAAATCACGGGGAAGAAGAGGAAGAGATCAAATGATGATGATCAAGAAGTGGCGCGACAAGAAGAGGAGTCGGATTGTTGTGCAAATAATCGAGTTGCAAGATTAGTGTCATGCCATCATATGTTCCACAAGACTTGTATTGATCGATGGGTGAAGGGTTGTGATCATGATACTTGTCCTCTTTGCCGGAATCAGTTGCCAAACGAATCAAAATGTCGTTGTAATTGGGAGGTGTCTAAGAAGAAGGCTTTGGATAATTCCAAGACTATTAAAACTGATTATGATATTATATGTACTTAGAAGCTCTTACATGTATAAGTTAAACTAAGCCGATAGTTAATTGTAATATAAGATGAGTTGTATTGTTTGAAAGTTCCCTTGATTTCGTTATTAATCATGTACCAAGGGATTTCGCAAAACTAATAAAATTGTCGTCGTTGTTACACTGAAGATTATTTGTGTAATCCCAATTAATGTTCTTTTTCATATACATACTTGTTCTTTTATCATATTTTCATTTTTTTTAATCATATTTTTCACGTTCTTATGGGATAAAGGCTTTGATTGATTGATTGATTTAATTTTGAATTAGTAATTCCGAGGAATGAATGTCAAAAGTTAAAGGCGAATCTACCCTAATCTGCAAGTTTACTATTGTGATGTATAAAGTCTCAATGCAACTCTTAAAAAATGTGTAGTCTATTACTCTATTATGTGAGCCAATGTCAGGAAAAAGACTTAGATTTTGAGTACTGTATTTGTTTTTAGCATCAATAAGATAGATAAATTTACTTTACATATTCTCAATAACCAGTATCAACATTCATTAGTTTCTTAGAGAATTACGGTTACTTTTATGGTAGATTTGCTCAATCTAAATTTCTTGACATTTGTTCATCAAAAAAGCAAGCAAGAGAAACATAAGTTTGGAGTTATATATGGACTATGCACAATCACAATGATCATATGATCATCTATATGATCAAATAAGTCATAAACCTTTTCTCAAAAATGTTCTTATCATATGCCAAGAATGTAGATTATTCAAACAAAGCGGCCAATAAAAACGCATGATTTTCCCCTTCACCCAACACTCGAATATACATCAGTCCATACTCTTCAAGTTCAAGTCTCTTTCTTTCATCCTTTCGTATATGATAAGGCTAAGAACAATGGAAGTTTCTCCTCCATTCTTTGGCTCCAAAATTGTTCTAGCATTGCATCCTGTGTTATTAGCCAATATCAGTTTTTTAAACGGGACCTGTTCTAAAACATTAGAATGCTTGTTCTAAATTATGTTTCGGAGATGGCAAGAATTAAAATGTGTTCTGAGCTTGTCATGAGGAGAAATCAATGCAGAACATAAAGAGCCAGATGGAATCAATATCTTTGCAACGCCGAAATAAAAAGGAAAAAAAAAAATTCCCTTCATTCCCCTGTAAGAATGCCAACCTTCCATAGTCTATGATTACAACCACTACAAATGTTCACCTGTACCATGCTGCCATATACAACTTACAAAAGTTTGAATTTTGAATTATTATTACCAAATCTCGAATCACCTAGCATTCTAGTATGTTGTTGACAACATAGGTTCCTACCACAAACCAAGCAAGAAGCATGAGAGAAAAAGATAGCAGAGCGATCAAGAAGGGCCAGCCAACCATGTAAATGCCGAGGCACAGCACCACTAGAAAAGGCAAAAAGGATCTTAAGATTGACATGCCATCCACCCATCTTCCCTTGCATAGGACCACAGCAGCAACATTAATCATGTTCCAGCTCATTGATCCACCATAGCAAAGGCGATTAAGACAGTTGGCCACAAATGAGTGGCAATTACACGTGAAGAGATTGTATGATTTGTTCTCATAGTGACGCAAACTTGTTTCTAGAGCGTCATCCCAAGATATAGCAGTACCAAGCTCGTGATGTTTGTAGCGCTGCTCGCATTTGTGCTTTGATAGATTCTGAGGAAAGCAGCACTACAATAAACAACACAAATAGGGTTAAATGAACATATGATCATCTTCCAAGTTATTTCTTCCACACAGAGAGACGATTAATTCTAACCAAGAAAACAAAACAGATATGCACCAATTGAATGCACAATAATATTCCATTGTCATCAAAGTATATCAACCAAATTCCATCAAAATTTCAAAACTATTTCCAATTGAAAAAACACAATTAAATCTTTAAGATTATATATATCAGATAAACTATATGGTTAAAAGAAGGTTCTAGCTTCACAAGGCAACCTTAACATTGACCTTGAAAGATTTTACCAACAGGCTGTTAATTATTTATTTCATGTTATATCGATCAGTGCATGTCTGCAAGTAAAAGGATACGCATATACCCTTTTAAAGAAACACAACTTGCAGCATATATTAAACAGATAACATTGTTTGAGATAAAGTTTTTGCCTAAAAACAAGACATTCTACATATAAGTTGTACATAATAATAAATAAGTGGTAGAAACAAGCAATAATGCTCTCTCAGTTTTAAGGAATTTAGTACACTTTTAATTAAGATATAATCATAAATTCCCAATAATCCCAATCATAGCACAGGAATTTACAGCCTCAATATAATGCTGGTGGAAGTAGTCAAAGTTAGCAGGGCAATACCTGTCTTCTGTCAAGTTGATAATATCTTGCCACTGCACCAAACGCAAAATCGTTTACAGTTACAAGATTAGACCCAGAAAAGTCAAGAATAGAGCCATCCTCTCGACATATGCCAACATGTCCAATAAAAGGTGCCAACCATGAGACAACTGGAAGTGGAGTCCAAACTAAACAACAAGGGAACTTTGACTTCACCGGATCAATATCATCAAGAGGCCATAGTTCATCTAGCACGCTTACAGTTTCATCAGTGCTACCTACTTCTAAACCCATTCCAGAAAGTGTTGCATGTATCATAAGGCTATCTTAGATGGTTTGAGAAGATGTGTAACATATCAAATATTGATTTCAAACATATTCCATTGCTCCCAATGTTGATCAGCAATCCCACATCCACATTCCAACTCAGAGGCCTGAAAGAAGAAATTAAGGAATGTTTTATTTATGGTACAATTGCAGGCAGACAATAATATTAGTCAAAACCATAAACTTAAAGTAGTTCTTCAATTTGGAATATCTTTAGCCGTGCAAGATCTCAGCATTCAATCAATTATAACTAATGTGTAAACTAAGGACCAAAGAGTGATACATAAGGTTGAAACCTCAGAATCGACTAGGGTCTTGGATAAAGCCAATACACCAGATAAACCATAATAGATTGCTGAGAAGAGACTAAAAGAATAATCCTGTAGATGTCTGCTTCCTGTGCAAAAGGAGTTGTCTGTTTACACATTGTAAATCCACAACTGCAGATTACTCTAAATAACGTGAAGGAGAGAACAAGGTTCAAAATCTTGCACTAATGTTTTCTCGCTATTACCTCACCCAATAAAGACCACCTTAGGCAATGGTATGTTAAGGAGATGTGACAAAAGATGTGACCGGTAAGTAGAAATAGAGATTTGTACGAGTGTATATTGCCTATTTAGGATAAATCACCACATTTCTGGAGCTTAAATGTTAGGACACAAACCCAATACAAAGGCTTAGTATGTGGTCAAGTCCCACCCTAAGGCAAACAAGGGAAAGTACAATGTCACCTAGGTTCCCCCCACCCCCCAATTCAAGTTAACAGCATACTAGCATAGTATATACCCAATCAAAAACCAAAAATATGTTTCAATGCGTAATTACAACCACCAAAAAAAACGACGAAGCCTTCATCCCAATGATGGGTCGACAACATGAACCATGATTTTATCTCCAATTTAACATCAAACATGATCCCCTCCCTCCATTCCCTTTTCCCCATCTTTCAAAGCTTAAAATTCTCTAAAAATTAAGCATTAGAAACTACGCTGAAATGCTAGTATTTTTTTTCAATATGGGCATTGAGCAGGACTTTAGACAGAAACTTTGTGCAAGATTTTTCTAAGACAATATTCATTGCTGCCAAGACAAACATTGAGCAGCAACATTTTTCCTTGCAATTATAATCGTCTTGGCAGCAATGAATATTGCCTTAGAAAAATCACCACCAAACACTTTTGTCAATTCAGGATTTCCCATATCATTTCCAATGCAAACAACCCACATCATAAATCTCTGACACTAATCCATCCTCTATTCGATTTTTCCAAGCACCACACACTCCTTCCCAAAAACCCAGGAAAAAAAATCAAATTTTTTTCCCCAATTCAGGCTACTAGATTTCATCATCTCAAACCCACAAAATAATACAAATATTAAAATCCCACCAATAATAATATCATAAGACTAAGACATTCAATAAAAATAAGGAAAAAAAATAGCAACAAGAATGAATCTAAACCAACCAATATCAACTTAATTAAATTTCAACTAATAAGAAAAAAATATTCAAAGCAAATAAATCAAATTAATAAAAAAGAGCTTAAAAATACAAGATTGAAGAGAAATATTACCAAGAAAATGAGCATAAAAGGAAGAACAGATCAGAAAATGTGTACTATTGTCCAGTTGAAGGGTGTTCTCTGTGTTTGCTTCTGTTTTTCATGTGGCAAAAACCACCTGCTAAACCACCACCTGCTTTCTTTTAAATCCAAAGATTTCATCTTTCCCAATAATTAAATAAAATTTTTAAAAAAAATTAAAAAAGGGGGGTGAATTTCTTCTTCAAGAAAATAGATTGGAAGTTGGAAAATTGGAAAGGTTCATGAACCTGTTTTTTTCTTTATTTCTTATCTAAGTTTGATTGGTGGGTCCCTTTTACTTTTTACTTTTTTTAGCAAAGGGGGTTGGATCTTGTGATCATGAGTCTACTATAGGTTGGTGAGGTGTAGTGCTGAGTGTTTGACACGTGTAATATGTGAGATACTAAGTTTGATTAGTGCTGAGTATTTGACACGTGTCTTTTGATGGAATATTAAGGGTTGATTAGAGTAGTAATTAAAGGTGAGGTTAGTTGTAGAGGAGAATTAGGATTTGAAGATTGAAAATGGAAAGTGGGACCCACAAGATCTAGTCATTAGTCATATGTTAGGATGAATGTCACTGTTTGTAACTGTTACTTACTTACTTTTGGGTGAATTTGTGGTTTTGAGGTTTCTAAGGAAAATATCTAAATTTTTTTAGTTGAGCAAATTATGGGAAGTTGAAGACCTAATTAACAATGACTAATACGCTTGATTGACGGTCCTACATCATTTAGGGATTGGATTCGATGGTAAATTTATTTGGGTATATATCAAAGAATATTGTCAAGGTTTACTGATTTAGTGAATCGTAGTCATGCCTCGTATTGAGCATTCATGTTTTAGGATTAGTTATGTTTAACACGTTAGATATAGGAAAAATTTACACTTTGGTGTCCCAACGTTTAAGTAAATTCCACTTTGGTGACCCATGGTTTCAATATTCCCATTTTAGTGTCCAGTCATTAAATAATTGTTCAATATTAGTGCCTAATAGTTAACGGTATTAAATTCTCCGTAAACAAAAAAAGAAAAAAAAAAACTAAAGTTGTATAATTAATTAATTATATTAGGGTCTCTAAAATTTCCCCCAAAACCCGTTTACCTCATCTCTCTCAAAATTTCCCTCTAACTTCTACGCCTCTAGGTTCTACACTGCTACCCATTTTCATAATTCATCACAAACTAAGTATCTCCTCTAATAAAATAAAATTTGTCTCATTCATTGGTGAAGATAATGCCGCAATCGTAAAACTCAATCCAAGCGACAAGATCTTGCAACAGTTGCATCATCGCAATACGCCAAGTTCCTCACTGAACAGTAGTATTCTAGGGTTTTTATTTTTTAATTTTTATTTTATTAACATTACTTTTTTGGCATGCATGTAGTCATGAAATTTTTTGGGTTACAAAAAATGATGTTAAAAGTGCAGTACATTGACTTTTTAATTGTTTTTAATCAATTTATGCATGCCTAATATTTTTGTTTAATTAGCTGTAATCTTAGTTTCATGAGGAGAAAGAAGTTCCACTACTATTGACATCTTTTACACGTAGTATATATATATATATATATCATGGTCTGGTTATGCTTTAACGCTAATATTTAGCTTTAGTGCTTTAGTTTAATAAAAAAATATTGATATTTTTCAAAAAAAAAAAAAAAATTAACAGAGAGTTTAACACCGTTAACTATTAGGCATTAATATTGAACAACTATTTAATGACAGGACACTAAAGTGGGAATATTAAAACTAGAGCTGTCAAAAGTTGACCCGACCCGAAATATCGACCCTAACCCAACCCTAACCCTAACCCGTCTGAACCCGAAAAAAATGTTGACCCGAACCCGACCTAACCCGACCTGAAACCAACCCTAGACCCGAGTTGACCCGAGTATTTGAGACCCGAACCCGACCATGAACCGACCTGAAGAGGACCCGACCCGAATGTGACCCGTAAATTATTGACCTGAACCGAACCCGACTCAAACCCGAGAGTGACTCAAACCCGATTTAACCCGTCAAAACCCGAATTCAACCCGACCTGTTACTAACCCGACTCAAATTTAAACCCGACCTATTACAAACCCGACTCGAAATCAACCCGACTTGTTATTGACCCGACCCAAATTCAACCCGACTTGTTATTGACCCGACCCGAATTTAAACTCGACCTATTACTTACCCGAATTTTAGGATTTAGGAATTTTTAGGATCAAAAGAGTACTCCGTATTGACTACTGAGTTTCAGGCTTTTTTTCAATTTATTAACATGGATTCCAATTATAAAACAAAACTGGCCTTTCTCATCTTACTTGACTTATCTCTTACATAATCCTCGTCAAAGAAAAACTGAACTGGACAGCAGCCAAAAAAAAAAAAAATTAAACAAAAAAATAAAAAATAAAAAAACAAAAGTGGCCTTTTTTATTATTATTATTATTTTTTTAAGGGAATTCAAATTTTATTATTCACATGTCTATTTAATATTTTTTTATAGAAAATGTTTTAAATTACGTAATTTAATTTGGAGTTTTAAATAAATTAAAAAACTTAAAAAAATGTAACTGGACCCAATATGACCCGACCTGATATCAAACTTAAACCCTATTAATCCAATATTTGATACCTGAATTCGAACATGACCCGACTTGATTATTATAACCCGAGAATAAAAATACTTGAAAAGGACCGATCTAATTATAACTCGAAATTTTTTGACTTGAACCACACCTGAGACTGACTTGGAAATGACCCGACATGATTATAACCCGCAAATTATTGACTTGCCAATTTGAACTTGAGAATGACCAGACAAGTTTAAATGACCCAACTTGATTATAACCCGCAAATTATTAACTAAACTCGACTTTAACCCAAGAATGACCCGACTTGGAAATGACCAGATTATATCCCGCAAGTTTTTGACTTGAACCGAACCCGACCCGAACCCGAGAATGACCCAACTTAATTATAACCAGCAAATTATTGACTTGAATAGAACCTGACTCAAACCCGATAATGACCCGACTTGATTATGACCCGCAAATTATTGACTTGAACCGAACCCGACTCAAACCCGATAATGACCCGACCTGATTATAACCCGAAAATAATTGACTTGAACCGAACCCGACTCGAACCCGAACACGACCCTAACTCATTTAAACCCGTAAAAACCCGAATTTAACCCGACTTGTTTTTCACCCGACCCGAATGTAACCCGACCTTTTATTGACCCGACCTAAACCCGACCCGAACCTGGAAAGATGTATGACCCGACGTGACCCGACTCAAGCATGACCCAATCCGAACCCGACCCACATAGGTCCTGACATTAACCCGTATTGACCCGACCCGAGATGACCCGACCCACACAAACCCGACCCATTTACCCGAATTGATAGCTCTAATTAAAACCATAGGTCACCAAAGTGGAATTTACTTAAACGTTGGGACACTAAAGTGTAAATTTTCCTTAGATATATGTCGTGTTGTGTCGAATATTTTGAAAGATCAATTTAGGCATAATTCAAGCCCATGTGTCATCATTGTTACATGTCTAAAATAAATTTCACTTATTTATCATGTCGTCTTCGTATAATCTAAGTACAACCCACGACCCAACATGGAATGTAACAAACATGTCATGTCTACTCCAGTCCATGTTGTTTACATGATGGACCAAGTTGTATCATGCCATAAGCCAATCCTATCTATTGCCATGCTTGTAAGCTTCTTCATCTAAACTTTATTTTTCATACTTATAATGCCAGCATAAACAGAAGCTAAGGGTTGGGTTGATTTCAGCAAATGTAGCATCCGAAATCTGAGACAAATATGGCAATAGGCTAATATAATTGACATCTAGATAGCTAATTAAAGCCATCTTCAACAGGCCAGCTAAGTTAGTATGTTCAACAGCTTCTATTATTATACATCAAAAGAGCTCCTACATTGAGCACAAGCAATCAATAGGAATATAGAATCCCCTGCTACTTGGGAGAACAAGGACTACAATACGAGAGTAATTGAACAGCACGATATATGATTATTTACGTAGTACAACATCTTCAGCAAGGAGCATGATTGAATAGAGAATGCTAGCAGATGGATTAACACATTGACAGAGAGCTAATATTTGTTCTCTAAATCACATTAAAACACAGCTAATGGAAAACATTAGTGTTAGGAGCAACGATCATCAGATACATTTGATAAATATAACGCATGAATTCAAGAATGTACTAATTGGTGTCTGCACATATTTATTTAATTAAGGTAAAAATAAACAGTAATTAATCAAAGTATCAGTTCTTTTATTTAATTAATAAAAGCAATGTCTACACATATAATATCAGCGTCGATAATGAAACCTCTTAAAGTTGAAAAAAACACAGAGTAACCCCTTTTCAAAGGTACATCTATAGCCCTTTTTAGGCGAATACTCCCATTCCATATTAGGAATTCGAAACGCTATATCTTGGTAAGGAGGACCAGCTTGGAATCGTAGTACACATGTTTCAGTGCTATCTCCGTCTCTCTGAAGTCTGAATTGAGCACGTAGGAGCCTTAGTTTTGTCAACAAGATGGGGGTAGAAAATACTGAACTTGTACCCTAGTACAGTCTTGGGAGGAGGGTTATCTCGGTCATAATGTGTCCTGTTATACATGTTCCATGAGTAACCAGTATGAACCTTGACCGTGTACTTAGGCTTTCTTGAAACATTGGAATCAACTACAACGTCGCCTTCATCAAACAAAACACTGTCTTCATCAGGATTAATCATTGCTTCGTCGAAAGAGCCCTCCAACTCTGGTGTACCTATGGTTTCTTGAGAGAAGTCTTTCGAGTTTTCGTGTTGGTAGTCCTTAAGAAACATCTTGGCCTTGTAAAGGCGAATAAGTCTAAGTACCGCCTCCCAATACTCAACCACCTTGGCCTTCCCAGAACGCATCTCTGACTCGATCTGTGATTGTAGTGCAACCAGGTCTTTGTAAGTACTAGTCCCTTGCAAGAATTGAAGTCCCTCACATCCGTTTCGACACTCGGATGCATACCACCAACAACACATAAGTCGTCATCCTTTCTCATAGCCTCTTCACGCATCTCCCACTCACAAATCACCAACATCGCCTCCCAAAACTCCCCCTTAACATGATGGTTAAGAAGCTCTTGAATATCATAATAAAGCTCTTCAAGTTGTCCAAGAGATAACCCTTTGAAAAGTTGATCATAATCATCCACATTAAACTCATGATGATTTACTAAGGTGAGGATGTCAATAGGCTTGGCAGCCCCTCGACGAAAGCGAATCCTGGCCATAACAAGACTCTGTTCAACAACAAACGCGTCCTCTTTCTTGACACTCAAGTCATAGTCAAGATGAGCCACAGCCGCCTTAGCTCGTTCTCTTTGTAACAACAACTCCTCGTGTCGCCCTGCCGTCTCTGCTCTCCTCTTCTTTACCTTCTCTAGCTCGGCCAGACACTCCCTTTGCCTCTTCTTTTCTGCCTTAACATCGAATGCCGCCGTAACTCCAACACGAGACACGTCTCTCTCAATTTTTTTCCACCATAAAAACTTATCATTACTACTCTTCTTCAGCTTCTTCTTCGCCACTCTCATCATATTTTGATTTTTTTTTATGAGTTTGTTTAATCTTATAATTTATTTGTTACTTTATCTCAATATATAGAATTATGAAACCGACCTAATATGTATATGATACTCACTGTAATAGAATCCACAATCCTAATATGTATATGAAACCGACCTATGTATATGTATTATATTAGGCAGGATAATATTTGTGGTAGATTCTGGATATATTTTGTGTATATTTAGTATCCTTATATTTGTCGTAGATTTTGGATATAATATCTCCAATAAGGAATCCAATTGCAACATACAAAAAACAATTAAGTATTTTGAGCCATTACGGATATTAAATTACAACTCCATACATACATCAATACAAATTAAAAAGGAAGAAGCCCCAGTTTCTCACCGTGAGAAACGAATTCGTTTCTCATGGGGGCATTTTTGTGAATAAATCAACAACTTTTTCAACTTTATTCAACTGTGGAGCCCACAATATTGAAAAAGTTGTTGATTTATTCACGAAAATGCCCTCATGAGAAACAAATTTTGTTTCTCACCATGAGAAACAGGGAATTTCCCATTAAAAAGAGAAAATTGAATGAAATTAATGAATAAAAAACTTTATGAAACTATATGAACAATTATTGTATAAAACCAGCTAATCTTTGTATTTAGTCCCTTAGTTTGTATCAATCTTTGTACAGAAACAAAGTATTGCATGAGTTACATCAATTCCCAACTAACATAAAAAAGGCAGTAGAAAGTTTAAACAAATTTAGAAACAGACCAAGATTTCTGTACAAGATTACTCAATAAGCAACAAAACATGAGGGCATATGTTTGCACCGGCCTAATAATCAACCCTTCTTAGTTCAAAAATAACAAATATATCCAGCTTCATCAAAATTAATCACCAGGTGAACAGACTGCAGTTATATACTCGTATTAGTAATGGTTACAGACATGCCAATTTAGGTGACACGGTTTGTTAAGAATTACAGGTGACACGGTTTGTTAAGAACTTTACATTACGAAGTCATATCATGATCAAGATGTCAATATACATCACTAACAAATTCCATTCATAGCAAAGAGATAAAAACGATTTCTATTCATGAGACAATGCAATATGATCTAGCACCATAAGGGGGCGTTTGGTTAGCAAACTGGTATTGGGTCGGAATCATGAATGAAACCATAGTGATATGGGTTTGAAACTTGATTCTTAATACCATATGGTTGGTATGCTTATGGAATGCAATTTTTTTTCTTATATTTGATACCTAAAAGTATGGAAATGAGCCAAATCCACCTCCCCCCCAAGGTTTCTAAACCCCATACCTTGGAGGTTTGAGGTATGGGTTTGAAACTCTTAAAATCATAAAACAAACATAAGGTATGGGTTTAAACCATTCTAAACCCATACCTTATACCTTTATTATGTGAACCAAACGCCCCCTAAATGGTATTACTCCAATCCCAAGCCTAGTAATTTTATTTCTGATTAACAGAATTTTACACAACAAAATTGATAATTAGGCTAGCAAACTAAGCCATTCGAACTCAAATCCTCAAAAAAAAAAAAAAAAAAAAAAAAAAAAAAAAAAAAAACTCATGATTATGATTGTGCCTAGTGCTTCACCGGAAACCGATCCATTTGGGGAAGGCCTCGCAAATGTTTATCATCTCTTCCAATTTCTTACCATAATGAGTTTAATGACTCAATCCTAAACATTAAACCCATGAGGTATCGGGCGCTAGACACTAACTGAATCCATTAAAAAAAATTGAGGTGACTTGAGTGTACCACTTAACCTATAAATCTATAATGTTTACATTTTACCCTCAAAGCAGAGAGAATATTGATGAGTAATAAAAAGAACAATGACATACACAAACTATCAGGCTGGATTTAATACTCTAGTTCCTATACCACATTTTATAAAATGCAAGAATGCCTAAAGCATCAAAGGGATTACCGTTCCAGCAGTAGAGTTTGAAGATAAGTAAGTGCGGTACTTCAAGCGTGACAGACCAAAATCACATACGATACCTGTTGACAACATTAACAATTGTGTTTAAGCTCTGCTGAACTATACAGTCTCTAAATTCTTGAGGCATAGGTGAGCCAGTACGCATGCATCTTCTAAAACTGTTTTCGTGATGGACCGTGTTATGTCATGCCATAAGCCAATCCTACCTAATGCCATGCTTGTAAGTTTCTTCTGAAATCTATTTTATATACTTATCCAATAGTAATGGACTTGAATTGAACAATATTTGAACTATTTGTTTACCTTTTATTATCTGTTCACTTGATATCTGATAGAAAAGAGGCTAATTAGCCAACCTTAGAGTATAATAATGCTATACAGAAGTCTATGATGATTGATAGAAAAGAGGCTAATTAGCCAACCTTAGAGTATAATAATGCTATACAGAAGTCTATGATGGTTGATATACAAGGATTATACTATATGGCATGTACACTAAAGATATACAGACATTATGTGTTAGTGTTACACACTACCAGACACGGAGTCATTCAGCAATCAGACCAGGTTCACCACAGAAAGCATCAGGCTCAAATGATCTAGCAGAAGCATCATTGTAAATTCCAGCTACAACCCGATCTCCAGCTTCATTAGAAAATTTCCGGAGTTCCTTCTGGCTCCCTTCATAATTTATTAATAGAGCAACACTTATAAATAAAGATATTGCGAGTGCAACAAGTGAGTTTTTCAACCTGATTAGAACCGGCTTCACCTGGAAATCAGACATATAGATAATGAGTTAATGACAAGAGAGCAACTGACAAATTCCTATTAGATTCGAAAGCCTGCTTACTGCTAAGTAGACATAACGATGGGAAACACAGGTTCACTGAAAAAAATATCCTGTAAATTGGCCTAGATAATATACGAGATACACCCGCACAACTGAATCCACTCTTTACCATGCTTTATCTTCCCATTTCTGGACACTGGACCTTCCTGATTCCACAATAGTTGATCCAAAACCTTTAACACTGAGGTAGTGAGGTTATTGTCACAACTCACAAGAGCTCCTACCATCCTAATGATTCTTTTCCTGTTTCAACATGAGTCCTAAAATACCTTCCAAATTATTCCTTATAGCAAACTCTAGAATGGCAATAGTAGGATCACTTACAGAAGTTCTAGCTTCAACTCTCTCCCGGCCCCAAAATAAAGAGTGAAGAAAGAAAAAAGGCAATACGAAGATGTCTCAGACCCAATTCTCAGTTGGGTGTTGCCAGAAACAGTTCCAATGCCTACTTATACCAAATAAAAAAAAAAACAAACACTCCATTTTCACATATTGTAATAACAAAGAGTCCATTTTCAGATTGAATTCATTTAAATACACAAGTGGAAGCTAAGCATGCTAAAGAACACTCATCTAGTATGTACGGTAACGCAGGCAACAAAGAACACCAAGCGTACAACCAATTTGACTTTCCAATAAAAAAGTCTTAAGTATTATTTCATTCTAATATCCTGAAGAATGTTACAAAAGAACATTTCATCCATGACTTTTATAAATTTTCTATTCATTTTATAGTATGACATGCAAAAGAGGCTAACAAATTTTATTTTGTGATATTGTAGACAGTTTAGTAAGCGGTATCAAGAAAGCAATCATTAATCAGTAAATTCAGGCGAGGTATAAGTTGTCAAAATTCTGCTTCCTTTTTTCAAAAGCAAATGTCACATTTTCTCGTGTGAATTTTTTTTTACCAAAAAAAAATTAATGAGTACGGAGCATATAAGAGCCAAGGTCTATAATTTAAATTTGTTACAAAACTTCGAAAAATGAAAATTATGTTTCTGGACATTTCAAAATAATCAGTAAGTCAAAAATATGAACGGGGACAATTCAACGTAAAACAAATGAGTTGCCATGAAAATGACAAAGCCTCGCATTTTGTATCAAATAACAAGATTCTACCATTGTTGACACCGATCTTCAGATGATGGCAGTTTAGGTCTGGAGAGTATTTTTCCATTTCCTTTTGATTTATCATTTGTTCTCTCAAATGGTGATATGCATATCAAGTTGAACATTGTACTCTGTAGTTCTTTCAGAAGATAATACAGACTTTTTGTTCTAACTTCTTTTCAAATGAACACATCATTAAACATGAAAGTACAGTTGTACAACCTCAACATCCCTGCAAAGCATTTCTATACTAATAACTTCAACAAACCTTTGCCACACAAGTGATTTGTCACTCACTCCTGCACCTTCATCGCTTCATCTCTCTAAAAAAGAAAAAAAATGGAAGTATACCTAAATAAACCTCAAGGGATGTGACCTGACACCTGTATCACACTATCACCATTTTAAACCCTTCTTGGACTCCACCATTAAAAACCTCTTTAACCAGCACTTCTCTCTCCTCTATCCCATAGCAACATTAAACTCGATCAAAACAATGTGCTATATAAAATGAAATAACAAACCTGAAATGAGCCTAAAAGGCGATCACGCGCCAAAATCTCAGCAGTCTTGACCCATATCTGCAATGAGACAACATATTTTGAATTTTGTAATTTTTTATTCAACAAAGATTAGCACTCAAGTCAAAAATATGTTTTATTTTTTGTTTTGATGAGGGGATATCTAAGCAATTACTGAGTACAACAAGCAGAAGCATGATGGCAAGCAGTCACACACTCACACAGAGATCCTAATTGACTAGACAGAAATTTACTTAATTATGAAATTAAAAAAAAGAAATCTTTTCTCAAGGTCATTACCCTATAAAATGGTGCCCTTTCCTTAGTTTCACTACTCCCTGTTCCTGTCATGTTTCCTAGATAACTCATACCCAAACTTAAAAAAGCGTTCTAGTGCAGGCATCTTCATTACTGCTACCCAATAAACAATCCAACATCATTCTTCAGTTAGAAGGCAAAGAACAACATTTCCCCAACTGTCTTCTCATTGATAGCTCCAAATAGCAGGGTGGCTTCACTAAGAGTACGTAAGCACTTCATCCAGCTCTTTAAATGTTCACGGCATATTCTTGTAGAACAGAACTCCCTACCAAATGGCATTAGTTCAAGCCTGAACATTCAGAGCTTTCAGAATTTAGAAAGGTTCAACCTTCCTCTGCTTCTTTAAAAGGTTTCGTGACTGCAAGTAATTAACTTATATAGAATTTTGATACTACCATGGTACCAGAGATGGTCAAATTTGGATCCTACTTTGGAGTTTGGATTCATTAGAAGGGTCCTTAGGGTCAGATCATAAAACTCCATAGAGAAAGCTAAATCTTACAAAAAAAGCTTTTAGACAAATAAATATCTCATTTTGACGAACTTTTAAAAACAAATTAAGTTCAAGGCATCACAGGAGTGGTTACAGCTCAAACTTTATATTACAAAGTCATGATCAGTTGTCCATATACATCACCAACAACTACCATTCACAGCAGATAGCAAAGATATAAAAACATTTTCTACTCATGAGACAATGCAATATGATCTGGCACCAAAAATATACTACTCTAATAACAAAGACATAATAATTTTCTTTCTGATTAACATAATTATATACAACAAATGGATAACTAGGCTGACATCCTAAGCCATTCAAACTCAAATCCTCAATAAACCCATGATTTTGATTGTGCCTTAGTGAACTAGATGAATTACAGCTTCACCATCTTCAAGGAAACTGGTCCACTTGGGCAAGGCCTCATGAACATTGTATCATCTCTTCCTTCCTCCTCCAGTCTCTTGCCTTAATGAGCTTAATGACTCAATCCTAAAATTAATCCCATGAGGTATCGGGCCCTAGACACTAAAGTGAGGTGACTTGGGCATACCACTTAAGCTATAATGTTTACCAAACTGAGGACAATAAGAGTTTCAAGCTTTAACCCTTACTAAGATATAAACATCCAAATCAGAATGTTAGATACTGCCCACTAATTTCATTCACTAAAGAGGATCCTAAATCCCTAATACATAAACTCATACATTGAACAAAAAACACTAACCATCTAATGCTAGAAGAAAGAATTATTTACCTCTTTTTTACTAGATAGCAACCTCATGAATTCAAAACACAACAAAGAAGAGATGAAGGATAATAACATGTTGCTTGTATCTAGATGGGAGTTCAATGGACATAGGACTGAAGGGAGTCTAAGTTAGGATTTTGATCAAACAGCCTAGTGTTTGTAATAGACTGATATTACTCATGCTAATGACAGTAAAAATAAAGAGAAAGATTGGTTCTTTGATTAGCTAAATAATCTGATTTTTGGTAAATTGATTTATAACGAAGAAATAAGAAAGATAGAAGTTTCACTATTGATTGGAAATGGCAAAAGGTTTACAAAGATAGGCTAAAAGCTTTAGGCTATTACTCTCAAACAATGGCTTGAGGCCATCACTCTCTAAGGTTTCCCTCAATACAAACTTTTGCCTACCCTTTTCTTTCCCCTCTTTCTCTATTTATACTAATTACTATTAACCTAGTAAACTAATATTACTAGAATACCCATACTACCCCTCCTTAGGTTAGTCTATTACAATGTTACTCCTTTTATCCATAAAAGAAAGGCCAAAGCTTCTACATCAGATTTTTTTAAAAAAAACCAATTGAGCTTGCACATCACAGTGGTAACCCAGTGGATTACTCTCGATCATTGTCCTGATATTTAAACAACTTTCTTCTCCTAGTTTTCAACGATGATAACTAAGCAATAATTCCTCTAACACTAAGTACCTGAGATGAGTAATAGATGTTACTTTCAAAATTTTCAAACCTCAAAACAAACTAGCTCCTTGGTTTCTCTAAATGATCCCTAGAAATCATATAGACGCATGCTTCACCATTCACAAACTGCACCTTAAGTCCTTAACCCATAAATGCACCACATTTTGCCATTATAATCTTCCAAGTATAACTCCAAATATTACAAGTGCTCACCAAGACTAAATTAACTTTGAAAACTAACATAATCCGATGCAATTCGTAACCATATAATTCATAATCAAACAAAAAACAGTTCCAAGCATCAACTTTCATGAATTCTCATTACCACTTCACACATTAATCTTTGTTAAAATTCAATTAGAACTAATAGACATAAACAATATGTGTGAGCAAAAATTATACCTGACCATCATACCATCCTGTCTCCTCATCTGAAATCAAACAGAAAACACATTCATCAGACACATACCCACAAATCAATACATCCCCCACCCTCCCCGCGGCCAAATTAGGCAATAATGCGCATCATGCTCTCGAATGAATATACAATTCAAATTCAAAAATAACACTAGAAAAGAATAAAAGATCAATTACATTCAACAGTGGCACTGAGTAAGCGATTTCCTACATAAGCCCAACCCAAATACATCCTCAGAACAGCCAAAGTAACAACAAACAAACCGCTCGAAACCGAACCCAAAACCACTTTAACCGGGTCATGATCAAACCCGACTGACCCAAACCAAGAAACGGGTAATCCTACAAGAAGACCAAAGGAAAGACCAGTGGCAAACAATCTAGAAGCATATTCAACAAGATCGCCTGATGCCCATGAAAAAGGGAAGGAATTTGATAGATTTTGGTATTCATTAATGGGTTGTTGATCTAATGGAACAGGACACTCTGTTCCTGGTGGGGTGCTGTAATTTCTGAAGAATTTTGAAGGGTTAGGGTTTAAGGAAAGATTGATTGATCTTTTGGGGGTGAAATTGAGGGGTTTGGATGAAGGTAGGAGAGAGAAAGGGGTGGAGATGATGAAGAAGGTTGAGGGTGAAAGTGAAAGTTTTGGTGAGTTTAAGAAGGTTTTGGCCATGGCTTAAATAGCCCTTATCTGAAGAAGCAGAAATTTCTGCCTGAATTTTGCAAGAGGTATATATAGTCATTCATTAGTACATTTTGTACTCTAGGAAGCTCCTACATGGCTACATTTACTTTGGAGTACGAGTAGCGGGTCATTACTCATTAGAGAGTGGTTAGGACAATGATGTAAACGAGATTTGATTTCACGTCTTGCCGCCTTGAATCAAATATTATCTAAACACTTTAACCAACTAAGCTATGATTTCATTGATTTGTAAGAGGTTAAAAAATAAAATAAAAAAGTCATTATTCACGTTACTTATTGTTCATATAGTATAGTTATTGATTCACACTTCTTCCACATAAACTACTTATGTGTGGAACATAGAAGACGTTATACTTGGAACATTTGAAGAATCATGTCCAAGACAATTAACACTCATTATATGCAAATGAGAAAATACCTGTTAATATTGCATATTAACATCTTATGTTTATATGGGGGTGCGGTGGTCAATTCACACACTTTAGTAAGGGTAGACTCGTCATTTAATCGGTGTCTTTAGTTACTAGGTAAACGTTCATCAACAAACGTCAATATACTCCATTCTTGCCAGGCTATGTGTATGTCCCCATTGGTAATTCCTCTACACTAGCAAACTGCACACCTCACCAACCACCACAGGTGGTGGTTAAAATTGTTGTTGCGAAGGAGATGCTTCCCCAAAGGAGTTGATATGGCCCTAATTGACACTATCTGCTACTAGGGTGTCTTTTTGTGTCGCCGCGAAGCGGCTTTGTGACCTCGTAGACGGTGGTGGTGGTGGAAGCCATTTTAGATGAAGATGAAGACGGTTGTTGAGGAACGCAGATGCGAAGACAAAGACGGAGATGGTGGTGGTGGTGGAAGCCATTTTAGATCTAAGGTTCAGTTTTGTAATTTTGTTATTTTTTTAGTTGGAATTTTTAGGTGTAATCTGTTGGTTGTTAGACTAGAATTTTGGTCTCATATGTAATTTGATTATGACTTTCTCATATGTAATTTGATTATGACTTTGTCGAATTTGAAGAGTAGAACAAGAGGAGAAGAGTACAGCAAGAGGAGAGAGGAGAGAGAAGGGATGAGAAGGAACGGGGTTGTATGAAGCTCCAGAACAAGAACAAGAGTTACAAAAACGTTAAGAAACGTCAGTTAAGTGGCCCATCAGCAATATCCAAAAATAACATTAAAATATTTCAAGAAGTGCTCATAATTGCGAAAATGCCACCATATTAACATATTTTGTTAATATTGCATATTAACTGGGCATAGCTCATATGCAAATACATGTGTCCAAAACTCTCACTTTATTGTTTCAAAAAAAAAAAAATTAAAAAATAACTTTCACTTTATTACTTGCCCGAATTTCTTTTTTTAGATGCCTCGATTTCTTATCTTTCATTCAAATATATTTCTTTCTCCTAAATGTCTTGGGTTGAGCTCTAAACTCCCTAACCCATTTATTCTTTCCATTTGCATATGAATGTGGCAAATGGTAATGTAGCAAGTAAATAAAAATCGGAGAGCAAAATTATCAAAGAAAAATATTTAAGGTGTGTTTTATTCTCCTGACTTCACTTATCATAAACTATTTCTCTTAATTAGACTTATTTGATGGTGGTGATGATCTCTAAATATTAGGCAAAATTGGGTTGGGGGATTAGAAGGAGAAAAGCAACATATTTTATTTTCAGTAGATATTTTCTATTTTTAATTAATTACTTATGTTTAAATAACTTAGGATTTTCAAATTATCTTTTTTACCATGCAAAATTCTTCTATGTATAACCATTTGGCCCGTTCCAATAATATACGAATTATAATATTGTGCCTTATTTTGTCACATTAATTTCTTCTATGTGCAAGTTTTATTCTTAACTTCAAATATAGATAATTTTTCTTGTATAGAATAGGAGTTCACTGACCAATTTTTATTTTTGATTTTTTCTCATTTTAAGCTGTTAGATGAGCAGCAAATACCCATGAATATCAGAATTCAATATGCAGAAAAAGATGTACTCACTTTTTCTAACTTTCATCCAGTTGTTGTCCCGTTCCCCAAACCCAAAATTTTCAAAATTAAGCCCCAAAAGACCTGAAAAAGAACAAAGTTAAGTCCTGAAATATATCATAAGAAACTCCCCAAACTATACAAGATACATATCCAAAATCCAATTTTATCATTAATGCCTATGCTAAATGTAAGAAAACAATCCAAAACGACGACAATCGTTCCAACTGCAGGGCACCAAAGTGCAAGAAAACAGCAATTTGTTTCTACCTTATGGCCCTTATCAACCTCCCCACCCCCAAAGTAAAACAAACACAATAAGGAATGAACTATCTTGCTTTCCCCCCATTTTCATCTTTACATTCCACAATAGTAAATATATAAACCAAGTGTTTACAATTTCAATTGCTTGTAGAAAACAATATTGCCAAAAAATAAATTACAAAAAAAACACAAAACTGTGGTTTTATTCACTTTATTTCACCTTTTTTTTTTTTTTTTTTTTTTTTGCCCAACTGAAACTTATACACTTTGGAATTTTCTTTTGTCAGTATTTTCTTGCACATATTTAAATAATATTAACACTTTGCAATCCTACAACAGCTAACCCTCCATGGCAACCTCCACTGCGCTTTGCACAGCCAATCAATTTTAGAGGATAACCACGGCTCTCACAATTGAACTTCTGAAGTGGTAGTGCTGAGTCCCCGCTTCGAATGAACCAACACCTACAGTCCAGAGTTCTGTGTTTCTTTGCAACAAAAATACCAGTTTACACAGCTACAGTTCAGCTGCTCCTGTTACTCCAGCTCTTCGAGCATAGCAAAAAATCCTAACTATGAACACAATGGATATATCACACTTGTTTAATCTTTTTGTACAACCAAGCGATGAAGACCCTTAAGGCGAGAGATAATCTGTGAGAAAGAGGGCCTCAATCGAGGATCACTGTGAAAGGAGATCAAGAAAATTTCCAAGGAAATATCAGCAACAACAAAAAACATTCACCAAGACTTGCAATGAAAAGAATTACGCTGCTGCTGGACCAAAAAGTGAATTGATGACTTACTTTTCCCAACAGTCCCGAATTATCTGGGCGACCACTGGATCTACCTCTTCAGGAATTACAAGGCGTCTATTCTGGAAACCAACAGCTCCAACAACTTGCATGGGGTTTAACCCAGTCCATGGTACACTTAATGTAACCAATTCCCACAATATTACACCAAAGCTGTAAACATCACACCTGAAGAGTGCAGTTTCATTAGGAAGATAGCATAATGCATATCACATAGTCATAAACACGTCACGCGTTGAATCAGCTTAACTTACTTTTCATTGGATGGCTCATTTCTTAAAACTTCAGGTGCCATCCATTCAGGCTGCAATCAGTTAGCAGTAATAGTAGTCAGCATAATTAGACAGTTTTCAGGGCTTCAGTACTAAATCAGAATTCCAGACTCAATTTTATTCCTCAAAGCTATTGAAATCAGACGATTCAATTGACCTTAAGTACCCATGCTGGAACCTCGACACTGACTGGGGTATGGACACTCAGCAAACTTCTTTCAAGGCCAAATCATACAAAATTCATAAATAGACAAGTCAAACACTCAGACATACCTGTGTTCGACATGAGTATCCCAGTCTTAGTAATAAAGCCTCAAAATTCATTTGTTTAATTGATATAAAAATCTTTGGCCGCATTCTCATTATACATCCTACCAATCCCCCCTCCTGTTCTCTTCTATTTTAAGGGTGAATAGATTAATGACATATATTGTATACTAGGAGAGAAATACTGTTGCATGCACTCTGATATTAGCTACAACTCTTCAGAAGACTTAAGACACTTCGACATGAATACAAAACTTGGGGTACAAAACCTTATTCAATGCTAGGATCCAATCAAATGTAGAAGGTATAACACAAATCAGCAAAATAAAAATAGAGAATTTGCACTCAGTTTTCCGGGTGGCAAATGGACAGTAAGTTATCATGAAACTGTTCCAACAAAGACTTTGAAAATCTCTGATAAGCTTCAGTAAATTAGTATCAGAAATGATTTACATTGAAACACAGAAACTTTCTTTAGCATTCCATTCCCCTCACTGTCCCCCCCTCCCCCACCCAAAAAAAAAAAAAAGAAAAAAAAGAAAAAAAAGAGGTTCTTCCACTAAAATTTAAAGAGGAAAGCTACAACCAAAACCAAATTAGCTACTCATAACACTTGTTCAGCTAGATGGATGATACAGAGTTCAAAATATAATTGGTTGCCCATAGCCAATCACGGACAATAACTTTTAATTTTAAAATCAGAGAGTACAGGGTTTTTTTTTTTTGGGGGGGGGGGGGTGGGGGGGGGGGGTGTCAGAAAATATAGCTATCTGCACTCACAATATGCAAATTATATTTTACAAGAAGCACCATGCACATGTTTCTCCAAGCAATATGCATGCTTCTTCCCCAAAATGCATACCACTAAGACTGCCTTAGACCACCCCCTAGTTTGCTATTTTAAGAGTTGGTTCAACTGAAAGCATGTAGTTTCAAATGCATCCCACTAAGACTCCCTTACCCCTTAGCTCGCTATTCTAGGCTAATCGGGTTTCAAATGCGTTATTGCAAGGTGCATAGCCTCTCTAGCTAAGCAATCTGAAGCAGTTTTATCTGCATCATTTGTTGTTCTGTTTTCTTTTTCTTAAAAGGAAAGACGAGAAGATCTAACACATTTACATATGGTCACCTACATAAGGCTACATTATCCAGTATTTGGTTTAAGAGAGCAAAAGAGTTGTGTAGTTTAAGTTCTCGGTCAATAAGACAATAACACTGACAAAACTATGCCATGCACAGAAAGCAGAGAGAAAATTGATGAGCAATAAAAGAGCAATGACACACACCATCAAACAGGCTAGATTTAATACTCTAGTTCCTATACCACATTTTAAAAAATGCAAGAATGCGTAGATGATCAAAGGGAATACCGTTCCAGCAGTAGAGTTTGAAGATAAGTAAGTGTGGTACTTCAAGCGTGACAGACCAAAATCACAGACCTGTTGATGACATTAACAATTGTGTTAAAGTTCTGCCGAAATATACAAAGTCTAAATTAAGGAGACATAGGTGAGCCAGCACACATGCATCTTCAGAAATATTTTTAATTTCATAATGGAATGCAAGATATAGTTAAATACGATGTTACTTCAAGTTAAATAAGATGTTATTTCAAGTTAAGAGCATTTTACTAAAGCTTGAATGGTTCCATTTGACATAAAAACATAGCATCCATGTACAAATTGGACTTAGTACAAGGTGCATAAGAACTAACCTTCACGACCCAGTTTTTATCGACAAGAAGATTGGGAGACTTCAAATCTCGATGGACAACAGTAGGATGACTCGTGTGCAGATAATTCATCCCCCTAGCCTACAAATATGTAACTGAAAGGATTAACATTTTGCAAAGCGTTTAAAATAGAAGGAAAAAAAAAGAAAAAAAAACCTAATGAAATAGAACTGAAATGATACCACATCAAGAGCCATTTTCATTCGTTTCGATTCATTAATTTGAGCGCCAGATCGATGCAATAATCTGTACAAACTGCCCCTGCATAACAACAATACAATGTTCAGAAGTGCAGCACAGCAGATGAAACTAAATCAAATAGCTCACAAAGTAATAACAATACTTTTTTCTTGTCAATTGTCATACAGGGAGCTTCATAATGTCTAATGAATTCAGGTTACATTGGAAATGGTGGGTTCATTATCTATGTCTTGTGAACACCTATACAACGACTTTGTTGTGATTCATCAATGTATGCTTAGAAATTCACTGGGTATTTGACAGAATTGTGTTCTAGTCTTCTAGAAGGTTCCTAAGATCCCTACAGCGCTGCTACTCCCAAATGCGCTGTTCATTTGCGAAAACAATTGTGAATTCCTTGCTAGATACCCAATTATTTCTTCATAATATTGTACTGCAATAAAACTACACTCCTGCTGTGCCCTTTAAAATCCAAGATCAAATTGTGTCTTCTCATAAGTATCTGTATATATTAAAGCAGCTAGGCTGCTAACCACCACCTTAACCTAACATACACTCAAACTGCATAAAGCCTCTAAATGATCAGTGGTAACATAGAGCAGGATCCAAAGATCAATAATAGATACAATAAACACCAAAGAGAATCCCTAATATGACCACATTTTTGTTTAAATAATAAAGACATTTCAGAATAGATGATATGCAAAATACATGACCAAAGATTAACTAATAGTTTACGTTAGTTTACGTGCAACTAAATCTGACAATTAGAATGATTCTGCTATGGATAGATGCAGTACTAACCGGGGAATAAACTCTGTTAAGATTGAAAGATTTGGGGACCGGGTAACCGCACCCATAAAGAGAACAACATTAGGATGCCTCAACCTTATCATCATTTCTGCCTACAGAAACCAACTTAAAGTCAACAAGCAAATAAATCAATGAAGAAATAACAACAATCATCAAGAAAAATAGAAAACAAGGGAAAAGGCAGCAGCAACGCTTACTTCACACTTAAATTGAACAAGCACATCGCCAGTTAAGTCTTGGACTAAGAACTTCTTAACAGCAACCTCCTGGAAGAGACAGAATAATTAATTACATTAGTAAAAAGTAACAGAGAAACTAAACGTTGCCGTCAGTCATGAACAGCATATGTAGGCACAAATAGAAAAAGGAATAGAAAGGGAATTTACAATTTGACATCAACAACATATGGGCATAGCTAAAATTAGCACAAGGTAAATGCGTACGTGCGTAACTAAGATTAGAGATTGATACTCTCATTCCAAATTGAAGTCCTGTACTACGTATATCTTTCGGATAGGATGAATCACATGTTTACATCAAGATAATTCATATCAGGAATGCAATCATCAATCCCCTTAATATAATTACTCCTGTCCCACTTCAATAGTCCTAAATTGACTGCACGCAAATTAAGAGTGCAATAGCCTGCAATATTTCTATAATGAGAAAAGAACCTTACACTTAGAACTCTCCAAAACAAAAGTATACGGGACTCTAAGTACAAAGGCAGTGTTATTCATACGAATATAGTCATGGTAAATAAATTTACATCAGCAAAAATTCTCCATTGTTGCTGGTGGCACCCAAATTAATGTGAACTAAGAAACCATTACTGATTGAAAATAAAATAAGACTAGCATCTGATCATGAGTTTCCAGAGTTAGCACCCTCAGGTTTCTTGACAAGACCCTCAGGTTTCTCATTGACTGTATTAACAAGAATATATAAATGAGCAGAAAGAGCATGGATATGTATTAGACCCTCAATTAATATACTAGAATAAACACTCTTCTAACCTATTAGATATTACCACTCCTTTCTCCTTGGATTAATGAGCTTTAATTTGGTTACCACAGAAATACAAGCCCATTAATTGAAACCCAACAGAGAAATCACAATACAAAGAGACATGGCAAGTACAATGAAGAGGGAGATGTACAGAAATCAGAGGACTAGAGGAGCAAGAAAATAATGTCAACTGATAAAGGCAGCCGCATGTTGGGGAGAGGACAGAGTACGGATGAGGAATTTTAAACCAAGAAGATTGGGTGCTGAATGGCGAACACAACAAAATATATGCAAAGAAGCTCTAAAGAGGTTGGCAAGTCAAGATCCATGGAAACTGCCAGCAGATATGAACTGAGGAAGAGAGACAAAATGAGGGGCAATATATTATGGGTCTGCTTCCGAGCTTTGTGGAGTTTCAAACATGTTATGTCCACCACATATAAAATTTTAATTCTGTTATCTTATCGGGAACATTGTGTGAATCACACTATTAAGGAACACTTCAAAGTTCAAACTAAAGTTGTGATCTCATAGAACAAAAAATTTTGGGCAACCAACACAGGCATTCCTAAGGCACCTATGCGTCATGCCGTCATTTATGATTTTATATTAAAAACGTTGCACGGAAATAAAATGTTAGCCACTGAGGGTAAATGTGCTTCCTAGATGATTAATTGGTTTTCATTCAAAAGTGATGATTCATACTATAAAGTTCCAACACTCATAAAGAAAATAGAATTTCAATGTTATTAAATGGCCATTTGATTTTTTTTCAAGCAATACATATTCACCACAGGACCAAAATCTAATCTAATTGTTAAAAGTTGCTGTCAAACTCCTCCAACAAACCCCTAATGTATGAGCCTTAATAGCACAAGGGACAGAAACTTCAACAATACATATATTACAAGCATGCAAATCCATAGAAAACTACAGAAGTCACAGCAAAATATGTATTGTGTTGAAGAAAGTACTTACAGTGCCATTCCAATCTGCACGGTAAACTTCACCATAGGAACCTGTGATGATGATAAGAGCAGAAAAACTCATATTATTTTCACCGATCAACATAATATATAAATGCATACAAAGTCAAAATAATTAATTATTAATCATTATGCTATGGATCTTGATGACTCTATGCAGAACTTCAAATGGATGGAAGGAATAAGTGGTTTATGATGAAAATAGGACAGTTTCTTAAGAAAAGATTCTTATGTTTGATTTTAAAAAGATAAACACAAAAAATTCAGATTAGCAATCTGTTCAAATGCTTTTCAACTATTCACTTACTCAATATAAGCATAGAAGCTAAACTCATATTCCCATATATCTCCATCTTTCAAGATATATCACACATCATATGGATTAATGTAGCTGGAAATAGCCAAATAAACTAGTTTCATTGAATTCAAAATGAAAATAATAAAAGAAATTACACCCTCATAATGTTTCATGGAACATTGTCCACCGTAACTCTAAAAGATGTCTAAGATCAAGCAAGCTATAAATAACTACTCCTTCCGTCCCAATTTAATCATCTCAGAAAGATTTGCATAAAGTTTTAGGTGAAGTTGTTTTGTTGACTTGCCTAAAATATTTTAATAGAAAAGTAAATGTGATGGGTGTAGGACCCTTACTTGAGGTAGAGGGAAGAGAGTAATAAAATATATATTTGGTTCAAGCCATAAAAGTTAGCGTGACAATTAAAATTGAGGATAGAGGGAGTAAATGAATATGCTACTCCCTAACAAGACATAATGCCAAAGCCATTTTTTTGTTAGGAACAAATCATGTCCAACCAAAAAAAAAATGTTGCATCAACAAGTAGTAAAACCCACCGCAGATGACATGGAAAGACTTTAGAATGCAAGTTGTTCCAATGATCATATCTATCATGCCACTAAAATCCTAATTAATCCATTAAATAATCCAATAGCTAATGATTATGTCGGATTCATCTTTTAGCTCCTGCATCATCTAACCTCATATACCACCTGCTAATGATCTTATTGCCATTTCTTTTTTTTTTTTTTACAACCCCCCCCCCCCCCCCCAAAAAAAAAAAATAAAAAGAGCACCAATATTCCCAAATGTCTAGAAATTCAATCCCTAACCCTAATATGTCATCCCAATATGAATCAAAAAAATTATATGTTTAAAAAATTGGAAAATAATTGCAACACTTAATTTGTTGCCATTTATCGAGGCAGCAAGGCCAGCAACAAAGGATTTTAATCAAAACCGTGGGATCATCAAAAGAATTCTAACTTTCTAAGTTCCTATACATATGCAAATACTTCCTCCATTTTATTAGATAATACTTAAACTTTCAATCTTACTAATGCATATAAAATTTTTAAAAAATGATATTGAAAATATAAACTAAGATAAATATATCAAAACCCCCCACATGATTTATGTGTTTCCTTACCAAAAAAAAAAAAAAAAAAAAACAAAAAAAAAACAAAAAAAAAAACACATTAAGAACAAAAAGATTGTAGAGTGTGTGAATTGTATAAATTTAGGAGTGTTTCATCTAGAAAAACAAAGTATATCTTGTTAAGCTTGTCTCGATGAATACTTTCAAAATATTTACTTTTATAATTTTTTTATTATACGCATTTAAGATATTGTTGCCAAAGATGTGCGGTGAAAAAGATGAAAACGTCACCAAAGGTTCTTGAATATTCTTTAATATAATACTAGAAAATAACTCTTTTAATGTTAAGTGGAACACTATTTAGGCATCTTTAAACAAAAAAAATAGCATAGCTTAATTCTCAAGTGTATGGGCCAGCTGCATTAACCAAGAATTAATTTCTTGTGATGATCCACATAGATCCCTTTTCTCCATTTGTTCTTATCTAATGCTAATTGCTAAATGCTCCCACAAATCTGCCTTCTTCATGTCATTCTTAAAGCCATTTATCAAAGTCATCTCAGGCCTCTTTAGACTCATTTTGAAATCTCCATTATCCCAACTATTCACCTTCCTTAACTAGGCATCATCTAGATGACGTCTCACATGCCCAAATCAATGTAGTCGATTCTCCCAAAACCTTAATATCTGTCACTCCATCTTTACTTCAGATATTTACATTCCTAATTTTATCACTCAGAATGTTCCCACACTTCCATCTCAACATAAGCATTCTTGCTACCCTTAATCGAACTTAAATTCTAAACTTACTTATTCCAAATATTAATTAAACTATAACTATTCTACTTCATTTGCTACTCTCCTAACACATCATTTCTTAGTTAGGAGCAAAGAGAGATCTAACCCCAAAATAATGGTACATCAACATGCATTAAAACCCAACCACAAATGACATACATTTGGAAAAAACTCAAACTTGTACGTCATATCATGAATTATATCTGCCAAGCCAATATGTAATACCCTAAATTCTATTTTAAGTTTCGGGACGAAACTTGTTTTAAGGAGGGTAGATTGTAATACCCGAATATTTTATGATTTTATATGATATATTTTATAAAAATATAGTTTATTTTTATTTATTATAAATATATAACTTTTCTAGTCTCATATTTTTTATTTAGAGTTCGTAAAGTTTTAAAACCCTATCTTGTTTAAATAGCACTGTACAATTCAAAACGTATATAAACTATTTTAAACCCTAAAAATATTCTTAACTCTCAAAAGATATTTTTAAAAAAAAATAAAATAAAAAAATTAAAAAAAAACGTATGAATCTCTTTTGTGCGTGATGACTTCCATGATCCAACCCCAAAACTTGATTTTCATTAAAGTCTTTCTTTCAATAATTAATTCTCCAAACTCCATTGGATTTGCAAAATCAAAGCCCACAAATTGCAACGTCAGTGCACATAATTTGTCTTGAATGTTGTGGTCCGATTGTAACTAGTCGGAAGGTAATCACACGAATTCTTTCCGGTTGTGTTATAATTCGTATTATTATGTGTAAGTTATGAAGTTATATAAATAGCTCACTTAGATTTATTGGGTTGTAATTATTGGGATTTTGTAAGCCTTAACACTTGACAGGTGGTCGAGTGTGGCGGTAATACCTACGATTTAAGTGTATGCTTCCGCAGTTTTATTCAAAGGTTGTTTATTTTTCCTTTATTTATTGTTTATTATTAGCTAGTAAATCGGGGGTGTTACACAATAATTACCCAATCAACCCATATATTAATACACAAGTTTTTAAAACTTGAAATACAAGCCAGCTCCATTAACCAAGGATATCAATGAAATATTTACAATTGGAGCATCCTCTAGCTCCCGCATCACATCATATAGGAGACATAAGGATGTGAATTAAGTACATTAGTCGGCTCCGTATATCTTAGAAAACTCTCAAGTTATATGCCTATCTATGAAATTACACTTAGGAGTCTTGAATTCTATACATTAACTTGAATATCACATAATAGGATATAAAGGCCTAAGCAAATGCTTAAGGTTTACAATAAAATTCATCGTCTCATTAAAGTTTCTATACTTCTCTCAAAAAAGCTTCACTATTTCTGATCACACCTACCCTTTCAACAAAATAATATCCTATGATCTAGTTTTTCGATAAATAAACAACTGAGTCAAGTCAAATTCAATCCATCATAATTAAACAACAGGATGGGAGAGGCCATAACACAAATTTGTTATTTAAAATTAAGTATTTAACCCTAAATAACATCAGATTTTAGCTGAATGAGGATGTATAGAATCTGACCTATTCCAATTCGTTCTCCAATCTGCAGATCCTCCCATCGTATCTCCCATTCTGCAAACTCACCAAGCATAGGGCAGACTCCCTCACTAGAGATGGGGCTAAGGCCCTCATTCTGGTTATCAGAAGGAAGTCTCTTGGCAGTCTCCAACTGAGAACTGGGCTCTTCATTTGATCCAGTTTGGTTCAAAATCTTTCCTCTGGAATTCCGAGAAGGCAGTTCATCATGACCAGCTAACCCACTGGAAGAGTCACCTGAAGTAAAAAAATAAAATAAAAACATTAATAAGTAATACACCCTCATACTAAGATCCTCGGTCTACTCAAATAACTTAGAAAACAAAGCAACACCTGTAGTGGTCATTTTGTTGGATTCGGTTACAGCAAGAATGGTATTCTGAGCATTACGATTAGGAGAAAAATGAGCATTTGCATCCTGTTGAGAATGCTGTAGTGTTGCATTATCAACATTCTGTTCACGCTTCTTATAGTCATTAGAGGTCTGCACCCCAGAGTTGCATACAATTGGCATCTCGTAACTAGGTCTATGACCCTCTGGGTTGTAACAGAGTAATTCTCGAGGTACCGGTTGAATTAGTTCAAGCAATCTTTTGTCACGTAAAATACTAGGACTCATATCCATAAACAAATCCGCTGGAGGCGAAGCACCACTCTCTAACAAAACTGCATGCAGTTTCTGTGCAAATTCAGGATCTTTTGCCGCACTAATTACATATTTTGAAACATCCTTGACTTTCTTTTCCTGCGCCAGCGATGCTTCTTCAACAGAACTTGGTGAGCAATCGTACAAATTGTATTCCGGCCTAAGAGACTGCTCAAAAGTGTAATCAGATTTCTCACTCAAATCTGATCTAACAGCAATCTCATTTACTTGTTTTGCTTGTGGGCTTAAGGAAGCTGCTTCTTTCAAATTGGAGCCAAACACTTCAGGAACCTCGACAATATTACGTAAATCTCCATCCAACCGAACCACTTTGTCAAAAACCAAACTTAAGTTGTTGACAGCAGCAGTGCTATCAGACAAGCCCCTTGCTTCCAGAGCAGTGTCCAAAAGAAGGCTACTAGGTACCTCAGAAGGAATTAGTGCCCCGGGAGCACCCATCAAATCAATTATGTACTCACTGCAATATAACACAATAAGAATTGAACATCAAGATAAAAAGGAAAGCACTTGTTCCCAACCAAGCAAGATTGCATATAAAGGAGGATAGCACTCAGGGTTCAAGGAGTGAAGGACTCACAAAAAGCATTTGAAAAGACAAATTGATTGAAAATTCCCCCACAATTTTACAGACTTCCAAAAACAAAAGCAATAGACCTTACCTTCCATCATCATATTTAATTAAGTTCACTGCTCCCTCATCAGTGCCAGTATACAAACTCCCTTTCACAAGCATACATGGAAGATTTAACTTATCAGCTAGTACCTGGTACAAAAATTGTTGAATTTCTTTCTGGTGTAAGTATATATAGGAACAAAGCATATTACATAAACATACAAATGAATAAGTGTGATCAATGTTAGCATATGGGTCCCTAGCAAAACAGGTGATTATGTGATACTGCAAATTATACAATGCAAGATAGCAGAAAACAAACCAAAACAGGAAGGGAGCCCAATATACAGGAACAAAGCATATTACAGAACCATACAAATGATTAAGTGTGATCAATGTTAGCAAATGGGACCCTAACAAAACAGGTGATTAAGTGATACTGCAAATTATACAATGCAAGATAGTAGAAAACAAACCAAAACAGGAAGGGAGCTCAATAACAGTAGTCCGCCCTCTTAAACCACCAACCGAAAAAGAAAAAAGGAAAAAAAAAAAAAAAAACATCTCACATATACTATGCAAACAATAAAGGAAGTAAGCACACAATTTATTTATTTTTTTTAACCTAAAAGTCATCCTAGGCATCAAAAATTAAGTTAAAAAAAAAAAATTCTTAGTATATCATGCTAACCATGCCTTGCAAACAAGGATAGTCAAAAATGTCGACAGGCAAGAATATCCACTGGCTAGGATTTTTCCCTCCATAACATATTCTCCAACTTTGCAAGACTTAAACTTATCCAAATATTTATCTCTAACTTTCTGTCACAAAATTAGTAAAAAGGTTCATTTCAATATAGCATTTCACATATAATTATTTAACATCACGGAACATTTATCCATAGAGGAACGAAGAAGTGGTAGCTACATAATTGATTTCTTAGTATCTCATCTGATTAGATACCTAAGTAGCAAGTCAACATTTCAAATTAAGGCTTTACACTAAGAAATTAGTCTGAATGTAGAATCCATAAGATACATAAAACTTTAACAGCTTATGTAGTTACTATCAGCATCAACATCAGCCAACCGAATTAAGTTAACTAAAATTACATGGCAATGATGGCATGTAAAACAATTAAAATCTTTACAAAATAACCAATAAGTTATTCACAACTAGGCAAAAATCAGTCCACAGCTTGCCACAAGACTCTTTGTGACATTAGTAATCCCGTCATCAAAGTAGTGTATATTTCAAACATCACGACTCTTTGTTATGATTATATAATAAAGATAAAAGAGAGATTTTGCAACAAAATGTCATAAAATAATAAGAACATTGAGACTCTAGAACAAAGGTACAAGCCCACAAACCTTAAATAGCAAAGCACGATGTCGTGATAGCCCAACATCAAGACAACCAAGAGGAAGAACAATGGTGTTGAGAGAATCTTTCAACTGATTACTTCTCACTCGCCACCTCTTTGTGATTTCTTCGGCATTAGCAACAGGACCACCCATTCTATCAACAACAAGATTAGCCAAACTCTGAATCAAATCATTCAAAGACATCCCATGTCCCAGAACCTTACATTCTACTGATATAGCATACACTTTATTCTCAAGCTGCTGCAACTGAGAATCAATAGACCGGTTCACCAAGACAACTTCATATTCAAGATTACTCGAAATTGAAACAGCTTGGAGATCCACAAGCAATGGCATTTCCCCTTGTGCAACTGAATGCGAAGTGATAGCATAAACATCATAAAACCCATCTACTACCTTCTCATCGTATTGAACAACATTGTAGTTCTGCAAAGAGCAACAAAATCGAATACATTCACTAACAGCACAGACTATATTTCATAAATAGCATTAGCTTGTCCCATTATCACTAGCTATCTATAGTTGAAATGAACCTAATCGAGATTTTCGATACACGAATGCCACAAACATCATTACAATTAACATAACCCCATGTAAAACCCAAAATCCAGCAACAAACCTTTACTTTGCTTAAATTTCACACTTGTAATGGTAAAATCATACATCTACTTCTTTAAAAAACAAATTAAAACCAATTATACATGCCATTAATACCTAAATTAGCAGTAATACACCATCAATTCAGCTCAATTCATTCATAAAGCACTGTATATCAAAAAAATTCAAAGTTGATAACCTAAAATTAGGAAAAGCAAGACTAACCCAATACTTAAGCGACACAAATTCACTCAATCGTTCATTATCCGGCACCGATGGCGAACACGCAAGACTCAATTGCTTAGCAGCCATGATCTGCTGGTCGGATTCATCATCGTTTCGGTCTTTTCGAGTTTCGGATCCCGAAGCGCTGATCGCCATTGCTAATTGAAGCTGAAAATCCTCCTCAATCAAATTAAAATCAGCAGGATTTCTTCTATTGACAATTCCACCACCATTCTCCGTCGCCGGCGTCGATTCCCTTACTGTCCGATCACTAGAAGATACCGACGGCGGCGATGACGACGTTGACGAAGACGACGGCGGAGTCGTCGCCGTTGCAGTCGCCGTCGATGTCTCCGATTCCTGAGTCCGATTATTAGGTATCCGACGAGCCGCCGAGTGATGGCGATTGTGATGGTCGTTACCGATGTGTAGCTTACGAAGTAGATGCTTCATCTTCGACATGGTTGTTGTTGTTGCTCGAGCTTAACATTAATGGCGATTGAAGAGAGAGAAAGAGGGAAAGGTTTTTGCTGTTCAACTTTTGGGGGTTCAATTTTCTCTCTCCTCTTCTTCTTCTTCTTCTGGTTTTTTGATTTCTGAGATTCTCACTTTTTTTTTGGTTTTGGTTGTTCAAGTTTTAGCTAAAGTGTCCGAATTTACTTAGTTTTTAACCCTTCACTTTCTTTCCTCTTATCTTGCTTCCCTCCAATACCACTCACTTTATTACCCAATTTACCCTTTCATTCCTCTTTATTAAGGTTTCATAAACTAGCCAAAAAAAAAAAAAAAAAGACGGATTTTCTACTTTTCTGGCCAAATGGGAGGGTCGATTCACTTCACGATCTATCGATTCATATTCTAAATTGACAATGTATGGATCCAGAGGTTACGATTTAGGGTTCTGTGAATGTCTAGAGCGCAGGTTTAAGCTTAATTAGGAGAGGATTTGCTAGCATACGGGGCTGAATCTCAAGGTGCACATGGTGTCTGTTCCGTGTAATTTTTGTTAAGTGAGTTTGTTGGCTCTTGATAGGAACGTTTCATGGATTTCCTTGAAATAGAGATAAAACATTAACCATATTTGATGGCGGAGTAATATCATAAAAAGGTAATTAATTGTTTTAAATTAGCTATTGTTATTAGCAACCCATAATAACTCATTTTGCGCATTTTACAACTCTAGTTCATTGTGATTGATTCTATTAATGGCAAGATTCATGGATAGTTGATTCAATAACAAAAAAGTTCTACAGAAAAAGGTTTTGGGAAACACATTTGTTCCGTATAGCTTTAAAATGCGTGAAATGTTTCAGCAAAATCTGCATAATATAAGGTTTTTTTTATTAAAAAAATGTAAATTACAATCACTGTTTCCTTAAAATCAGGGTAAAGTAAGACTTAATAATAGTAGTGTAACAAGATCAAAGATGATGACATTAGATGATATCTTTCTCAACTTTCACCTCATATTAGTGACATACTTGTCTATACTTCTCTTCTTCTATAGGTCTTTTGAATGATTTGCTGAAATTTGGGGTTAAATCTCATTGTGCGCATGATGTTTGTGTTTGTAAAATGTTTGCAGCATGAATTTATCAGCTCTTTTTAGGATTGCTTTAGGAATTTGATAAACATTAACCAAATACAATGTTTGAGTGACATTCACATATTTTCAAAAGGGTAATAGTTGTTTTAAAATTAACTAAATTCGTTAACGATCCATAATAACTCTATTTGCGCATTAAACGCTTCCAGCTCATTGTGATTAGGAGTCCATCGTTGGCAAGATTCATGTGATTATTGCTGATATAATAACAAAAAAAAAAAAAAAAATTGTTAGAGAAAGGTTTTGTGGAAGACTTTGTTCTTTAGCTTTAATTTATAGTGCGTGAAATTCGTGTTTCAGTATAATCTGCATGTTATAAGTTTTTTTTTTTTTTATGGAAGTATCTTACATTACAAACTTTTTTTCTTCTTAAACACAGGGGGGGAAGCAAGGATTTAATAATAATAATAATGTTTTTTTTAACAAGAAACAAGATCAAAGATTTGGGGGTAGCTAGTCTACTTCATGTGGTGCAAGGTGGTTTTGCATGTTAATTCTTTGCCATAGGCCTCCCTCTATTTGAGGGATATTTTAGGGTTTTTGTTGGTTTGCATGCTTGTCATCACCTTAGATTTGTAGATTGTATAAAGTATTTCAATAATAATAATATCATTAGTATTATAATAGGTAGATTTAGTTATAATAATTAAAGGGGTAGATGGATAATTGGATATTATGCGATCAGCTATTACACGAAAATGATTCATATGATGAGATTTTTACAAGGTAATTAAATTTAGGAAAAGCTGAGATTTGGAATAATGGGTAAATAATATCATTTTAACCTAACCTTGCCTACCCACCACACCATAATATCAAAAATAACTCCAACCACAAACCACCTCACCTACACTAAGAGTTGTCCCTACTACCAGTTTTCATTGTGTTATTTTAACTACTAGCACGGTGAGAGAATGTCGACAATATAATAGTGGTGTGAGAAAAATCAAAAGATGGTGCGTGATTGAGAAAGGATTATTGAAAAATCACAGGGTTAATTGTTACCTTATGAGGCGCATTATTTTTTTTTGTTGAATTATGAGGCGCATTATAATAAATTTTTTTTTACAGGTGCATGTTATATTAAGATAACTATAATGATACTATTTAATGTAACTGTAATAGACTTGGTTCGTACTAAATGACTAAACACATATGCTCATTGCTTCCTTAGTGTTACCAATTATGTAGTGGTGATTGGGAGTACACATGTAGGAAGGACTCGTGTTCGATTCCCCGCAACAACAATTGGGAGGAGACTGCAACCTAATAACCACCCAAAATTGAACCCGAATCCGGATTAACCCAAAGGGTGAATCGGATAGAACAACAAAAAAAAAAAAGAAAAAAAAAAGATGCATATTTGCTTCCTTAGTGTTTCTGTTTTCATTCTACTTATTTGTGAATACAATTCTTTAACCATTATAATATAGCTAATTTTGTATCAATAATTATAAAAATTTGATATTTCTATATTGGTACTCATTGAGACGAATCAAACAATACACTAATTATAACAAACTAACCAATACTCATTATGGCATAGACGTCGATTTTAATCATTGTGTTACGTGTTATTCTCCATCGCTTAATTTTAGTGAATGCTTATTATACTCAAACATTAATCACTAAACCATTATAAAGTAATATTTTAGGAAAATGTTAATTTTTTTATTCCTGAAATCCCAATAATTTAAGTGAATGCTTATTATACCCAAACATTATTCATCAAACCACTATAAAGTGATATATATGGAAGCCCTAAAAAAAAAAAAAAAAAAAAAAAAAAAAAAAAAAAAAAGGTACTACAAGGCCAAAATCAAAATCAAAACTGGTACCCTACTTGAGCTATTGCATTTGCATGCTTACACGGCTGGGCCTCACGTCAGCTCCTTATTACAAGGCCACATTTTTTGGAGGCACTTTTATTGAACACACAACTATCCTTCAGTATTGGAATATTCATCTCTTTACTACTTCAATGCACTCTATTTTTTTGTACTTCAAAGCTTAAAGTTTAATAAACCAGTATGGAAAATGACATACTTTGTCCAACAAACAAATATAGAAATACGTAGTACATCTTATTACATTATATATAGATGAAGGTATTATATGTCATTCAGTAACTACGGAGTATTTAAAACATTTCTTTACGCTTAAAATAAGATATTTTGCAGTATCGGTTTGATTTTGTTTAGTGTAATGTTTATATTTTTTTAAACCTAGTCTGATATATGCATACAAGGCTTAGTTTTGACCGTAGCTTTACACAAATGTATAAAGATAGAAACATTATCAATTAACAATTTGTTGTATCGTCTTAATTTATACTTTCAAAATTTGTAGTTTTCATCATTTTTATTGACATGCAATGAAAAATATATACCATTAAATAAACACTTATTAAAAGTTTTAATTTTAATATTTATGGTTTAGTATGATTGATTTGATTATTGTGGTACGGATATGTACTATGTAACAAGTGTATAAGTTAAAGAGAACAGGTTCTAATTTTACATACAAATAGTACTCCGTAGTTGCAGAGTAAACTAGATCACTGTCTAGCTGAGCAGAGGATAGATTAAAGGATGACATAGGCCATATCCCACACAACGAAAACCAAGCACAAAACTATCATAATATAAGCTCTAAATCACTAAAATATGAATATTTTTGCGCAATTGAGTAGTAAAACTTCCTCCAATTTCAATTTCTCATATTCCCACCAATTTTATATTTCTATATGTATACATGTGTTCGACTCTTGGGAGAAAGCGAAAAAAAGAAACTGGAAGAAGTTTTTGCTGAACTAAAAAGAAGAATATAAGAACGAAGTTCCTTTTTTCTTCATTTTTCTTAAGAAGAGAGGGGGCGAGAGAGAGAGGGGGGGGGGGGGTTGAGGGAGAGAATGTATCTCTACAGATGAAATGAGTATATGAGAGAGCCTATAGGAAGGCTTACCACCTCACATATCGAATGGGAGAATGTGTTGTATATACAACAACACTATGTAAGAATGAAATCTTCGGCAACTAAGCAAGAAGGCTGAAGGGTTTAAGCAGTAGCGGCCTTCTCTTCTTCATAGTGATTTGCTGGGAGAAGAGTGCAGACCAAGTTCCGATCACCATACACATTGTCCACACGTGCTGAAACCAACCACAAGAAAAGTTCCAGTTTAATATTGAGTGTGAGAAATGGATAGGTGCATTTTTAGATACCAGAGATGGGATATTGGAAGCATACCAGTAGTTGGCCAAAACTTGGCAGAGCGCAGCCATTCAGCAGGGTATGCAGCATAATCCCGAGTGTATGGCTTGGTCCATGAGTCTGCCATGAGCATGGAAGGTGGGTGTGGTGCTCCCTGCATAAACAGTAGCCAATTCATTATCTCACATAGACAAGCTTCACACTTTCACCTAAAAAACTCTTATCGATCTGATCCTATTGGAACTCTCTAAACTGGTTGGTATTTATCTGAACTTGTTAAAATTAATTACTATAGTGAATTGAACCTAGATAGCCTTACTGGAACTTATATTCCCTGAAACTTATAAATCTACTATGCTAGTCAAAGCTGTAGATCTGCAGTATAGGCTAAAATGCTATAATTGCTTTTATAAGAAACTACAACAAGTGAACATCAAAAGGACAAGCATATATTGATCAGAAGAAAGATTAATGTTTTACCTTGAGGACATTGTTGTGAACATCAGCTTTTCCATTTTCAATCTCAGCAATTTCTTCTCTAATGGAAATTAGCGCATCACAAAACCTGTCTAATTCTGCCTGTTGAAGCAATAATATAAAAACATTAAACACCATACATGGGAATTTCAGAGGAAAGGATGACAAACAGGATCAAAGCAACCAAGACAAGTACCTTGCTTTCACTTTCAGTGGGTTCAATCATGAGTGTGCCAGGAACTGGCCATGACATTGTAGGACCATGGAATCCATAATCAATTAGACGCTTGGCAACATCCTCAGCCTCTATACCAGCAGTGTTCTGCAATGGAAGTAATATTAACAATCGAAGCATGGAGTTTAACCAAAGTGATAGCTAGAGTAATTACATCAGAAGAATTACCTTGAAGCCTCTCAAATCAATGATAAATTCGTGAGCACATGTTCCATTGACACCACGGAAAAGGACTGGATAGTGGTTCTGTAGAGACCAATAAAGTTAGCAATATCATAATTACATATTCTAATATTGTTATACAGCTTTCATGCTATCTTTTAACAAAAGGGTTCAAACAAATTTACATGAATGTCAGATTTAATGGTCATTGCATTGTTAGCTTAGAATTTATGAAAAACAAAGGACGTCAAGAGCACATACCTCCAAACGCTTTGCCATGTAGTTCGCATTCAGGATAGCTTGCTTAGATGCTTCAGTTATGCCATTTGATCCCATCATAGCAATATATGTGTATGAAATTGGTAAAATTAGAGCAGATCCCCAGGGTGCAGCAGAGATGGTACCTAGTGGCTCTAATTTCTCTGGGGCAGGAATTCCACCAGTGCCAACCTTCAACAAAACAAATATCAGAACTTCAGAAGTTTTGCTGCATAGTTTGAATACCAAAATTTGGGACCATTAAAACATGAACATATCTCAAAATTACAACTTAATGGACAGCATCTATTACATCAGCTATATGGTGGAGATAAAGGACTCAAATGAAGAGGAGATTTTAAGTGGTGTATTTACGTTAAAAATTTCTGTTCAGCATATATTGCCTGCAATATAGCATAAGTTCCTATGGGAATTACGCGTCTTAAGCTAAGAAACTTGGCTTCGATTTTTAAGATGCAAGATTCCCTCGATGTAATCAAATCAAATGAATTTTCTGATTTATGGGCTAAAAATGATGCAAAGTAAGTTGGGATGGTGGGCATTGGACAATGGGTCTTGACTCTTGAGGTGCTATCTGAGTTAAATAGCTGATCCTTTGATTATTTGATTCTATGGGGGAATTAGCTATTGGCTTACTGCATGCACTGATGTTTTGCCTTTTTCTGAAATAAATTTACTTATAAGAATAATGATAACATCAGTTCGAGTCAAACATGGCCATCACACTATAGAATCAGTAGGCAAAAATAATTTCTCGTGGTAACATTTACCGTTTATACAACTGTAGTATATACTTATGCAGAAGGGGAGGTTAATATAAGCACAATAATCATGCATTTAGTTCAAATGAGAGTTCATACCACAGGGTGTGATGGCAAAAATGGTGCCAAGTGTTTCTTTACACCAATGGGGCCCATACCAGGACCACCTCCACCATGAGGAATGCAAAATGTTTTGTGTAAGTTGAGATGACAAACATCTGCTCCAATGAATCCTGGGCTTGTGAGACCAACCTGGGAAAAATAACACATGTCATCAATTATCGAGTCTTATACTGATACAGTTGCAATTCTTGCAAACATAATTCCAGATAGAAAACAGAACATGCTAAAAAACACGTCAAAGAAAGCAAACTTATTAAAACTACAACGTATCACAAAAACAGCCAATGCCTGTGAATGAACAGCCATAACTAACTGATTGCCATATACCTGCATATTTAATATCATTCTCTCTTCCTATCGGTTACATTTGGTATAAGCAAATGACAAAGTGAGGTAGTAGAGAAAAGGAAAAACTAATGACAGCTTAAATTTTTTGGCACAAGTGATCCATTTTACACTCAGGCCTTGTTTTTTTTACATCTCATTCTTACTGATTCGCATATAATTTTGTGATAAATTACTGGTTTTTACTCATTTAAACTTATTTTCATTGAAACCCTGTTATTTTCTTTCTACGAAACACACCCATGTTATATCTGTTAAAGTCTCTGACAATGCTGGCAGAAAAACACATTGAATTATCAAAGTGTAAGATACAGAAGACAAGCTTTAATTGTAATCCCAAGTGGCATCAAATCCATGATTGAGGTCAGCAAATTATATTATCAGTAACAATAAAATTAGCAACTAGACCTAAGAAGTCAAAGGCAATCAATTAATCAATTTACCTGTGCATTCATGTTGGCACCATCCATGTATACTTGACCTCCATTGTCGTGAATTATCTTGCAGATCTCATCAATTCCTTCTTCATAGACACCATGAGTTGAAGGATACGTAACCTGCATGACAGAAGAAAATTTAACCACCGAAAGGCATATCATATATATTCAAAATATTACTGTAATGTGACCATTAGTGATGTAGGTCACAGTGGATCATACCATAAGGGCAGACAAATTGTCCTTGTGTTTTTCAGCAGCCTTTCTCACTTCTTCAATGTTAATATTTCCCTTATCATCAGTTCCAACAGAGACAATTTTCATACCACACATAGCTGCACTTGCAGGATTTGTTCCATGAGCAGAGACAGGTATGATGCACACATTACGATGATGATCTCCCCTGGACTAAAATGAAAAACAAAATTTTGCATATCAATCAAAATACTTAAGTGGGAGTTGTAATAGCAAGTTATGGATGATAATTTGGAAAAACAGAAAAAGAAAGTTAAATTTAAGTTCCCAGACTACATGACAGCAAAACAACATGTTCCAGCTAACTAAAAAAATTTAATATGCCTAAGATATACATATACTGTAGTGGAATAGTGGAAATGGCAAGCTCTACACACTTGCAAAAACCCTCAAAGAGTAAAGGTGACATATGTTTATATGGCAGTCCTAAAACCAATAGCCTTGCATGGTCATATCCCCTATTCTTTCCATTCAAGTAAGTCATCTCAATATTACATGTGAAATACCAAATGAGCTAGTCTATTATTATCATACCATATGGTAAGCTCGGATAACCATCAACCCTGCATACTCTCCAGACGCACCAGCATTAGGTTGCAGAGAGAAAGAGTCGAATCCAGTAATGGTGCACAGTAAATCACCCAAATTTTGGAACATTTCCTATATATAATAAAGAGCAGATAGACCCAATAGAAAGTGTAAGGAGCATTTCCAGAATATTAAGTTAATAAAGTCTAAATAATGAATACTAGCAACACATTTTATTTCTTGTACCTGATATCCTTGAGCCTGTTCTGTTGGGGCAAAAGGATGCATACTTGCGAATTCAGGCCATGTAACTGGCATCATTTCAGTTGTGGCATTCAACTTCATTGTACAAGATCCCAGTGGAATCATACTGTGGCATAGTGACAGATCCTTTGACTGTAATTTATAAAGGTATCTCAGTAGCTCATGCTCCGTGTGGTATCTAATAAAAATAATTGCATTCAGAAATCAGAATGCAACATCAAACACATAACTATTTCATAGTGAACTTAGTGAAGAGATTCCCTACGAGTTAAAGATTGGGTGAGTCAAATATGGGCTCTCCCTCACAAGGTTAGCAGGGATGGCATTCTCCACTTCTGGAGCAATAGATGCAGCAGTAAATGGCACCTGACATATAATCAAGATTATGATGAAAAATAAATTCAGCACACTTTCAAGTATTGTGTGTTATTGTGAATATCATCATTTTATCAGTGTAAATTAGAGAAACTCACAGCCTTGCCACCAGCAAAAACTTTGAAAAGCTTATCAACGTCTTCCAAAGTAGTTGTTTCATCAAAAGCAACAGTGACCTGAGAGTCAAAAGGCAACAATATCAATATAAGAAGGAACATGATTCATATACAATACTGTGGCGTAGTTTTTATAAGAAATCAAGCTCACCGTGTTGTTGTCCACAACACGCAAATTCATCTCATGCTTACAAGCTTCATCAGCAAGTGCTTTGGCATCAGCACACTTGATCTTCACTGTGTCAAAGAAAGGCAGTCCCTGAACTTCTACTGTCCCAAGTTTTTTCAACCCAGCTGCTAATGTGCCAGCAAGGCCATGCACCCTTTGGGCAATGGTTTTAAGACCTTCAGGTCCATGATAGACACAATACATCGCAGCCATGTTGGCCAGCAAAGCCTTCATAATAGGAAATAAAGCTCATTTAACCACAGCAGAACCAATAAAATCAACAGAAATATTATTACATAAGCATGTCTTATGATTGTGAAGGTCATTAAAACAAAAATAGCCAGAAAAAATAAGAAAGAAACATAGCACATCTCAAGAGTTGCAAAACAAAACTTCTTGCTTCCCCTAGAACATCCTCCTCAAAGCAGGAACAAAAGGGGAACAGACCCTTATTTTCATCCTCAAACTATCAACACAATACAGTCATGCAAGCAAGAGAGAATATAACACAATAAGAATATAATAGCACAACACAAGCAGGCAAACTGGGGTATGTAAGATGAATTGAGCACAGATAAATAATTTGTCAAAACACACATACTCACACACACAAATATATAAAAATATATAAATAAACAAGCTGCTTCATAATTCAGACAGACAACATAATCTATCCAACTCCACAAACTATGTAAGAGAAGCTCTATACCTGAGCAGTACAGATGTTGCTAGTAGCCTTGTCTCTCCTAATGTGTTGCTCCCTTGTCTGCATTGCCATACGAAGAGCAGACTTGCCAGACGAATCAACACTAACACCGATAATTCTTCCTGGCATCAACCTCTTGTACTCTTGAGAGGTGGCCAAGAAAGCAGCATGAGGACCTCCATAACCCATAGGCACTCCAAATCTCTGAGCTGACCCAACAACAATATCAGCCCCCAGTTCACCTGGTGGCTTCAACATTGTCAAAGCCAAAAGATCAGTAGCCATAACCACCTTAACCCCACTAGCATGCGCCTTCTTAATAAACTCCCCATAGTCCAAAACCTCCCCCTCAGTACCAGGGTACTGAACAAGCACACCACAAACATCCCCAGATGAATAATCAATATCCTTAAGATCCACTGTCACAACCTTAAGCTCGAAACCATTAGCTCGAGTCTTACAGATATCAATAGTCTGTGGATGACAGTTATTAGCAATGACAAATGTTTTCTTCTTCCCTTTATAAATATTGTTACACATAGCCATCGCCTCGGCTGCAGCCGTACCCTCATCAAGCAATGAGGCATTCGACATAGGCAAGCCAGTAAGATCAGTAACCATAGTTTGATAGTTCAACAATGACTCTAACCGACCCTGAGAAATCTCAGCTTGATAAGGTGTATACTGAGTATACCAAGCAGGATTCTCCATTATATTCCTCAAAATCACAGGTGGTACAAATGTATCATAATACCCCATCCCAATAAATGACTTAAATATCTTATTCTTTGATGCCAAATCCTTCATATGATCAATCATTTGAGACTCAGTTAAACCCTCATCAAATTTTGAATACTTCATTGATTGGATCCTTATAGATTTAGGCACAGTTGCATCAATTAAAGCATCAGTATTATCAAACCCACAAAATTTAGCCATTTCAATTTCTTCATCTGGGGTTATTGAATTATGTCTCCTAGCAAAACTATCACTGGGTTTCAATGCTTCTACAGAAATAGATCGAGTTTGAGGCAATCTTCCAAACCCCACATTTCCTAATTCATTATTCTTCGAGAAGAATCTAGAAGAAGATGAAGGAGGAGGAGGTGGGGCCATTGTTGAAACATACCTTGCAGAGGAGATTGAATCAACCACCTTGTTGTGGTGGTTGTTGGGGCGGTGGTGGTGGTGCAACTGCCGCAAAAGTGCTCTGCCAGCAACCTTTCTTGCGCGCTCCATTGATAAAGATTTGATCTTTTAGCAAAAATAGAGAGAATTAGAAAGATGGGTGAATTTTTTTTTTGCCCAAATGAGAAATGGGCAGTGATATTTTGTTGCAGAAAGTTCAGAAATATAAGGATTCCATAAGAGTAGGAAAAGAGAGAGTAGGCTAAAAGGCTACTAGTGGGTTGGTGGATACTATATTGGATGCTTTGTTTGTTTATTTATATTTGTAAACTCTCAAAAAATATTTCATTTATTATTATTGTGTGATGCCACTTATTTGGAAATTAATGTGGACCAAAAAGTCCCAATAAGATAAATAAAATTGAGACATTACAAAAATTGAATAATAAATGTGTTTATATTAGAGTAGAAAAGATAGCTCAACAACTCAATTCGATGTATTTAGTTCGATTATAATTCCCGCTCCTAAAATATTGTACGAAATAATTTTTTTCTATTAAATTTTGCAAATATTGTATCATTTCCTATAAAATAAAGGTTTTTTTTTTTTTTGTGTAAATAACCACCCCTCAAAAAACCACCCTTTTCTGCAAAAGCATCAAATTTTCACCACCTCTTAACCAAAAATTTCATTTTTAAAAATAAAAATATCGATTATTGAGCCAAAATTTGCTCTAGTAGGGTTTTAGGGGGCACTTTAATCCTCTAGATTCGATTTGAGGTCAGAATTTTAAAAAATTATCAAAAATGCCTCATGTTGTAAGTGTCATGCAAAACGATATAATTATTAACACGCAAAACGAGATATTCCGGTAACTATATTTTATATTCCGACTGCAACTCAAGAAAATCACCGCTCAAAACCTTAACAAAGCAAGCTTTGACACAAAATTCGATGCTTTTTTCTTAAAATGGAAATTTTTTGTTAAGAGGTGGTGAAACCTAGCGCTTTTAAAAAAAAAAATAGATGGTTATTTCTAAATACGGTGTATTGAAGGGTGGTTATTTACAAAATTTCCTAAAATAAATTCTCAAATTTTAAAAACTAGAGTGTACCCGTGCAAAATGCACGAAATATATATTTGGGTTTTTCTAAGCTATACCCCTAAGGTATTTGAGTTTCTAAGGTGTACCCATGCTTTTTCAAGTTTCTAAGCCGTGCCCCTCAACTCACTACCATTAATGAATGGTACCCTCCTTGGGATTTCCACGTTACCTAAAGTTAACTATAAATTTAATAGAAAGATGATAAAAAGTAAGGAAATGATAGGATAAAGAAATCTTAGCCACAACAACCCTAATAATGAAAAATGAAGCCACAAAATCACACTCTCAAATAACTTTTAAACAACTAATAAGGGTACATTTTAGTATTAATAAGGAGTTGAAGGGCACGGCTTAGAAACTTGAAAAAGCATGGATACACCTTAGAAACTCGAATACCTTAGGGGTATAGCTTAGAAAAACCCTATATATTTTATAGGAAGATAGTATTACAAAGATCTAATAACAATAATATATTTTAAATACGTGAAGTTGTTGGTGATATAGTAACTGACTCTTTTATGTGGTTGGGTACTCCGTGTAGCTAGCTATTATAGAAGTTACTTTATCAGTGTTATAGGTGTTACACTGTCAATGTTATAGGGGTTACCCGTTCAGTGTTATTGTTGTTTTCTCGCCAATGTTATAAGGGGTATGCGTTTTTTGTTATAAAGGTTACTCCAGTTTGCTTGCCGCAAAAAGTAATTAGAAACTACATATATATATATATATATATATATATATATATATATATATATATATATATATATATATATATATATATATATATATATATATATATATATATTTCTAATTACTAATCTACGCCAATTATGGTCTTTATACCCCGATTTAAGAATATCATAACCAGTTGTTCCTTTTGTTATTGGAGGAAGAGCTTGACCGGAGCTAACAACATAGTTATTTAACTAAACTAGTATTAATGAACCATCTCCTCTTCCTGTTGCTAAAGCCTAATAACAAGGGACGTTCGATAGACCGGCTAAGAGCTTCCTGTTGCTATTGTTTCTATCTTGCCCTATCGTTTATATGCTCTTATATTGCTCATATAGTGAAAGCAGAACCAGCGCTTAAGAAAGAGTTTGAAAAGTTGGCACGTCTTTAACTTGGCTACGAAACTCTGCCATACTGGTATATATATATAAAACGTGTTGTCACATAAAAAACATTATGTATGTATCTTTTGTTTCGATGATTATTGAATTAATAATAAGGTAGTTAACTGATTTTAAAAATATAATAAACAATTGGAATAATTTTTAAAGAGGAAAACAGTGGAACTTATGGTAGCGATATTACTAAAAAAAAAAAAAAAAAAGTAAACATAATTTTGGAAAAAAAAGTGCAATTATTGTAATATTGGTGTTTTTAAAAAGAAATTGGATAATATAATAAAATACTACATTGGTAGTTTTTTGGGGTAGTGTGTGTCATTAAGAGAAATAATAGTGGAAGTTTTTTTGGAGAGTTTTTTATTTTTATTTTTAAAACGATAGGTGGAAGTTATTTGGAGGGGCACAAAAAAAAAAAAAAAAAAAAAAAAAAAAGGGAGTGAATGAGAATTGAGAGATTGGGTTTTGGAGTGTTGTGGTGAAAAGTTGTAAAAATGACTCTTAAATTATATATTAGATGTTCTTATTAACATTTCTTAGCTAGATTTCTTATTTACTCGAAGTTTTGAGGCAAATTCACATAATTTTGTTAGACTCTATCATACTTTACCTACTTTTTGTCACGGATAAAGTACCATGTATATACTAACATCTAATGAGATTTAAATACTTTTGATTGTTGCTTGAATAGCGAAATCACTCAATAAATATGTTAGATTTGCAAATGCTATAGTTCGTAAATTTAGATCGATAATTAAGAATATTATTATTATGAATTATGCGTTAAGAAAACATAAATAAAGACCATGTATTCCCTTCAAAAAAAATAAAATAAAATAAAGACCATGTATAGTAATTATCCGGTAGGTGATTGATATAGTTGATTTTATTAGCAGATTTAACTAGCTAGTAGTAAATAGAGCTGATCATTACGAGCCCGGCCGACCTGGCCCGACTTTGGACGGGTTTTGAGCAGTTTTTTCGGCCCGAAATCGGGTCGGGCCCGGACCGATTTAAAAAAAGTTTGGACGGGTTTGAGAAATGGATTGTATGCATTTTTAGTTGATTTTTTTTGCCCGGACCGAAAAGCCTGCATGGCCCGACTAGTTTGGGCGGGTTTGAGCACACATTTTTCGGCCCGAAGCTTGGCCCGACCCGGCCCGAGAAATGGGCAAATTTTTTTGCCTTTGGCCCGGGCCGCCCATTGATCACCTCTAGTTGTAAATAGTTAATTGTGTGAAAATGTTTAAAACTTAAAAAGCTAATTGTTCAATAACCTAATTTCAAAAGGCTATATTAATGAACTTTTTCTAAGATGAGTTTTTTTTTATCCCAAAATGCTCTTTCAATAAACTATTTATTAATTTGTCAAACATTCAATTCAATTTTTTTTTTGAAAGAACATTCAAATTAACTTTTCATAATGGTTAAACCTCTAATAAAGCTTAATAAGCTTAAAAAAAAAAAATCAAAAATCTCTTTACCAAATAAAATCTATAGGTTTCAAAAAAAAATTAAAAAAAATCTATAATTTTCCCTAAAAAAACAAAAAACAAAAAAACAAAAAACAAAAAAAAGTGTACAATTAATTTTAAAGACCCGGGAAAAATCGTTGTACATGAATAAAAAAAAAAAATTGTTGAAAACAATACGGAGTAACTCATAGAGTTAAAGTGGGAGATGGTTGGTGATGATGGGACTACAAGAGAGAGAAAGTAAGTTAGATTCACCTAAGCCAGAAAAGGACACTGATTGCCAACATCAACGTGCATAGCACAAAATTTTCAATTATTTAATCACAAGATAATTCTTATTTAATCAATGAGATTTTGTCAGAATACTCAGAAACTTTGGGTAACTGTGACTAGACAAAAAAAGCAGGCAAAACCCACTATCACAATGGGATTGAGTGATTGAAGAGGATTGTGCAACAATAGATTGAATTTCAATGGATCATATCTCACTCTATTTGCTAAGGAGAGGATCACCTTATAAAATAAGTATTTTCTTTTTTTTTTTTTTATATACAAAATATCACAAATAATCCCTTCCTCCGTAAATAATCTTCGTGTATTAATTCATACGATGTCAAAAGAAAGATATTAGGGTCTGTTCACATCAATTGAACTGAACTAAAGAGCTAAACTGAACTGATTAGAGCTCAATTGAGATAACTGAATTGAACTGAACTTAATATAGCTAATGTGAATATTTTATGAGAGAGGGAAATTAGGAGCTGAACTGAACGAGCTGAAATGAACTGAAATTAAACTGAAGTGAACAGACCCTTAATTGTTTCAAATTATAAATACTGTTTCTTAACCAAATTAAAGTAAAGCAGACCCTTTTATTAAGTCTAGTCATCACGCACTGCGTTGTTACCTTATTATATTACAACATTATACTAACATCAATCAATCAATCAATCATCAATAACAATATACTAAAAGACACACCAGCAATGACACGTGTTATCTTCTGGTGTGCCCTTAGTATAATTTTTTTTTTTTTTAAGAAAAAAAAATACTTTTTGATAGAAAGTATATGCAAAATATTTACTTCCAAATTTTAGGACAAAAACCATAGAATAACATATTTCTAAACTTAAATATCTAACCATATCTTTGTATAAATAAATTCTTATATTAGTAACTACTTTCTAATGTATAATGATTATTTATAGTTTAAAAAAAAATGAATATAAAATTTTCAACTTAGCATAGATGGTGAATGAAAAATTATAAAAAATGCCATCAAGGTTCAAAATAGAAGAAAGAAATATAGTATATATTTAAAAAAGATTAAAAAAAAATACACTTAGCTTGATTTGAGATAAAATTAAAAAAAAAAAATTAGATTTTAAATTAATACTCTGTGACAAAGATTGAAATACCCCGTACAAGGCAAGGGATCTAACCTAGTTCTTAATATGCGTGTTAAAAACTAACAAGAAGATTTTTTTGTGGATAGAAGTAGGGATACATCATGCATGATTTAAAAGGCAAATGATATATTTAAAAAGTTTCTTTGGCTGTGGAATTATGTGTTGGCAGATTTTGTTACACATTTAGCTTATCACAATTTTGTGCCTCACAAAAATGACCACCATTGAATATACACGAGTACTTTAGATATCCTAAAGTGTGAAAGAAATAAAATTCAAGATTTCTTTTAACGGTTTACAAAGGTGAGAGTGTGAGACAACTAAGCAAGGATGGCATTGTTACACTTGTGTACTTGTGCACTATTAGTGGCATAAATCTATTTATGTTACGCTATCAGTTTAGTTTTAGTGGCAGTGATTTTCAACTTTTTTCTTGTAATATTTATGTGTTTGTTTATATTATCGAAAGGTATCAATATTTGAAGGATGTAACCAATTTTGGATAACTTTTAACTTGCTTTGTAGGTAATTATAAATCAATATGGTTTTAGTGTAATTAGATCATTGGATATGTTGAGAAAAGTAGCATACTTGCCTTCACAATTTTTATTTATTTTTTAATATGTTGAAGAGGTTGCCTTCACACATTTATTTATTTATTTTTTAAAAAAGAGAGTAAATTCATAAAAATAAATTCATCAAAGAGTGTGGGGTGTGTTGTAAACATAATAATAAAAATTAATAGTAATAAATGTAATAATTATAAGCATGTGCTTATAATTAGAGTTAGCAAGGATATGAAAAAGAAAGGATATGAGAGACGAATAGTAATTAGATTTTTACTATTTTTTTTCCTTTCACCAAGTCATCACCATTAAGTTACAATCTCCTCCTTTTTACAAATAAAATAATAATAATAAAAAAAAACATTCGCACATACATGACGAAAATCCAACCAAGTATATTAGTCCTTACCAAAAATCAATTAATATTAGGTGGAGTACCAGAATGTTAGCCAAATTTCCCTTTTATTTACACAACTATCCTCAGCTCTTCACATCGAGAAATTTAAGATCAGTGAGGATGGCTTACAAAGTCGATTGAGTGTCTGTTAACTAGTTTGTTATTTCCAACGTACAAGTATTCTTCACTTTGTTTTAATTTAAAGAATAGATTTTTGGAGAATGGTTACAATTATTTCATGTAGGGGATATTTAATTAATCTCATTATTTAAGATGAAAATTCACTTTTTTTTTTTCTTATATTTGTGGAAGACATGAAATCCCAGAATTTTGGGTGTAAGTATGTCCTACAAATTGTATGTATTGCTGGATTTTGTAGTTTAGTCATGCATACCTTCAAAATTCATATCTAAGTGTAAGAAGAATGAATGTGATTCTTTCATATATTTATGATAGATTTTTATATTAGTTGTGAATGGACAATAGTAAATGTGACCATGCATGCATTACGTACAAAGATATGATAGAGCCAACGTTAGTTGCTTTGATGTTTCAGTTTAAAATTAGATTTTCATGAGAATCGAAAATAACTCCACCATTGAAAAAGAAAGGTTTGTTGAATAATATATAAATGTTTACTAGTATAATTAAAAAAAAAAAAAGTTTTATCTCCATTCTTTTTTGTATGTTCCTAATTAACAGGGAACTATAATTAACGACTAGTGTGCGGTTCGGGCGTTGCACCGGGTTACCACTTTGATTAAATTGTTTATTTATGTAATATATTATCATCCATTATATATGTTATGTATAAATGTTAAACATAATGTTACTCCATACTAATTAACAAAGAGTATAGAAAGCAATTTTTAATACTCTATTGTTTAATAAATCAAGATTTTATTCCTCTTAATTTTTTTCAAACTGCTTATCCGATTTTCTATTTAATTGGTTCGTGTCATTTATAGTTATATTTGTTTGTATAGATGACATGAATTATTATTAGCTAAGATGGTAAAGAGTTAGTCTTGTATCCTCAAGGTTTAGTGAACGCTTTTTAATATATAAGTATAGATTTTGTGTATGATGATAAGGTTATTTATGAGTTTAATTTTTTTTTTTTTTTTTTTTTGGAAAGAATATTTATGAGTTTAATTAGTTCTATGGTGTATCAAGAATTCTGAAGTGTGAAATTGTAAGGAAAAAAAAAATGAAGATATATTACGGGGTAATTAAATATTTAATACTAGGTATATAAATTCACATTTGGATTGCAACGAATAATTCAAATTAATACAATGGATTATAGACAAAGAAATGAAAAAAACAAAAAAAAACAAAAAACAAAACAAAACAGATTGATAGCAATGAATATTTATCGATTTTTGTAAGAAATTGAAGGTTTAAATCCTGGCATCTTCTTGGATGGTCCCTCTAATACCATTCCCAAGATTAATTAGAGGAGCTGAGGATAGAGTAGGATATTAGGAAAGTGAGAATTTATTAACTTGGTTTAGCCAAGTTTGATAAGGGTAGTTGCCAATTAATTAGTGGAGCTCCTAATCAAGATACCCTTTAGATTTAGACAATCTAAAGGGTAATTTCTCCTCTAAGGGTCTGTTCTCATACGTTTATATTCAGTTCAGTTCAGTTCAGCTCCTAATTTTTTTCTCTTATAAAATATTCAGTTCAGTTCAGCTGAGTTTAGTCAATGAGAACAGGCCCTAAAGACTATAATTAATCCCTTGCAAATAACTCCACATGGTATAAATGAACTAGATACGTTTTTTTTTTCCTTATGATAAGAAGGATCCTTAATATACCTCAAATCTCACAGCTTTCTTGGTTTAGTATTTGCAATCAGATTTTTAGTAGTGAGAGGACAATTCCAATCTCCAAATACTGTATTAATTAGCTAGGAGGACCTATAAGATGAATTGCTCACCAACTACACCAAATAAGACTTGGTAAAATTAAGGAACTATACATTGGATTTGGGGCAAATAGCTAGAACAATGATTAGTGTGGCAATTGTACTCATACTCCCTCCATCCTTTTGTTTGCCCTGTTGTATGTCTTTGGGTTAAAACTTAAAATATTTGATCACAAATCCTCACTAAACTTCCAATAATACCCTCAACTTTCTTCTCCTCATCTGTGCCCCCACTCACTTTTTGTACTTGTTTTGATTTTTATGCATTACATATTTACATACACCCTATCCTTAATTCCCGTGAAATATTATAAACGAGAACTATATTTTGGGACACAAGGACTACATTTTCAAATTGTTTAATGCCTGGGCCAAACAAACCTTCTTCGCAAAATTACATATTGTGAGTTTGATAAGTGGATATTACACCGTTATTCTTGGGTTATTTGGGACGTTTTTACTCTATTTATTCAACATATAGTTCGTGTTTCAGTATGTTTTATATAAGTTGGACTTGAATTCTTCTATTCTGATTGTTTGCTTGTTTTGTTGTGATTTCAGGATGAAGTAGAGCATTTGGATTGATGATGTGCATGCTACGACATTTTGAGATAGATTGGTGAGCTTCATAAAAAGATTTGCAAGTCATGAGAAGTTGTGTATTGGAGTGCTGGATGATGATAATGCTACATGGCCGTGTACCATAAACTACATGGTCGTGTAATTCTTCCATATGCGCTTTCCTGCTACATGGTCGTGTACCATGAGCTACACGGTCGTGTGATGTCATCTCCATACGAAGTCGGCCTACACGATCATGTACCCCTTAGCTACACGACCATGCACATATATGAGGGAATCTGAGATCAAGTATAGGCCAGCTACACGGTCGTGTACCCATCAGCACACGGCCGTGTACGTGTGCGCATGAGATATTTTTATTTTTATTATTTTATGTTCATTTGTAGGAAAATTATAAATTGGGGTTTTAACCCTATTTTAAAAGATCTAATTTTTATTATAGCCTTTTCTATTCTACGTTGTTTTGTGAGAGAACACATAGAACTCCATTGAAGCATTCATCTTAATTTAATTTCAAGTATTTCTCTTTCAACTTTAATCTCTTTAATTTTCTATTGTTATTATATTTTCTTTAATTATTTGTCTTGTTATTTCTATCACATGTGTGAGTAGTTTTCATAATGTAGGGTTAGGTTGAACCCTAATATGGATTAATGTGTTATTTGATTCCCAATTCCCAATTTAATTAATTTATAATTCCTCTTTGTTAGGGATGGTTTTATTATCAGCGATTACCTAGAAATAGTATTATTGAATGTAATTAGGTTTATAACGAAAGTTGATTCTTAATTGATTTTAGAACCCTAATTAAAAGTAAGAGCTTTTATGCATGAAAATAGCTAATTGATCGAAAGAAACTCTTAGTATTGTTTTAGGGATCATCTATCATGTGGAATATTTATTGATTTGATTGAGGGAAAGGGATTGTTCTTTTGCATTGATTTGTATTAGTGGGGATACTTAATCTTAGATGTGTTTAGTTCTTGATTAATTCCGTATTTTTATAATTTATTGCTTATTAGTTAATAATTGTTTTAGTATCTCAACTTTGATTGGTTACTTGCTTAGTATAAATTTGAGTCTGTTTAACTAGTTAGTCCTTTGTCTCTTGGGATTCGACCCCTACTTGCTTAACTACATAGTAGTGTTAGTTCGATTATTTTTGTTAGGTACGTGACACACCTATCACAGTTTTGACTTTTGACCATACATTTTCAAATTGCTTCACTTATGTACAAGCTCTCAAGCCAAGTTAGCCATCCCATTTTGGTTGAGTGCTTATTTCGGCCCTAAACTATTTAAAGGTCACCAAAAAAACCCCAAATGATATCTTATATTTGGGCCCCATATCGATGATATTTTCTACGGGCATTTGTTCGTAATTAAACAACAAGAATTATCAAGGTGGTTCATATTTAGTTTCATCCTAACTTTAGTGCATCCCTTAATACGGAGTATGCACTTGTGCTTAGTTGTGACTTGTGTATCCTTAGTTCATTACTTATACTTTTAAGAACATATAAAACAGTTATTATTTTTTAAAAAATAAACTTTATCTTACAAAAAAATATAAGGTATCAGATTAATCATATTAGCCTTTATAGTATATAATCATGAATTTATAGAAAATTACACATTAATGTAAAATTCAAACCAACGACAAATTAAAAGTTTTTCTTTAATGGGTTAAAGTTACCATAAAAATAGTTAAAGTTACTTTTAAACTGACTATCTTAGTAATATAATTAACGTACACCTGCCTTACCAAGACCTCTGTCTGTACCTCAACCGTCACGGTTTTGTCCGATATTTGCGGGTCAGACACTTTGAGAATGAGGGGATGGTCGGATGGGTAAGAAATTCCCACCCTCAAAGTATCTCTGGAGGAATTGAACCCCTAACCTCAAGGTTGGAAGGTGACAATCCTTACCACTAGATCGACCAAGCTTAGTTTGGTTAGACTTTTTGCAATATGTACCAAGAGAATAAGGGCATGTTAATAGAACTGAACTGAGCTGAACTTATTGGAGTTGAGCTAAACTGAACTGAATTTATTGGAGCTGAACTGAATGTTTTATGAGAGAAGGAAATTAAGAACTGAATTGAACTTATTGGAGCTGAACTGAACTGAAAATAAGCTGAAGAGAATAGGTACAAAAGTTTGGTTATATTTTTAGCAAATTATTTAACAAAGAACTAAATTCTAATTTGTAAAACCCAAATTTCTTGTTCAATCTACAAAATAACTAATATACGAAACAATTTTAAAATTATGCGATCAAATAGTTGACCATTAAACAAGTTATCATAGAGGATTATGAAAAGATTTGTATAACACTGGAAAAATAAATTGCAAAAATGCACAACTTTCTAACTAATCAAATTATTTTATAAGAAAAAAAATAATCAAATTTATGTATTACTACTTATTAATACAATGTATAATATTTTTACAAAGAGTAATAATTTATGTCTGTTAAAACAAAAGCACATTGATGCATGAAGACAATTTATTAATTAATTTATCAAATAACCATTTATTTAATAAGCTTTTATATAAATTAACAGTCATTTTTCAACCTTTAATCACAATCATCTAAAGTTCTACCCTTGCAATTCTAGCCATTGTAATTTTTTTTTTACAAAAATTATACAATAATAACCAATTTTTTTTTAAATAAATCTTTTATATAATTGCAGCGTCGCTAAACCACATCTCTTAAAACCTAGTTTTCAATTCTCATGCATTTTAGATATGTTTTATTCTATAGCTGTGATAGCATGCTGTGTTGTATGATTATAGAGTGGTTTTTAACGTTTGATATGTGAGGAATTGATACCTTAGTTCATCATTCACTCTATTTTTATGCAATTTTTGTGTATCCTATGCTTCACGGGTTGTTAGTGTTATTGTTGAGATTTTAGGTCCAAAGACGACCAATTGAAGCCTATGGATGATGAACCAAGGTTAGAAGCAAGAAGATGATGGATAGAAGCCAAGGAAAATGAGCCAAGTCAAGAAGAAAGATAGATGTGCAGTGGAGAGGCCTCTCCATGGAGTGGCGCGGCCTCTCCCTAGGAGCGGCCTCTCCAGGTCAGTGGAGAGCCTCTCCACCCCGCTGCTGTAGCTACTGCCTTCCTTGGCAGTTTCAAGAAATTTTGTGAGGAGAGGCCTCTCCAACATAGGTCGCGGCCTCTCCAATTGGAGCGGCCTCTCCACCTATTTGGAGAGGCCTCTCACCTCGTCACTGAACTTCCTGCCTCACTTGGCAGATTTGAAAGAAGAGATGAGGAGAAGCCTCTCCAACATAGGGGATCGGCCTCTCCACAATCTTAGAGTAATTAGATTTTTATACTATTTTTTTTTCCTTTCACCAAGTCATCACCATAAGTTACAATCTCCTACCGTTTTTACAAATAAAATAATAAAAAAAAAAACATTCGCACATACATGACGAAAAGTCAACCAAGTATATTAGTCCTTACCAAAAATCAATTAATATTAGGTGGAGTACCATAATGTTAGCCAAATTTCCCTTTTATTTACACAACTATCCTCAGCTCTTCACATCGAGAAATTTAAGATCAGTGAGGATGGCTTACAAAGTCGATTGAGTGTCTGTTAACTAGTTTGTTATTTCCAACGTACAAGTATTCTTCACTTTGTTTTAATTTAAAGAATAGATTTTTGGAGAATGGTTACAATTATTTCATGTAGGGGATATTTAATTAATCTCATTATTTAAGATGAAAATTCACTTTTTTTTTCTTATATTTGTGGAAGACATGAAATCCCAGAATTTTGGGTGTAAGTATGTCCTACAAATTGTATGTATTGCTGGATTTTGTAGTTTAGTCATGCATACCTTCAAAATTAATATCCAAGCGTAAGAAGAATGAATGTGATTCTTTCATATATTTATGGTAGATTTTTATATTAGTTGTGATTGGACAATAGTAAATGTGACCATGCATCATGCATGCATTACGTACAAAGATATGATAGAGCCAACGTTAGTTGCTTTGATGTTTCAGTTTAAAATGAGATTTTCATGAGAATCGAAAATAACTCCACCATTGAAAAAGAAAGGTTTGTTGAATAATAAATGTTTACTAGTATAATTAAAAAAAAAGTTTTATCTCCATTCTTTTTTGTATGTTCCTAATTTACGGGGAACTATAATTAACAATTTTGTGTATGATGATAAGGTTATTTATGAGTTTAAGTTTTTTTTTTTTTGGAAAGAATATTTATGAGTTTAATTAGTTCTATGGTGTATCAAGAATTCTGAAGTGTCAAATTGTAAGGAAAAAAAATGAAGATATATTACGGGGTAATTAAATATTTAATACTAGGTATATAAATTCACATTTTGGATTGCAACGAATAATTCAAATTAATACAATGGATTATAGATAAAGAAATGAAAAAAAAAAAAAAAAACAAAAAACAAAAAACAAAACAAAACAAATTGATAGCAATGAATATTTATCGATTTTTGTAAGAAATTGAAGGTTTAAATCCTGGCATCTTCTTGGATGGTCCTTCTAATACCATTCCCAAGATTAATTAGGGGAGCTGAGGATAGAGTAGGATATTAGGAAAGTGAGAATTTATTAACTTGGTTTAGCCAAGTTTGATAAGGGTAGTTGCCAATTAATTAGTGGAGCTCGTAATTAAGATACCCTTTAGATTTAGACCATCTAAAGGGTAATTTCTCCTTTAAGGGCTTGTTCTCGTACGTTTATTTTCAGTTCAGTTTAGTTCAGCTCCTAATTTTTTTCTCTTATAAAATATTCAATTCAGTTCAGTTCAGCTTAGTTCACTTCAGCTGAGTCCAGTCAATGAGAACAGGCCCTAAAGGCTATAATTAATCCCTTGCAAATAACTCCACATGGTATAAATGAACTAGATACGTTTTTTTTTTTCCTGATACGAAGGATCCTTAATATACCTCAAATCTCACAGTTATCTTGGTTTAGTATTTGCGATCAAATTTTTAGTAGTGAGGGGACAATTCCAATCTCCAAATACTGTATTAATTAGCTAGGAGGACCTATAAGACGAATTGCTCACCAACTACACCAAATAAGACTTGGTAAAATTAAGGAACTATACACTATATTTGGGGCAAATGTACTAGAACAATGATTAGTGTGGCAATTGTATTTACTCCCTCCATCCTTTTGTTTGCCCTGTTGTATTTCTTTGGGTTAAAACTTAAAAAATTTGATCACAAATCTTCACTAAACTTCCAAAAATACTATCAACTTTCTTCACCTCATCTGTGCCCCCACTCACTTTTTGTACATGTTTTGATTTTTATGCATTACATATTTACATAGACCCTCTCTTTAATTCCCGTGATATATTATAAACGAGAACTATATTTTGGGACACAAAGACTACATTTTCAAATTGTTTAATACCTTGCTAGGACTTATAGGATGATATTCTCAATGTCTTTAATATGTATGATTCCATGAAAGAACTATATTTTGGGACACAAAGACTACATTTTCAAATTGTTTAATACCTTGCTAGGACTTATAGGATGATATTCTCAATGTCTTTAATATGTATGATTCCATGAAAATAGGTATGATTGCAGGCTAGGAAAGCTATTAATTGATTGAAAGAAACTCTTAGTATTGTTTTAGGGAGCATCTATCATGTGGAATATTTATTGATTTAATTGAGGGAAAGGGATTGTTCTTTTGCATTGATTCGTATTAGTGGGGATACTTAATCTTAGATGTGTTTAGTTCTTGATTAATTCCGTATTTTTATAATTTATTGCTTACTAGTTAATAATTGTTTTAGTATCTCAACTTTGATTGGTTACTTGCTTAGTATATATTTGAGTCTGTTTAACTAGTTAGTCCTTAGTCTCCTGGGATTCGACCCCTAATTGCTCAACTACATAGCAGTGTTAGTTCGGTTAATTTTGTTAAAACGCGACACGCCTATCACGGTTTTGACTTTTGACCATACATTTTCAAATTGCTTCACTTATGTACAAGCTCTCAAGCCAAGTTAGCCATCCCATTTTGGTTGAGTGCTTATTTGGGCCCTAAACTATTTAAAGGTCACCAAAAAAACCCAAATGATATCTTATATTTGGGCCCCATATCGATGATATTTTCTACGGGCCTTTGTTCGTAATTAAACGAACAAGAATTATCAAGGTGGTTCATTTTTAATTTCATCCTAACTTTAGTGCATCCCTTAATACGGAGTATGCACTTGTGCTTAGTTGTGACTTGTGAAGTTGTGACTTGTGAGTTGTGTATACTTAGTTCCTTACTTATACTTTTAAGAACATATAAAACAGCTATTATTTTTTAAAAAATAAACTTTATCTTACAAAAATCTTATAAGGAATCAGATTAATCATATTAGCCTTTATAGTATATAATCATGAATTTATAGAAAATTACACATTAATGTAAAATTCAAACCAACGACAAAAAGTTTTTCTTTAATGGGTTAAAGTTACCATAAAATAGTTAAAGTTACTTTTAAACTGACTATCTTACAATATAATTAACGTACACCTGCCTTACCAAGACCTCTGTCTGTACCTCAACCGTCACGGTTTTTTTGGTCCGATATTTGCGGGTCACACACTTTGAGAATGAGGGGGATGTGTAAGAGATTCCCACCCTCAAAGTATCTCTGGAGGGATTGAACCCCTAACCTCAAGGTTGGAAGGTGACAATCCTTACCACTAGATCGACCAAGCTTAGTTTGGTTAGACTTTTTGCAATATGTACCAAGAGAATAAGGGCATGTTAACAGAACTGAACTGAGCTGAACTTATTGGAGTTGAGTTAAACTGAACTGAATTTATTGGAGCTGAACTGAATGTTTTATGAGAGAAGGAAATTAAGAACTCAATTGAACTTATTGGAGCTGAACTGAACTGAAAATAAGCTGAAGAGAATAGGTACAAAAGTTTGGTTATATTTTTAGCAAATTATTTAACAAAGAACTAAATTCTAATTTGTAAAACCCAAATTTCTTGTTCAATCTACAAAATAACTAATGCACGAAACAATTATAAAATTATGTGATCAAATAGTTGACCATTAAACAAGTTATCATAGAGGATTATGAAAAGATTTTTATAACACTAGGAAAATAAATTGCAAAAATGCACAACTTTCTAACTTATCAAATTATTTTATAAGAAAAAAAATAATCAAATTAAAGTATTACTACTTATTCCATATTAGTAAATTCTAAAATAAATTACAATGTATAATATTTTTACAAAGAGTAATAATTTATGTCTGTTAAAACAAATGTACATTGATGCATGAAGACAATTTATTAATTAATTTATCAAATAATCATTTATTTAATAAGCTTTTATATAAATTAACAGTCATTTTTCAACATTTAATCACAACCATCTAAAGTTCTACCCTTGCAATTCTAGCCATTGTAATTTTTTTTTTTTTTTTTACAAAAATTATACAATAATAACCAATTTTTTTTTTTAATAAATCTTTTATATAATTGCAGCGTCGCTTAACCACATCTCTTAAAACCCAGTTTTTAAATCTCATACATCTTAGATATGTTTTATTCCATAGCTGCTGCCCATGTTAATGTGTGTAGCTATGTTCAGTTTCATCCATTTACGTTAAAATTGTTAACTTGCTATTATATAATATAATTGAAGTTCTAATGCTTAAAAGATTTGGACTATTCATTTCCTTATGTGGCATTCTATTTTCAATTCTAAAACAATAAAGATATAAACTCTTACGTGAAATAAATTTTATTAAAATTATATATACATGAACAAATTATGTAAAACTAAATAAATTTTAATATTAAGTAATTATTGTTAAATGCTATATTCAACAACTTTGACTTTACTTTATTAAATACAAGGTTTAACCCCGTGAAATATAGTGATATAAAACCCCGTGCAATGCAGTGATATTAAATAACCTTATCTGATTGACAACTCTACACCAATTTGATTCTGAAGTATTTTATTTCAATTGATTAGAAAAAATTATAAAAGAATGTGGTACGTTTTGAACTACTTCCTTCACTCCAAAAAAATTATAATAATTATGATATATAATTTAATTATTGTCTATGTAGCGCAATATTTAATGAAAAGTTAAAATGCCAAGTGCTGCTGTATGGTTTGGCTAAACTTATAATTTATTTTGTATCTATGAAATAATGGTTTTTTCATCGGAAATAAAACTCTAAACCAAAAATTTTATCCTATAAATCTATCCAAATTTTATTGAAAATGAAATTCTAAACTTATATTTTTATTCTACAAAATTAATCCATATTTTTATTCTAATAAAAAATACAAATTTTTTATTTATAAAAAATGTATCCAAATAAATCTTATGTGTCATACAAATATTTAAATACTAGATAAGTGCCTGTGCGATGTACGGAAATAATAATCTTTTTTCCCATTATTAATTTGTGATGTAATATAAAAATGAGTCAATTTTTGTGGTATAAACAAATGCAATGTAATATTAGAAAGTTAAAATAATAGGCAAAAAATATTAAAACTACAATTGAGAAAAAAATTATTATTGATTAGATATTTTGACTTTTTTTTTTTAAAATAGTATAAATTATATTACATTAGTGATACATGTAATTCTCAATATAATTATAGATGACATATGATTATTTATTAATTAATTTAGTTCAAAAAAAAAAATTATACAATGTACTTAAAAAAAATAAGCTAAGTAGAATAATTTTTTTAAAAAAAATTATTACTTAAACCTGACATCATATATTGTATTGGCGATTTTTTTTTTATGATAGTTTGACACATGTCAAAAATAATTGAGATATACATGCCCCGATTTAGTAATAGTTAATAGTTTTTTGAAGGAAAAAAAAATTAAAAGTTGGTAAAATTATTTATAGTAATATTAAACAGAAAACTAACTCAATTATTATTGTTTCATACGATTTAAAATCACCTCCATGAATAGATTTTATTTTTCTTCCCATTGAACCCACTATTGTATAACTATATATATAATGGTAATTTAAATGTTAGTATTGTATATTTGGCTCTGTTATTTTATACTCTTGATCTATGTTTCTGCCTTCTAAACAATAGCTTATTTTCCCTTAATTAAAAGGTCTCAAAATCTTGTGTAACTATGTCTTAATTAAATAAATTATGAAATAAAAAGGAATACAATTATTATAAAGATAATATATAAGATTAGGAATAATGTTATTATATGTGTACTATACTAATATTCCAAAAATAAAAAAATAAAGGAAGGGAGAATTTTGGAGGGAAAATACAACCCAGGAAGTGACACTTGTCATTCCTGGTGTTTGTTTTAGTATTATGTTATTACAAATATTTAAATACTAGATTAGTGCTTGTGTGATGCATGAAAGTAATAATCTTTTTTCCCATTATTAATTTGTGATGTAATATAAAAATGAGTCAAGTCATGTGGAATAAACAAATGCAATGTAATATTAGAAAGTTAAAATAATAGGCAAAAAATATTAAAACTACAATTGAGAAAAAAATTATTATTGCTTAGATATTTTGACTTTTTTTAAAAAAATAGTATAAATTATGTTACATTAGTGATGCATGTAATTCTCAATATAATTATAGATGACATATGACTTTTTATTAATTAATTTAGTTCAAAAAAAAAAATTATACAATGTACTTCAAAAAAATAAGCTAAGTAGAATTTTTTTTTTTAAAAAAATTTATTACTTAAACCTGACATCATATATTGTATTGGCGATTTTTTTTTATGATAGTTTGACATATGTCAAAAATAATTGAGATAAACATGCCCCGTTTTAGTAATAGTTATTAGATTTTTTGAAGGAAAAAAAAAGTTAAAAGTTGATAAAATTATCTATAGAAATATTAAACAGAAAACTAACTTTATTATTGTTTCATACGATTTAAAATCACCTCCATGAATAGATTTTTTTTTTCTTCCCATCGAACCCCACTATTATACAACTATATATATAATGGTTATTTAAATGTTGATATTGTAATTTTGGCTCTGTTATTTTAAAGTCTTCACCATGTTTCTGCCTTCTAAACAATAGCTTCCATGTTTCTGCCTTATAAACAACAACTTATTTTCCCTTAATTAAAAGGTCTCAAAATCTTGTGTAACTATTTTTATAAGTAAATAGAATATGAAATAAAAAGGAATACAATTATTATAAAGATAGTATATAAGATTAGGAATAATGTTATTATATATGTATTATACTAATATTCCAAAAATAAAAAATAAAAAAATTAGCTAAAAAGGGAGGGAGAATTTTGGAGGGAAAATACAACCCCAGGAAGTGACACGTGTCAATCCTGGTGTTTGTTTTAGTATTATGTTATTGATTGATTGTCTACGTGCTGGACACTTGGCGAAATGTTAGACAACCAAGTGTCACTTTCTCGTGACCTGACTAAAAGTTTAGCTTTATATATTAGTTATATGATATAATTATGAGACTCAAAATATTACGGAGTAGAATACTTAAGAGAAATTAACTTTAAAGGAGAAAATAAGGCAAGAAAATGGGATACCTTGAAGAATATAAGGTGAGAAAATTAAGATGAATAGTGTAATTAATATTATCACTGAGCTAGTATAAGTTTAAATTAGTTCAACTTTATTCAATCAAGTTCAAGATTCATTCATCCAAAAGAACAAGACTTAATTGTCCCTTTTTTTTTTTTTTTTTTTTTTGACAATAGCAAAGGAACAAGAATAAACTATAATAGGTTAGAAAGAGTTATCTATGAACGTACACCTTTGGAACGAGGCCCCCACTTCCCTTAACTCTTTTAGCATCCAATTAATCGAAAATTCCTTACCACGGTTATCCTGTAAGTTGTTCAAAAGGGAAATAAAGTCTGATAACAGAAGGGTTCCATGTCTTCTATTAGCCCGAGCCCACTTCATTGCTCCAAGGCAAGCCCACGTCTCGCATTGGATAACTGAAGCTGCTGCTCCGTGTTTTCCCCCTTCGTTCAATACATAGCCCTGGGGATTGGTCTTCACAGCCCAACCAATACTTGCTCGCAATGACATTTTATCCCAAGACCTGTCACCTTCCATAATGAAATCATGAAACCTAGTCTTATCCTTACCTAGATACACATGATTAAAACCCGTAGAAATGATAGGGTTATCCGAACTAGTCGCCTCCAAGTCACCTCCAAGTCAGTCATTTGACTTGACTGCTGGTTAAAAATCTCATGGTCTTGCATTGTTTGATTTATAAACTCCCTTACCAAGCTTGTCGTTCCCCTAGCTCCTTTAAAGCATCTCTCATTTCTACCTTTCCATAAACCCCATAAAGTAGCAATAAACAAAGCACATCGGTTACTATGCGTACCATCCTCGCTATAAAACAGCAGGATGTAGTGCTAGATCCATCTTCTCAAAGAATTGAACCCAGTCATGACAAATAGTCAGGGAGCCATCCTCCCAAACCTCTTTTTCCAGAGTACATAAACAAAAGAGATGTTGACTATCCTCCTCCTCCACCCTACAGTGATCACAAGTTACCTCAACATCTATCCCTCTTCTAGCCAAATTACCTTTGACTGCACCTCAACATCTATCCCTCTTCTAGCCAAATTACCTTTGACTGCAATACCATCATGAAAGAGCCGCCACAGAAAAAGCTTCCATTTTTGCTGGGATATCCATTCTCCAAATCAGCTTTACAAATTCCTGATCCCTAGCCAAGAAAATCGCTCTTTCTAAACCTAAATCCTTAGACATATAGTAGTACCCGGTTTTAATAGTGTACCTCCCCGAAGGATGGTATTTAATTTGCAGTATAGGAAATCGTCCTCCATAGAATGCGAAAGTTCCATTGCCAAGATTAACTTTGCACTATTACAATCGAAACACTCCCTGATCTTCCTTGCATTCCAATTCCTAGTATCCCTGTCAAAAAAATCACTCACCTTCCAATCCAAGGCTGCCCTCAAAGTGTAGCCTGAATTAACTAAGGGAATTTCCCCTTTCACCCAAGGCATGCTGATTGCCTTAATGTTATTACCATTACCTACCTTCCAAGTAAAACCATCCTTGAAGACTTGAGTGACTTTTTGAACACTGGACCTTCCCATTGAAGGATTCCCTTTCCATTCCTAATATAGAGACTGGCCTGGTGATACTGCATATACCACACGGTTGGAAACCCTTGTAAACTCTCAAGAGTAAAAGTTGAGAATGCAGGTGCACCCTAGTTGCTTGCTTGAAGAGGAGGGGCATCGTTAAAATTTGAGGTACCTCTAATTCCCAACCCTCCTATACTTGGGGCTGTCAAAAACTGACACGACACGAACCTGACACGAAATAAGTGGGTTTGGGTCAAGAATTCTCAACCCGTTTACATAATTGGGTCGACACGAACATGACACAAAAGTAAATGGGTTAGGTTTGGGTTGAAATTTTCAACCCGAAACCGACACGCATAACACGATTACATAAATGGGTTGAACGACAACCTGTCAACCCGAACCTGACACGCTTAATCTATTAATTAAGTAGTAAAAATAACTGAATTTTTCTATTCAAAACTTGTAATTTTGTAAATTACCTTGACAACATTTATACATTTTGGAAATTTTTTGCCGGTTGATTTGGCGAAAAAAATTATAATTTTCATATTTTGTAAATTAAATCTAATTTGGCGGTTAATTTGAAACAATTCTTATGTATGGTTGTATAGTTAAAACTACTAACTTTAAACCCTTGTGGTATCTATTGTTAAAATTACTAACTTAAAATTGTTGCAATATCTTTAATGAACTAATGATGTCTTTTTTTTTTTTTTTTTGAATTGAATATTAATTAGTTTATTACTTACTAAGTGGGTAAAAGGTTACATGGGTAACCCGTTTAATAAGCGGGTTAGGTTTGGGTCAAGGGTTTTCAACCCGTTTAATAAACGGGTTAGGTTTGGGCCAAGGGTATTTCAACCCATTTAATTATATCGACACGAACACGAACCCGACACGACAGGACCCGTTTGACAGCCCTACCTATACTCTTAGGAAGTTGAGTTACACTTCTCTTCACCTAAGACCTAATTGTCCTAATGAATGGGTTTGATATAAAACCTAAGAAGTACATATGATAGTAAATTAGATGTGACTATTTAAATTAATTCTAGTTTCAGTGGTTTGTAGGAAATCATTTGTCTTTTCCCATGAGGTGATCTTTATTCAATTACTCACATAAGAACATAATCAATCATTGTGCTAAAAAAACCCCAAGTATAATTAAATTAAGCATCAAAACAATCCAATCAAATTTAACTTATATATACCTCGACAGTACAAAATACGTAAACAACAAGAAGATTATAACCTAATACAAAATACGTATTAAAAAAATTAGGGGATGTTGTAACGATATCAATATAAATGTTTGCATATCTTAACTAGCTATTGTCTAGTGATTGTCATCATCGTGTGCCAAACATTTTATACATATATAATTGGAAAAATTGTCATGATTAATCCTAACTTTGCCTCATCCGCCAATATTAATCCCAACTTTGGATTATTTTTTATTAATATGAACTTTATACCCTGTTCACCAATAACACTCCCAAGTGACTGGTGACCTGTTGAGTATGTGATTTTTTTTTTCTGTTAAGTTTTATAAACACATGTCATCATATGATTGGCCAAAAAAATAAAAATAATAAAATATATAAAAAAACCAAAAAACTCGAAACCACCTTCACCTCCACCGCACTGCCACCTCCCTAAACCCTAACCCTAACCCCGCCGCTTCTCCTTCTTCCTCCCCCATTGTCGCCTCCCCTTCTTCCTCCCCCACCATGGCTGACCCTTCTTCCTCCCTTACTCCGTAACTTCGTCATCCCTTACATCACCTCTAGCCGCAACATTACAACAACCCAACTAATTCTCCCTCTTAGCGCATCAACAACAACAAATCGCAACCACACTACTTCAGCTCGCAACAACCATTCACCGCCCAACTTTAATTCACTCCCACCGATTCTCCATGGAGCACAACAACAAATGCAGCAATTCATCACCCGTAATCGATAATTCAGCCACCAACAATTACAATTTCGACCATGATCACATTTGTTAGAGGGGAGGGAGAGAGATTATGGTGCTTCTTATTGTTGCTGTTGTTATCGGAACTTTTAGATGGATTACGGGAAGTGTTAAAGGGAAAAGAAGGGTGGTCGGGACAACGACGACTCTGGGGGAAGGGATGAGGGTTTGGGTGGCGGCCGGCGCTCGGAGGGAAGGGGGCTGGGTGGTTGTGAGTGGCAGGGAACTGGCTGTTGGTGGATGCCTTGGTGGTTTTGATTTTTTATTATTATTATTATTTTAATTGTTTTAACTATTTTTTTTATATATTTAAGCCAATCATACGCCGACACGTGTATTGTAACTAGTAAGTTAGGTTGGATTACCGGTTGGAAGTGTTATTTGCGGACGGGGTATAAAGTTCGGATTAATAAAAAAATAATCCAAAGTTGGGATTATATTGACGGATAAGGCAAGTTGGGTTTAATCATGATAATTTTTCCTATATAATTTTATCTTTATGCAAAAAATCAAGAAAATAAAAATTCTCGAGTTTATTTGTAAGTTTAACATCTCATAAAAGGATTAAGGTTGTCGTCTCAGCTACAAATATCCAAACATCCATATTGATTGTGAATGATTTTAAAACCTAATTTAAACATATATACATGACAACATGAAACAAAGATTAATCAACCAATAAGGAAATTTTATCTTTTACCACCTCAAAAAACACAAAAATTGCTTTTAACCACCTTCCAAAAAAAAAGTTTTACTTTACCACCTCATAAAAAATATAAAGATAGTTTTAACTCCACTTAACGGTTTTCATCCAAAAATTCCGTTAAGTGTGGCCCACAGTAACACGTGTCAGCATTTTATTTGTTAAAAAAAGAAAAATAAAAAAAAAACAAAACAAAAAAACCTAAAACTACCCCAGCCACCACCACAACGCCACCCCCGCCGCCTTCCCCCAACTCACCACAGGCCTCCTCGAAACCACCACCCACGTCGTACCACCAGCCCCAACCCACCTGATCCTCCCCCTCCCTTTCCCGCAACCGTGTCGCCCCCAAAAACCACCAAACCCAAAACCCTCGTCCCCTATAAACGGCCACGAATCCGGCCTTAAAAGGCCGAAATCGGCCGGTTAAGGCCACTAAGCCCCAAAACCGGCCGATTTTGGCCATTTGTGGCCAGATTCGTGGCCGTTTTGGGGAACGAGGGTTTTGGGTTTCGTAGTTTTCAGGGGCGACAGGGTTGCGCGAAAGGGAGGGGGAGGGTTCAGGTAGGTTGGGGCTGGTGGTGCGACGCCGATGGTGGATTCGGGGAGGGCAGTGTTGAGTTGGGGAGAGGGCGCGCTATGGTGGTTCCTTTTTTTTTTTAATTTTTTTGGCCAATAATAACACGACACATGGCTTTATGGGCCCACTTAACGGATTCCTAAACGGAATTAGTTAAGTGGTGGTAATACCAAATTTTTGAAAATTTATCTGGTGTTAAAATCTATTTTTTTTTTGGGAGGTGGTAAAAGCAACATTTTCGTGCAGCTGCTGCACAACTCTCCTCCTTTTTCTTTCTCTCTCCTTCTTCCCTTCCCTTCTCTTTCTCTCTCCTATGCTCCTCCATTTTTGAGATCAAAATTAAAATCAAAACTAGAAATTCACATCAATTATATTGCATAAAACAACCATAAATTAATCAAAATTGATGATTTGTTCCGTTTGAAAGCGAAGGAGGATAATATTTCTGGTTTGCGATTCGCCAATTTGCGTTTGAAATTTGTTGAACTGCGATTTCCGGGTGGTTGGCAGAATTTGTGCGATTTGCGGGTGGTTGGCTGCGGAGGTGTGACTTTGGCGTGGTTTGAGTTTGGAGGTGGTGGCTGCGCGGATGGCCGTGGCTGTGGTAGGAAGAAGAGAGAGTGTGGTGGGCCGTCGGGGTTACGGCAGGAAGGAGAGAGAGTGGTTGGTTATGGTGGTGGTGGGCGGGGGCTGCAGTAGGAAGGAGAATAGTGGTGTCATGGTGGTTGTGTTGGTGGTGATAGGATTAGAAGAGAGAGAAACAAATCTTGGGTTCTTGAGTCTTGGTTGATATGGTGAATTTCTAACGGGATGAGAAAGAAAAAGAAAAAGAGTGGGAAAGAGGAGAAAGAATAAAAAAAAATTGTACTTGTATATATTTTGTACATCAACTAATACAAGCAATATATCAGCCAATTGATACTTCATATAAGTCAACATTAAAGACATTTATAAATACGTATCAGCCTACAAAAAGGAATATATAAGCCAACAAAAGATGCATATAAGCCAACAAGAGTAATATATCAGCCAACAAATGCTATTTATCGGCCAACAGAAAGTACATATTAGCCAACAAATGAAGCATATCAGCCAACACATGGAGCGTATCAACAAAGAAAAGCAACAGGTAAGTAAGCCAACAAATATACATATCAGCCAACAAAATAAAAAATATAAGCCGACAAGTAAAATATACATATAAGCCAACAAAATAAATATATTAGCCAACTAAAGAAATATATAAGCCAAATGATGTCTGATATCAACAAAAAAAAAAGGACTTATCAAATTTTTAAAAAAAAAATATATCAGCCAACAAAAAGAATATATTGGCCAACACAAAAATCATATCAGCCAACAAATAATAAAACACATCAGCTAAAACATGAAACATATAAGTCAATAAGTAGAATATATCAGCCATCCAAATCAGACGTACGAAAATTTGCTTCTCATCAATATAAATAATACTATATTATAACGAGTTTCATTAGTATTAATTAATCTTATTATCTTCCATAACATTCTTATACTTCTAAATACTAATTAATAAATCAACAAACTTTTATCTCTATTCTCTCACAATTAAGCTAGCTAGCAAGTACAAAACCCATGCTGGCCTGGCTACATATTGCCCTATTCCTAAAGTACGTAGTTTAGGTAGTTGTCTACCTTCACTCTTTAATCTCTTCTTCTCTCAAACAAATTGAACCAAAAACAATGAAAATAAAAATAAATAAACACCACTCAAAATTTCTTAGGAAAATGCACTACTTAATAATCCTTAGAACTTAATAATCTCTATAAAGAGCAAGCTAATCCACAAGAAAGTGCCATTAAGAGTATGGCTCCTTCTTCTTCGTCGCGAGGAAAGGATCTTTTAGAATTAGCCTTGAGATAATCCTTGTTTGAGCTCAATGCAATATCTTCAAAACAAATCTTCTTTGCATTATTAGAGGTGTTATTATGAGTATAATTATTGTTATTTCTTGCAGCTTCAATAACTTTACTTCTTTTCTTGAGAGGTAATGTATGACTTTTATCAAGATGATTATTATCATCTAAGCCTTTTTCTGTTTTTATCACTTGCACCTTTGGCTTGGGAGCTTCGACAGGCGGTGGCGAAATCGATGGTACAACTGCATTATCATTGCCAAATCCTGCTGCTGCTGCAGCTGCCATAGCTGCCCTTCTAGCTTTCCTTTGTCTTATTCCACATGCATTGCAAAGAGACTGTAACAAAAACATTCGACATGTATTTTTGTCATTAAATCATAGTCATAGACGGATCTAATACGAGATTAATTATAACAAAAACATTCGACAAGTATTTAGTATGTCATTAAATCAATAATCATAGACAGATCCAATAAGGGGCTTAGGTGACACGTGTCCCACCACTTAGAAAAAAAAAAATTGACACAACAAAAATTAGGATAAAAATGCAGGAGAAATGCATTAAGTTAACAATTACTTAGGGCTTGTTCTCATTGACTGAACTCAACTGAACTGAACTGAACTGAAATGAATATTTTAAAAGAGAAGGAAATTAGGAGCTGAACTGAACTGAACTGAGCTGAACTGAACTGAATTTCAATGTAACAGAACAGGCCCTTATTACCCCTCTAGTTCAATAATCCCATTAATTTTTAAAAAATGTTAATAGATCTCATTGAAAGGAACACATGATCTAAGGAAAGTTTCGCGGCAAAAACCTCTTTTTCAAGGGAAAAACCCTACTCATGGATGGGTGATTGGGTGGTCCTTGAGAATTTTCAATTGAAATTTGTTTGTTGTTTTTTTTTAGAAAATATATACTTGTTCCGTTTTTTTTTTCTTGATAAATTTAACTTTGATGGTCCTTATGATCCAACCCAATTAAGCTAATTGAACTAATTAGTGATCACAAATTTTGAACCTTAAACTAATGCTAAAGTCTAACTTGTTGTTGTCTTGACAACTACCTTCTTATCCAAAATTTAGATTATCCCCTCCTCATCAATTTGATCCAAAACTAGCATTAGCATACATACATACAAAAAAAAACCCTAATTCAATCACTCAAGAGAAACCATATAAACCATTACTTTTCATTAATTAAGTACCGGGATCAAAGTTTAAAAATGTACACTCTGCTTGTTAGAAACTTTGATCCCGATACTTAATGAATAATTGAATCTCATAATATCTGATTTTAATCATATAATACATAAAAAATAACTAACTCAAACACAAGCAAATGGTTGGTTATAAGCACTTAAAACATATTTACCCCTAAGATTGTTTTGCTAATAGTATAATTTGAACTATTAATACAACAATTGAATCTCAGCAAAGCTAGTAGCAAAGCAATAGGTGTAATTTGAATTACTAGTATGACAATTAAATCTCGCCATAGCTAGTAGTAAAGCAATAAATGTAATTTGAACCAGTAATATGACAACTAAATCTGATAAGTAGAGCTAGCAACAAAACGATTTAGTGTATGAACATCAGATCACATGATCTTAACATATAGTGTTGTCAAATTCGAGGCGAAAATTGAAAGTACCTTAGGGCCTTGAGGTCCACTTCTCCAAAGTGGGGTTGTAGTAGTATGACAATCTGAGCACACTCTTATCCCATCATTGTTTTGGCGTTTGGCAAGATCATGATCAAGCTGCTTCTTGCTATCTCTTGAGTCTTTAGAGGTTGCTATTTTTTGCATTATTCTCACCTTTGAGGGCTTCCATTTTGATCTAGAGTACTTATTTTGATCATCATTACCATAGTTCACCGGAGTTTCAATTTTCGCCTCCTCTCGAAGCTTGAATGAATAGCCATAACTACATCCACTATCATCTCCAATGGTGTTTTGAAGCCATGGTGAGCATGGTTGTCCAAGATCATTTGCTTTATTTTCATGGGACAAAACTAGCTTTCCAACCTGAGATCATATGATCATAGCATAAAATTAGTATCAAAGTACGACATATTACAAAACTATACCGATGATCATTATGTTACAAGATCTTTACTAGGAAAAAAATTGCTTAACATAATTTTCACACTATGAAGTATATAATGCTCCAATTTCCCCGGTTTCTATATTTTTCTTTAACAAAATCACAAAAGTTAGGTTGAATCATAAATAAATAAATATATAAATTAAAAACTATGCCGAGAGGATCACAAAAGCTAATATAATAAAAATTAAAATAAAAAAAAACCTTGCATAACAAGATAGTTTTATGTAGGATTTGTGCTAAAAAAATTTTGCATAAGTTTTTTTTTAATATAATTATATTACGATCATGTTACAAACTTTGAAGTTGATCTGAACTAGTCACTTATATATTTAGAGACAAAGGGAGCATACGCGGCCAAAAGAAATATATTATAGACAATTCTGACTCGCCTTCTTTTGTTCATGCCTTGAATAATCAAGAGATAAGATTTCATCGCGGTTGTGGGATTCATCATGATGTAAATTACCAAAGACTTGGAAACTATGTTGTGTATGATCTCCTTTTAACTCAAAGAAAGGTATAGGAGATGAAGTTTGAGGGTGATTCAAGTAAACAGGACTCATATTTTAGAGAGAGAAAGATCAAACCTAGAGAAAGAAGAGAGATCAAGGGTTGGAAAAAAAATGAGAAAGGCGGCATATGCTAAGGTTTGATGATATTAATGTTGTTATATATATATACTCATCAAAATGATCAAATGAAATAATTATATTGGTAAATTTGGTAAAGTTTATATTATAAGGGTAATAAAGGTAAGTGATCATATATGAAAATACTTTGATCAAGGGTAATATATATTAGCCATTCACGTGACTTCATGTCATCCAAGAGACACAAAAAGCTAAAAGAAGACAAAACCTAAAGAAGGTGTTGAGTGCTACAACTCGATCCTATAATGACAAAATTTCTCAGTCCATATCTTTCTATTAACCTCTAACATCAACTCTACAATAAGGCTCAAACCATGTTATTATTTTATAATATGTTTTATGTAGGTCAAGTTGAAGTGATTATAGATTTTAGGTGTTTGGAATGGAGGAGAGATGACGAGGAGGGAAAGCGCTACTAGTTAAGTTCAAACGAGGTTCCATTTTATAATTGATTCGATGACTTGCTTAGGTCATGAACTAATTTGAGGCTATTGACCGCTTTTTTACTATATATGGAACTACATATTCATACTAGTACCTTACGCATTGCCAATTAATGTGAGTTTGTTTAATGAAAGCACCTAAATCATGTCGAGCATTATTGCCATTCTGAAAGTTAGAATGGTGATTGTATGAGCCAAGATGTTGAGGAGATCATCAATGATTGGTTGGGGTCTAAGGACATAAAGTCTAAGATGAATGGCGATTATAAAATGGTATGGAGAGCCTAAATGAATCATTATCTTATACTGGTTGTTAGGTTTGGAGAAAGACAATGAATGAAAGCACATAACCAAATTCACGTGAAGTTTCATCTTAAAATCAATTTGCAATTAGAGAGCTAAAATATTATTGGCTATTGATGACTAACAATCACGTAGGTAAGGTAGGATTTAGGTCAAATTATCACAATCTTAATGATTGTGAAAAATCGAGTTTTCAAACCTATTTTATGCTCCGTTTTTTTTTCTAGTTTCGAATGAAAAAAAAAAGTGTGTCTCAAATGCGACAAATTGAGCTGCTTTAAGCATTAACCTAAGCTACAGTAAGTGACGGTATTAAGTTAAGGCCCAAATTAAGTCAGACCTAAATCTAAACGAGTCAGTCACAAAAAACCCTAATTAAACCTTTTTTTTTGGTGTTTAGAGAGCCACAAGGGCGGATGATGAGAATCGATCCCAAGATCTCTTGGAACCGGGAGGGGAGCTCTAACCATTTGAGCTATCCCTCACTCAATGACTCAATTAAACCTTTAAATGTACTCAACAAGTAGTGAAATTAAACAAGCCACTTGATTGACAAAGGGGTTGAATTTCTAAGATAAACATAGAGTTTTAATATGTTTTTTTTTTTTCAATATTTCCTTTTCTTTTGTATAAATCATCTGCTATCTACTTTTAATATTTATATAAGTCATTTGTAAGACTAATTATAAGAGTGGATCAACCAACGAACAACCTATTTAAACATGCAATTAGCTTGACAAAATTTCCAAGCTAGTGTTAAAATCATATTTAATTTCATGTGTTGTTTTTTTCTAAACACAATCATATATTCATATCTCATGTTGAATAATCTAATTCAAAACTCAAAAAATACTAGGTCAAATTCAAAATGAGATCAGAGGTATAGTACGAACTCACGCACACTTGTACTACTATATGTACCTATTTAAGCACCTAACATGCTAAAGGTACTCAAAGAAGAAATTCCCAAAATTTCTCCTGCTATATTAATTCAAATTCTAGTACTTGAAAAATCAAAGGTGAAGAAGCTCCAAACATCCAAGCAATTGTAGCTAAATGATCACATATTCTGCTATTGACTTGCATGTTCACTCCGACAACCACAGAAAATAAAGAGTACAACTAGATTATTATTTAGCTTTACACACTACTGTCTAACATTCCTTTGTCCTTCTTCTCACGGGAGTTTTTTTTGGTTCCTCAATTAGTAGGATATAGATGATGTACATACTATACGAACCCGAACGACTTTTTGCATCACACACACTTAACTTTAGTCTTGTTTCCTTAGAATTTCTAAACTTGTGTTAAAACAGAATCTGTTTAAACCATGGTCTTTGTGACTCCTTATAAGGCCCTGTTTGATTCACCTTAATTTTGCTGAACTGAAATTATTTTTACTGAACTGAACTTATTTTTACTGAACTGAACTTAATTTTACTGAACTAAAATTATTTTTACTGAAATTAAATTATTTTTACTGAACTGAAATTATTTTTACTGATTTTTCTATTATAATTCTTCTTTAAGAAAACTGAATTTTACTGAACTGAACTTATTTTTACTGAACTGAAATTATTTTTACTGAACTGAAATTAATTTTACTGAATTGAACTTATTTTCACTGAACTGAAATTATTTTTACTTAATATTATTTTTTTAAGGTGAAAAGAACAGGACCTAAATATAGAACGAAAATTTTGAACAAGATGCTTTATTTTGCTATTTCACACTATAAAACCTACAAATATGTTTGCCTTTTATCTTATGAAAAGTATAATAATGTCACCAAGTAGTTTAAAACGGCCAAATATTCATGAACTATACTTTGCTCATTCTTAGATCTTACCCTAGGACATAAAAGAGATGGAAGATTTGATATAAGATCTTCATCATCTTGATCAGTTTGTTATATATACATTAATTAATTAAACTATATAAATACGAGTGCACTCTCTTCGCCATAAAAAGATAAGTTTTAAGGTTAATTCGGCATAATTAGATGTAATCATAAGGTGAAATCAGAGTTATTTAGACTTAGTTTAAAAAACTTAATTTATATTTATTCAAATAAAGAGGACGTACATATGAAAGTTTAATCGACTGATAAGCACGTTAAAGATAAACAATAAGATGATATGTACTCGTACAAGTACATGTAAATCAAATTTGGTCCTCACGCCTTGTATTTAGAAGTTCGATCGTACCAACTGAATCAAGTCTGGCTTCCAAGTTCCAACTTAAGAAGTACAAGTAGTATCTACAATATGAATCACCAAACTTAATCCTAATCAACATACGTTACGTGTGCATGATCATATACAAACAGCAGCAAAAGTTTAATATTATAATAATGTCACCATCCAAGATATATTATAACGGACCCCAATAAAAATATGATCACCAAACTTAATGACAAAGTATATATGAAAATTAGAGAGGGCAGTCACACTCTTTCTGAGCTTGCCAAATCTTTTGTTCCAATAATTCAACGTTACCACAATCCTCAAGAAATCGAAAGGCCATTTTATGGTTTTCTTTGCTGTATTTTGGGCTGTTTTTTTTACCCCATTTCCTTTAAATTGTTCACATGTCTTCCCACTTGTTTAATTTTTGCAGTGATAAAAAAAATTATACTATAGGGTATATATGTATACTTATAAAATACCATTAATGCACTGGGGCTTTTGGGGACCATAGATCATGGCATGAAAATTTAAAATTATGTCCTCATATTGTTTATATATGATCGTCCATGCTATAATTTATCAAAAATCTTATATACATGCATAATCTGATATATTGATACGCCTGCTGATTTTTTATTTTTTTTAGATTCAATAGTTGAGTTTTACGCTTTTAATATACACTTATACTAAAATTATCTTTAATTATCTATGGTCACAACACTGCAACACATGGTTTACGAACTTAGGTGCGCAATGAGTAATGTGCATTTGTTTTAAACAGACATTACAGTAACATAAAACATGTGATGCTCACGGGAGTCACAGCCTAGAAGGATATGAGAGTGAGGAATAGCTTAAGTGGTTAGAGAGTCTCTCCCGATTTCAGGAGATTTGGGATCGATTCCCATCACCCGCCATTGTGACTCTCTAAAAAAATAGCCTAGAAAAACATAAGGGCAAAATAAAGAACACATGTACAATTCAAACCTACCTATAAAACATAGTGTAAAAGAACATTATTCAAAGGAAAAATTGACATTTGTTGCCGGCGAAAGTACCTTGTGTTACATTTGCTACCCGTTTAATTTTTTATTTCGGTACCACCCAAATTAAATCTCTAAAATATGTATTTCACTACCAACTGACTTACACCGTTACTATTTCCGTTAGTTGGGTTTAGCCACCGTTTCAACCACCTTGCAGCCACTCCTCCACCTCACTGTCACCCCTCCCCTCAACTACCACCCCCTTCCCCACCCTCACTACCACCCCCTGCCGGCGCCGGCACGAACCCATTCCCCTACGTAGCCCCGACCCCCACCCCGAACCAAAACCACCCCCCTTTCCCCTTCCCCCACCGGAATCCGCCCCTCAGCCCCGTTCCCTCACCGAAATCGACCCCCTCCCCTTCCCTCCACCTTTTTCGGCCTTCCCTAACCCTAAACCACCACCCCTAAACCACCCAAAATGAATTTAGGGTTTCACTTATGGTGGTTTCGGGGTGGTGGTTTATTAGTGTTAGGGAAGGCCGAAAAGGGTAGGGGGAAGGGGAGGGGGGTCGATTACGGTGGGGGAACGGGGTTGGGGGGCGGATTCCGGTGGGGAGAAGGGGAAAGGGGGGTTGTTTTGGTTCGGGGTGGGGGTCGTAGCTGCGTAGGGATGGGGGAAAGGGAAAAGGGGGGCTGCGTAGGGTGGGGGAAAGGGAGGGGGTGGATACGCGCCCGGCCGGTCCCGGCAGGGGGTAGATGGCTGGGTTATTTTTTATTTTTTTTTTAAAATTTTTTTATTTTTTGATTTTTTTTTTGTGAATAAACTTAACAGAACCTTGATTCCGTTAAGTGATTGTGAAATTTTAATTATTTGATTCTAGGTGGTAGCAAATTAAAAAAAAAAAAATTAAACGAGTAGCAAATGTAACACAAGGTATTTTCGCCGGGAGTAAATGTTAATTATTTTTCCTTATTCAAACTCAAAGAAAATAAAAGTAATACTACCTCCGTCCCCTTTTGATAGTCCCTTATGGGCATTTTTCACGGGAATTAATAAACACAAAAATGAATAGTTAAAGTATATTGAAAAAGTAAATTAACATTGGGTATACAAAAAAGTAGAGAGAGAAAGTAATAAAAGTACATGGGAAAACAAAATTTACATGGGAAAGTTAAGTTTGCACATATATTGTTGCAAATTGGAGGAAATTTTGGTAAAAAAAATAATATTAATAGTTGTTGGAAAAAACAAATGAAGTGAACATTTTGGGACTAAAATTTGTCCATAGGGGATTATCAAAAGGGGACGGAGGGAGTAATAAAAGAACATATGGCTCAAATTCCAAAAACATACAGACTATAACCAAAGAATATTTTACTGGGTGCACCATAAGTGTTGTGCATCCGGTACACCATCTGATTTAAGCAACAAATTATTTCCTCCATTTGATTATAAAATTTCTAGTTAAAATCATGCAATTACTTATAATTTGAGGAAATCTTCTAACTAATTACTTTGAATACATAAGAATAAACATTATTTTCATGCAGGGAGCTTGTATTTTGATTCTTGTCTGAGTATTTAGAGGATCGGATTTGCATGTTATTTTGAAATATTGATGAGGAATTAGGGATTTGATTTGTGTGTTTTCGTTTATCAATTTAAGGTAAGTCCTTCAATTAAGGTGTTGAGTGGTTTTCATTGTAGGTTTTCAAGCCTTAATTCAGTAGGGTTTTTAATTTAATCTTTATCAATTTGGTACTCTGGTCCCCTACTTTCTCATTTCAAGGGTTAGTAAATAATGTAATAAAATTATGCTATATGGATTAGATCGAGATCAAGGTTATGTAAAAAGAGTTAAAATAAAGGGTGAGCCCCACAAACAGTACAATTAGACGAAAAACATTTATAAATAGTGTTTTTAAATATTCAAATTAAAGAGTCTGATCTGTCAAAAAAAAATCATCAATTAGTGTAAATAAATAAATAAAATGAAAGCGAAATTAGATCACTCTCGTTATTCATCAATTTTGTGTAAACTAATAAGTTATGGCAAGGGGAAAAAAAATGTTATTTTCAAGAGATCAAATCTGTCCAAAATTAGTTCAAATTGCAAAATATCCAATTCAAACGCCAACAATATAGTTTGTGTATAGACCAAATAAAAAAATGATTTTCAACTTGCAAATTGATCTACTTGGAAAAAAAAGCTTTCAGATTTTGGAGGTGAAATCAAAGTATCAAACCCTGTTCTCTTTAGCTTACTTTTTTTTTTTTTTTTTTTTGAGCAACTCTTTAGCTTACTTTTACTGAACTAAATGATTATCACTAAAAAATGAAATAAGTTATTTTTGCTTAACTAATTAACACATTGTTTAAATTAACACATTGTTTTAGGGCCTGTTCACATTTACTTAATTTCAGTTCAGTTCAGTTCAGTTCAGCTCCAATCAGTTCAGTTCAGTTCAGCTCCAATCAGTTCAGTTCAGTTCAGTTCCAATCAGTTCAATTCAGTTCAGTTCAGTTCAGCTCTTAATTTCCCTCTCACATAAAATATTCATTTCAGCTCAATTCAGTTTAGTTTAGTTCAGTTCAGTTCCAATCAGTTCAGTTCAGCTTCAATCAGTTCAGTTCAGTTCAGCTCAGTTCAGTAAATATGAACAGGCCCTTAGTAAGTGAAATTAAATTATTTTTACTGAATAAAGTTTATTTACTAATTCCTTTATTTCTTTAAAATTAATGATTTTTATTCTTCAAAAAAAAAAATACTGATTCTTATTGATTAAATTGAAATAAAATTAGTTTTTACTAAACTTAACTTAATTATAATTTCTTAAAATAAATATTATTACTAAACATTATTTGAATTAAGTATCACCGTCCTTATGAAGGATATCCATGGTACAATCGCATGAATTTGATACTTCTGAGAAGGAGATTACGTAGATGAAAAAAATAGTTGTGGAATGGAAGTAACTTAATTAATTTGTGTGTCGTTAACTCCTTGAAAAGAACTCATAGATTCCTCGACAAATTGCAATTTTTAGTCTTGATATATGAAGATCGATGATATTGACTTGTCCCATTTTAGTGATATGGATTTCATAGCTTCCTTTGATCATCATTATTGGGAGCATATGAGGCTATTGTCTATTTGGGCCAAGCATTCGCATCGTCGTCTCTCCCATCTTCAAAGTTCGACATTTTCCTATACCCTTCATTTCATATTAGTTTACATAATTATATTTAGTGTCATTTAATGTGTGTTTTTGAAATATCAGCCCTTTATAAAAAAACTTTGTATTAAAAGATATTAACGGTCCATCTTAACTTAGCGCGATTGTGAAAGCTAAGACAACAAAAATCGTGTGAACTAATAATGTGGGAAGTGGGATGGATCGGAAGAAGTCTCTAATTTTGTTTCTCTTCAAAGAACCTAATTAGGTTAATTGCTCTAGATTAAAAATTAAGATAAAAAAAATAAACATAATAACAAATATGATTTTTTTTTTCATATTTAATTTTTATTTCGATAGTCATAAATGACACTGATGTTATGATCAAGAATTCAATTCCCGATTTAGGATAAAACCTCTTAATAGTTTAAGCAACGGGATGGTACTTACTTTTATATAGGCTATGCCAGGTGCTATTTGACAATCGTTAGCTCGTGTTGTGAAATGTTTGGTAAATTAGTTAACCTCGACAAAGAATAATACTAGATAAGTACTAATAACTACTAAGCCTACTTAATGATGTCCAAATTCCAAAAGAAGGAAATTCTTATTTCATGCTATAAAATCACAATTTCATGAAATTTGCAGTAACGGTGCAAGATCAGAAAATCAGACTAACAGAAATCAGAAGTTAGAATGATAAAATGATCAGAAAAAATTAAGGAGATGAATATGGAATTAAGTGACACGAAGGGTATGTTGTAATTGGTCCATAGAATGGCGAAGAGCCATCTGGTACAGGCAGGAAAGACATTGACAACCCATTTTTTGGTCCCCTTTTACTCTCTTTTACCTATATCACTACCCTTCTCTTTCAATTCCACCTCACTTTTGGAAACAAACAAGTGCTTCATGACAAATATTGAGATCAATAATAGTAATAATAACACTAATGTTAACTATACATCATGTGATACTACATTATCATTATGTTAGTTAAATTTTGTATTTCAAAGATTACTTCATAATAAGTTATTTGTTGTACAATTTTTACTTTGTATTTTACTTGATATATAATGTTGGATATTTTGTGAAAAACTACCTTTTAAATTCCAGATTTTGTGAAAAACTACCCTAAAAACAAAATGTTGTAATTAACTACCTTATAAAGTATAAAATGTTGTAATTGACTACCTTCCACCAGAATGACACATCCGACCTTTATTTCCCGACGTTGACCATGTCACGTGAGGGTCACGTGACCCTTTAATGACTTAATTCCCCCTTTTCCCTCCAAAATTTTCCACTTTACACCAATTCAACCCTTATAATTTTCAAAGGGGTTGCAAATAAGTAGTATAAAATATGATTAATCGTATTGTTAAAGAAAATAGTTGGTGTAAAGTGGGAAAATATAGGGGAAAGGGGGAAATTAAGTCATTATAGGGTCACAAGACCTTCACGTGACATGGTCAATGGCGAAAAATAAAATTCAAATGTGTTATTCCGGTGGGAGGTAGTCAATTACAACATTTTATACTTTATAAGGTAGTTAATTACAACATATTGTTTTTAGGGTAGTTTTTCGCAAAATTTAAAGTTTAAAAGGTAGTTTTTCACTAAAAATCCTACCAATGAGGCCTGGTCTTAGGGTTTAAGACCAGGAGACTGTGTATAATAGGTTGTTGCATAATCAAAAGACCACCTTACCCCATTTGTAATTTGTACTATCCTTGTGGTTCATTTCGAAAGAAAAATAATTAATGTAATTATTTAATTGAGAAAAAGGAATAGATTAGATCTTAAATTAAATGAGATGTGTTTTTCAAATAGGGATGACACATTGACACTAGGTCGAGCCAGTATGAGATAAGACATAGCCTAGCACGAAGCATAGATCATGCATGCATGAAGCTAATTAATATGGCACACCTTGCTATTGTACTTGTTCCCTTGTTCGGTTGTGAGACCTTTTGAGTCATGCCAATTCAAGGCCGTTATTTTTGGATGGGCAAAGCATGAAGTTGACATGGCACGCTTTACCACTGATCTAACAACCTAACACGGCCTCGTCCATGGACCGTGCAATCGTGCATGGCGTGCAATGAGAGGATAGCAGTCTAGCAGAGAACCAATGCAACATGAAATTTGTTAGCCATGGGATCGGAGGAATTGGGTCTTTGAATCTGGTGAATGTAGTGGCATGCAACCCTAAAACCCTTGTTTGTTCAAACCATAGAAAAGGAGAATTGACCGGCATTTAATATTCAAAATGAAGAAAATTGACTGATAATAAAACAATTAAAATCTAATACTCGTAGTTCACTGGAAAATTTATATGCAGTACTTTAGTTATCCGTCTAATAAAATCTTACTCAAATAAATCTAATTCAAGTATGTACTATGTATTTCTTTCGTTTTTTTTTAGTTGTAGTATTCAACTTTTGCAATTTATAAACTGTAAATAGCTTATATTTAATAAAAAAAAAAATAAAAAAAATAAAAAAAAAGGAATCAACTTTTTTGCCATTATATTGTTTTTATATACTTGTACACCGTAATACTACGTATATAAAGAGCAACAGCAAGAATACAATTTATTTTGGATTCTAATCTATATCTATACTTAGTCTATACTTTATTAATATTTAAAAACATAAACCATCACCCTCATAATGCCACATGTAAATTATATTTTTCACCAATGTCACATGTCATCTCATTTAACCTTTCTCATTTTTTAAAAAAAATATACACTAGCTTTATTCAATACATGAATGAATGTTTAGTTCACTTTCCTCCAACTTAATATCTTCTACACATTCAATTTTCACCCTTTTTTTTCCTTTATAAACTATTCATTTTTCAATAAAAAAACATATTATAAAATTAAAAATTATATACTTATAAACAATCCGTGCATTGCACGAGCCAAAAGGCTAGTTTCTTTTAAACAAATATAGTATTCCATGTTCTTATAATTTTAAATAAAGATATTAAAAGGTACAGAGTAGCCAAGTAGATATGATCAAAATTTAAAATTGTATATTAACAAACATAAAAATAAAAAATGTTGTAACTGTAAAGAAATGGGGAAATATGTACAAAGCTATTCTAACAATGCGTCAACACAAACTTGATCACCTATTTGACTATTTCACAGTACAAGATATTACTCCTTAATTTATATCAACAAAATTATACTAAGATTATCCATGAAATAATTACATAGGTGACCAAACACCTCTTTAATTATGTACATTATGGATAACATTTTAATTCAGCTAGCACAACAGAAGCGTGTGTATGACATACTCCCTACCCACATTTTGAATCATCGTGGGGCATATATGCATAAATTATTAAATTATTGTGTATCGCTTATGTAAATAAAGGTACATCTTAGGGCTTGTTCACATTTACTATACTGAGCTGAAATGAACTGAACTGAACTTATTGGAGCCGAACTGAATTGAACTGAGCTGAGCTGAAATGAATATTTTATGAGAGAAGAAAATTAGGAGCTGAACTGAAGTGAACTGATTGGAGCTGAACTGAATTGAACTAAACTGAAATTAAGTAAATGTGAACAGGTCCTTAGTGTATCATAGAATAGCTAGCTATGAGCCTATGATTGAGGAGGTAATCAATAGCTTAGCTCAAAGATATGCATAATATTAACGAGGGAACAAACTAAATTTGTGTGTAAAATACGGTACACAAAACATCCAGGACTTAAACAATTTAAGTTGTGTGTATTAGTTGCTAGTAATTATAATGGAAAAAGAATAGCCCGTTTAAAATAAAGAGCAAATAAACTAATCATTTGCACTTCTAAGAGTCTTAATAAGGATTGGCTCGTTCCTTTATTTATATCATTTTTACGTAGAAGATATTTATTTCATCAATTTAACAACAAGATATATATAGAAGGTATCTAGATCGAAAATGTTCATTTGGAATCATCCTATAATCTACCACAAAAAATTTCTTCCATACAAAGGAGATAAGTGTTGTTATTACTCATGAATACTTACTTAAAAGACCAATTTTGGCCGTAATATAAAACCAAGTGGTTTGAAATTATAGACAATCAAATCAAGTTGATTCATCACTCCCAAATGGTCTCCTAAAGTGACCTCCAAATGTGATCTTCCATGTGCTAAGACAAATTTCATTCTGATTATTGTAGCAAAATTTTGGATCACATAAATAATAAATTAATATTATTATCTTAGATAACCACGAATTAAATTTAGTGATGCATATAACTTGTTAAAATATGTCAACGTGGAAATGTGTAAATTCAATCATTATGGAAAACACACGAACACACAAAACAAATAAACAATAAATAGAGAAATTGTGTATAATAATAAGGACAATAAACTTAGGATGATTGTTTGTTGTCCTCAATTCTAGCAACGAAACCTTATCTGACATTTGTATAATTCATTGGTCATGCCAGATTTGTACTCTCTAATCATATATTTCATCATTAAAGCATGATGATTATATATAGTGAGATAAGCCTTCCACCTATTTTTTTGTACCATTATTGATTAATTATTGACAATTAATTTCTCCTAACTAAGAGTAACACAAGTACGGAGTAATAAATAATCTTAAACCACTCTTTGTAAGTGTCACTTTTGACAACCATAAACTCTTGAATCATTTTAGAGTTGATCATGAGCAGTCAAGCAGATCATTGATTTATTAAAAAGTGAACCATTTTGAATAAAGGACTCAAGTTGGATTGACCTTGGCCTAATTTAGGGTTAGGGAGGGCTTCAGCTAGGTTTAAAGGTTAAGATCTCACAAACTTTCCTTAGAATTTCATGTTGAAAATCATTATTGCTAAGTATTTGTTTACAACTTAGATGTAGGTGCACGTTCTATTTTGATTTGAATAGGCACTTACGAAATTTGATTCTTTATTCACATTCAATCTTGGAATCTAAAAGTAATTTTTATTCATTTGTATAGTAACCTCATTTACTAAGAAGAATAACCTTATTTTGTCCATGAAAGTAACTCAAATTCAATAAACGAGCAATATCAATTAATTAAAAAACAACTCTATATCTTCCAATAGGTATTTAAGTACCTAATACAATTTAGTTAACAAATGTTCATCAAAACAATCATATATATCTTACAAATCATTTTCATTATTCTAATTTTAAAGTTAATTTTCATACGAGTATTATTCATTAGATCTTTTAGGGTATCTTCAAAAGTTTCACAATGTTTCGAGTTATGCAATATGAATGTGTTACATCTAAATAGTTAAAAACATCCATGGGGGAGAGCAAATAGAAGATACACCCAAAAAGGGAGATGCCCACAAACCAGAGCCCACAAGGTTCATCCTAAAACCAATTGGCAATAAAAAGAATAGCCGCTTGGGTTATAAATTGAAAGTCATTTGCTTTCTTTTTCAATGTGGTACAAACACTATTCACACTGGGTCTGTTCACTTCAACTTAATTTCAGTTCAGTTCAATTCAACTCCAATCAGTTCAGTTTACTTTAGTTCAGTTCAGCTCTTAATTTCCTTCTCTCATAAAAAATTTATTTCAGCTCTATTCTGTTCAGTTCAACTCAACTCCAATTAGTTCAGTTCAGTTCAACTTTGTTCAAGAAATGTGAATAGGTCACATTTACTTAATTTCATTTCAGGTCAGTCCAATTCAGCTCCAATCAGTTTAGTTTAGTTTAGTTCAGTTCTATTCAGCTCCTAATTTCCCTCTCTCATAAATATTCATTTCAGTTTAGTTAAGTTCAGTTAAGCTCCAATCAATTCAGTTCAGTTCAGCTCAATTCAGTAAATGTGAACAGGCCCTTACACCTAACATCTATGTTCACTACAACTCTAAACTTAGACCACTGACTACAGGGCATGTAGAGAGAAGAAAAGTAAGAGATAGCGCAAAAAGATAAAGAATGAAATATTTTGTTGAACGAAGAGAGAATGAAAAAGATAAATTAAGTTTGAGAATGAATAGTGAATAAGTATGAGAATGAATAGTGAATTTTTTTTAGAATACTCCCAAAAAAAAAAAAAAAAAAAAATCACGACAAAAAGAATACACGTATATTACTGCTTTGTGTGTTTTCAGAAGTAAAGGGAGAATTAAAACCTGGGACGAGAAAATTTACAAATATAAGTATCTAAATAAAAAATAAAAATAAAAAATTATATATGTCATAGCTATCAAAATAATACAAAAATGACTCTTACACTTATGTTTTGGTACCAAAGTAAGAGTTAAATTCCAAATAACAAAATAAATAAATAAATAAATAAATAATAAAAATAAATGAGTATTTTGAGATATTATGAATTAAGTCTAGAAAACACTGAGAAATTGGGACAAAGAGAATTTAATGAGTAACAAAGTGGTGTAAGATGTAGAAATAACGATGACTACAATAATCATCATTGATTTATCAACTAGTAGTCCAATAATTATATTATAGAAAATTATTATACTACAGTATAAGATAAATTCAAATATTATATGCAAGTTGAGATTAGAGATATGTATGGTATGTATATATGCAAAAATACACCCAATAAATAAAAATTGGCGTTATTACTGGCAAAAACATGCAATTTGTTGTTTGTTTATACCACCAAAAAAAGAGTGTTGGCCAAATTCAGACCACACATTATATAAGAAGAGCTCGATTGCACAATCCTCAACAACAATAATAATAATAATAATAATAATAATAACAATTATACTGCACTGTATCTGTATACTCAAGGCTCAACCTTCACTTCATCCCCTGGAATCCAAACAACTTAGTGACAGGAAGTGGTCCAATTATGTATGTAGAAATATCAATATACACAAACATCTCTCATAAATATATACTTGTATAATTTAGAGAAAACAAAACCTAGATCCTTTTTTCTAAGTTCTTAGTGCATACAAATTATTTAGGTTTTACTCGTATATCTGGACATATTTTGAGAGGGACTACGTACAAGGGGGGGTAACCCAGTCGGACCAAACCAAATGGTCATGGACCAGATCGAGAAATTTGATAAAACTAGATCGGTGGACCAGGTATGCGTGGAGTGAATCTGGATTGGACCACTAAAACTGGCCCAAATTCGGACAACATTTGGCCAATTTTAGACATTTTTCTATATTAATATTAATAATTTTGTTTTTAATAATAATATGGAAAAAAGATTCATACAAAAGAGAAAAGAAACTAACTGTTCAACACCTTATTTGAAAGCAAAATATACATAGTAGAATAGAATGTAATATGGATAAACTTTTTAATATATCAAATAAAAAATTCAATCAATTATACATACTTTAACTAAAAAAAATGGTCCGGTCCAAAACCGTTTTCATAGGGTTTTGAATTGGACTGAACAATGGGAAACGATATTTTTCAACCTAAAGATCGAGCCAATTGTCTTTGATTCGGTCTGTGAGTTCCCAGAACAAAGGGTTTTTACCAACTACAGGAATACATATCAGCAATGAGGCTGAATATTTGAAGTGGGATTAGTTACAGCAAACTGAAATGGTATATCTCTCAACTTTCAAAAAGAGCACATGTTTTAACTGAATATTAACACACAATATAGTATTCCTCCTAATACCTGTAAAGAGTAGTTCTACATCTCTGTGCTATTAACTATACCCTAGATACAATGATCACCTGGGAAAAGAATGCCTAGTGTACATTACAACAAATTTTGGGACTTCAAGGGCGTATTCCTTCTGAAATTATACTCATCCTCGAGACATTTATTAATTCCGATTGCATTTCGAGTAACAGGAACAAAGCCGTGCTTGAAATCAAAAGGTTAATAGAACATATGAAGTGCAAGGAAACACTTATCTATCATCGTCCTCCTCTGGTGGAAGTGTTGGACTCTTAGAGCACATATTAGTATCATGAAGTTCCTTTAGTCTTGCGGGTGGATTGCATAAACCTGTTCAGGAAATCCCAACTTCTGTCATTAGTATCATAAAGTGCATATATACAAAAGTGCTATATAACATAGAGCAGCATCATTCATGAACTCAAAAGTATATGGGATGATGAGTAGAGGATCTTATATTTATTGCTAATTTTCAAGAAAAGTATTTCAGCATCAAAGAAAACAGAGGCTTTAACCAATTAATCAAGTTTCAATCTGATTCCTTTATTTTTTAATCACTCTTAACGCATGCAAAATGCCTAATCCCAAAAGCCATCTATTAATGGAACTACAATGTGCAACATGTTCAAAATTGAACTCATAATAATTTCCATTGAAGCACAAAATAGATGTGCATAAAATGAATAATCAGCAGTAAAATCTAAAGAATGGTTTATCCACAGGGAATAAAAGATTACGCTTCAAGCAAGTAATGGATATAAAATCAGTTTCTTTCCCCATCTCCAATGCTTCAAAAATGCTAAAAATAACTACCCATAGGCCTTCTGAGAAAAACAACAAAGTGACATCTAAGGTTGAAATTTTATCTAGAGAAGAAGATAGTTCAAATTTACTTGCTAAACATATTCCATACAAGGATTCTCGGATATCATACAGAACTATCTTGTGTATCTCTCATATGTTTAAATTTTGGCTTTTCCTGTGATGATTTATTCACATACCCCATAATTGCCACTTGCTTTTACCATAAGAGAGGACATCCTGACATGAGAATGGAAAGGATATTGAAATTGATGCATTATAAGTCTCATGCCACAAGGCCCATAACTTGCTGAAGAAAACAAGGTTTTTGGCATGAGGTACTTTAACAATGATATTACGAAGTACCACTAAAGTATCAGAGTAGTTCCTTTACAGCACGAATTCTACAACCTAAGTTCAGACAATTTCCTTATTTCCAGGGTCCTGCTGACATGACAAATGTATCCCTAAAGGCTTCCTGGTATATTTCAATTGCACTTTTCAGGGAGGGGGTTGGAAAACAACAGTACCTACAGGGTTCACTTCCATCAAAGATCAATCAACATTCTGCATCACTGGAAAAGATGTCCTAAATCATAATTCCTATCGTTTGTGAGTCTCTTCAACCTAATGTTACGAGGAGTCTTCATTTTACCCAAGTATCATGTAGAAGATACTCTGGCATGAATACGGACTCTTAACAGTTCAATTTGGAACAAAACCATGCAAATATCAAAACAAGGACGATTTTTCACTTGGACTTGTATCTGTGTGAAACAAGTACCAAGTCAGAGCAACATTTCTTAGGATCAACAGAGTCAAAAAGTTCACCACTCCTTTCGTGTGATTATTCCTAATCACAATGAACAAAAGCATCATAGCAAGAGCACAACATCAGTGGATCTTATGTAAACGATGTCCAACATATTACAGAGCACTCATAATTTTACCCTAAAAAAAGAAGCTCCTGCAAAGGCTTCAAACCAAAAGACGACACTGATAAATGGAGCATTTCTAAATCCATGAAAGCCAGCTTCAAAACGCCAGCTTCAAAACGAACCTCTTCATATAAATACGCATTTATAGACTAGGTGATTGATTGCAGAGTTTCTACTGCACAGCCCATATCCGCATTAGAACCCAAGAAGAAAGCCAAAAAGAAATGGAATTTAATTATATTGTTGTGGCTAAAAGGTTTTGAGGACATTCAGCTTAGAATACAAAACTGTCTGTCCCTCCTTTCGAAACAATAAACCACTTCTTAACTATTTCCTCTTATCCTGACATCTCTTGCTTTAAACTTTGGAGCAAAATATGAAAATAAATAGTCACCAGTAAGTAGCTATGGCCTTGTATCTGCTAGAGATCAGCCCAGGCCTCCAATATTGGTTACATACGCAAGGAAGAAGCATGGCAAGGGGAGTGGAATCAGTTAGCAATGCAAGGGCAGAAGAGTCTTTAGTATAATAATTCTGTTAGGAAAGTTTGTTATGGATTGAGAGGAATCTTTAAGCAAGTGATTAGCTGGCTAAGTCTATTTAAGGGGGGAATAATCTGTTGTAAGAATCATGCTAAATTGTTGTTAAGTTTTGCTTAATATTGGGAGAGCTCCTTTCCTCTCAAATGAAAGGTGTATTGACTGTGTTTTGCTGAAACTCAATACATACTATCCTTCTTCCTCTTCTTTATTCCTCTGTTTTCTCTCTTAGAATTCTTACAGTACTGCTTAATTCATAGCAGTATCTTTCTAAGTTCACACAATGACTTTCTCCATTTATGTAGGTTGAGGTCAAAACGAGTTATCAATATATGTCTATGGTAAGTCCAAGCAGCTATGCTGAGGAAAGGAAGGAAGTAGGCTGTCAAAATCTCAAAACTATAGATCCCAAATCGGCAAGAGCAAAGCTTCATGGCTTCAAAGATGTCAGAGGTTCAAACATGTAAGTCTCTAAACAATAGAGCAAGGCAATGTATGCCTGACCTTCTTAGAAACCATGATAGCACTAGCCTCAAGCACTTGTGCTAAGTGAAAATTAAAAAACACGGAAATTAAAAGAAGATGGAGTTCAATGATGAATTTCTGGAAATCAGCAATTATAGAGGATAGTTGGCCATTCTAGGGGATCGTTCTCTCCCAAAACAGTAAACAGATAAATAGAAACTCTCATCAACCCACAAGATTTTCTCTCTAAAATGCTCTATTTATAGAGCTTCTACCTTAAATATAATCTTCCTCAAGACCTAATAATACAATCATAATTCTACTACCTAAATTGCCCCTCTCCCTTATATTGATGCTTATCAACTAGAAACCCATGTGTTCAGAGCTAGTCAATTTCTCAATGATAAGGATAGATATTAACAGGTTGAGTACAAATCTTAGCCATTATATTTAGTTAATTTACAATCAGATAAAGCCAAAAGGAGGCATTCAGTCACTGATGGGATCTACTGGTTTATTTATAGTCTGTATGGTACTGTAAGTCATCTCTTACGCACTGCCAAATATTCAGGGCTCCTGCCTAGTCTTTGAGCTTCCTAGGGTCATTTTTTGCTTCAGAATTTTATTCCTAAATGATGTTAAAAGTATCAAAGCAATAAACACATAGTACACACAATCATCTTACAAATTTTGTAAGTAGCTCTACTGCCTAGAGGCTAAAGAACAGGAAGTAATGGACCATCACAAAGAGATAATCAATCAATTAAAAATAGCTGTTAAGATTTTATAAAGCATAATTTGATTGGACAGCAGGAAAGAGAAGAGAGTAAGAAGATCCGCACCAGAACATTTTGGTATATCCCAGACACCAATCGATGTTGGCGTGCAACGAGGATCACACATAGCCCGATTATCTTCATGATGAACATTCATGGCAAGCATCCATGAGCCAATGGTTACATCTTCATTGCTAAAAATTCTTAAACTGCACAGGAAAAGCATTTTATCAACAAAAGAAGACTGGAAACAAAATGGCAAGGTGTTTGATGTTTAATTTTGGTAATAGCAACTAACAAAATAGTGGCATGCCAAATGATGTCCTAAAAGAATCACGCAATATAAAGGAACATAATAGGTTATCTAACTCTATTTAAAAGCAATTCTCTATTATGAATCAAAATCTTCAAAACTCAGAGTATAATCTTAGAAATGTTTAATGTTAGGATCTGACAGAAGGAAATATGGACTCAGTCCACTCAGACCTCAGTAATGTAAAAGCTAGCTCTGAGAATTAAGCAATATACATATAGCTGCGCTGACTTCCACAAAAATGGTTCCTTATGACAGTTAATGTTAAACGACCCTAATCATTTGGGACTGACACGTTGTTGTCTAGAGAATGAAAAAGAATGCATCTAAGATTTCACAAGTTAGTAAGATTGCAAATCTTCAGATCTCCAGCAAGAGGTGGGGACGAAAAGGAAAAGTGTTATGCAATTGGAGAGGAGAGACCTGCTCCTCAACAGGTGACAGATGCAATTCTTCCTCTGAGAATATAAAAATTAAATAAAATTTAATAAATTAAATAAAAAAATCTGAGAATTTCCTAAAGGTTGTCATTGCCCATTCACCCTTCCAAAATTTCCTTTATTCTGTATAGAGGAGAAATAACATGGCAACTCCTCAATTAAAATCCGAGATTTAGCCCAGATTTGGACAAATGAGGAGAAGAATCGGTGTCCATCCTTGGATGAAGCACCACAATATCTTTCGCTACTTTTCATCCCAAAAAGATACTTCCATCAAGATGGGCACACCGAGACTTTCATCAAGAGGTTGCGCTAGGACACTTTGAGCAAAGCACTGATTTGCTTGTTATAGGCAAATAAATTATTTGATGGTCGGTTTTTCATAAAGGCATTTAGATCCAGATCAATTTTCTAACAGAGATAACCTAACTAAGGCAAAGGCACAGGTTGTCCCTCTAACAAAAAAAACACAAGTCCACAACCAGGGATAGCTGCAACAAACATCTTTCAGTATAAGAGCAGGTCAAATTAAGTTATGTCTGATCAGATGAAACCGAGGCACAGATTGTCACTCTAAGTCTATAACAACGTTGAATTTATAAGCAGAAACCTTTGGACGATCAGTGAGATGCTGGTCAGCATTAATTGAGTAACTACAACCATCAAAACCTCATTACCAATGGAAGGAAGAACTTATCATCATACTCCAACCCAATAGTCTGAATAATGTAATGAAGATGGTTTTGATTAAGGAGAGACAAAACCCTAAGAATGAAATTCACTATCAGAAGATCCTAAATAAGACACGGAGGAGAAGTTCTGGGGCCAAATGGCTTTACTCGTTATGTGAGATGAGGTTTTTGAGGGGTATTTAAGGACCCATTTGGTACTCTTGCAGACGTATTCTGGTTTAGAAACAAACCTGTTCAGATAAACTGGTGTAAATTGAAACTTCTGGGCAAATTTTGTAAAACATAAGTGAAAATCTGGACACAAGATTCAGTGGTTTTGGAGAAAAGCACCTTGACAGTACTTTATTACTCTCCATTTTAGATCCCTCTCTATGCCTCTCACTGTAGTCTTTCTCTATTGTCACAATTCCTAAGGTACTGCACATACCTAAATACCAACTATTCATGTTCACAACTAGTCATTTGCAATGCGAGGGGTCTTTGCATTGCTTCATGTAAACAAGTATACATGCCAAATATGGTTAAAGAGCGGGGAAATTAAACCAAAGCCACAGAGAAGTATTTTCCCACTCAGACCAACTAGTACGCAGCATCAATATTAATCCAGTAAGTGAAAGATAGAAGATAGAGTGACTCATAAGAGTGACTCATAAGATTAAAAGCGAGAAGGGGAACCACACCTGTTGTTCTTGGCTGAAGCCAATGAAGAAACTACCTCAGCAGATAGAATATACAAAGGAGCATAAGCATGCAAAAAGTATTCATTTCCAATAAGGTGTCCTTGACTTTCATACCTGAAAAACAAATGCAAGTCAGACAAAAGCAGCAGTTTATGTATTTCAAGTCTAATCTAACTTTTAATGACATAATAAAACGTGATTTTCTCTTACCACTTCATTTTAGGGTCAGTGATGACAGGTCCTTTCTTCATGCAGCCAATATATGTCCTAGTTTCAGTTCTCTCCTTAGCTAAAAGTGTGGCAAGCCTGTCTGACAAAATCAAGATGGAGAGTTATATTGTGCCATGGAGATCTACAGTCTGTAGTATGTTGTTTAGATGGAATCCCAAGTTGAGTCCATAAAAAATCTAGACTAGACTCACTAGACAAGACTCTAAAATTTTAGGACTTCATTTTGACTCAAATTTTGAAAATTTTGGACTAGTTTAGATTCAACCCTTCCAGTCCGAATTTTATAAGATACATACAGTTTAAAAATTAAGGACATACATCAATTTCATATTATCTCAACTTGGAACGTTATTAGCTGAAATGAAGTTGTTTGAACATTGATAGTTTTATTTTTAGTATTAAATTGGAAGTGCAAGGTATACTATTACCTTTTGCATAAAAATGATGTAATAATGTTCGTATTTTATTAGATGCTAGCTAGAGCCTAGAAGCGTAAGATCAAGATCTGTTGGTGCTGTTCTCATAACCTCCATCTTGACATTTAATGCCCCACCACAATTTTACAGCTATGTGTAACAAAGTAGCAAAGTGAAGACAATGTAGAGTTGACTTTAGTGCGAGTTAACACAATAATAGAGGTATCAAGTATTCATAATCTTTTAGTCATTTAAAATATTATCTATAAATCTTTTAAGTCATTTAAATAGAGAAAATGAATAAAAGATAAGAGTGACAGAAAAACTGCCTGAATCGGAACATATGAAATGCTAGTAAGGGTATTTGCAATCCGAAAGGAGGTGTTCGATTTTCGTAAAGGGAAATGAAGCAATATATGTGAATCCTTAAAAGGAAATTGTTGCAACATTGAAAGAATGGAGCATTTTTTTGTCGGACCAGAATAGGTTCAACTAGGCTAAGGAGAGCAAGAAATGAGAGCTTACATAGATTGGATTGGACTAGATTTGGGCTGGTAAAAAAAGTATTTGACATTAAAATTTGGACCTGATAAATTGAGTTTAAATTATTTCATATTGGATTTGGACTTAGCCTCTCTGTAAAGTGTGATTATACAAAATTACATACCTGGACGTAAATATATGTCATCACCAGCTTTAACATAAAAATCTGCTTCAAAAAGTTCAAATGCTGCTATGAAGAATGCCAGGCTGCAAAGGAAGAGAAATAGACACAATGAAATAGGAGTTGGGGTCTTGCTTAGGTTAAAGATTTTGTCAAACCACAAAGCCTACAACTTTTACGTTTTGTGTGGAGGGCTAGCATGATCTTCATCTACATCTATGCGCAAAAAATCTTTATACTTATCCACCTCTTGGTTGAGGGAAGCCATCTTTTTAGCATCTTTTGACCTTCCAATCACAAATCTGAAGGCTAAACCAGTAGAATGCTCCAACCTATAGAAGGCAAAGTTTAACAGTGAATATAATACACAATAGTACACCATATGTAATTATGTATATAGAACTGCAGAGTTCAGCATCTTAAACACTTCCGGAACTTGCACCAGGTCATCTCAAAGAAAGAAATAAAAAAAAATTAAGGAAACCATGCAAAAATCCAATTTCTTTCTAGGGAGCATTTGTCAGCAGGAAAGTTGGGATAACAGGACGAAAATCTTGTCATAGTCCACACTCCACATAGCACTTTCTGGATTTCTGCTTCTGATTTGTCTACATATAATTCCAGTCATAAATTTTATCCCCTCAATTTTCATCTTGCCTAGCAAGATTATAAAACTAATTTTTTTCTACTCTTTTAGAATGATAATACCCTACACTTTTCTTTCATTTTCTAAAGTATATCCTTTCTAGTTTCTACCCTATTTCAAACACTACGTTACAATATTGTGCTTCAAATTTGTCTACATATATCTTCTATACTTCAAATACGCAAAATCAAACATTGTTCCTAAGAAGAAAAAAAAATGTATTGTTTAGGTTGAAAGTTCCAAAGCATTCCTTTATTCTACTCACCTAGACACTACTTACACTGTTACACATACAAGCTATGCTTAGTTCACATGATTGCATGACATAATTAGTTTTGTCAGATCAAAACATAAGACCAGATCACATCAAAACACTTCATAAGACATCAGATTTATTGCCTCCGTTGTATTCAAACACAATAATGGGCATACTTATTCAAACCACATTATCATACTAAAACCACCCAAACGATAGGGTGCCCACCCCATCTCACACCTCCACCTTAAGTACTCTGCAAACGACAAATTTGCAACCGGATGTAGGAATTGCACCTGATTAAATATGCCAATGCTAATACGAAATCACCCGCTTGTATTATCCTTTTTAACTTCCTCAGGATCCCAAAAACAATGCAACAATTATCTTTCATCGCTCATCACAATTAAATCCTAGAGATCTCATAAGTCATAATAGTAGCTTAGTTTATAAACACATAATTTACATGTTAATTCACAATGTACAATCAATGAGTGTATGCCAGTATAACCCAATTAACCAAAATCCAAGATCGAATCCCATAATCAATGCCCCAAATGCATCATAAATCCCTTGATTATCACGCAATATAGATGCAAATCTGCAATACAAATCACACAAATTTCACAACAAAATCAAAAGAAACCCAACAAAAATCACGCAATTCTAATTGCATTAAAACATAAATCAGCTAAAAATTATATGTCAAGCTTAGTTGGTTAAAGTGTCACAGGTGGAAACCCAATCAACAAAAACCCGAAATCGAATCCCATAATCAATGTTCCAACATAAATCCCCTATTATCACGCAATTTAGATGCATCATGAATCACGCAAATTCCGCAACAAAATCTAATAAAACCCAACAAAAATCACGCAATTCCAATTGCATTAAAACATAAATCAGCTAAAAATAGTATATAATCATACTGCACCTCAAAAGACCTTCAGGATCAGAAGGAAACCAAGTACTCCTCAAACCCTCTCTTCGATCAAACGAATCAAACCCAGTTAAAATCCCAACAAACCCTAAAAACTTAGGACGATCAAGAGAGTTCCCGCCATCACTGATCTTCGAAGATCGACGATTCTGAGCCGTCGATAAGTAATGCCCACGAAACGAATCCTGCACCCGACCACACCGGAAGATTGGCGGAGATTGAGAGCGGGTGAAAGTGAGGAGAGAGAAAATGGTGCCGGAGATTCCGACAAGAAGGCAAACAATGGAAAAGACGATAAAGGGTATGGGAGGGCGGGAAGAATGGGAAGAAGGGATGAAGGGCTTTTTGGTCTTTTCGGATTTGGAGTATGGTTGGTTGTCGGAGGTTGGTATGAGAGGGGAGGAAGTTCGCGGCATTTTCGAGGGAGGAGAGAGAATTTGGGAGAGATCTCAGGGAAGAAGAAGAAGAAGATGATGATGATCTGAGGAAGAGTGTGTCAATGGTGGTCTTGTGTAGTCAAGTGTGTTCTTGCTTCTTTACTGTACACTCTGTAGTGTGTCGAGACTGTCGACTGTTTTGTGCAAAGTGTAACAAATACTACGTAAGACCGTAACTAAGGCCCCGTTCTTTAGAGCTGCACTGCACTGCTCTACTCTATTGACCCCTGCTCTGCTCTGTCCAGAAGCTCAAAAGAATCTGGCCTAATAAGATTTGTCGTCATGGGTCTAAATTCTAAAATTAAATTTTTACAAAAATCGGATGTATAGTAAAATATTGTACCTCCGTTATAAAGATACCTTAAAATAAGCAAAAGTTATCCTTGAAATGAATAAAAGTTACCCCAATATGTATAAAAGTAACTCAATACAAATAAAAATTATCTATGCTTTATTAGTAAAGAATCACCTTTGAAATGACTAAAAATCAATTATTAGTGTTTCGGGGTTTTTTGTGAACTCCTCGGATACTGGTCGCGTTCTCCTGACAATGAGACTCGGACACCTGCAAAACAACGTATCGGAATATTCGCCTCCGACGATCAAGTTAGAGATCGGAAATCGGAAAAGCTAGAGAGAGAAAGTAGAGAGAAGTTGGAGCTCTTTAATGCTCTGTTTTTATGTTATGTCACAATTCACCCCTCCCATCATAAATGATTGGGGTATTTATAGGGGTGGGAACATGTGCCCCTCTAGGGTTTATACCCTACAATTTCGTGACGTGATTGGCTGCGCAATCAGGGGTCGCCACGTGTCATGGGGGGCGCCGTTTTGCGGCATTCAAGGTTTTCTCGGGATTAGGGCCTGATGTGATCAAGGCCTTTTTCTCTTTCTGATGTTGCATTGTGTAATAAAGACAGCTGACACGTGTCGCCCTCTCATAGGGCCACGTGTCACCTTCTTATTGGGCCACGTACATGGGGTATTTTTACCCTAAACATTTGCCCCTCAGAGGGGGTGGCTCGTACACTTACTAGCCGCCTCCTCTGATCTTCCATCTGGACGTCCATGTACTCTGGGTTGGGTTTACCTCCCATCTGCCCTGGACGTCCATATACTTTGGACTCAAAACTCTTCTTGCTACCTGGACGTCCATATATTCTGCTCTGGACGTCCTCGTAGTCTGGAATGAGCTTGTCTTCTTGCTCATATGGACGTCCATACTTTGTACTGGACGTCCTCGTACTCTGAGAGAGGCTTAACTCCTAGCCCATTGGGACGTCCACATACTTTGGACTGGACGTTCTCATACCCTGGGAGGAGCTTATTTCCTAGCTACCCAGAGCGTCCACTGCGCTTAAAATGAACGTCCTTGCTTTTTGGTCTGGACGCTCTCATACTCTGGGAGGAGCTTATTTCCTAGCTACCCAGAGCGGCCGAAGCAGTGGGACTGGACGTCCTCATATTTTGCTCTGGACGTTCTCATACTCTGGGAGGAGCTTATTTCCTACCTACCCAGAGCGTCCACTGCGTTCGAAATGGATTGGGCGTCCTTGATTTCAGGCGTACTCTCTGGTTCTTTCATCATGTTGCGTACGTCTGAAATCTCCCCTTTGGACTAACGTCTGGGAACTGGGCGGACGCATTTTCCTCTTTAGATATTTTTAAGTTCTGGAGACTAAGTGTTGAAGGTGTAAATCTCTTGAATTTGTGATTCAACTCACTTTGACGTGCCGTCAATTGTCCGTCTGATTTCCACATAAGTTAACAGAACCCTAACGTCACTCTGTCTCTTTCTTCGAGTAATTTCTCAAAAAATTACCGTTTGAATGTTTAGGCGGGAAAGGTGGTTTTACCATTTTGCCCCCATAGATTCATTCTATAAATATGGGAAGTGAATTCTCATTTTCACACTTTACCCAATTGTAAATTCTAGAGAGAGAAAGTGATTTTCCCCTTAATCTTCAAGAGCGCCGCCGTGAGTTTGAGTTTTCCGGGCATTTTTGAGTTTTCCGGTCAATCTTCAACAACACCAAGAACACTTTCGAAGTTTTCAGAACGTACGAAGGTAGGCCGTCTACACTTCTTTCTTTCCTTTATCCCTGTATATATATATTTTTTTTTTTCATTTCAATTCTGGATCCATACTCGGCTTCGTCCGACTCTCCTCATGAGGCCGGTCGTTCGCCTGGGACTGAGGAGTCTAGAATGGATGGAGAAGAGTTGTCTCCTCCTTGGAGTGAGTCTATGTCTAGTGCGTATGTACTCACCCCCACTTATTCTTCTCTGTCCCCACAGGCAATGGCAAGAACCATGCGTACGCGTGAGCGTCATGCGGCCAGGAACCCAGACGGAAGTCTGGTTCACCCTAGGGTCCCTTATGACCCGAGCAACCCTAGTACAATGGAGGTGGAGACTACCTCCACCACTCAGACAACAACTGCCTCCACTGGCTCCCACCATTTGGCCGTGGAGGTTACTTCTTCGTTCGAGGAGCGCCAACAAGCGCAGGGCGCCTCGTCCGCACCAGCTCCGGAACTTAGGTTCCCCCAATTTTCCAGCGCGGTCATGCATGAGGCCGAGCTGGTACTCTGCCAAGAACATCCCACTCAATTTGGGGCGGACGCTGCTGGTTCGTCCGTCCCCTCTTCCTTTCAACCTCTGCTCCAACTGGGCAGAGCGGACAGACCTAGGACGAGAATCTCAATCAGGGAACCGTCCGATCTGCCTATTCGCAACGCCCCTCTTCGGGGAATGAGGCGGACGCTGCCAAAGATAAAGGCAAGCGTCCGTTAATTGAGGAGGTCGTTCCTTCTTCCATGGGCGTAGTCAGCTCAAGAGGCCGAAGCTCGGCCGAGGCAGCAGACCTGGATAGGGTGTTGTCTTTAGAATTCGGAAGTGCCCCTTCTCACCAAATGGAAGAAAAAGAAGTTGAGAAAGAGGCCGAAGGTGAGACGACCGAAGGTGAGGCGGCGGCCGAAGAAAACGTCGCCAACATTGATAACTTCAGGGACCCGTACGCCTGTACAGTTGGAGAGATGGCCCTGAAGTTCTTGGGCCACAAGTTTGAGCAGTACAAGGAGTCCCTCCATTTGGGGGAGGGATTTGAAATACAAGTCCCTAGGAAAGCCATTGCTGTGGCTACCTGGGATGATGAGAAGCCGCGCAAAAGGGCTTTTTGCGTCTACCGGGCCGCCTTGGACGTGGGCCTCCGCTTCCCTCTTCATCCATTCGTCCGGACAGTGCTGGACGAATACGACATTGGCCTTTTCCAACTGACGCCAAACAGTTGGTTAAATGTATTTGGGTATTTGGTGACGTGCATTTGCAAAGGCTTCAAGCCTGACTTTGCCGTTTTCTATGAGATGCACTCACTTACACGGCTGGAGAAGGACACGGATGGTTGGCTCGTCTTGAGTGCAACCAGGGACTACATGGTAGTGGTTGACCGTGTCAGTAAGTGGAGGGACTGGAAGCACCGTTTCTACCGCATCAAGACTAAAGATACGGAGTTCAACCTTCGCATGAATAGGTGCCGTCCGGATCCCATTCAACTCGGACGCGGGGATCACAAGCCTGACAAACCGCCTATCCATCCAAGCCAAGAATACCAACTTGAATACTTCCAGGTCAATAGGGTCAAGCGGGGTAACAAAACTGAACGTGTCCCTCGCCACTGGGTTCCTCTATCCAATTGGCTTAGGGACACCACTTTCATGTCTGCGTATGGCCTGTACCAGAACATACCCCAAGGTGGACGCTTAGATATATAAACTTCTTGTACGCGCATAGAGTTTATTTAGAAAAATATTCTAACACTTTGTCTTCTTTTTCCTTTTTTGCAGCGGAGGCGTACGCTATGCTTGACCCGGCACAGAAGGGGGAAGTGGCGATGTCTGAGGTGGATATTGCCCGCTACAAGGCTCGTTTCAAGATGTACGAGCAAATCAAGGAGGTAAATACTTAGTTTATTTTTGAGTCTTTCTTTACTCATTATCCGTTCTGCTGTATTGGCGCTTCCCGAGTTTGCACAGACGCATTTCGTCCGTTCAGGCATATTGGAAGGGAGCTCTTTCCCACTTTTACACGGACACTGAAATTTTGTTTTGTGCCCTTTTTCTAACAAGTTTACTTGTATTTTGACAGTCCTCCTCCACTCCAAAGGCGAGGAGGAAGCAGCCAGCTTCTTCTACTCCCGATGCGAACACATCGAAAAGGAGGAAGACGGTTGCCACCAAGCTTGCTTCCAAGGCCGCGGCGAAGGCGAAGTCGCAGACTGATACAACGCAGTCTAAAGGAGAACAGCCCCGGCTGACACAAAGCGGGGTCTCCAAGCCCGTGGAACTTGTTGCTGATCAGGTTCACGATTCGTCCGCCCCTTTGGACGATGGGGGTAAGTCGTCCCCGGAAAAAATGACCCGCCCCATCTCGACTCCGCCTGTTGAGTTAGTCAAAAAATCTGATTGGTTAAATACCAGTCAGTCGGCCAGTGACGCTGCTGGCCGTTTAGAAAATGAGGGGGACGCCTCCTTGCCGCCCCCTCCCATCAATCTCTCTCCTCCAATCTTCTTCACTGGTTAGTTTCTTTTCTTTATTCTTGTACCTTTTGATTTACTTGTACTTGTAAATTTTACCTAATTCTTTTTGCACGATCGTCCGCAGATATCTCAGAGGAGTTGCAGATGAGACTGCCCGGCCAGTCACTTACTGGTGCGGACAGAAAAGCAATGCGCGAGGCCATGGTCCGCGCAGTTCCCCAAGCGCAGCGAGACAAGTTGCGGGGAATAAATGAGGGGTTCCTCGGCCCCATTCTTAACTGTAGTGCCGAGGTACGCTTCTATTTCATTACTTTTTTTTTCTTTCCAACACTTAGCGTATTTTCTTGTTATTTGACTAATTTTTCTTCTTCTGTTCGCAGCTTTTCCTCCGCTTGAACGCCTTCCTTGACTGGAAGGATAAAGAGAACGAGCGGTTGAAGCAATCTTGGCTTGAGGTTAGAAAGGCCGAGGACGCTGTGACTGGGACGACCGCCGTCCAAAGGGTGCATTTTGAGACCCAGATAACCGCGCTGTCCGACAAGGCGGCGCGGCAAACAGAGGACCTGGTCAAACTGGGCAAGGCACTCGAACAAGAGTCCTTGGCCAGGGAGGCCTTGAGGGTTGAAAGGGACGAGGCCGTCCTAGAGAAGGAAAAGTGGAGGCTGGGCTTCGAGGCATTTGAGACCTTGAAAAGTGAGCTGAAGTTGGCCCAAGCCAACCTTAAGTCTGCTTTGGACGAAGCGGACGCGCTGAAGGCCGAGTTGAGGCCTTGAAGAAGTCCGTTTCGGACTATGCTGAGCAGCTAAAAGCTCCTCGGCCGCCCAGCGCGGAGGAAATCGTCCGCATTGAGCAGAATGCCGAAGACAGGCTTAGGGCATACTTCTTCGATGCCTTCGAGCTGATGGTGGATGACGGTGAGGCCGCTTACTACGAGGAGCGCTTTAAGAAGCGGCTGAACTATGTCTGCCTCAGAGAAGAGGCAAAGAAGGTCGGCCAGCCTCCTCCAGAGCTGGTAGTTACTTCTCCCGAGTCTGGAGAGGACGAGGGAGAAGGAGAGGATGAGGAGGAGGAGGCGGACGACGAGGCTGCCTCGGTCAAGGACGCCAAAAGCGCGGAGGAGCCTGCCAAAGATAATACGGCTAAGTAGAGCTCAGGTCCCCCAGCAGTCGTCTGCTCAGCTTTCAAGCTTTTCCTTTTATCAGCTTTCTTTGTACTTAGCTTCTTTTGTACTCTTTTTTTTTTTTGAAGCCGCCTGTTAGAGAGGTATTGTAAACCTTTCTGGCCGCCTTTTGAGCGGCCTTATCAATGAAAATTTTGTCCGCCTTTTAAGCGGTTCTTTAATCCTGTTTCATACTTAGCAATTTTTTTGCAATGTTTGCTTTTTAAATGTTTTTCGTACGTCTCAATATTATGCTCTTTCGTACGTTCCTAGGGGTATGCCCCTTTATTCGGTGTTCGCCTAGTCCATTCTCTAAGATGTTTGATTAACTTGGTAGTTTTTATGCCTTAAAGGGTATGACGACTAGCAAGTTAATCAAATCATAGTAATGATTGCCCTTGGACTAGGTGAAGCACCGAATCAATTTAATTGACCGTTCAGCTATCTTGTACGAGTAGTCCGTTGAAACTATCGCTCGGACGTACCCTTGAAATCCCAAGTATTATCTCAATTTAGAGATTCCTGGCTCGGCCGGGCTAAACGCCTAGGTATGCCCTTGCCCTATTTGTAAAGGACACTTGCTTTTTAAACAAGTTCAGAATACCTTGCCTCAACCGTCCGCCTTGAATTGGTGCGGACGCATTGTTCTCTGAATTGAATCAGTTTTTTTTTCTCGTGGCCGAATTGCTCCATTGGAAGCAATCTTGCTTCCTTTTTGCTTTGGCCACTCAGTAAGACTGATAAGCCGTGTTGCTATATTGGAAGCAACTTAGTAAGTCATTTCACTCGGCCTTTAATTACAAATCATAATATGCAAATAAAGATAAGTAAAATAGCAAAATAGTTTAACAATGCCTGACTTTTTCATTAATTTGTCAAGAGTACATTGTTGTGGCCGTATAGCTTTGATTACATGACTCGGTCAGTAGACCTAGCTGTATACACAGCTTTTTGGCTAAGTACTTAGAGAAGAAAACTTAAACATGATATTTCTTCAGATTGTCAGTGTTCCATGTCCGAGGAATCTGTCGGCCATCAATTGCTTCAAGGCGATATGTGCCGCCTCGGACTTCTTTCCTGATTCGGTACGACCCCTCCCAATTTGGAGTCAACTTGCCGTCTTCATTGGCACGGCCAACAGCTTCCATTTTCCTCAACACTAGATCCCCCATTTTTAGCGGCCGCTTAGACACTCGACGGTTATATGCCCTCGTCATCCTTAAGCGATATATTTCATGCCTAAGCGCCGCATTGCCCCTAGCTTCTAGAAGAAAGTCTAGAGCGGTCTTCATGGCCTCCCAATTGGCCGATTCATCATAGAGCATTACCCGCAAAGTGGGCTCGTACATTTCAATTGGGAGTACAGCCTCAGTTCCATAGACCAAAAAGAATGGAGTCTCCCCTGTTGAACTCTTTGTTGTTGTCCGTATGGACCATAACACATTAACCAACTCATCTGCCCATAGGCCGCCTGCCTTTTCAAGCTTGCGCTTGATCCCATTTGAAATCAACTTGTTATAGGCCTCAACTTGACCATTGGCTTGTGGTCGGCCGACTGAGGCAAAACAATAAGTTATGCCTTGGTCCTCCAACCATTCCTTGAGTTGGCGCGTCTCAAACTGAGGTCCATTGTCGAACACCATTGACTGAGGTACCCCATACCGAGTGATTATGCTCTTCCAAATGAAGGCTGACACATCCATCCATTTGATGTCCCAGACGGCCTCAGCTTCAACCCATTTAGTGAAGTAGTCTACTGCCACTAGTACATATCGTCTCTGGCCGGATGCAGGAGTATACGGCCCCAAAATGTCCATGCCCCATTTAGCAAAAGGAAGCGGACTACTGATGGCTGGTAACCTATTTGCTGGACGATGAATAAGGGTTGAAAACCTCTGGCACTTGTCACATTTTTTTCACCATTTGCATGGCGTCCGTATTCAAGCTCGGCCAGTAATATCCCAAATGTGTCGCTTTTTCAGCTAAGGCTCGTCCTCCAATATGTGAGCCACAATGCCCCTGATGGAGGTCGTCCAACACATCATGCCCTCTTTCAGGAATTATACATTTAAGATAAGGCTTCACAAAAGCTTTTTTGAATAGCTCCCCATCCTTCATCTCGAACCAGGCCGCTCTCCTCTTCATTAGCCAACTCTCTTTTGGGTCGTCCGGAAGTATTCCATCCCTTAGATAGGAAATAATTCCGTCCATCCAGGTTGAACTTCTATCTATTATCTGAACGGGCTCGGCATCAATACTCCTTTTCTCCTTTACTTCCCAAAACACTGATCTTGGAGTATCACATGATGCCGAGGAAGCCAATTTGGAGAGCGCGTCCGCTTGATGATTATCTAATCGAGGAACTTGTCTGAGAGAGAAATGTTCTAGGCACTCGGCCTCATCCTTCACTAGCTGCATGTACTTCATCATGGCTGGCTCCCTAGCTTCGAAGCCACCATTGACTTGGTGGACTATTAGCCGGGAGTCCGAGCATACTTCAACTTTGGTTGCCCCGGCCGCTTTACACATCCTTAGGTCGGCCAACAATGCTTCGTATTCAGCTTCATTGTTTGACGCTTGGAACTGAAATCTCAACGCATACTCATATTTGTCTCCTTCAGGAGATTCACATATAATACCAGCACCACACCCGGTCGCTGTTGCACTTCCATCCACAAACACTTTCCAGACTTGGTCCCCGACCGGCTGAAGATCAGGCCGTGTCATTTCAGCCAAGAAATCCGCAAAAGCTTGCCCCTTGATTGCCTTTCTTGGTTCAAACACAAGGTCAAATCCCCTGAGTTCCAAAGCCCACTTAAGCATGCGGCCACTTGCTTCTAACGTTGAGAACGACTTCTTCAAAGGTTGGTCTGTGTAGACCACAATTGAATGTGCCAAAAAGTACGGCCGCAGCTTCTTTAATGCCATGTACAAGGCCAGGCCAAATTTTTCAATTGGGGGGTACTTAAGATCAGCATTGTGGAGTACATGGCTGATAAAATACACTGGGACCTGGTGGCCGTCCCTCTCAGCAAGGAGGACGGCACTTAGAGAATGTTTAGGATGGCAAGATAGATAAATAACTTCTCATTCCTGAGCGGACTGACGAGGCGAGGCAATGTATGCAAGTGACTTTTCAATTGTACGAATGCTTCCTCGGCCTCCTCTGTCCACTCGAACATGGCTTTCTTCTTAATGGTTTGAAAAAAGTAACGGCACTTATCCCCTGACCTTGACAGAAATCTTCCAAGGGCTGCTAAACAGCCGGTCAGTCTTTGCACCTAATTGTTCTTGGGGACTTCATGTCAAGGACGGCTTGAATTTTTTCAGGGTTGGCCTTAATTCCACGTTGATCAATCAAAAATCCGAGAAACTTGCCGGACTCAACACCAAATACACATTTCTTTGGATTTAACATCATCTTATGCCGCCTGAGTTCGGCGAACGTTTCTCGTAGATCCTTGAGATGGTCGGCCGGCTCTTTTGACTTAACAATCATGTCATCAATGTACGCCTCCATGTTTCGGCCGATCTGGTCTCTAAAGACTGTGTTAACAAGCCTCTGAAAGGTAGCAGGGGCGTTCTTGAGGCCGAATGGCATAACTTTATAACAGTACAACCCCTGCTCGGTCACAAACGCTGTCTTTTCTTGATCTTCTTCCCACAAGGGAATTTGATGGAATCCGGAGTATGCGTCCATAAAACTCATTAGGGCGTGTCCAGCCGTAGAATCAACCAAACGGTCAATCTTAGGCAAGGGGAATCTATCCTTAGGACACGCCTTGTTCAAGTCCGTGTAGTCCACGCACATTCTCCAAGTCCCATTCGGCTTTTTTACAAGAACTACATTGGCCACCCAATCTGGGTATAAGCATTGCCGAATGAAACCGGCGTCCAGCAGCTTTTTCACCTCTGCTGCGGCCGCCAGATTCCTCTCTTCTCCGTGATTCCTCTTCTTCTGGCGGACAGGCTTTATCAAAGGATTCACGGCCAACTTGTGCACGGCCAGGTCAGGACTTATCCCTGGCATTTCACCAACTTCAAATGCAAACACATCTTTGAATTCTCTTAACAGCTGAACTAACTTATCCCCAAGCAATCCCAAAGCTATAGTGCCAACACTAACTGTCCGTTCTGGGTGGTTGGAGTCAAGCACTATATCCTGGTGGCTGCCGACCAGCTGGGGCCTCAACTCATCTGGCCGGCCAACAGTCATTAATTGCTAGGCTTCTTCTGCCCTGGCCGCCTTACGCTTCTGGCCGACCTGGTATGCTGGGAGTGAGGATCCTTCTTCCTTTGGCTCGGACAGTTTTGGTCCGCGCGCTGTTGGCTTCACGGCCAGTTGATTACATTCCTTAGCCATTTTCTGACTTCCTTGAATTGTTCCAATTTTTCCGTCCGACCTTTCAAACTTCAACAACATAAAGTGAGGCACTATGACCGCCTTGGCTGCATTCAGAGTGGGGCGGCCAAGGATGACGTTGTACCCAGTCAGCTCTTTAACAACAAGGAAACGGATGACCATGTCTCTCCCTTCTCCCTTCTGCCCGAAACGGATTGGAAGATCAATCCGTCCGACGGGATGAATGACATTTCCCCCAAATCCTACCAAGGGGTGAGTGATGTCCTGGAGAGCATCTTCTGGGAAGCTTAAATTTCTTAGGGCGGACAGGCTGATGATGTCGGCCGAACTGCCCGTATCAATCAATATTCGTCCCACCTTCAAATTTGCTATCTTCATGACAAAGACCATGGGATCATTGTGCAAAGCCTTGACCTCTCCACGGTCAGCCTCACTTATGATCACTTCAGGAAATGGCTCGGCCTTAACGGCATCCGTTTGCATCACATTTGACAAATTTCGAGCGTCCTGCTTGATTCCTTTCATGGTAGGGCCGCCTGAAGCAAAGCCTCCTGATATCACGGCCACAAAACCTGAATTAGTGCTATTCCCATCATCTTCCTTGTCATTTTTCTTATCACTTTGTTGCTTTTTCTCGGACGTGTTGTCTGTCCATTTGTAGGTGAACTTGGACTTGGTCACATAGGGTTTCAGCAGACCCTTGTCGGCCAACTTATCCAACAGCCTCTTGAGATTGATACAATCGTTCGTGTCAACCTACATCCTTGTGGTAATGACAATACTTGTTCTTGTTTTTGTACTGGGCCGAGCCTCTCAAAGGCTGAGGCTTCTCAAACTCAAACTTGTCCTTTATCTCCATCAAAATGGAGTAGCCATCCTTGTTGAACTCATACTGAGGCTCGTACGTCTTGCTTTACTTTGACTTGGGTTACTTGTCATCAGCTACCCAAATTTCTTTTCTTTTGCTTCCTTCTTTCTTTCGGTCGGCCGAGTCTTGCTGAGAAGATTGCTTCTTTTCAGCCCCCTTGGCCGGCTGTTCTGATTTGGTGAGCGAACAAAAGTCCGCGGCCTCAATATAGGCTTCGGCTTCCCGCAATACACCTGCGTATGACCGAATCTTTTTCCTTACCAAATCAAACTTAAAACCATTATGCCTTAATCCCCGGAGAAATTCTGAGTATGCCATTTCGTCCGGAAGATATGAATTTGGGCTTTTTCTTGGTTAAATCTTTGGACGTATGAGCGTAGTCCTTCATTCTTCCCTTGAACAATTGTTGCCAAGTTGAGACTTGTCTTTCTTGGTGGGATGTTGTATGAGAAATTTCCCACAAACAACAAACTGAGGGTAGTAAAGCAATTTATGCATCCGGCCGAAAGGCTGTTAAACCAATCCTGGGCCACCCCCTTAAGAGTGGCCGGGAAGCATCTGCACCATGTAGCATCATCTACACTTTGCAAGTACATCAAATTCCTATACGAGGTAATATGCTCCTCTGGGTTGCCCGTACCATCATAGGCACCCACTATTACACTCTTCACTCTTGCTGGTTGAGGGGACGTTAGTATGTCTTGCGAAAACGGGGGCGGTTTATCTCCCAAATTCAACAAACGCATCTGCCAATCGATGGGCTGAGGCTGTGCGGATGTACCAGCCAGGTAGGGAGCCTGGCCGAACACCTGGCCATATGGCCCATATTGCCCAAAGACTTGGGGAGTTGGCTGTATCAACCCATTGAGTACTTGAGGGGGCTGATATTGTGATGGCTGAACTGGTCTGGGAGTAATGGTATGAGCGGCTTGACTTCTGCTGGAGACGGCCGTGTTGGTGTATTGAGAGAAAGTTTGGTTGGAGGCTTCATCCGGCATGGTTGGGGTAGAGGCCGTGTCAGAATATGCGGCCCTCTCCCTTTGCTTGTGCCGAATGTAATCCCTTGCGTCTTTGAAACGCTGTGACGGCTCAGTCTCAACTCTTTTCGGCTGTCTGCCCCTCCCCCCAGCCGACTGTATTTTCGCCAACAGACTAGAGAGGTTGGTCCGTGGGACTCGGGGAGACCTTCCATGCGGACGACGGAATGGGGTATTACCAGCATTAGTTGCATTGGTCTTGTTGTGTGTTTTCTTGGAAGCACCTCCTCCCCCCTTTTGTTGGTTGGAGGCCAACTCTTGGCGAAGCTTAGTCAGCTCGGCCATTAGGGTAACTGGGGTAACAGGAGGTTGTTCGGCCTCTTGAAATGAGGCAATCAAAGGATTGCTAGAATGTATGGTTGTACGTAAGTCTTCTACATATCCGTCCTCGCCTGGACGAGGACCAGTATTAGGTATCTGACCATCTATTGCCATAACGGACGAGTATCCCCACAGACGGCGCCAAATGTTTCGGGGTTTTTTGTGAACTCCTCGGATACTGGTCGCGTTCTCCTGACAATGAGACTCGGACACCTGCAAAACAACGAATATTCTGTTTATCGGAATATTCGCCTCCGACGATCAAGTTAGAGATCGGAAATCGGAAAAGCTAGAGAGAGAAAGTAGAGAGAAGTTGGAGCTCTTTAATGCTCTGTTTTTATGTTATGTCACAATCCACCCCTCCCATCATAAATGATTGGGGTATTTATAGGGGTGGGAACATGTGCCCCTCTAGGGTTTATACCCTAGAATTTCGTGACGTGATTGGCTGCGCAATCAGGGGTCGCCACGTGTCATGGGGGGCGCCGTTTTGCGGCATTCAAGGTTTTCTCGGGATTTGGGCCTGATGTGATCAAGGCCTTTTTCTCTTTCTGATGTTGCATTGTGTAATAAAGACAGCTGACACGTGTCTCCCTCTCATAGGGCCACGTGTCACCTTCTTATTGGGCCACGTACATGGGGTATTTTTACCCTAAACAATTAGTGATTGAATGTAATTAAAATACCTTTACAAAACTTTTCTTATTGTCTATTTTTTATATAAAAATTGTATTATGTTCAAAGTTACCCAATAAGTGGCAAAAAGTTACCCTAAAATTAGCTAACAGTTACCCTTATACTACTCGATGTACACTAATATTAGTGTAAACCGGGTGTAATAAAAGTTTTTCATTCTAAAAAGTAAAAACTAGAAAAATGATCTAATTTAAAAGTATTTTAAAAATTAAAGAAAAAATTATCAAAAATAATACGACATTTTTCACGTTTTCCAAAAATACAAAAAAAATATATAAATAATCATTTAATTATTTCAAACCATTGAGAGGTATCTTATCAAAATACTCGTGATTGGTTGGTAACCTGCTTAACAAGCTAATTATGACACTTATGAATATATAATTAGTAAGTTTTGTTTATTATTTTTACATTTTCCTTTTACAAAACTAATGTTAATTATAAAAAAATAAAAAATAAATGTTGTAGCTTAAGGATTAAGGATTACGATTACGATTAAGGATTACGATTTTGAGATTCAGTATTATGAAGGGAAAGCGAATGTTGTAGCTGATGCATTAAGTAATAAGTCAAGTCATGCAGTTAACGCGAGGTCAAAACAAGGATTAAGACATGCATAGTCAAGGATCCTAAATTGCCGCTCAACAAGGTGATGAAGGCTAGAACAAATGAATCTCACAAGGGATCATAACCAAACAAAACTGGATCAATTATGTGTGGAATTCCAAAAGATGAATTTGGAGGTATTGGAACAAGGAGAGGTAAAGAAAATTTTGAGTGCTTTGTTAAGCAAACCACCGATTTATGATGAGATTCGAGAAAGGCAACCTAGGGACGAGAAGTTGAACAAGATTAAAGAAAAGATCGAGGAAGGGCAAATATTAGATTTTGCAATAGCCGATGATGGAAGCATGAAGTTTAAAGGGAGATGGTGTGTTCCCCAGAATCGAAGTGATCTAAAGCAAAAGTTGATGGAGGAAGCTCATAGTTCTCCTTATTCAATGCATCCCGGAGGGATAAGTTGTATAAGGACATGAAAAAGACATTCTGGTGGCCTAATATGAAAAAGGAAGTGGCAGAACTTGTGGCTAGATGTTTGACTTGTCAAAAGGTCAAAATCGAGCATAAGAGACCCCAAGGAACAGTTCAATCCTTGGAGGTGCCTAGTTGGAAGTGGGATTCGATCTCTATGGATTTTGTGGGAGCCTTACCCAAGACTCGAGCAGGAAATGATACAATTTGGGTCATAGTGGATCAATTAACAAAGTGTGCAACGTTCATATCCATGAGGAGTACATGGTCGATGGATCAATTGGGAAAAGCGTATGTGAAATTTATGGTGAAATACCATGGGGTGCCGAAAGACATCATCTCGGATAGAGACTCAAGGTTCTTATCCAACTTCTGGCAGAGTTTACAAAAGGCTATGGGGACTAAGTTGTAAATGAGCACTACATTCCACCCTGCAACCGATGGTCAAACTGAGAGAACCATACAAACTTTGGAGGATATGCTGAGATCATGTGTTATGAAGTACCAGGGTTCGTGGGAAGATCATTTAGACTTGATAGAGTTTTCCTACAACAACAGTTATCATGCAAGCATTGGGATGGCGCCATTCGAGCTTTGTATGGGCGGAAGTGTAGAAGCCCGATATGTTGGAACGACATAAGTAAGACTGTTACGCTTGGGCCAGAAATGATCGAAGAGACGGTGAAACAAGTAAAGATGATTCAAGAGAAAATAAAAGCCGCACAAGATCATCAAAAGAGCTATGCAGATTCAAAAAGAAGGGATGAGGAATACGAAGTAGGTGAGAAAGTTTATTGAAAATATCTCCGATGAAGGGAGTAATGAGGTTCGGGAAAAGAGGAAAGTTAAGCCCGAAGTACATTGGACCCTACGAGATCATCCAAAAGGTGGGAAAGGTAGGATACAAGTTGGATTTGCCTAACGACCTAGAAAGAGTTCCCAATGTGTTCCATGTGAGCCAAATTCGGAAGTACATACCAGATGTTTCACATGTTTTACAGCCTGAAACCATCGAGATGAACGAGAACTTGACTTACGAGGAAAGGCCTATGAAGATTTTGGAGAGTAAAGTGAGAAGCACTAGGAACAAGGATGTTAAGATAGTCAAGGTTCTATGGTCAAACCATAAAACCGAGGAAGCTACTTGGGAAGCCGAAGCAGATATGGGGAAAAGATATCCAGAGTTGTTTTCTGAGGTTAGTAGTCGATTTACGGGGGCATAACACCTTTTAAGGGGGGAAGAATGCGATAGAGTTTCGCGCTTTTGCCCTTCTGGTTAGTTTTAAGTCATTTTGAGTTGCTATGTGTTGTGCCTGAGTCATAGTTTGAGTGATATTCAAGTCATTATAAGTTATGCATGAGTCAATTGTATTAATTTGGATTATATAACCAATTTTTACTCAAAGTTTCGAGGTCGAAACTTCTTGTAAGGGGGGTGGACTGTATGCCTCGTATTTTTAAGCCACTTACTTATTATTAATTATGGATTTTTCCGAAATATTTTATTATTATACAAAAATATTTATATGATTTTACGAAGACGATTTTATTTTTATACAAGTCAAGTAAAATTTGTCGTGTCCGAATCAGATTTTCATCTGTTAATACCTTGTACCCGATTCAAACAACAAAGTATCAAATTCAATTCTTAATATACTCAAGTCCAATTTATATTTCTAGCACACTAGTACTACACAAAAGTATATGTCAACCTAGCATCCTTCTTCAATACTACTCACAAAATAAAAAACAAAAAACCTCATCTTTCTCCTTATGATACGTAAGTATCATTTCTTTCATTCACTATAACACCTTCATGGAAGCTCCTCCTCCACAACTTCATTATTTACACCTCCCCTCTATTATTACAAATCTTTTACCACATTCCTTCCTTCAAGTGTCAAAAATAAGGCGAAACACCATTACAATGACCTCAATCTTCCTCCTACCATATGTGGTATTATCAAAATCATTCACTAACATTGAGTTTTAACTAGAACTTCCAATCCAATTTGCCTATAAATAGTGTAAGTTTGATCCCCAATTTCATCTCAAATCAGTACAGAGACCTCAAACTCTTTTCTTTCCCTTCTCATTTCGCAACCAAGCCACAGTCGGAGCCGCCGCAGCATACGATGGTTTCTGTTGTTTTTTCCTTGTTTACGTTGTTTAGTGTTAACTTCTTTCCTCTGTATTTTGTTTGTTATTTTGTACTACACTTATGCTTAGATATATATGAGAACTCACGTTTTTAGCATTTTCGTCATCGTTTTCGTTATCTAATTAATACTATGTACATTATTGTCAAATTGTAGCTACTATATTTTTATTATAATAATAATAATAATAATAATAATAATAATAATAATAATAATTAATATTATTATTATCATTAACTTTGTTATTATTATTATGACTATTACTACCTACGTATAATACTACTACTACTACTATATACTACTCATATTACAAGCTACTACAATTATAATCATTATTACCTTGATGGATTATTAAAGATTAATTTATAAAAAGTAACTATTAAATTATAAAAGGGTTAAATTAACCAATTGTTCATACACAACTAGTAAAGTCAGTATTTTAAGTCCTTGTGTCTATGGGTTGAAAAATATTTGATTAAAATTGTTGGTTGTTATAGGAGGAATTTCGGGTTCGAAATTAGGAGTTCCGTACTTGTGTGCAAAGATCAAGGTACGTACACGTGGATATATCTCTTAAAAGTGACTTTTATATGCAACGTGATTTACATGTTAAGTGATTTCGAACCATGTTTAAATGATTGTGAAATATATTTCGGTGAAACATGCTTTGATCGTTTAATTACAAATGTTTAAATATTTCATATGGTTGATTATAAACTTGTACTGATATCAAGATGTTTAAAAAGGAAGTTTTATTGTTTAAACTATCCCGAGTATGAGATATTGGAAAGTTTATTTATCAGGATTTACCCCCTGGACCTTTGGATTTTTTTTTTAACTCCCACTACGCGGAGTAAGTTGAAGACTATGAACTTTGTATGACCTAGTCTTTCCCCTGATAGCACTTTGTAAAGGAGTTACTAGCTTAGGGGGTGTGCACACTTAGATGGGAAAATGATTTATGAAAATAGGGATTGATCCATCCCGTTCAGAATTATCTTTAGAAAGTCGGTTATTTCGGAAATTGGTTCTAATGATAGGTTTTTATACATGAATTTCTATTCATGAATGGTTTGGACAAATTATGATTTATTAAAGTCAATCTCTTCGAAAGCATGTTTAATTAATTAAGCTGATTTTACATGTCTAGCGTTTGTATGTACTTAGCATTTTGGCTAATACGTATTTGTTTTGTTTTGGCTTGGCTCTACTTATCATTTTGATGAGTAGATAGGTGATGACGATCAGACAATGTGAACTATATGTTGCATTGGGAACGATGGGCGGTGATCACCTAGTTTAATTTAGTAAACATAGTATTAGTGTTGTAGTTACTTTGGAAGTGTTTCAACTATTATTATCACTGTTATTATTAATGAAAGATAAGTACTATTTTCCGCTGCAAAACTCTGTTAAGCCTTACGTAATCACGTGGCGGTAATACTCCCAAGTTACTCCCTAATGTTGGATTATTATTGAGTAATTTGGGGGTGTTACACATGGTGTAGCCAGTCACATATATATGAAATTTCGTGAATTCAATGTATGCTTGGAAAAATAATTTCTATTATAAAACAATATAATCATTGTATTAATATTGTATTTCGTATATCACAAATAATGTCATATCTTTTTTCTCTATGACCTCTAAAACACTTGAAATTTTACATGTAACTTCTAAAAATAGGATTTTTTATATTCACATGTAGCATGAATATAGTCACATCTTTTTATAGACATTTGATATGTTTATCACAATTTTTTGTATGCGGCCTATTGTACCGCGCAACATGGGTTACTAAAGTTACTCGGTGAGGGTTACTCGAATTGTCGGGATTACTCGAGTTACCAGGGCCGTCCTGATCTTTTTTGGGGCCCTGTTCTAAGTTTAGAAATTAGGCCCTAATAAAAGGGTTTTAAAGTTATTAGATTTTTTTTATTAGAAAATATTTCAATAATCAATATTAATATACAAATTATTAGAAATTACTTTTGCATATATTACACCGTCAATATATGCAAATTGAAATTGCAAAGTGGATTCAAAAAATCACAATGTTTCTTTGACATTCTATCTTAAAAATGGCAAATTGGCAAAAATAAGATCATAGCAAAACTAAAATAAGAAATTTTTAACAAAAAATAAGACAAATTTGCAGTTAAAATAGGAAAATTAAGGGATTTAACTATGAAAAACACAAAATTAAAAAGCAAGAAAGTCATTTGCATAGCCGCTCTAATTGAAAGAGGAAGGTATAAGTTTTATTTGGAAAATTGAGAAGTTTGGTTAATGTGAGAAAATTAATGGCAAATTATAATTAATTGAAGGAAGATGGAAGAAATATTTAGGAAATTCAAAGTAATTTACGGAAGAGTAGACGATACTGAGCATTACATTGGAGTAAATGAATAGGAGGAAGAAGGAAGCTTGCATACATGTTACGCACGCGTGAGAAAGTCAGGCAAGTATATATATATACTACGTATAAGGATTTGGGCTCTTTACAAATTTGGGCCCTCAATATTTCGGGGCTATGTGCTAAGGGTCTGGTTGCATAGGCCCTTAGCCGGCCCTGCAAGTTACTCGGTCAGGGGTTACTTGAGTTACTCCTGACAAGTTACTCTTGACCGAGTAACCCCTGACCGAGTAACCTCTCGAGTAATCCATGATCGAACCCCTCGAGTAACCCCTCAAGTAAACCCTAACTAAGTAATCCTTCAACTAACCCCTAACTCCTTAAATAACCCTTGACCGAATTACTCGAGTATGTAACCCCTGACCGAACTCCTTAAATAATCCTGACCTAGTAACTCGAGTGACTCATGACCGAGTAACCCCTCGAGTGACCCCTGACTAAGTACTCATATTTTAAAAAATTAAGTATGATATACCTAAAATCATATGGTAGAAAATTATTAAAGTCATTATAATTGTATCACAATTTACATTTATTTTTTTAGAGAAAACATAATCTACATATTTATAAGCTGTTTACGATTCACAACATGTCTAATTGTTTATATATAAGATAGAAAGCACATTATTATCAAATTTGATCTTATTAGATTAAAATTGTTATAACCTTTCAATATACTCGTCTCAATTTTGTATAATTGAAATTAATGCACAATTATATAAAAAAAATTAATGGTCAAAATAGTGAATTGGAGATAGTTTAAATGTAACACTTAACAAAGTGGAGGTAGTACTCCGTGTTATATTTTTAAATAAGATATATAATTTATACACATTAGTATATATATATATATATATATATATATATATATATATATATATATATATATATATATATATATATATATTTTACAAGTACACATTAGTATATTTGAGTGATCTGATGATCTACATATAATATATAATCAAATATATCTTTTACTAATCCGTAATATAAATTGACTTAAATATACTTCGTATTAGATATGGATGGAGGAGGTTAGGGTGAGATCTTTTTTTCTTTTTATTTTTTTTATTTTTTATTTTTATTTTTTAATAAAGCTATACCCATCTATAGTAGATAGGTAGGGTGAGATCCATGAAGAAAATTGAAAAGGCCATATCCCACAAGTATAGTGTCAAGTTGAATTTTTCAAAATAAATAATTGGTTGAATTGAGATTGATAATATTAGTAAGGTTGACAACAGAGCACAATTAGCTTCAATATCATTAGGAATTGTGTTAGTAGCCAAAGGAATAATGTGTGTGTGTGTGTGTGTGTGGGAAGGGGGGAATAGGTTGAAGGAATAACCTACTCTAATATAGTTGTATGTGTGCTAATTTAATAAGGAAACCTAAAATAATGTACGGGGTACAAAATATAAAAATACTAGGTTAGATCCCGTGCCATGCATGGTGATCTTTAGTTATATAGTATTGATTGAGAAGTATTACGGTACTCAGTATAATCATAAATTAGTCGAGAAATAATAAAAGTATGAAATATGTTAATTTGGTATTTGCAATTTTAATTGTAGCTTCCAATACACAACTAAAACAAAAGTAGACAAAAAATCTGAGCAATATTTTTTCTTATTGTAAGATTATTTTAAAATTTTGATTTTTGGTATATAATTGATTATTTTTTTTAGAAAGATTTGTGAATAAATCTTTTATTTTAAATATAATAATTACTACATGTTAATATGGAATATGTAAAAAAAATATATATATATATATATATATATATGATTTTTGTAAATGATTTGTTTCCTTAATTGAAATATTTTTTTTTTGAAAAAGAAAAAAATAACTAAGGACACACCAGGAGATGACACGTGTCATTGCTGGTGTGTCTTTTAGTATATAGTATTGATACACTCCTTAAATCTAAAGTCAAATGATATGGACTTAGGGCCTGTTCTCATTGATTGAACTTAACTTAATTGAACTGAACTGAACTGAATATTTTATAAGAGAAGGAAATTAGGAGCTGAACCGAACTGAACTGAACTGAGATGAACTGAACTGAATTTCAACGTATGAGAACATGCCCTTAATATATGCTGAAAATCCATGAATAATATTAATTGAGAAACAACATTAAGAAAGTCAAGATATTATTTCGGTGTATCTTTAATAATAAAATCGTTGACAATTATACATTTTACCAAAAAAAAAAAAAAATTTAAAAAAAATTAAAGACCTAAAACAAGGACACATGACAGCCATGGAGCTAATGTACCTTGTTTTAGTGTAGTATATATATAGATATAGATATCGATCTATCTTCTCTCACAATATAATGATTTTTTTTTAAAATAATAAAAGTGTAATAAAACGATACAGAAGTAAATGCATAAACCTGTGAGAGGATATAAACCGTAATTTCTATCTTACTCTTGGAGTACCGTGCACATGGTACTCCAGATTTTATAAATTCATGTTATTTTATTATTAACTTCTTATTATTTTATTTTATATATATGTTAATTTTAAATAAATGTATATTATTTTGCCTTTTTTCTCAGTCATCTCCCTCCAATACTCTCTCTTCCTCAAAATCACACACTTTCTCTTCCCTTCTTCATCCAATTATTATGGATTTCCCAGAAATCAACCTCTCACTACTCCAATTCTAAATGAAAGACTCTTTCTCTCTCCTTTTTTCTTCTTCCAATTTTCTGGGTTTCTTAAAAATCAATTGATTTGAAGCCATTTAAGGGTTCAAACGTGTTCATGTCAAAAAATTTAGTACCTCCTGAAGTGTTCGATTCTCTTTAAACTCAAAGCTGCTAATGTTATTTTGATGTAAACTTATTATAATTTCAATTTATATACATGTTATTTTAAAATAAGTACTTGTTATTTTATGTAAATTAAAAATAGCATGAATGGATGTTGAAGTAAATAAGTAAATAATACATTGTTGTAACAAAATAACACAACATTTAAGCAAAATAACACAAAGTGTACACAAAATAACTCAAACATTGTGTGTAAGGAATATCATGATCCATTGTACTCCAGGAGTATATAATACTAATTGCCGTAATTGGACATAAACTAAATGGTTAATTTTATTTTATTTTATATGGTACGGAGTAAAAAAGAATGGTTAAAAGGTTCTACAAGTACGGAGTACTCCCTCCGTCCCAAAAAGAATAACTCATTTGGCCAAAACTTTGTCCCAAAAAGAATGATCCATTTGCATTAAAACACCCACCAATTTGCAACAATATTTGTGCAAAATTAGTTTCTCCATATAAAAATTTGATTTTCCATGTTATTTTATTACTTTCTCTCTCTATTTTTTTACAAATCCCATGTAAATTTATCTTTCCAATATACTTTTACTTCTTTTTACTTAACTTCCTTAATACCCGCGTAATCAACCAAATGGGTCGTTCTTTTTGGGACGGAGGGAGTATTATTTTTACCAATGTGAAACCTGATTAATTTAAGATTTTACAGAAAAAATTTTGTAAACAGTAAATCACTAAATCCAGCTAGAACCCTAACATACCTCAATTAGTCAATTCCCCTCCAAAAATGGCTAAATTAGTAAAATTTGATGATGTATAAACCCTAACATTACCTGACGAATCGAAGCATCTGCGATTGAAGAAGCACATTCCAGGTAATAGAACCCTAATTTTCAACTGCTTGTTTCAGATTTCGCAATTTTTAAATTTTTTCTTCCCTAATTATTCCCCAAATTGCAAACTTTAATCAATTTTTATTTACACAGCAGAAGGAAATGATATCAATTTTGATTGTTATTTGATCGTCAAACAAAAAATTGGTAGAATGGCTGAAGAAACAGAGTTGCCTGATTCAATTGTGTTAGTGAGATCATGGAGGACTGCTTTTTTGACTTTAAGGGATGAAACTCAAACTCAATCTCAAATTCAATCTACTGACATTTTGATTAGTGTTATTCCCGTGCTCGACGAACTCGTATTCGCTCACTTTAACTCATTTGTTGCTGCTGCTCCTTTGCTTCCACCTCATGAGGTATTGCATTGTTGTATATTGGCTTATTCGTTCTTTTATTTTTGTGTTGGATGTTGATCAGGATTGTTTTGTTTCAGGTTACGTCGGATTTGATGTATCTTTTGAATGTGGCGGCTTCAAGCAATTGCACGAATGAAGGCACGGGGCGTGCTTTACATCTTATTTGTCATCTGGTATTGTCATTGTAACTTTTGTGTATGTTTTCATTTTCATACTAAGTTATGTCGTACAGTAACACTTTTGAAAATAGATGGATGCTAAATTGTGAAAAATTGTCTCTATGAGGCTATGGCTTGGATTGAGGAAGGTTTTTGCGATTTGCATTTCGGTTTCTAATTTTGAAAAATAAATTTAATCAGCTATAGCTGGAATTGTTGCTAGATTTCATGTAATCATTAGATTATGCTGGGGTTATATTACTATGATTTAGTGGCCAACTAGCCAGTCTCTTATGTGCGAGAGATTATTCCAAAGTTGCGACTAGGGCTCCAATTCTCAATGGATTAAACATTATAGGACCTTATGTATTTATGTTATAGGTCAATGGAAACTTAAGTTGCCTCCAAGAAATACTTCTGAGGTTAGATGTGCTTATGAATAATGCATTGATATTGTCAATAACCAATAGATTAGAGTTAAAAAAAAAAGGGTGGCAAGAGGAAAATGACCAACTCATAATGTTTGTTGTATGTGCTCTCACTGATAGAAAAGAATTGAAAGAGGGTGGCAATAGGAAGATGATCTACTTAAAGTATTTGCCATATTTGTTCTCGCCTTCTCGGAATAGGTTTTTTTTAACTACTCCATATTATTATTTAGAAATCAAGAATATAGTTAAACTTTGACTATCATACTAGATTGAAAGAGGTAGTTTTTTGCAGCTTTGGTCTTCCAATCTATGGATCCATGTGTAAATACAATGAGAATAAATAAAGTTTTTTTTTTTTTTTTTTTTTAAATATTCAAACCTTATGGCTGATATTGTTCTGCTAATATAATAATTTAACGTCTGTTTGGTGAAGATAAATTGAAAGGAACATGGCCTACTTGGCAAAGTTATAGTGGATTACCCTGCTACTTTGTATAATACATTAAAGTGAACTTCAAGGCTTCAGTTTAAGGAACATGGGCTTATTGACAAAGCGATCCTGAATGTTATCTGGTTCATGAGCTCGTGTTTGCTGACCTGAATTCTTGACCTCTGTTGAGCCAAATGTTTTTCTGGTTTTATTGCTATAGACTAGTACCTAAAATTATAATATGAATCAACTGATCAACAGTGAGGGTGTCCATAAAGATTATCTGGAGCTTCCTTTAAATAATTCCAGGGTATACATAAGATTTTCTAGTAAAGCATGAGTGAGAGAAGAAAAGAAAGCAAGAGACTCCATACTGTTTTTCATTTTTTATGTTGTCACATTGATGGAGAAAATTCTTGTTATTTAACACATTTTTGAACTTATTGGTTTCTGCATCTTATCTAATTATGTCGCAGATTTACAATATTGCTCTTCGCGTTCCACTTGCATTGAGTTCATCTGCTTGGTCTGAGATGCTTGGGTCTTTCAGCAAGATAGCAAAGTGTTTTATTGAAAATGCTGTCAGAGTAGGATATGTCTCTGACAACTCGACTGGCATAAAAGCTACGAAGAATTGTCTGGAAACAATAAGGTTTGTTTAGCGCTCCATATGTATATTTATTGTGCTTTTATGGCTGTGTATAGCTACCAAGAAGCATAAAGCATATTATCCTGAGTTGTCTGAAAACAGCTTTTGTTTTGGCCTCTAACTCTAGCTACTTGGATAGGTAAAAGTTTTTTACACATCTTTTTTGGACAACAATGTGTTTGAACACTTATGCTCGGCTTAGAATTTCTATGGTAGGGTTCTAGTGTGGGGGATGTTCTTTGTGATGGTGGTGATGTTTTATCTAGGATGTAGGTGGGATGATGATGGTGGTTTGGGTGGCGATTTAATTAAGAGGAGGAGGCGGGTGCAGTTTAATGGACTGTTGACGGTGTGAATAGCCGAGTTGAACCATTTGAGATGTAAATGAAAATTAAGCCCCGAATTACTAGACCGAATTAATATTGTTCATTGTTTTTTCCTCTCTAAGTTATTTCTGAATACTTAAACCTTATATTTTTGTAGTCCTATGTACATTCTGATTCAGATCTATCTATGTCATGTAATAATATATCATAATAACAGTCTAAATGCTGCTTTGTCTAGTTAGAGCATAGTAAAATTTGATGTTACAATATATATATATATAAATATATATATATATATATATATATATATATATATATATATATATATATTAATAGATGGAAGGATTTTGTAGCCTTATTGCCTGGACTACAGTACTTCCTCCCTTTATTTATTTATTGAATTTCCTTCAATGAGTAACTGATAAAAGCCCCCGCTGCCTTTGCCTACAAAGAAGCTAAAAAGTTATTCTGTAAGTCAATAGTTAAAGCAATTTCCGAGACACCTTCTGCTCTAACTACAGACACTGCAAATTTGCCATGAAAGTATTGCACGACTATATTGTCATCTTCTTTGCCCTTCTAAAGCCCACAAAGTGAACTTGCAGCAGATCTAAAACAGTACTAGGGAAACCCTGGCACTCACCATACAAGTCAAATAGCCTCCTCCAAATATTACTTGCTATCTCATATTCTTACAGCAAAGCAAGAGATGTAAGTAAGACTCGCTATTGGAACAATATAACATGAAATTTCCATCTTTAGTCTTTTCTTTTGAAGTATTGATTCTACCCTACACCAAAGTCCACTCAAAATCTCACCTTAAGAGGAAATTTAGCCTATTATATGAAATTCAGTCTTACTAAAAGTCACTTGTCATTTCTCTGTTCGACATGTAGAGCTAATATAGTTCTTCTGTTTTCAATTCTATGGCATAATTAACTTCAGGCATCTGATCAGCATGGATCCTCGAAGGTCTTCAACATCAGAAAACATTCAGTTGGTGGAATTCCTCCTTCATATTGTTGTATGCTGTCATTCCGAGTTGAATGGCTCATATCAATCCAATGGTAGTATGAGTTGTCGTGGTGACTCTGGGAAGAGAATTCCTCAACATGCCAGCTTGTGGAAAGTTCAAACGACTGCCTTTTGTATGGTCAGTGAATCATTTGCAAGAGTTGGATCTTCTTTTCCTGTAGGCACGTGGCAGTCAGTTGTTGAGGTGTGTACTATTTGATTTTTTTAAGCTCTTGATGCATGTCTTAGTGGACAACTTAGATTGTCTATTTTCTGAATTAGGTGCTGAGGAAAGTGATGGATTCACTTGCAGCCAAGATGCTTAGTGCAGAGGATGGTGTCCTGTCAAGGTACTCCTTTTTTTTTTTTTTTTTTTTTCATGTTTATTTTGATATTAACTTTTTATGTTTAGAAACTCCATTCATTTAATAGTGTTTGTTTTAGTTGAATTTTTGCAAAGATTAAGGTGAGTGAAAGTGAACCAATTGGAGCATGTTTTAGTGAATAGATGGATTAAATGCGTATATGGAGAGTGAATTATGAGGCACTCCGTTTCTAACATATCAACATTAAAGGAGCATAATCACTTTGAAACCAGGGGAGTTCTTTAATCTGTTCTTGACTATTAGATATGTGTTTTTGCACAATTTCACATGCAAGCTTCTATGCTTTGGGTTTGAGGTGGTATAGTTTTATGGGAAAGACCAAAAACCTTACTGCAGTAATGAGATTTGCACTCTATTTAAAAGAAAAGGCTGTCTCATTGAAAGTTTCATGTCTTGTCTTTCCTGCTTTGTTTTGTTTCTGTGCAAAGGAGTTTGGAGCTTTTGATATACTATGTTAACAATTAACTTAACAGCTGCTGAGGGAGTGAGGGATGCCTTTTTTTTTTTTTTTTCCTAATAATTTTTCTATATTTTTTTTTTTCAAATGCTTGTATTAACTTATGTTCTGAGAGTCTTGATGTGCCTTTAACCATTTGTTTTTTCTGCCGAGTTGCTAGGCTGATAAATAGATCTTTGTACTTCATTTTACAACGTTCGCATTTATATATATATATATATATAAATAAATGTTCAGTGGTTACCCTTGCTTCCTTGGTCCTCATTTTTTGACGTTATATTTTTTAATGTGTTGGTTAGAAGTCCTAACTTTTTTATTTTTTTAATTTAATTTATTTATTATGTTTTGCAGGTTTTACACCTCAGTTCTGCAATGTCTTCACCTTGTACTTGTAAATCGGAAGGGTTCTCTTTCAGATCATGTGAGTTATTGATTCTCTTCTTGGGGGATGAGGTTTTTGCTTTGTGTCTTGAACTGAATCAACTCTTGTTTTAACATTATGACATTGCAGTTAGCAGCTTTTGTAGCAGCATTAAGAGTATTTTTAGCTTATGGCCTAAATACTTCAAGCTCGTTATCCTGTCATAGAGATAAGGATCCAGGCCCTTCAAGCCATAGGTTTTCTTCAAAGGAAACCATCAAAAAGGATGTTGGTGCATACAGGCCTCCACATTTGCGCAGGAGGACAGGTTCTTCTCTGCAGCAGCCACTAACTAAGCCATCTCAAATATCATCAGATCACGACTCTTCGCCACTTGAATGTTCATCATCTGATTCTGACTATAGTGATAGTGACATTGGACCAAAAGATTTTGATACTGTGCGCAGCTGTAAGGCCAGAGTTGCTGCTATCAATTGTATACAGGTGAAAATTGGAGAATTTTGTTTCTACCTTATATTATTCCTTTACTATTTTCATTCTTACATCTTAAATTTATTATGTCCTCGAACCTCTAACTAAGCAGTGCATTTGGGCTCTTACCCGAGTGTATGCCACTTTCTGCGAAAATTTGCACATTCCAGTGGGTCTCTCTTAAGAGTAATTTCTTTTTTGGTTAAAGTTGGGAGAAGAGAGTGGTTGTAATTTGGAGATGAGAATGGTTATAGATTTGTTGTTTATGGAAAAATTTGCATATAGTTTGCAATCTGGAGATGAGAATGGTTGGTAATTTGATGTTTATGGACATGTTATTGGTAGAGAAATGGTAATGGTGATTCCCTATTTGGCTGGATTTCTTATGTCAGCAATTATAGCACGTTAATAGTCATGCAGAGCTACCTTTGGTGATTTGACTAGTGGGGGTGTGGCAGACTATACTTTTAAAGATATTCCATATAAGAGGGTAAGGTATATGGCTGTTTTTTACTGATATTCCATATAAGAGGGTAAGATATTGCATATAAGAGGGTAAGGTATATGGCTGGTTTTTACTGATATTGCATATAAGAGGGTAAGATATTGCATATAAGAGGGTAAGGTATAAGAGGGTAAGATATTGCATATATATATGTATGTATGTATGTATGTATGTGTATATATACTGTAGCCATTTACTGATACTCCACACCTTTCTCTCTAATTATGCCAATTACATATGGAATTGTCAGGTCTCATTGTCTCAATGACAGTAAACCTTTATGTGATGGCTTTTTTGAGGAGGCTCAACACAAATGACAGTCTTCACTCTGTGGACTTAGCATTTAGCAATTATAAATATGTGTCTTAGGTGTGTGTCTTGTGCTGTCAGAGTATAAAGTAAGGTATCATTTGTTTGTGCATAGTGAGGTAGCTACTTGTCATTTTAACAGGCAGTTTGGTGTTGTGACATTGGGTCTGCTCACTCACCTTCTATTTTGTCACCTGTTTGAGTTTCCTGAGCCAGAGGGGCAAGGCATTCTTAATAGCAAGGTCTATAGTGTAGTTGAAACCTTAAATATGAGTCGGACAGCTTTATGGGACAGAGAAGTACATCTCATGTTCCTTTGGGGGCTTCACAATGATTTTCCATTTTGGGTCGCATTTTCTTAGTAATGTAAACCGTGATTGGCATACCTTTTTTTCACTCCGATGATACTCTTTTCATCACTCCTTTCCTTTTTTTTACCAGTCTTAACATTGCAAGTTGCACTTCTTCAAATTGTCCGTTGGAACTTCGTGTGGCCATGTGAAGCCTTTCAAGTAAAAGTCATGATTTTTTGTACTGTATGGAGTAGTGAATGTTTTAGTTATAAATAATTACAGTTTCCTAGATAATACTCAAATGCCTTGCCCGGTATTTTAGTACAAGCTGAAGGCGAGTTGTATCTTTTGCGAGAGGGACTTCTTTGTTTGATAAATGATTAAAGAACACAGCTTACATTGAGCAGAAAAAGTTAGAACCTGATAAACTAAGTTTTTGTGCCATGCATATTATCGTTTAGCTTATTACTGAACCTAAGATTGATTAGTTCTCACTTTCAATGTTTTTATATTCCTCCATAATTATGGGTTTGTAGGATCTTTGTGAAGCTGATCCAAAGGCTTTCATTGCCCAGTGGACAATGCTTTTGCCAACTAATGATGTACTTCAACCAAGGTGAACAATATGTTCCTCTTGTTGTCCATCTTTGTTTGTATTTTTTTTTATTTGTCAATTTTATTATCAGTTTATCACTATTATGGTTGTACATTTTTCTTTGATCATTATATGCGTATCTTGGTGCTGTGCGCCTGTGCTCTTCTGCATAACATATTTTGCTATTTTGCATGTGGTTCCTCTTTCCTATATCTTTTTCCTTGCAGACATAACTGAAATAGTTTTGATCTCTTTGAGCTTTTTGATCAATTTCTTAAGGTACTGCTTGCTTATTTGCAGGAAGTATGAGGCGACTTTGATGACTTGCTTGTTATTTGATCCATTCCTGAAGGTACTGATGCCTCAGTTTGATAAAACCTACATTATTGCATTACTTTCTGCTAATGTGGCTTCAAGAGCCATTTTATGAGTGTTATATTATTCTTTGACACTGTCTAGTCAGTTCATTTGTTTTCTGGAACCTTGTATTATTCTTCCTACACATGCTTATTAATCATGCATTGTCATTTGCTTGCTAGACACGCCTGGCATCTGCCTCAGCGATTGCTGCCATGCTGGAGGAGCCTTCCTCTGTAGCTCTGCAGGTTGCAGAATACAGGGATTCAACTAAATGTGGTTCTTACATGGCGCTCTCAAGCTCTCTGGGTCAGATACTCATGCAACTTCACGCTGGTATACACAAGATCTGAACTCTTTATGTTGAGGATTTGTTTTTCGTCTGATATTGTATGCTAACAAAAATTGCTTTTCTCTTAAATCATTTTTCTTCCCTTTTAATTTCCGATGGATAAATATCTGTTGATGGTGCAGGTGTGCTATACTTGATTCAACACGAGAGGCATACTGGACTATTGACTTCCTTGTTCAAGATTCTCATGCTGTTGATATCATCCACACCGTAAATATTTTTGTTCTTTGCTATTCTGTGCTACACCAGTCTAGAGCACGTTACTTTCTGATTTCTTTCTGCTGTATGTTTCTTGCTAAATTTGAAAACCTTGAGCTTTATGTAATATGAGGCAAGGATTATGCATGCTTGGTGCCTGGGATACATATCTCCTTTTCCCTCTCGGCTTTTCTTATTATTCTGTTCTGGGGATAGGGCCATAGGGGGGGGGGGGTTTCAAGTGTTATAGAGATTGTGGGGAGTTGGGGACCAAGAACTTGAAATGAGTGTTGGTTGCTAATTGTGAAAATTTTGCTTGATTTGTATTTGTTCCTATGGTAAATGAGGTCGAGCTTCCTTAGACTATATCACGTAGAAGAAAAGATCATGATTTCCCATTTCCGAGACAATTTTGTGCTAGAGGTGCTTAATATTACTGTAATAAACTGCGGGGCTCCTTTACTGCAAGCGTATGCACCATTTAAGAAAATAATTTTATGCATTAAAGGTGTGCCTTGCCTACAAGAAGTGCACATCTTCACTTGTACCTCCTGCCTAGGATCCAAGGACAATATCGCTTTGGTGCACCTCACGCTTTTATAATCGGGTTCAATATGTTTAAATGACTTAGGCCTTTTTGATTGAATAAATTCCATTAATCAGATTAATTGTCGAATAATGGATCGAATAATGGAGTTTGAGGGAAGGAGCAAAATATTGTGGAGATATTGAATTTTAGGGAAAGGTAAATTCCTCATTGGAGAGTTTGGAGATGGAGGTTGTGGTGGGTGAGGTATTCTGTGATAACTGATAAGAGTGTGACATCCACTCGTCTTCGGTCCAAGAGAAATAATTAGATGTTAGGAAGAGTTGGAGGACATTTTTCTTAGATAAGGAGTTGAATGTTTGAGGGAAGCCCTGGAGATAAGTCATTCAAACTTGGAGCATTGAGTTCTGGAGGATCCGTTAAGGATAATGATAAATTGATTTCATTTAAAGGTCAAAATGATTTACTATGCATCCTGGAGATTATGTAAGTATCAACATTGCTTAAAATTAACAGAAGCTAACAGAGGAGCAAAGTGGGGTGTATTGAATTTTTTGTCCCAAAAGTTTCTCTAGGTTTGCTTGGTGAAACTATTTCTTTTGGCTACGATGGTAAAGCACTTGCAGTTTCATGCTTTAATGTGTAGATTCATATCCTTGGTTCATTATGTATTTCTTGCTTTGGTTAGAGTCAAAGCTTCATTCTGTATTGCTTTTGGGAGGAGGTATGGCTGGAAGTAGTCTATCTCAATTACTTCCCCAAGTCTCCCATCCTTATGTACCTCATACTGCAATAACAGATTTTTTTCTTGTTACGTAATGAATGATGCGGCAAGTGGCTTGTGGTTTTTATTGCAGTGTTTTGTGACTGGGTTTGTTGAATACTTCAATTGCAACCCCAAAATTAATGATTGACAGAATAGTCGTTCTGTAATGCAACAATTGAGTTTTATTTTCAGTTCTATAAGATCCTTGAACCAAAACACACCACCATTTGCGCTTTGACAAAAATTTTAGAATAGCATGTACAGTTATTGACCTTTTTATTTATCTAGACTATGTAATCCAAAGAAAAACAGCAGTGAATTTTTCAATTTTATTGGCACGATCAAGATTGAAGAAGAAGAAGAAGAAGATTGAAACGACCAAGTTCTGTACTTATTTACTATTTATACCCCGTTGATGTGAAGTTTTCTTGTTATCCTTGCCACTAATTTATTTTTTTTGGAGATCCTGTTTATATAAGAGAATTGATGTGATTTGTTAAGGTAGATTATTAGTATCAAACTTTTAAAAAATTGAGAGTATTCAGAATGAAGAACACTTGTTTATTTTAAGTGGGAATTTGGAATTGTTCTTTATATGCTTTTTTCCTGAGGGATTTGTTCTAATAGCTTGATGTATTCCTTAGGTATTCGAGGATGCCTGGAGAGTTGTTGCCCAGAGTCCTTTCATCTCTTAGATTGAGGATTGAGGAGGGTTTTTCATTTAAAAATGATCAAACCAGTTTACTGGTTAGTTGGCTGGTTTTCTGACTGCACTATTTTAGTGAAACTAATCATTCTGAATTTATCCTAAATTTTGTTATTGAGAGGAAAATTTCCACAATTTTATCTCACAGGCTATTTCTATCAATTGCTTGACTGGAGCTGTATCTACATCTCCTTCTTCTTCACATGTTAATGAAATGTTTGAAGCTGAAATATCTTCAGGTTGGCTCACTAACTCCTAGTCACTGCCGGTGCTTTTGTTAGTTGTGATGCTTTGGCTTTTTTTTTTTTTTTTTTTTTTTTTTTTTTTATTTACTGGATAATATGCATAATTGCATTAGCATATTTATGGAATTGTAAAGAGAAATCAGAGAGAAAAAAAAAAAGACAAGTAGCTGAGCTCACTGTGGGGCTTCCACTTGGTCTTCACTCCTGAACCCCTCTTTACTGGGGATTTCAATGGCTTATATTAGTTCTCATGTTATAACTTACAGTTGAGCAATTAGCGATCCTAAATCTGTGGTCTGAAAATGTTAACTAATTTGGAAATGTCTCAACATGCAAACTTGCAGAAGTGATCAATGCTGCCCAGGACAGTGTGATACATTAATATCTTTCCTTCTGGATGATTGATCTTTTTTTTGACAATGATCTTAATCAATTAGAATAAGATAGTTGACTAGTTAATGCAATAGAGGGACAAGATATTAACTGAAACTTGTTACCTGCTGTAGTCTTATCTTAACTCACTATCATATCTCAAGATTTTTCTTGCATCCCTTGAAAGTGTGTGGTAAATGGAATTCTTGTGTATTTGTGATTCCTTTCTTTCTGTCTCTTTTACTGTCACTGTCATACAGGTTTTGGTTTGTATACCTACAGAAATATTTTTTCAACTTGTCATTCCTCAATTAGTTTACTAATTTTATTCTTTTGTGTTTTTTTTTGATTGATGGGGTTTTAAATTATTTCATTTTTCTCGGAGTGTAACTTTGAATTTGTACTTATATGAGCTTGATTTCAGGTTTATATTTGGATAAAGGAGGATCAGGTGTCTTGATTACTCTGCTTCGACATGCTGAGCAAATCGCAAACCCACCAATATGTTTGGAAGCTCTCCAGGTATTGACTGAACATCAATATCTTTTTGTAAATGAATTTTGTCATGGTGTTAGCATTTCCCAAAAAGATTAGAACCATTAATTACAGCCAAATGTTGTCCCCCCCCCCCCCCCCCCCCCCTCTTTTTTTTTTTTTTTTTTTTTTTTTTTTCTTTCCTGATTTTAGTTGCTTAATTACATGGTGCAGTTATTTAGTCTAGCTTTGAATTTATCTTAAACTTTTCTTGTTCTAATCCTGATCACCAGTCAGATAATTGTGCTGCCACTAAGCTGTTTAGTTGTATTCTTGTGTAGTATGATGATATGTTACAATTTCTTTCAAGTTTGTTACAGGCCCTCAAAGCTCTATGCCACAACTACCCTAACATAGTGGCTGCGTGTTGGAAACAAATTTCAGCTGTTGTATATCAAATTTTGAGACCAGACACTTTTAGGTTATCATATTCAAAAGGAGCTTTTGGACATGAGAGTCTATCATCTATGGATAAGGTTGTGTCATCTGCTGTCAAGGTATGAAGTCCCCTGCTTTGTAATTCTTGTTTTTAAAATAATTTACATTGCCGTCTGGCAGATTATTGTGTCAAACCTTCAGGGAGTAGAAGATTTCTAAATTCTCAATATGACTGTATTTTAAATTTAAAATTGACATTCTACTGTGTTTTTGAACCTGTTAAACCATTCTGATGTCTTTTTTTTTTTTTTTAATTTTTTTTCCCAGGTTTTAGATGAATGTCTTCGCGCAGTATCTGGATTTAAAGGAACTGAGGATCTATTCGGTGACAGATTAGGAGAGACTCCTTTTGTGTCCGACTTTGTGCGTGACAAAAAAATTTCTTCTGCCCCATCATATGATTTGGAGAATGTCGGGCCTTCCAGAGACAATCTGTCAGGAAACTCAGAGTGGTCTGAGGCCATTGAGAAACATATATCCATATCTATATGCCATGTATCTGGAATGGTGCGTTTAGTTAATTATTTGGCTTGTGAGTGTTTATCTGAAAAGGACAGAAATTGGCTGGCTTTATAAATTGGTGTGTCATGACTTTTGATGATTGTTTTGATACAACATAACACTAAATCTTAAATATTATTTTATAAAGTAGTGTTCATAACGAGGATCTTTTTATGACTTGCCTGGAGTGTAAGTCCATTTGCTTTGTTATACTGTTCCTTCCCTGTCATGTTCCTAGATGTTAGTGTACATTGGAGTACTTTATACTTGTTTTAGCCCAACATTTTAGGCGTGCTTCATACTTATTGCAGTACTTTACTGTGAATTCTAAGAACCTTTGTCCTAATTAATTTAATGATTCATGTGCCCCTTTAGTTGGCACATTCGTTTTTCTTAAAATATTTGTTATTTTTTCTATGAAATTTGTGTGAATAAATAGTGCAAGCACCTTGGAAGGTGATAGCTGTATTGCGATTTTGAAAAATAGGAATTCCTTCAAGAGTAAGTTTTTTGCAGGACCATGTGTTATGTCTGTGAAGCAATGAAAGTAACATCAATATGTCCATTACAAGCTTTCTTAATAGTTATGGAGAAGTTTTATTAGTATAGGAGGTGAGTTTGGGTCTTTATCATATCTGTTATATTTGGGAAGCGTTAAGAGTCTTAAGCCTAGCTTGCTTCTGTATATCCATTGCAAATTTGGTTAGTTACTGTGTAAATTTGGCTTTGGCCTGACAATAGTGAGTACATGTAAGGGAAGCATGTCAACTTTGTAGTAAATGAGGAGATTAGCTGATCAGAGAATAAAAAAAGGATTTCTCAGCTGATTCCAACTTTGTAGTAAATGAGGAGAATTAGCTGATCAGAGATTAAAAAAAGGATTTCTCAGCATTCTGTTAGAACCAGAAGGGATTGCATTTTTTATTAACATGGTGAACGTGTCTTGTACTGTAGTGTTGGGGGGTGGGGGTGTGGGTAGCCAGATTCGATCTCAACTCAGTCATCCACATAAGGCTTTTATTGAAGGGTAATGGGACCAGTATTACTTTGAGTGACATTGAGACCATTTGTAGCTTGATCTTCCTTGAAGCATTAAGTTTTGAATTATCACCAGGCTTTGACATTGCTATATGCTTGTATAGGTGGAGAAAACCTAGGAATTTTGGAACATTTTAGTTCTAAGCAGCTGACTGTGACCTCATGTAAGTACTCTTAGGAAAAGGAGTGAATTGACCAACCTGCGTGGAAAGCTAATTGCAGAATGGACAATTTTTTAGAAGCTATAAATTTGGAGACTTGAAGACGAGATTTAGAACTGAATGCTGGTTAGATTGGTTGTGAGTATCACAGGTATAAGGTAGCGAATTTTATTGACCGACATATTCTGTACAATATTTATTGTGATGTGTATGGTAAGAGGGGAAAGAGGCTCTGTAATTCTAAAAGACCTTATGGATGGAACTGTTTTTAATCTTGCACTGGCTTTTCCTCCTTTGAGTCCTTTCCTATCTGGTTATATCTTATTTGTAAGGTGAAAAAGGAATCCTTTTGTGTGATCCATTTGTGACACAGCTCTGGATTCTGGAGCCTATTACTATATTGTCATACCAAATTTTCTGTTTTATTGCTTCATCTGTGAGAGCATTGGATATGTCCTTTGGTTCGACTCTGTTAGGGTTTGGGAGTTTTGGATAGTTTGAAGGGGCTATTCATCATTTTGGTTTTTGTCTACTGATGTTTGGGTAGAGTGTGAGTCTAGGGTCCTCAATGAACAACTAGTTTCTTCTCTGCTTTTGAGGGTACTGCTTTTCCATCTTTCACTTGTGAATTTGCATTCTTTTCTTGGAATTTTCAAATTTCCAGCTTGACAGCTTTGCTTTGTATCTTTTCTCTGTTTCTTCATTCTTGCTTAATTGACAGATTTTTACATAGTGTAGAGGCTACTTAAAGCCAACAACTGTTTCTGGCAAAATTTATTCCTGGTCTCTGCCTAGAATGAACTATTAATAATTGAGCTTATGTCAGAAGATAAAGTGATAGGTCATTTTGCCTTTAATTTGCTGGGAAGCATTAGCCAAAGCTCACTGAACTGAACTTCCTAGAGTGAATTAGTTGTCTCTATTTGCTCTGTATTCCTTCTAGAATTCTGTATGCATCACTGCTGGCACCAGTTTTTTGGGTTTCCTACTTTCCCGAAGTTCTTGTGGCCTTTCTTTGGTGCCATTCTCCCCATGCAAAAGTAGCTGATCCATTGCCTAGTCTAGTTCTAAAATTTTCTCCTTAAAGCACACACGTGAACGAGTGCCACACTGAAGCTCGATTTCTTGGTCTACTAGTTGTTAACCTGACTCCACTCATATTACTGTCATCTGGCTGTTTGGAGATCATCCCTTTAATTTTATAGCTCCAGTTATCCAAGAACATCAAGAGGCAAGTTATATGAGTCTGTAGCTCGACATATTTCCATTTCTATCATACTTACATTTACATGGTTGAATCAGGAAATAATCTCTTACCTTGTAACAATCCGTTTTAGCTCTGAAGTTAGTCTTATTTAAATTAGTTATTTATGGAACAAAGCTGTCAAGGAAGAGAAATCATATGGGTATATATATGAATCTTTTTCGTAGAAGTTGAATCTTGAATAATATATAACCAATAGCTGTCAAGCCCAATTTTTTGATGCTGTGTTTATAATTGAGATTTTTTCCCTTAGAAGGGGCAGGACATTGTTTGAAGTGGTGGGTCTTCTCTGGGTTCATTAGTCATTTTCATTTCTCATGTTTGCTACCTTTCATGCCTGCACTTCCCCCATATATTTCTTTAAGTCTTTTATTTAACTGCAGCAACAAATTATGCCAGGCTAAACAGTTCAAATTTGTAATAAAACTTATTGCAAAGTTTTTGTTGTCTGGCAGGTGAGAGCTGCATCAATTACTTGTTTTGCTGGTATCACTTGTGCTGTCTTATTTTCTCTTAGGAAGCAGCAGCAGCAGTTCATCCTTTCTTCCTGTGTGAGTACATATCTGTTCTTCATCTGGATTTATTACTCTGCTGGCTGTATAGTGTCATAAATATGTTGCTTCAAAATTTTCAGATAAAAGCTGCAAATGATTCAGTCCCTTCAGTAAGGGCAGCAGCGTGTCGAGCAATTGGTGTCATTGCGTGTTTTCCAGAGATTTTTAAGAGGTAATATGAAGTACTCCAAAATATTTTTTGTGGGGACTTGTTTTAAATCATGATAAAAAATATGCTAAATGGATGGTTAATCATGTAGTGCAGAAATCTTTAATGAGTTTATCAATGCTGTGGAGGTCAATACACATGATCAGCCTGTCTTGGTATCTTCTATTGGCTTTATCTTGAACTCAAATTATCTGTATTTATGGAACTCTCTCCCCCTTACTATAAATTTATATGTTATATGTTATATGTTTTTTTTCGTTTTGCTATATGTTCGTATGAATATTCCTGCTGCAGGTGCGTGTCACTGCATCTTGGGCTTTGGCAAACATATGTGACTCATTTCGACACAGTGTTTCTGAAATTTCCTTAGGTAGGTGGGTCTTATTATTTTTAATTGTATGTTTTTGTTTTTATATGTTCAGTTTAAGTTAAGATCAAAGCTTTGCACAGTTTCATGTGGATGGTTTTAAGCTAATTGTGTACAGCTTTTCATTATCCTTCTGCTAGAATCATATGATATGGGGATTATGTCACATTATGGTTTATTTTTTTCTTGCAGACTCTGAAGCAAATTTCCGACTGGTGACATTGTTAGAATGTTCGTTGAAGCTAACAACAGATGGAGATAAGGTAGTTTACCTATCATTAGAGGATTCTGGTTTTTGCATGTATTTTGTTGTGAATAGTCTCCATGTGTTAAAAGTAATTTATATCGTCATGTTTATTTCTGTCACTTCTCTTTGTCATTTAAAAAAAATAAGGATATAAAAAGAGAGGAGGATATTATCAACCTTCTTGATGTTTCAAGTTGAAAAGTAGCTGACAGCTGAGTGACCCTGAGTCTCTTTTTACTACAAGAGCATTAATCAATTCCCCAAATTGCTCCTGTCTTATACCTGTAGAAAGAGGAAAGGGGCAAAGCGCTTCCTGTTGTGTGCAAGGGTGACACTATGCATCTCTTACCCTCCACAAACCTACTTTGACAAGAATCCCCATATGGTTGATGTAAGTGGGTTTTTTTGATGTTGTTGCTGAGTGAACTAGCTGTAAGGAGATATTTGCTCTTGTTCTCCCGGTCTTGTCTTTAAGCAAGAACTTCATCACTTAGCCTGTCTAGCCATCTGTATACCATTTTGCAAGAAGATGGCTTTGTAACTTGTTTGGAATTTTACGTATATTCTTAGTGTTTTCAATCATGCGCTTTATTTCGCCTTCTTTTTAATATTTTAAAAATATTTATCAGTGTTTTCAATCATGCACTTCATACCCCCTTCTTTTTAGTTTTTACAAAAATTAGTTATTGAAATTGCTTATCTTCCTTCCTTGTGGCTCTGGATGCAACTTAGGCCATGCTTGAATTGGGAGTAATGAACCAAGGGAGTAATAATAGTCAAACTAAGAAAAACATAAGTGATTAGAGATGATGTTATAGGAGCTAAGGTATTTACAATTAAATTACGGTAGTTGTGTCATAAGGAAAAGAGAGAGATGGAGGAACACCGTCACTATCTCATCCTTTCTTATATTCACTTTCATTTTCTTTAGTTTGACTTCTATTACCCTTGTACTACATTGCTCTCAATTCAACATAAGATGTATAGATTCTTCAAATGAATGATTCCCCACACCTATATAGATGGCAATTTTTATATTAGGTGTCATCTCAAAATTTTCATTCTCAGCCGTTTACATATTGTTGCTAGGATACCTAATTACACTAATTCATTGTGCTCTTCCTCTTAATTTACCTGCTACTCGCTAAATGACCCTATTTTGTGCCTCAGATTAAGTCAAATGCTGTTAGAGCTCTAGGTAATCTTTCAAGAGTGATCCCGTTTGCAAATCCCCTTGAACAAGGGAAATGTCCAGTCACATGTCCTGGAATCAGCAAGATGGAGAATTTTTCCTGGAAGTGCACTGTAACTCATAAGGACACTGCCTTATCTTCAGACCCCTTGGGATGTGTTCATTTATTAGAGAAAATCGTGCAAGCTTTCCTCTCATGTATTACAACCGGAAATGTGAAGGTAAGTTGTTTTTTGAATGTAATTTTTGTTTTTGCTGGTTATTTTAGTATAACTCTTTCTAAATACATTTTTCTAATAGAAGGCCTTTATTGCAGGTCCAATGGAATGTCTGTCATGCATTAAGTAACTTGTTTCTGAATGAATCACTGAGAATGCAGCAATCGGATTGGTAATGGGCTCTCTTTTTTTTTCTTTTTTTTTTTTTTTTTGGGGGGGGGGGGGGGGGGATATTTCCTCTCCTTTTCAACCCTTTTGTTCCTGTGAGAACTCATTTAATAAAAAAGAAAGAGAAATCTACTGTATAGAGGACCTAGACATCCAGGACTACTCCAAGCAAAAGAGCGAGTGTTTTATCAGGGTTGCTGCTTTCTGAAACATATTGGAGTTTTGGACCACTCGCTAGAAAAGCATGTAATTAACTTTAAAATCTAGGTAACATATTGGAGACCAAAAGGCGAAAAAAACATGCTAATTAAAAGGATATGGAGAAGGCTATCAAGAATTTTTCTCCTAAATTCAACCATAGTATCTCTATATATTAACTGGCCGTATGAGCAAAACACTGCAGGGTTTTCCATCTCTTTAATTTTACAACAATCAACATTAGTAACTTGAACACACACTTTGTAAAAATCCATGGATCTAGCACATAACATAGTCATCAGGTGTACAGTCTAGAACATTGTATTGTCACCAAATATACCACTTAGACCTTGTTTGGTTCACCTTATTTTTGCTTATCTGAACTTATCTGCTGGTCTGATCTGATCTGATTTGTGTCAGATTTGACCAAACTTTGACCTTAAATATACGATAATCTATAAGGAAAAAATATATCAAGTGGCGTCTTGTTAGATTCGTGATAATATGTATTTTATTAATATGTAATATTCATAATTTTTTTCATTACGAAATTAAAGATATTTAGCGATAAAAACCTGCACATAAAACATTGATCTGATATGAACTTATTTTTTCTAATCTGATCTGAGCTTATTTTTTCTGAAATAAGTAAAAATAAGGTAAACTAAACAAGGCCTTAGTTAAATAAGCTCATTAAAGCCCAACCCTTTTACAAAAGTGTATATCCTTTTTGAAACCTTTGGCTTCCAGATGCCGTTTGAACCCAGTAACTAGTGCTTGTGCTGCCCCTAAGGCCCTTTACAAAATATTGTTAGCCATAGTAATCTTCATTGGGAATTGCCATAGTAGAGGCATTTGGATCTTGTTAGGAAAGCCTTGCAGCCTGATTAGCCTTGTTTGATAAAGGCATCTGCTTAAGTAAGTGGTAGTTCATGTGAAATGGTACTTGCTGGGCTTGGCTGTTCTATTATCTACAGAATTTCATCATATTTATTTTCTGTGGATTTTTGAACTTTTCTCCTGAGGTTTTTCTTTAAGGTATAATATTTTTTCTCCTTTCTATTCAGAAGCCTAGCTGCTGAAGTTATGTGTGAAGAATGGCAAAGAACAATGGCTTAACTCATTGCTTCTCTTTAACCCTTAACCTTTCCTTTGACAGCTCTTGTGGATAATTTCAGCCTTTCTCTGGATATCAAGATTCAGTTGGCTTGTCCTTTAATATAGCTTGGTTTTGTCACTTTTATTTCTGTCTCTTCTATAAAAATCTATTAATTGTCGAATCTTATGTTCTGTCAGGGCTTCGTCAATTTATAGTATTCTTCTACTGCTGCTTCGTGATTCTTCCAACTACAAAATCCGCATACAAGCTGCCGCTGCTTTGGCTGTTCCATCAACAGTGCTTGGTGAGTGTCAACTGTCAAGTTTAATCAAACTTCAGCTCCCATCACCCATAATATCTGCTATATATTTCACTATGATGTTGTTTGCTTAATATATGTATCATACCATCAATGATAATAGTTATCCTATTTAACCACTCATAAATGTGGCATCAATTACTTCATTATACGTGTGTCATTTTAAAATAAGACCACAGATTAAAGAATTGTTAATTATTCCATTGGTAATCAAATTTATATAGTGACAGGATACATTGCATTGGTGTTGTAAAATGGCAATAGTGTATTGGCATTTCAAGTTTCTGATAATATTTTTTTAAAAAAATAAAAAATAAAAAAAAAAGTAGGCTTAAAAGGAATAAAGAAATTTTTACATATAAAAAAATTGCTTGTCTAATAGTGAACACCTTAAAGGAAAAACTAAGAGATGGCTGATATTTATATCTCCAATATACTTAAATGACAAGTAAACATCTTCAAGCAAAAGGTACATGAGAATAATATTATACATCTTATAGCCTTTTTCCCAATACCAGAACTTTGAATATTATTCTTTTAATCGTGTTATTTTTTAATAATTAGTTTAGTTATTTGATTGTTTATTATTTTTATTGGTTTCTTCTCTCTTCAGATTATGGCAATTCATTCTCAGATGTTGTTCAGAGTATCCAACACATTCTTGAAAATTTGACAACTGACCAACATTCAACTCCTAGTTTCAAGTATAGAATTGCTCTGGAGAAGCAGGTCAGGAATTTTGAATGTATTTGTGAATTGTGATGCAAAGTATTTGCTTTATTTGAATCATGCTAATTCCAAATTTGGTGTCATCTATTGCCGAACTATCTGTTGTTGTTTGCAATGCTTTTATAATATTTTGTTGGAACTTTATTCTTTCTAGAACTATATTTTATAGCTATAGACTCTGCAGTGTCCATTCTACCTGTATCTGCCCCCTTGAAGTTATGAATTTATTATGTTGGAACACTTGAGGGGATATATGTCATTTGTCTGTAAGTTAATAGATGGAACAGAGAAAATCTTCAAGTAATTATCACTGGACCTTACATTATTAAAGTTTTTTTTATTTATTAAATGATGATTTCTAAAATTTATGGAAATGCAGTAAATGAATGATTAATGAAGATTATGAAGTGCTCCACAGTCCACCCCAATGCTCACACCCTCAAGGCCTAAACTACAAGATTATTTTATGTATTAGAATATGCTAATTTTTATTAAATTTGTGATATTTAGTGCTGTATATGAGTGATTTTACCTCTCGGGTTTTTTTAAAAATATATTTTTGATGTGTTGATATGTTTTATTCTTAATTCATTTTGTAATTCTTTTTTTTTTCGGATGATGCAGCTGACCGCAAGCATGCTTCACGTACTTGGTCTTTGCTCAAGCAACAGTCATGAACCACTGAAAGAGTTTCTCCTCAAAGTAAGTATTTATTTGATATTATACTCCACATATGAGGAAGATTGTTGCTTTTATATGTTTTTATTGTGCTTATTATGCATCCATGTTATTATGAAGATTTCGTATATAGTTATCAAATTACTGCTTGTTTTCAAATCTAATCACGACTACTTCACAAATGTTTTGTTGGTGACAAGCACGCAGGTTCCATGGTCTCTGATTTATAGTTATGCAAAATAGCCAAATCTCTCCTATAAGTCACATGTTTAATAAATTAATAATAGGATCTGGTGGCTTGGTTACCTTGTAAAAATCCTCTAATGATGTAGCTAGCTTCTGTTTGTAATGTTTTCCTGTCACTAATGACTTTGCACATTATCTTCTACTGTAGCAGTACTGAAGTTGATTGCTTTTATATATATATATATATATATATATATATATATATATATATATATATATATATATATATATATATATATATATATATATATATATATATATATATATATATATATATATATATATATATGTATGTATAAAATAAAAAAATAAAAAAAATAAAATAAAAAATTAAAAAATTAAAAAAATTGTAAGTTTAGCTCATGTCTTTATTTGTGTCTTTCAGAAAGCATTGTTCATTGAATGTTGGTTAAAAGATTTGTGCTCATCGCTTGAGACAATAATTCAGCAAGATGAAGTGGACTTCTGTGGGAACCAAAAAAGAGAGTTAGTGTTGCAGGCAATAAAATCACTGATTGAAGTATATGAGAGTAAAAACCAGTCTTCTTTGGCACAAAAACTTCAAAAGTTGATAGCAGCTTGTGGATGAAAAGATAAATGGCTGGACTGATATCCTATATGCACTGGGACCTGAAATATATTCTTCTTGCATGCATTGTATCTTCTGTCGATCCAATATGGCATTTGGTGGAATCAACATAAAATTTGGACATTTTGCTGGCTGCCGAGGTCTATGAGCTTCAGTTGTGACCGTTGTCCAAGAGTGACAACAATAAGGAGAAGACTCGTGTGGGAGGAATGTGCAGGACCTGGATGAAATGGGACTCATGCAGTTGCCCATATTTTAGACTGTTTCTCTGGTAATGAGAGTATTTATCGTCTGTCTCTAGGAAGAATTGCATCCTTGCACTTCCAATCTTGGTTCTTAAGGCAGTAATTTCAGGGCGCTTTCTCTGGGCAGGAACGCCCCTCTGTATATTTATGTTGTATTTCCTCCGTAAGCCAAGGTATGGATGATAGCTGTGGTGAGATGTATATTGTATAGAGGGTAAGCTACCCAATATAATGGAGTAGTGTTTAATCTTTAATTTAGTGTATATGATGCTGCACTACATAACAAAGTAAGTATAATGTTGATTTTGTAGTAGTAATTGATTGATAAACACCAACACTATTCGATTTTTTTTGTGGGTTTTAAATTTTTAATGAAAGTAAATTGATTGATAAAGATAAACCTTGTCCCAAATTATTTGCTTGTTTTGGATGCTGTGATTCATCACTTAAATCTCCGGTGAAAATCTATTAACTCTAGTGAGGTAGATTTAAAAATACTTAATAAAATGTAACTCCATTAGTGAGTGGATTACTCGAACTTAGTGATTAAATAAATATATGAAAAGTCTATAGTACTCAATAGCTATCTTAATTGCCCCGAGTGAGACTTGATACATTAAATTATTAACAACCCAAAATCTAACTTAGATACTACTCGTATTACCTAGGTCTAAAATAGAGTTTACTCATCTTAGGTTAACTTAGTCATAAAAATAAAATATAAAAATACTCTGAGAGTGACGTGCAATAATACAAAGAAAAAAAATTCTTTGTACTAGAAGCCGGCCACGCCGCTTATTGAGTTTATTTTTCAGCTCAATTATGTTATAACAAAATCAAGACAATAGAATTAACCAATACGATACAAATTATAGCAATGATTGTTTATAGTTATTATGATTGATATCTAAGTATGACACTTGTGTAAGCCACTTGGATTATAAAAGCTAATTTTCACGTGCTTGTGTCAATATTATGCCATGTATTAGTAATCATAATGGATGATCTACTTATGAGATTTGCCTTAATATAAATATATAATACGAATTTATTATATTATAGAACTTGGCACGATTTCAACTTTGTACTAGAAGGTTTGAACTCATCACAAGATTAAAGTAACTCAAGATTCATTAATGTAAACTCGCTTTGTTTCTATTTGATGTTCTTATAACAATTTACAATTTTGATTAAAAATTTTCTAATGCATAAGAGAAACGTATTAATATGAAATCTTAGTTGAATATTTTCGATGAGTGTGTAAAAAAAAAAAAAAAAAAAGGGAGAATTATGTAATATTAATGGTCAAATATGTGTATTGACAAACACGCACAGTCAAAACAAAAACTAATCAAGAATATCAAAACCATTAAAAGTAAGATCTTACTCAAATTTAACTTAAAGCTAAGTGGTGTTGTAATTCATATAGACATATAGTATAGACTAAAATTTACTAAAAGATGTAAAGAGAGTCATATGACTACCAAAGTCTTATTAAGGCGATGATTTATTATTCGTATGCCATGACTTACAAATTAGAAAGTACAATAGGTTGATATTCCTAAACAATCGGAAAATAAATATGTGGCTCAACAATTTATTAAAATGTGTATTAATGTTTAGAGTAGGTCGTTCTTATATTCAATGAAACCACCAATACAAATCAAACCAAAAAGTTTTTGGCAGTGCTCTAACCAATAACCATGTGCAAGCAATCATACAAGATGCTTTATTGTAATATAGACTAAAAAAATGACATGATTCTTCCATTCCATAATAAAAGTCAAATAAGGAGAAGATAAGGTTAAAAGAGGTAGCAAGGTGAAATGGTGATGACCCATAACATTTTATATTTGCCCCTTAAACAAACAAGTAAGCTAGGAGTGTGGCTCAATGTTTTATGTTATTGTCCTACTAATCTAATCATAGCCCTAATCATAATAATAGTGCCGTTCAATGTACCAACATACCTAATCATTCATCGAATTTCGTGCAATTCTATCGGCTAAGTAGCTACTCACTCTTTCAAAAAGTCTAAATCCCACCCACTCTTTAACAAGTACAAGTATTATTGATTATTCAATGTGTTGGACATTTGTGATTATTCACTATTTTGTACAAAGTAGATCTTTTTATATGAAACATCGAGAAGTACTTTATTATACTTCCTATAAGAAAAGAATTTAATTGAGAAATGAGAGAGAAACAAAAGTACTTTCGTCATGTTAGATAAATAAAAATAGTTCTATTTATAAATTTACAAGAGAGTATGTACTTAGGACCTGTTTTCAAACGATTATTTTTAGTTCAGTTCAGTTCAGCTCTAATAAGTTCAGATCAGTTCAGCTCCTAATTTCCTTCTCTCATAAAATATTCATTTTAGTTCAGTTTAGTTCAACTCTAATAAGTTCAGTTCAGTTCAACTCATTTCAGTCAATGAGAACAGACTCTTATTCTCATGATAATGACAATAAATCTAAGATTTTGTATTAGGAATTTAGAATGTAAAGATTAGAAATTGATTATTTTAGGAATTAGGGGTTAGAAAAAAATTAGGGAGTAGAATTGTAGAGGCTCCGATACCATGTCAGGAATTGATTTTCCTTAGTGTATTACTATATGAACAAGTATAAATATATATACAACCTAACGAGAGATTATATTAGGGCCGACAACATTGGCCCATTAGCTATACAATATTAGGCTTAACAATTTTCCCCCTATAAATACATTATATAACCATCCATTAGCACATAAGCAAGGGTGATATGATTGATGGTATCAAATAATCATGAAATAAAACACAGTTTAAAATGAGTAGTTCATCAGTGCCATGATAATCTTAACAATAGCAAAACCATAAGATAGAACACAATGTTACCAACGCAACCCTCTCATTACATTAACCCTAAAAAATAAAGAAGGTTTGAAGAATTTGATTAAAATTAAAAGACAAAATACATAATTAGTTGTTAATGTACATTATCTAATCCAAGCAAGTACTAGAAGCATCAACCCATAACCTAGGAAGCAATAAGCCACATAACCCTACCAACATTCTTTAACATAGAAAATACAATATAAATCATTACACCTAATTAACCAAAATAGTGAAAAGCAAAAGAAAAAAAATTAGAAAAGGTACAACCGAAATTACAACATTAGACCACCAACGACGCACTAACAATACCTTGTTAGCTACAATTGTTTTAAAATTATACCACAAACATCAAATCAAATTGTGTCTGCTATTGGTAACACTTGGCTACACCCTTACCAATTATAAACTTTTTGTCGAGGATTAATGGAGACTCACTAACTAGACCATAAAGTGGAGATTTAATCATATAATTCATATTTGTAAATGTTAGGTAGGTTAATTGTATTATTAAGGTAAGATTATGCTAGTTATTAACTAATTTTTAAAACTAGTAGACGAGAATTCACTCAAATTCTTTACAAGATATTCTAATAATAGACTCTTCAAACTAACTTGAATACCTTAAAGTACAATAACTAGACATGTCAAAATGACATATACCTTACCAAAACACCCAAATCGAAACTCGACTTAAATCGATCTGATATGACGGTTCAAATTTTCATTCAAAATCTGAATTGATTCGTCCTAAACCTTAAAATTACCTGACTTGAATCCAATTCAAATGACAAGATCATTACACTAATTAAAGCGTGACAAGGAGGTTGTATTGCAAGTAATTTGATAAGGCAGAAATAGTAAACAAGTAACACAACCACCACCTATATCTATAAAAACCACCATTGAAAAAATCCTTAAATTTTAGTTTCAATATTCAAGCAAGGAGATGATTGGACCATTTTGGGCCCATCAAATAGTCCACAGATCCAAATTAGATCCCTCAAAGCCTGGACTATGTTCAGAGTACAGCCCATACACCAAATTGAAAAGGGTCCCATTTCCTTTTATGGTATAATAATATTAATAATTTTCTGTTATAAAGGCCCACCTTTGTCCCCCAACACCCTATCTCAACTTTGCATGCAATACTCGAGCTATTTCTCCAATAAATCAATGATACATCATGTACTACGTATATTACAAGCTTTATTATTAATCTTTTCAAAGAGGCCATTATTCAATTTGAAAGATATTTTTATGTTTTTTCTCCACTGTCTACCAAATTAAAGTTATTAGTAATCAAATTTTACAATAATAGTGACACTTGTAAATAATTGCCAAAAACATATTTACATTATTTTCATTGTAGCACAATGATTAGACTGGTTTATTTATATAGACATGTTGTGTTTTTCTCGAGATTATTTTTAGTATCAATATATATTATTGCTATAGAAGTATAAATTTTGTAGTGACATCAATTGTGGAGGGAGACAATATAACTAGTGATATGTATAGTAACATTAGAGACTAGATAGACATTATAAATACGCAACTTTTGGACGATTTAATTTAGGACCTATTTTGAGTTGGTCATGAAAGTAATATTATTAGAGTTTTCGCTTTATTATACTAAAAGATATCCTTATGACATGCAATAATATGGAGCATTGTAATCGTTCACTAATTGTAGATAGAAGAATTTTCTTTTAAATTTTTCTTATAACATATATGGGTAGATACAAAAATTAAATGTGTACTCATATTAAAGATTGACAATTAGCCCTTAAATCATGTCATTTTAACACATTTATAAGGTATTTTAGTGAGTGAACTCCTTAAAAACAAGGTTCAATATATGAGTAATACATCAAAATTATCTTTTAGGTATGCAATGTATCACAATTTATAACGTTAAATCAGCGTCATCAAGAATAGTTGGAAGATATTTTTATTATGTGAAGTTTGATAATGTTTTTAATGGTATAAGCCTCACGATTTAGATTTTGAATTCTTTGATTAGCTATTTTGACAAAACAAATGAATACTCCTTGTCAATCAATAAAAGAGTATTCATCAATTACCCTAAGACTTACTATATTAGTAGGTTAAGTCTTACACGTGTAAAGCTTAAATTAAAGAACATTCAAATGTTATCTTATTATCAATCAAGGCCAGGTTTTATCATGTACCCTTAATTTATTTTCATACATGCACCTTGTACTCTTGTAGGCTTAAGACAACAATAAGACTTGCTAAATTATTACCACGTACATTTAATGACGTACTAATAAATAGTGAGACCTTGTTAACTAGCCCCCTTTCAATTAAAGCCAATGGGCCCCTATTATTACCCCATTTCTCTCCCTATCCGTTACGTACAACACATTTATTAAGCTAGGTTATACAAGTAATTTTTTTTTTAAGTTCATAATTTCATATATTACATTTAAATGATTCATACACTTATATGGCTAGCTGTATAATGTAGTGAAATCATTAAATTTTTTCGCTCTCCTTTCTCCTCCTTCTTTTGTCCAAAACCCTTGTCTCCATTATTGAATTTTGAAGAGGCTTCCATTAGTTTTAACCGATGGAAAGCCCCAATCCTTTCTTTATAGTTTTTTAGATTTTTAATAATGCTTTCTCCTTTTGGGGGGAACTTTTCTCCCTCTAAAGAAAGAGTTTCTGATGTTCTTCGAAAGACAAGGGTTTTTCGACCTCCTTCAGAAGAGGGGGGGGGGGGGGGGGAGGGGGGGCAAATTTCCTAGTTTTGAATTCATGATATTAGATCTAATGGGTTTTTGTGACATTATTTCGTTGGTGGAAAAGTTATCAAGTTTCCGAATTCAAACAGATGAATCAGAAGGAAATTAAAACATCATCACACCTACAAAGGATCTATCGTTAGATTGTCTCTCCAACAAGGTTGTATTTTCCAGCGATATAACCGTGAGATGTTCCACAATTCAAGATCTACTCGAAATCGTAGTTTTTATGATGGAAAACTTTATTTGATTCAATATCTTATGTATTTGCTAACGTCGAATCTCTATTGTAGATGTCGTAGGACTTTTAATTAATGAGATAATCCTTCAAACGGAAAGGGTTCTTGATATCAATAGCTCTTACGAGTTACGACTACAATCTACAAATAAACGTGTAATACTATTTTAAAATTGGTATGAAGTATTTAGGAATACTTGACGAAATCATTGTTTGACAAAATCATATGTCAGTCAATGTAAATGTTTTATCTCATTTATTCCGCATTATTTTCATTTTTAGCTCTTTTTATTATATAACTCCAATGTTTTATATTTTTCCTATATAATATTGGCCTGGGAGAGATATAAATATATATAGTCATTATAGGGACCTTTTTACCAAGCCAAGCTTGGTCTAGTGGAAAGGAGAGTACCTTCCAAGCATGAGGTTGGTTTTGGACTCGGTAAGGCCCTTCTCCTTACCAACAAAAAAAATAAAAAAATAAAATATAGGGGACCTTTCTTTCATAAGATGATAGCTAAGAAATCACGATTAATTAGCTTACAATTAAAGAATCGGAATGAGGATCGATGAGTAGCTTTAGTCATCAACATAATTTTATTCTTCTAAAATACAATTTAAAACTTAAGATTATTAGTTATACAAAAAATCAAAGCCAATGGAACTGATTAACCATTTTCTCTCCCTACCCATTACAAAACATTTATTAGGCTTATATTCTAATATTACAAATTTGAACATTTATAGAGTAACTTTGAAGTTATATTCACTATTTAATATACATAGTATGTTCAATACAAGTTCTTATATGTGGTTGGCCTTACAGCCATACATAAGGTATTGAATCAAATAAGTGTTACTCAGTCAGTGTTATAGGTGTTACCCGATCAGTGTTTATAGCCATACATAAGATATTGAATCAAATAACCCTTATATTCATTGTTTAATATACATATATAGTATGTTCAATACAAGTTCTCATACTCGGTCAGTGTTACAGGGGTTACTCGATCAGTAATGAGGGTTACTCGGTCAGTGTTATAGGTGTTACCCGATCAGTGTTATATGGGTTACTTTGCTCTTTTTACAAGCGGTCACATTATGTGACGAACTGCACACAATACACACCGTATTTTCAATAACGTATTCATCATCAATATATCTTTTTTTTGGTTGAAATGAGATTTAAATAACGATTTAGAAGACCTTTCTCTTAAAAAGACAATAGCTAAGAAATCCCAATCAATAACTAACAATGCAAATAAAGAATCAGAATGAGTATAGATGAGGAGCTTTAATCATCAACATAACTTTATTATTTCCCTAAAAAAACAATAATTTAAAATTTTTCTTTCTCCCTCTCACTTTTATTTCCTTTTCTTTTCCCCCCTTTTTCATCACTCTCTCTCCCCGCCAATCAAATTTCATATGACAAATAATTTTAATTTTTTTTTTTTTTTTTCAAAAAAGTATATACATACACCAACAAAATAATGGCAACTTTCAACCCACTCCACTTCACTCCATTCCATCCTCCCATCTTCTCTCACCCTCAACTCAACCCCTTTCTCTGTCTTCTTTCTCTCTCTAAAAATTAGTGTTAAGACAACCAAAAAAACTACCCCCAAAAAAAAAAAAATGTTTGAAGAAGCAATATCCTTACTTTCAATTTGGGCATCCATGAATAGTTGGTTAACTCCAACTGTGCTATTCCTTCTCCTCAACCTCATGATCGGCACGATCGCGGTCACTTCCGGCTTCACATCCCACAAACCCTCCCATCACCACCACCACAACCACCAATCACCACCGCATCAACCACCACAACTCCAACCCCAATTATCCCGCTCTCCTTCCGTCCTTCAACGCCTTAAATCGATCAATTTCTACACCTACTACGCCCCGCCACCCACCACCCACTTCCAACAACCACCACCGGCGCCGTCGCCACCGCCACCGGAGCCACCGGAGCAACAACCGGAACCCCACCAACCCACCGTCACAACCACCGTCGCCGCCGTCGACCTCGCCGGAGAAGAAGACGACGACGAAAGACCCACTTTGGATGAAATCTACAGCAGAATTAAGCACGAAAACTCAGTTTCTCACTACAATCGACAAAATTCCGACACTAAACCTTCTGGCGGTGAAATCCCAGTAAAATTATCGAAGAAGATGAAGAAATCTGCTAGTCATAAATCTGCTTTCAACCATTTTCATGTTGAACCAGAAATTCACGAAAATGCTCGTCACACGGCCGTGCCGTCTACTGTTGAAGAGGATTTCGAAGAGGAGAGAGAAAATGCACCACCCGTGCAGATGTTCAAAGAGGAGAGAGAAAGAGAAGAACATGACAATGGTGTTGATGCAAAAGCAGACGATTTCATCAACAGATTTAAGAAACAGTTGCAAATGCAGAGGAATGATTCCATTGTTCGATATAAAGAAATGATTAACAGAACTTCTGCTCAGTAAGCAACCTTGTTCTTAATTAATCAATGGAATTAATTTCTTTCTACCTTTTCTTTTCTTTTTTTTTAAGAAAAAAAAATGTTAATCTCCCCATTTTTCTGGGTTATTATGATTTTTCATTACGGTGTTGATTACGGAGTTTAATTAGTTTTTGGATCAATGAAATATTGATTAAGTTAGTGAAGAAGATTAGTCAGTCGCGGAGGCTCTGGATTAACGCAAATTCTTGTATGAGACGGTTTGGCGGTCAGACGAGGTATTAGTTCGATTTAACTTGATGTTGTGACGGTCAGATAAGGTGTTGACGTGTTGGTAGTCAAGTTCGGGTTGACGTAAATTCTTGTATCAGACGGTGTGACAATCAGACGGGGTATTAGTTCGATTTAACCTAAGGGGGAATGAGGTGGTTGTGTAAAACTGTAAAGTGGGTTTATGGTATTATTGGTGATGAATTATGATGATGATGATAATTATTAATGTTGATGATCTGTTAGAATTTATACTACTATTATATGGTTGTTAATTATGGACCGTTTTTCGTTGGAAAAAAAAAATAAAAAGTTGCAATTAATAGTATTGTTAGTTTGGCTAATTATTTATTTGGATGTTTTTACTTTATGTAGAAAATTACTATATTAAGTGGTAGTTTTGGTTTTGTCACATTATATTTCTGCTGTGTGATCTGATCTGCTGCGCCACCGACATGAATGGAAGAAGAACAAGGACAACTGCAGCTTTTTTCTTACTCGGAGTATAATTTTTACCAGCCATTTTTCGTGAAAAAAGGGTAGTTTAGTCAATTACTCATTATGGTAAGTTTTTTTGTGGTGGTGGTGACATTTCTGGTTTCCCAAATTGTGTTAAACTCTTTGTCTTGAATTAGTTGTCACGGATGATTTCGACACAAATTTTTTTAAAGGAGAACGACGCAACAAATTTAGTGAAGGTGAAGAAGTAGACATGAAAGAGTGAGTGTAAAGCGTTCGTTATCCAAATTTTGTGAAAAATAGATCTTGTTTAAACCAAATTGAATTTCAAATTGTTTTGTTTTGTTTTGGTCCAAGTCGGCCACAACCGCCCACAAGGGTATTAGTCTTATTACAAGCGAGGAGGAGAATTTAAACCAATAACTTTGTACAGCGGTATCATATCATTGGGGCTACTAACTCATGACCCAACCCAACCCGAACCAAACTTGATATGACTTTACTAAGAGAAAATCCAAATCCAAACCCAGCCTGACCTGAACTCAATCCAATTTGACTCAATTATTATATTTTGTGAGGATATTATGTTTTTACACTATTTGAGATAGGTTTTTAGTATGATTTGAAATCGAACTTGAACTCGACATGTTAGCCCAAATTGACAGGTCTAGTGGTCGGTATTTAAAAACTTAATTTGCGAAAATAAAGTAGGAATAAGATATAGTTGAATGGGCGATAACGATTTGCTGAGGGATGAAGGATAATTGGGTCTTTATACATAATAAGGATGGTAGATATGGTGATGGACCTTTGGTGTCTTTATCTTTGGACCATATGAGTAATGTGACAAAGTGAGATGGAAAAACTCAGAAAATTGGAATTTAATTTAGTTTAATTTTGTTATTGAGTACTAATAACAAAAAATGAGGAGAAAATGGATGGTTGGCAAAGCACGTGGGATGATATTTAAGGGCATGTGGGTGTGATGTGAGTGTTGGTTACATCAAATTGGTAAAAAATCACAAGTTTGTCACCTGGACAACCAAATAGTAACATGTTGGAAAATCAAATGAAAATATATATGTACTAAGTATTTGTATAATTGTACCATTTGTATGTACAAATAATTGCCAATTGACAACGTGGAGTGCCAGACGCCACATTCTTTGGTCGTCTCTAATGTCATATACTCCCAAGTAAGCATGGATTCCTAATTTTCCTATATTGCGGATTCTCCTTTCTTCGCAAATATTGGATCAAATGAAGATAAAGGCTAATTAGTTCAAATAAAATAGGATAAATAAAAATCAAAAGAGTAAAATATATGCTAAATCGAAATGTTGAAAATAACCTAACTTATTTGGCGAAGTTGGTGAGGAATTCATCTTGTGACTTTGAGGTCACAATTTCGAGCTTTATCAAATACACTAGCTTGGGAGTATGAAAATTTTCTTAGTCCTAATCTATTTTGTTCAATTCATTAGTAGTATGTTGAATGGTTTTATATGGCTTGATCTTTAATAGAATAAGGTGAAGATGACAAAGCTTAACTGCTTAAGAAAGACATATAAGCAAAGATACTAATAAAAGGTGTTAATAAATTACATATAGTTCGAAATTAGTATCAAACCTAAAAAGGGATGACATGTTCATTTCTCCAAGCACAACAAAATATTGGTATCTATGAGCTTGTAAAATGTAATCATATTGGATAGGACAATAATCACATTAGGTGAAAAATCACATTGGCTTTATTTCACCCTCACTATACAAACCAACCAAAAAAAAACTGCAAAAAATATAAATGGTTGTTACCATCAGCGTGAAAAAAACACTAATAAAACAGTTGGATTTTTGTTGCTTTTGAAAAACTTTGAAAAGAAGGCAACTTATTACTGCATTAGCTAACTCAACCACGATAATCGACAGTTGTTCTTCTTGTTGGAGGGGCCCTCTTTTTATAGTTATATTGCTGCATGCCAGCTATTTCCTACTAATCCCAGCCTCTTATCATGCATTTTTGTTTTTTTTAAGCTATGAATGAATTCTCTTATCAGAATTATCACCTTATTTATATGATCATATGAGTACTCCGTATTAATTAATTATTATTATAATGAGGTACTCGTATAAGACAATGTTATACTATACTTGTATTAATCATTTTTCAAGCATGTTAAACATTTATAAATATGTATATTGATATGATATTTAAGCTGATGTTAGTTAAGCACTATGTATAGTATATTGATATAAATATTAGTGAATTAATATATTTGTTTTATGTATGTTAGCATTGGACAAATTTAAGTAATTAGTATAGTATTTCGTACCATTATGATTAAACATACACCCTTTAATACTATAACAAGAACAATCCTAAAAATGGCTGAAAATATATTACCATTGTTTTAAATTAGAAAATGTCTAATTGTTGAAAATAATTTGTGTTGATTATTGTGAATATGTTTCAAGTATCAATGGCAATGTTAAGGGAGTGCAAAGTGCACAACTGTAGAGGATCCCTAAAGTTGGAAGGCCTCAGACCAGATATAGTTTCAATTTTTGGTATAACGAGGAACACTGTATAATAATAGTATACATGCATTGGTGTTGAGTTCATCAAGTTTTAGAATTGGGGTTCGAATCCTACCAAGTGAGGGTACTTGGAGGTAGGGATTTCCTTACCCCCCCCCCCCCCACTCCCAAGTGTCTGACCCATAAAACATTGGATCTAAAAAACTGTGAGAGTTGAGGTTTGATCAGGGTCCTCCTTACCAATTAAAAAAATATATGGGTTTGAATTCGTATTTTATTGACAATATCAAGGGGTACCACCTATCCTCCTTGATCCTCCTCTCATGTTCTAAAATAGTAGACCACTTATCAAATTTGTTCTTCTTAAGGCCTTGTTTGGTTGACATTATAAATTGGGGGAATTGATAAAGTGGGTAGTTGTTTGGTTGACCTAAAAAGGTAAAAATGAAGGAAGTGGGAATTCATGGGAATTTCAACTTCCCTCAAAACATGGGAAGTAAATTACCTAGCCCGTTAGCCCCCCCTTGGTAAACCACAATTCATGGGAATTTCAATTTCCCTCGTTACCAACCAAACACACTTTAGAAATTCCTAGGAATTTTATTAAGGAATTAACTTCCCATGAAATATAAATTCCTATGGGAATTAAATTCCCACGTCAACCAAACAACACCTACACCTAAGCATATCTTCTTAAAGCCCCAATGTGTTGGTAAGAATTGTACATGCCTTGAGATTAGGTATACTCCATTAGTATATACTATTATTCATTTATCATGTTATTTGATGTCGATATATAGAACTGTCACACTCTTACCTAATGAAAGCGTTCTTTCATGTTTTTTCTAAGCTGACTTTCAAGATTTATAGATGCAAAAGTCACACTTAGATTTAGTTTTATGCACTTCAAGCCACACGTAACTAACCAACTTGCCAAATTTATAAATGTATACTTTGTATATTTCATACATAGATATCTTGTAATAGGAAAGATTGGTCCAAAATTCGGTTTGCTTAAGAATTAGTAGCTCTATGAGATCATTATTATATATTTGATCTTCTCATGTTTGATTTTTGGTAGTCAATGTATGGATCTTTATGGATATGTTTGGTATCCAAAATGAGTAATATTTGCTTGATGAATAATCATCTTATTGCAACAAACTATGTTTATTTTGTCTTAATTAGGCCAATAATTTTGGAAAACTAAGACCACGGAAACGGTAGTAAAACAAATTGATCATGCACGGTGTAGTTAGTAATGTTAGTTTATATTCTAAAATCCATTATTGTGCATGATTTAACTTTACGTTGGAGTTTGGTTGATCGAGTCAAGACATGCATGTAGAATAACTTGATTGGATTAATTGATGAGTGATGATATATCTACTGAAATTAAGGACTATTTTTATACATGTGTTTTCATTTTCATTTGATGGTATGAATATTTGTATTATTTGAAAGTATATATGTTGAGAATCTTAAGAGGTGAAATTGAAATTCTAATAAGTTGATTCAAAGAACCTTTGCCAAGAAAAGTTAATTAAAGTACTCTTTAATCTCCGTAACCCTGCTCATAAAGGGATGGCTCATAAAGCCTACTTCTCGTTTGTATTTGCCTTTTCCCAACTTAGGGCATGTTTACTTCAGCTTAATTTCAGTTCAGTTCAGTTCAGTTCAGCTTCAATCAGTTCAGTTCAGTTCAGCACTTCAGCTTCAATCAATTCAGTTCAGTTCAATTCAGTTTCTAATTTTCTTCTCTCATAAAATATTCAGTTAAGCTCCAATCAGTTCAGTTTAGTTCAACTCACTTCAGTAAATGTGAACAGGCCCTTAATCGTCTTGATTATTAGCTACGTAGAAAATTTTGAAATTTAACAAAATTGATCAATAACATTCTCATAATTTTATAAGATTACTGTTTTAATTATATCAAAATGATGTTAATTCATAGGTAAATACCCTTTAAATGTAGCTCTAGATCAAAGAAATAATGAAAATGGTAACAATAATAGTATAATACTTTAATATATAATAAATATTGCCAGTGATGATTAATTAGCTATTATTTTGACTCATAAAACCTTAAGCTTGTATGAACTCATTAATTAGTCAAGCTTATATAAACATTTTAGTTATAAACTCAACGTACTTGAAGATCTAGGATTAGACTTAGTACGTACACGTATTTAAATTTGTGTTTATAATATAATCTATCAACTTATTAATACGTACTGGACTATACTCCCATAACTTGTAGAGTACGGTATATATATGTTTATTAATGTATTATTTAATATAAAAATCCTTAATTAGTCAGTTCATCAATTCATTTAACATGCTACCACGTACAATATTATTAATGTTCATGGCCTCATGGGAGATAGTCAACGTTTTATTTTCAATAATTCACTCAGCTTGCCAAATAGTCAACCATTCACAATTATCGAGGTTAGATTATGTAACTTGAGCATATTGTCAACTACTCCTATTGTCAACCATTCTCAAGTAAACCCAAGTCGATCTTACTTTCTCTGACAATTTCCATTACACTCCATAGTATTGTGTTCACACTTTATTTTGTAATCATATGATGAGATATTTGTGTACGAAAAAGATTATAACAAGAATCTTGTTAGAATCATTTCATGATTTCGACATATGTAATAGAGATACTCCGTATCTAATTAATTAAGGGTATGCTCGCAATATATATCCGTAGTATAATGTGATATTATGTTTAGAAAAAAATTTCTAAAAAAACATATGTTAGTGCGTAATGACATACTTAAAACATCAAATGTTATAATAGATAAATGACTTGTATTATTATTCTGTATGTAGTCAAAAGAATAACTTTTGGCACTTTAATTGACAACTAGCTAGTTTTTTTTTTTTTTTTGATTACTTCACATAAGGGATCATTGATTATTATCTTATCCCATACCAATATACAATAGAGAAAATTTGATGATGAATTAGAAGACATTTAAGACGTGATACCATCGAATATTACAAGAAACCCCCTAAATTAAAATGTTTGCCATTGATCAATCTATGCAAGCTAAGGGTCTGTTCACATTTACTTAATTTCAGTTCAGTTCAGCTCCAATCAGTTCAGTTCAGTTTAGCTCCTAATTTCATTTTCTCATAAAATATTCATTTCAGTTTAGTTCAGCTCCAATCAGTTCAGGTCAGTTCAGTAAATGTGAACAGACCCTAAGTGTTATAATAATGTAGACACTTTATCTTTCAAAAAAAAAAAAATACACTTTAATAGTGTTAGGAAACCTATTAATGTATGATACAAAGTAGCGTATCACTCTGTGTATAATTAAAAATCCTAAACGTATAAGAAGAATATTCGAATATTATTTTCTAATTTCTAATATACTTTGTAATATTAAATGGTTAATATAGGCATATAGCGGTTCTAAACTTCTAATTGATCAAGCAAAAATCTCAGCCAGCTAATGAAAAGGATTTGTCGGCGTAATTAAGATTTGCAATTAGAACTAATGGAATGACCGTAAAATACACTAAACATGAAGTGTGAAGATGTTCTTTATTAGCATGACATATTTCATGTTGATTCTCCGATCCCTATCTTTACGTATAGTTCTTTTCGCCCTTTTTAAATACTTTTCAAATATTTGGTCTAAGGTCTTTAAGATGTTATTTTTGTTGAGTCAATTTTTAATTAATTATTGAAAATAATATTTGTAGTATGCTATTGGATAATCAATGTAATAGTAACCAATTGATTGCGTTAGATTATACACGTCTATTTAGTTGGAACTTAGTTGATATGATCGATCATTTTCGTTTTAAAATTAGCTTTGTCATTTAATAGATGGAGTTTTCTACATGATGCTTCTCCATGTCACCTATAATACATTGGATATTATCCAAAATCATAAATTATGAACTACTCGTTTTTGCTACTTTAGTGCACCATGGACTTTTCGATAGCTACATATGTCAAATTTCATGAGAGCGTATATGCAAATAGTTATGAACTTATGGTCTGTGCCAATAAGTTGATAGGCACAAAGCGACCCATATATCACATATGTATGTTATGGCGTGTGCCCATCTATATTTCTTACACTTAAATTTCATGACAACTTGCACCGAATTAGATCTCATGTTGTATCATAAACTTGTATAGACAATCCTCTCGTGCTGTGTTATAAACTTGTACAGACAGTCTTACACACAACCTATAGCCTAACGTGCATAGTACATTGTGATGTCAATCCGATTGTGTGAATGTGTCAAAGTTGCGCTCATGAGTCATTCATGATGTGCTTCAATCATGCCAAGATCAACAATTTTCCAAGCCCGTATGTGCTTCTTAAAAGATCATTCATAGAGCTTAACCCTATGGTGGTTAAAATCAATTCTTACGTACCAATGAAAATTCAGTACTACGTATAATTTTGTAAGGTTAATCGGTCACTTAATTGTATTACATATATTTTATTATTCCTTTAAAACAAATAATCCATCTACCTTATGTACATTTATTAGAACAATTAAAGCCAATTCCAACCGACTTGTTACATTTAATGTCCATATTTCAAACATTAGGTTAATTATAAAGAGTATATATTTATATGTTAGGTTTGGTTGGTAAAGCGACACTTCTCTACATAAATCATCAATGATAAATCTTATCCTCTATAGTTCGAGTTCTAAAAGTCATATAGATGATATATACGGAAACAGTACGTTTGATGGACTAGTACGGACTAAGGCTAAATTGCCTTTGACTTGGCAAATGATAAATCATGACCACATAATAATGACGTGGTAAAGAGGTAGATATAGAGAATAGAGCTTCCCAATGAATGATTCATACATGGTGTAAGCTTAGTTTAAGTTTATCTAAGGTTTTATTTTTTCTCAATAGTACGACTCTTTTCATTTGAAAATAATAGTCACATAAATAATTTTAGCGGTAGAATAAAATATATCATAAGATAAAATGAGAATAGATAACAACACGAAATTTAAGTGATTCGTCAATATGATTTACTTATATGACGATTAATTTAGGACAAATGGAGCAAGTTGTCAATAGACACCAAGCCCATCCGTCTTAATTCCTAAAGCATATTGTTAAAGAGGATACGAAAGCCATTTATTAATAATATAAGAGATAGTATAGCCTTTGGAAGGGTTGCGAATCAGTAGACCCATAATTAGCATGGTAGATCTTATCTCACTTTGGAGGTATGCTTCCAGGCCCAAATAGAGTGGATTTATGGCCATTTAATCATTTATAATCTTATCAATCAATATATAGCTCATTTTTCTAATAGTATCATAGAGTTGTCCAAAATCATGCAAGAAAAAAATCCCTTGACTTGGAATGATCAAACTCAAAGTAACCTGAGCTCGAATTTGATTCACATAAACACATCAGCTCATGGTCATGGACCAAATTTAACCCGAACTTGATTTGGACCCTCCCGATTTGAGAGTTGTAGCAACATTTCAATTTACAATACTTGTATCTTTAACACTAGGTTTCAAATTCTACATATGTAACGAAGTTTGCAAATTACATACTATTAGGGACTCATACTATTTTGGTAATGCCGCCAATTGACAAAACCATGAACAAACAAACATTACTGATGTTATTCACCTTTGTAGACTAGAAGCCTATAGTATGCCTTATTTTTGTTTTCTTGTTTTACTTCCTCCAACTTTTGTGCCAAAGAAGGGTCTGGCCACAAAACTTCAACATCTCTAAGGCTAGGCAACATGAATAGATACTTGTCAAATATACAAGTACATCTTTTTACAAAGAGATGGCGTAGTTGTGTACATCCTGGCTCTGCTTGGCCATGAAGCGTAGGATGATGCACTGTCACATATCCTCCGCGGAGATTGTCCAAATGGAGGGTATGAAGTCTTGGGAATGAACCTTCTCTTATAGTAAGGCCGGAATAATTCACATCTACTAGTTTGAGGATGCGAAGGTTGGGAAACTTTCCAAGCATATGTAAGACATCTTCTAACCATCCGGATAGTTTCAATGTAATCTTGGTGAGGGATAATGGAAGTTCCGCTTCACTAACACCTTTGAATACAATTTTGTTATAAAAGGCATCTAAGAAGGATATTTTCAAAGATTGGAGATGATGTAAACTTGCTAGGAAGTTCTTTAATGACCATTCATGGTCTTGGGAACAACATACCGAGAGTTTTCTAAGATTTGGACAAAGTCCATTCATTATAGCACATTCGAAAACACTATCAGGGTAAATAGAAGTTAAGGCTCGAAGGCTATTGAGTTGCTTCTTGGGTAGCATACTTGTTGGGTTACCATATAGCCTAGTAATACTGTTTCCTAAGATGAGTTGCTGCAACTTTTGTAGCTCAAGTAGCGATTCCATAGAAATATTATGCGATGCATTACCCTCTACATAAAGAATTTGGAGGTTTCGAAGATAATATATTGCATATGGAATGTTAAGATCGTTAAGAAAAAACCTTAAGTACCTCAAATTGAAGAGACGACTGATGTCATATGGCATAGTTTCAATTTTAATGGCTACTCCCAGGTCCAAGACTCTTAGCAGCTTGTATTCGGTGTACAACTTCTTCCAGAATGTTGAGCTCACATAGGTTTTTTGGGATTCAAAGGATAAGAATGCTCGTATTGAAGAAGGCTCCCACTCTTTTGATAAAATTGTACGTGTTGTGTGGCGATGGACTGACAACCTTCTTGGCTTGCTTTTGTTTAAGACCGAGGAGGGATTATTGATCTTAGAAGCTGCCCACATGAAGTTTTCTCCTCTAGCTTCTCTAATGCAAAGATCTCGTATAAGATCATGAATACGACAAGTCTTGAGTCCCCCATCCGCTCTCAAAGTTCCACCTTGGACCAAACTTCGATCAATAAGGGCATCAAGGTAACTCTCAGCCACCTCCTCTAGAGTCAGCTCTCCAAGTGGTTGTATGAACCCCTCAGCCAGCCATAAGGCAATCAGCCTTCGAACAGACATTTCATGATCCTCGGGAAAGGCAGCAAAATAGAGAAAGCATGGTTTTAACTCTACCGGTAAATTATGGTAACTCAATGCCAGTATCTCCAGGCATGCTTCATCTTTGCCAAGGTGAACACTCACATCCTGAAGTGTCCTTTCCCATATCCTTTCCGACTTCTCTTGACTAGCTAACATACTCGCTATAACTACAATGGACAAGGGTAAACCCTTGCATCTCTCTAAGATGTTCTTCCCCAAGGATTTGAGGTTCGAAGGAAAAGGATCCCCTCGAAACACATTCTTTTCAAAAAGTTCCCAACTCTCTTCAGAGGTAAAAAATCGAAGAAAATGAGGCTCCCTATGACTAGCGTGCCTAGCCACTTGAGCTATACGGGTGGTGATGACAATCCTACTTCCATTTCTATTGTTGGGGAAGTAAGCCTTTACTTCATCCCACATGCTTTGTTGCCATACATCATCCAAGAAGACTATGTACTTTTTGTCCTTGAGGCGGTCTCCTAACGTCTCCTTCAACTTGTCGTTTCCCAAATCCTCCAAGCCATTCATGTTGGGTGCCACTCTGTTGAGGATATCAGTAATGACTTGACTAGTGTTGTATTCTTCGGATACTGACACCCAAGCATGGCTCTTAAAATGGTCTTTGATGATCCTGTTGTTGAATAGCGTCTTGGCAATTGTCGTCTTCCCTAGGCCGCCCATCCCAACTATCGAAATGATTTCCAATCCACTTGATCCTTCCGTGAGCTGCTCTAACAAGGTGTTAGTCACGTCCTCAAACCCCACCATTTCTTCATCAACCTCCTTTCTCCGCCTTTGAAGGGTGGCCTCAAAGTGCGGGTTCATACTTCCCTCGCCTATCTCAATCCCATACTTTTCCTTATTAGCATATATTCCATTGATATCAGCTTTGATAGCATCAATCCTTTTCGCCACTCCATGGAGCATCATTGCATACCCTGGACCGTGTATGACCCTCCCAAACGTTGTCCTTCCTCGTTGTGTCTCAACATTCAAGAGGAAAGTTTCAATTATATCCTCAGCCTCAAATGCAACCTCTTTAATTTGATTCACTAACTCACTCACTAATTCATGATCTTGTTGTTTTCCCTCGGAATTTCTCAAGAATTTCTTCATGAATCTCAACTCTTTTTCGAGAGACTTGAGATCATCTCCCACACCCTTCAACACTTTGTATTCATCTAAAGCAAGGGCTCCTAGTTGTTGGGCTAGATTTGTGAGGATACTATCAGCCATTGATTAAGGCGTATTTTCTCTCCCCTTATTTTTTTCCCCTCTACTCACCTATCAAATTTTTTTCAGTGTAAAGAAAACCACAAAGGACAACAATGCTCTATCGGTGTGGATGAGTATCAAACATTTTCGCTTGATTATATAGTTACAATTCATATCCATGGGATCAAGCTATGTTTAATATTTCAACATTGTTTATACTAAACAAATCAGTGGTTAGGATTAGTTGGTTGGTCTTACTAACACTCCTTTGCATCTGCATTTCACACTCAAAATGTTTTGGAATTTTACACAAGATCAAATAAAATCTAGAAGTTTGAGGCTGAAGGTTTCCTTTCATGTTCCTAATAAAGTATAGTAATAAGTTTTAACAATGAAGTCAATAACACGGTGCAGTGTACTCTTTCATCAATGTCCTCAAATACGATGGTACTACACTCTTACAGTTTACTAAATTACTAACGGTAGTGGACTAGTGGGTTGAGTGTATCTTTTACTAGATAATACAGTAAACTTTTTTTTTTTTGACAAGTAGATAAAGTAAACTAGAACATTTTATAAAATGTCTGGAAATAACCAATAAAACAATAATTGAGCAGAAATCTCTACAAAAGACAAATCTTCAATTTATATACTACCTCCTTTCCACGTTATGTGCAACAATTAATTTGTTTATATCTTACAAAAAAATACCCAATTATCGTACTAACATGAAATGGAGGTGCTAAAAATATACATTGCAGCCTAAATACCAAAAAAGATATTAATTTTTAGTAATTCCCTTTATAGGTTGCATAAAGACGATATAGTTAACCAATTAGTTTTATGGGCACATCATATCAATATGCAATGCATTTAGGGTTTGTGCATTTGCAGTCTAGAAGCAATTGGCTGATGGTAAGACAGTCTTATTTTTAAACTGGTAGATCTTTGGAGCAAGTTATATGGTCGTTTGATTTACATATAAAAAACTTTCTGTTATATGGTAATTCTGTTTTAGGGAGAATGGTTTATCTACCAATCCTTTAAAAACTGGTAGAGATGTTTCATTGACAAAATAATTATGACATAACTTTTCTCCTGTTGAACATGAGATATGCACATCCATTAGCACAAGGATGGGAAGATTTTTAGATTTTAACAATGTAACCTTTGGTGTGGCACTGCTGCTGACTCCTCTGAATACAGATCTCAGAAATTCCCGGCTAATATCAGTGTTGGAGTGACATATCTCCATCAGGCAGCCGGCAAAGGTGTTCACCACCCAACTATGGTCGTATGAACCACACCGACAGCTTTAATTCTCAAATTAGGGCAGAGTCCATTCAAACTCACATCACCCAAAGTCCAAAGACCTTTAAAATGCTTCTAGGAAATGTACGAGTTTTAAAATTACCCAAGAGTACTCTCCTGAACAAGTAGTAGCAATTTTTGCAGCTATAGCAGTATTTCCGTAGGAAAATTTAATGATTCGTTACCATCCAGGAAAAGCACATACCTGAAGGTTCCAAAGATCAAATACAGAGTTTAAAAATTGAAGAAAAGAACCTTATATACGTCTGTTTGACTATGGAATTACAGAATAAATTCCGTCAGGCAAGGATCTCACTTAAAGGCAGTTCCTAGGTCCAAGACTCTTAGCAAGTTAGCATACAGCTTCTACAAGGTGTAAGCATGTTCCAAAATGATAAGTTACATAAGTATAATAAACTGAAATTTGAAAGATAAGAATGCTTGAGCTGAGGAAGGGTCTCAATCTTTATATAAGATGGTGCGACTTTTGTGGTGAAAGATACTAAGTTGACTATAAGCTCCCAAAAAGAGTTGATTCAAAAAATCATGAGCACCATCATACGAATTACAATAGACCATTTGTATTGTCACATAAATCATTGAACAAAATACAAACACAAAAAATAAAAACTGCAAAAAAAAAAAAAAAAAGACTCATCTTCTTTTAGCCGGTAGATGTAAGTTTCTTCACTGCAAACAGGTTTTCTCACGTCAAGACCATCAGAAATCAAACTACTGAAAAGTCTAAAACTCCATATATGTTATTATAGGACAATCTGTTATGGTATAACATGAATTGAGAACCTTCAAATATAAAAACTTAGATGGAAGCTATAATTTCACATTAATTTATGATCAAATGTTCATACAATCGAAGCAGCACAAGAAACAACAACAAAGCAGAAACTCATACTATTATTAATGATAAAACTCAATTTTACATCAGTACCTCAATGTTTAACTCAGCTACAAGGTAAAACCTTTCAAGTAATCAGGGTCACGCTTAGCACGCTCCTGGAACTTCTTGAACCATCTATCCAAGATATCCATGGGCACTATCAATTTGCTACCATCGACACCACAAAATGACTGCATGAAATTAAAGAGATTCTCCCCAACTTTGAGGGCGGTGTGCTCGATCTTCTTATCTGCAGCAATATCAAGAGAAGGGAGTGTCGCCAAGTCTTGGACAGACACCCCGATCTTAGCAGAAAGTGGGGCAGTGTCAGCTGTAAGAAATTGACCTTGGCTTCCCGGCTCCGGCCAGAGGAGAGAGAGAACAGCAGATGGACGGGCTACAGTTACAGCACCACAGTACACAAAAGCTGACCCAGGTGATTGAACATAAACAGCTAAGGCTTTGTCCGCGGGAAGGGTGAGATTGTTGAGCAAGAAAATACACATATCTTTGACTTGATCATATGCTTCCCCTGTCAGAGTTGTATAGTAATAACTGAGCTGAAGGCTTCAAGAACATACATAAAGGAGATACCAGAGGAGTTGAATGTGAGAAAGAGAGAACTTACCAACAAAGTGGTTCATATCAAGAACCCAATGGAATGTATCAATTTGTGTAAAGGTAGAGATGTCAAGCGGGAAACTTCGGTTCGGAAATACTACTCCAAACATTATTTACCTGCTTTTCTTGTATCTATAAAGCAGTGTGTGATTAATCAGTTGGCAAGCAAAAAATAGCAAATGTGGATCCTTACTACCACCGAAAACATGCTTATTTTTCGAAGCCACCAAGTTCTGATGCATAGTTATCTGAAGAGCAGATCTTTGCTTGACAATCATTACACAAGGTCTCCAATTTATTAATTCAGTTCACTGCTTTATCGAAAAAATTCGAAAGTTTTAAAATAGATATACAGCAAGATCTTCATATTGGCTAAATTGAAACTAGCCAAACAATGTGCCAATAATCATTCAATCACACTTTCTTCAAGTTAGCAATTTTGGTTCTTAATCATTTTCCAAGTTATGATCCATCCTAAGACTAAAGCGACAAGACGAAAAATCGGGATAGCTCAACAGCACAATAGCCTATGTAAACACAAATTTCTTCTGTCTTTCATGAAAGATTATCTCACTTCAACACTTAAAGCTCAAATTGCAAATTATCCATGATTCAATTTTACAGTATCATTTCAATTATTAGGCAGTGGCATAACAAATGCAAGAATAAATCGATATTAAATTCCTGAACTTTAAATTATTCAGCAATTATCGAAAACATTTCATTTTTTGCAAGGTAATTGATAAATAATCAGCTGAATATTAATCAAACAGTAGCCTAATAATTGCAGAAATTCATCCAATTTCACACCAACATAGCAAATAAAATTCGCCGAAAGTTAAAATTAACAAGGATTTGAACAAATTGGATTAACAACTAGCATAAATAACAAGGGAAAAAAAAAAAAAAAAAATCAAGTTAATTTTTTATGCAATTTTAATTTCAATCAATTGGCGAACTACCTAACTTGAAAGATTGTAAATTAAACCTAAACTTCATAAAATTCACAGCTAAAACATTCAAACAAAAATGAAAATCAAATATAGCAACAATCCAAAAAAATTAAAGTTGATAAATTGATTCAAGAGCAATAAAAATGAAAAATAAAAAACCCTAACCTGTAATTGAATCGGAATTAAGGGTTACGAAATGATAGATGCTTTGTAATTGTACATAAATTTCTCCGAAGTTTTAAAAATTGCTTCTTTCAAAGTTTGAAGAGGTGAGAAGAACATCAGCGAAGAAAAAGAAAAGAGAAAGAGTAAGTTCTGGATTGTTCTGGATGTTTTATCTTTGGGATTCTAGAATCATGGTGAAGTGCTCCGTTTTGATCTATTCCTTCCTTGGGTGTTTAATGCATGGCGTAGTAAAAGGAAAATTTATCGGATAAAACCTTTTAAATACCTTATTTTTTGTAAGAAAAACTTCTAAATTGATTTTTACTTTAAAAATAAAAAAAAAATAAAAAAACCCCACTACGATCACTTTATTTTGTTAAATGAAACTTTCCTTCCTTTTTCGACATCGATTTAGCTTTTCTGGTGTTGACCCCTCATTTTCTTTATTAACACCCAAATAAATTTATATTTGCACTCCTTCATCTTATTTTCCCTCCTCTCTCGCCACTGCTTTCGTGAGTGCCCTACACTTCTCCAATCACATCATTTGGGTGCATGATCTAGCTTTCATTTATGTTCTTCAATGTTCGTCATCTAGCTAGTATATTTCAATGTTCGTAATTAATATAAATCTTTTTTAATTTTTAGTAATACTACGTGCGTTTCAACATATAAATAGCCAAGATTCAAGATTGTATGTGCATTATCAAATTTATTGATTGAGCTGTTGTAATTATTTTGAAAAGGAAAAAGTAGAGCATGTTAAATTATAATTATTTTTTTAAAAATGTGTGTTGCCTGGGTTGAAAATCGTATTCATTATGATTTTAACCTTTTATGTACAACACTTACAAACAAAAATCAAGTGTTTTAGGACACTAGAAAATGGACACTAGAAAAATCAAGTCTTACCTCTTGAGTCATTTATTTCAATTTTTGGTTATTAACTAATTATAAATTTGGACAATGTCTTGAATACTTTATTGTATGAATGATTTTTATGATATTATACAAGAATATTGATAGAGTATAAAACATATTCCTGGACCTCAACCATCAACTCAACCAAAAGCTTAAAGTAATGGTTGAGGCCAAGGAATATGTTTTATACTCTATCAATATAATGATCAAAATTACTTTAATATCACATTTATAACATTTTGTTTTGTAAAATTAACCTAAAATATTTATAGTCACTCGACCAGTGTTATAGAGATTATTCAGCTAATATTACAGGGGTTACTTGATCAGTGTGATAGGGGTTATTTTATTCTTTTACAAGTGGTTATATAATGTGATCAACCGCACATAAATCGCATTGCAATTGTTTCATACATGAAATATATAACGGAATAGTATAGGCTTGATTGGCATCGCTTTTTTTCTTTTCTTTTTTTAAAACACAAAAAAATCAAAATGGAAAACAAGAAAAAAATATTTTCACTTTTCTATTGTTATTTTTCAAGAGTATCATGATTAATAACTTGACTAATTTTTTTTTATTGATTTTTTTTTTTATTAAAAAAAAAAAAAAAAAAAAAGAAAAGAAAAGAAAAGAAAAAGAAAATTGTAATCCTTTGAATAATATCAAACGAAACCTAACTTGCGTTTCCCAAACGGCCCAAACCTATCTCAAATTCTCAATTTGGACGCTATTTTGGGCTTTTTGATTTAATATATGCATTTTCCAAGAATATAAGAAGAAGTCACATCTAGTTCCACACCACGTTTATTTAAACGCTACTCCGTAAAAGTTTAGCCCAAATAGCCCAAAAGAATAAGGGGAAAAAAAAAAAAAGGTAACATGAAAAAATTGCGGTGAGCGTGGATCGAACACGCGACCTTCAGATCTTCAGTCTGACGCTCTCCCAACTGAGCTATCCCCGCAATTGTTGATAATAATGCATTTTGTTTTATATATACTTTATATCATATTAAATTTTTATCCTATTCTTGTGGACCCCAATTTGCTGGTCTCTTTGGTCAGTCAAATTCACTCCCTGATTATTACAAAAAGAGACACACACCTACAAATACACTGCTGATTAATCTACTTGTCCCAGTAATTTTATACCGAATACTTATAAATTACTCCTTGTTTTTCTTTTTTCTTTTTTCTTTTCTATTCTTTTTAAACTCTTTTTTTTTTTTTTTTTTTTTTTTGGTTGCCTTAAAAAAATGAATAAATAATAAAAAAATAAAAAATAAAAAGAGTACGTATAACATATGCAATTTTTATTGTTGTGTGTGTTTTTTTTCTTACTTAATTTGCTCAATTAGGAATAAGCTTTTCTTGAGTTAAGATGAAGGATGGTTAAAAAAAAAAATTAATACGGAGTATGAGTGAATATTATTATTAATATTTTTTTTTTTTTGAGAAATATTATTTGTTTATATATAATAAATTAATTTCGATTCATTTCGATTTAGGTTAGTGTTGGCTGATCAATTAATTTTAGTTGTTGGGTCAATACTGGTGAACTTCTTTTTCAGGTTAAATTTTGTTTCTATTCGAGCTATATAGGATTTCCAATCAAGTTTCGCGTATCGAATCAGGACAAATCAGGTCTCGAATAAAGTACTTCGGTTCAAACGATTAGACAATATGTGTTAATTTGACAGGTGATATTATTTTGTCAAATTTTGAATATATGAATACAAGTTAACTTTGTATGAAATTTTAAAAGTAAACTTTATTATTTAAGGTTTTACACATCTTAATATTATAGTCTTTTATTTAGGATCGAAATAAGTATAACCCCGAAGTTAAAGTGTTATATTTTATAGGTAGTTCATCACCATCGCTCTACATACTTCTTGTTCGTTGTTCTTGGGGCTTTAATTGACCTTTCTCCCAACATCCCTCCCCCAAAAGACACTGCCCACCCAAATATGATGAGTAGATTCCTCAAAATAGTCATTTTCCTAATCAAACAATAATGGACCAGCCTAAACTTTTGTAGTATTCTTTGTGAAGCAATGAAAATAGAGACCTTTAAAACACGTTAAGTGTAATAGGTAACATGTTTTTGCAAATTGAAAGTTGTTTCTAGAGTTCAAATGATTAAATGAACTTGATAAGACCACAATTATGATTGTATATAATACTATTTAAAATCCAAAGTAGTGGTACCTTCTTTTTTATAACCAAGTAATTGGGCTAATGATTTGAGTTTGAAGTGATAAACAAACACAAATTAATTTTGAAGTGATAAACAAACACAAATTAATGATGAGTAGTCACATTTCACAACCAAAATTCTAGTGGTACACTTAAACATTGACAAATATACCAAAATGCATTCACATGTAATATTATGTAAAGTCATGTCAAATATTATTGGTGTATTATGAATGAAATAGTGTGTCATTAATTAATAATATAAATGTCCATGAATCTAGGGGGGGTCTTAATTATATGGCTATCACATGCTTTTACATGTGCATCTAGATTAAACGTCTATTTTTCGTGAATAATTGCCAGCATAAACGTACATGATTCTTGCTTATTCTGAACACAACACACTAGAGGAGTGTATGTATATATCTTTTCTTTAAATAAAAATTAAATGTGCCAATTTTTGGAATAAATTTACTTGTGCTTTTGATTTTTTAATTCACCATTTTCTATAGTTTTGTCACTGTGAAATTTTAGGCTAAATTTATAATTGATAGTTGCTTGTAAACAAAATTGAGTTGAATAAGTTAAATATAAAGAGGGTCATTAGGAGTTTGGGCCATTAGGGTCTCTATAAGGAATTTATTAAGGCTAGTGTTCATTTTTTTTTTTTAACTATGATAAACTTGGCCAAGTACAAGCTAATTTAAGTTTCACGTTAGAGGAGAGTATGACTATATATAAGTTCGGTAAGGTTTCATTTTAAAATTAATTGGTGATATGTGAAGTAGTGGATCCGAGGAGCCTACCAATCTTATATGTTAGTCATTTTCCTTCTATTTTCATGTAGAACAACTAACCTCGATTCACATGTGGATTATCTACCTAACACTCGATCTCTCTCACATATAATTCACCTTTAATCTTACAATCGGGATAAGTCACTAACTTCTTTGTCCTTTAACACGAGGTTAATTCTATCGGGTTATTTGCTCCAAATAGATCTTCAACTCTTTCCCATCTTATATTCTTTAGATCACTGAGCCATCCCTGCTTGAATGTTAGTTTATAATGGCTCGTGATCATCCGCTGTGATGCTATGAGTATTGAATGAAAATTCCATAGCTTGGTACGTTCATAGTAAGACCAGTGTCATATACAACGTTACCTAGCAATAATTATACGTACATATGGGCTTAATTGATTACAAGGCTAAACAGTACTACGTAGATAATACAAGCCAAACATAAATACTAAAGCCTATATCATACTAAACAACATTATATGCTATGAACACTATAAATTGGAGAATGTATATGCTAAAACAAAGTATATGTAAATAAATTAGGCAATAGAGAGGCAAAGATGTAGCCAATACCTTTGCCTTTCCTGTAAAAGTCCCTTCTTTATTCCTATTCCATCTGTCTTCTTGTTTTAAATGAGCCAATCAAAAAGCTAAAATGGATTTTTGGTTTTCATGCTGTTAATATTGAACTTTTTGAAAAAAAAAAAATAATAATAATAATAATAATAATAATAAAAGAAAGAAAAAAAAGTAGGCACTTAGGACTTCGCTAGTCAAGCAAGGAAATAATACATCACTACATGCAAAAACACTTAGAATTTACTTGTAAAAACTAAGAATATATGAAGTATTGTATTGCACTTTTTTAATAGTTTTGAAGTTTAATATGGTAATCATCCTTAAAATAATTATTACTACTACCTTCGGTCCAAGTTAGTTGCAACTTTGGAATATTTTATATCTCACAAATAATACCCCAAAGTTGCAAGTAACTTGGACCGGAGGTAGTATATTAATTATGTTGGTTGAGTTTTGATTTATTTTTTTATGTCAAAAAATCAATTATAAATTATTTATCTATTATTTTAAAAGTTTATCTATTAATTTGAAATAATTTTTAAATAGATAGATTTACCATTTCAGCTTTCAAAAGTCAAAATACACACACGAGGCTAAAAATTTTACAAAGCTCTTAAAATTATTATGATCACTTTTGTTTAACGTAAAAATAAAAGTACATACTCTTTTTACGGCGAGAGCACCATTATCTAAATACTCTATTTAATTTTGACGTTAAATTAAAGGCAATTTATTTCTAATAACACCCTGATGAAATAAAATTTATCTTACAGCTATCAAAAATAACCTAATTAAGAAGTAGACTCAATACCAAAAGCATCCATGCCATCAAGGTCGTCCAACCCCAAAAATACCCAAACAACATCATTAATGGGAACTAATTAGATGAGCATAATAAATTGAATACTCTAAATATGATTTTATTACAAGAACTACTAGTAAACTCTCCTTTTCTCATTGTTTTGACAAGAATGTCCTCCTAATAGTGACCACTAAATAACACCTTATTAGCTTGCTTAGAGCGTCGGTGGCATAATTTCCACTCTTAAAAGGGCCCCTCCACCAATCCTCCATATCCCAAACCAACGGCCCACCTTTTCTGACTTGCAAGTATTTCATGCATCATCCATCTCACCGGCGCTTTATAATATGGACTCATCTTTAAACCACGTGTTAAAGACAATCTAAAATATACTTATGCTATGACATCAACTTGTTAATCGTGACACTTACGCTGTCATTAGCTAACTAATTATACATTTGGGTGTACAATGCTCACGAAACTTTTACAAAAAAATTTACGGAGTATTTTCTTATATTTATAGAAGTGATGTTTAAATTGACAAGCCCATTGCTCTTATAAAGTGTTAAAATTTTTAAATTAGTTCCAACTCATAAATGGGTTATTTAGACACTTTCCTTCACGAGTGAGCCCCTTTTTATTTATTTATTTATTTATTTTAATTTGGCCCATAGTATGTTAAGTCCAGTAAAAGTCTCAACCAGTGACATGGCTCTGTTACCATGCCAAGCTTTGGGTTAATGTTTAAAACCTTAGCTTGTCTATTACCAAGTACTTATTGATAGGCATTTATACAAAACCTAATATAACATGCATGAAGATAGGAAACTATCTTCATAAAACAATTTGCTACCATAAACCTAAAGATATGATTCACTGTATTACATCAATACTGGTTATATGATTCACTGTATTAAACCTAAATAAATTATTTTAGCAAATCATAGTACACCTTAAATAATCTTAGGTATATGATTTGCTGAATTATATCAAATATTAATGAGCAAATCATATCCTAACATAAATAATCTTATTACAGCTATTATTCTCCTAGTACCAGTATGGCAAATATATCATACAAACAAACATATTTTTTTTTTAACGCTAATTACATACGTGTATCATTTACTTGCTCCGTTCTTTTTTAATTGACATATTTTAACTTTTGACACTACTCAAAAACTTTATTTTAACTATCTTTAGTGATTTATAGTTATGATAAACCTACTTCATAGTAAAAATGTATTTTTATTTCTGACATTGAAATATATAGTAATGTATCTTTAGCTAGCAGTCTTGCAAATCGTAACGGTAGCAAAAGAAAAGGTTATGGTCACTTTGTTACCTTCAAGACAGGACGACAAGTCTAAAACATGTTAAAGTAAAATGGATGCATGGGACAAAGAAATATGTAGGTCCAATAATCTTAACATTTGCGGTATGAGGTAGTACGCACATTTATGGATGACGCATACAATTTTTTGTGAAAATTCATGAACATAACCACAAAACAAAATAAAATCAACCTTAGCATGGATCATCAACAGACACTACCTCTGATCAGTTTCTGACATTTATATGATCCTCACTCGACAGTAGTACATGATGCTATATGCTTTGATTTGCATGGTTATTTTGTAATTTTAATTAGTTCGTTGGTTGATAAATTAAAATTAGGTTTGCAATTAAAAGTTGCTTAAACAAATTTTAAATTTGAAGTTTATCTTATATATATATTTCCTATTGAAATGTTTAATGTATCCTATAAATAAATTAAGTATATAGCTTATGATTTAGTCATCATTTTCAAGAAGTCATTATCATTTATCAATTAGGTAGCTTATATGAGTCTTGGTTACATATGAGTTGATCATATCATGAGATTGATTTCAACAAATTTACTAGTCGTGACAATTTGCAGGAGTTTTCTACTTATTGTAAATTACGACTCTATAACATATACTCCGTAAGTAACTAATATAGACATTATCAACATAATGTATAGGACGATTGTAGTCGTCATTGGCTTGGAAGTTGGATTAGTCTACGTCGAAAGTGACCACCCTCATCTATCCGCCATTATAGAGATAGCAATTGACCCCATCACTTACTTAGAGCACACTAATTATCTTACTACCTAAACAAAGTTAAAGTCCCTAATCCATAACTGAAAAAGGTTGTCTTATTGTTTTGTACGCAATTACATTACTATGTAAATGCTAATCTTATGTTCTTAAGAAATTAACAATAAAAGCTGATATTTGTAATTTGGAGTCCAAGAATAGGACGACGTACACTTTCCTAGCTGTAATATTAAATGGAGTTTCCTCAAATAACACCCATAAGAACAAGTTTGCTCGTGAATTGTGATATATTACCAACCAATGGACCTACTATGCTTAATTTTCTATGCATGCAACTCAAAACGTACAAAAATGTAATATAAGTAGGTCAAGATATCATTAAGTATAGTACTTATGTTTGCAAGTACAGTGAATGCCTTTGAAATATGTTACGGAGTAGCTAGTTAAGCTAGTACCACTTTGTAATGGTACATAATCAAATTGCATGCATAGAGTGCAATCGTTTGATAGGTCACAGTCGATAATGAGATCAATAAAGCGATTAACTTGTCTTGAGTTATATGAGTTATTAAGTTTATATAAGAAGCGTATGTGCAATTTACGACCTAGCTATTAAATGCGACATTGTTTTTAATTTTTCACAAATAATTACCTTAAGATCGAATTATGGATAAGCATGAATTGAAGTATTATTTGTCGTTGTTAGCAAACAGTCTTGATCTATGGAAATGCATCATTTACTGATGAACGAATGTACTAGAGGATAATATAATTGGCATTGACGTAAAGAGAGTAGAGACGAAAGTGGTGGCGGCATCACGTTAGCTAGGAACCAAGGAGCCAACTTGTGGGGTGTACTTTGGTTTGGAGGGTTGAGCAATTTTTTAATTTTTTTTTTTAATTTTTTAATTTTTTTTATTAATTTATTATGCTTTGGATTTTTGAATTGACATAATATGGCTCTAAAATTTTGAATACATTCGTATTGTCCACCTCTCATTCCTCCTTGTTGTGTTAGATTTGAGTTAAAATTCTTCACCAAAAAAGATTTGAGTTAAAATTACATCCATATATTTACGGAAAGGAAAGAAGTCAAAAACTCAAAGCTAATTCTAAGGAAGAGTCTTTATATATAGTTGTATCTTGGCTAAAGAGAAAATATAGTCGTATCTCATTTCTAGTGAATATAGAGAAATAAGAAAATTTTGATGCTCGTTTAATCATTTCAATTAAAATATCATATTATATCGACAAATTCTTGTAATGTACGTATTTTAAAACACAATTTAAAAGAGATGAGAAAAATGAATTCTCAAGTATCTTATTAAATGTTACTCAAGTTGACCAACAAGTACGTACCTTGTCAGTTGTTATTATGTATAATAACCTTAATAATTCATTTAACATCGATATCGAATAGATCATTTATATTATACAGAAGGGTAGATAGTTTGAGATCATAAAATAACTCAAATGAGAAGCACACCCAATTGAAAAGTCTTAGACATATGACGAGTACTCGGTAGGTTAAAAGTCAGAATAAACTCATTTTCAAACCCCGATTTCATATTTAAGTGTGACAAATAATCAATTGTCATCCTCATCATACAAGAAAACTCACTTACTACTACCAGTCTACCACGCACTATTGATTGTAATAGTAGTTGCTATCCAGCCATGTTGAAACCCACCCACCAACTAATCTATGCACTACTAAATTAAAATTCTAGCTCCTAGTATTATTATAATCTATACTTACCCAAACCCAAAATCTCATTAATTATCCCCACAACTATTTCCCAATGATGAGTGTTTTATAAGCTTAATTATTCTCAAACTATGTTTTTCACTAGGTCAATTTTCACATTATTAGTCCCCTTTTTTATATTCTTTTAAATCATATAGTTTTGGTATAAGAAAATAATGTAACACCTATAATTATCAATTTATCATCAAACCTCCCCCCCACACTATTTCTTTGTCTCCACACCTCTAATATCATAAAAAAAACACCCTCTCCCTCTTTCTCTCTCCACCCAAAGTGAATCACAATTTCTAGAGAGAGAAAGTTGTTCTAGTTCTAGAGAGAGAAACACAAAGGAAAAAAAAAGAAAACTACCCTCATAAGCTTGAGCTAGTAGTAAGTGCAAGGAAGCCAACTTTGAAAGAGATTCCCTACTTCCATTAATCAATCCAATTCCCCCCCACTTTCATACACACCATTCTTTTCTTTACTTCTTTCTTTTCCTTTCCTTTCCTCCCTATCAAATCGGAACTTCTCACATAATTCAAAATGACTGATAGAGTCTACCCCGCCGCGAAACCAAACCCGCCACCCGCGGCAATGAACGGAGGCGGCGGGGGAGTCAACGGGACCACCGTAAACGGAGCTGGACCGGCTAAAACCGGTCAACTCTACAACCCAAACCGCCCTCGCCCAGTCGGGTACCGCCCACCTCAAAACCGCCGCTCAAGACGCTCATGCTCGTGTCGAAAATGTTGTTGCCTTACCTTCATATACACACTCATAGCAATCCTCACACTCCTCCTAATCGCGGCAATCGCCGCCTGCATCTTCTACGTGCTGTATCACCCGAAACACCCAACCTTCTCAGTGTCCACAATCCGGATCTCAAAATTCAATCTCAGTTCACCCGATTCAACCGGGTTCTACCACCTCAACTCCCGCCTCGAATTCACCCTCACCGCCAAAAACCCCAACAAGAAGAAGATCACCTTCGTGTACGACCCCTTGTCGGTCCAATTCTCCGGCGCCGGCGTCGACGCCGGCAACGCCACTCTCCCGGCGTTCACGCACGTCAACGGAAACACCACCATACTCAAAGCAACCATCATAAGTGACCCGACCCGAGATCTCGACTCGGATACGGTTAAACCGCTCAAATCTGATCTAACCAAAAAGAGTGGGTTCCCAGTAACAGCTGAGTTGAATACAATGGTTCAAGTGCAAATGGGGAAAATTAAGACTAAGAAGATTGGAATCAGAGTTATTTGTGATGGGATTAAAGGGTTTCAACCGAAAAATGCGACGTCGAAAACACCGACACCTGGAACGACGTCGGATGCTAAATGTAAGGTTGATCTTAGAATTAAGATCTGGAAATTTACTTTTTGATTTTTTTTATTTTTTTTGGGTTGATTATATGACTTTTGTTGTTTGTTTACAGTACTATTACTACAATTTTTTTTACATATATTTTTATTTTATTTTATTTTTATATAAATGGGGTTTATAAGTTTCGATCTTCATAAATCTGGGCTTGTAAACTTTTTTTTTTTTTTTTTTTGGTGATTTGATTTTAGTTTATTTGTTTTCTGCCCAAAATGGGTTGAGGAAATTTGAAAAAAAAAAAAATGTGAAATGGAGAAAATTTGTGACTAGCAAATTTTTAGAATTATACAGTAATGAAAATTGATTAATAATATCATAGTAGTATAGTTATTATTTTATTTTGGATTTATGTTTGGCGGTGGCAATTTTTTATTTTTATTATACGACCAGTTGTATACTTGTACTGTATTATTTGTTTTTCTTAAGTAGATTTACGCGTTTTGATGCACTTCCAAAATTAAGTAATCATCAAAAAAAAATAAGCATAATATATCAAGGATTAATTTCTATTATACAATCAAATGTATTTTTTAAAGAAATATGTCCAGTTTAATTAATATTGTTCCGAAAATGAGAAATGGGCATAAAAATGTGCATGATATACCCGAGTGTAGACGTTACGGAGTATATCTTAAGTGTGCAGACGTGTAGTAAAGTGGACGTATTGATATGTGGTTGATGTCGCTATATGGTCCAACTGTTTGTTGTAATGTTATTACAATGTCACAGTCACAGAATTATTTTTGATAAATACAATTTATGTGGATTTTTGTAGAATGAAAATTCCTTGTATTACGGATTAATTTCTTATAAATTCATCAGAGTGAGTTGTTAATTGGTCCAATCGGAAATTAATTAGACTGCTAGTCAACGTGATTAATTGGCTGATGATGTTGGTGTGAGGATATATTAATTCGTGTACCAATGATTTTGAACTTGTTTTTGAGTCAACATCATTTGATTGCTGGTATAACTACGAGTTCAATTATACACATAATAAATTTATGCTTCTATTCAATTGAAGTATTGCACCCACAAAACTAAAAATAAAGTCGGTTATGGTTAGATAATACGGAGTATGAGAAGGAAGTAGGAGTATTTCTTTATATTTCAAAAGGTACGAAATATACTTCAATTGAATAATTTAGTAATTTAAGTGTTTAAATATAAATTGCAAGATTTTTAAGCTTTAAAACTTGTTTAGTGAAATGCTTATTAAAAAAAGTTTATAAGCCCAAGATTATAATTTTGGAGTGATTAGTCTTGACTCGTGAGTAATGAAGTAAATAGTTGTGCAAAAATATGTGGATAAAATTATAATTAAAAATAAAAATAAAAATAAAAAATAAAAAATAAAAAAACAACAATAACAATAACGTAAGATTGACAAGGACTTTATTGGTGAATAATATGCTAGTTGAAGTGGAGTAGTGGAGCATCAATCTCGAAACATGTCAGAATTATCCTATTGAGGATTTGAGGTATGCAAACAAATCAAACTTGTTCGTTCATAAATCACAATGTAGATGGACAAACATTAATTCAATTTGTAAATTAACCCAACTTGAACATCTTTAATTCTTTATATATGACTCGTATTTGGTCTTGTAAGCTCATCCGTGTTCATTTATGTATGACCCATACAAGGTCTTATAAGCTCATCCACGTTCATTTATCTACGATCCATATTAGGTCTTATAAGCTCATCCGGGTGCATTTATGACAAATTTTACACGAACCACAACAAAAAATTTAAAAGCGATCTATTTCGATCTTTTGATAATAAGACAGGTTGCTTGTATGCAATACAAACATTATCCTTATTTTCTATTTACTTTAATAAATGAAATTCGGATGAATCAAGCACACTGTGCAATTCAATTTTACTAAATTCTAATTACAATTTCGATATTACAATTTTTTATTTTTTAACATGATCATCAAATACAAGTAGATTGAGTAAAAACTTGAAACTAAAAGCTAGGGAATCATTTGTCATAAGATAGTGGAGCATTAATGATGTAAGATGAAGAGTGATTATCTACTCCATTTCACTAACCATGATGATTAAAGAAATAATAAAAAGGCTACTATAAAGTCATAGTAGTAATTAGCATAGGGTTCTGAAATCAAAGGGCGCATAATGCAAGTTTGTGATGAGAGAAGGACACGAAATACGGATGTACTATGAATTTATTTTAGTATAATGTTGAAAATTAAAATATAATAATGAGGTGAACTATACTGGAAGTTTCTTTTCTTTTCTTTTATAGTCAGAAAAATGATTATGAAAGTGAAAGACGTTACCTATAATTTTGAATTTCCTGGTAAGTACGTACAAATATTGAAGGAGTTATTATAGTTCCCAACACTAGTTCAAACTCCCAAGTTTGCTCTAAATGTTATATGTCGGCTGGATTGCTTGTGTTACGTTTTTGTCGGTGCGCCATTTGAGGGTTCAAATATGACCATTTTGTGTTAGGTTTGGGCTGCCACTTATCGAGTCATTCTGTCATTGTGTTGGTGAAGGTTTGTTATATTGTATTGTGGCAAATGTCAAATGGGTAGAGTATGTTCTACTCGTATAGTTATAATTAGAATCGACCGGATGTATGATTAATTAGCTCTAATTAATACGGGTATTGTAGAATCTATGAGGCACAAAACCCTAGTTATGTTTATTACCTGTAATTTGGAATGTAATATACGATATTTCAAATTAAATTGATATAAGATATTTTTCACAAACTTTGAGATTAGGTGGACGTGAAATAAAAACTCTTAAAAATAACCAAAACTTACTTTCATACTACTTTCATTTCATATTATTTGGAACAATTAGAGTCAGTCATGCACATCACAAAAGATGATTGAGTTGCGTATGAGTCAGATTATCGAGTTGTGTATGAGTTAGATCGATGCAAGAGTCAGTCATGCACGACACAAAAATGATCATGTTTGATAACGAGAAGTGAGTCAAAGAAGCACATAAGATGGTTCAAGGCAACAATTAAGTCTCACAGGCGCTTAGTGAACTACATGAAGCACCTCGAAGCCTAATATAACCGATTATGATACATGAAATCAAACCATTCTATGAGATTTGAAGGTTAGGTTTCGAAAACTCAAGTGATGATAGAGAAAGTTTCTTGGGGTCATATAATGTATGTAATATGGAACCACATGCATACAATGCAACCACTAGCCGGTTACATAAATGCAATCTAACCACCATGGGGTATGTGGGAAGGCTCTCAGCTCGGGCCTCAACCTTTTTCCTATCCCGGTCGTGAAACGGCGAAAATTGTTCAAATTAAAGGTTATAGTTCACACTTTTAGGTCAATTATGTAAAATATTTATTCAAAATTAAAGTGAATGGAATTGGATATCCCTCGGATCATAAAAGTTGGTTTGGAATCATAATAGACCCACTTATAGGTTTATAAAGTCCCGAAAATTGGTATTATGGTTCAATTATATAACTATTTTCAAAACTTGTTGCATTAGTAGTACTGTAAAAAGCTACAAGAGATAGTTTCATTCATCAACTACATTAGTATATTATTGTACATCCTAGAGTCATATTAAGGTGTCGGAAATCCTTTATTGGGTTATCAAATCCATTATCACCCATTTAAAAAAAAAAAAAATTGTACGCAAAAACTAATTTCATTAAACAAGAAAACCATAAATTATTGAATATGCCACAGCCACACTATACTTTTCTATACAAAGCAACTGCCCTGGCTAGTATGTATCAGACTGCTATCAGTAGATTGACCTCAAAGAAGCCGTAGTCAAACAATTATTTAGTCAAATTTGACTTTTATATCCAAATATTGCACACCATGACACATTAACCAACTTTTGTGCCTACAATTATCACAATTTTCAAAATTATAAAAACAGAATCAAATTAAATTAACTGAAACTAAAACCAAGAACAAATTTAAAATGGGTTTAAAAGCCGAAGCATTAGATCAAACAATAAAGACAAAATATCACACCCTTTTCAAAACAATACCTATGTCATTTAAAGGAAAAATAAAATTAATCTCAAGATCTCAACAATAATCCCTCCGTTCTAATATACATACTCGTATCTATATTAAATGCATATTAGGGCATGTTCTGATTTATTGAGCTGAATTAAACTAAATTGAGCTAAAATTAAACTGAAGAGAACATGCCTTACCCTTGCTTATAATAACTTTGTATTTATTTTAAATAATTATATATCATAATATATAAAGTGATTGTAGTAGTGTACATTTTGAGACAGAAGGAGTACAATAACATAAAAGCGTGAATTTCAATTTAATAGTTTACGACTGGATGAAACAAGAATCTATCTCTAGTGTTTAATACGGAGTACCATACCACAAAGAGATATAAATGAGGTATGAACAAATAACATTTTTTATCAAAAAAAAATGGTACGGTGGTTTGGGTGAAAGTGTGAAGAGCGAGGAAATTAAATTCGAGTGCACGTGGTTTGGGTGATGTTAATATTTGGTCATATTTTGTTTTGTAAAGTATGGGCAGTTGGAATTTTGTCAGGCTGTTGATTGCTGAGTCTTGAGGATCGATCTCCTTTACGCCGAAAGATGCAGCAAAAGATTTCATATCATTTGTTTGTATTAAATTCACACCATTTTCTTGCTACTTATTTTACCACGGGATCTTCTATGCCTTGCCTTCGTCTATCCGCCATCTCTTATTATATGTCTCACTATCCTACACCCCACGCCTTCATTCTTATTCACTCATGTGGTGTGTCTCGATATCCGGCATGTAGCGGTCGCAACTTACACGTGGGTAGTGGTTAGAGCATTCACCACAATGAGCAAAAAAAAAATGCTCATGAGCAAATTTTACGAGCACAAAAAAAAAATAAAAAAATAAAAAAATGAGCTGCAATAGTGTGCAATTGGAAATTAGCTCATGAGCAAAATGTAATTTGCTCATCCTATGAGCAAAAAAAGTATGAAAAGTAACATATGGGCCCCACAAGAATGTAAACCAGCAATCTTCTTTATAGACTTTATTACTTTGTCCACTCCAAAAATGATGTGTTTTGGGTAGGTCAAAAAAGAATAGTGAGAAAATTTTTTGATCATTGATGAGATTAAAAAAAGGACACCAAAATGCTCATAGACAAGAGGGGAGAGAAAGTGGGTAGAGAGAGAACGAGGAAGTGAAAAAATGCCCACTGTGGTGAATACTCTTAGGTATGAAAATAAATATTAAAAAGGCTAAGTAGTGGTTTGAATAAGTGTACTCAGCTCGGTTCGGCTCGGTTTGACTCATTACCGTGACATTGCCACATTGGTTATGGGGCTCTGCTCGTTGTTGTTGCCGACATAAACCAGAGGCGAGGACATTTGGGTTGCTTCCGTAGTCTTGGCTGGGCTGATCTCTGTCATTTTAATGAATTAAGATAACAATTAATAGTGTTATTGATTAATATAAAAAATTAGAACACTTTCTTTTAAACAAAGTCTAAATGAATAATAGAAAATTTTAATAAGACTATTACAAAATTTGGACATCTTCATACAAAGGTTTAACTTTTAAATTAATCATCAGATTAAACCAATAGACACATGTTAGGCTAAAACAACCATTAAAGTTAGTGTAGATTTTTCAAAGTTAATCCAAAATGGTAAATTTAATATAATTTTTGACGACTAGTTAACTCTCATAAAAAAATTAAAAAAAATAAAAAATAATGAAAAAAAAAAACTTACATTCAGGTAATTCACTGATTTGATGTTGTAAGGCTTAATAGACTAAGCCTTAATTTTGGTTTTCTTCCGAAAATTTGGCGTTTCCTTAAATTGATGTACATTGTGGTATAATTTACTAGTGAAAATAATGAAATATTATAAATTGAAATCGACAAGGAATGAGATAATGAGATTCGTGTTTTCAATGAAGAATAAGATTTATTAAGACTGATATTGGAGAATTATTAAAAGAGATTTTGGTATGTTGGAAGAGAGAAAGTAGTATTTGAATAGCGAAGGTGGAAGATATTAGTGACTTATGTCGGAGTGGCCGAGAAATATATGAATTCGTCAATCTTGTTGTAATATGAATTCGGTAATTTTGATGTAGTATTTATAATGTAAGTGAGTAAAGTAACAAAACAGTCATTGGACGACTTCAATTATCATTTTAATTGGATTATTGGACCTTTGACATGACATCAAGAATTAACGTGACAAAAAAATTCTTGGCTTCAATCTTATCTATTCCTCTTTTATGGTTACTAGATTACCCCATGCAATAATGCACATATTTTAAATAATTATAATGACAATATAATTATATAAAAAAAATATAAAATACAATGAATCGATTCTATATAAAAATAAAAACATGTGAGAGAATATATTTAAATATTTAATACTTAAAATGTACAAGTTATATTTTAGGAAGTCTATTTTATAATATATATGAAATATGAAGTAAAAGTTATAATTTTGATACAAACCCTATTTGAGAAAGTAATTTTTAAGGGAAGTTTTTTTTTTTTTTTTAATAATATGTTGTCAAGTGTTCCGCTATTAGTTTCACTTTAAGTAGCATATAATGGATTGGTCCATTATTGATTAATTATTGTCTAATAAATCATACAAATATCTTTGATTTGGATCAAATAATACATTTAATCTCTTTGATTTGGATCAAATTATACATTTAATCTCTTTGATTTGGATCAAATAATTTTAATCTCTTTGATTTGGATCAAATAATTTTAATCTCTTTGATTTGGATCAAATAATGCATTTAATCTCTTTGATTTGGATCAAATAATACATTTAACCTCTTTGATTTGGATCAAATAATACATTTAATCTCTTTGATTTGGATCAAATAATACATAATCTCTTTGATTTGGATCAAATAATACATAATCTCTTTGATTTGATTAATATAATACATACAAGTATTCTTTTGGTTGTGTAGATTATTGTAGATAAATATCAAACACTTTTTAAAATAAAAGATTTGGATCATGCTCTTTAGGAAATAGGAAATTGGTTATTTTTTGCCATATATGTAAAGATTTCCTTAGCATTGTCATAAATCCGTAAGATATTGTTACTAGACGAGGGATCTTAAAGGGAGGAATGTTAGGCATTTAGAAATGCATAACAAGGGGTATTCTTGTAATTATGCATATGTACAAACGAATAAATATTCTGGTATCAATGGATGATCAAATGGTTCCACTGAATATACAGTGATATTATATATACACATAATGGTATTAAATATGCATTCAGTTGTACTAAATTTTTGCGTAAATAGTAACACTGAGGATTCAATGATACTATATAAACTTTTAGTGGAACAATCAGCATGTGGTCCCCCATCACGTGATACAATCCGACCAAAAAATAGGTGGGGTCCATCTACATGCCTCTCTCTTTTTTTCTCTCTCCTCTTTTCTCTCTCTACCATGTGTTTTTTTTTAAAAATATTTTAATCAATATTATGCATTATAAATGCCTAACTTTCCTCCATTTCTAATTCCTTGTTACTAGAGGATTAAAATAAAAGTGATAGAACCCTTTTAATATTTGGGCCTAGACAGACGTACTCAGCCCAAGATGCATGGACTATCAAGCAAACTAATTAGTAACTATCCACCCAAACTCTTGGGCAAAAGGCCCAAGATGTTTGGTTTCCTTTTATTCACATCAACATAAAATTTACGAAGTACTACATTGTCTACATAGTTTGAATAATGCTCGCCTATTTAATTCCATACTTCGTTTGTCAATGCAACATTATACTATGAATCTATGATGCATGCATGAATGTCAAGAAAATCCTAGTTAATTTTTTGAATTTCCTATTTATTTAAGAAAAATAACATGTAATATATTAACATAGCTTACTGGTTAGTACTTACGCAGTTACGCGTCTAAACATAAGGTTACATGCAAATCTTGTCAATCCATATCTTCACTACTTGATTATATTGCATCAATTTACGACAAAGGATTTAATAGAATACATACTAGTAATACTACCTTTGTTTCAAATTATTTGTAACAATTACATATAGATTCTCTACCAACACTTTATTCAAATTGAGAAATTTTGTGTAGAACTACCCTAAAGATAGGGTCATTTGTGAACAACTACCCATTTTTTTTTATTTGTTTAGAATTACCCACAAATTTGAAAACGTTTGGGTAGCACTATCCATTAACATTTTCCGTTCAATTAAGACGTTATCGGAGCCCACTTTTTTCACTTTTCCCACCCAATTAAGGGCTTGTTTATATTTACTGAACTAAGCTGAACTGAACTGAACTGAACTGAACTGATTGGAGCTGAACTGAACTGAACTGAACTGAACTGAATATTTTATGAGAGAGGGAAATTAAGAGCCGAACTGAACTGAACTGAACTTATTGGAGCTGAACTGAACTGAAATTAAGTAAATATGAACAACGACTCTCCCAATTTGTATAAAGGTTTTAATTTACCTTAATTAACCTAATAAGGGTTTTAATTAGAATTCATTTTAGGGTTCGTGAGTTTAGTATTATTTGGGGTTTGATTTCTAAGGTTTGGGGGTTTAATTGAATTAGGGTTTTTGCTTATTTTAGCATTAATTGACCATTGTAATTGAAAAAATTGAAAAATTGGGCCAAAATAACATTTTAATTGGATGAAAAACGTTAGTGGGTAGTGCTACCCACATTTTTCCGAACTTGCGGGTAGTTCTAAACAAATAAAATAAAATGGGTAGTTGTTCACAAATGACTCTATGTTTAGGGTAGTTCTACACAAAACTTCCTTCAAATTGCTATAAATAGTTTAAACTGGAGAATCAATTAAATCCTTGATCAATACTTAATCTTCTCACAATGAAGTCACGTTACCAACTTTATAGAGGGGTGGTTGATACTTCATACTTGCACTGATATGTTGCACAACCATCATATGTTAATATTCCTGTTAGTATGTCACCCAAAATTAGATGAGGGTCTCAATTAAGTTTTGAACTATATATACACTAGGGTAGCCAACGCGCGCGATGCGCGCGGAGTGGCTTGTCCTTTCTTGATGTTTATATTAGGTAGTGTTTAAACTCTCCACAACATTGGGGTTTTAGAAAAAAGAATTTGATAAATTGATGGAATGTGTATATTGAATTGTGTTTAAACTTTTTGTTTTTCCGGCACAACTTTTCCACTTGTTTACAACTTTTCCTCAAAAAACATTTATACAGTTATTCAACAGTGCAATATTGCAAAAACATCTACAAACTTAATTAAGAATAGATTAAATATAATTAAAAAATCATAGAGCACATATTACATACAAACAGAAGTAATTTAACATTGCATATGCATATAATAATGAAAAAGTTTTTCGGAGCATTAACTATTTGCAAGTATATACTCTCACCCAACCTAGTAATTACTCTACATAAATTATATAGGATTAATTTTATGAAACTAAAAAAGAGAAACAGTTACACCTAACTCTCATAAACATGAACATTTAGGCAATTAGGGAAAATATAGTATCAGCTTGCATTTGCAACTTTCTTCCAAAAACGTGAATTTGGTTATGCAATAGAAAAAGTTTTATGTAACCCTAATTGTAGCCTTAAACCCTTGATGATTCCCTTGACTTCCTTCTTGCTTTTTTCCCTTTTCACCATAGTCAGTTAGGTTTCCTTTCTTCTTAGTACATCTACTTCGGCAAAATCATAGGATTAATTTCATTGGTCTCAATGTCATTTATATTTTACACACAATTATGTGTAAGTTGTTAATTTTGACCTTCGATCACAAAGAAGAAACAACTTTTTGCTTGTCCGGTTGATAAAGTTGTCATACAATTCCATTTAATTTAATTAATTAAGTAAAAAGATTTTTCAAACTCATCCATCTTTTAGAGTCATCTTTTTAATTTCAATCATAAGAGATGAACTTTAAAATATACCTATAACATAAATAAATAAATAAATAAATAAATAAATAAAAGTGCATAAATGTAAGGAGATAGAAAGCTCAACACTCATTATTACATTTGTACATGTGGAAGGACATAAATGTAAGAAATAACATATGGGGGTAAAAACGTAAATAAACATTTTGAAGGGCATATAGGTCCGTGCACTATTCATAAGCGCAATCTTCTACTTTTTATAAAGTAGGGATGTCAAAGGTCTCTATTAGAAACACTTGGAAAATTACATTCATCATTGATCTTCACATTTAAAATCAATATGAAAAGTTAAAATATTTCCTTTGTTTCTGTAACCATGTCTACACTTTTTTTTTGTACTTTGTATAGCAATATAGGGAACCAATTAAAACGGCATTGATACAAATGTACATCATTTAATCACGAGTCTTGAGTATCGCCACTCTACCCCTCTAAAAAAAATGAGTATCGCCACTCTACCCCTCTAAAAAAAATGAATGTACTAACAACAGACTATCTGAATCATGCGGGAAAAGAAAATGAAGAAAAGTAAAACATCAAAATGATGTTTGCAATAACACTACTTGTATGCAAAAGCTACGACCTAGAGATATCATAGACAAATTTGTAGAAACATATCAGAATTTGCTAATTTTGTACGAGTTGAATCTTCAGATGGATGTCTTCTCTTTGGCTCTGGTTCACATGATTCAAATACGAATTTGTACTTGCGGTTTTATTTTTTTCTTAAATTAAATTCGAATTTATGAAAATGAATGTACAAGAGAACAAGAGAACCTAAATTACGTACTAGGATAGGCAATTTGATTGACAACATTTCGAATTAAGATCATAACAGCTTTCCTTGTACTATTATGATCTTAAAATTAAAACAAAAGTGAACTATACATGTTCTTTGGTATGTATAATTTGATCATAACTAAGAACATCTAGGAAGTACAAGATCTTTTGTACTCTATGAAGAAGAAAAACAAACAGATGAAATAGCCAATAATAATTAAGCTGCATAAGATTAAATTAGACACTACAAGAAATTTGCTTATTGGCAACTACAATTATTAAGGTGCATAAGGTTCAATGAGATCGATTATTAATCAAAATAACAAAATAAAAGCCAATCTTTTGCAAAATAAATAGACTAATACAAACCTTATATAGAGGCATGCATTTTTTTATTATTAACATAAAAACAATCAGAGTTGCATTCGCAGGAAAGTGGTGCAGCAATCATACTCCCACTCCCACTCTCGGATAAAAACATTAGATTGATGTCATTGCAAATCACTTTGATGCTGCATTCTTCAATAGCAGCTACTACCAAATTATTATAGCGACCCTGAGCCTTTAACCCAAAGTGTAACACATTTTTATCCCATAAATCACGAGAGATCGAGTCCACAGTCTTGTTCTCAACTCGTGCATCATCCTCATTGATGTTCATATGAAATTTCAATTGGCCTATGCCTTGGCCTTGAACAAAGGGTTCGAGTGTGGTCGAGGAGAGAAACCCGAACCCATCCCCAGAGCGGCGATACTCTAGTGACACAAGCGTAGAGTCAAAATAAAGTAGGTATCCAGCAGTGTTGTTAATTGTAAGGGTAACGTCGAAATCAGCTGTTACGCGTTCATCAGTATAACTTAGTTTCATGTGTAGAGAATCCACCTCAAACTTTAGAACGGGGCTAACTGATGAGGGGTATTGAGCGAGCACCAATACAACCGCAAAAAGAATTGTGATTATAAACATAAACATACCCGCCACCTCAAACCAATCACGTTTGTGGTTTCTGTAATGGTCACGAATGCCCCAAAACCATCTCATCGATGGCCAACCAAATGCTGAATAATCTTCTTCGCCTTTGTTTCTTTCGAGTAATTTTACCAAATTCATCATCCTAATTAATTAATTAGTTAATTAAACACCCACAAATTAGATAATTAATTAGTTAAACACCCACAAATTAATTAATTCAAGGAAGCATGAAAATACAAAACCAAATTACGAATCAAAAATTAAAAAACTTGAAGCCTGGCTGATATCTGAGGGTTTGATTTTCAATTTGGGGACTAAATTTGGATATCAATTTCTATTATTTGAAAAACCCTAGAGTTGAACAACAAATCAATAATTCAACATTATTGTCTTTAAAAAAAAATAATAACAAACGATTTATATGTTACCTGAAACGGTGACACTCAGGACACTCCTGTGGGTGGGCGGTGATTCACAAACAAACTGAGAGTTTTGGAGAACAGGGATTTGGGAAAGAGTTGAGGAGGAAAGAGAGAATTTAAGGAATTAGGGCTGAACGGTCGGTTATTTATTTATTTATTTTATTATTATTTTTTATCTTAAAAATAGAAAACCTCGAGAAGATTTTTTTTTTTTGGAAAGAAACCTCGAGATGATAAGTATACAGGATAAAAACCCCCCTACCTAGTGCTGTCAAATTTCAAACCGAAACCGTTTAACTGTCCGAAACCGTCCGACCCAAGTGAGAACCGAACCGATTAAAAACCGATTTTTTTGAAACGAAAACCGACCCGAACCGTATTTTAGTAAACCCGAAACCGAATCGACCCGAATAATGTTAAACCGTATAAGAACCGAACCCGTCAACAAACCGAACCAAATATAAACCGAACTAAAAGAAAACCGAACCGAAAAAGAACCGAACCGTATTTAACCCGAAACCGGTTAAACTGGCAAAAAAATCGTTTACACCGGACCGTTAGCAAACTGCTACCCGTTTGCACCGAATCATTTAAAAACTGAACTGATTGTAAACCAAACTGGTTATAAACTGAACCGTTTATGAACCAAACCGCTTCTAAATCGAACCGTTTACAAACTTTTTTATTTTTTTTTATTTTGAATAGTACAAACTTTTTTATATAATTAAATGGATTAAATATTAGAAATCTTAGAATATATTTAGCATATATTCCAAACTTATCCATTTTTCTAAAGAGCCACACACAATATTCCAAACTTATCATTAAACCTGCAGACTATCGGTTTCTCAAGAACATTAGGATAAATTCAAGTGTCTCAAACTGTTAGACATGGATTCAATGGAAAAAAAAGCTTTTCATTGAATCAATAGAAGAATTCTAACTCCATATTTATTTCGGTTCCACAATAAAAAAAAAAACCGAACCAAACCGAATTTTTGGGCCTCTTTTATTTGGGCCAATAATATGCAAACTGGGCCTCATTAATCAACACACTAAGTCACTAACACAACAAGTGTAAATTAACAAAATAACAGTAAACAAATTTAGTCCAGTTCATACAAAGTACAAACCAATCCAAATCATACAAACTTAAGGGTCCGTTTGGCATCACTGTGGTTTTCTGTTTTTTGGTTTTTTGTTTTTTAAAATCATACGATATATGTGACATAATGAATAAAAAATTAGTCAAACTTATTAAAACCATGATAATTATGAAAACTGACAACAAAAAAGTGGAAACACATTTTTCTTGTTTCCTGTTTTTGGTTTTTTGTTTTCAAAATAACTGGAAATTGAAAACAAAAAACAATGCCAACACAAGCCCTAAGTTTTCAGTTTAAACAACAAACTAAAAAAAGTATCAAATATAATCATAAGGTCCAAATATGGCTTACCACATTCCCTTACAGAGATGCGATAGGTTCAATCCTCTAAATATTATATTTCCTTCTTTCATTAGGTATTAAGCTTTAAAAGAGACTAGATGAATTTACAATTACATTACTGCAGAATCAGTAAAAAAAACCAATATATCCTTAATTCCTTATAAACAAAACCCCATTCTTCAACACTTTCTGTCAATTCATCCATTCATCCCCAAATTTACATTTTTAATTGCCATGCATTGGTGTTTGCTGCCCTAAATGCTCCAAATTCAGGTAACCACTCTCTCTTTCTAGATTTTAATTGATATGTTTTGTTGGTATGAATTGGTTTATTTTTTATTTTTTATTATTTATATTTTGTATATGTATTTCTCAATGAGAGAGAGGCAGAATTAGGACAGCTTCAGAATCAGGACAGCAAACACCGTGAATGAATGTTTGTGAGAATGAGAGGCGCCGTAAGACGGAGAGGCGCTTAGCCGTGAGAAGGATATAGGCGCCGTGAGAATGAGTGGTAAAGTGAGAGTGAGAGTGAAAGGGCAAAAGGGTTTCATGTAATTCTAATCATTATTTTTTTAATCTATGGTTCAGATTGGTGATCTGTGTGTGTTGTGGGAGAAAGAATCTAACCATTGATTTTTTTAATCTATGGTTGAGAGTGGTGATCCGTGTGTGTTGTAGGAGAAAGAATCTAACCATTGATTTTTTTAATCTATGGTTGAGAGTGGTGATCCGTGTGTGTTGTGGAAGAAAGAATCTAACCATTGATTTTTTAATCTATGGTTGAGAGTGGTGATCCGTGTGTGTTTGTGTGTTGTACATTCATCTACAAAAATATTTTTCCCTCAATTCTATAGTATTTTTTTGCCCCATTTGATCGGGATCAGTGCCCAAGACACGTATTAAAACATCTACTAGTATATCTTTATTTTCATACACGTAAAAATTATAAAAACATTATATTAACACAATGTATAAATAGATAAATTTAAAAAATCACTAATGAGTCTGTAACTTTGTTCTAATACATACGAATAACGATGATACGAATATTTAACTATGAGATGGTTAGATGCCATGTGTTAATAATGTGTACATATGATCGATTGAACTAATCAATATTACCTTGTTAATTAGTCATTAGTGTTTTCTTTTATTATACAAATCAAAGCACTTTGTAATATCTTCATAATTTCATGAAATATATAATGATAAACGAGTCATAATTATCATTCTTGTTGACTAAACAAGTATCGAATTACCAAACTGCAAATTTCCATTTCACAAGAACTCATCAAATCATGATTATGATACTATGCGTAGACGCGTATGTAGTATATAAATGATTAAATAAGAAGCATATAATAACCTAATCGTAAAACAATAATACATTAATACACTAACTCTTATAATCTGCTTCATAATAAACTAGTAAGATCAGTATGACTAAACTTGAAACAGAATATAATATGTGTTTATAAAATCAATGAGAATTTGTTTATAATATGATGCCTAAATATGAAATGATTCGCGACTTGCTGACTTTATATTAAACTTGTGAACGCAAAAGGTTAGCAAGTACTATCAAATTTCAAACCAAAATCATTTAACTGCCCGAATTCAAACAACTCGATAAACAATTTATTTTTTGTAACCGAAAACCGACCCGAACCGTAATTTAGTAAACTTGAAATGGAACCGATATGAATGACGTAACCGATATGAAATGGAAGTATATAAAAAAATTATGGTTGGCCACACGATATGGCCAACCACATATGGAAGTTGGTACTATAACTAAGGGGTGGTATAAGGAGAAGGGATAAGTGTAGGAGTTTATAGGTACTACGCAGTGGAAATAATATATATGAATCATATTCAATAATGTACCTAATCCAAGGATCACATGCATAACACACAAGACACATAATCATACCTTTGAAGCGTGAATTCCACGAAGCTATTCGATAGGTAAATTAGGGAGAGAATAGAGCCCCAAGTGTTGCTCCTCTACTTAGTCCACGAGATTCGAACGAGCCGTCCACCAATACTAGATTGGTCGAGTGATTGAGGAAAACCGCGATCACCACCTTTTTGGACAACCGACCACCGCACGAACCACCACCACCACGAGACACCACCGTGCGCCGGGAGGAGGAGAGTGACGTGAGAGAGGGAGTATGAGAGGGGGTTGGTTTCGTGTTTGCTAATTAGGGTTTGATCTAAAATGATCAGTAAACTTCTTCCATGCAAACCTAGGCACCTAGTCTATTTATAATCTCATTATAATTAGACTAGGGCACGAAGCCCAATAGCCTCTTAAAGCCCATATGGCCGGCCACCTAGAGTGATGAGGCCCATGATGGGCCTCGTCCTCTAATGCTCGATCTAGCCCCTTTGTGTGACCTTATAGGATCCGTCCAATTGGGCTTTGGCCTATTTTACTAGTCCAAAGATCGTAAGTACCTCTAGCTATGGCAAAACGACGACCCAAATGTCCGGACTTAATTATCTCCATAATTTGATCCAATTATATATCTAGTAATTGCACACGACGAAGACATAACTCCTTCAATCTGCCACTTGTCTGAGACAAGGGTGCAATATTCAAATTCCTTAAGTCAATGTATATGTCGATTTGATAATATGATTGCATCACATGTCGATATCATATTAATCTACAAATCGTTTCTTGAAATCTGAGTTAGAATTACAAAACCAAATGATTACTGAGTAATGCATTTAAACGCGGCCACGTATTTTCTGAATTCTCCCTCTTCAAGTGGCCATGACACATTTCCTAATTTAATAGGTAGACTCTATCCAATCTTGTGGCAACAAGCCTCTCACCCAACTTCTGAAATGACCGGAAACACCCTTTATAATCTCCAGTTTCGGGCAGATGTTTGAGTGTACCACATCCATAACATCCATTGAATGAAATCAATGTTCCACTCATGTCAAAGGAATCCACTAATATATACGGAAGCTCTATACTTGAACTTCAAAGTAGGTCAATAGTTCGATCATGCATCATTCATGTATATCCAAGTGATTGACCGAGCATCACTATGCCCCTATAGCCCATGAAACTGCGCTATCCAATCAATCTTACATGCTAGTCCATTCATTGAAATCATTTATGTCCATTTTAATGATTTCGAACTAGGAACTTAAATAATATATGAATTTTGTTCACCTGTGGAGTTTCATTCAAAAGTCATCAACCTAGTGAGCCCATCAATTCATAATTATTTTGGACATTTTATTTAATTTCAAACCATAATTAAATAAGAGAAATAATAATTTCTATTTTAAACATAATTCTGCAAATTGATGTATTTTCTTATGTAATGTGTTTCCACAAACATACACAACTTAAATTTACATAATTTGCTTCGATCCAAGACTTTAATATGATTTTCATACCTTTGCCTATGGAAGGGGTTTAGTGATTTCTCACTCACAATAAAACTTTGCAGAACGTGACCTCTCGCTGGTCAATGATCTCATAACTGAGGCGATATCTCATATCCATTTGTTTGGATTCGTGATGTAACCCTGGCTCCTTTTTGCTTGGGCAAAGGTGACCCTTTAGTCATATGACATTTTAATCCGAACTTCCTCTAAAACTATCCGACTATAGCTTAATACACATATTCTGACATTGAACATGCAATAGTGCTCTGCTTTGAACTCTTCAAGCTCACTGTACTTCTCCATACTAACAAATCTGTGCATCTAGATCAACTTCTAGAATCATCTTGCTTGCATTCGTAAAACCTTTTGACAACTTGTTTACCTTTTAACACCATAAACTAGAAAAATTCCTTTAGCGCTTCTCAAGTACTCAAGGATTTGTTCTTGGCAACTTTCCGTATGCTTATTTTGTATTTGCTTGAAACTTGCTACATATGCATAAGTCATATGTAACAACTTGTTTTGTTCATTTCATGGCACATGTAATGAACCCTTTTGCAAAAGCATAAGGTACATTACCTTTACAACTCAACTCTACTAGCTTTTAAGGCACTGAGTTTTTACTGAGTGTAAAACCATGAGACATGGGAAGAGATCCTCTTTTAGAACCTTGCATCTTGAACTTGTCAAGAACCTTATCAACATAAGTCTCTTGATTAGGTCCAGTCATTCTTCAAGATTCACTTTGTGGATTTTGATTCCCAATATGTACTCAACATCTCCTAAGTCTCCCATATAGAAACAATCTTTCTAACCATTGCTTGACTTATTCAAGCATTGATATATCATTTCATATGAAATGTATGTTAACTACATACTAGACTAAGAAGACCAATTGCTCCCACTAAACTTCTTGTCTCTACAAGATTCCTTTTCATTCTTCCAAGGTAATCAAACTATTTGATTTCCTAATGAATATTCCAACTCCCTAATGCTCACTTCAATCCATAAATGAATTTCTGAAGTTTGCAAAACTTTCAAGAAATTTATGGATTTTAAAACTCTAAGGTTGTATCACATACATACCATCCATCAAGAACGTTTCATGAAGGTGATTTTGATCTCCATAACTAGAAATAATCCGAATAGGCTTACATGACTAATAGGTTTGACCCTATTTGTAAGACTGTCATGGACTAGCACATCTTTATAGACATGGAGTCCATTCTGAATTTCTTGGCTTTAGGTCATTTCCTAAGTTGGCATTTGTCCAAAGCTTGCTTATAGGCATGGATTCCAACCATTCCAATAGAAAAACTTTAGAATCCACCTTTTACTAGAATTCCAATAAACTGTTTAATCCTAAGTAACCTACAATAGGTATGAGCGACAATAGAATTATTCTCTTCAACCCTTTGAAGCCTTTCATTCTAGTAGGACGATAGAAGTCTCGTTAGTTGAATTAGCTTGCTTCGACACATGTTTTATCAAATTAGCCGATTTCATGCGCATTCGTCTCTAATGTTGTGTTATCTACATCCATTTGTTGCTCGTCTCGAATCTCATCGAGATTTAACTTTACTCCCACTTGGCTTTGTAGGAAGACACTTCTTTTTATAAAGACACTATCGCGAGCAACACACATTTTGTTTTTACGCGATTGTAGGAATAATACCTCTGATTTAGGGACTATTATGTCATCTTTGTAAACATTTTACATAGATTTCATATTCCCTCAATCTTGTTTAGAAAAGATTACTTTGGAACATTTCCAATCCATAACTCTTATGACATCTTTCTACTGCTTTGGTTAAGTTTCTGATTAGCATATTCGCAATTGTTGTTGTTCTAATGCATATCCTCAAAATGATATTTGTAAATCATTAAATCTTGGATCGAACCATGGCAAGCAAAGTTTGATTCCTGCTTTATACATACATTTTAATTGTAATGTTTCTGGATTGTGAACTAATTCAACAATTCCTTTAGATGATCATTTGTTTTGAGTTAAATATTTATCACAACAATCATGTTGTGGCGCTAAATTGTTTATCTCAAACTTGATTTTACATTTCATTTTGGAGTTTTGAACATTTCAATGATTCCAACTTTATTTCATTAAGTAAGTATCGACATATTTACTTAAATCGTTAATAAAAGCAATGAAATAGTTTAATCTTTTTGCTATATCTTGAACTTATGGTACACACACATCATATGTTTGTGTTCCAAAAAGGTCATTTTAGCTCTTTTACCCTTTCAACTAAAAGGTAACTTGGTCATTTTACCTTATCAAGCAAGACTTCTAATTCTTAAGTGATTCATAATCATATAAGAGTAAGAGTCCATCCATATTTTGGATGTGCAAATGGTTTATGTGACTCAACCTTACTAAGTAAGTTTGCTTTGAATCATCTAAATATACTTTTGTGATCTACTTATATCAATGTCATAAATAAAATTAACTCATATCTAGCAAAATGAAAACAATTTATTACCTTGGTCATGGATCAACATTTGTCCAAGCCAAGTAAAACTAAATCAGTATTCAAAACAAGAAAACCGAAATATTGTCTCATCAAAAAAATGGAAATTGTTCTAAATGTCATGATAAACTAATCAGAAATTAAAACTATGAAGCTATTTTTTTGGCCACTAAAATACTCCTAGTGCACCTTCAAGCTCCATTTCCATGCTAGCTTCACTTGTTTGCAGTTCCTGCGCAGCATCACAATGTTAAGCTCTGCAACATGGTATCACATACCTTAGTGAAAGTTAAAATGTTTATAGCATAATACCTGAGGTTGATGCTCCATTCTTCTTCTTGAGGAAATCAAGGTATTTCTGGCAATTGCGTTTCCAATGCCCTTTCTTCTTGCAGTAAAAGCATTCACTCTCACTTGCAGCTTTGGGTTTTGGATTCGCCTTAGGCTTTTCAGGAGCCTTGGCAACTTGCTTGCCCTTGCTCTTGGCACTAGCCTTTTGCCCCTTGTTCTTGAACCCCTTTTCCTTTTGAATCATAAGAACTTCCTTCTTAGGTTCCTTAGGGATTTGTTTCTCAGCACTAACCAGCATTGCATGCAATTGATTCATAGTCTTTGCATTCGCAGTCATGTTAAAGTTCATGATAAACTGGTTGAAACTTTCTGGAAGTGAGTGGAGAATGAAGTCTGTTGCCAAATCATCACTTATTGGGTACCCCAGTTTCTCCATACTTGAATTAGGCCGATCATTTTGAAAACATGATCCTGAACTGTGGCACCCTTCTCCATTCTACAATCCATAATCTCACGATGAAGCTCATACCTTTCAACTCTAGCTTGTTTCTTGAACAAAACTTTGAGCTCTTCCATGATTGAGTAGGCATCCTGGTCCTCAAAACGCTTTTGAAGACTAGGTTCCATGGTAGCAATCATTAAGCAAGTGATAGGCATAGCTCTATCATGAGCTTCCTTGTGCTTCTTGATCTCTGCCACAGTTGGATTTTCTGGCAGAGGTCCTGGTAATGGGTTATCAATGACATCCTCCTTACCTTCAGATTTCAGAACAAGCCTTAGCATTCTTTCCAAGTTGGAAAAGTTTTCCCCTGTCAACCTATCCTTCTCAAGGAATGGTCGCAAATTGTAAACGTTGCTGTCATTATGATTACGGCTACCCATCTATGTCAAAATAAGGCAAAGTTTAATAATTATGTTTAATAAATTAAAGTACCACAAAACACATTCATTTGGTAACTTTAAAACACTTTATTTAATAATTAAATGACCCCAATTGAATTTTAAGTGATTCCAAGATCCTTTATTTGTGCAATAATTGACCGGACTGAGGCCCTGCCATCAACCATTACATTTTCAAGGTGAGTAAACTCTTTACTGACTACAACTCTTGTAATTCTTGGTTGAATAATTAATCATCACATGTTTAATTATTACCCTTAGCTTCAAGGTTCTAAACTGATCTTTAGGTAACCTTGTTGAATTTAACCAATTAAAAGTGTAGAACGTGATCTACCCCCACTTCCCCAAGATATATTATGATGCTCTGCTGAGGCCGACCCATCATAAACGATCAAAGGTTTCGTCGAGTTTTCAATTGGAAAAGCTGCATCAATATTACTGGGATCTAGATTCATTATGTTGTGATTATTTTGTGAACTCTAGCGCATCATCAATCAACATAAATAAACCTAAACATGCATAATCTACTAATGCAATAAAATAAACATGACGTAGTATGGCCCCTTAGTCCTAAGAAAACTAGAAATGAAAATGCTCCCACTTGAATCATCATGGATCTTCATCCACCAAATAATTCGTAATTATCCTGGAATAATTTTTCAAAACAGAATATATATATATATATATATATATATATATATATATATATATATATATATATATATATATATATATATATATATATATTTTGAAATTACCACAAGCACCAACGCCGCCCACCGTGGTTGGCTAGCCGAAGCTAGCCACGGTGGTTGGCTGCCGTGACAGCAGCCACTGCCGCAAGGGCAACAGCGTGGAGCTGCTTCTGCTGGGCTGCAGGCCACCGTGCGTGGCCAGCCAAGGCTAGCCACGGTGGCTGGCTGCTTTGCAGCAGCCACTGCCACGCAAGGCAGTAGCACCCCTGTAGGGAATATTTCAAGCATCATGATAACCCCAAACTTGAACCCCACTGTGATCATACACTAAAGTACGGTGGTGTTCCAAAGGGAAAGACAAAGAGCAAAAAGAGTCGCCAACAAGTTTTAAGGAACTTGTACCCAAAAGACAATCCAAAGGACCGTCAACTACTCCATAAGGTCTTGAACCAAATAGGGTCCGGGGATGAGGGTACGAATCCAATCTACAAAAGAAAGGACCCGCCCTATAAAATAGGCCTCTACTTTGTTCTGCTCGTATTCATGCGCGCTTTTCGAATAACATACAAACATTATATTAAACCTACCCTGTTTATCTATGTTGGTTGAATATTAATGCACAAATAATACTATTATTGGTGATCACTTGAGTTAAAATCACATTAGCCTAAACCAAATTATTAATGATCTTATTAAGCGTGATTTCAAGTACATATTCCCTTTAAACCTGCATAAAAGGCGTGATCAAGCAATAACAATAAAATATATCAAGCAACATGATAATAAATAATAATAAATAATGATGATAATAGCATGATAAGGCATAATAAAGCTTGACAATAATAGCAAGATCCTAGGCATGATACTAACAAGATTAATAACAAATCCTAGCATGTCACTAAACAATAAAGATCAAAGCTTTAAACCTAACATGGCACTAACATGATATTATGAAAGAGTAAAGGCACCCTAAACATGATACTAGAAAGCATAAAATAACATCCTAACATGATACTACAAAGCATTAAAAGCATCCTAACATGATACTAGGAATTATAAACAATAATAATCATGCAATCTACATTGAAAGAGAGTAATAAGATTACATACTTTGAAGCCTCGTACCTCTTTCTAATAACAAAATACACAAGTTAGTAAACTTCAATGAAAATAATAAAGAATAATCAAATAATTAAATTGAAATCAAATTAAATAAAGTTTTGACTAGTTTTGGACCAAACCCTCAGAAAATATCAAACCTTGCACGTCTAGGGCGAAGGCAACTTCGAACTTGGTTAAGAGATTCAAGATCTTGTGAATGCGGAATTTTGTATTTGAAAAAGCTTGTTTAGAAAGAGAGAAAAAGAAAGAATTAAGTAATTCTTGATGAGAGTTGATAGAGAGAATTGAGTAAGAATTGATGATGAATAAAAACAGAGGTTCGGACCCTATTTATAAGGAAAAAGTCCGGAAAATCATAGAATTTGATAAGGAATAAAACTCCACGCTGTCGCTAATCAAACCGACCTTGTCGCCAGGCGACAGAGTCTGTCGCGAGGCGACAATCCTGTCGTTTCGCGACAAGACAGTTTTTTGCGGATTTTGTTTTTATCATATCTTTTGATCTAGAAGTCCAAATAAGTCATATAATATGTCGTTGGAAAGCTCTTGAAGTCTACTTTTTAATTCAATTAAAATCAGATTAAAATCTTTTGTAGATAAAAAGATATGGCCGAAATAGTGGAAGGGTGTCAGTTTTGGATAGAGTTTCGTATATCTTTAATATCTTTTTCGTTATAGCTCGGATTTAATATTATAATATATCATTGGAAAGATAATTTCAAGATCTATTCAACCATATAAAATTTGGATAAAAAATATGAGGCACGAAAATAATATCTGACTATCTTTGAACATCTTTAAATCCGAATAGAATTAGGAAAGTTTTTAAAAAAGGAAAGTTTATATTCAAATCAAATTCTATGATCTTATCTTTTCAAAAAAGGATAATTAAGATATTTTAGAAACTTATAGAAGATTCCAATCAATCCTAATTAGTTTAGGAATAGGATTAAACCTTTGGACCCTCCTCATGATCATTGGGTCGTAGGTAAAATCCGGTTTGGGCCCAGTTTAGTATTTTGGCCATAACTTCCTCATTATTCATCGGAATTGGGCTTATAATATATCGTTGGAAAGGTCTTTTAAAGCCCCATCAAACTACACCATTATTGGACCCTTATCATGTACCAAAATAAACTGAATTGGACGTTTTCATAAAATAGAGTGGGTTTTTGAAAACAGAAAGAAGGATTTTAATAAAATCTAACCGCATCACTTGACTTTTCACACTTTTACCTCATTCGATTATGTTTCGACGTGAAAGGTATTCATCACTGGGTTTGGTTTTGGGGAGACACAAATGGGTGTCTACAGAAGCCCCCACTTTGGCTGAGTTTGGAGAAACTTAGGTTTCGAAAACGAAAGTCAAAGTATCGATAGGGACGGAGAATGATTCAAAACGTTCTGCGATTCCAAATCATTCTTATAACGCCGATACCTGCAAACTAATCATTAGCTAAAACAGATAAAAGAGTTAAGAAACGCGTATCTTGCACCGTCGAGCACACGTCTCTGGGGTAACCGTTTTTTTGCATTTTAACGACCTTCTACAAGCTAGAGAACGGCATCTTGTTGTTGTTGATGTTCATTCGTCTCTGAACAATGGAGTCTTTTTTGAGGATTGTTCACTCGTCTCTGAACAATGGAGCTTTCTTGAGGAATGTTCACTCGTCTCTGAACAATGGATCTTTAATGATATGTCCACGCGTCTCTGAACAAAAGAGCTTTGATAGAATGCTCACGCGTCTCTGAGCAATGGAGCTTGATAGAATGCCCACGCGTCTCTGAACAAAAGAGCTTTGATAATATGTCCACGCGTCTCTGAACAAAAGAGCTTTGATGATATGTCCACGCGTCTCTGAACAAAAGAGCTTTGATGATATGTCCACGCGTCTCTGAACAATAGAGCTTAATGATATGTCCACGCGTCTCTGAACAATAGAGCTTTGATGATATGTCCACGCGTCTCTGAACAAAAGAGCTTGATGATATGTCCACGCGTCTCTGAACAAAAGAGCTTGATGATATGTCCACGCGTCTCTGAACAAAAGAGCTTGATACTTGAATGTTTGTTGCGATCGTTCGGTTGGCTTCGAACAGGAGCTTTGCTGAATGGTTGTATCCTGTAAAAATCAAAAGAATTGCCAAAAGACTTTGCTGGTGTTTTTCTTAGGGTTGACCTAAGGCTTGATGTGTTTCTTAGGGTTGACCTAAGGTGAATGATGTGTTTCTTAGGGTTGACCTAAGGTGAATGATGTGTTTCTTAGGGTTGACCTAAGGTGAATGATTGACTTGAGGTTAACTCAATGTGAATTGACTGACTTGAGGTTGACCCAAGGTGGATTGACACGACATGACTCAATGTACATGACTCGTGTAGTGTGTGACTCGAAAATGCAAAAAAGAAAAAATTTTCCGTCATTTTTGTGGAGGGTACCGACTTTCTCCCGAAAAAGAAAGACGCGAAAAAGAATCGAAGTGTTTGATGGTGCATGTTGAATGAGCTTAATCAAGTATATGCATTTGATACTATCCCTCAAGGTGCAAGGATTAATTCCTCCTAAACTATCTTAGTTGACTTGATTATGAAAGTATTTAGGTAACTTAGGCGCGGAGGCTAAGTAATTCATACTTTGATACAATGATAATTATAAGTGATGAGTGATGTGTGATTTTGATAAAGCATGCTTCAACGTTATGTTAAGACTTCATGACAAAGGTGAAGGAGTTATGTCTTTGTCGTGTGCAATTACTAGATATATAATTGGAACAAATTATGGAGATAATTAAGTCCGGACATTTGGGTCGTCGTTTTGCCATAGCTAGAGGTACTTACGATCTTTGGACTAGTAAAATAGGCCAAAGCCCAATTGGACGGATCCTATAAGGTCACACAAAGGGGCTAGATCGAGCATTAGAGGACGAGGCCCATCATGGGCCTCATCACTCTAGGTGGCCGGCCATGTAGGGGCTTTGAGAGGCTATTGGGCTTCGTGCCCTAGTCTAATTATAATGAGATTATAAATAGACTGGGTGCCTAGGTTTGCAGAAAAGGAATTGACTGATCAATTAGATCAAACCCTAATTAGCAAACACGAAACCAACCCCTCTCATACTCCCTCTCTCACGTCATTCTCCTCCTCCCGGCGACGGTGGTGTCTCGTGGTGGTGGTGGTTCGTGCGGTGGTCGGTTGTCCGAAAAGGTGGTGATCGCGGTTTTCCTCAATCACTCGACCAATCTAGTATTGGTGGACGGCTCGTTCGAATCTCGTGGACTAAGTAGAGGAGCAACACTTGGGGCTCTATTCTCTCCCTGATTTGCCTGTCGAATAGCTTCGTGGAATTCACGCTTCAAAGGTATGATTATGTGTCTTGTGTGTTATGCATGCGATTCTTAGGATTAGGTACTCTATTGAATATGATTCATATATGTTATTTCCGCTGCGTAGTACCTATAAACTCCTACAGTGGTATCAGTTAGCCTCTTGCATTAACGCGCTAGATCATAAAAATACGATTATTTGATGTCCACGTTAATTTTATAATCAATTAAGAGGGAGAAATTAATTTAATTATGGTTCGATTATTATTTTAATGTGATTAAACTTTTGGAATCTGTTAAATGCGATTTAATTATGCTCAAATAGCCATAAAGAGACCGAATTATGCCCTAGTATTTCGAAAATTTCGAAAACCCTAATCCTAAATTTCGAAAATTCCAAGCCCTAAAATATGATTTTTGTGCTTGACTTTTGTTTTAATTCGATTTGTTTTATGTTTCATAATTTTAATTGGTTTGAATTATGCATAAAAATGTTTTATGTATGATCATAGATTTAATTTTAAATGTTAAAATTAAATTGGGATTAATTTTATGATGAACCCTATTTTAAAATTGAATATGATTTAATTTTAATCTTATGGACTAATTTAATTTAATTAGGATAAATGTTATTTTAATTAAATTAAAACACAAAAAAAAAAAATTAATTTATTTTGGCCGGCAACCGCGGCTGGGTGGCGCAGCCACAGCGGCTGCCGACCAGGTGGCGTCCAAGAGGGAGGGAAGGGAGGGCGGCGGTCTAGGGTGGCTGTGGGCAGCAGCGTGCAACCGTTGCACGGCTGCTGCTGCGGCTGCCAGTTGGGTGCTGCTGCTGCCTTGCGCGGCAGTGGCTGCTGCAAGGCAGCCAACCACCGTGGCTAGCCTCGGCTGGCCACACACGGTGGCCTGCAGCCCCAGCAAAGCAGCTCCACGCTGCTGCCCTTTGCGGCAGTGGCTGCTGTCACGGCAGCCAGCCACCGTGGCTAGCTTCGGCTAGCCAACCACGGTGGCCGGCGTTTGGTGGTTGCGGAATTTTAAAAATAAAAAAAAAAAAATTTATTTCAGGATAATTACGAATTATTTTGGGATAAAATCGGTTTTATTTTGGATAAGTTAAAATATTTTCAAAATATGATTTTTAATTTAAAAGATAAAGTTGGTTTTATTTGGATAAAATCCTTTTGTTTTAGGATAAAATCAAATATTCAAAAGTTGTTATATTTGATATTATCCATATTTTAGTTTGTTATTTTAATAATTATCCTAAATTAAAGTGGTTAATTAAGGATAAGATTGATGAGGATATTCTGAGCATATTCCAAAAGGATAATAATTGATTTAAATAATGTGATTATCCCATAATTAGATTAGGATGTAATTGATTTTAAAATTATTTGATTGGCTAGTAATTAGGATAGAATCTCCTAATTAGTTAGGATAATCATGGAAGATTAAATATGATTTTATCTTTCTAGATTAAAATATGATTTGATTCTATCTCATGACTAAATTAAATATATGATATTTTATGAACCGTCATGAATAATATATGATATTATCTAATTATGATTAAAATATAAGATATTTTAGGAAATGCGTTGTCTTTATTATGATCATCAGATGTTATAGTTTAGACAAGCATGTTGAGTGATTTATTATATGGCATTTTTATAATATATGATATTATGTTGCTATATATAGACTAGTATGGCCCATAGATTCTTAAATACGATCTGCGTATCGTGATGTATTTTTGTAATCTAAATACGGTCTGCGTACCGTTGAGTGTTTTCATAACTTTTATTTAATGTAAATAGAATAGTTATTTAAATGGTGTTAGCCCAAAAGAAGCCCATGAAGTGAAGGCCCAAAGGAGCAAGGTGGATGAAGATCCATGATGATTCAAGTGGGAGCATTTTCATTTCTAGTTTTCTTAGGACTAAGGGGCCATACTACGTCATATTTATTTTATTGCATTAGAAGATTATGCATGTTTAGGTTTATTTATGTTGTTTGATGATGCGCTAGAGTTCACTAAATAATCACAACATAATAAATCTAGATCCCAGCAATATTGATGCAGCTTTTCCAATTAAAAACCCGATGAAAACCTTGATCGTTTGTGGTGGGTCGGCCTCAGCAGAGCATCATAATATATCTTGGGGAAGTGGGGGTAGATCACGTTCTACACTTTTAATTGGTTAAATTCAACAAGGTTACCTAAAGATCAGTTTAGAACCTTGAAGCTAAGGGTAATAATTAAACATGTGATGGTTAATTATTCAACCAAGAGTTACAAGAGTTGTAATCAGTAAAGAGTTTACTCACCTTGAAAATGTAATGGTTGATGGCAGGGCCTCAGTCCGGTCAATTATTGCACAAATAAAGGATCTTGGAATCACTTAAAATTCAATTGGGATCATTTAATTATTGAATAAAGTGTTTTTAAAGTTACCAAATGAATGTTTTATGGTACTTTAATTTTATTAAACATAATTATTAAACTTTGCCTTATTTTGACATAGATGGGTAGCCGTAATAACAATGACAACAACGTTTACAATTTGCGACCATTCCTTGAAAAGGATAGGTTGACAGGGGAAAACTTTTCCAACTGGGAAAGAATGCTAAGGCTTGTTCTGAAATTTGAGGGCAAGGAGGATATCATTGATACCCCATTACCAGGACCTCTGCCAGAAAATCCAACTGCAGCAGATATCAAGAAGCACAAGGAAGCTCATGATAGAGCTATGCCTATCACTTGCTTAATGATTGCTACCATGGAACCTAGTCTTCAAAAGCGTTTTGAGGACCTGGATGCCTATTCAATCATGGAAGAGCTCAAAGTTTTGTTTAAGAAACAAGCTAGAGTTGAAAGGTATGAGCTTCATCGTGAGATTATGGATTGTAGAATGGAGAAGGGTGCCACAGTTCATGATCATGTTTTCAAAATGATCGGCCTAATTCAAAGTATGGAGAAACTGGGGTACCCAATTAGTGATGATTTGGCAACAGACATCATTCTCCATTCACTTCCAGAAAGTTTCAACCAGTTTATCATGAACTTTAACATGACTGCGAATGCAAAGACTATGAGTCAATTGCATGCAATGTTGGTGAGTGCTGAGAAACAAATCCCTAAGGAACCTAAGAAGGAAGTTCTTATGATCCAAAAGGGAAAGGGGTTCAAGAAGAAGGGGCAAAAGGCTAATGCCAAGAGCAAGGGCAAGCAAGTTGCCAAGGCTCCTGAAAAGCCTAAGGCGAATCCAAAACCCAAAGTTGCAAGTGAGAGTGAATGCTTTTACTGCAAGAAGAAGGGGCATTGGAAACGCAATTGCCAGAAATACCTTGATTTCCTCAAGAAGAAGAATGGAGCATCAACCTCAGGTATTAAGTTATAATCATTTTAACTTTCACTAAGGTATGTGATACCAAGTTGCAGTGCTTAACATTATGATGTTGCACAGGAACTGCAAGCAAGTGAAGCTAGCATGGAGATGGAGCTTGAAGGTGCACTAGGAGTATTTGAGTGGCCAGAGATAGCTTCATAGTTTTAATTTCTGATTAGTTTATCATGACATTTAGAACTATTTCCAGTGTTTGATGAGACAATATTTCGGTTTTGAATACTGATTTGTTTTACTTGGCTTGGACAAATGTTGATCCATGACCAAGGTAATAAATTGTTTTCATTTTGCTAGATATGAGTTAATTTTATTTATGACATTGATATATGTAGATCACAAAAGTAAATTTAGATGATTCAAAGCAAACATACTTATAACAAAGTAAAGTTAGGTCACATAAACCATTTGCACATCCAAAGTTATGGATGGACTCTTACTCTTATATGATTATGAATCACTTAAGAATTAGAAGTCATGCTTGATAAGGTATAATGACCAAGTTACCTTTTAGTTGAAAGGGTAAAAGAGCTAAAAAATGACCTTTTGGAACACAAACATATGATGTGTGTGTACCATAAGTTCAAGATATAGCAAAAGGATTTAACTATTTCATTGCTCTTATTAACGATTTAAGTAAATATGTCGATAATTACTTAATGAAATAAAAGTTGGAATCATTGAAATGTTCAAAATTCCAAAAATGAAATGTAAAATCAAGTTTGAGATAAACAATTTAGCACCACAATATGATTGTTGTGATAAATATTTAACTCAAAACAAATGATCATCTAAAGGAATTGTTGAATTAGTTCACAATCCAGGAACATTACAATTAAAATGTATGTATAAAGTAGGAATCAAACTTTGCTTGCCATGGTTCGATCCAAGATTTAATGATTTACAAATATCGTTTTGAGGATATGCATTAGAACAACAACAATTGCGAATATACTAAACAGAAACTTCACCAAAGCAGTAGAAAGACTGGAAATGTTCCAAAGTAATCTTTTCTAAACAGGATTGAGGGAATATGAAATTTATGTAAAATGTTTACAAAGATGACATAATAAACCCTAAATCAGAGGTATTATTCCTACAATCGCGTAAAACAAAATGTTTGTTGCTCGCGATAGTGTCTTTATAGCAAGAAATGTCTTCCTACAAAGCCAAGTGGGAGTAAAGTTAGATCTCGATGAGATTCGAGACGAGCAACAAAGGGATGTAGATAACACTACATCAGAGACGAATGCGCATGAAATCAGCTAATTTGAACAAACATGTGTCGAAGCAAGCTAATTCAACTAGCGAGACTTCTATCGTCCTACTAGAATGAAATGCTTCAATGAGTTGAAGAGAATAATTCTATTGTCGCTCACACCTATCGTAGGTTACTTAGGATTGAAACAAACAGTTTGTTGGAATTCTAGTAAAAGGCGGATTCTAAAATTTTCCTATTGGAATGGTTGGAATCCATACCTACAAGCAAGCTTTGGACAAGTGCCAACTCAGGAAGTGGCTTAAAGCCAAGAAATCCAGAATGGACTCCATGTCTGTAAAGATGTGCTAGTCCATGATAGTCTTACAAATAGGGTTAAACCTATTAGTCATGTAAGCCTATTCGGATTATTTCTAGTCATGGAAATCAAAATCACCTTCATGAAATGTTCTTGATGGATGGGATGTATATGATACAACTTAAGTTTTTGAATTCCAGAAAGTCCTAGAAAGTTTTGCAAACTTCAGAAATTCATTTATGGATTGAAGTAAGCATTAAGGAGTTGAAATATTCATTAGGAAATCAAACAGTTTGATTACCTTGGAAGAATGAAAAGAAATCTTGTAGAAACAAGAAGTTTAGTGGGAGCAATTGGTCTTCTTAGTCTAGTATGTAGTTGACATACAGTTCATATGAAACGATATATCAATGATTGAATAAGTCAAGCAATGGTTAGAAAGATTGTTTCTATATGGGAGACTTAGGAGATGTTGAGTACATATTGGGAATCAAAATCCACAAAGTGAATCTTGAAGGATGACTGGGCCTAATCAAGAGACTTATGTTGATAAGGTTCTTGACGAGTTCAAGATGCAAGATTCTAAGAGAGGATCTCTTCCCATGTCCCATGGTTTTACACTCAGTAAAACTCAGTGCCTTAAAAGCTAGTTGAGTTGAGTTGTAAAGGCAGTGGACCTAATGCTTTTGCAAAAGGGACCATTACATGTACCATGAAATGTACAAAGCAAGTTGTTACATATGACTTGTGCATGTGTAGCAAGTTTCAAGCAAATACAGAATAAGCATACGGAAAGTTACCAAGAACAAATCCTTGAGCACTTGAGAAGCGCTAAAGGAATTTTTCTAGTTTATGGTGTTAAAGGTAAACAAGTTGTCAAGAGCTTTACGAATGCAAGTTCTCTACAAACAGGCAAGATGACTCTAGATTTTGATCTAGACGCACAATTTTGTCAGTATGGAGAAGTACAGTGAGCTTGAAGAGTTCAAAGCAGAGCACTATTGCATGCTCAATGTTAGAATATGTGTATTAAACTATAGTCGGATAGTTTTAGAGGAAGTTCGGATTAAAATGTCATATGACTAAAGGGTTACTTTTGCCCAAGAACAAAGGAGCCAGGGTCACATTACAAATCCAAACAAATGGATATAAAATATCGCCTCAGTTATGAGATCATTGACCGGCGGAAGGTCACATTCTGCGAAGTTTTATTATGAGTGAGAAATCACTAAACCCCTTCCATAGACAAAGGTATGAAAGTCACATTAAAGTCTTGGATTGAAGCAAATTATGTAATTTTAAGTTGTGTATGTTTGTGGAAACATATTACATGAGAAAATACATCAATTTGCAGAATTATGTTTAAAACAGAAATTATTATTTCTCTTATTTAAATATGGTTTTGAAATTAAATAAAATGTCCAAAATAATTATGGATTGATGGGCTCATCAGGTTATCTATCAGATAGAGACCTGATGTATGAAACCCCACAGGTGAACAAAATCCGTATATTATTTAAGTTCCTAGTTCGAAATCATTAAAGTGGACATAAATGATTTCAATAAATGGACTAGCATGTAAGATTGATTGGATAGCTCGGTTTCATGGGCTATAGGGGCATAGTGATGCTCGATCAATCACTTGGATATGCATGAATGATGCATGATTGAACTATTGACCTACTTTGAAGTTCAAGTATAGAGCTTCCGTATATATTAGTGGATTCCTTTGACATGAGTGGAACATTGATTTCATTCAATGGATGTTATAACTGTGGTACATTCAAACGTCTTCCCGTAACTGGAGATTATAAAGGATGTTTCCCGGTTATTTCAGAAGTTGAGTGGGAGGCTTGTTGCCATAAGATTGGATAGAGTCTACCTATTAAATTAGGAAATGTGTCATGGCCGCTTGAAGAGGGAGAATTCAGAAAATACGTGGCCGCGTTCAAATGCATTACTCAGTAATCATTTGGTTTTGTAATTCTAACTCAGATTTCAAGAAACGATTTGTAGATTAATATGATCTCGACATGTAATGCAATCATATTATCAAATCGACATATACATTGACTTAAGGAATTTGAATATTGCACCCTTGTCTCAGACAAGTGGGAGATTGAAGGAGTTATGTCTTCGTCGTGTGCAATTACTAGATATATAATTGGATCAAATTATGGAGATAATTAAGTCCGGACATTTGGGTCGTCGTTTTGCCATAGCTAGAGGTACTTACGATCTTTGGACTAGTAAAATAGGCCAAAGCCCAATTGGACGGATCCTATAAGGTCACACAAAGGGGCTAGATCGAGCATTAGAGGACGAGGCCCATCATGGGCCTCATCACTCTAGGTGGCCGGCCATGTAGGGGCTTTGAGAGGCTATTGGGCTTCGTGCCCTAGTCTAATTATAATGAGATTATAAATAGACTGGGTGCCTAGGTTTGCAGAAAAGGAATTGACTGATCAATTAGATCAAACCCTAATTAGCAAACACGAAACCAACCCCTCTCATACTCCCTCTCTCACGTCATTCTCCTCCTCCCGGCGACGGTGGTGTCTCGTGGTGGTGGTGGTTCGTGCGGTGGTCGGTTGTCCGAAAAGGTGGTGATCGCGGTTTTCCTCAATCACTCGACCAATCTAGTATTGGTGGACGGCTCGTTCGAATCTCGTGGACTAAGTAGAGGAGCAACACTTGGGGCTCTATTCTCTCCCTGATTTGCCTGTCGAATAGCTTCGTGGAATTCACGCTTCAAAGGTATGATTATGTGTCTTGTGTGTTATGCATGCGATTCTTGGGATTAGGTACTCTATTGAATATGATTCATATATGTTATTTCCGCTGCGTAGTACCTATAAACTCCTACAAAAGGGTTCCTAATTGGAAGTCTATTTGGTCATGTATCCGTGCAGTGTGTGAAAGTGACACTAAAGTTAAGCTACAAAGGCTAAGTGTATGGAAAAGTATTATTTGATAAGAGTCACATAGTGATGACTCTTAGGCTAGGTAGGCTAATGATGTAAGGATCAAGCCCCCAAGTCTAGTTCTAAGTAAATAGGGATGAGCATAGGAGATCCCTTTATATGATCATGGTGTAAGTGTGTGAATGTGAAAATGAATGCATTTTTATTATGGCCGCACCTCAATGTGAGATTGCCTACGTATCCGTTTAGGAATCAGGCCAAACGTAGCTCTAGCCGAACCTCGCACAAGTGTATGTATACCTCAAAAAGGTCTTTTAAGGGTTGTAACGTGGTTAGGCTAAAGGTTAGAGAAGAAGGGGATAGGCTCAAGACCCTAAATAAGTCCCCAAGGTGTGCAACCTTGCTCTTGAATCTTTATATTTTTATGCTTGAGCTTTTCTCATTTTTAAGCTCTTTTTTTTATTTATTATTTGCTCTTCTCTTTTTTTTTTTGCTTTTGCATTTTTTATTTTTATAAGTATGGGCAATCCCGATCATGCGGTCTATCACTCACTTGGCATTCATGTTTCTCAGGCACGGTACCGAGCACTCGATAAGAGACGCAATCTGAGACATGTTCTTATCAAAGACATTTTTATATCAAAGATATTGGAACACTTTCCCTTTTGTACACTTTTATTTATTTATTTATTTTCATTTTATTCTTTTGAGATCACTCAAGCTTTTGTTCTTTGAACTTGCATAAATTACACACCATCCGTCCCATCCCAAGGTTAAGTAGATGTAGGTTGAAAAAAGAAAGGTCTATCGTTAGACGAGGCTCAAAGTGGTTTATCAAGAAAAGGATTATATATTTGAAGGGTAAGAGATATGATATGGCTACAAGAGGTGCCTCCCATCATTGGTATACCTCGTGCTTAATTCGACGTTTTTTTTTTTTTTTTTTTTTTTTTTTTTTTAAAAAAAAAAAAAATTATGCAATGCAATGATCATATGCAAGAAATTAAATGCTCATTTTATTAAAGGAAAAAAAAGTACATGAAAGTCATACAAAGTAAAAACTAGGGGAAAATGAAAGGTGCCTATGCTAGACTTTATTGGGGAAAGGAATAAAAAAGAAATAGAAAAAAGAGGTCACGAAATCTTGTCGTTGAAGCTCGCCTCTTGTCTTGTGCTTTATCATCACTCGATCTTCTTGCCGACTGGAGGTATAGGAAGCTTGTTATTGTCGATCAAATATTGGATGGCCTCCTTTAGCTTCCAACAGCTCTCAGTAGTATGACCCCTGCCCTGGTGATACTTGCAATATGCATTGGGATTCCAGCTAGTCGTCCTTCTTTCGACAGGTGGATCTCCAAATGGTCCAATTGGAGTTATAAGACCTTTTGCATGTAAACGATCAAATGCGGTGTCATAACTTATACCAATAGGTGTGATGTTTCTCATTTGTCCTCGTTTGTTCATGGCAAGAATCTCATCCAAGTCAAATGTGCTAACGTTATTTGAATGGATAGTTTTGGAAGAAGAAAGATTGTCGTTCTTCGTTCCTTTCCAGCCACTGTTATTATTGGTACTATTTTTGGCCTTCCTGTTGCTAAGAGGAGTATGAATGTGATTTGAGTTAAAGAAGTTTTCCATGGTCCGTTTTGCCCGTGGCTTAGGAGCATTGAATTCTTCATTGAATCCTTGGTGAGAATTTTGTTCGATAACCATTATTCGACTTGCTAATCCTTCTACCACATTCAAGATCATGGCAATGGCCTCTTGTAGTTTTCGAACGTCTTCTTTTAGGCTTGACAAATTTTCCTCGATATTATCTAGGAAAGACCCTTCATCTTCCTCAATCATGGCTACTTCATCAATAGAAGTTATACAAGTCATATCGATCATGGGCTCACCTACAGGTGTGATAAGGAGTGAAGGATCGAAGGATGTTTGATCTTCTGTGATGGCTAGAATCTCGAAAGTTTTATTTTCATCAATCAGGTCCTGAATAGCTTCTTTGAGTTTCCAACACTCCTCAGTGTCGTGACCCCTTCCTTGATGATATTTGCAGTGTTTACTAGGATTCCACTTAGGTGGCCTGGCTTCGGGAACTGGGTCTTTGATAGGTCCTATGGGCATGACCAGTCCTTTGTGGTGTAGTTTTTCGAAAGCTGTTTCATAACTCATACCGAGTGGAGTGAACACTCTTTTTGACCTTTGGATTCGCTGCTTAGAGGTGTTCGTAGCATGTACTTCGTTAATGGGAGAGGAAGAAAAGGGATGGTCGTTCTTCTTTCCTCTCGCACTATTATTTTTCAGAAGGTCATCTTCGATGTCAATACCTATATCATATACAGCTTTGAAGGTGTTTAAATTGCTTTGGTACCTAAGGCGCTTAGAGTATTTTTCTTGGAGGTTCTTAATGAACATCCTGACAGATTCTTTCTCACTAGGTACTTCAACCATTTTCGCAGTAGTTTCCCTCCATTTATTAAAGAATGAGGTGAAACCCTCATTTTCTTTTTGTTTTAGCATTTCTAGCTCTCTATGATCGGTTTCAACTTGTATATTGCATTTATACCTTTCAATGAAAGCGCTCACAATAGATTCCCAACTAGAGGTCTTTTCTTTATCAAGTGAAAAGTACCACTGTTGACATACAGCTTCTAAGGATAATGAAAATACAGAATGAAATGCTTTTCCATCTATCCCCTTAATATTCATTACAGTTTCAAAAGCTCTTAAATGAAAATAAGGATTGTCCATAGCTTTAAACTTAGGGATGTCATTGGGATTGAACTTTTGTGGGAGAAGGTCCTTATCCACCGAGACCCCTTGGGAGCTAATCTCTTGGAATCTAAAGTCGTTGGACAGTTTGCCCAAGCTTTCCTGGATTAGGTCCATTTGTTTTTGTCTTGCAGGGTTACTTATTTGCAGAGATAAATTTTGCAATCTTTCAGTCAAGTTGGCTACCTGTCCCTTGACTTCATTAAGTTCTTCTTGACTAGCCATTGTCTGCTTAGCTTTCCTTTTCCTACCGATTGGTTTGTCAAAAAGTAAAACTTGAACAAAGGTGTTGTCCTTGATTAAATGTCCTTCCCTCCTTGACCAAGTACTGTAGAAAGGGAAATTAGGGATAAGTTTCATACCAATTATTTTGACTCAAGCCTTATAATATATGGGAAAAGATTATGGAAGAGTGAGAGGTATGATATGCATGGGGAAAGAATGTAGTGAGTGGGAAGATGATAGAGATGGAGAAATATTGAAGAATTAGAAATAGAATGAACCCCCCAATTCAAATGACGGAAAACGACTCATGCATGAACCTAAGACATGGTCATGGTGACATGTGCAAAGTGTGTGCTAAGACTAATGAGTGTAGGTGACATGTTAAGACTTGTGTCATGACCATGTGGCTAGACTATGTGACTAGACTCAAGCAAAGACTAAGTTAAGACTTCACGTATGTGCATTAAACTGGACAGGCTGTAGTATTTTAGTCATAACTTTTAATCTGTGACTCTGATTGTAACAAAACCAACGCCAAATTAAAGATAAAACTCGGGGCTACAGATTCATAGGTTATACGACTCGTGGTTCTTCCTAGAACACCGGCTATGACCAAAACAAGTTGACACATGTGCAGTATGCGGGAATAAAAATCCGGGTTGACTAAAAGGAATTATGACTCGATTTTAGGCTTATTCATTAGTTCAAATTAATTAATTAATTAATTAAACAAAGTCTTTGACTCTTAGTGTATGACCATTGGACTTTTAAATGCCTAAACTCAATTAAAGACTTGAACATGATTTGAAATATTAACAAACTGATTAATCCGATTAGTAGACTGTTAACTAGACTCGCCGTGGTGACTCAAGTAAGAAAACTGGACTGTCGTTAAAGCAACAGAACTGTCGCCACCGTTTAGAGCCTGTCGCCAGACGACAAAATTGTCGCCAGGCGACAGACACTAAACTGCAGCGCCACAGTCCAAACTCCTGCGCCATTGTTGGAACATTAATCTAGACTGTTTCCAGTAATTTTACTCTAAATGGACATGCCTAAAGTCGTACTAAGTCGAATTGATTAAATTATTAGCCTTTAATTAATTCGAAATTAATTAATTGATTGATTAGACAAAGTCCTTTAGTCATTAGTCAATTTATTAGTCTTTAACACAAGTCAAACAAACGGTTAACACACATATAATATATACAAGCAAAAAGTACACATAGTTCACATAGTCACAACATGATGAGTTTGCAACCTAACCATGGCTCTAGTTCTCTAAAGTTCGAGGATATGGGTTAAGTCAAAAAGGTCCATGGTTAAGAATCCACATGCATTGCACACAAGCCTACCGGGAGGGTTGGAGCGAATGGACAAGATTCCGCGAGTGCGATATGAGATCGGACTCGACGCCATGGTTTGGTGGATTCACAAAACTTACACGTCCCCAAATCTGAGCTTTGCACAAGATAGTGGAATACTCCATTGGGCAGGCGAAGCAGGAACCCCCAGAGGGTTATATCCATATGTAGAACACATATGGGTTCAGAAAAGTGAGAAAATGACTCAATCAATAAGCAAAATCGAGCCAACAACACTAGAAATGGTCAAAGCAAGAAGACAGACCCCTGGCTCGGTATTGGAAGAACTTGGCGCCAGACAACAGGGACTGTCGCCGCAAAAAAGCCCCTGTCGCCAAGCGACAGAACTGTCGCCAGGCGACAGAAACTTTTTACGGGCGACAAGCCCTGTTTTCTAGACGCTAGTTCCTACATGCCTTGGCAAGTTTCTGTGTTCTTCGAATTTTCCAGATTTTGTATTATCTTTTCGATTCTAGTCATGAAAGATATTTCTCAAATTTCCTACGTGTAAAATTCCTATGGATTGACTCATGGGGTACTCCCATGAGGACCTTTTAATGCATATGACAATAATGTTAATCAAATCACGCACATGAAATACTTAGAATTTTTCGAGTCTCATCCGCTCATTCTAAATAATTGCCAAAATTAAATAAATTTCAGGAATATAAATAGAAATCCTCCCCAGTGGAGTCGCCAAAAACTGTAGGGAATATTTCAAGCATCATGATAACCCCAAACTTGAACCCCACTGTGATCATATACTAAAGTACGGTGGTGTTCCAAAGGGAAAGACAAAGAGCAAAAAGAGTCGCCAACAAGTTTTAAGGAACTTGTACCCAAAAGACAATCCAAAGGACCGTCAACTACTCCATAAGGTCTTGAACCAAATAGGGTTCGGGGATGAGGGTACGAATCCAATCTACAAAAGAAAGGACCCGCCCTATAAAATAGGCCTCTACTTTGTTCTGCTCGTATTCATGCGCGCTTTTCGAATAACATACAAACATTATATTAAACCTACCCTGTTTATCTATGTTGGTTGAATATTAATGCACAAATAATACTATTATTGGTGATCACTTGAGTTAAAATCACATTAGCCTAAACCAAATTATTAATGATCTTATTAAGCGTGATTTCAAGTACAAATTCCCTTTAAACCTGCATAAAAGGCGTGATCAAGCAATAACAATAAAATATATCAAGCAACATGATAATAAATAATAATAAATAATGATGATAATAGCATGATAAGGCATAATAAAGCTTGACAATAATAGCAAGATCCTAGGCATGATACTAACAAGATTAATAACAAATCCTAGCATGTCACTAAACAATAAAGATCAAAGCTTTAAACCTAACATGGCACTAACATGATATTATGAAAGAGTAAAGGCACCCTAAACAGGATACTAGAAAGCATAAAATAACATCCTAACATGATACTACAAAGCATTAAAAGCATCCTAACATGATACTAGGAATTATAAACAATAATAATCATGCAATCTACATTGAAAGAGAGTAATAAGATTACATACTTTGAAGCCTCGTACCTCTTTCTAATAACAAAATACACAAGTTAGTAAACTTCAATGAAAATAATAAAGAATAATCAAATAATTAAATTGAAATCAAATTAAATAAAGTTTTGACTAGTTTTGGACCAAACCCTCAGAAAATATCAAACCTTGCACGTCTAGGGCGAAGGCAACTTCGAACTTGGTTAAGAGATTCAAGATCTTGTGAATGCGGAATTTTGTATTTGAAAAAGCTTGTTTAGGAAGAGAGAAAAAGAAAGAATTAAGTAATTCTTGATGAGAGTTGATAGAGAGAATTGAGTAAGAATTGATGATGAATAAAAACAGAGGTTCGGACCCTATTTATAAGGAAAAAGTCCGGAAAATCATAGAATTTGATAAGGAATAAAACTCCACTCTGTCGCTAATCAAACCGACCTTGTCGCCAATGATTTATCTTGTCGCCAGGCGACAGAGTCTGTCGCGAGGCGACAATCCTGTCGTTTCGCGACAAGACAGTTTTTTACGGATTTTGTTTTTATCATATCTTTTGATCTAGAAGTCCAAATAAGTCATATAATATGTCGTTGGAAAGCTCTTGAAGTCTACTTTTTAATGCAATTAAAATCAGATTAAAATCTTTTGTAGATAAAAAGATATGGCCGAAATAGTGGAAGGGTGTCAGTTTTGGATAGAGTTTCGTATATCTTTAATATCTTTTTCGTTATAGCTCGGATTTAATATTATAATATATCATTGGAAAGATAATTTCAAGATCTATCCAACCATATAAAATTTGGATAAAAAATATGAGGCACGAAAATAATATCTGACTATCTTTGAACATCTTTAAATTCGAATAGAATTAGGAAAGTTTTTAAAAAAGGAAAGTTTATATTCAAATCAAATTCTATGATCTTATCTTTTCAAAAAAGGATAATTAAGATATTTTAGAACTTTATAGAAGATTCCAATCAATCCTAATTAGTTTAGGAATAGGATTAAACCTTTGGACCCTCCTCATGATCATTGGGTCGTAGGTAAAATCCGGTTTGGGCCCAGTTTAGTATTTTGGCCATAACTTCCTCATTATTCATCGGAATTGGGCTTATAATATATCGTTGGAAAGGTCTTTTAAAGCCCCATCAAACTACACCATTATTGGACCCTTATCATGTACCAAAATAAACTGAATTGGACGTTTTCATAAAATAGAGTGGGTTTTTGAAAACAGAAAGAAGGATTTTAATAAAATCTAACCGCATCACTTGACTTTTCACACTTTTACCTCATTCGATTATGTTTCGACGTGAAAGGTATTCATCACTGGGTTTGGTTTTGGGGAGACACAAATGGGTGTCTACAACCCCGGAGTTGGCAGCCGCGGCAGCAGTCGTGCAACGGTTGCACGCTGCTGCCCATGGCCACCCTAGACCGCTGCCCTTCCTTCCCCTCCCTCTTGGACCGCCACCTGGTCGGCAGCCGCCGTGGCTGCGCCACCCGGCCGCGGTTGCCGACCAAAATAAATTAATTAATTTTTTTTTGTTGTGTTTTCAATTTAATTAAAATAACACTTATCCTAATTAAATTAAATTAGTCCATAAGATTAAAATTAAATCACATTCAACTTTAAAATTAGGGTTCATCATAAATTTAATCCCGATTTAATTCTAACATTTAAAATTAAATCTATGATCATACATAAAAAATGTTTATGCATAAATCAATCCAATTAAAATTATGAAACATAAAACAATTCGAATTAAATCAAAATCAAGCACAAAAATCATATTTGAGGGCTATAAATTTCGAAAATTAGGGTTAGGGAGTTCGAAATTTTCGAATATACTAGGGCATAATTTGGTCCTCTTTATGGCTATTTGAGCATAATTAAATCGCATTTAATCTATTCCAAAAGTTTAATCACATTAAATATAACAATTGAACCATAATTAAATTAATTTCTCCCTCTTAATTGATTATAAAATTAACGTGGACATCAAATAATCGTATTATAATGATCTAGCGCGTTTATGCAAGAGGCTAACTGATACCACTGTAGGAGTTTATAGGTACTACGCAGCGGAAATAATATATATGAATCATATTCAATAATGTACCTAATCCAAGGATCACATGCATAACAAACAAGACACATAATCATACCTTTGAAGCGTGAATTCCACGAAGCTATTCGATAGGCAAGTTAGGGAGAGAATAGAGCCCCAAGTGTTGCTCCTCTACTTAGTCCACGAGATTCGAACGAGCCGTCCATCAATACTAGATTGGTCGAGTGATTGAGGAAAACCGCGATCACCACCTTTTTGGACAACCGACCACCGCATGAACCACCACCACCACGAGACACCACCGTGCGCCGGGAGGAGGAGAGTGACGTGAGAGAGGGAGTATGAGTGGGGGTTGGTTTCGTGTTTGCTAATTAGGGTTTGATCTAAAATGATCAGTAAACTTCTTCCATGCAAACCTAGGCACCTAGTCTATTTATAATCTCATTATAATTGGACTAGGGCACGAAGCCCAATAGCCTCTTAAAGCCCATATGGCCGGCCACCTAGAGTGATGAGGCCCATGATGGGCCTCGTCCTCTAATGCTCGATCTAGCCCATTTGTGTGACCTTATAGGATCCGTCCAATTGGGCTTTGGCCTATTTTACTAGTCCAAAGATCGTAAGTACCTCTAGCTATGGCAAAACGACGACCCAAATGTCCGGACTTAATTATCTCCATAATTTGATCCAATTATATATCTAGTAATTGCACATGACGAAGACATAACTCCTTCAATAAGAAACGGGATCCTTGCATAACGGTACTTTCTCTCAAAACCGTTATTCCAAAACTCTTGAACGGGAGTACCATCATAATTCAGGTACCAATCTCCCAACTACCTCCTTTATGAGTCTGGCTATTTTTAGAGCTATGGTTGACCAAACTTGCTTGACTCCTGATGATTTTGAACCTTATGTGGATTGCTATTTGACATGTAAGCAGCCTCGAGACACAAAAACTGGCTTTTCTATTAGTAGTATTTGTTCTTCTTTTATCCCTTGCTCTTCTATTACTTACTTCCCTCCGTTTTAGTGCTCCCAACCACTGACATTGAATGCGACTCAGTGCTTAGCTCCCCTGATTTATTCGTTTATTCTCTGTTTTACAATGGTAGTCCCCCGTTTTATTCGCTTAGTCCTACCTGGAACTATCGTTTTCTTTACTCTTCTCTACTCCAACTGCCAATTGCTATTTCCCTTCCCCACATGTCGCCTTCAAAAATGAAAATAGACGAGGAGTATAAAGTACTCCTATGTCCCACTGATAGGGTTTATACTCGCAATCCTTTATTAGATCCTTTCAGACCAAAAAGCATTTTGGTTGACCCCATAATTAGACATTTTGAATTTTCTTTTCCAAGGGAGATGATGAATGAAGAAGAGTTGAAAACCTATCGTGAGTATCAAGCTACTCATTCTTATATCTCTCTAGAATCCCTTTTGGCCAAATCACCTCCTAGTCCTCGTCCTTGTTCTCCTTCGCTGAGCAGGGAGCATGCCAACCCAGCTCATGCATGGCCAAAACTGAAAGGGCATGAGGGAGCTTCTGCCTCCTTCACTTGCGAAAGCCCTAAATCCCACTCCACTTTGAGGGATACTCCACCTAACTCTCCAGCTTCCATTGAATCGTTTAACACTGCACCATCATCAATTTCATCTGAGTCAATGACACCCATACTTAACCTGAGCAAGCTAGAAATCCATTCGAGTGAGGAATCTTTCAATTTTGAACTAGAATACTACTCCCATGAGGAGAAGAAAATGCTGCTCAAAAAGAGAAAGGGAAGGAGGTTTACAGTGGAGGATGATCTGCAAGAGGTTTTTCAGCTAGGGGGAGCAGGAGTTAAGAGAAAGCTAAACTTGGAAGGGATGCCAGAAGGAAATGGGAGTAGGAGCAGTCTTGATAAGGTGGAAAGGATGTGTAACAAGGTGAGGTATGGGTTGAGTAAGGAGGATGACCTCTGGGAGAAGTTCATGGAAGTGGAGGACAATGGCAAGTCAGCAACAAGGATTCAAGTGCTGAGGATTGCAGCCAAGGAAGACACTATCAACTCTGATGAAGAGGTGACAAGCAGGGAGGATGTACAACTCAAACCAAGGCAAGGTGTTGATGAAGGCGTGGCTGGCCCACAACCTTTGGATGGAAAATGAGTCTACTCATTTGGAACTGCAGGGGAGCCAGTGATAGAAGCTCTCCAATTTTCCCAGTAGCTAAATTAGTTACGGCTAGGTTTAATGTAGATCTTATTTTCTTGTGTGAAACTAAATGTAATTATGACTCTTTAATCCCTATTTTTAGCAAATGGGGTTTTAATGGTAGTATGGGATTTGATGCTGATGCTAACAAAGGAGGTTTGTTCCTTTGTTGGTCGGACATGGTTGTAGTTAGGGTGGTAGAAGCCCTATCTTTTGTACTTTTGTGTAATATATCTCTAGTAGGAGGCTTTAACTACTATGTAGCTTGTGTCTATGGCAGTCCGTATGTGGCTAATCGCTCTAGAGTGTGGACCAAATTACATGAACTTATGATCACATACCAGGGGAACGTTGTGCTAATAGGAGATTTTAACCAAATAGAGTCATTGAAGCAAAAGAAGGGAGGTAATCGCATTCCTGGAAGAAAAGAATTTATTAATTGGATTTTAGACAATAAGTTAATCAAATTACCAAGTGTGGGATTGAGATTCACATGGTGCAATAATAGAATAGAAGACCCTATTTATGAACAATTGGATAGGGCCTATGCGAATGATGGTTGGAAAAATATGTTTCTAGACGACACAATATGGAATTTGCCAATCATGTTCTCAGATCACGCACCGGTAGTTCTGCATCTCCAGAAGGTACGAGGATCAAAGTGTACACCTTACAAGATGGAAGCTTGGTGCCTAAGAAAGGATGAAGTGCAAGAGATGATAGGCAAAGCTTGGAAGCAAAATGTTCAAGGCTCACCTCTGTATAGACTACAAAAGAAAATCTCCAAATGCAGACAAGAAATGAGGTTATGGTGTCAAGATTACAAGCATCAAAATGATTCTTGGAATTGGCAGGTCATTCAAGAACAGCTTCAAGCTAACCAGCAGAAAATTGATTAAGATCATGGAGATTATAGCCAAGCATCATATGAGATCCTTAATAGGAGGTGTTTTGAAGATAAAGCGATTCAAAAGTGGTGGTATTGGAGGCAAAGGGCGAAGTCGAAATGGGATGACTACGGTGATCAATCCACAGCCTTTTTCTTCAAGAGTGTCAAGCAAAGAAAGGCAAGAATGGAAACCCGTGCAATACAACTTTCAAATGATGCCTGGATTACTAATGCTGAAGATATTAAAGCCCAATTTCAAGATCACTTTAAGAACCTGTACAATGGGCTATCTTTGACATCAGACCAAGCCCAACAGAGGTTGGAGCTGACGGAAGATTGGTTAAGTGAATTACCTTCTTTGAGCCCAACAAACAAAGAGTGGCTGTTGAAATCATTTACGGAGTCAGAAATTAAGGAAGCAGTGTTTGCTCCAAATTAAAGCCTTTAAAATCTCCGGGCCCAGATGGGGCCCCACCCATTTTCTTCCAGGAAAATTGGCCTCTCATGAAGTCTGATATTATCAAGGCAGTCCAACACTTCTTCCGTACAGGGAACATATTGAAAGAATGCAACAAAACGTTCATCACTCTTATCCCAAAATCCAAACATCCATCGAGGTTGGATGACTTTCGACCAATAAGCCTGTGTAACTCTATGTATAAAATAATTTCGAAGTGTATGGTAAATAGGCTAAAAACGATCCTGCCTGAAGTGATTGGTGAGTATCAAAATGCCTTTGTCCCAAGGAGAATTATGATGGACAATTGTTACATAGCTCATGAAATTTTGAATCAAGTAAAATCAAGGAGAAAAGGAGGCATTTTTGAGGCTATTCTGAAGATAGACCTAAGCAAAGCATATGACAGAGTCTACTAGGATTTGATTGACAGAGTTCTTGAAAAGATGGAGTTCCCAGTTGATTGGAGAAAGTGGATACAGTGTTGTGTTCAAACAGTCACATATTCTGTTTTGGTAAATGGGGAGGCGACTGACTTCTTCACTCCAAAAGCTGGACTGAGACAGGGAGATCCCTTGTCTCCATACCTCTTCATCCTGGTTATGGAAGTCCTATCAAGAAAGCTCTTGTCACTTCAGAAAGAAGGAGAATTAAGAGGAATCAAGGTGTCTAGAAGAGCTCCTGAGATTAACCATCTCTTTTTTGCAGATGATGCTCTATTATGTTTCAAGGCTACCCCTTCTTCTTGCAGATCGATAAAGAGGGTACTGGATGAATTTTGTCTTATCGCAGGTGAGGTGGTTAATAATAAAAAATCATCTATCATTTTTAGCCCAAACACCCACTCAAGATTTATGAGAATTCTGAGACGACCATTGAAAGTTAAAAGTTCCAGGGCTCTAGGGAAATATTTAGGTTGTCCCATGGATGTAGATGTAAGATCGAGCGCTAAATTTGACAGCATTCTGAATAAAATTCAGCAAAAAATTACCTTGTGGAAGTTTTCTATGCTGAACCAGTCAGAGAAGTTAATTCTGATTAATAGTGTTTCAGGATATTTTGTGATTCCCTCGGATACTGGTCGCGCTCTGCTGACAATGAGACTCGGACACCAACAAAATAACGAATATTCCGGTGATCGGAATATTCACCTCCGACGATCAAGTTAGTGATCGGAAACGGAAAAAGCTAGAGAGAGAAAGTAGAGAGAAGTTGGAGCTTTTAGTGCTCTATATTAATGTTACGTCAAAATCCACCCCTCCCATCATAAATGATTGGGGTATATATATATAGGGGTGGGAACATGTGCCCCCTAGGGTTTATGCCCTGGAATCTCGTGACATGATTGGCTGCGCAATCAGAGGTCGCCACGTGTCGTGGGGGGCGCCGTTTTACGGCTTTCAAGGATTTCTCGGGATTTTGGCCTGAGGTCATCAGGGCCTTTTTCTCTTTTTGTTTGTTGTATTAGGGCATTTAGAGATGGCTGACAGGTGTCACCCTGACAGGTGGACACGTGTCTTGATAAATCATATTTATATAGTTTTATTTAGGCACGTTTTTGCTAGTTTTAGAGCTTTTTCATAGTCTTCTTAATTGTTTTTAGAGTATGTATGCATAAGTTATTATATGTCTCTCTATTATGCTCCGTTTTTGTTTTTCTTAATGTTTCAGGTGATTTCATAGTCATTTGGAAGCTTTCGAAGTGTTTAGAGATGATTCAGATGATATTTGAATGGAAATCGATGGATCGGGTTCATTGATCGAGGGATATATGCTCGTGGATGTTGGCTCTAAGGATTTTATGCATAGAAAATGAAAATAGCATCCACGAGAGTCACTATGGACCTTACGGAAGTGAATTTGAGTGAGAAACGGGGAAAAACGAAGGTTTGCAAGGTATCAAAAATGACCTTTGCTCACTCTTTTGATCATATCTTGAGTTATAAAGATTGGATTGATGCGATTCAAGTTGCGTTGGAAACTAGACTTGAAGAGATTTCCAATGATAGGTCACACGCCCCGAGAAGATTCCTAGAACAGAAGTTATGAGCATTTCAATCTAATCGATGCAACTAGCCAACCGCAGGGGTGGCTGCGCCTGTCCCGCGCCCCCTCGAGGCTGCTGCCGCCACTGCCAGGGCGCGGGAACCACCTGCGGCCGCGGGTCTGGTCGGGGGTGATGATGAGCCACTCGCATCCTTGCTTCCCTCGTGCCACGACATCAATTGTCATCCAATAGCATTATACTTATGTATTTATTTATTAATTTTATTAGGATGAGGCAAAAAATATAAATACTTAGAAGATTTTATTTTGCCTCTTTATGCTTTATTTTTCCAAATTAAACGTTTCTTAGTTTTTCTCTCCATTGTTGAACCCTAGTTTATTATTCTCCATTAATTCAATCATTGAGGTATTTCATTCAATCTTTCGTTCTTTATTTTATTAATTATGAATTCTAGTTTATTTATCTCTTTTGTTTTGTTTATTTCAATTATGAGCGAGTAGTCGTTTTCTAGGGCTAAATGAGGGAAGCCATGTTTATACCTTGATTAATTATGCTTAATTATTTATAAATTTATGAATTAGGGTTTGAATAATTCCAATTGATTTGTGCTTTATTGTTTGATTCATGTAATTGGCCAATATCATGAGTTGATTATTTAGCTAATAAAAATTAGAATTGAAAGATCATATTTTTAAAGGCTTAATTACAATTGGCGAATTTGATTATGTTAGCGGCCGAAGTACATATGTTAATTCGTAAGCGTTAATTCCCAACCGTAGGATTAACAAGTGCTTTAGTTATTCAACCTAGTTTGTTTATTAATGGATTGTTTGCATTTCTTGGATTGGTATAAGCATGGTGGACCGAACGTATGCCCTAGACTTTAATTTTTCTGAGAACAACCTTATTTTCATTATTGTCATTCTATAGTTAATTAATCATCAAATCATTATTCGTTTATAGAAATAGTTCATATAATTGGGCAAAAACTAATAGAACCTTTCTCCCTGTAGGATTCGACCCGTATTTGCTAAATCTCTGCTAACAACAGACACCGTGCACTTGCGGTATAACTTTTTATTCATCATGTCTCACTCTCATAGGGCCACGTGTCGCCTTTTTACTGGGCCACGTGTCACTATGAGATTGGGCCACGTACTTGGAGTATTTTTACCCTAAACAAATAGTATCTTGCTAGCTATGGCTCAACATATTCTGTCTCTGTACTGGTGTCCAAGGGCTGTAGTAAAAAAGGTAAATAGCCTTCTGCTTAGATTCCGGTGGAGCTCTAATGAAGTAAAGAAAACCATATGTTGGAGGAAACAAGAGATTCTTCAGCTGCATAAGAATGAGGGGGGTCTGGGATTAAAAAGCATGGAACATATAAATACTAGCCTACTCATGAGATAAGGGTGGAGAATGTGCAAGAATCCAAACCTTCTGGCTAGTAAAATCTTTGCCGCAAAATGTGGGGAAGACCCAATCTCCATAGGCTATAAAAGAGGCATCTATAGAAAAGGTTCATGGGCAGCAAAAAGTCTAGTCAAGGCAGTCAGCTTGATGAAGGAAGGGATAGGAAGAAGGATAGGTAATGGTCAGAGCACAAGTATCACACAGGATGTGTGGCTAAGGGATAACAAAATTCAGCTGCGTGCTGGAGCAGAAGCTAATCTGGAAAGAGTTAGTGATCTAATGACTTCGGATAGAAGGTGGAATGCTGGGTTGATCTGGAAGAACTTTGATGAAGCAGTAGCTAGGGACATCTTGTCTACACATATTCCTGCTCAGAAATGTGAAGATGAATTCAAATGGATTGCAGAGAGAAAGGGTGAATTCAGCTTCAAGACAGGTTACTGGATAGCAGCCAAACAAACTCTTGTTTCAATATGGAGACCAAATCCAAAGGCATTCGGGAAGTTGTGGTGGAAGTATTCTCATCTACCACCAAACTTGAAGATGTTTATCTGGAGGATATCACAGAATATTATCCCTACTAAGGATAATCTGGAAAAGAGAGGCATCCAATTAGATGGTGTTTGTAACTTCTGTAATAATGCCTTAGAGGACATGAACCATTTGTTCAGATTCTGTGAGATCTCAAAAAGAGTGTGGGCAGCCTCAACTCTAGGGATTAATTCAGCTAACCCTCCTATTCTGTCTTGCAGGGAATGGGTCTTTAATTTCCTATACTATTGTATGTCAGGTAGGAGAAATAGCTCAAGGGCTTTGATCAACTTTGTGGCAATCCTTTGGGCAATCTGGCTACACAGAAATCAAATCATTTTCAAAGGCGTGAGTGTCAACCCGAAGGTTATTTTGGACTTGGCTTAGTTGCACGCAAGAAATTGGGAGAATAGCAGCACCAGAAGAAATGATTTAAAGTCTGCTACTCAAAGCCAGAAGGAAACTACGCTACCACTGGTTTGGAAAACAGGATCTGCTTTAACACATCATTTTGTCTCAGTGTGTGTGGATGCTTCTTGGAAGGAAGAGAAAACGTATAATAAAGGCCAATGGAGAGCAGTAATAGCATGGTTTACTGAATACCGCAATGTACAACAGGTGCAAGGGTGCAGGAGAACCTTTGCTCTTACCCCAACACAGGCAGAGGGTTTAGCAGTGCTGGAAGTTCTCAAGCATGTTCATAATGAGGCTCAGAATATAATAATTAAAACAGATTCGTCTCAAGTGGTCAAAGCATTAAGGGACCCTGAACAAGCAGAAGAGGAGTTGAAGCAAATTGTTAAAGATATATATCTTGAAGCTTGTAGGAGAAATTATGTTGTGTGTATTAAAGTAAAATCGTGACAGGGTACTTATGGCTCACTTCCTAGCTACTAGTTGTAGGAGGTTTGGCTAGTGCGGAGGTTTCCCTCCTTTCTCCTCCTGTCTAAAAAAAAAAGAGAAATTGAAAGGTAGAAGTTAGTATGAGTATTTTTGTAATTTTTATTAATTATTCCTATATTTACCGGGATTAAATTACTTATCCTTGTCCCACCTATCAAATTTATATTTCTCTTGTCTATGGTGAAGTGTACGACACCAATTTTGATTCCAGGTCGAGGAGTACGGGATTCTGAGCCAATGAAGGTTCTCGTCAGAAATTACATCATATTGACAAACCCCCTTGCAAGAGGCTGCATAGGACAGCGTTATATGAGCCAAGGGTACTTAAGAAAGTCATTTTGCGCGTGCAATTGTAGTTTCTTTTATTTCGAACTTGTAATTGGTTCGGTTGTCTTTGTATTGTTCGATTACGATCTCTTATGTAAGTGCCGTATGACTTTTTATTAATGAATTTAATCTCCCCTTCAAAAAAAAAAAAAAATAATAATAAAAAAAATTATATTTTTATCCTCTCTCCTTATCCTTCTGATTTCAATTCCTCCAACCAAGCGCCCCGTTATTGTCAATTAGGGATGACAACGGGTCGAGTTTGGACCGAATCCGGATGGTATCTGATCCAGATTCGTTTTTGTTTCTAGGATCCAGATCTGACCCGGATTCGTCGAGGGACGACGAGGTCCGTCGGTCGGAGTGGGTGATAGGTAAGGTAGGCGCGCCGGAATCGGCTGGGAGAAGGGGCATGGTGCCGGAATCGTGACGCTAATCCCCATTTTCTTTGACCCAGAAAAAACCCTCTTCGTTTCTCCTCCAGAATTACCCAAAATCCAACCTTGACCCCAAATTCCCACTTCTTTTGACCCATAAAAACCTCTTTCTGGCTTCGATTCACTCTCTCTCCTCCCTCCTTCCGCCATTGCAGCAGCTTCTTCGAACATTGGAGTATGTGTATGTGCTGCTTATGCCCCTCTTTTGATTTTCCTTTTATTAATCAATCTGTTTGTTTTGTAATTTTAAAATATTATATTTTTGGGTTGAGCTCAAAAACCCATAATCTAAGGTGGATAATCAATACGTTATTCTTGAATTTTGGCATTCAATGTAATTATAAAATGATTTATTAGGACTTAGATACAATGTAATTATAAAATGATTATACAATCTTGCAACTATCTCTAGGTGTATTTGGATTAGGATTTTCATTCTAATTTTGGATCAGGGTTTCAATTATTGTTAGTCAAATCATCTTTATGAATAGCTTTGTGAGTATATATAATTTCAAACATGTTAAATTAATGACCTGTTTTTTTTTTTTTACAGTTTATATTTGAATATATTTGCAATCTTGGTAATATTCAGTTACTCCCTTATCTTAAATTAATAACCTTAAAACTCCGTAATTTAGCTATACTTAGTGGTGTACCTCTTAAAGATTGGTTTTATGTAGGGATGTCAATGGGGCGGGGCGGGGCGGATGTTGGCCTTCCCATCCCCACCTAATATTTTTATCCCCATCCCCGCGGCGGGTCCAATTTTCATCCCCATCCCCGCCCCACCGGGTACAACTCCAAAACCATCCCCGCCCCACCCCTCACTTGGATATCCATCCCCACCTTATCCCCACCAAAGACTCGCCTAATCCCCACCCAAGATCCACCTAATCTCCGTATCTCAAATAAACAATCTTACATAATTAATACGAATTATAAAATAAAACATTCTACACACATTTTTGTGTTATAATATAAGTGTCATATAAAGTATTATAATTAATATTGTATTTCATGTAATTATTTTATAATAGTATTTCATGTAATAGGGAGTTTGGGGAAATAGAGGAAGGACGGAGAATATTTTTTAAAGTTTGGGCAAGGAGACAATAATATTATTTTAAATCCATTCCCCTACGCCAAATTATAGCTTTTATAGGTGGTTTCAAAAAAAAAATTATAGCTTTTATAGCCCTTTTTTAAAAAAAAATTATCATACAGTGGTTTTGCTTGCCATGACTGCTATTAATATAGTCGATTCGTGATAATTTTTAGTTTCGTAATATAAAGTTTTTTTTTAAAAAAAAGTTTTCACTAATTAACAATTAAAAAATACGGAGTACTACATAATAATGGTCAAAGTTACATATTGACAAATTTATCCGACAAACTGATGCAAATTTTTTATTTAGAAAAAAAAAATGAAAAATATCTAATCCGTACAATATGAAAAAAATCAAATCAAATCAAATCGGTACAATATGAAAAATAAAGAGTATTTTAACACTTATTACAGTACGACAGTACGTGAGTGGCTGAGTGCCAATGCACTACACTATAAATTCATCACTTTCTCATATCTTCTCCTTCACATTTTCTCTCTCCTTCCTCACGTTCTCTCTCCTGTTTTCTCTCTCCTAGTTTCTCTTTTCTTCCTCACTTTCTCTCTCCTTCCCCTCTTTCTCGCGGCTTTTCTACCACCTACTGTCCATGTCAGACTCAGGTAAATATGTCTGAACTACTAATTTATATATTTTTGAAATTTTTTTTAAAAAATAATCCACTTTTTCTCCCAAAATAATCAATTTTTTTATTTTTTTTTATTATTGTAGAATAAACTTTTTGTCACTTCCTTATTTGCTACTTGTATTTATTTACTGTATTTGGGAGCTTAAATGTTAGAGAAGAATTGAAACAAAAAGAAGAAAGAGAGAGGAAACGAGTAGGGGCGGGGCGGGCCGGGGCCGGGCCAAGAAGGGCAGGGTCGGCGGCGGTAGTGGGGTGGGGGGCGAGGTGGCAGGAACAATCTGGAAGGGAGTGCGAAATGTTAGGGATGGAAATAATATTTTTTTTTTTTTTTTTTTTTTTTTTTTGGGACAGACTTTAAAAAGATATTTTTAAAAAATAAAAAGGAAAAGAAAAATAAAATGACTGGTTGTTTTGGTAACAAGTCACTTAGGTAGTGAGGTGGGGGGCAGGTGGCAGGTACAATCTGGAAGGAGGAGGTGAGGGGGAAGGGAGTGCGAAATGTTAGGGATGGAAATAATAATTTTTTTTTTTTTTTTTTTTTTTTTTTTTTTTGGGACAGAATTTAAAAAGATAATTTTAAAAAATAAAAAGGAAAAGAAAAATAAAATGACTGGTTGTTTTGGTAACAAGTCACTTAGGTTTGTTAACATATAATACCCATAAAGGTTGGATTATTAAAAATAATCAAAAGATTGATTATTGTGGGAGAACTAATATAATGATGGATTATTCTTGTTAATTTTCCTATTTTTTTTTTACAAAACATTATTTTCATAAGAAATTCTGTTTTTGACTAAGGATGAAAAACATGTTGAATATTTATTTTGATTGAACAAGGATGAAAAATAAGGTTGAATCTTTTAGTTAGAGGGATCCAAAACGCAGGGTTTCAAGTGTGATGAAATTTTTTTTTCGATTGAACAAGGAAATGTGATTTGAACGATTGATTTTACCATTGGGCAAAAAACCCTAATTTGCATTTTGTTAATAAACATGAATACCTAAACATCTACATCATATTGTTAATAAAAATGAATATTTACTCCGTTCCAAATTAGATGATACGTTTTGACTTTTGACACTATTATATACTTCCTCCGTTTCTTTTTACTTGCAACACAATCTTGTGGCACGTGTTTTGAGGTCGGGTTTATGTAATGTAAACGGATAAATTATTCATCATAATTTTTACAAATGATACTTAACGCTATTCTAATCTTCGTGTAAAAATTATATTGATAAAATCGCTCGGTTACCCTCACTAATCATCTTCTAAAACTGCGTGCCTAATAGGTGTGTTGCAAGTAAAAGAAAACGGAGGAAGTATATATAATACAGGATCTTGTTAGATTTATTTCAATATATACGTAATTAAAATTCAATTTTTAGTATTTTTACAATAATACAATTGAAAGTATATTACGTTGACATTTTACATTGACAAACGTGATAAAATAAATATGTCATCTAATCTGAAACGGTGGATTTTAGATAAAAACAGCATAATGTAAAAAAAAAAAACAAATATAAAAGGGGAGAAAAAACAAATAAAATAGTTTAATGTAAAAAAAAAAACATTAACTTGGCAAGTAAAAATAAATAGAATATTCCTGACAAAAAAAAAAAAAAAAATAGAATAGGGTTCAAAAAATAACAAACCTTATTTGAATTTATTTGATTTATTTACCTTATTTTTTTCACATATTTAAAATTAAGTGAGAAACTTATTTGAATGTATTATAATTAATTTTAGTTATCATTTATACTTGGATGACCTTAAATATCAAACCTTATTTTTCCTGAATTTAATTATTCGAACTTAATTGAAATTATTAGACTTGAAATAAGTGAAAAAAGGTGAACAAAACATTCCTTAGAGTTTGTTCACTTTACCTTATAAGACCTAAACGTATCTAAATTGAACTTATAAAAACCTTATTGAATTTTAATTTTAGACTTGAATGAACTTATTAAAACTTATCAGATATTATTCAACTTATTGAAACTTATTAGATTTAATTTAACTCATTGGAACTTATTAAAACTTTTGGACTTGGTTGTACATACATTATTATATTACCTTTTGGAAAGTTAGTATTAATATAATACGTATGCACCTATTTTTGTTTCAGAATAATTGACACGATCAAACTCTACGCACGTGTCAATATATTACCATTGACCTTATTTTTAAATAATGAAATTTATAAAAAAAAATTTACCAACAAACTTTATATTATATTCATACCTATCTAAAAACATATTTTATTATTGTGTACTAAAAAAAAAAAAAAAAACAAAAAAAAACAATATGTTTTTATTATGTTACTAAGGAAAATATTAGAGTTAGGGTATGTTCTATTCACCTGATTTTCACTGATCTGAACTTGCTTGACCTTATCTGAACTTTTTAGACCTTATTAAAACTTCTTTTAGTTGTAATTTGTACTTGAGCAACCTTTATCAGAACTTATCAAACCTGAACTGAACTTATCTAAACTTTTTACACCTGAAATAAGTGAAAAAAATATGAAAAAAAAGTTAAGTGTGTCAATTATTCTGGGACGAATGGAGTGAAAAATGAATATTGTAATACTAAAACAAATAGCTATGTAGTGTAATAATACCATTAATATAATATATATAATAAATTATTTTAAAAAATAGTTTTGATATAATTACATTAGACTTGATTAATATTGAATTTATTGGAATCTATTAGACCCTGTTGAACATATCGGGCTTTATTAGACATGATAGCTTATCCGATTTTTAATACGCAGAGTTTTTTTTGTTAGGTGTAGAGAACTTGACCTTAATCAATATGTAAAACTTACTAGAGTCATAATGCATAATATCATTCTTCCTTGATCTTCAATAGAATAATTCTGATAAATCAATAAATTATGACACACGAGTAAGATCTTTTAGTAAGGCACTATCCTCTTTACCTTATTTTTTTGGAAATGAAGTTATTTAAACTACAATGAAGCTATTTTTTCCGAATTTAAATTATTTTTACTGAACCGAAATTATTTTTGCTGAATTGAAATTACTTTAACGGAAAAAAAAAAATTAATGTTAATGGAGTGAAATTATTTTTACTAATTCTCTAATATAATTATTCTTTAAAATTCATGATTTTTATTGAACTGAAACTTATTTTTATTGAACAACACTTATTTGAATTGAACTGAACTTAATTTATATTTAGTATTAAATTGAACTTATTTTATCTTTACCAAACTAAACTTAACTAATTTTTAATAGACTGAATTTAATTTATTTTTACTGAACTACAATTACTTTTACTGAATTATATGCTTTAACGTGAAGAGAATATGGCCTAAATCAATAATAAATTACGATATCTATTAACTATTTCTAAAACATAACATTGTTTACATCATTGACTCCTAAATTATCCTACGTGTCATTCGCACATTAAAAATTTTTCCTCCATTTCTACTGTTATGTCATCAATTATTAATTTTGTTTAATCTACACTTTCTACACTGTGATAAAACCAAACTTTTTTATGCATGATAATAATATTATTAAATCGTGGAACGCTTAAGTCTAATCTAGTATAATTATATTTGTCATAAGTTAATCACAAATAGCCTTTTGTTTTTGAAAATCAAACTTTTTTCTCCCAAGATAATGGAGAACTCGCAAAATAATTAGGAAATTGAAAAATTAAAGAAAATGAAAACAACTTTAAAGAACTTGTACAATTTAATTATATTTGTTTTGCAGAGGCCCAGTTCATTGAGCCGTTACTTCTGCCCGATGCGCCTGGCCCGCTCGACCTGCCCGCCCCGCCTGTTGCACCTGACCCGTTGGAGCGGGAGATACAGGGGTACATATTTTTATGTGTTAAATATTCCAATAATTAATCAGAAATATTTTTTTGACAACTTTTTATCTTTTTTTTTTTTTTATTATTAATTTACACTTTTTTGTAGGTGGACTCTTGCTTTGTACGTCGGTTTCTTCGTTCTAGGGGCTGGACATTTTTTTCTTACTGAGTTAGTTCCACAGGAGCCGCCGCCGGTAATTTTAACGTTTTAATTTTATTATTATTTTATTTTTGATTTTTTTTATATATTTGAAGATTGATTGATTTTTTTATTTATTAATTTATTTTTTTTGCAGTCCATGGAGATTAGGGTGAGTGTTGGTGTTGGTTGTGTAGTGCTCTTCCTTCTGGGTTGCTTTTACTTGAAGATGGCGAGGGGTTTTTTTTAGTTAGTTTTTCTTCCTACATTATGTACTTTATTTAAATAGTTACAAATTTGTAGAAACATATTAAAATTTGCTAATCTTGTACGAGTTTGAATCTTCAGATGAACGTCTTCTCTTTGGCTCTAGTTCACACGATTCAAATACGAATTTGTACTTGTTTTTTTTTCTTAAATTAAATTCGAATTTATGAAAAGGAATGTACAAGAGAACATAAGAACCTACATTACGTACTATGAGAGGCAATTTGATTGACAACATTTCGAATTAAGATCATATATAACAGCTTTCCTTGTACTATTATGATCTTTAAAAAAAAAAAAAAAGTGAACTTTACATGTTCTTTGGTATGTATAATTTGATCATAACTACTGGAAAAGAACATCTAGGAAGTACAAGATCTTTTGTACTCTATGAAGAAGAAAAACAAACGGATGAAATAGCCAATAATAATTAAGCTGCATAAGGTTAAATTAGACACTACAAGAAATTTGCTTATTGGCAACTACAATTATTAAGGTTGCATAAGGTTCAATGATATGCATGTCTTTGTATAAAGTTTGTATTAGTCTATTTATTTTGCAAAAGATTGGCTTTTATTTTGTTATTTTGATTTATAATCGATCTCATTGAACCTTAAAAACAATCAGAGTTGCATTTGCAGGAAAGTGGTGCAGCAATCATACTCCCACTTCCAATAAATAATGAGCACCACTGCACCCGCCACAAGAATTATGTATATAAACACACTTAACCATCCACATTAGTAGTAGAATAAACAAAATGGCAAGCGGTTCAAATCCCACAACGGCAAGCGGTTTTGAACCGCTTGCTATTGGGGGGGCTTGCCAATGTCCATTTAAATGGCAAGCTTGCCATTTGAAGAGAAAGGGCAGCGGTCGCCAAACCGCTGCCCATTAAGATTATAAAAAAAATGGTTTTTTTATTCACTGAAATTGGTAAACAAACAAAATATATATAAAAACAATAATATTTTTATTAATTAATTGATGTAAGTAATACATTTTCATTAAAAAAAATAAAAAAATTAATACAAGTAATATAAATAATACAAGTTCTGTCAAAAAAAAAATACAATAAGTTGTCTGAAAAAAATCAATATATATGAGACAGCTCTTATTCCACCACCAGCACCACCACCGTCCACGCGCACCACGCACCAACACCACCACCACCCACCAGATCCCAGCCTTTTTCGCCCACTACGACCCCCACCAACACCAAATCGGCCTGAAACAAACCAATTCAACCACACATCACCATTAAATTAAAAAAAACTTTAAAAAATAAAAAAGAGAACAAACCATGAATTCCACCAAAACCTCGAAATTTGCTTGAAATTTGGGTTTCAAGGGTCAAATTTGACCATGAAAACTCTAGATCTAGAGTTTTTATGGTCGAATTTAACCTAAAAAACTCGAAAACTCCACCAAATTAAAATCGAAACCCAAAAAAAAAAAATGGAAACCCATAAATCGGAACCCACAATTCAAAATTTGCTCGAAATTTTACTCAAAGTTCGCTCTTGATTTTTGGCGGTTTAGGTTCAATTTTTTTGGGGGGTTTTGGTTAGAAATTTTACTCGAATTTTCTGGAATTTTTTGGGGGTTTTGGTCGAGGAGAGTAAGAGTGAGAAAGAGATCAAGGAGAGTGATATTGAAGGGAGTGAGAAACTGAGAAATGGAGGGAGGAGTGAGAAAAGGGAGGAGCGAGAAAGAGATCGAGAGAGGAGAAGTGAGAAAGAGATCCACTGAGAAAGAGAGGGGAGGAGAGAGAACGGGTGAGGGCTGAGCTGAGAGTGGGTTATAAAATGGGTAGGGTTTTTTTTTTAAAAAAAAAAGGCAAGCGGTTTATGGTACGAACCGCTTGCCATTTGGGGATTATGCAAGCGGCTCACACAAAACCACTTGCCATTTACAATTTGGCAAGCGGTTCACCCAAAACCTCTTGCCATTTACAATTTTGGAAGCGGGATTTCAAAACCGCTTGCCATTTGGGGCTTCCCATTTACTATTTTCTACTAGTGTATATTTGTTCTGCAATGGTCACAAATGCCCCAAAACCATCTCATCGATGGCCAACCAAATGCTGAATAATCTTCTTCGCCTTTGTTTCTTTCGAGTGATTTTACCAAATTCATCATCCTAATTGTATGTATTCACCAAACAATTAATTAGGGCCTGTTCTCGTACGTTAAAATCCAGTTCAGTTTAGTTCAGTTCAATTCAGTTCAGTTTAGCTGAGTTCAGTTCAGTTCAGTTTAGTTCAATTCAGTTCAGCTCCTAATTTCCTTCTCTTATAAAATATTCAGTTCAGTTCAGTTCAGCTGAGTTCAGTGCAGAAATTCAGTTCAGTGCAGCTGAGTTCAGTTCAGTTCAGCTGAGTTCATTCAATGAGAACATACCCTTAACTAATTAATTAAACACCCACAAAATAATTAATTCAAGGAAAAACGAAAATACAAAACCAAATTATGAATCAAAAATTAAAAAACTTGAATCCTGGCTGAAATATGAGGATTCGAATATCCAATTTGGGGACTAAATTTGGATATCAATTTCTAATCTTTGAATAATTAAAAAAAACCCTAGAGTTGAACAACTAACAAATCAATAATCTAACATTATTGTCTTAAAAAAAATCAATAATTCAACAAACAATTTGTATGTTACCTGAAACGGTGACACTCCGGACACTCGTGTGGGTGGGCGTCTGCGTGGTGTGGCCGGTGAGATTTGGAGAACAGAATTGGGAAAGAGTAGAGGAGGAAAGAGATAATATTAGGAAAAGATAATATAATATCTTAGTAATATCTTATTAATTGGCAAAGATAAATAATTGCCATATTGTTAGTATTATCTTAGGTAAGTATGATAAACTTCCTAAGTTAGATAGACTTTAGTCCTTGTGGCTCAAGGCAATTCTTGTATAAATATCTTATGATGGTGGAGGAATAAATCAAGCTTTGTTTGCTAATTATCGTAACAGATAAGTATACTAGTATAGGATTAAAACCCCCCTACGAGCCCTACGACCCTACCCCATACTAAAAAAAAGAGTATAGGATTTCTTCCTAAAAAAAAAGAGTTAAAGTAATAATTATGGACTAAACTTTATTATTTTTTTACCTTTTGAGACCTACCTAGTAAGTAGTTCGGGCGTTGTCCCAAATACTACTTTTGTAGTTGTGGACGTACTAAATTTTAAGAGCATTTAATAGTGTGTATGTAGACAATGTAGTATGTATATTCCATACTTTATACTATAATTTTATCTAGTGTGCAATACTAAAGCATAATTGACTATTTGCCTAGATGGTTAAGCAATAATATTTCTTCAAAAAGGTCAAGAATTCAAACTTTCTCATCCATATTTTTTTCCCAAGCAAAATAAAATCGTGAACGTCTACTTTAAAACACTAATAATAATAATAATAATCAACCTCAATAAATAGTCTTCTATATTCCAATTTTGTGTTTAAACTAAAATAGCAAACTACAGTTCTGAAATCCAAAACAAAACAATAGCATTCGACATCGAAGAACAACAATATCTAACATCCAAAAATAGAAGAAACCTTCTTCATATCGTCTCCAATTTACTTAAGTTTCTCTCTCTCTCTCTCTCTCTCTCTTTTTTTTTTTTTTTTTTTTTTTTTGCTCTTCAATAATCAAGTGTTTCAACCTAGAATCATGAGTATGAATTGGTGAAGCCGTGAAGCCAAAGATGTAGTTAAATTTTTTTAAATATCTAATCCTACCTTGCATTATGTCATCTACTAGTTAAAACAAACATTAGTATAGGACATCTAGCAAACTGGGAATTGTAGAGCATAGATAGAGTGGGCCTGTAGTTACCATCAAGTGACTGAATTGTGCAAATAAAAAATTGAAATGGGTGGGTAATTATTTAATATTCCTAGTATCATGTTAGGAATATTACGATGTTATTTAATGCTTTCTAGTATCATGTTTATGGTGCCCTTTATGCTTTCTAATATCATGTTAGTACTAGTGGCGGACCTAGGAATTTGACGGTGGGGGGACAATTTAGCTAATTAAATTTATTAAAAAAAATTCGGGTAAAGACCATATTATAAATACAATTCAGGACTTCGGGTACATATTACTAAAATATCCTTCGAGTCTTCATTCTTTGAAATTGATCAATAACATCATTAGGAACTTGTGAAAACACTTCGGGCCTGTTCACATTTACTGAACTGAGCTGAACTCTGAATTGATTGGAGCTGAACTGAACTGAACTGATTGGAACTGAACTGAACTGAATTGAGCTGAAATGAATATTTTATGAGAGAGGGAAATTAAGAACTGAACTGAACTGATTGGAGCTGAACTGAACTGAACTGAAATTAAGTAAATGTGAACAGGCCCTTCTTTCTCAATGAAAGTCACAAACAGTCATTCATTAATTGATCACCCATACTAATTCACTCTAATAATTAAATTCACTAAAATTCATTCACAAACTAATTAACCAAATAACTCTCTAATTCACAACCATTGAACAATGGTAATTGATAAATTCACAAAACATTACTTAAACATTGTAAAATAGGGTTTTAAAAATATGAAGGAAAAAAAAGAGGGAAAACCTACTTGGCAGGGCGGTGGCGCGGCAGGCTGGGACTCGTGGCCACGTGGGTGGTGGTTTGTGCCTTTATGGTTGGGAAATAGGAATAAGTAAGTAGTCGAGTGGTTTGGTTCAAAAAAAAAAAGGGGGAGTAGTGTTACACCTTAATAATTCAATTCACTAAAAATTCATTTCACAAACTAATTAACCAAATAACTCTCTAATTCACAACCATTGAACAATGATAATTGATAAATTCACAAAAACATTACTTAAACATTGTAAAATAGGGTTTTAAAAATATGGGAAAAAAGAGGGAAAACCTACTTGGCGGGGCGGTGGCGTGGCCGCATAGGTGGTGGTTTGTGCCTTTGTGGTTGGGAAATAGGAATAAGTGAGTAGTCGAGTCGTTTGGTTGAAATAAAATACCCAAAAAAAAGGGAGTAATGTTACAAGGGGGATTCAAATCCTTGATGTAAGGTTAATTTCATATTGGGCCCCTGGTAATATTATTTCTAGCCCACTACCAACTTAGCTAAGGCAAATTTCTTATGTGTTTCTTACACTCAATTATATATAACTATTCCCAGTTTATTTTTTTTCTTTTCCTCTGTTTTTTTTCCCGAAAGTGGGGGGGACAGTCGTCCCCCTTGTTCCTTCATGGGTCCACCCATGGTTAGTACCATGTTAGGTTTAAAGTTTTGATCTTTGATGTTTAATGACATGCTAGGATTTGTTATTATTCTTGTTAATATGGGTCGGAAACAATTATATAAACAAAATTAAATAATTCTCAATTGAAATTTGAAATTCTAAAATACAAGCACAAACAAATAATTTCAACACTATAACAACATTGAGCATAAAAAAGGCCTTAACTGCACTTTTTTTTTTTTTTTTCTTGGAGAAAACCAACAAAAATCCTATTTGCAAATAAATTAGCCCCCACCACTTAGGTGAAATCGGATTTTCGACGTGTTTACAAAAATAGGGACTATAAGAATGATATCGAAGAATGATCAAACAGAGGACTTTTAGTCTTGGAATAGAGAAAGGGGAAAATGTAAGTGATTCAAGTCGGAGTGACCGAGACATATATGAATTGTTAATTTTGATGTAGTATTTATAATGTACGAGTAAGTGATAAAACAATCATGGACCTTGAATTAGACTGGTTGGTCTTCTAACATGACATCAAATTAAATATTAATGTGACAAAAAAAAAAAAAAAAAAAAAATATATCATGGTCGGTTCCAATTCCATCCACCTATTATTAACTATTACACGGTCAATAATTGACCCTCTCTTATGAGGGGGAAATGTTACACCCAAATTAAAATTTCGCCGACTTTGACCTTCCTAGAGAAATTTGGCCAGAGATGTTATAAAAATATAAAAACAATATAATCCCTCAATCTACAATTAAGTTTATGATTGTTCAATTATTAATTAATTATATTTTTGTCTTGTCTCAAAAAAAAAATGTCTAATAAACCATACAAATTTTTTTTTTTAATTCAAATAACTACTTCCTCTATCCCTATTTTTTTGGCCCATTTGACTATACACGGTCTCCACTATGCGTATTAAAATGTCTATATCATTATTTTCATACACGCAAGATTTATTATTAAAGCGTGATATTAATAAAATATTCAATGAGAGGAATCTAACAAGACCATTCATGACTATATTATCTTTTATTGATTAGCGGTAATTTATAGTCAAAATTTGACCCTTAAAATGGCAATGGGCAAAATAAAGGGACGGAAGGAGTATATACATTTAATTTGGTTAAATTGGTAGATTATTGTAGATAAGTATCAAACACTTTAGGACATAAATCATGCATGCACTTTAGGACTTTTGAAATTGGTTATTTTTTGGCTACTATATAAGATATCCTTAGCATTTCCAACGCCCCCTCCCCCCCCCCCCCCCCCCCAAAAAAAAAAAAAAAAAAAAAAAAAAAAAAATCCTTAGCATTTTGTCATAAATCAGTGTAGATGTTGTTCTAGAATATTAAAATAAAAGTATTAGACCATCTCCAATGGTAAGACTCAATTTTGAGTATTGAAATACAAAATGTGTTGTTTTTTTTTACCTCCAATTGTGAGATCATACTCACTTCTTAATTTAGCAACTCGTGTTAAGTCTAATTTCCAATGGCGTGACTCTCTCAAATATACAAATGTCACTTTCAATTTATGGCCCAATAATTATTATAAGATTAAAAAGTAGTTAAAAAAATGATAAAACTTAAATAAATTACAAAATATATTAGAATATTGACATGGCCCACACTTTTTGTCAAATGAGACTCAAAGTTGAGTATCTAAACTCAGCAACTTTTCTTTTAGAGTTGCTAAGTTTAGATACCAACTTATTGGTATACATTGCAAAAAATGCACTCTCTCTCTCCTAAAAATAATCACCTGAGTCTTACAATTGGAGAGGGTCTTAGAGCCATTTTTTTTAAATCATTGGGCCTTTACAGCTTTCTCGGCCCAAGATGCATGGACTACTAATTACCCATCCAAACTTACAAATTTTTACCTAGACTCTACGGCAGGGAAAACTGTCTGCACCCCCCACCACTACAACAAATTGACCTTTGTGCCACGTGTGAAAACGTGGCACAAGTTTCAAATTTCCGTGGCTATGTAATTTAGCCACGGGAATTTTAAAATTTGAACCTGTGGCACAAGAGGCCGTGGCTAGGATTTTGCCACGGGAAAACGGATGTCGTGGCAAATTATAAAATTTATGCCACGGGTACTCATGTGGCAAACAAATTCACTTGCCACGAATATTAATGTGGCTAATAAATTATTTGCCACAAATATTACCGTGGCTAATTATCTTGTTTGCCACATATATAACCGTGGCTAATTAGCTTGTTTGCAACAAATATTACCTTGGCTAATAAACTTAATGATATAAATATTACCGTGTGTGACTAACAACACTAGGATAGGCACCGAATCAAAATAGCGAAAGGTAGTGGTTTTGCAATTGATAAACATACAAAGTGCATGTATACACATAAAAATATGATTTTTTTCATTAATAGCTTGTAAATTATATACATATCATCCATAAAAAAAATAAAAATCAGTATACACTACAATAGAAGCAGCAACAATCAGCAAAGGTAGTAGTAGCAACAATCAGTAGAGAGCAGCTTGCAGTACTAGCACCCAACTACAACAACAATGGCAAACCGTGGAGCATCTAAAACACCTTGCTTTCTTGAACACCCTGGAGCCATGTATTCCTCATCAAAAAGTTTGGCATATAGTGATAGAACAACAGGAGCATTTGAGATTCCAGCACATCCACAAGAACATTCTTTCTTCCATCTCTCATGAGAAGCACTATCAGTCCCAAGAAAATATTTTTCACTCCCATTAGTTACTACTAAAAGAAGTGCATGCCCTGCATGTACAAGCAAAAGGTACAATCAGAGCCCGCAGAGACAGAAAAAATGACAGAAATTCACGTCAAAGACACAAAAGAGCAAATGTCATGGCTCTTCTTCACTTGATTAGTTGCAGCATACTATACACCCTATATAAAATATCTACTAACAAAAAGAAGATTTTTTTACTTTGATTTATTACTGATTTGAAAGCACCTATTATGGATTTCCCTTTTGAGCACTAGAAAACAGTAGTGGCTGCAAGCCTCATCGTAGGAGAGAGTTCCTATTCAAAACAAGGTATAGTGGAGTCATAATGGCTATTACAGTCCCTGTTTTTTTAATACACAACAAAAAGATACATTAGAGGCCTAACTGGCTATATACTTGTTTACAAAAGCTGCGGTCAGATACTTGGTAGTTCCTGGTGCTTACAGTCTAAAAATTTAACACTTGAAGCAATGCGCATATCATCGCATATGTATTGTACTTAGGTAATAACAGTGGTCTGAACTAATATAAGCTTAAAACTATTAAACATATTATACATATTAATAAAACACACATACGACATCCACATCAACAAATCGTGATGCTTTATGAACAAATTATGAAGAAAAACAAGCAGCATAACCGGAACCAGAAGCACGCATATCAGTTTCATAGGCAATAATAGCGCAGAAGCAGGCATAAATAAATGATACTTAGGATCAAATAACACGGACATTATATGAGTATGATTAATAAATAGGTTGATTTCCAGTAATGGAAGAAAGTTAGAAACTTCGTTAGATTAACCGAAAAGGATTAACTTACCAAGAGAGGACTATTTTGCTCAACCATGTCTTAGAGCCCAAGCAAACACTTTCCAAAAAGAATTGTGACACCGTCCTGTGAGTTAGATGTCGTACCAGCAAGGTACAATTTGACATCATAAACCAATAATCACCCCACTTCCTCTTGCATAAATAATTAAAGTACCAATCAAACACAAATTCAGATTTGAAAATTAGACACCTCATTACCCAAGTAATGACTTTGAGAAGACTAATATACTGACACTAATATTATCTTGGCTAATGCAAGTTAAACAACTTTTTAAAAGGGCAGGAGGGGCACCCACTTTGAACACTGATCTTGACATTAAAGGAATTTGAAACATCTCAAACACCAAACTTGATTCAATTATTGAATCAGGCTCATAAATTACTAAGCTCCAATTACAAAGTTGTATCCACTAAATTTGATTCAAACGTATCAAATTAAGCTCATATTTTTATAGCAATAACATTGAGTTCCTTATCCTATTACGAGTAATACTCATAAGTTCAAATCCCCTCTCAATTAACTTGTTAAAAAAAAAGAAAGAAAAAAAAAAAGAAACTTGTTCCTCATCAAACAATTTCATTCAAATGAGTTGGTTAGCTTGAATCATCATTCTCGCGACTTATCTTATCTTGCAATGGCAAGGATAATGGTGAATCTCAATATTCACCCTTCACCCACAATTTGTTTTGTTTCATAACACATTATAATTAAACTAAGGTCACAGCCTCACAAAGTGTAAAATGTGAAGGAATTGATTTCTAGTTCTCTACCATCAATTGCTCATCAACAACAACTACATCACAAATGACCAGAATTTATATTCAAAATGCAGATACATATCAAACATCTATCAACAAAATTCAAGAAACTTAGATAATTTGAAAGAAAAAAATTACACAAAATTGATAAAAACGCTTAGAATTGTATAAATTAATCAAAAAGATACGAATTGAGCATGTACCTAAAAACAAATCAACCCAATTAAAAGAAAAAAAAAGGAATTTTAACCCTAAAAAAGAATTGCAAGTTCAATCGATAATAGAGGAACTAAAGTGAAATCAAATAAGCAATTACATTGAAATCAAATCAAATAATTAAACCCCGGAAATCAAAGCATTTATCATGAAGAATTGGACCGAAAAGGAAAAAAATAACGCAAAGCTAAATAACCCAGAAATCCTAACCTCGAATATCTGATTTTTAGTTTAAAATTGATCTGAATTCGTTGTTGCTTGAATTATTGCATGATAACCCGTAAAACTGGCACAAAACTAGGTCTTCGATTTTGCTCGAATTAAGGCTTGATATCTTCGGTCAGAGGAAATTTCATTCGAATACTATTAAAAGCAAAAATTGAACCAACGACTTGCAGACGACGGTGGAGGATGATGTGTCGAAAGCCCTGAAATGGAGGAAGCCGTGGAGGTGAGGAAGCCGTGGAATTCAAGAGAACCCTAAATTGAATAAAAATTAGGATAATAGTCATAAAACCCCAGATTGGAAATTGAAATTGGATGATGAGAAAAAGAAGTTAATCTTACCTCAGGAGTTGCTTTAATGGCTGAATTTCACCTTAATGGAGAACGTTGATTGTGCTTCAATAGAAAACGTTGAGCGCGCTTCAATGGAAACTAGGAGGGAAATAGGGAGAAAGTAAAGAAAGAGGACAACGTTTTTTTTTTTTTGTTAATGAAAGAACACTCAGTGCGCTTCAGTATGGTTTTTTTTTTTTTTTTTATTTTTTAATTTTTTTTGAGGGAATTTTTTAAATCTTTTTTTATTACTCCGTACTGTATTAACAACTTCTTTTTTGATAAAGTATATTAATAAATATTAAATAATTTTCCCTCAAATAAAAAATTATTAAATCATTTGATGATATGTGAGTAGTAGATTAAATAAAAAAAATTTGAATGTTTTCCCGTCCAAAAAAAATAAAAAAACGCATGTTGTTGAAACATTTACTTGTAGACTCATAGTAGTCACTTGTGAATGCACCGTGTTACTACACGATTGACGGTTGTACCAATTATAATACGAAAATAATATTAAAACTTCTTATATTATCTCTATTTAAATTATTTGAAAATTTTCTTATATCAAGGGGTTTGAATTTATTCTAATTAGTCATACAAACTAAAGTTTTAACAAATATAAATGTGTCCTTTTGGTGTCTTTTGAGGTTTTTCTAATAGTGATTAGTGAAGTAAATTTGTTAATGTTAATGCGCGGGAAAAAAAATCAAGGTATAAAGAAAATTTAAGGGAGTATATTCAAATATATAAGACCTCTAATTTGTATTGTGTTAATATTTTACTCTATATCAAATAGTGCTTATGGTATTTCAAATATCTTCAATTTTAAAAGTATAGAAAAATCGAAGTAATATGGCAATTCATGGTATCTAATATAATTTTCAAGTAATACATATTACTTGTGACACTGGTGTATACCATGGGGGAAAACTACTTGTATGACAAATATAACGTTTGCTACGAGAAAAAAGCTACTCGTGACACAAATGTAAAGTTTGCCATGGGAAAAGTGCTATTCGTGACACAAGTGTGATATTTGCCACGGGAAAAGCGCTACTCGTGGCACAAGTCTGATATTTGCCACGGGAAAATAAATACCCGTGGCATAATTATTCTTCTTATTTAGTGTTTCTAACATAGTTCATTTTTCCCGTGGCTAGATGAAATTATGCCACGAATTTGGAATTCCCGTGGCATAATTCGTGGCACAAGTGATGATTTGTTGTAGTGCACCCCTCCGCGCGTGCCCCGCCCCCGCCCCTTTTCATTTATGAATTTTCTGTAAATTTTTATAATATGTTCATTTCTATATTGGTAAATGTTCATTTATAAATCATTAGATGTTCATTTTTATAATAAGGAGTTTTTGTTCAAACTAATACGAAGTACATTTTATGAATTGCATTTTAAGAATTTTTTTATCAATAAAAATGAGAGCAAATTTATTTATTTATATGGATTGCTGCGTTCAAATCATTTTTATTATTAGAAGTATTGCATCATCCAATGTACATTTAAAACTTACACATAGCTCTTGAAATGAACATTTAATGATACAAAAATGAACATATGTTGAAACACGAATAAACAATAGTAAGATGTATAAAAATACATACATCTTAGAATTGTATTTATATAAATAAAGAGTTGTTAAATATAAATTTCCAATATAAAATAAATTCAATTTAATTACAATAATAATGCATTTCCATACAGCTATACTATTACATGTAATTGTTTCATAAACACGAAAGTGAACATTTCCATCATCCAATGTTCACTTATGTTTAATGTTTGTTTTCAGTAGTTAACTATAGGTTTATTGTAGTTGTATTTGAATATAAATGTTGTACACGTGAATTTCAATGATTTTTATTCTTTTAAAGACGCTCATACATATTTTAACAAGTGAACATATTTTAAAATTTGTTATTTTTTCTATTTATAATAATGTTCATATATATATTTGTGTTTATGGGATTATAAGTTGCACATGTGACTTTTATTGATTATCAATGTTTTGTAGTTTCATAAATAATGTTCAGTTATGTAACTATAGATGATCATATATATTTTTACATATGGTAATTTAATTGTAATTGATCAAATGCATTATTGTGACTAACCATTATTGCTATTATATGTGTTCATTTGTTACATGTTTAATTATCTATTAACATGTGAATGATTGTATACTAATATACAAATGAACATCTATCAAAATGGAAAAGAAAATTTATTAAATAAAAAAACCCACTACGAAATAGTTTAATTAATGCTTACTTTTCTCAAGATTTTTTATGTTCTTCTCTAAAACTATTTCCCCCGTACTACAATAAAAATGAACATTCATCAAACACCTTTGATGTTCTAATTATAATCGTATGTTAATATGTGAACTTTTGAATAACCATGTATTATTATGTGATTGAACATTTACCAAAATAAAAACGAATATTCATCAAAATAATTCTCCACTTCAAACTATGAAAAAATGAACATTATTACACGAATGACTATAAATTATTAAATACATATGAATTGAATGATCATTTGTATTAATTAAATGAGAGTTTTTCGAAAAAAAAAACATGTGAATGATAGTATACTAATGTATAAATGAGCATTTATCAAAATGGAAATGAACATTCATCAAAAGAAAAATTTCACTACGAATTAATTTTATTAATACTTACATTCTTCCAGAATCTTTGTTTTCCTTTTCTGGAACTGTTTTCTTTGTTGTACAAAAAAAAATAATAATAAAAATTGAAGAATGTAATTATTTGATTTACTAGTTTTTGAACAAAAATTACTAAAACTATAGTAAATACTTACATGATGCATTTTCCGCAGTTGATGTTTCAATAATTGTTTTGAAATACAATCATAACAAAAATTTTTTTAGTAAAACCTAGGTTTCATACTCTTTTTTGAACCAAATATGAACAAAACCACTTATTCTTTCGAATTTCAATCTTGTTTTGTTGAATTTTGTAGTGATTGAACAATTTTTATTGATAATTTGTCTCAAATTCGTAGAAATTTTGGGTTTGAAAAAGTAGATCAATGGGTTTAGAGAGAGAAAATGGGTATAGAGAGAGAAAATGGGTAAGAAGAGAGAAAATGAAATGAAATGATGATTTGAATATATTTTTTTTAATCTATAGGTAGGTAAAAAGTGTGTACTGAAAATGGGGTTGTTGGATTTGTTTATGCATTGTTTAGGAATGGGGGTGTAGGTATAAATAGCTACACTAGAGTCTAGGAGTATATAATTAATCCAAACTATTGAGGCAAATGGCCCAAGAAAGGAGAAGTGAAGTCCAATTAGCAATTTTAGCATTGCAGTGCATTGCAGACATTTCCTTAGAGGTAAACTTATATATTTTCCTTGGAGGTAACTTTATTTTTGCGAAACTTAACTCCAACTTTTACTACTAAAGAGAACGTAGTATTTGATCCATTATAACATATTAACATCTTATCGCTCAGTTTCAAAATAACTGACATGTAACTATCTTTCATTATTCATTAATTAACTTTTATTATAATTTTTTTATTAACAATTTATTTTATCATAATGTTGTTAGATAGGCATTGATATAAAGTTTCATAAATACACCTTTATTTTAAAATCTATACTAATATATTAAAAGGCGTTCCTAAAAACGTCTCTACGCCACGTAAACCCTCTCACTACGTCACGGTCACTCACTTAACTCCTTATTATGCCACGTCAATATGCCACATCATCCGCACTACCAACAATACTTAATGTTGCCTCAACTATATTGAAAAAAATATATGGGTGAGAAGGTTTGAACCCTTGACCTTTTTAATGAAATGTTTTTGTTTAACCATCTAGGCAAATAGTCGATTATGCTTTAATGTTGCACACCAAATAATATTATACTATAAAAGTCTTGAATATACATACTACATACACACTATTAAATGCTCTTAAAAATTAGCATTTGCACAACTATAGAAGTAGTATCCTGGGGCAACGCCCGGGCTACTCACTAGTTTTCATTTTAAAAGGCGGGAAAGGAAAGAAGCCTTCTGGAAATGACAAGGGTCGTCATTTGCCGAATGCCACCTTTTAGGTAGGGCTAGGGTTTTTATAAGCTTAAAGAGCTTATATTGTCACCTAACATGTATTATACAGCTAATATCAGCATTGCAGAAATCTTGAGCCGTAGAGCTTAAATAATTCTTAATTACGACCCATTTAAACGACCCATAGACTCTCCATCATAGGAAACTCGAGAAACTATCGAGGTGATACTCCAAGTAAGCAATTGGTCTAATCTGCACCCTTTGTGCATCTATTCTAGGTGCAACACCAACCACAAGCCCAATTTCAAGCGCGCCCCATTTTTTTTTTAAAAAAAAAAACCCCAAATCCAAAATAAACCTACCTAAAAAATTGAACATGTCTCTAAAACGCATCCCATCCAACCGTCAATTATACAAAACCTTCACTTCCAACAATTATTTTTTTATAAATATAAAAATAAAAAAAATATCACTCTCCAACTTAAATTTCAGAAATTTATTACTCCTCTCTTTGATTTTCTCTCTCTTACGATCAAAAATAATAAACTCTCTCTTCTCCAAAACAATCATGGAATATTTGAGATGAGATAAAAATCAAACGGATTCTCCCAAAAAAGGTAATTTTATGTAAATTTCACTTAATTTGTTTGAATATTGTTCGATAATTGTTCGAACTTTTAATTGGAATTGTTAAAAAGTTTAGTGAATGAAACAAATATCTTATGTTCATATAATGTTTTGAAATGTTCATAATATTATTTTTTATTGTTCATATATATTCTTAAATGTTCATAAATTTTCTCATTTGGTTTGTTTTGCCTTTTTATGCTTATATTCATATTTTGAATACTAATATTTACTTTCTAAATTCATATGTTTGTAATTTTTATGCATATGTTCACTTTCTTAAATGCTTATGTTCATATTTTGAATTCTTTTGTAAACTTTCTGTAATGCTATGTAAACTTTCTAAAATGCATATGTTCACTTTATGAAATCCATATATTTTTATATATTTTTTTATATATATGTTCATCTTCTAAAATACTTAATTATGTTCAATATTCAAATAATGAACCAATGCATATGTTCATAATTTGAATGCGTAAGTTCATTTTCTAAAATGCATATAAAAGCTGGAAGCTAAATCTCATCTTTGGCTTTTTAGCTCGAAATAATCTCACCTTTACAAAAAGCTGGAAAAAATGTCACCTTTGAAAAATGGATACTAATAATCCCACCTTTGGCTTTTTAGCCCGAAATAATGCCACCTTTACAAAAGCTGGAAACAATCCCACCTTTGACCCTTATCTGTTGGAGCTTCGAGGAGATATGGGTTGTTTGGAGCTTCGAGGAGCTTTGACGACGGCAAAAACAAAGATAAACTATGGTTGGCTACATGGTATGACCAGTCACATATGGAAGTTGGTAGTCTTGGTACTATGGGTGGTATAAGGAGAAGAGATAATAAATGAGTTGAAAGATACCAAATTGCCCTTAATGAAATTGAAAGGTAGAAGTTAGTTTGGGTATTTTTATAATTTTATTACTTATTCCTAATTTATTTCCTATACTTACCAGGATTAAATTACTTACCCTTGTCCCACCTAGGCCACTTATCAAATTTCTATTTTTATCCTCTCTCCTTGTCCTTCTTATTCCAATTTCTCAAACCAAACGTCCTGTTATTGTCAATTAGGGATGACAACGGATTGGGTCTGGACCGAATCAGGATGAAATCAAATCTAGATCCGTTTTTGTATCTAGGATCCAGATCTGACCCAGATCCGTCGAATCTGGAAAATGAATACCCAAATTCAGATCCCATGAGTCCAACGGATTCGAGTCCAATATGTTTTGCCTATTTTTTTTTTTTTGCAAAATGTAATGTTTAGTCAAAAAATGTATTTCAAACTTCCGTCGGGGGTTATTAAGTACAACTTAAATCAAGGTTATACAATTAATCCAAGTAAAAACTGTTGGGAATAATCACAATTTCATTTGTCCAAAATTAAAAAAAATAATAAACAAAGAAAGTAAAATCAAATTTAGAAAAAACCACCACCACCATCCTCACCCACCACCCCCAAACCCAGACCAGAAAAGGGACAATGAGGTCCGTCGGTCGGAGTGGGGGATAGGGAGGGTAAGCGCGCCCAAGAAAGGGACGGAGAAGGGCTGGGAGCCTGGGATCGAGCCAGGGGGAAGGAGAAACTATCGAGGTGATACTCCAGGTAAGCAATTGGTCTAAGCTGCACCCTTGTGCATCTATTCTAGGTGCAACACCAACCCAACACGCCTAAATTTAAGCGCGCCCTATTAAAAAAAAAAAAACCCAAATCCAAAATAAACCTACCCAAAAAGGTGAACATATCTTTAAAACGCATCCCATTCAATTGTCATTTATATAAACCGTCACTTCCAACAACTATTTTGTTATAAATATTAAAAAAAAAAACTGTCACTCTTAAACTTAAATTTCTAACATTTATTGCTCCTCTCTTTGATTTTCTCTCTCTTACAATAAAAAATAATTCACTCTCTCTTCTCCAAAACAACCATGGATATTTTAGATGAGATAAAAATCAAACGGATTCTCCCAAAAAAGGTAATTTTATGTAAACTTCACTTAATTTTGTTTGAATTTATATGAATATTACTTAATTTTGTTTTAATATTGTTCGATACTCTATTGTTCAATATTTAAATTGGAATTAAAAAGTTTAGTGAATGAAACGGATATCTTATGTTCATATAATGTTTTGAAATGTTCATATTTATTATGCATATGTTCACTTTCTTAAATGTTTACGTAAACTTTCAAGGATGCATATGTTCACTCTATGAAAGAAAAAATTAGAAATAGTAATCTCAACTTTGCCAGATTTTGTTTCAATAATCCCAACTTTTGATTATTCTGAAATAATCCAAACTTTGGGGGTTATTGATTTTCTTCAATCCCAAAAACCAGTGACCGGTTGAATGGTTTTTTTTTTTTTTTTTTTTAAAGTGACATGTGTCACAAGTTAATTCGATAAAAAAAAATTAAAAATTAATAATAAAAAAGAACAGAAAACTCTTGACTTTGGCCAGCAACCACGATATCCGGCCAACCTCTTAATTATACTGGTCAGTCGCCAAAATGCGCCGGGTTTCCCCGGAAAACCACTAGCCAATGTCGTCAACCCTTTCCCCTCCTCCCGCCGTCTAATTGCCCCCAGCCACGAAACCCCTTTTGCATTTTCTCTCTCCTCTCAATTGCCCCCAACCACAAATCCGACCACCAGTACGTCGACCGGTCGTGAATCTCCCCTAAACCTCTCCCCTACTCCTCAAAACACCTAAACCACCCGTGAAACTTCCTTTTTCGTGGTTGGTGGCTGCGATTTTGGGGTTTCGTCACTTTCGTGGCTGCGACATTGGGGTTTCGTGGCTAAGATCTTGGGTTTCGGTGGCTGCGTGGAGGAATGGGAGGGGGTTCGAGAAGGGTGAAACTGGCGACACAAGGGGTGAAGGAAACGTGACGGTCCGGCGAGGGGAGGGGCAGTGGGCTTGGTTGTGATGGTGGCCGAACGTTTGGGTGGATCGGTGAGGGAAGCTAGCTGATTTTCTAATTTTTCCTTTTTTTTTGTTTTTTTTAAAAAAAATTTAAATTTTTTTTGGACCAATCAGTACTTAACACGTGTCAAGTGACACTACTAGAAAAAGGCTCATTTCCCACAGAAAAATTCCGTCATAACCACCCCAAAATCCGTCGGAAAACCCGTTTCCGACGGAATTCCGTCGCAACCGTTTGTCGGAAAACCCTTTGTAGGAAAATTGTCTTCTTCCGACAGAATTTCCGTCGGAAACACTTTTGCGACGGAATTTCCCCTCGAAAGAGGTTTTTCAGCATCAGGAAAATCCGTCGGAAATTTCGACGAAATGAAATTCCGTCGGAAATTTCCGATGAAAATTCCGTCGGAAACTATTTTTGCGAAATTAAAAAAAAATACGTCGTGCCACCACCGGCACGGCGTATCACCCACCTCTAACCACCAGCCCCCTAACACATTCGACCGTTCCACTACCCACAACCACCAAAACCCCTACCATCCTAACCCTAACCCACACAAACGAGCCCAGATCTACCACCCCACCACCCACCAAAAACCACCACCGCCACCACCAAAACAAACCATCACAACCCAAAAATTAAACAAAAAAAGAAAAAAATAAATAAATCCCAACCCAACACCCAGAAACCCGAATAAAAATTGAAAACAGGACAAAAAAAATTATAATAAAATCCCAACCCAACACTCAACACCCAAAAAATTTAAATCCCAACCCAACAACCAATAACCCAAAAAAAAAAAATGAAAACAGGGCAAAAAAAAAAAAGATAAAAATTCAGAACAAAAAAATTAAAAACAAAAGATAAAAAAAAAACTGTAGATCTACTACACTTACCACAATGATTCAACCACAACAACCGAAATTTGTCTTGAAATTTGTTATATAAGGCCAAATTTGACCATGGAAACGATAGATCTAGCATTTCCATGGTCGAACTTGACCTTAATACCATAAATTCGAAATAAAAAAATACGCCGGAGCATTTGAAGGCTAGCTTTGCCGGAATTTAAGAGAAAATAGAAAGGAGTAGCGAAGGAGAGGAGAGGGAGTAGCGAAGGAGAGGAGAGATAAAGAGAAGAAAGGGAGACTGAAGAGAAGAGAGGGAGAAGCGTTGAGGAGAGAAAGAGGAGAAATAAAGAGAACAGGAAGAATGAAGAGAGAAGGGGAGTAAGGTGCGGCGAGAGAAGAGAGAGAAAGGGGAGCTGAAATGAAGGGTAATGGGTTAGGGTTAGCTATTTATACAAAGTTTTATTTTCTTAAAATAAATTTAGTCAGATGCTTTTTGCGAAGAAAAAATTCGTCGGAAATTTTCGACGGATTTGTTTCCGACGGATTTTTCCGTTGGAATATACTTTCCTACGAAAATTCCGTCGGTACTGTTTGAAATCCGTCGGAAATTTCCCAGTTTACGACGGATTTTCAGGCCCGTCGGAGAGATTTCGTCGGAAATCGGCCTATTTCTTGTAGTGTGACCTGGTATAAAAGGTCATTGACTTTTGTTGACCGGTTGGGGATTGAAGAAAATCAACAGCTCCCAAAGTTCGGATTATTTCAGAATAATCCAAAGTTGGGATTACTGAAACAAAATTCCGCAAAGTTAGGATTATTATTTTCAATTTTTCCCTTTCTGAAATCCATATGTTCATATTTTTTATATATATGTTCATCTTCTAAAATGCTTAATTATGTTCATACGCATTCAAAAAATGAATCAATACATATGTTCATATTTTAAATGCGTATGTTCATTTGATAAAATGCATATATTCATATTTTTAAGAAAAAATGGAAACGAATAATCCCACCTTTGGTTTTTAGTTCGAAATAATCCCAGCTTTACAAAAGCTGGAAACAATCCCACCGTTGATCCTCATTTGCTGCAGCTTCGAGGAGATCTGGGTTGGTTTGGAGCTTCGAGGAGCTTTGACGACGGCGGAAACGAAGACGACGATGCTGGCCATTGACGGTTAGAGACAGAAAGTTAGAAAGAGAAAATGAGAAGAGAAGAGGATATATATATATATATATATATATATATATATATATATATATATATATATATATATATATATATATATATATATATGTATATATATATATTCCTTTTTGGGAATTTTTTTTTTAATTGACCTGTTTCCTTTTATGGCAAATACAAACTTACACTTTGAATTTACTTATTTACCCTCATCACTATTTCAACATGATAGGACACTTTCCCTTTTAACCTTTTATCTTTTCCTCTCTTACCTCAGTCAACACTTTCCCCCCTCAATCCTCCACCAAACCACCACCACCACCACATTATCCCTCTTTTCTCTACTTTATCCATGGCAGCCACCATAACCACCAACTCATCACTCTTTTTTTTTTTTTGTTTTTTGTGAAACACCACCACAAGTCCACAGCATTTATAGCCTATGAAATCGAACCAAGTTCAGCACAATTTATCGGTTCGATTCGCTGTCGCCTGTTCAAAATTGATTTTTATCTTCCCTGACTTGAGATCCTACCAAAGCTTCTCCCCCAACTGAAATGCAGTAATTGCAGGTTTATGCAACCCAAAAAATCCGTCCTTTTCATTGCTATCTAAAGCTCCTCAATAAAAAATAAAACCAACTCCTGCGATTCTTCTGCAAAGTTTACCAAGAGCCCAAAACCGAGGCTAAGATGGTTGAATTTGGCCGCTTATTCCAGATCTAAAACAAACACAACCAAATTCAACCTTCATAGCCTCAATTTTGGATCTCAATTTCTTAAATTGTGTTCGAGTGACAGTGGTCGGAGTATGGGTATTTCTTTCTCTTTCTCTTTTGTTGCCTTTATTTCGGTGGTGGTATGTACGAGGGTACGATTTATAACCACCACAACCAAATCGAGTTTCAATCTTTCAATTTCTTTAAATTTACTCATGTAAGTGATGGTGGGGTATGGTGGTGGCGGCCTGAACAGGGGCGGTGAAGGGTAGTGTTTGTGGTGAAGTGGTGGTTGTGGTGTGGTGTAGGCGGTTTTGGTGGTGAAGGGAGCTTTGTGGTGACTGTTGAGATGTACTCCGTAAAACTGTATGTGTGGGTGGAGGAAAAGGGTGAGATTGGAGGGGTAATTTGGTCATTCACCTTTATTTTTGCTCTGCCTTAAAACTTGTGCCTATTTGCAATAGGTCATGTAATAAAAAACAGAGGAAGTATATAATTATGGTTGGCAATACGGTATGGGCGTATGGCTAGTCACATATGGAAGTTGAGGGGTGGTATAAGGAGAAGAGATAAAAAAATGAGTTGAAAGATACCAAATTGCCCTTAATGAAATTTAAAGGTAGAAGTTAGTATGAGTATTTTTATAATTTTTATTAATTATTCCTAATTTATTTCCTATACTTACCAGGATTAAATTACTTATTCTTGTCCCACCTATCAAATTTTTATTTTTATCCTCTCTCCTTATCCTTCAATTCCTACAACCAAACGCCTTGTTATTGTCAATTAGGGATGACAACGGGTCGAGTTTGGACCGGATCTAGATGGAATCGGATCCAGATTCGTTTATGTATCTAGGATTCAGATCTGACCCAGATTCGTCGAATATGGAAAATGAAAACTCGAATTCAGATCCGACGGGTCCAACGGTTACGAGTTCAATATATTTTGCCTATTTTTTTTGCAAAATGTATTGTTTTGGTAAAAAAATGCATTTCAAACTTCCGTCGGGGGTTATTTAATTCAACCTAAAAAATGTTATATAGTCAATCCAAAGAAAAATTGTTGGGAATAATCCCACCTTTACGACGTTTGCAAAAGAGTCATTATTTTTTTTTTTTGAATAGAGACAAAAAAGGTCTTTTTTCTCTTTTGAACCACCTTGCCCTCTTTGGAGGCGGGCTTCGTCTTTTTTTTCTCTCTCTTTCTTACCACCTTGCCCTCTTTGGAGGCGGGCTTCGTCTTTTCTATTTTTTTTTTCTTTTGTCTATTTTTTTGCCAGTTCTTTGAGCTGATCTGCCTGCAGCTCGCCTGAACATAAAATTATTTTAAACTCGTTTTCGCATAGGAAACGGGCCCAGCGTACGAGTCCAAAATGGAATGGAATTACTTTGGAAGAGTTGATGGGGGACACGGAAATTTCCAACGTATGTAGTTGCTTATTAGAAGCATGAGGAAAACCCAAATGAAAACAAATAAGAGTGGTCGTGGAGAAGGGGACTCATTGTACTGAAAAAGCTATTGCTAGTGCTAGTGCTGTACTGACTTACTCTTTACCGGTCTTAGTGGACTGACAGAGTGAGCTGGAAATGGGCTTTTCCGTCTTTCCGGAGAAAGAAAAGAAAGAGAGCTAGCTTCGGTCTCACGTAGCTCACCTAAGAAAGGATGGAGTCCGTTCAACATGGTCCCAAGTGACCTATTATTGGCTGAATAGGTAATTTTTTTTTTTTAAATTTAGTTTATGTACACGTGTCACAATTTAATTTGACCAATTAAAAAAAAAAATCTATAACCCTTATAAAAGCCCCATCCTTCAAAAACAAAAAAAAAAAAACCCCGACACCCCTATTGTAGCAATTTTACTGTTCCTTATGAACAGGAGATTGACGTTTCTGCCCTCCCTTGCCCTAAGCACCCTTTCCTGATTGACCAGATTGCCAAGGCTATTTTGGTCTTTCGGATTGTCCCATTTATCTCTCCTGCTTTTGCTCCTCCGAGTCCTCTCATCGTCACTCTTCTCCATGTAGGGTGATGTGTAATTTTCACAGAGGTCGTAAGAAGACGATGGTGGGTCAACAATGGTTGGGATGGTTGAAGAGATGTGAGTTTTGTAAATTTGTTACTTGTTGTTTTGATTTTTCAGGGTTTGTGGGTTTTATTTTTACTGAATTTTGATTTGGGTAATTTACTTAGCAACTTGCTACTAAGGTATCTCTTCATTCCCATGGTTTCCTTTATTTAATTTGGGGAATTATTCAATTCGATTTGATTAAAAATTCGAGGGTTTCCGATTTAGTTCCGTTCGTTTAATATTTAGGGGTTTTCTCGATTCATTTATATAGAAGATTGCTTATTTGTTTCGATTCAGGAACTATTATTGATTCTAATGGTACTGTTTTAACAATTTGATCCAAATTTTAGTTTAATTAATCATTAGTATTATTTAGAATGTGTGAATTGTTACTGTTTAGGGTTTTATTTTGCTCCAAGGTTTGTTTTTGTTATATATGTTACTGATGTATACTACTCTTAAGATAGGGGAAAGATCATTATTCCAAGGTTTGTTTTTAATTCTTTTTTTAATGCAAAAATGTCTTAAATAAGTTAAATGGAAGTTTAGTCTGATGGATCACAAAGCAGTTTCTTAATTTGAGATATATGAGAGAAGTTAAAGGTTTCTGTTTCATTCTTATTAAAAAGCCGTGAACTATTAAGAAACAGCTCTTTTAAATTTATTTTTATACACGCACTTAAAATAACCGTGTAGTTTGGGACTTAAGGCTGGAAACTGTCATTGGCCTAGAGAATTTAGCAGTTCTATGAAAATTTTGGTCAGTGAAAAGCTCAGGATTGATCTTTTATAGAAGAGTGTGGTAGGTAATTCTTTTCAAATGTAAGAAAGTCAGTGGCATTGATTGTGTGAACTACGAAGTCATCAAATGACTATAGTATTCTTGTTCAAGTCAAAAAGGAAAGTTATTTGATATATGTCCTTCACCAAACCAATATCATTTGCTGGCTCCATTGTGTTTGTTTGTTATTTATTTATTTATCCCTATATCATGTTTGTTGTATGCTGCACTAGTGCACTACTATGTTTCTTTTTACTACCTTCATTTATTCAATTTCCTCTTTTTATTCTAATGAATCAATACCATCTCTTTCATCCCTAACAGTTTAATAATTCTAATATTAGATTATTGCTCTCCATAATTTGGTTGTAAATAGCAAGTGTTTTCCAATTTTATTTCACTCATAGGGTGTGTTTGACCTGCTGGCACTTCTACCTGCACTGGTTGTTTTGGTTGGATTGACAATTAAGGACGCTCCTGTGCGAAATCACTCCTCTAGTAGGGTAATTCTCTACGGTCATTCTCCTTGGGCTTGCAAAATAACTCTCCCTTTCTAAGAGTTTTGTTGTATTGATCAAAATTTTATATGACTAATGATTTAAACAGGTAAATGACAAGTTGGTGATGCTGTTAGAGCTATGTGGACCACATTAAAGTCCCAGCATGTCTGGAAGCCATGTCTTTTTATGTTTTTAATTTGTCACTTGCACTTAACATAAACATCCATGAAGGACTGTTATTGGTATACAGATGGGAAGGGAGGGCCATTATTCTCAAAGGTAATGCCTTTCTCAGTGTATATGTGTGCTATATTATAGCAATATCTGCTTGGCTATGTTGCATGTTGCTGCAGTGTGGCGGTCTTATATTATCCTTTAGTAGTTAAAATTCCCTTTAGATGCATACAATAATTATAAACTACTATAAACTGTGAATGAGATGTATGAGGATCACGTACATAAGTTCAATTTTACTCTATAAACTCAACCAGGAAAACTTCTGACATTATGAGAAGTGTTTCAGTGGAAAATTTGACATTATGAGAAGTTCATTAGGCCTTATTGCATCTTCCCTTTCATGTTTTTTGCTTGAAAAACTGTATTATGATTTGGGACCAGTTTTCATGTCTTTCTTGAAGAATTTGGATTATGATTTTTATGGTTGCTCTTCATGTGAATAAACTAAAGAATAGCTTGACAACTTCAGTTAGAACCAAGTTGTTTTAATTTGAGTAAATAAGGTCTTAACTGAAAGGGTACATCAAAATACGTACCTTGTTTAGTGAGGTGAATGGAATAAGTACTATATTTTCTTGATATGTAATTTTCTCTCATTACTGTGATTTCTGCTTCTTATTAAAATTTGAGCCCTTATTGATGTGGTATTGTTGATTTAAAAAAGTAGGTTCACGCAAGGGAGCCCATACTCGATCTTCAAAATGTGAAATATCAGCTTGGTGGATCCTTACTTTCTTAGGGCTTAATTGTTTGTATTTAACATGAAGAGGTAGCTTTGATTATTGTCCTTGGAACCTAATGTATTTGTTTTTGATTAATGTTGGTTATTGTTGTTAAATATATTAAGTATAACTTGCTATTACACTTGTTACAATAGAGTTCCACTCATTTTATGATTAAGAATAAATTTTTTCTTATAAAATACTTCGTATTGGGTTATTTATTTATTTATTTTGACTCTAATTTTCCACTTGACTCCCATCCATCTTCACTATATCTGAATTAAACTCATTCATATTTCCATTTTTCTAGCAAAAAATCAACCAAATTCAACAGCCAGGTTTTATTTGTATACTATGTTGTTAACCCTTGTCTTTATTGTTGCTAAATGCATAATCATATGATAGACCATTTATACATAGGGATGTCAATTGGGCGGGGCGGATGTTGATCTTCCCATCCCCACCTAACATTTTCATCCCATCCCCGTAGCAGGTCCGAAATTCATCCTCATTCCCACCGCCGCGGGTACAATTCCAAAATTATCCCCGTCCCACCACTACTAGAAATGATCGATTTTCCGATGGCCAGAATCCATCGGTAAAATTGTAAAAAACCATCGGTATCTCGTTTACCGATGGTTGCCATCGGTAAAAAACCATCGGATGATAATACGTCGGTAAAATCGAAAATACCGATGGAAAAACCATCGGTAATCTTAATACCGATGGTTTTGCCGATGGCTTTAAACTACCGGTACCTTTTTAAATACCGATGGCAAAAGCCATCGGTTTTTTTTTCCCGATGGTAAAAGCCATCGGTATATATCGAATGCCGATGGCTTTTGGCCATCGGTAATTTTAAAAAAAATAAAAAAAAAATTAATTTCCCTGCCTACCCACCCCGTGCCTGCCCCACCCAACACCACTCTGCCTCTGTAAACCACTTATCACCAACCACCACCACAACCCTATTCCACCTACCACCGCCGCCGTAAACCACTCAACACCACCAACCACCACCCAAAACCCCCTTAAAATAAAAAAAAAAAAAACAATCTACAAAAATCAACACAAAATAAACCACAAAAATCAAACCGAAATAAACTACAAAAATTAACAAGTGACAAACATTGATGAAAAATAAAGTTAAAAAACAATAAACACACAAAATTTAACAAACATACACCACGAATTGAAAATGGTAGAAAATTAAACCCACAAAAATTCACACAAATAAACCCACAAAAATCAACCCATAAAAACTAAACATCAATAATCAACGAAATTCTAAAATAAACCCAAATTAACTCACCAAATTAAGCAAAAAATCCACATATCTTTCAAATTTCTTCTTTTTTGGGTTTAAATGGTTAAACTCGACCATGAAAATTCCAGATCTGGAATTTTCATGGTCGAGTTTGACCAAAAAAACCTTAGAATTTGCACAAACCTCGTGATGGCGATGGTGGTAACCCCAAAAAATTGTGACATTTCTGCTGATGGTAGTGGTTTTGATGATGGAGAAGAGGGGGAGAGAAAGAAATCAAAATTCAAAAGAGAGGAGGGAGGAGGAACGTAAGAGAAGAGAAGGAGGGAGGAGAGAGGAGAGAGAAAAAGAGGAGAGAGGAGAGAGAATGAGAGGAAAGAGATAGAAGAAGAGAGGGGCGTGAATGAAGGAGGAAGAAATAGAAGGGGAAAGGGAGGCGGTAGTTTAAGTTAGGGTATGATCGTTTTTTTTTTTTTTTTTTTTTAAAGAAAAATACCGATGGTTAAAAGCCATCGGTAAAATACCGATAGTATAAAGCCATCGGTATTTTTATTTTACCGATGGCTTTTAACCATCGGTAAAAAAAAATTATTTTCTTTTAAAAAATAAGATTTTACCGATGGATGAAAACCATCGGAAACAGTATGCCGATGGTAAGGCCATCGGTATTTTAAAAAATACCGATGGCTTGATAAAACCATCGGTAAAATATATTTTTACCGATGGATTTTAGTGGCCATCGGTATTTCCCATCGGTAAACGCGCGTATTCTTGTAGTGCACCCCCCACTTGGATATCTATCCCCACCTTATTCCCACCAAAGACCCACTTAATCCCCATCCAAGACCCACCTAGTTTTCACCTCTCAAATATACAAATAACACAAGCCTACATAATTAGTATAGAAAAAAAATATTCTTAATATTACACACTTTTTTGTTTATAATATAAGTGTCTTACAAAGTTTATAATTAATATTTTATATTACATAATTATTTCATAAAATAGTATAAAAGTATATTATTTTGTTTTAAAAAATATTTAGATGTGGGTATGAGGTGGGGGTGGAACGCGTACGAAGTGTGTGCGGGGGTGCGGGGAGGGGAGTGGGGTGACTGGGTGAGGCAGGTACTACCTAAAATCCATCCCCGCCCTATCACCCATGGCGGGTAAGATTTTTATCCCCATCCCGCCCCATCACCCCGCCAAATCGAGACTCATTCCCAGGTAGGGATGGGGCGGGTCTCCTAATTGACCTGTCCCACTGAGATCCCTATTTATACTACGTAGTTGAGGATGAAATAGAAAGGGCATCATTTAAAGACTTAATTTACACAACTATAGACGATAGAGAGAAAACTATAGAATGAAAAGGAAGGAGATGAGGAAAGCAAGTAGAAATTGATCTGAAAAAGTTTACAAAAAAAATAAAAGACAAAACACAAGAGAAAGGTCGAAAGGGAGAGAGAGATGAGGATGCGAGACGAAGATACTAGGAAGATAGCAGAGGGCAATTTTTAGGCACTACATGAAAGTATAAGATGATGATATAAGTAAGAAGAGACTTTCTCTAATATTATTAGGTTGAGACAATCAATCAGATCAAAATTGAAATGATTTGAGAGCTGGATGAGGCTCATTATAGACGAAGAAAACAGCAAGTAGGAAACGAACATCTAGGTTAGATATAATCATAAAAGACACGAACGAATTTAGAAAATAGATTAAGTTGAAAGGAGCTGAAGGGAATGAAAGGGGGCGAGGGAGAGAGAGAAAGAAGGGAGGAGGAAGGGCTAGAGAGTGAGACGCGTTGAGCGGGAGAGGGAATGAGATAGAAAGAGGGGAGAGGGAGAAAGGAGAATATGATAATGAGTTGTGTTGAGAGAAAGGAGTTTGGTAAAAGAAGGCCAAGAAAGAGAGAAGCAATCAAGAGAGAAAAAAAAGGGTCAAGAAAGAGAAAATAACTAAGGGAGAGAGAGGGCAAGTTATAAGAGGAGAAACCATGCTAGGAAGGACAGAGAAGGAAAAAAGAGAGGTCGAGAGAGGAGAAACTATTGCCCCTTATCAGGTATAGGCCCCCCTGTCCAATACCCTAATAAAAAAATAATATTTGCAAATTAAAAAAAGATAAAATAAAATAGGGAGGGGATAAAATGAAAAAGGGTTGGGTAAAAAAAAAGGAGGAGAGAGAAATTACTTCCGTCCCCCCTAGTTGCTGCTCTTCCCGCAAAAAAAAAAGTCGATCGGCGTCGGTGGTGTAGCTCAGAGAGGGGAATTTGACTAGAACTTCCACCTAAATATGGAAATCCACCTTAATCGGGGTAAATAGTTGGGTAAAACCATTTCTCCATGAAAAAACACTAGAGGATTAGATGGAGTTCTCAAAAATGGCATCATAGCCAGTGGCTATTCACCGGAGATCTGGAGGAGATTCCAAATATGGTGGCTATTGATCGAAAATCTCGAGGGAAAGTCAAGCTCCCTTGTGGAACGAAATAAAGCGCAAAGCTCTAATCTATTTTCATGGAATTTGCAAGCTTTTGTAGTTAATATACAAATTAGGTAGGATGATTATTCATCTAAGCTTTGGATGTTTGGGGTTGAAGTCGACGATGAAAATTATTTGGCAGTCATAACTATTATTAATTTTACACAGTTATTGTTAATTGTTATACTGTTATTTTTTATTAGTATACCGTTATTTTTATTAGTATAATGTTATTGGCTGATTAGTATAATTAAAAAGTTATTTTATTTATCTGTGAATCTGGGTTTATATGCTTTCTGTTTTTTTGGAAATTTCATGGGTTTGATTTAAATGTTACCATTTTATAACTTTGGTTTAGGTTAAGTTTGTACTATTATTATTAATTAATAAACTGTTATTGTTGATTGTATACTACTACTATTGATTTGTATGCTGTTATTGGACATCCGATAGTGGTGGTGGTAAGGCGGTACAATAATGTAAACCATCATGTAATTGATGAAGAAGAAGATGATGATAACGGTGATTTTCTTTGGTTTTGGTGGTGGTGTTAATGGAGGAAAGCGGCAATGACAGATTGACAACAATGGTGGTATCTTTCCCAAAATTATGAGAGAGAAACTACTTTTTATTACTGCCAACTCATGTGGTAACTATTAATGAAGTTACTATCCAATATATGTTGAATGACAAATATACCCCCAGGTATTGGGCATGAGAGTCCCTATCTAGTAGTGGTCCATCATGGCTCGTCGGGAAAGTGGGAGTGACAGAAAGAGGGATGAGGAGAGATGATCCAAAAGAAGAGAGAGGGAAAGAGAAATTGGGAGAAAAGAAGAGTGAAATCTAGACAAAATTAGAAAGAGGGCAAAAAAGAGAGTGAGATTAGGGTCGGAAGATGAGAAAGAAATAGACAATAAAGTTGGTGCAATGGGAACTGAATAATTGTAACATCTTCTAATGAGAAGTACGTCTTTCCCTTTCTTTTACCCCCGTGGTTGAGGATTAGATATACAATACTGCTAAAGTCATCCTATATTTTGAGTGTGCATATCATAGTATTGGACCTATGAAAGGTATTTTCTCTGACTTATATTGGGTATGGACCTATGAAAGGTATTTTCTCTGACTTGGGTATGGTAATCATATGATAATGATAATTGAGCAAGTAATTTGCCTTTCCTAGCATTTAAAAATATAATGTTAATTTATGTCTGATAACTATATAGTATCCTTGTTGAGGGAATTGGGTATGAATAACTAACGATGATTGTTATTTTTGCATAAAATATTAGGGAGGATACAAGATAATGAAGAGGGAGGAAATTAAAGAATGAAGAGAACTTTAGGAAGTGTGAGAAAAATATAAGGTGGAAGTGGGAGCAAATAAGAATTGACTTTATAATATTAGCAAAATTCATAACTGAAAGAAAGAATGAAAAAAAATTAAAACGATTTGATAGGATATTTCATTCAAATGATATTTAACATTTTTACGAAAAATACATTATTAAAGTAAAGTTTATTTCACAAAAACTATATCACATGCAAATAGACAATTAAATACGAAGTATTGTATAAACTGTACAAAACCATAAAAGACGATGGAAAATAATCAAACTAATTATGAGTGAGTTTTAACCACATATTAGATTTATGCTGCATGTATACATGTATTATAATTAGAATGACTCATCATCTTTACTCTTATAAGGGCCTGTTCACATTTATTAAATTTCAGTTCAGTTCAGTTCCAATCAGTTCAGTTCAGTTCAGTTCATCTCTTAATTTCCCTCTCACATAAAATATTCATTTCAGCTCAATTCAGTTCAGTTCAGTTCCAATCAGTTCAGTTCAGTTCAGTTCAGCTCCAATCAGTTTAGTTCAGTTCAGTTCAGCTCAATTCAATAAATGTGAACAGGCCCTAAGTATAAATGAGCTTATTCTTTGTTGATCTGTATAAATTTATAAAATTTAAGAGACTTTAAATTTTACCTATATGTCAGGAAGACAGGAATAATATCCTTTGTTATATTTTACTCAATTGAAAATATAAACACAAGATATTATAAACAAGAAAATACTCTAGATTTAATAATGCTATCACCTATATCACAAGAAAATAAAATGCATACAAATAACCAACACATTACCTATCTTACAAAATTTCTCAAAAAATAAATCAAAAAAATCAGAGTTATCACCTACTTCTTATCCAGCAAATTCAACTTACCTCAAGATTCTGTTCCATACAATCAGTTGATCTACACTCAGCAGCAAAGTCGGTGGTAATAATAACCTTTAATGTAATTATGTTGCCGACGGTTAAATTCACTTCAGGAGCAACATATCTATACTAATCTATTAAAAGGCGTTTATAAAAACGTCTATACGCCACGTAGCCTCATAAGAGGATTTGAATCCCAAACCACTTACAACAAAATTGACTCTTTAGCCATCTAAGCTAATTATCAAACACGTTATAATTATGAAAAAGAAATTTATATAACTATAAACCATACAAAAAAAAAACACATATTTATTTCCTACTTCACTCTTTATTCCCTATTTGTATGCCGCATATTAAAAAGCGTTCCTAAACCTCTTATTACACATGTTACTATTTAACCATCTAAGCCAATATCAACTATGTTATTTGTATAGAAAAAAAATTTCATATAAGTGCAAACCACAAGGTTCAATTAAAAAATAAAAAAAAAAACTATATTTAAAGAATAACTCAATTTTGGTTTGACCATGACAATTGCAGTTTTCAAAAGCCTTCTAAAAAATTTATTGATTGCACGTCTACAACAGTAGCAACTCGGGGCAACGCCCGGGGTCACTCTCTAGTTTATATTAAAGATTATCAAAGGTTACTTAGGTGTAATGTCGATATAAAACACTTACATATTATATATTGACAATTAAACACCTAATTTTCACCCTAGTAAAGCACTCAAGCAAATGGGCTCGGTGTTTATGTCAAGCAAATGGAGTCATCTTCTACCGAATGAAGCAAAAAATCTGGGAATCGGCACGGGCACGGCACGAGGCACGATGGCCGGCCCGTGGGTCGGCACGCCGGCACGACACGTGGCACGGCCTGGCACGACACTGGTAATTTAATTTTTATAATATGTATTGTTGTTTTTTGCTAAATTAATAAAATTATTTATATAAACTGAAACATAATTAGATAAATAATTTATATAACCTTAATTAAAATAAAGTTGTTCAAAAAAAAATATATTAACATTGACATAAACATAAATTAATAACATTATTTATATAAAATTAAGCTGTACTAAAAAATATTTATATATCGTTTTTATCTACGTTCATTTAAAAAAAAAAAAAGTGGCACAGTTTGGCCCGTGGCCCGGCCCGCCAGGCACGTGGGCTGTGCCGTGTCGTGGGCTGGGGTGTGCCAAATTTATGCACGGCCCGTTGCCCATCTTTACCTACCAAACAGCTCGGGAAAAATATGCAAATATGAAACTATTTGTAATATTAAATAATCTTGCATACTACATGGAATTGAAATGTAGTTCAAGGTATTAAAATATCAAGAAAGAAAAAAAAAATATACTTCGTAGTTTACATTACAAGCTCATAGACACTCATACTGTCGCGAAGACGGTGGATTTAGAGACTGTTCACATTTATTGAACTGAGCTGAATAGAACTGATTGAACTGATTGGAGCTGAACTTAACTGAAATGAATATTTTATGAGAGAAGGAAATTATTAGCTGAACTGAACTGAACTTAACTGATTAGAGCTGAACTGAACTGATTGGAGCTTAACTGAACTGAACTGAAATTTAGTAAATATGAACAGACCCTTAATTTATTTTGAATTCTCTTTTTAATTGTTAATTTAATTCCATTACTTTTTACTTAATCTAATTTAAATATCGTTTACATCAACCAAACAGATTACATTCATATAATAGCAGAAGAAATTTATATTTATCAATTAGAGTTGTTTAGCACCATGTTATAAACTGTTGCACATCTATTTCATTACTACACTGAGAGGAAATTTAAACCTACACTGAGAGGAAATTTAAACCTAGCAACTCCAATAATCGAAACTAATAAGGTAATTGTCATATATACACTAACCAATCAAGACAAATCAAAACAAACTATTAAATTGTGACCGATTACATTAAAAAAAAAAAATAAAAAAAAAAATATTACCATAAAATCATAACAATAGTATACATGTAAACAACCACTAATTACACATTCCGAGGAAAAATCACCACATTGAAGGACCGCGCGCGGGGGCACACAACCAGTAAACAAAAAAAAAAAAAGCCAAATCAAATTAAGAACAAACCACCACCATCCTCACCCCACCACCCAAACCCAGACCAAAAAAGTGACGACCCAAATGGGAAGGGCTGGGATCGGAGATGAAGGGTGGAATGGGCACGAGAATCGAGACGGAGAAGGGGCATGGTGCCGGAATTGCGACGGTGGTTTGATTGCTGGAATCGGGTTTAAATGTTGCCCAAAACCACCAACCCTTTTCATTTCTCCTCCAGAATTACCCAAAATCCAACCTTAACCCCAAATTCCCACTTCTTTTGACCCATAAAAACCTCTTTCTGGCTTCGATTCACTCTCTCTCCTCCCTCCTTCCGCTATTGCAGCAGCTTCTTCGAACATTGGAGTATGTGTATGTGCTGCTTATGCCCCTCTTTTGATTTTCCTTTTTATTAATCAATCTGTTTGTTTTGTAATTTTAAAATATTATATTTTTGGGTTGAGCTCAAAAACCCATAATCTAAGGTGGATAATCAATACGTTATTCTTGAATTTTGGCATTCAATGTAATTATAAAATGATTTATTAGGACTTAGATACAATGTAATTATAAAATGATTATACAATCATGCAACTATCTCTAGGTGTATTTGGATTAGGATTTTCATTCTAATTTTGGATCAGGGTTTCAATTACTGTTAGTCAAATCATCTTTATGAATAGCTTTGTGAGTATATATAATTTCAAACAAGTTAAATTAATGACCTGTTTTTTTTTTTTACAGTATATATTTGAATATATTTGCAATCTTGGTAATATTCAGTTACTCCCTTATCTTAAATTAATAACCTTAAAACTCCGTAATTTAGCTATACTTAGTGGTGTACCTCTTAAAGATTGGTTCTATGCAGGGATGTCAATGGGGCGGGGCGGATGTTGGCCTTCCCATCCCCACCTAATATTTTTATCCCCATCCCCGCGGCGGGTCCAATTTTCGTCCCCATCCCCGCCCCACCGGGTACAACTCCAAAACCATCCCCGCTCCACCCCCCACTTGGATATCCATCCCCACCTTATCCCCACCAAAGACTCGCCTAATCCACACCCAAGATCCACCTAAACTCCATATCTCAAATAAACAATCTTACATAATTAATACGAACTATAAAATAAAACATTCTACACACATTTTTGTGTTATAATATAAGTGTCATACAAAGTATTATAATTAATATTGTATTTCATGTAATTATTTTATAAATAGTATAAAACTCCGTAATTTAGCTATACTTAGTGGTGTACCTCTTAAAGATTGGTTCTATGTGCTAAATGGTAGTTCTCATTATTGATAAAAAAAACACAACTCTTAAAGATTGTAGAGTATATTCAGTCTCTTGCAATCTATATCATCTAATGAAACCTCTTGACAGGAATGCAAGACTATATCATTTAATGAAACAACGGCATAGACCTTTTTCCGAACAAGAGATAAGAAATATCTTCACCCAGGTTCTTCAAGGGCACAGGAATGAATACTTTCATTGGGATCTAAAACCTGGTATGATGGATTTCGGCAATGTCATCAATCACTAATGTCTTTCGCTGCCTTGATAATGTCATTAATTAAGTGCTCTATTGTTTCTTTTGTTTAATTGGTATAAAATACCTGCTGGTAGTATGTGAATTCTGGCATTCTTTTCCTAATCATTTGTGTATACTATCTGTTTACGTTCCTTTGTCCTATATTAGGAGGATGTTTATTTGTCCATTTCTCCATTTCCTTGCAAGTTGCTTAATGTTTATGTATTACTGCAAATATGTGGGCAATTGGTATAGTCATGGCTGAACTTTTAACCTTGTGTCCTTAATTATTGATTTGTGCATGATGGATCTAACTTGGCATCTGATCCATTTCTTACTGACATATTACTTGGTTACCACTTGACCTTATACAAGCATAGTCTGATCCGAGGTGGAGAATTTTGTATAATGCTGTTCAACTTCGATCCTCCAGAAAGCTGCTACTGCTACTTTCCATGTTGAAGGGTTTTATTCTATTCTCAAGATATCCAATTCCATGCACATATGATCAATTTGTTTAGTTGTTTATTTACTTTTGGTCTTATTATTTTTCTATTTACTTCAAACATATAGTTTTGAGATTTTTTTTTTTTTTATTTTTTTTTATTTTTAGAACTTATTCAATCAATCATGAGAATGATGTATTTAATGTACGGGATGGAGGAGGAAGATTTTTGTGGATGACTAAACGGAATAATCACTTTTGATTTATGTAGCCGACCCCACTTATGGGATTAAGGCTTTGATTGATTGATTAATGGTATTACCCCTTATCAAGCATATCCTGCAATTATTTCACATAGCAACCAATCGACCGTAAATGATGTAAGTGAAGAGAGAGATCGAGAAAAAGAAAGAGGGAGTTTGGGGAAATAGAGGAAGGACGGAGAATATTTTTTAAAGTTTGGGCAAGGAGACAATAATATTATTTTAAATCCATTCCCCTACGCCAAATTATAGCTTTTATAGCCCTTTTTTTTAAAAAAATTATCATACAGTGGTTTTGCTTGCCATGACTGCTATTAATATAGTCGATTCGTGATAATTTTTAGTTTCGTAATATAAAGTTTTTTTTTAAAAAAAAGTTTTCACTAATTAACAATTAAAAAATACGGAGTACTACGTAATAATGGTCAAAGTTACATATTGACAAATTTATCCGACAAACTGATGCAAATTTTTTATTTAGAAAAAAAAATGAAAAATATCTAATCCGTACAATATGAAACAAATCAAATCAAATCAAATCGGTACAATATGAAAAATAAAGAGTATTTTAACACTTATTACAGTACGACAGTACGTGAGTGCCAATGCACTACACTATAAATTCCTCACTTTCTCACATCTTCTCCTTCATATTTTCTCTCTCCTTCCTCACTCTCTCCTTCCTCACGTTCTCTCTCCTGTTTTCTCTCTCCTATTTTCTCTCTTCTTCCTCACTTTCTCTCTCCTTCCCCTCTTTCTCGCTGCTTTTCTCACCACCTACTGTCCATGTCAGACTCAGGTAAATATGTCTGAACTACTAATTTATATATTTTTGAAATTTTTTTTAAAAAATAATCCACATTTTCTCCCAACATAATCAATTTTTTATTTTTTATTATTGTAGAATAAACTTTTTGTCACTTCCTTATTTGCTACTTGTATTTATTTACTGTATTTGGGAGCTTAAATGTTAGAGAAGAATTGAAACAAAAAGAAGAAAGAGAGAGGAAACGAGTAGGGGCGGGGCGGGCCGGGGCCGGGCCAAGAAGGGCAGGGTCGGCGGTGGTAGTGGGGTGGGGGGCGAGGTGGCAGGAACAATCTGGAAGGGAGTGTGAAATGTTAGGGATGGAAATAATTTTTTTTTTTTTTTTTTTTTTTTTGGGACAGAATTTAAAAAGATATTTTTTAAAAATAAAAAGGAAAAGAAAAATAAAATGACTGGTTGTTTTGGTAACAAGTCACTTAGGTTTGTTAACATATAATACCCATAAAGGTTGGATTATTAAAAATAATCAAAAGATTGATTATTGTGGGAGAACTAATATAATGATGGATTATTCTTGTTAATTTTCCTATTTTTTTTTTACAAAACATTATTTTTATAAGAAATTCTGTTTTTGACTAAGGATGAAAAACATGTTGAATATTTATTTTGATTGAACAAGGATGAAAAATAAGGTTGAATCTTTTAGTTAGAGGGATCCAAAACGCAGGGTTTCAAGTGTGATGAAATTTTTTTTTCGATTGAACAAGGAAATGTGATTTGAACGATTGATTTTACCATTGGGCAAGAAACCCTAATTTGCATTTTGTTAATAAACATGAATACCAATAAACATCTACATCATATTGTTAATAAAAATGAATATTTACTCCGTTCCAAATTAGATGATACGTTTTGACTTTTGACACTATTATATACTTCCTCCGTTTCTTTTTACTTGCAAGACAGCCTTGTGGCACGTGTTTTGAGGTCGGGTTTATGTAATGTAAACGGATAAATTATTCATTATAATTTTTACAAATGATACTTAACGCTATTCTAATCTTCGTGTAAAAATTATATTGATAAAATCGCTCGTTTACCCTCACTAATCATCTTCTAAAACTGCGTGCCTAATAGGTGTATTGCAAGTAAAAGAAAACGGAGGAAGTATATATAATACAGGATCTTGTTAGATTTATTTCAATATATACGTAATTAAAATTCAATTTTTAGTATTTTTACAATAATACAATTGAAAGTATATTACGTTGACATTTTACATTGACAAACGTGATAAAATAAATATGTCATCTAATCTGAAACGGTGGATTTTAGATAAAACAGCATAATGTAAAAAAAAAAAAACAAATATAAAAGGGGAGAAAAAACAAATAAAATAGTTTAATGTAAAAAAAAAAAACATTAACTTGGCAAGTAAAAATAAATAGAATATTCCTGACAAAAAAAAAAAAAAAAATCAAATAGAATAGGGTTAAAAAAATAACAAACCTTATTTGAATTTATTTGATTTATTTACCTTATTTTTTTCACATATTTAAAATTAAGTGAGAAACTTATTTGAATGTATTATAATTAATTTTAGTTATCATTTATACTTGGATGACCTTAAATATCAAACCTTATTTTTCCTGAATTTAATTATTCGAACTTAATTGAAATTATTAGACTTGAAATAAGTGAAAAAAGGTGAACAAAACATTCCTTAGAGTTTGTTCACTTTACCTTATAGGACCTAAACGTATCTAAATTGAACTTATAAAAACCTTATTGAATTTTAATTTTAGACTTGAATGAACTTATTAAAACTTATCAGATATTATTCAACTTATTGAAAATTATTAGATTTAATTTAACTCATTGGACCTTATTAAAACTTTTGGACTTGGTTGGACATACATTATTATATTACCTTTTGGAAAGTTAGTATTAATATAATACGTATGCACCTATTTTTGTTTCAGAATAATTGACACGATCAAACTTTACGCACGTGTCAATATATTACCATTGACCTTATTTTTAAATAATGAAATTTATATAAAAAAAATTTACACTACTACAAAAAGTGGAATAAGGAACGCATAGTATACAACTGTTAAGTTGGATAGGCGATCTCTAGGATTTTATAGAACGCCTAGATAAGATGACCGTTTTGTATGTTGAATCTTATATAACGCCTCTTTAGTTAACCGTTCTATTTGACTTTTAATTATATTTTTTTAAAAATATGACTTTACATAAAGAACGCTTTTCTTAGCTAACCGTTCTATTTGATTTAACATAATAAATAAAAAAAAAATCAGATAACATAAGAATATAACCCTAGGACTACTCTCCTCTTTCTTCCTTTAATCTTAACTTTTCAACAGCCGCTCCTTCTCATCCCTCTCATAGATTTCCTCTTTCTCTTCTCCTCAAATCCGTTTAGAGTTCTTCCCTCAATGAATTTGATCCTAACTGATCTGGCTGTTTGTAGAGAAAGAGATACTCGATCGACCTTATATTAGAGAAGCTTGACAATGGCGAGCGATGCGGACGCTGATGATGAAACTCCTCTGTTGATTTCGCCGCAATTTCCCATTGCTCCAATGGCCACAATCGATGATTTTAAGTTGGTCCTTTACTCCTTTTGAACTATTTTAAAGCCGTATCAGTAGGTCGAAGTCAATGAGATCCAATTTCAAGGTAGATCATTCATCATTTCATCTTTATTTTGTTAAATTTCATATTTATTTGGTTTCAGATCTTGTATGACATATTTTTTCATCCATTTCGATTCTATCATTATTTAAATTTTTATTTTTACATATATATGATTTAGATTTGAGAAGTTCGTTTTTTTTTCTCATGTTGTGCCAAATTAAATTTCAAATTAATCATGTCTTTTTGGTTGAACACTTCTGCAAAAACCCATCAGTGTTTGGTATATGATTGAAAATTTGTATTGATATCGTTATATCCAAATGCGTATGATTTCAATTTTTTATGTTGGATTTTGCTTGATTCTTAATCAAATCTTAATTTTGATGTTATTTTGAAATTGTATTTGTCACAATTGTAGAGTTTTGATTGGATTTTGGTTAGATGTTTTTTCATCATCAATTGTTTTAACAGTGTAGGAGTTTTGTTTTAATTGCTGGACATGTTTTGTGGATATAAGCGTTTGATAGAAGAATTTATATAGATATTTTTCTTTTGCTAGTTGTATAACAATGGTATTTTTTCATATTAATGCAGATTAATCATAAATGGAAGATCAAATACTATGCTTAAAGAAGATCAAATTTTGTGCTTAAAGAAGATCAGCAACACAACCACTTTGAAAGAATAAGAGATTCTTGTAGATTTTTTTCTAAATCTTGTTATTCCTTTTTCATCTACATTTAAGTTGTAAAAAATTTTTATTAATTTAATGGAATTTTCGATAAACTTTTGGATTTCCACTATTTATTTATTATTTTAATTCTTTTTTTTTTTATTAAAAAAGGAGGAATAGAGAACTGTTGGCATACCAAACCGTTCTCTATGGTGAAGGAAAACAAAGCGGCTAAGTGTCATGACCGTTCTCTTTTCCTTCATTTTTATCACATTTTAGGCCGGGAATAGAGAACTGTGATCAAACACAACCGTTCTCTATAGTTGAGTATACAAAACGCCTATTCAAACCGTTCTATAAACCTTATACATCGCTTAGCAGAAGAACGGTCCTCAGGCGATCTATAAGGACTATTTCGACAGTTCTCTAAGCCCTTTTTTGTAGTAGTGTTACCAACAAACTTTATATTATATTCATACCTATCTAAAAACATATTTTATTATTGTGTCAAAAAAAAAAAACAAAAAAACAAAAAAAAAAACAATATGTTTTTATTATGTTACTAAGGAAAATATTAGAGTTAGGGTATGTTCTATTCACCTGATTTTCACTGATCTGAACTTGCTTGACCTTATCTGAACTTTTTAGACCTTATTAAAACTTCTTTTAGTTGTAATTTGTACTTGAGCAACCTTTATCAGAACTTATCAAACCTTATCAAACCTGAACTGAACTTATCTGAACTTTTTACACCTGAAATAAGTGAAAAAAATATGAAAAAAAAGTTAAGTAGTGTAATGGTACCATTAATATAATATATATATAATAAATTATTTTAAAAAATAGTTTTGATATAATTACATTAGACTTGATTAATATTGAATTTATTGGAACCTATTAGACCCTGTTGAACAAATCGGGCTTTATTAGACATGATAGCTTATCCGATTTTTAATACGTAGAGTTTTTTTTTGTTAGGTGTAGAGAACTTGACCTTAATCAATATGTAAAACTTACTAGAGTCATAATGCATAAAACTTAATTTATACTTATTATTAAATTGAACTGAATTTATTTTTACTAAACTAAACTTAAATTATTTTTAATAAACTGAATTTAATTTATTTTTACTGAACTACAATTACTTTTACTGAATTATATGCTTTAACGTGAAGATAATATGGCATAAATCAATAATAAATTACGACACCTATTAACTATTACTAAAACATAACATTGTTGACATCATTGACTCCTAAATTATCCTACGTGTCATTCGCAAATTTTTTTCCTCTATTTCTACTATTATGTCATCAATTATTAATTTTGTTTAATTTACAATTTTAAATAAATAAATAAATATATATATATATATATATATATATATATATATATAACCAAACTTTTTTGAACTTGTACGATTTAATTATATTTATTTTGCAGAGGCCCAGCTCACTGAGCCGTTACTTCCGCCCGGTCCACTCGGACCTAGAGGTCCACGAGGGCGTAGAGGTCCGCGTGGGCGTAGAGGCCCGACCGGTGTTAGAGGTAGGACCGGTCGTGAGGGTCCGACCGGACCTCAGGGTCCACCCGGTCCTGAGGGTCCGACCGGACCTCAGGGTCCACCCGGTCCTGAGGGTCCGACCGGACCTCAGGGTCTGACTGGGCTTAAGGGTCCACGCGGTCTGCCTGGTCTACACGGTCCGCCTGGCCCGCCCGCCCTGCCTGTTGCACCTGACCCGTTGGAGCGGGAGATACAGGGGTAAATATTTTTATGTGTTAAATATTTAAAATAATTAATCTAAAATATTTTTTGACAACTTTTTACCTTTTCTCTTTTTATTTTTCATTATTAATTTACGCTTTTTTGTAGGTGGACTCTTGCTTTGTACGTCGGTTTCTTCGTTCTAGGTGCTGGACATTTTTTTCTTACTGAGTTACTTCCACAGCAGCCGCCGGCGGTAATTTTTAATATTTTAATTTTATTATTATTTTGTTTTTAATTTTTTTTTTATATATTTGAAATTTGATTGATTTATTTATTAATTAATTTATTTTTTTTTGCAGTCCGTGGTGATGAGGGTGAGTGTTGGTGTTAGTTGTGTAGTGCTCTTCTTTCTGAGTTGCTTTTACTTGAAGAAGGTGAAGGGTTTTTTTTAGTTAGTTTTTCTTCCTACATTATGTACTTTATTTAAATCGTTACAAATTTGTAGAAACATATTAAAATTTGCTAGTCTTGTACGAGTTTGAATCTCCAGATGAACGTCTTCTCTTTGGCTCTGGTTCACATGATTCAAATACGAATTTGTACTTGCGGTTTTTTTTTCTTTTACATTAAATTCGAATTTATGAAAATGAATGTACAAGAGAACCTACATTACGTACTAGGAGAGGCAATTTGATTGACAACATTTCGAATTAAGATCATAACAACTTTCCTTGTACTACTATGATCTTAAAATATAAAAAAAAGTGAGCTATACATGTTCTTTGGTATGTATAATTTGATCATAACTACTGGAAAAGAACATCTAGGAAGTAGAAATTTGCGCATGAATTTGAAGCATGTAAACATAGGTTGCAATGAAATCAATTAAACTGCATAAGGTTAAATTAGACACTTCAAGAAATTTGCTTATTGGCAACTACAATTATTAAGGTGCATAATTAAGGTTCAATGAGATCGATTACAAGTCAAAATAACAAAATAAAGCCAATCTTTTGCAAAATAAATAGACTAATACATACCTTATATAGAGGCATGCATATTTTTATTTCGAACATAAAAACAAACCTTATATAGAGTAGGTATCCATTAGTGTTGTTAAATGTATTATTTAATTTCATGTCTAGACACTAGTATAAAAAAGCAAAAAGGCACCGCTCAATGGCCACCGGTTTTCAAAAACCGGTGGGGAAAATAAGGGGAAAAATGGGCGGGATTGGGTTGATATAGTATTGCCACCGGTTCGATTCAAACCCGTGGGGAAAATATTATTACCACCGGTTCAAAACCGGTGGTTTTGTTATTAAAAAAAAAAAAACCGCCCCCCTCTTATAAACTCCAAACCCTATCTCGGCCTCTTCATTCATTTTCAGCCGCCCCTCCTCCTCTTTCTCTCTCCTCCCCTCTCTTCCTCTTTCTCTCTCCCCTCTCCTCCCTAGATCTGTTCGTCTTCTCTAGAGAAAGAGGAGAAATTTCCTCTATCTTTATCTCTCCTCTCTCCCCTCTCCTCCTTCTCTTTCTCATCTCCTTCTCTCGATCTGTAAGACGAGCTAGAAACATGAATTTTCAATCGTCTTCTCTGTTTTCCCCTATCTTCGATCTCCTTCTCTTTCATTTCCAAGACCACCAAGACCAACACCGCGAAGACATGCACGAGGTTAGGGTTTTAATTCGATTTAATTCTGGGGTTTTTTTTTTTCCTTTTTTTTTGAGTTCGTGAAAATCAATTTGTTTTTAACTCTTTTTGTTTTTTTGAGTTCGATTTAATTCTCAAATTGTTTTTAGTTCTCGTTTTGAAAATCAATTCGATTTGTTTTTTTAGTTCCATTTAATTCTCGGTTTTTCACCGATTTCTAGGATTTTGTTTATTTTTTTTTTCTGGGTTTTTTTCTGAGTTATTTTTCTGGGTTTTGATTTAATATTTGGGTTTTGTTTTAATTTTTGAGTATTTTTTTCTGGGTTTAAAATCTATTTTAATCGATTTGTTTAAATCTATTTTGGGATTTTCTAGGATGATTTTAATCGATTTGAAGTCAATTTTTTTTTTATTTTAATCGATTTGATTTCGATTTAAAATCTGGTTTTTTTATCAGTTTTTGGTCATCAATTTCTGGTTTTTTTTCTGTGTTATTAACTAATATGTGGGTTTGATTTTATTCGATTAAAGGGTAGATGCAAATCGTTCTTGTTTTTTTTTGTTTTTTTTTGTTTTTGTTTTTTTTGTTTTTTTTTTTTGCAGTTTATTAATTTTAATAGATTTATTTGTTTGTTTTAATTGGTGCAGGTATATTGATTTAATTTAAATCGAAGAATCAAGTCGATTTGTAAAAAAAAAGGAATCAAGCTGATGAATCAAGATGCAAGAATTTTGATTTTGATGTTTTTATATATTGTAAATTTTTTTTTAACTAATATGTTGTAATTATTCGATTTTTTTTTGTAGGAAATACTTTTGATTTCATTGATCTGTATATTGTAATTTTTTTTATTATATATTATAAATTTTCGATCATATTTATCGTTATTGTTTTATTTGGATTTTGATGTTCTAATTTTTTTTGATTTAATTATTCTATTATTATATTTCTTTTTGAAAAAGGCAAAAAAAAAAAAAAATAACATAACATGTACATTGCCACCGGTTAACCCGTGGCATTTATCTTTAATACAAAAAAAAATTAAAGCGGCAACTGTTTTTGCCACCGGTTAACCGGTGGCAATACTTAATTTTGCCACCGGCTCAAAGCCGGTGGCTTTTCAACTGAGTATTGCCACCCCCCAAATGCCCACCGGTTCAAAACCGGTGGCATAAGGGGGTTTTGAACCGGTGGCCTTTTGTGTTTTTCTACTAACGAGAGAATCCACCTCAAACTTTAGAACGGGGAGAGGTGAGTCAGAGACAATAATGAGCGCCACTGCACCCGCCACAAGAATTATGTATACGAACACACTAAACCATCCACATTTGTTGTTTCTGCAATGGTCACAAATGCCCCAAAACCATCTCATCGATGGCCAAGTAAATGCTGAATAATCTTCTTCGCCTTTGTTTCTTTCGAGTAATTTTACCAAATTCAACATCCTAATTGTATGTCTTCACCAAACAATTAATAATTAATTAATTAATAAAGGAAAATTTGTCTGGAAGGGACTTATATGTTCATCATTTTGTCTAAAAGGACCTTATATGTTCAAAGTGGTCTAAAAGTGTCAAACTCAAGAATATTGTGGAGAACACGGCTTAACCTTTGTATATATTGATCATAATCACATATATATACACAATACATAACTTGCCTAAAACTCCTAAAAGATAAACTTACCAAAAATACAATATTTACATAAATACCAAACTGTAATACTCCCCCTCAAGTTGGAGCATGTAAATCACGAATGCCCAACTTGCGTAAGAGAAAACCAAACTGCTGACGTCCATGAGCCTTGGTGAGAATATCTGCCAACTGATTACCTGTTGAAACATATGAGGTAGAAATATTACCGTTTATCAACTTATCACGAACAAAATGACAATCTACCTCTACACGTTTCGTACGTTCATGAAACACCGGATTCTTAGCTATATGCAAAGCCGACCGATTATCACAAAACAACTGCATAGGCTTTGAATGCTTAACACCAAGAACAAACAACAACATTTTCAACCATTTCAACTCACAAGAAGTGAGAGACATAGACCTGTATTCGGCTTCAGAAGAGGATGTGGCTACAGTACGCTGTTTCTTAGTCTTTCAAGAAACAGGGGAACGACCTAAGAAAAAAAAAACCTGACAAGGAACGCTGACTCAACAGGCAAAACGTTGTTAATCGTAAATCTGTCGTAGGTACAACAAAATACCCTGCCCGGATAGCGCAGGACACGAATGGCCGCATCCCAATAAGAAACCTGTGGAACACTAAAAAACTGTGCCAAAACATGCACTGAATATTTCAACTCCGGTCGAGTGACTGACAAATAAACCAAACGACGATACTGTTCCGGATGAGCGAACGGCTCACCAGAAGCATGTGTAAGACGATGATTCTGCTCCATCGGAGTATCAATGGGTTTACAACCCAACATTCCTGCCTCAGTCAAAATATCTAGAGCATACTTTCGTTAAGAAAGAAAGATGCCCTCGAGCAACCTCAATGCCTAAGAAATACTTAAGCAAACCCAAATCCTTCATATAGAAGCATTTGCTCAAATAGGCTTTAAAGCGAACAATAGCATCTTGAGAAGAGCCTCTAATTATCAAGTCATCAACATATACAAGGACATGCAAAGAGACACAACCCTGTACATAACTAAATAGAGAGTAATCAGCATATGAGTTTTTAAACCCAAAACCTCGCAGAGCACTTGACAGTTTTGAAAACCACTGTCTCGGGGCTTGTTTTAAGCCATATAAAGATTTCTCCAACCTGCAAACTTTGCCAGGTGTCGGAGTACTGTACCCTGGACGAAACTGCATATATACTTCTTCATCCAAATAACCATGAAGAAATGCATTATGAACATGCATCTGATGCAACTCCCAATTCAAAGATATCGCAACAGACAACAAAACACGTACCGTAGTCATCTTTGCAACTGGAGCAAACGTCTCATTATAATCAACACGTTCAACTTGACAATTGCCATAAACAACCAAACGAGCCTTGAGACGTTCCACCTTAGATTTGTCGGGTTACTTGATTTTATACACCCAACCACTACTAATAGTCCTCTTGCCTGGAGGAAGATCCACAATAGTCCATGTGCCATTGCGTTCTAGAGCATCAATCTCATCTTGCACAGCCTTACGCCAACCGACATCTTTAACCGCTTCTTTGAATGAAGACGGTTCCTTTCCCTTGGTGATCGTCGCCAGAAAACACCTGTGTCTGTTAGAAAAACGATTATATTCAACATGACAAGTTATAGGGAAAGGTTTACCTTAGAAATATGATTGAGGAGGGACGACAGTTGATGCCACGAAGGAGGAAGTTTTTCACGATGACCACGACCCAAATTATCTGACGAACTTCCCCTCAAAAAATCCGGATTTATAAAAATATTTTCATCGTTTAATTCTTGCTCTAAAACACTCGTAGTGGCATTTTCCGATAAAGCTCCACCACTCAAAACACCATCGCCGGCCACTAAAGACTGCCGGGCTGCCATTGTCGGAGATGTGGTCAGCCCGGTGGGGTCAAGCTGGCCAGCCATACCAGGCTGGGATGTGGGCTGCCCAGTGTTGGCTGGCTGGACGCTGCCTCGCTATTGTTGCTTGCCACTGCCCAGGCCAGCTGCCGCTGGAATTCCAGCGGGCTGGGCAGTAGCCTTTGCTGGAAATTCCAGCGTGATGCCATCGGGCTGTGGCTAGGTGGGGGTGTGCTGGGCAGGCTGTGCCACGGCCTGGTTGTGGTTGGGTTGTGCACGCCGCGGCTAGGCTGTAGTGCAAACTGTTTCGGCATTCGCACCCCCCTCACGAACATCATGCACACTAAAATTTTCGGCATTTGCACCTGTAATACCCCGTATTTTTAACGTATTTTATATTTTATTCATTTATTTATGAAGTATATTTTGGGTCAAACCATTTTAATTATTTAATTACTAATAAAGCAAGTGTTTATATTTTGGGTCAACAAGTATTTAATCCAAATATAACCCATACCCAACTATCCTATTTTTATAATTTGGGCCAATTATTTTATTATCCAACTCCATAATTTTTATGAAGCCCAAAACTTACCCTAACCTACTCTACTCTATAAATACTCTTTCAATCCCCAAAATTTCCCACACAAAAAGTCAATTGGTCAAGGTAATTATTTCTCCTCTTATTTCTCTTTTCTTATTCTTTTTCCTTTTTCCTTCTCTTCTTTCTTTTCTTATTTTTCCCCTTTCTTTTGCTTGTTCTTTCACGTGGGATTTCATGAACTCCAAGTGGCTACTACTCCCAACCACCGGATGCCATGTCACCGCCGGCCAGCCGGCCGGCCACCACCCACGGTGGTCTTCTTCTTCTCCCTCTTCTCTCCTTCTTTATTTTGTTTTAATTATTATCCCTATACTTTATATATTTTGGGTATTGATTTTAATTGTCTAAACATGATTAGTATACTTTATAATTATATTTTGATGATTAAAGATTGTAAATTTTAGAGTATAGAGTGTTTTAATTTCAGATTTTATAAAGTATTAAAAGCTAGGGTTTTTATTATTAAAGACTTGATTTTTAGGGTTTTTATGAACAATTGATTTAGGGCTTTTATAGTAATGATATTTTGGAAATTTTGGTGATTATAACTACTAATTAGTTTAACTTAATTCCAGATTATTTTGAACTCATAAATTCGTGCTTTAATTTATAGATTTCCCGTTCGTTAATATTAATCCCGTTTTAATCCCGATCAGGTTCTAAACTCATCCGATTTTGACAAAAAAGTAGTGTTTTCCATGTGGAAACAACGTTTTAAGAAAGACTCACTACCTTTGGTAGTGAGCACCACCCTCTCGTGGCCAAATTCAGCCTCTAAGTATGATTTTCGGGCAGTTTTTGATTTTTAACGAAGTTTTTTTTTGAATTTTATCCTTGAGTTTAAAGGGTAAGATATAATTTAATTTTTCTATGGATAATTTAAGTATGAAAATATATTTTGATGAAGTTTTAAAGGGGTTTTAGATTAGTTAAAATGCTGGAATTTTATTTAAAGTAGTATAATTGTGATTTTTAATAAAAGGGTGTGATAACCTATTAAAAAGGAGTTTAATTAGGGGTTTTTAAATAATTTTCAGATTATTCTAAATAGTTTAAAGTGAGTTTAAGTTGCTGGAAATTGTGTATACAAAAGTAATTAATTTAGTATTATTGTCCCTTATTGTAGGAGACTTGATTCGAGAATTGTCGTAGTGTTCTCGGCCATTTAAAAGGGCTTAATTGAGGTACGTTCGCGTACTTAGCATATTTGATGATGTAGAATCATGCTATGTTTGGTTTCAATCAATTACAAGTAGCATCATGCTAAGGTTTATGTATTAAATTGTGAATTATTGGTATTGGTGATTGAATTATGAAGCATGAATTTATTTGTGATGATCTATGGATTGAAAATTATATTTTTGGCATGATTATATGGACTACATATTTATTTATGGCATGATAGAGAGCATGTTTAATTAAACTAATTGTTTAATTATGTTTGGATCATTGAAAAAGAATTTTATTATGGTTCATATAATTTTATTGATGCTTTAAGCATGAAGAAGGAGCTATATAAGTGTCTATGTACACGAGGAATAAATTGTATGTTGGTGCCTTTGTGCACTTAAGGTGTTTTTAACACCGAGGGATAGGATTGTTGGCGCTTTATGCGTTTACAGTGTCTATGACACTGAGGTAGAATTTAAAAGGGTTCAACATTAAATATTATGTGGTCACTAAATATTCAAGAATTAAATTGGTATGTTTGAATGGTTGAATTATTATTGATGATTGAATTGTTATGCTTTGAGAGTCATCACCAAGTCTACTAATATGTAAACAACGTAAAGTGAAAGAGATTACGCACCAAAACTCTTGGAACGTATATACCTTGAGTATGAACATATGGGGGGAGTTATGGGGTTTTATATTTAACCATAACTTCTAATGGAGTACAGGACGCTGTATATTCCCTTTATTATTATTATTATGCGCTGGAATTCCGCCACCAAAGGATGTGGCACAGGTGATGCTGGCACGGTTAGCTCCCGTGTCAGTGGTCCTCAATTCATTGAGGAAGGTTTAGTCAAGTTAGAAACCCGTTCGATGCGTAATCAACGCTAAATAAATTATTTAGTGTCCAGTTAAAGAGTCTTGTTGTTTGTTGTGTGTGCTTGTAAACAGGTGCAATGAGGTAAGTATGTGTGATGCTAGGAGTTGCATGTTAGTGTGTTTAAATACGCTTATGTACTCAGCTTTGCTGATTGTGTGTGTTGTTTGTGTTTGGCTATGTCTTTATCTTGGCCCTACGATGATCCATTTTGATGGAGAGTAGTGGGGGCAAGTGGAGATAATCTTTTCAGGTGTTGAAACATATTCATGACGGGGCATGAGTGAAGAGCGAATCATGCTAGTTTCTATTAGTTGAGATGTGGTTTATTGCGTTCAAATATTATATTATATTATGTTATGCTTATGAGACTAACGCAAAGGTTTTCGTAATTTAATTGGTTTTGATAAGGGCCTTCAATGGTTCCAAGTTGTAGGTTGATTTTATTTGACTTCGTTTGACTTTGGTTTTAATCTTTACTTTCGTTTGGTTGACTTTTAAGTTGACCCGTTTTTGAATGGTTTTGAGTTAAGTCTTCCGCTGTGTGTCTTTGATAATTGCCTTAGCCATTTTCACGGTGGCGGTAATGTCTTAGATATTCCTAATCGTTTTTTTTAAAAGAGTAAAGTGTGTATTTAAAGGAAAGGAATTTCTAGGGTGTTACAGCACCCCCCACACGATCATCATACACATCAAATTGTCTATAATCATCGCCTCCCATACCGGCGGAGACGCAAAGTATTTTTCCCATAATAAACGTCGGTCATCCGAAAGAGACTCTAAATACGGGAATTTATCTTCAAAAAATTGCACATCACGACTTACAAAAAAATCATTCGACTCCAAATCATAGAGTCGCCAACCCTTTTTCCCGTGAGGATAACCAACAAAAATACACTTACGACTCCGAGAATCAAACTTGTCCTTAACCCGAGGACGATTCGCAGCATAAGCAAGACAACCAAAAACCCGTAAGCTATCATAAGCTGTCACTTGACCAAACAAACACTAATGAGGAGTCTTACCATTGAGAATTGAAGTCGGAGTCCGATTAATCAAATGCAGTGCTGTCATAACGCACTCACCCCAAAAATACTTGGGCAACTTAGCCTGAAATCGAAGAGCTCGTGCCACATTTAAAATGTGATGATGTTTATGCTCAACTCTATCATTCTGTTGAGCCGTTTCAACACACGACGTTTGATGCAAAATGCCTTTCTTAGCAAAGAAAGAACCCAAACTGAGAAACTCCCGACCATTATCACTACGAACCACCTTGACCTTACGGCCAAATTGAGTCTTTGCCATAGCATAAAACTCACGAACCAACTGAGAAGCTTCATATTTACCAACCATTAAGAACACCCAAGTAGAACGCGAAAAATTATCAACAATGGTAAGAAAATACCGAGCATCACAACTACACAAAATCTTATTCGGACCCTACATATCACAATGAATCAAATCAAATATACCAGATGCTCTATTCCTACTCAGAGGAAAAGAGTTGCGGGGTTGCTTCCCCATAAAACAAATATCACAATAAAAAACAACCAGAAACACTACTATGATCGTGAATACTACGAGAAACTCCCGGAAGATAACTAACCACTTGAATCGACGGATGGCCAAGACGTTTGTGCCATAACAAACTTGCATCTGAAATCACCACTTTGTTTGCCTGAGGATTCTGAGCACAAACCGGACGAAAAATATAGACCCCATCACACTGCTCCCCCACTCCAATCAGATTCCTCAAACTGCGGTCCTGAATAATGCATAGCTTGTCAGTGAACATAACATAATATGTTTATTTTTCTAACAACTGAGACAGACAACAAGTTGCATTTAAGAGCAGGAACATAAAGAACATTATCAAGAGTTAAATTATCAGACAGAATAACTCTCCCTTCTTTTGTAGCAGTAGTGCTCTTCCCATTAGGCGAACCAACAGGAGACGAGATATCATATAAACATGTAAATAAATCAATATTACCAGACATTTAATTGAAGCTCCATTGTCAATGAGCCGATCGACAAAATTATAGGTGCGAAGAGACGAAGAACTCGAGCTCTGAACGACAAATAGAAGATCCTTCCATTGCCCATCGGTGATAGTAGGAACACTCCTACGATCTGCGTCAGTAAGACTGTAATACCCCGTATTTTCATACGTATTTTCCTAATTAATTAATTAGGAATTATTTTATAAAATGGGTATTTTAGTAAATTTATTACTTGGAGCCAAAATGATATTTGAATTTTGGCACCAAAAGTATTTTGAAAACTAATCATAATTTTGGATAAGATTTATTATTCATTTATCCTATTTTAAAAACCGGATTATTTATATATTTTGGATATTTTAATTAAGGCAAAAGCTATTTTTTATTATAATTTTAATAAGTCCGAAAATCCCATTTATTTAGCTAATAATTTCAGATTTTCTTATGTATAAAATCTGATTTTATAAGTTAAATTATTTGGTGAATATTTGGTATTTTATTATTTAATTATTTATTACAATATATATTATTTACACAATTATTTTTAATTCCTTAAAACTAGCAAAATATATTCCTAAATACTAAATAAGAAGGCCGAAAATATGAGCTTAGGAAAGCTCAATAATTTCGGCCATCCCATAAAGATTTTGGGAAAATATTTTGGTAATTTGTATTCTTAATTATCTCCCTAAAATCTCCTATTTTCCATAATTCTAATTCTCCATCTTTTTGATATCCAATTATTATATTTTGTTGCCATTCATTCTTCTTAATTATTCCTCAAGCAATTCCAATTTCCTTAATATTTTTCATGACATACATACCTTCCATATTCAATTATATACACAATCCCTTCAAATATCAAAACTTTCCTTAAATCTTTGCTCACTTCTCCAAGTAATCTCTTAAACCCTAATTACCATAATTTTTCCTACATCTTCCTACCATAATTCATGCTCATACTAGCCTATAAATACCCCTTCATATCTCTCACATTCTTCACACCAATTCTCTTCTTTTCTTCTCCTCAATTTTACACAAATCATCCCGTTCATCTTTGAAGCCAATTTTTTAGCACTTCTGGTCAGTTTTTGGGGTAGTGACGTTTCGCAAAAAGTTGTTCCTCTTGAAAAATCCTTGAGGTTAGGCTCAAGAATCACTCAATTCGGAGCTATATCACTAGTAGAATAAACAAAATGGCAAGCGGTTCAAACCCCCTAATGGCAAGCGGTTTTGAACCGCTCCCTATTAGGGGGCTTGCCATTGTCCATTTAAATGGCAAGCGGTTCTTGGCGCCAAACCGCTGCCCATTAGGGGTATAAAAAATAAATTTTTTTTTGTTTTTGTTTTTTCTCTAAAATTGAAATACAAACAAAATATATATAAGAACAATAATATTTTTATTAATTAATTGATGTAAGTATTACATGTTCATCAAAAAAAAAATTACAAAAATTATACAAGTAAATTAATACAAGTTATCTAAAAAAAATAAAAATACGCACAGCTTTTGTTACACCACCGTCCACACGCACCTCACCACCACCGTCCACACACACCACCGTCCACGCGCACCATACCCTTGCACCAGACCACACACCAGCAGCAGCACTACCACCATCCACTAGATCCCAGCCCGTACCCAACCAGAACCACCTTCACCCGTAGCCACCAGAACCACCTTCACCCGTACCCAACCAACCACCAGAACCACCTTCACCCACCTAACCCACCCCACACCTTCACCCACCTAACCCTAATCCACCCACCGTAACCCAAATCTATCAACTACACGGCAAAACCCACCCAAACAAAACCCACAACCGCCCTTATCTTATCCCGTATCTCCACTACCACCACCACCAAACACCTTAAACCCACCTTTAAAAAAAAAAAAGGGAAATACCTTAAAATCCACCAAAAGAGCAATTTGGCTGAAACTTATCGTTTTAAAGGTCAAAATCGACCATGAAAACTCTAGATCTAGAGTATTCATGGTCGATTTTGACCTAAAAAACATGAAAACCCATTTGAAAATGAGGGTCTTGGCTCGAATTTGCTCGAAAATGAGGGTCTTGGTTCGAATTTGCTTGAAAATGAGGGTCTTGGCTCGAATTTGCTCGTCGGCTGTCGCTCTTCGTGGTGGAGAGTAAAAGAGATGAGAGAAGAAAGAGAAGGAGATGGAGGAGAGAGATGAGGCCGTGAGAATGGAGGGAAGAGGGGAGAGAGAAGTGAGAAGAAAGAGAAGGAGATAGAGGCGTGAGAAGTGAGAAGTGAGGAGGAGGAGAAAGAGCGTGAAAACTGAGAGGATGAGGAGAGAGAGCGCGAGAAATGGAGGGGAGGAGGAGAGAGAAAAACAAGTATGAGATTTTTAGGGTTTTTTTACAATTTGGCAAGCGGTTCATTTAAAACCGCTTGCCATTTACAATTTGGCAAGCGGTTCACCCCAAACCGCTTGCCATTTATAATTTGGCAAGCGGAATTCCAAAACCGCTTGCCATTTGGGGCTTCCCATTTACTATTTTCTACTAGTGTATCAAAGGAGTTATAGCCTCTGAAAGGTTTGCCTATTATTTCCTACGTAAATCCAATTCTTTTTTTCTCCTTTTCTTTTATTCAATTATTATTATTATTATGGGAGATTTTAATAATGTTCATGTTGAATTAATTTAAGAGGTTCATGTACATATAGTTAGGAGGGATTAATTTAATTATTTGTGATTATTTGTTAACCTTATATTGATTAAGGTTATATTTATTTATAGGGTGTTTTTGATCAAGCTACTTGAGAGTTCTTTTGAAGTGTTGTTGGCTAAGTGAAGATCAAGGTACGTTATGTGGCTAGATACCTTGAAAGTGATCGATTTGAATAACATGTTTGAATGATTTTATGATGAATTGAATTGAATTGAATCGAATCGAATTATGGTTTATGAATTAAAAGTATGTTTAAAGAATTGATTTTAATAATTAAATTGGAGTATTGACTTTTATAACATGTTTTGATTAATTAATTTATTATTCATGTTTATAAAGGATTGAATTTAAAAGCATGTTGAATTTATTAAAAGAAGTTTGAATTATTATTATTAAAGGTTGAATTATTGGATTTAAAAGAGGATTTATTGAATCATGGATTTATTTTTATTTATGCTTTACAAGCATGTTGGTAATCCTACTATGCGGATTTGGTTTATTGATAAGGCCTTGGACTTTGCATGACCAGGTCTTTTCTCAAGAATAGCCTTGTAACATAAGGAAACTAGCTTGGGGGGTGTGCACACTTGGGAGAGAAATTGGTTTTAATATGAGGAATTGGTTTTATTGATTATTGATATTGGAATTATTGAGAATTGATTTTAAACCATAAGTTTGGAATTATTGGATTATTTATTGGAAATTGGTTTTAAAGCATGTTTGCGAATAAATTGAGTTTAATTATCTTGCACTTATCGTACTTAGCATATTGTGCTAACTCGTACTTCTTATTTGTTTTGGTTCGCTCTGTTTACCGTAATGGCAAGCAGCGTTGCTTATTTTCAGGTTGGAGTCGATAAATGATGCATTGGAGTCCCGGGATTGGTTTTCACTAAATTAGGAATTTGGTCTTGTATCTATATTGAGTACTCATAACTTTGGTTACTACTTATGGTTATTATTAATAAAGAAGAGTATTGAAGTTTCCGCTGCAAAGTATTGTTATTTTTAGTAAGTTGTGTAGCCTTGCGTAATCACGCGGCGATAATACGCCTAAGTCTATGTTTACGATAATTATACGTATTATACTAGTATTTCCGTAGTGGGAGATTTGAGGGTGTTACAAAGACGCTCAAATATACGGTTAGATTGAGCCCCATTGAAAGAGAACACCAAACAACTCAATATAACCACCAAAGAGCACCAAGATCAAATAAACCACCAAAAATCACCAAGCCGCACAAATATAACCAATACACACCAACACACCACTAGACGAGCTATAGACCACGACCAAAACTATAATACTTTGTGCAACACAAAGACCACCAAAATTGCACAAACCAAGAACAAACCAAAGAAATCACCAAAACCAAACCAACTACACGAGGCACCACCACAATACACCAACTAAAAGAAAGTTGTAGCATGAAAATTTTAAGGTACAGTCGTCTGTACCATGCTTGGTACAGACAAAAAACGCGGAATGAACATGTATATGTTTTGTAAAGAACATACAACTGTTTTGTAAAGAACATCCAGTTTTATGTTTTTTTTAATCTAAAGAACATGATAATACTATGTAATGAACATTATTTATATATAGCCACCATAATTTGGAGACAAAATTCAAAGAACATTTAACAATAAGCAATGAGTATTATGTCACAAATAAAAACACATTATACAGATAATCAAAGAACATAAACATATGTTCTTTTTTTTTTTTTTTTTTTTTGTGCAAAAATGTTCTTTTCACTCTAGCTATATGTTCATTACATATTGATAGTATGTTATTTTCATTTTAGGCATGTGTTCATTACATTTTAATAATATGTTCTTTTCACTATAGCTATATGTTCATTACTTTATATATCATGTTCTTTCCTCCAAAACGACGGTACGTTGCACGCGCTTGTAGGAATCATCTATTGGTTGTAGCAAGCCCAATTAAATAACTCCGAAAACCACAAACCAAACGACTTGCTCCCACAAAAGGAATGACGGCAAGTGTCAAGAAAAAGAATAATAGCCACCAACTTTGATATCCTCTAATAAAAGGACACAACCACAAGTAAAATATCCAAACTCAATTGTTACTCAAACACAACAGTGAAGGAAAATTAATAAAGATAAGGCCACTAACAAGGAGCGTGTAGGGAATATTTCAAGCACTATGATAACCCCAAACTTGAACCCCACTGTGATCATACACTAAAGTACGGTGGCGTTCCAAAAGGAAAGACAAAGAGCAAAAAGAGTCGCCAACAAGTTTTAGGAACTTGTAAACCCAAAATACAATCCAAAAGGACCATCAACTACTCCATAAGGTCTTGAACCAAACAGGGTCCGGGGATGAGGGTACGAATCCAATCTACAAAAGAAAGGACCCGCCCTATAAAATAGGCCTCTACTTTGTTCTGCTCATATTCATGTGCGCTTTTCGAATAACATACAAACATTATATTAAACCTAACCTGTTTATTTATGTTGGTTGAATATTAATGCACAAATAATACTATTATTGGCGATCACTTGAATTAAAATCACATTAGCCTAAACCAAATTAATAATTATCTTATTAAGCGTGATTTCAAGTACAAATTCCCTTTAAACATGCATAAAAGGCGTGATCAAGCAATAACAATAAAATAATATCAAGCAACATAAGGACAAAAGATAATAATAACGATGATAATAGCATGATAAGGCATAATAAAGCTTAATAATAATAGCAAGATCCTAGGCATGATACTAACAAGATTAATAACAAATCCTAGCATGTCGCTAAGCAATAAAGATCAAAGCTTTAAACCTAACATGGCACTAACATGATATTAGAAAGAACAAAAGGCACCCTAAACATGATACTAGAAAGCATAAAATAACATCCTAACATGATACTAGAAAGCATTAAAAGCATCCTAACATGATACTAGGAATCATAAAACAACAATAAGCATGCAATCTACATTGTTAATAAAATAGGGAGTAAGTTAATCTACTTACTTTGAAGCCTCGTACCTCTTTCTAATAACAAAATACACAAGTTAGTAAACTTCAATGAAAATAATAAAGATCAACTAAAGAATTAAATTGAAATCAAATTAAATAAAGTTAGACTAGTTTTGGACCAAACCCTCAGAAAATATCAAACCTTGCACGTCTAGGGCGAAGACAACTTCGAACTTGGCTAAGAGATTCTAAGTCTTGTGAATGCGGAATATTGTTTGTAAAAAGCTAGTTTAGAAAAAGAGGGAGAAAGAAAGCATATATTGCTCAAGAGAGAATAGAGAGAATTAAGGAAGATTTAATGAGAATTGATGAGAGTCGATTGAGAGAATTGATGATTGAAAAAGGGGAGATAAGACCTCTATTTATAAGAAAAAAGAGAAGGTCGAAGAATAAGAAAAGAAATTCGAATTCAAATCGAAATAAAACTCGTAGACAGCAGTTCATATCTTTTGATCCAGAAGTCCAAATAAGTCATATAATATGTCGTTGGAAATCTCTTGAAGTCTACTTTCTAATTCAATTAAAATCAGATTAAAATCTTTTGTAGATAAAAAGATATAGACGAAATAGTAAAAGGGTGTTAGTTTTGGATAGAGTTTCGTATATCTTTAATATCTTTTTCGTTATAGCTCGGATTTATTATTATAATATATTATTGGAAAGATAATTTCAAGATCTATCCAACCATATAAATAAAAATTATAAGGCACGAAAATAATATCTGACTATCTTTGAACATCTTTAAATCCGAATAGAATTAGGAAAGTTTTAAAAAAGGAAAGTTTATATTCAAATCAAATTCCATGATCTTATCTTTTCAAAAAAGGATAATTAAGATATTTTAGAAACTTATAGAAGATTCTAATCAGTTTAGGAATAGGATTAAACCTTTGGACCCTCCTCATGATCATTGGGTCGTAGGTAAAATCCGGTTTGGGCCCAGTTTAGTATTTTGGCCATAACTTCCTCATTATTCATCGAAATTGGGCTTATAATATATCGTTGGAAAGGTCTTTTCAAGCCCCATCCAACTACACCATTATTGGACCCTTATCATGGACCAAAATAAACTGAATTGGACGTTTTCATAAATAGAGTGGGTTTTCGAAAACAGAAAGAAGGATTTTAATAAAAACTAACCGCAACACTTGACTTTTCACACTTTCACCTTATTCGATTATGGTTCGACGTAAAAGGTATTCATCACTGGGTTTGGTTTTGGGAAGACACAAATGGGTGTCTACAGAGCGCCTGTGAAGTGTTTTCAAAAAAAAAAAAAAAGGAGCGCCTGTGAAGATTTAAAGAGCAAGCAATGCCACAAACAGCTTACCCACACACAAAGCAACAACGAGCACTACACACACTGTAGCACACGATAGAAAAAAAACCGAACCACACTGCCTTCGGCAACAAGGCAGCAGCAATGATAATCCATGCAACACACACACCACAAAACACACCCTCGCAGCGTACATGCACCACGCAAGCACACAAACAGCACCACGCAACAACCGCAGCACCACAGAACAACCGAACAGTCACAGCACCTCACTCGAAGCACCGCAACACAGTACGCACGATGGCGTACGAACACGATGCGCACCATAAAATAAACAGAAAAAATTAAGGTTTGTGAGCGCTAATTTTGACCAAAACCAGAAAATTAATTAGGGTTTGTGAGCCCTAATTGAAGGGGAAAAAAAAACTCAAACAAAATTGAAGACTTAATCTCAACAATTAATTGTGGAAAAAATTGAAAAAAAATCGAAAAACAAACCAAGATTGTAAAATTCTCTAGAAATTAGAGAGGCCTGATACCATGTCAAACTCAAGAATATTGTGGAGAAAACGGCTTAACTTTTGTATTGATCATACTCACATATATATACACAATACATAACTTGCCTAAAACTCCTAAAAGATAAACTTGCCAAAAATACAATATTAACATAAATATAACAAACCAAACTCTAATAAAAAGGACCTTATAAGTTTGTTTTGTTGTCTAGAGGGACCTTGACGCCGGATTTCGGTGATTGACTTTTTTACTTCGGCGTTGACTCTCCATGTGCATGTCACGTGACTTAAAAAATAACCCTTCCTATTATATTTTTCCCTTTTTCCCTCTAATTCCCCTTATTTGCCCAGAATTTTCCCCCAATTTGTTTCTCTCTCCTCACGAACTAAGGTTCCTTAATCTAATCCATTGTCTTCCCTAAATTTTCGAAGAAATTCAAGCAAGCATTTTTCGATACGTACAATGCTATGGTAAGTAGTTCAACTTTATCAGAATTCAACATTAAACAAATATTCATCATGAATCCAATTACCAACAAGTAATTCAACATAAACACCTGCAACCAATCAATTTTTCGTTCACAAAAATCAACAACATCGCAATATACGGCCTAGTTTTAGTTTGCCAATTACAACATTAAGTTCAATTTAGGTTATTTACCTAGTTTTAATATAGATTTTTTGGATAGAGAAGATAAATTCCTCTGTTTTTGCCCCTTTTCCCTTTCGCCATTGGAGACCAAAAAAAGAAAAAAAAAGTGAAGTAGATGAAAGGAAAATGACAGATGAGAGAGAAGAAGATATTCGTACCTAGGCCAACAAAGTCCTCTCTTCTCTGAATCGAATTCAATTTGGTAGATGAGAGCAATAATTTTTGGATTTCAATCTTCACTCTTTCATTGATAATTCCTCAAAGAATACAAGAGGAGAAAGAAATTTAGGGGATTAGAAGAGAGAGAAAGAAGAATGAAGGGAAAACGTGAAAAAAATTAGGAGGGGGCAATGTTTTAAGTCACGTGACTAGTCAATGCCGGAGTAAAAAAAGTCAATCACTGGATTGTGATCGACGTCAAGGTCCCTCTAGACAACAAAACAAACTTATAAGGTCCTTTAGACCACTTTGAACATATAAGGTCCTTTCAGACAAAATAGTGAACATATAAGTCCCTTCTAGACAAATTTTTCATTAATTAAACACCCACGAAATAATTAATTTAAGGAAACACGAAAATTACAAAACCAAATAGTGAATCAAGAATTAAAAAACTTGAAGCCTGACTAATATATGAGGATTCGAATATCCAATTTCGGGACTAAATTTTTATATCAATTTCTAATCTTTGAACAATTAAAAATAACCCTAGAGTTGAACAACAAATCAATAATCCAACATTATTGTCTTAAAAAAAAAATCAATAATTCAACAAACAATTTATATGTTACCTGAAACGGTGACACACCGAACACTCGTGTGGGTGGGCGTCAGCGTGGGGTTGCCGGTGATTCACAAACAAACTGAGAGTTTTGGAGAACGGGGAATTGGGAAAGAGTAAAGGAGGAAAGAGAGAGTTTAAGAGTTGAACGGGTTTACTTTTTATCTTAAAAATAGAAAACCTCAAGAAGATAAGTACAAGATTACTTAAGAAAAAAATTGATTATAAACCTATACTATATACATGAAGTTGGATTATGAGAATCTAATATATATATATATAAAGGGGAGTTTTTTCCTCAGTTTTTAGAGAGCCACGTAGGATCTAATTTTCTTAGTCCGCCACGTAAAATTATAAATCTTAGTAATAGCCAATTAAATAAGAGATTATTAATTTCTTTTAGAATTAACTAATTCAAATGCCACGTAAGCAAAATTGGCGAATGAGATTTTTAAGTTTAAAATAATAAAATATTAAATATTATCTTTTAATATTAGGAATTTTATCTAAATATAAAACAAATTTTAGCTAATAAATACCAAAAAAAAAAAAAAAAAAAATCAAACAAACCGTGCATATAGAGCGACGTAGGATCTAATTTTCTCAGCGCGCCATGTAGGATTATAAATCTTAGTATTAGCCAATTAAATAAGAGAATATTAATTTCTTTTAAAATTAAATAATTCAAATGCCACGTAAGCAAAATTGGCGAATGAGATTTTTAAGTTTAAATTAATTAAATATTAAATATTATCTTTTAATATTAGGAATTTTATCTAAATATATAACAAATTTTAGCTCATAAATAAAAAAAATAAAAAAAAATTCAAACAAACCGTGCATCGCACGGGCTTCATCTAGTTATAAATAAATTGAACATGAAACACTTATGCATATGGCCCTGAAGTTCCTTTTGAATGAGAGTTCGTGTGATTGAAAAGAAGCAAGTTTGTATGATGTTTTCATGATTACTATTTCCTCCGTTTTCTTTTAAATGCAACATACCCTTTAGCGGGGTAATTAAGAAAGGTGGGGTTTACATGATATAATAAACTTTAAAATAGGATGAGTGGTTGTTAGGAGTGTAATTTAGTGAGTCATGTGCTTTAAATAAGGGATATAGTATAGTTTTTAACTTTCCTTTATAGTGTGTTGCAAGTATTGTGACACTTCCTTTTTAGGAAAGTGTTGCAAGTAAAAGAAAACGGCGGAAGTATTTATTGAAAAGTTCAATTAGAATTGCAAACATATTTATTAGTACATATCAACTATTGGACCAAGAAATAATCTTCTAAGAATGCTCAAATTTCGTGTAACACAATCTCTGTTTTAATACATGGATATTTTTTTTTTAAACTTATGAGAAATAATTAGGGTTGTTTTAAGCCTTTAACCTTTGAATAATACAATGTAATGGTATCCTCTCATTTATTAATTATATCCCTTGGTTTTCGTGTATAAAAATATTACATGTCCAATAATTTTCTTCTCAAAGATTTTAAAAGTCATTTCGACGATAAAAAGTTTAATTTGTAGTACAAAATGACATAACATTAAGAAATAACTTCAGTTTGTGTAATGAGAAACACCTCATGCGTCGAAGGAAAACTTTTGTATACACCGGTTTTCACTAATATTACTGTACATCGAGCAGTATGAGGGTAACTTTTACTTAATTTTAGGGTAGCTTTTTGCCTTTTTTGGGTAACTTTAAACATAATACAATTTTTATATAAATAGACAACAAGAAAAGATTTATAATGGTAATTTAATTACATTCCATCACTAATAATTGATTTTTAGTCATTTAAAATGTGATTCTTTACTAATAAAGCGTGAATAATTTTTATTTGTATGTATTGGGTTACTTTTATGCATATTAGGGTAACCTTTATTCATTTCAGGGGTAACTTTTATTCATTTTAGGGGGGTAACTTTTATTCATTTCAGCCTATCTTTATAATGAATGTACAATTATTATTGTATATTCGATTTTTTTTAAAAGTTTGTGTGCGTCGAATTGTTCTTAACGATAAAACAAGAGTTAGAGGGAAGGAGAAAGTGGAAACAAGAAGGTAAGGATCAGAAGGGTGATCAGGATAAGGTGAAATTTAACTTTGTAAAAATAGCCAAAAGAAAAAAAAACACGGAGAAAAATTGTAATATAAAAACACAACACTTTAATACTATATTTAGTTAAGCAGGAGATTTTGAGCATTGAGTATTATAGGTGACAAATTTATAGGACAATTAAATAATGGATGTAGTAAGAATTTTACATGCTAAACGAATGAACAACTTTTTATAGTAAAATAATCCATGTGACGTAATCGAGGATGACATTCCTTTTTTATAGGAGTACAAAATTAAAAAAAAAAAAAAATATTGCTAGTGTACGGATTAAATATTGTGTGAGTGTGAGTGTGACCTATTGTGAATATAAACGACCCAACGAAAAATGCACCTGAGACCTTATTACACTACACTTTTTTTTTTTTTAGGAAACTTTATTACACTACACCTATAAATACAAGAGGATGTAGTAATATAAATCTAAGTTTATCTCTCCTCTCCAACATTCTCTCTACTCTTCACCATTTCATCTCCTTTTGTGCTCTCTTTCGCACTGCTACTGTTTTGTCAGGTAACGTTTACTAAACTAATTTACATTTTTTTAAGCATTATTTTTAGGATAATTTGATTTCAATAATCCAATTTTTGAGTAATTTATTTTTTAATAATCCAACCAAAATTTTTTAAAGGAAAATTATTCATGAATTACAAATTACATGAAATATATATTATTCAGCCTATCTTTATAATGAATGTACAATAATTATTATACATTCGATTTTTTTAAATTTTTTGTGCGTCAAATTGTTCTTAACGATAAAACAAGAGTTAGAGGGAAGGAGAAAGTGGAAACAAGAAGGTAAGGATCAGAAGGGTGATCAGGATAAGGTGAAATTTAACTTTGTAAAAATAGCCAAAAAAAAAAAAAAAATAACGGAGAAAAATTGTAATATAAAAACACTACACTTTAGGGTCTGTTCTGTTCACCTTATTTTCACTTATTTCAGGTGTAATAAGTTCAGATAAGTTCAGATCAGGTCCAATAAGTTTTAATAAGGGTTAACCAAGTACAAATTACATCTAAAATAAGTTTTAATAAGGTCTAATAAGTTCAGATAAATTCAGGTAAGTTCAGATAAGTTCAGATCAGTGAAAATCAGATAAATAGAACACCCTTAATACTATATTTAATTAAGGAGGAGATTTTGAGCATTAATTATTATAGGTGACAAATTTATAGAACAATTAAATAACGGATGCAGTAAGAATTTTACATGTTAAACTAATGAACAACTTTTTATAGTAAAACATTTCCATGTGACGTAATCAAGGATGACATTCCTTTTTTATAGGAGTACAAAATAAAAAAAAATATTGCTAGTGTACGGATTAAATATTGTGTGAGTGTGAGTGTGACCTATTTGTGAATATAAACGACCCAACGAAAAAGGAGGGAGCCCAGGTTAATAACTGTGCGAAACTTGCTTAGTTTATAACAGGGCATTTTCGTACATTCAACTTCAAAAGTAAGGGTAAAAATGTCTCATGCAAGGTTGATGCTCACTGCTGTTATATTTGCCGTTACTTTGCATTGCTTAACCATGGTTACTTGCTGTCACACCTACCTAACATATCCGACTTTAAGTAGAAGACACGTGTCTTGTCCTTCTTCATCTTTGACTGTGCTCTTTCCCTCTCTCATTGTTTGTTTCTTTTCTTGTTCTTCTCCCGATCCATAACTTGAATTATTCTGCATGTGTAATTAATCTGAGAAATTCGGCACACTTCTCATTTGGGTGATTTGCGATTATCGTGGATTTAGTGTCGAATGCTGTTGTTGTTGGTCTGGGAAATTGCTGTGGAGCTCTGTAAATCCATAGGTTCGTGTTCTTAATTTTTGAAATTATTCCTATGTGGTTGCGTTGTTAATTTGATTGCGGTTATTGTAGGTTTAATTTTTGGATTTTGCTGTAATATGTCTGCATATTCATTTTGAATTTTCCAATTTCAATTGGCTTAATTTCAGCATAAGTCTTCATAAAAATTAGGGGTTTTATTTATTCTTTCTATTGGGTGTATTCAACACAATACGTATTTGCATATAAAGTATTTTTAATATAGTATTTACTCCAATGTGGATTAATATTTGCATATAGTATTGTCTGCGCTTTTCTATTTGAGTTGGATTAAGATTTGCATATGAAGCGTAGATTAGGGGATGTTCTACTGCTTATATTCCATACACTGGTATTGCGTTTAAAGTATTTTGATATTTTGATTTACGATGATTTGTCATCGTTTTCTATTTAAATTGGGTGTTTGAAATAAAAATTGGTTAGCTATTTAGTCTATGAGTGATGTATTTCATGTAAATGTAGGAACAATATTTCGGAGTAAATGTCGAAGAGGAAATTGGAGTTGCAGGAGGTATGAGCTCACATCTAATTTCTGTTTGTATCTTGTAATGTATGTGTCGTTGAACAAATGGGTACTGATTTGGCAAATCTGTTGAATGTAGGACGAATGCGCAAGTTCGGAAATGAAATTGGGAGAGAAGGTATGATATTTTCATACAACTGCATATGAAGCTCGTAATTGATTTGATTTATTGACTGTGGTTGAATTGTTTTTGTATCATAAATGAAACTGGAACAGGACAGTTTGGGGGGTGTACTGAATCAAAAAGCAGAAGCACGGAATCCCCATGGGTCTTCACGTAGAACAAAGGTTAGTTCAAATATCATGTTGAATTTGATAACTGAAGCACTTAAACCCCATTCCCCATGTTGAATTTTATTCAAACAATTACAAAATTAAGGCAAACCTTAGGAAAAAGTATAATAGTCTGTCAAAATGAAGCTCAATTTCCCTGAGACAAGTTTGTCTTTAAACATCATTCTCGGTCTTTGCAAGAGCAAATTGTGCAATTAAGGCGGTCTCTATTTGAGCAGGTTTAGTGTCTCTATTCTTTTATGCATCTGATTTTATAGCTATTGGTTTCTTTTAACAAACATCTGTCTATTAAAAAAAAATTGATGGATGGATCAAGGTATCTCCTTGAAGGGCTGGGCATCATTGCTTGGATCAGTATGCAATCATTACTGTTCTGCATTCTGATTTTGTGAAAAAATGGAAATTATGTGTAATATCCGAGCATTAGGGTAATGCAAGACCATTGAAACTCATTAAATAGAAAGATGGCAGAGTTTATACACATTATGGTGACAAATTGTATTTAACTAACTTGAGTTTATATTTCTCAAGGGACATTTTCATTGTGCAAGCATATGAAATTTAATTTTATGAACAAACCTTAAGATGAATGCACTTGACATGTGACTGACTGGCTACTTTAAGAAGAAGCTAGGCTAATCGTGTAGATTATTTGTGGGTGACGCTGAGACACCTCAACCCTGTTATATGTAGTTCAATTTCCCTGAGACAAATTTGTCTTTAAACATCATTCTCGGTTTGCCAGGTACCAAATATGACTTGCCGTGTGGAGTCATTTGGAAGAATATGTCAGAAGTTTGACGAGAGAAGGAAGAGGTGGGTGTCTGAAATGGGGTTTTCTGGCCTCCTTCATCTAGCTTCTGGGATGCATATGCCTAGGCAGTTGGCGTACTGGTTGCTGAGTCGGGTGGATCCCATTAGGAAGATCCTAATTTCTCCCAATGGGACTGAGTTTAAGTTGTCAGCGAATCAAGTTTACTGGATACTTGGCATCCCGAATGGTGGCAAGTTTGTTCCCTTGAAAAGAAATATGAGCCTAGATGTTAAGGACCAGGTTGATAAGTTGCTCAGCCGATACGGTCATTCAAGGGAAACAAAATCCAGGAGATATGAAGGGCGTGCGTATGTTGTCAAGGGCATCCATGTCAATTCTACTATAATGGATAGAGTTGAAGGTAGTTGGGAAGAGAACGAGGAAGGTGAATTTAAGACCCTATTTCTCATTCTTTCACTTCATATGGTCCTCTGTCCTACACAGTCACCACGGCTATCTTCCGATTTGTTGCCTGCTTTGACTTGTGCAACTGAATGTCATAAGTATGACTGGTGCAACTTAGTGTTGTCCAAATTTCTATCTTCTGTCTCTTCATTTGCAAAGCGGTTAGATACAACAGGAAATGGTGGTGGTAGCGGTGGCTGCTTGTTGTTTATTGTGGTGAGTACTAGCATCAAAATATCCTTGATTCATTTTGAACTCAGTTATACGTCGAAACGGCTTTTGTGTTTTTTTGTTCCTTAATCTATGATTTGATGTTGTCTTTACTGAAATAATATCCTGTTTTCCTGTTCTTGTTTTGTGATCACCGGAGGTGTTTTACCTGGATCGGCTTATTAGGGATCCCCTTCGGTGGGGGACATTCCCTCGAATAATTGTTTGGGGCAAACATGATTTACGACTTGCTGCTAGAGATGATCGCAGTAGTGATGTTGGTGAATTTGGCAAACTTGGGGTATGTATCTTATTATCTTATCAATAACTTCTCTTTTCCATGTTATTGACCATCTGTTTCACATCAATAACTACTGTCAATAACAGATGCTCGATGTAGCGTATGGTGAAACCCACCCTCTAGACGCGAGGGACACCAATGGACCTCCTGAGTCTTGGTGTAAGGTATATTGTAGCAGTTGAAAAAGGATTGTATTCCCTCATGTTGAAGGTTTATGTCCGCTGATATTACTAGCTACACATGCAGGTCGAAGTGCCACTAACGAACTCGTCCCCAAAGCCCAGGCGAAGGAGGCCTTGGAATGGAGCTGGTGTATCATGTTTCAATTAAGGCCAGAGGTACCTATTATCATGTATTGAAATATGTTTCTTGTATTGTTGATCAGCTGATTTGTCTCTGACTTTGGAGTGAATAATTGGACATTAAAATTTATAATGTGAAGAAAGGTTTATGGGCTTGGCCCAAACCAACTTGTGGGTTGATTGAATTCGTACTAATATTTTTTGCCTTAACTAACATATGATGATATCAACATATGACCCATGATAAATATTGTTATTCAACATTTGGGCCTGGCCCACCAACTCTACTTAGATGGCCAAATCCGGAGATCATTAGTTTTTTCCCACGGAAAAATTAGATTTAACATCGCTTTCTATATTCGTTTTAGTAAATCATAATTTCGTTTTATTAAGCTTATGTTCTTCAACATTTTGGCCTGGCCCAACACCCGTAATAGATGGCCAAATCCGGAGTCCACCATAAGTAATTTCCCAACGACCAGATTGATTAGCTTTTTAATTGCGAATGGTACGTTTTATTAAATCATGGTTGATGTATTAATTTAGAAATTTATCATAACAATCCTTAATAAATGAACCCCCCAATAACTGATTTTATTAAACTTATGTGCTGCAACATTTGGGCCTGGCCCAACACCCGTATTGTATGGCCAAATCATGAGGACAAGCATATGTTTTTTCCCCAGATTAGCTTTTAAAATTGCTTATTGGTCGTTTTATAAATCAGGTGATATATAATTGTAGAAATGTATAACACCACTCCCTAACAAATGCACCCCCCATAATTTATTTTATTTAACTTCTGTATAGATATCCAAATGTACATATCACCAAACGTTTTAATAGAATTACAATGAAATGGCACGTTTTATAAAATCAGTTATTGAGGGTTGTATAAATTTTGAAATTTATCAGACCATTCAAAATTTTTTATCAAATTTATCAGACCATTCATAAATGAACCACCCCATAAGAATGTTATGAAGCATTCCGTCTCCTAATTTCGTATGTCACTGCTTGGAAGGAAATAATTTTTTATGTGACGACGACATCAGTCTTAACAGCTTGTACTACTAGCATTTAAACATTTTAAAGAAAAAAAAAACAAGGTTTACTATGAACAAGTCGCTACCATTTGAAGGCTTGTTAAGGAATTTTTTTGACTTTTGTACTTGATGATTCATGTAAAAAATGAAATTTGAATTCTTAGATTTATTATTACTCTCATATGTCTTGTAAATTTTAATATAAGACAGTTCATAGTGTTTCCCTCTTTACAAAATTTTTTGATATACAAGATTTTTTCTTTTGTGGTGTAGTACTATCAACCATAAATTAGGATTGTAATTTCAAATAGGATTGTACTAGACTGTAGTAAAAACCAAAATAGGGATGCACTAGACTATGCATAAAATTAACATAGGTGAGTAGTAGACTATGGTATAATATTTTTTAGGAGTAGGTGGTCCCTACTCTTTGTCTATAAATTACCATAGTTCTTCATTCATAAACTCAGAGCACTTCCACCTCTCTTGTCTAATACATAAGTACGCCCTTATTTGCATTTTTCGTTTTCACTATTTCAGCCATGGTGGTAGGTGACCTTCCATACCCTCCTGCCTTTTATGGTGAGAGAGCCCCTTCTTCCCTTCACCTATTCAGTCACAACAATAATTCCACCCTAGAGATGAATTTCAATGAGTACGTGTACTTCATTAGTGACACCGGCCGCCTTACAACTAAGGTTGTTAATGGTGACATCCTTCGGGCCATCATAGCAAGACCCGTTGAGAGACAGAGTATGCTTGACAAGCTGATGATGGTGAACGAGGTGGGTGACATCGCCCCTGCCCATCTACCAAATATTGCCGATGTAGTCGGTAATGCTGACGTGCAGGAGATAATTGATGAACTTGAAGGCGATGTGAAGGTTGAGTATGATGGAGCCACACCTCTTGTCCCGAAGAAGCTCAAGGAGAAGATCGACCCGAAGCCCATTCTCCGTCGAAGTGGGCCAATTTACTCTATTGCTGAAAAATTCACCTGTGACTTCGGCTCCTACACGGATGACATCGTGTACTTTCAGGTTCATTATTATTTACTTGTCTTAAAACCTATTAACACTATTATCATTATTGAATATATTCCATTTGCATGCTATAACATATTGTTTTGTTTCAGGTTCGTTCACCTATGACTTGCCTTACCTTCAATGTGGTTCGTGACCAATTTATGGACGATGATCCGTCTAGCCGCTATTCCACTATTGAAATGTACTCTAAGAAGGAGGATGGGAAGCCAAGTTTGGAGTACGGTGCTAGTGTCATTTTGTGGAATGGGCGACGGATTTCCAGGCCTTCTTTCAAGCCGCATTTCCGCGAGGTTGTTGCAACCCACAAGCCTGCTCTGATGATCGTCACTGAGGTAGGAGCACAGCTCACCAACTGCAGAAGGATAATTGAAGCTCTTGGGACAACAATGACATGGACGGCAGACCCGGGGCTAGGGATACATGGAGGAAGCGTTGTGTTTTGGGATCCAACTAGGTTCCGTGGCGTGGTTCAGGTGTCCGTGTCTGATATCCCCCTCCGCATTGTGGCTACCATGAAGGCGGTTGTTGCGGACTGATCATTTGAAGTGTAAGTGTACTTGTTGATCTTTCAATTTGAAGGGTGTTTGTGGTTAAAATTGCATAGTTTTTAATTTATTTTTTTTTCCAGCAGTAAGGTGGCGATACTCAGTTCTGAACTGCTGGTGGTGGTGTGGTCTGCTTTGAAGCTACGAGATCTGGTGTTCTGGTGTCCTACTTTATGTCTTCAGTTGTGTGATGTATTAATGTTTAATTAAAATGTTGTTTTAAAATTAAGTTAATGTTCTATGTATGATCTACTTATTTTAGATTTATGGTTATGAGGATAATGATGTGTTTAATTGTGTTTATGCTTATTATGTGTAGTCGTACTTTTATGTTGTTATGTACTGTGACTTTATTAAATTAATGATATGTGTGGTACTGTGTTTGTGTTAACTAAGATCTTATTCTTATTAATGTTGATTGAGGCTGTTAGATTTGTAAGGAATTTGCAAATTGATGACTTTCTTATTATTGCCCTTTATTAAGTCAATGGTGAATATTACACACATTCACAATTAATTAATTTAATGTTGGAGTAGATCCCCGTAAATGGATTTGATTTTACTAAAAATTATTATTAATAAAATAACAATGTGTGGGTACATGTTTGTTCTTTAATATTATTATTTAATATTCTATTAAAACTTTACTTGTGTTTAATTTTTCCAGTATGAAAAGCACATGTGTGTGGGGTCTACTTTATGAGACAATAATACATCTAATTGATTTACTTGCACAATATTGAGATTTTTATATTCAGACTCTTCTAAATTTTAGTTTTTTCTAAAAATAAAAATAAATTTTTTTTTTCTATTTTGTCCTTTATTTACAAAATGATCTATGTGTTTTAAGTTTTAAGGAGGCTCTATTTACAAAATAATTTTTTTTTTTCCTATTTTAATTAGGCTCTATTTTAAGGGTGTAGAAAAAAGGAATATGTGTTTGAATAATTTTTGTTTTTCCTTTGGAAAAACTCTTACATTAATTAGATAAACTACTTCCATGAAACAAAATAACAATCTTCCATTAACAAAAGGTGGACCACACCACACTAGCACACCCCTACACATCACAAACTGCAACTAGACATTAATTGAATTACACAACATTAATCAAGAAGGTACTACATCACTAAACAAACATATTTTCCTCCTACAGCTTCTACTTAACCCTTTTAATGATTATCAATGAGTCTCCAGTTACTCACGTCGTCACTATCAGCACTAACATTCACCTTGTTGGACAACACAATAAGAGCAAACCCCCCTACAACTCCCTTTGATGATAGGCCGTGCATTGAAATCCAGCTAATATGTTGGCATATGAATCGAGCCATTTGAATGGTGACCCTCGTCTCAGTTAAGAGTATTATGTCTGGCAAATGTAGGTCAATCAATTGTTCTAATTGCTTCATGAACAACTCACGTCCCATATCCCTACAATTCCACGCAATGACTTTAGCTCCGCTTGTTGATTTTCCCCGAGCTGCTGACAACTTCAACGTTGCTCGCCTTCCATCTAAGTTGTGTCCTCCTAACCAAGATGAAGCGACAGAAATGTTGTTGAAGGTAATATGCCCTTCAGTCACAATAACTTTCAAGTCATTGGAGTAGCTATTCAAATCCATCACGTGCACCCCTTCCGATGCAATGGAGAAGGATTCTACCACGTCGGGTAATGCAGCACTGGGGTATATAATGTTACGGATGGATGAAGGGATGAGATTTTGGACACTTATCCCTTCAACACCTCCCTCGTTCGAAAGTGCCCACCTCACCGACATCTTCAAAGCTGGTGGAAGCAAAGCTAGGTCCGATAAATCGGGCACGTGTGCCGGATACACCCCTTTGCTATGTAATACCACAAGGTCACCCATCTCATTTTCACCCCTGCATATCCAGGACACCACATCCCTTGCTTCAACCAGTTTCACTAGTATTGTTCCATCTTTTGTGATGGAATGAGATTGTATAACACCAAACAACCCTCTTCCTGAAAATGGTTTACCTCCCACCGGACGAAGTGGTTTACATGAGATGTTTAGTGGTTGTATTTCGTTTGTGGTAAGGAACCTTTTTTACGATAAATTTAGGGCGATATTTGGGTTTGGTTATTTTCTTCTTCTTGGTTTTCAAGGTCTTTGCCTTTAGGGTGAATAAACTCAAGGGTATGCTTATTGTGTTTACCATTGTTTCACTTGTGTGTATTTCTCCATTCCTAGAAAAACTATCCTTATAAAGACCAACTTGGAACATCTGGCGCCAAATCCTTCCATTTTCTCTTTTTTAGAGGCGCCAAAACTAAAATTGTTCAATTTGGCGCCATTATTTTATGCCAGTGATCAAATGTAAATGTTGATGCTTGTTTTACATACTAGAAAATAAAGAGGGGGGACCACATACTTGTAATAACAATTTATTTGTTACAAAACAAGTGGTAAAGTAGCAGTATAGTAAGCATGGGCTACTACAAAACAGTCATATAAATTGCCAAGTCATCGATCCATGACAACCTGAAGTGGGAAAAGATTTCACAGCAAACAACTTAACACGTGCCGCAATCTAGAGTGAAGTAATATAGTATATACATTACCTACAAAAAATTCAAATGTATATTGCTCCCTAACGACAAACATTGCTAGCTTTAAGACTCGGTCATGACTCCACTCGAATGAGCTTGACGCTAACTTGAAATTTACTCGTCAAGTTATCAAGTCCAATCTAGTTGCTTATTACTTGACTTGAAAGCTCGTTAAATTACAAGCTAGGAATCCGTTACATAGTATAATTTTTAACCAATTTAAAAATATGTCGATATTTACAAACTTTTGTAATAAAAAAACATTATTTACATACTAAAATCATCTCAAATATTTCTCAAATCACAAAATGACATAGAATGACTCCAATCTCAAATGACAAAAGACGTTGAAGATGGATCCAAACTCAAGTAAACCGGAGATCGACTCGGTCAAACTTAATCAACTCTCGTCTTTGGTCACACCGCTTGGTCAAAAATCGACTCAATAAAACTCGACTCCATATGTTAGCGAGTCGAGTCCAGCTACCCCAGACTCGAGCTAGGCACGCATAATAAGAACCCCTACTGCGGACAACACCTAGAGAAACTGATAATTTATATTTTCGGATTGCAACTATAATCTCAAATTATTGAAATTGTAACATGTATTGAATTGGTAAACGACATGCGTGTGACATTATAAATTTCTTTTATACTAACTACGCTAAAAACCGAATACCCTATTCCTGTACATGTTTAATGCTAGGGAAAACCCGAACAAGACACTCGATTGAACTACACGGATCATTAATCTATAATTAGCCTAAACCCTTAATTGCTTAAAGAAAGGCCAATCCAATTGCAAATTGTGGCGTCTAAAATCAAAATAATTACGGTTCTAATTAAAATAAGCAAAAGTTACCAACAGACACACTTTCCAATCGGAATACACTATTCCCCTACGACAAACTAGGCAAGGGCGATCAAGAAGTCGTGCCTTTTAAGACGTACGTGTCAACTAAACTAGTAGGTGCAATCTAATAACCATTCCTTCCAAATTAAGCAACCTACCATTCACATGTACCAATTCAAGTGATACCGGATTAACGGAGCACTAACCTATTATCATTGACCTAATCCCTTAAATGGTTAATGAAAGGGCAATCCAAAACACTAGCGTCTGAAATTTGATTATGGCTGTTTCTAGTAGCTGTTTCACCATTTTGATAAGATAAGGAAATGAACTGAACTGAACTGAAATGAACTAAACTGAATTGAGCCTGAACCGAACTTTACTAAAATGAACTCAGATTAACAGAACTGAACTGGACTGAATTTGAACTTAGGAGAATAGGGTTATTTGATTTTAGTAACAAATATCAACTAATTATTAAATATTAACTTTAAGCTATAACTTACTTATTATTGACAATTAAAATTTAATGTTTAATAACTAATTATTAATTGTTATAAAGTAATTGCTTACTAAATAGTAATTAATAATTAATTGGTTGGTCAATGAATTAGGCAAGCAAAAGCTATTTACCAATCAATTCTAAATATGTTGGTATTCAATTTGGTGTTCCTTGTTCGATGTTGACTATTTGGCTATTTCAGTTGGCTCTTTTGACAGGCTGTTTGGCATAGGCTTTTGAGTTGTAGTGTAAAGTAATATTACTTTACAAACGAATGACGTAGTAATATCACTAAAAAAAATATTTTAGTAAGGGTAATAATAAATGTAAAGTCATGTAAATTGAAAAGTTATAATAATTTTTGTTAATAATTTACAAAAACTGCATACATGTTATAAAATATTAATTAATTATAGTATGGGTCTGTTCTCATTGACTGAACTCAGCTGAGCAGAACTGAACTAGAGTGGACTCAGCTAGACTATACTTATACTGAACTGGAATTTCAACGTAAGAGAACAGACTCTAACCAACTATAAATTACAATTATTATCCCAATTTGATACGAGTTACTTAAAACTAATAATTGCATCATTACACATCATAGATTATTTCGAAAATTATAATATGTTCATTTCAACCAAGATAACGTGGTGCATGATTTGTTGTGCAATTAATACGAAAAATTGTAATGTGTCCTCATCACAAATTAGGATTTAAAGTAACAAAGGTATTTTTTTAAAATTTATAAAATAACATGATATTACTGTAGTTCTCCACCGATACATTTGGTACATAATTCATTGATTTAATTTTTAGATAATTAAACACAATATCTACATACTTCCCAGACCCCACTTGTCTACTAATATATCTTAATAGATATTACACGAACCTTAACTAACTAAAACAAAATGGCACCATAATTAAGTACTTCTTAGTTTCCTAATATTTGATCTTGCAAATTAAATCTGGAAAATGATGGGCTCCCACGTCACTTGAAGCACATTGCAGGAAGAACTTTCTTCGCCTTCTGAATTGATGCTGACGGATTCTTGGGTTGGCTTCTTGCACCCTGCATACAATATATGAACAATAAAATGGAGGAAAATTAAATTAAATTAACATATTATTTAGCACATAGAATAAGTAAAAATAATGAACACCCTACTTGCACGATGACATTACACAATTGTGGACCCGGAAATGTTGGATTTTGTACGACCTTTACCATCTCCGCCTTCCAGAGCACCACACAACCGCCTCCAAATACTCGAGTGGACGATATAAGTACATTATAGCGACGGGGCAAACGCTCCACGACTTGAATTACGTTTTCAGTAAAATGCCTCGTCTCCACCAAAACAATTATAGATGGATTTATGGATTGTTGTACCAGCTCGAAGTTTCGAATGAATGAGTCCCTCGTTATTCCTCTCACATTCCATGTTACTATGCGTGTGTTGTTGTGGATAGGGGTAACATTAGGAACCTAAGGGAGGGTAAGGACAGGGTCGAGCCCAACAACGTGGTACGGAGCTCGTTTAGTGGACTCAGGAGCACGAATTACAGTTAGGATGAGGACACAAGGGTAATCTGGTGGCTGAACAACTTGAAAGGCATCGGTGTAGTTTCCCATGCATAATAATAAGGCGTCGAACTCAATCTTGCATGTAGGGTTAGTGAAATCCAAAATAGGTTCAGGATCAATGAGGTGCTGCAAGTAATACGGCACCGTGTGATGTTTTTCAAGGAACCACTTGATAACCCTCTTGATCAACACCGGCAAACCATAGCAGTCATCGTAGCTGGGTAAGTGGGCTGGTCGGAGTTCATCATGCAAATCAATGGATCTCATTTTCAATGTCGAGAACTCGGTGGTTATCTTAGTAGGGTTGAGTATGAAATTGGCTATTATTTGTTTGGAAACATAGGCAGGATTGTTGTTGGAATCACGACAAAGGAAAATAAGGCTGTTAATGTCGTTTTCCAGCGACCGGCGTTGGGGTGGTTCGAAAAACAAAAGGGCATGTTTGCCATTTGGGGTTCTAGCAGCCCTGGGCATGATGTTGTAATTTGATTTGATGATTTATTTTTTTTTTATGGTTATGGACAATAAGAAAGAGATATGCATGGATTATAAAAGGTAGGAACATGTAAAGATATTGTTGGATTGCCTCATGTAATGCATGATAGGAAGATTAATTAAATAATTAAAGTGAAATGACTTGATTTATATTTGACAAAATATATTATTAATGTGAGGGTTAAAATTTTCTTATAATTTAATTTTTTAACTCCGTAATATTTTTTTTTTTAAATTTTTAAATGCAATTTGTTGGTAACATTGCCATTTTTTTCCTTAATAATTTAATTTTTTAAAATAATATGTCGTTTACACGCAGACTAAATATGTAATTATGCACGGTTAATATTGTCATTCGTTTGTTGAAACGTGTTGATGCACATTTTGTTTTATGTTTCGGATAATATGGTCGAGTACATGGTTGATTAATAGGCAACTAGGTTTGGTAGTACACTGACTATCCTCAAAAACCTAAAAGTATGACATTTTAATTCAATGGAGAAATGAGTAAGAAGGCTTTGGTGCAGGGTTGTTTCGAAAAGGAGGAAAGCAAGTTCATCAAGTGCAACTTTAGTTGCTGCAAATCTGCCAAAATGATTCTCCAAATATAGAATCGTAGACTAATAGCTAATAGGTATGTAGTATTGCTAGTACTAAGCAAAAAATTTGAAATAAATCAAAAGAAATATATATATAATCAGTTAGGGTTGTTTGGTGTTTCGGATAAAAAACGAAATCCAATTCAATACAAACCGAATCATCAATCCGGATTGGATCTAAACTTTAAACCGGATTGGATCGGATTGAGATGTATTGTAAATTCCGTTTTCGGATTGGATCGGATTTACCCTAATTGGATTTCGTAAATAAATTTCTGATAACGAACATCAAATTGTTAAATTTAGCGTGCATAAATGTGGTAAAATATTTTTTTTAAATACAAAACCTTCCTTCTACCGAAAATAGTATTTCATAAGTAAGTAATTTTCTGATAACGAAAATCGAATTGTAAAAGTAAGCTTCTATACTTACTACAACCCAAAATATTATTTGATAAATAATTTTCTGATACTATACCGTTATGTTGTTATTCACTTTGATTATGTAGTTCCGAAATTCAGTTATTTTTATATACTAATTATGTGAAAAGAAAAATCTTTACTTTGATTAAATAAGAAATAATGTTATAGTAATTATGTGTGCATAAAAATCACATGACAGGGATATCAATTGTCGATTAATAAATGTATTAACCTAAATATTATAACCATATTTTAGTATATTTAAATTGAAGTATTAGTAATTACTTTATAAAGTGTGAACAGTAATTATCTTTGAATGTACAAAGAATACTTGGTGAATAATAAATTGGGAAAATTATGTCTCTTCCAGCCTCAAAATTTAATTAAGAAAACGCTATACAGAGATTTTCAAACAGTGGGATATCGGATGAATTATATTATGATTACGTTCATTACATTGCAAATAAAATCAATGAATTTCAAGTTAGTTCAAGCGATGTCGATTTTTAGTTTTATGGTGGAGGATTTAGGAATTAGGGTTTAGCAAATTATACTTCGAATTGGATCGGATTTGGAATAAATCCAAACCGAAAACCAAACGGACAGCCCTAGGCTTAGTAATAGGGTATCTGTTACAAGGTTTTAGGTTTGAAGGTTTATTGTTTACGGTGTACGTGTGTATGGTTCACGGTTTTGTTGCATGGTTTTAGGGTTAAGGATTTTACCCGGTTATGGTTTAGGGTTTTGGGGTTAGGCTTAGTTAGGGGTGTCCATAATTCGGATGAAGACCGTAATCTATCCAATCCAATCCGAACCCCCGAATTATCGATTAGGATCGGATCCGAACTTTAAATCGGATTGGATCGGATTGAGAATTTTAGGACATTCGAATTTTCGGATTGGATCGGATTTACCCTAATTGGATCAAATCCAAACCGAAAACCTATGTGTAAAATTAAGCTTCTCTAAATATGTATTTATTTATTTCTTTGAAGTTCCACCCAAATAATTACTACTACAAAAATTATTTGAAAGGATACTTTGTATTAATTAATTAAATGTAATTAATTCTAATTAAAATTTTGCATTTGCAAAACCTAACACACTTTGTCCAGTGATTAATCATGCGAACAGAGGCGTCATACCAATTCATAAGTTAATTATTTTATTCAAATATCATACAATCACTCTTTCTTCCATACCCCCAAATAAAATCAAATTTACTAATGTAATCTCAAAAAAATACGAGTAATGTAATCTCAAAAAAATACAGTCACTCGTATTTCTTCTTTGTTAATGGATTCGAGCTGCGTAAAGACGAACAATAAATTAATTTGAATTATGAGTTTGATATCCGTTTTCCCGCAATTGAGCAGAGGAGTTAGTACAAGTATTGTTTCACCAAATAGGAACGGCTATTCTCAAAAGGTGGTGAACTGATGGTACTGTAGAGCTTTGCATCCCATAACGTCCACAAGTTATGACAAATGAAGATGTGATAGGTCTGCGTAGATGTAAAGTCTATTGATGTTCTAATAAGGCCAAAAACAAGAAAAGTAAGATGGAAACCCACTGCATTGAGGTTATCTATAATGAAAAGTATTATTTATAGTACTTGTAAAGCCAAAAACAAGTAAAATAGGACCAAAACCCACTACTTTGGAGTCAAAACACGAAGGACATCCCAGTTTTTTATGCTAGCACGAAAAGAGGAAGCGTAAATACGTGAAGCAACTTCCGAAGCAGAGATTTGCCATCATTGAAATGAAGATATTGTTCAGTACTTTGTAATTAACCCCTTCATGTTACCACAGTAAGTAATTAAGACAACACGAAATCAAACGAACACATTCAATCTATTTTAACGTTAAATAAACCTTGAACTCTGAATATGAAGATACTATTTTGTTACACTAGTAAGATGGAATTAAAAATACAATGCCCTTTGACTGATGTTCTGATTTATAAGCTGGAGTTAATGGCAAAGTGGAAAAAATTAGTGGAGTTATAAGCTGGAGGGAATTCAAGTGGAAAAAATTAAGGTCTTAATCACGTGGCGAACACGAAAATTTTGGATTTAGAAAATTCCTAAACGAGTTACTTGCTCAGCATAGAAAATTAACTTGTATAATGTTCTAATGAAAAAAAATGTAAATTAATTAAATAATTACAAGTGAAAGGGGTGACCTAGAAGGAATACCCGGAATATATAATTCCTAAACGAGTTACTTGCTCGGCAAAGAGAATCAACTTGGACAATGTTCTAATCTAAAAAAAAATTTAAATTATTTACATAATTACAAGTTAAAAGGGTGACCTAGAAGGAATACCCGGAAAGAATAATTGTTAAACGAGTTACTTGCTCGGCAAAGAAAATAAACTTGGATACCGTTATAATTAAAAAAATAATTAAATTATTTACATAATTACAAGTGAAAGGGGTGACCTAGAAGGAATGAATACCCGGAAAGAATAATTCATGAACGAGTTACATGCTCGGCAAAGAAAATAAACTTGGATACCGTTATAATTAAAAAAAATAATTAAATTATTTACATAATTACAAGTGAAAGGGGTGACCTAGAAGGAATGAACCCGGAAAGAATAATACATGAACGAGTTACATGCTCGGCAAAGAAAATAAACTTGGATACCGTTATAATTAAAAAAAATAATTAAATTATTTACATAATTACAAGTGAAAGGGGTGACCTAGAAGGAATGAATACCCGGAAAGAATAATTCATGAACGAGTTACTTGCTCGTCATAGAAAATTAACTTGTATAATGTTCTAATGAAAAAAAATTTAAATTAATTACATAATTGCAAGTGAAAGGGGTGACCTAGAAGGAATACCCGGAAAGAATAATTCCTAAACGAGTGACTTGCTCGGCATAGAAAATTAACTTGTATAATGTTCTAATGAAAAAAAATTTAAATTAATTACATAATTGCAAGTGAAAGGGGTGACCTAGAAGGAATACCCGGAACGAATAATTCCTAAACGAGTTACTTGCTCGGCAAAGAGAATCAACTTGGATAATGTTCTAATCTAAAAAAAAAAAATTAATTACATAATTGCAAGTGAAAGGGGTGACCTAGAAGGAATACCCGGAACGAATAATTCCTAAACGAGTTACTTGCTCGGCAAAGAGAATCAACTTGGATAATGTTCTAATCTAAAAAAAAAAAAAAATTAATTACATAATTGCAAGTGAAAGGGGTGACCTAGAAGGAATACCCGGAACGAATAATTCCTAAACGAGTTACTTGCTCGGCAAAGAGAATCAACTTGGATAATGTTCTAATCTAAAAAAAATTTAAATTATTTACATAATTACAAGTGAAAAGGGTGACCTAGAAGGAATACCCGGAAAGAATAATTGTTAAACGAGTTACATGCTCGGCAAAGAAAATAAACTTGGATACCGTTATAATTATACCGTTATAATTAAAAAAAATAATTAAATTATTTACATAATTACAAGTGAAAGGGGTGACCTAGAAGGAATGAATACCCGGAAAGAATAATTCATGAACGAGTTACATGCTCGACAAAGAAAATAAACTTGGATACCGTTATAATTAAAAAAAATAATTAAATTATTTACATAATTGCAAGTGAAAGGGGTGACCTAGAAGGAATGAATACCCCGAAAGAATAATTCCTAAACGAGTTACTTGCTCGGCATAGAAAATTAACTTGTATAATGTTCTAATGAAAAAAAAATGTAAATTAATTAAATAATTTCAAGTGAAAGGGGTGACCTAGAAGGAATACCCGGAATATATAATTCCTGAAGGAGTTACTTGCTCGGCAAAGAAAATTTACTTGGATAATGTTCAACAATTACAAATGATACTCCTAATTAATAAAAAAAAAATTTAATTAATTTCAATTACAAATTAATACTCTTAAGACCTTAAGTTCACTAGGAAACAAACATGAGCAAACCCTAAGGTTTGGTTGTTATAAATAGGGCTAAGAACCAAGTACAGATCACAATCTACACATCCAAAAGTGTTATTATCTTATCTAAAATGAAGCTCTCCCTTAAGCCATCCCTTTTATCCAACAACACCAAAATATCCTCAACATACGGATCATCATCCAATGGCTCTCCAACACCTCCCAAAAAAAGGGGTCGGAAGAAGGCCAACCGTTTGTTGAGGACAACATTAACAAATAATGCTTTTGATGCTCTTCACGACCCACTCCCACCAATCCAGTACAATGTGCCGTGGTGCACTATTGTGAAAGTGAAGAAGGAAATGCATGCTGGCCTAGTTGGCAACAAATGTGCTAAACACAACCCTGATGAAGTCATCATTGATCATGATGACATCCCAAAAGAGCATGAACTCCGTCGACCTGTGCGGTGCAGCAGTGCCACTCCCATACTTAAGCTGGACGACGGCAACAAGCCAAGGATTGGGCGTTTCAACGTCTATTACCTCGTTGTTTCTAGCAACAACGACGGTGACCTTGGTGTTATGTACGCCATCACTGGGAACCAAACCTTCAAGGAAATTTACGACGACTACGCTGATAAAGTAGATTGTCGTGTGAAGGACATGTTCTTGACCAATTCAAGAACTGGAGGGATTATATCTCCCCAAAGCATTGCATGCTACGTTGGGCTCAGGCATGGTGACATGCTCCATGCAAGTCACAAGGTTTTTTAGTTTTTTTTTTATTATTTTTACTAAGTTTGACATATATTTAAAAATAAATAAATGTTGACTTTGAAATTGTTGTTTTTTATTATTTTAGTTTTTTTTTTGTTTTTTTTTTATTTTTACTAAGTCACAAGGCTTTACATTCTAATGAAATTGTTGTACTCATTCCAGAACCCGGAAGCAAACATGGATGCATGGATCAAGAAGTTCTACCTAACTGATGTGAGTGACAACCCAAGGAAAGTGAAAGTTGAAGGCCGCCTTGACACGAAACTGAGCAACATCTACCACATGTGGGGTGAAGCATTCAAGTTCGACCCTAAGAAGGTGATGTTGATGAATAACTGCCGCGTTTTGAGCCCAACTCAGACTGTTGGAGGTGCTAAAATCCGTAACAAAGGGATTGTCTATGCCATTCCTAATGTCCGCTACCATCGCTGTGTTCGTGAATCAGACAATGAGTAGAACGTAGGTCATGTTATGGGAGATGTCTAAGAATCTGTGTCAAGTCCTCGTTTTAAATTAGTGTTTATGGAGTATTATGCTATGTTTTATTTTCTTAATGTAGTAGTTCTGGAGTATGCTACGTTTTAGTTTCTTAAACTAGTAGTTTGGACTTTGCTATGTTATGTTGATGGTGTCTAATTAGAGTCTAAAAGTAGTGGAGTTGTTGGTGTTAATTGTGACCCCTAGGTGGTCATTGGTAGTACCAATCTCAAGTCGTGTATTGTTGGTGTGTTAAACTCTTGTGTTGTTCTTGTGATATAATATATGTGTTTGTGTTAAAAAAATTGCATTTACTATGTTATTTAATTAATTTTAGATAAAATCAGGGTAAAGAGACAAATTATTGGTGCATTTAAATCGACATTTGAATCATTGGACCATGCTTTATTTATGACACTTAATCAAATATAAATTAGTAAAACTAAGCACAGGTCCATGATTTATTAGAATAAGAAATTATGAAAGGGTCATTAAAAAAAAAGGATACAAAATTGGGCCAGCCCACCACGATAGGAGTCCAAAAAAAAATTAGGAACCTAAAGAGGACAATAAGTTCAGTGCAATCATTTGTAATGAAAATTATTGTTTCTTTTATTGTTTTTTTTTTAACTATATGGAAGAAATAATTTCCCTAATAATAAGTCACATCCAAACACAAGTAGTAATATAGGTCTGTAAACCCAAATTAAAATGAACTCCGTCTCAAAAAAAAAAAAGAAAATTGAAATGTCGACATTAATATGAAATGTAAAAAAAAAATTGTGTCATGACTCAAGATTAATGAATGTTATAAAACACCTGGAGTATTTATTTATTTAATAATTTCACTTCTAACCATTATAAATACAAGATAAAAAAAATAAATAAATAAAATATGTCTTTTTTGGCAAAAAACAAAAAGAATTTCTTACAAGGCCATACAATACCATTGATTGGGCCAGCCCACTGCGTAGATAGTAAAACTCCTGGGCCAGCCCAACGTAAAGAACCTAATATTGGCCCCAGAAAACCATACCCATGGCCAATTCAAAACACATAACAAGGCCATACAAACAACTTCAAGGCCCAAATAATTCAAGGCCTGCCCAGAACTTTGGCAATTTCCGAATTCAAAGCTGTCAAAGGTTCCAGATAAGCAGTTCATAGTCTTAGAAGAGAAACAAGTGCAAACACCTAAACATCACCAGGACAATACAAACATGCAGTAGACAGTTTTCACAGTAAGGGGTTTACCTAAAACTGAACAGACTAGAAATGATACTACTGCTGCAATACAAACAGCCTAAAACCATTGAAAATAAGACAGATGGTGGCAAACATTACATAACAGAGATTATACTAATCATCATGAAGCAGTCAACTAGGATGTCCTCAGAATTCCATTGAAACCTCATCATCCTCTTCAAAACGTGTAGCCAATTTCGCAGGAGGGCGGTTCCTTATATGTCTCTTGGTTTTCTTCTTACCCTGCAAACAGCCCAGATATATATCAACTACTAGTTCACAACAATGACAATACCCCTTAAACGGGTGTACTGAAGATACATATTTACAATTCTATTACCTTAGCCGGCGCAACGGGGACCCTTGGAATCGTAGCACGCATAGCACTCAGAGGTAGATCCATATCCATGTCTGCGTCTGTGGGCTGCACATCAGAGGTGAGTTGCACATCCTTTCCCTTAAACAGCAGCACATGGCACACCAGTGTGAGATTCAAACATTTATACAGAGTACAGTGGCAAATGTAACATGTAAATGAAATTCAACTATGCACTGTACCTGTTTCTTGTTCTTGGTTTTGTAGCCTGTCTCTGAATAGGGTTTGTTGCGAGATCCTTTAGGCCTCCCTCGACGTCTCTTTTTAACACGTGGATCCATCAAGGGTTGGCTACTGTCAGGTGCATGAGTTTGGCTACTATCAGGTGCATGATTTTGCTGTGTAACAGCTTGGTCAGGAACTTCAGCACATTCCACAACCTCTTGACTGCCCTGGGAACGTTTTCTGACAGAAGAGGGAGTTTGGATGTTACTCGTTGATCCTCTTCCAGAAGTTGGATACTGTGTGCTAGGGAGAGTCAAAACACCATTTGCTTCAATGAACTTCTTCCTACGATCAGTGACCTCAATCTTCAGATTGGATAGAGTCAACATGACCATGTCAACTGTATCATCATCAACAATTGATGCTTCGTCACATATAGGTTCAAAATGATTCATAATCTTGTTGAACCTTTGGACCTCCTTCGTGGCGGACGGATCGTGATAGGCAACCTTCACCCGAGTGTGTTTTCTTATTACATCCTTGCGCCACCGGTCCAAAATATACTTGTCCGGTATATCAAACACCAGGTTTTGATCTAGGACACGTATGCTATGCTTGCATAAAATCCCAAAAGTTTCAAATTTACAGCAGTTGCAGAACACCTCTTTTGACTCTCGATTGAACTTTACACAATAAATGCGCCTTCTGTCGGTTATAACCTCTTCACTCAGTCCTTCTGGAACCACCCACACTCGATCCTCAAGGAAATAATGGACAGTATTATCATCAATAACCCTTTCCTCCCGCCCGTAACAATACATCATCCTCGACAATTCTTTTTGGATCTCTTGGAATTTGGCATCTGTGTATATTTTCTGATACAGCCTTTCAACCTTAAACCCACTAACCAACCTTCGTACATACTTTGTTGATCTTGCATCGGCTTCGGTTTCATCTTATACCCTTTTAGTCATTGCTCTAGTGTACTTCTGGGGAAACTCATAAAGCTTGGTCTTACGGTTCACAAACCCGTCAAAAAAACTATTGATGCTCTCCACCCTTTGTGTCGTCTTCATCCCAGCCCAAAAGTGCTCTTTCATAAAGCATGGAACCCACATATGACGCTCGTTGAACAAATCTTGAAGCCACTCATTATCTTCAAGTTCGTATTTTTTAATACAATCACACCATCGAACCTCAAACTCATCCACAGTAAAGCTCTCATAAATGAGAGCCTTGAGAGGACTTTTGAAGTCAGCATACCTAGTCAGTAACAAATGAAAGCATAATAACACCTTGAAAACCAAATATCACTAAATGTGAAAACATACATGACTACATGGCAGAACACATATGACATAAAAATATGATTAGACAAAAATAAGCAGAATGTTAAAGACAAAGGATATACTGTAAGAACAATTAGGCAGAATGTTATGAATTTGTTAGAAAAAATAACAGCTAAACTATGCAGTGTACACAATCAAGTCACGCATCTGAAACAACTACATATATTGGCCATGAGTTAAATAATAAATAAGCAGAATCATACTACATACTAGTCAATTCAATACAAACAAAAGGTAATATACTTAGATTTGCTTTAAGAGAAGAAAAGTAGTTCAAAAAACACTTACCACTTGCATTTCCCAAGCTTGTCACCAAACTTACTCATAATGTGCCATATGCACCACCTATGTCGAGATGATGGCATAATTTCAGCAAGTGGTCTCCTCATTGAAGCTGCTTGGTCAGTAAGGATACCTAATGGTGGACGGTTCCCCATGCATGATAGCCATTGTTTGAAGACCCAAGCATAGGTTTCACATGTCTCATGTGACACAAGGGCACACCCCAAAAGAATTGACTGTCCGTGATGATTGACCCCGACAAAGTTTGCGAATGGAAGCTCATACTCGTTTGTCAAATACGTCGCATCAAAGCATACAACGTCCGCAAAGTGATCATAAGCAGCCCGACTCCTTGCATCCACCCATAGCACATCCTTGAGCCGACCTTCTTCATCCAAACGATGCGCACGGAAGAAGTTCTGGTTGTCAGCTTGCATCTTTTCAAAATACTTCATCATAGCTACAGCGTCCCCACCTTCCATTTTCAATTTCCTATCCTTGTACAGCTCGTGTTGCAAATCCTTTACGCTAGGCAATTTATCCTTTTCATGGGATAAGCACCCACGAATTCGAGATACAGGAACACCTTCCTCGTAAAAGGTGAAAAGCCTTTTACGAACCGATGAAGTGTAATTCTTCATTCGATATTCCTTCACCAGATTTGCCTTGCTAGGGGTGGGGTTATGACCTTTATGTTCAAGGTGCGCAGTTCTAATTACCCATTCTCCTTTGCCGTTAATACTAGCATAAAGTTCTACTTCACAGTGACACTTTTTCGATTTTCTTTGGCCCTTTCTCAGCTCATCTTGCCCTATCACACCATTGACATTGCCCCCGGTTCCACTGACATCCATTGCCTTCGCCCTCTTCTTCGCCTCCCTTTGCGCCCTCATATCAGGCGCACCCTAGCATTCACACTTCCAAATAACGGCCCTACGTTCTCTGGTTTTGTCTTTGTATGCACTTGAAACCCTACTAACTCCAAACCCATGTTGTTGTGCATACTCTTTGAAGTAGGCCTCAATATCCATCCAGCATTTGAAGACCATACCCTCTACTGGTGGATCTACTACAAAAGGCACGACATTATTTGTTGAGACAACAGTTTCCACAGTCTGCACAGTCCGGACAGTCTGGATTGGGGAATTATACACCTGACCACCCCTGGTTATTACCCCTGGGGAGATTGGAGCCAACTGCAGTCCCACACCCTCACTAGCATCCATATAGTCAAAATCAGAACAACAAGACAATGAAACCGTGGCTATGTCTGTGTCATTGATGTCATCAGCCAAGCTAACACAATTTCCATCATTCAAGTTTACCATGCAATTACCATATCCACCATTTTCTTCATTCAAAGACATCTAAACATAAACAAACCAAAAACAAAATAAAAACAGAAAATCCTCAAGTGTATATAATGTAAAAAGAATTACTCAACTACATCAAAACAGAGCATATTACTCCATAACATTACTCCATACAACTAAAACCGGCTAGGATAGCTTCATTCACATATCAAGGAAGAATGACAGTTTTTCGTTTTATAAACCAAAACCAAAGATTATATCAACACACTGAAACATGGATACAGAGCACATAATGAGAAAGAACAATGCCGCAAAACTCAATACCTCCTCAGGCAAAATAATAGAGTTAATTGAAATTTAAAATGCAAATCAGGAAATTAAAGCTCCTCAGGCAAAATAATTAAATCCTAACACACACAAATTGAATAATTAATTAAAACCCCTAGTATTCATATGCGTAATGCATACTACAGGCGAATTCAACTAGAAAATGTTTATTAAAACCGCAATCAAATTAGAGTAAAAATAAGCAATCACAACTAATTTATTATACAAAAATAAAAATAGTAGACAATGAGGAAAATCCAGGAATAATAATAGGAAAACACATATTCAACTACATAAGCTTGTGTTTCTTAAAATATCCAGGAAATTAGACAACATCAAGGGAAAAAAGCCACCAGAAAAGGAAACTTACCTCCGTCTGCGAGAAATAAAACCCCTTCCCAGATCTACAGAGCTTGGAGAAGCTTGGAAATTCAGCAACCCCGTCCCTGATCTCAAGAGCTTGGAGAAGCTTGGAAGATCTAAAGAGCTTGGAGAAGCTTGGAAATTCAGCTACCACTTCCCAGATCTACACAGCTTGGAAATTCATCTACCATGGTGTTATAGTCTGTGTGTTTTGTGTATTGTGTTTTCTCTCTCCACAAAAGACGATGCAGAGTAATGTTAGAGGTGGTAAATTGTTAACTCACTTCAAATTACCGTGGTTGGGGTTATAAATTACCGTGGTTAGGGAGTGAAACTTACCCTAACGGACGCTTGTACTCCACCGTTAGCTTGTTTGTTTGTGCACATGGAAGATGTCAGACACTTTACAATACTTTATAATACTTTATTGGGCTCCAATGCAATTTTATTACAGAAATGCCATGTTATAAACTTGACAAGTTTATAACAGTTATAAACTTGTATTTCCTCACGAAAAAGGCACCTGAGATCTTATTATACTACACTTTGTTTTTTTTTTTATTTTTTTTTTTATTTTAAGGAAACCTTATTACACTACACCTATAAATACAAGAGGATGTAGTAATATAAATCTAAATTTATCTCTCCTCTCCAACATTCTCTCTACTCTTCACCATTTCATCTCCTTTTGTGCTCTCTTTCGCACTGCTACTGTTATGTCAGGTAACGTTTACTAAACTAATTTACATTTTTTTAAGCATTATTTTTAAGATAATTTGATTTCAATAATCCGATTTTTGAGTAATTTATTTTTTAATAATCCAACCAAAATTTTTTACAGGAAAATTATTAAAATTATTCATGAATTAACAAATTACATGAATATATATATATATACATATATATATACATATATACATATATATATATACATATATACATATATATATACATATATATATATGCGAACTAGCTCGAATAATACGAACGAAGAACTCATCTGAGCCGTCCATCGCATTAGATCTGACGGTCTACACTTCATGCGCCTCATTAAGGGCAAAATTGTAAATTTGCTATTTGAATGACTAGCTTCAATTAATCTGATTTTCATTTCATTTTCTATTTCTTCCTCTAAATTCTCTCTTTTCCTTTGAATTATCAAAGCTCTTATTGTCGTTGGATTTGCTGTGTTTTTTGCTTTATTTTCATCGCAAATTGATACTGCACAAGTAAGTTATTTGATTGTTATGTTCTTGTGTTTAATTCAATTGTTGTACTTTTTTAATTTTTTTTTATGATTTCGAGTCTTAAATTAAGGTTTTTCGTTATTTTCAGTTTGATCAATTTGCTATTTTGCTTATTTTTGTTGAGATTTTGTTGCGATGTTTGTTGATTTTTCTTGCAATTTCTAAGTCCAAGGTAGAGAACAGAATTTAAATTTTATTGTCAGTTTTCTATAACTAGGTTTTCGGTTGAAATCATAGAAATCAATCTGACTTTTGTTAGATTTGTTCGATTTAGTTTTTAATTCAATTAGTGTTTCGATTTGAATTGATTTTGGGGAAAGTTCTACCTATTGCTTGCATGACGATAGCTTCATTTTTTGTTTTGGTTCCATTTGAATGATTTGCTGTTGCAGGGTTGATGGTTGATTATAAATTCTGTTTGATACTTCAAATTAAAGGTGGACACGGGCCGTGCTCGTGCCGCCGCGGGCCGTGCCTGGCCGTGCCGGGGTGGTGCCCGTGCCGTGCCGGCTCCGCGGCGTGCCGTGCCATGCCGTGCCTGGAATTGGCACACCCCAGCCCACGGCACGGCACGGCCCACGTGCCTAGCGGGCCGTGTCGTGCCGGGCCGCGGGCCGCGGGCCAAACCGTGCCTCGGTTTTTTTTTTTTGTTAATTTTTAAAAAAAATAAATGTTAAAAAAAACGAATTAAAAAAAATGCAAATAATTTAAAAAAAAATATGAGTGCGATAATCCGAAAACACAAAAAATTGAAGAATAACTTATTTTATTATATGACGGTAGCCGGTACGAATGTACGATAATTGAATAATACAAAATTACAAAATAAGTAATGATAATTAAAAATGCTACAATAGTGTATGAATATTGAATAACTTCATTTATTATACGGAATACGAAGTTCGATAATACAAAAAGAATACAATAGTGTATAATGTAAATATGTAATCATGTAATTATTATTGGTCGTCTTCGCCTTCGCCTTCGTCTTCATCTTTGTCTTCGTCTCCTAGAGGTTCAAGTTCATCCGCCAATTGAGTGGATTGAGAACTAAAAGAAGTCGACGTTCCTTCACCGTCGTCGTTTTGTGCATAAGTACGATCTTGAGAACGAGTTTCGGCATCCAACCAATCCTTGAAGCAAACACACATTTCAATTGTTTCGGGTTTTAGTCTTGTTCTTCTATCGTCTAGAACTCTTCCCGACGCACTAAAAGCTCTTTCGGAAGCAACGGAGGAGACTTGGATAGCAAAAATATCACGAGCCGTTGCCGATAAAATTGGATGTTTCACGGCTTGTGATTTCCACCAATCGAGGATGTCGAGGCCAAACTTCTCTTCATCGTCCATGCCTTTCATGAAGTCGTAACTTAAGTACATTTGCAACCCCGAAACATCGCTTTGAGTTCTCCTAGATGATGATGATTCTGTACCTGAATACTTAGACATCAAGTTAGCAGCTTGTGCAAATAAACCTTTGGCCCGTTTACTTACATTTTTGGATGTTTGAGAAGGGGCAAATCGAGACACGGTTCCATATTTACTTTCATAAACATTATATAAATTAAAAAACTCATCCGTCACCTTATTCTTAAAAGTTTCAACATCATCTTCAAAATTCATGTTACTATAATAAATATCAATTAATAAAAATGTGCCATCATATTTTTGTCTAGGATCTAAAATGGAAGCAAAAATATAAATCATAGGAATATCGGTGTAATATTTACGCCATTTATCCTCCATGGATGGAAGATATCCACGATAAACATGTTGTGATCGGTGTTCCGCAAAAAGTTGTGCAAGTAAACATGCATTGCTAAGAAAAGAATGAGCACAAGGATTATATACAGAAGAAAAACAATGTGTCATACCATATAGTAATTGTAAAAACTACATATATTTTTCACAATTAGCCCAATCATCTTCAAGTAAAGCATTTTGTGGATATTTCATATTATAAAAAAGTGTTAAATGAACCTTGTACTCGATTGCCCGACTCAACATTTCATAGGTGGAGTTCCACCTAGTTGAACAATCCGGTGCTATTTTTATGGTTTTAATCCGTTGTTTCCTGCAAAAACCTTTCCATTCTTGATATCTCATGTTAGAGCTATTAATAGTGCAAATAGCACTCCGTATTTTGTGATAAAATGGACCAATTGCTTGTGTTCCATCCTTCACACACAAGTTAAGAACATGACAAATGCATCTAACATGAAGTGCATCTCCATCTAATATAACATCGTGCAATTGGGATTTGACCAAATTCGCACTATATGTCATAGAAGTTGCATTATCGAAAGTCATAGACATGATTTTATCCCTAAGACTATATGCATCAATGGCTTCCATTAAATGATGTGAAATGTTAAGACCGGTATGAGGGTATTCAAGCATTTTGAAATGAATGATGTGTTTTTGTAACATCCACTCATTATCTAACCAATGACAAGTAACACATAAATAGTGAAGTCCGTACCCACCATCCCATGCATCGGCGGTTAAAGAAACTCTACTAGGAAGATTAGCTAATTCATTTACTAATCTTAATTTGTACTCTAGATAAGTCTTCATGGCAGCAGATCGAACGGTTTTTCGGGAGATTTTTTTGTGTTTTGGTTGTAGTGCTCGGTTAATATAGTTGTTGAAGGCATCATTTTCGGCGAAAAGAAAAGGTTGTTCTGCATGTACAATCATTCTCCCAAGTTTATCCCTATCTCTCTCGTAATTGTAAATGAAACCTTGTGGATGGAATTGAGAAATTTTAGGTTGGGTTGGATCACTAGATGGTCCACCACATTTTTTTGTATGTCTACTAAGGTGTCCCGTCCCTCCCTTGGTATCGGCCGAGAAAATTTTACCACAAGTCCGACACTTGCATTTTTTTCCATCTTTACTTATTGATAATGTGCCCAAACTTCACTCTTTCTTTTGGTTTGAGCAAAATCCTCTTCGGTACACCACTCTAATATGTTAGGATTTTGGGTGTTGGGAATGTGAGTGGATGGTTCACTCGACCCGGAAGCTTGTGTTTGGCTACCTTGGGAAGGAGGAGGAGGAGGAGGAAAAGGAAATTCATATTGTTGATATTGGGTTTGTTGAAATTGGGTCCAAGGAGCCATATCATCCATTTGTTCTTGCCCTCCCATGTTTTGGGGATGAAAGAAAGGGGTGGAAGTGTTTGGAAAGGGCATGTTAGAAGAGGGAAAGGGCATGTTAGGGGGGGCATAGACATTGAAGTGTTTGGGTTTGGTGGTTCCCTACGTGTTGACTTGGCTTTTCTAGAGGAGGAGGAAACGTTCGGGTTTGATGCCATGATTAATTAATGATAATAACACAACTAACAATAACAAAGTAACAATTAACAACAATGAGATCAATGAGAATTAATTAGTAAGTAGTTTTTATATAAAATAAATTTTCAAAAATAATTATAATAATAGTAGATTATCTAAATCAATGAGATCCCAGGTAGGAGAGGTTAGGAGCGACGTTGTCCAGAGCCCAAATCCCGCCTTAGACAGATTTCAACAATCCAAATAACCCACAATTAAAATAGAAAGTAGTTTTTATATAATTAAGTAGTTCCAAGTATACAATAATAATAATAATAATAATAATAATAATAATAATAATAATAATAATAATAATAATAATAATAATAATAATAATAATAACAACAATAACAATAACAATAACAATAACAATAACAAATTAAAATAAAGTTGAGTTAGATCTTACAATGACGCTTCAATGCTTTCCCAAATTTATAATTTCTCGAATTTATAATTTCCCGAAATTTTAATTTCCCGAATGTAAATATAACAATTTTTTTTTTTTTTGGTAGTAGACTAATAATATTAAAAATGTAAAATTTATAAGAGAGTAGGAATTTTTTTTTTCTTTTCACAAAAGAGAGGAAGATTGTATGATTTGTAGGAATTTGAGAATTGAGAATTTGGGAGTAAGAAAATTAGAGAATAAGAGAGAAGAGATGAGTTGATGAATTGTGAAAATTTTGGAGGAAAATATGAGGTATTTATAGGGGATTTGGGTGGGAAATTGGGTGGAAATTGGAGGAAAATATGGCTGGCTGTTTATAGCTGTTGGAAAACGGCCATAAACGGCCATATTTCCAACGGCTAGTAAAAGGCACGGGCCGTGCCGTGCCGTGCCTGGCTTCGTGTCGGGCCGTGCCTGGCCGTGCCGGCGGGTCGTGCCAGCGTGCCGGCCGTCGTGCCGGCCACCGTGCCGCCCGCCGTGCCACGGGCCGTGCCCGTGCCAGAGCCAGAACTTTTGTTCACGGCACGGCCCACAGGCGTGCCACCGTGCCGTGCCGTGCCGGTGGCCGTGCCGGAGTCGTGACGGGCCCGTGCCGCCCGCGTGCCGGCACGGCCCGTGCCCACCTTTACTTCAAATCATAAGTTTGTTTTTTTTTTTTTTTTTTTTTTTTTTTTTTTTTTTTTTTTTTTTTTTTGCCTTTGAATTATTTTTCTTTATTTAATGTTTAATTATGTAACACTAGAAATCAGATGAAATTTCATCAACTAAATGTAAGATTAAAGTCTCAATTTTCAGGGATCTCTAGTCCAGTGCATTTCAATTTTTTATTTTTTTTTATTTTTTATTTTTTATTTTTTTTTTTTTTTTTTTTTTGTGTACGGTAAAAATGTGCTTTGATTTCAAACTTATTGTTACATAAGAAAACTAGAACTTCTCTTTGTTAGTTTGTCACAATATGAAAATTTTTCAATGAGTGTCCCTTGTTACTATGTACATATTTAAGTATGCATATACAACTTTCTGATGAGATTTCACATAGCATTGTAAGTTCTGAATCGTAGCAAGTTTAATCACCAGAATGAATTCTCCAGCAATGGTAGTCTTGTTCCGGCAGAGATGGAAGACTTGGTCGTGCTTACACAAACTTGAGCAGAATGCAGCCTCTGATGAAGTTGTCTAGCCTTCTTGCGATTGTTTGTCCAAGGTAGAGGATTTAATTTCAATTTTATTGTTCTAGGTTTTTGGTTGAAATTATAGGAATCGATAATTTTTTTGTTGGGGTTTGTTGGACTTTAATTAATGCATGTGGTAGACACTGGTGGTGTGTGGCGTTTTTGTTGGGGTTTGTTGGACTTTAATATGTTAGTTTCATTTCTAGCTATCTTCTTTGATTTCAATTTCATCAGATTTATGAATTATGTAAATTTTTCTCCGATTTCCTTAATTCCTTATTTCATCATTTGTTTATAAGTTAAGTTAAAGAGTTTCTGTCCTTATTTCATCATTTAATCGAATTTGATGTTTGATCCACATAATTTGAGATATAATTATAAAGTATTTAGTAGTTTGCATTTTTTAGAACTTTAGATAATGATTATATGTCGTATACATTTATGATTTGTGTATTCTATGAATTTCAATTGATCGAATATTGCCTTATTGCATGGTTGTAATAGAGTGGCATTGTTTTTTCCAGAGTAATTATGGATGTTATGTTTAGTTAATAAATTTAGATAAAGTTTGCAGTTGGTACTCTCAATTCAACATCATTTTTGGTCTTGCTATTGTATCTTTATTATTATATTTCCTTACTACAAACGTGGATTATGACATACACTTCATATTGATTTACAGAGTTTTTTTTTTTTTTAAATTTTTTTTTTTTTTAATTTACGTTAGAGTAATTTTTCTTTACTATGCATGATACACTAGCCTACTTGCTCAAGTAATTTACTTTTGAGCTCATATATCTACTTTAGATTGTGATTCTAATTGATGAGATGCATATTGGAGGCTTGGTTTTAAACAAACAAGCACATGTGAGCTAGTGTCGGATGATAGATATGTATTTCTTGATTACTAGCACAGAGCTTACATGTATACTGGAATTAACATAAGTGGAAGCAATGGAGAGGTTATGCCAGGCTTCCATCTTACACTTGGTCCTGAGTGAGAATTTCAGGTTAGTCCTAGTATTGAAAATGTTGCTAGATTATCTTATCGGGTCAGCTGATTGATATATTCTTGAGATATCCTGTGTTTTTGCATTTGCAATAGTACCAAATTGGGGGTAGTTTCTAGGTGTAAACTCTTTTATTTACATACTTCGTATAATAGAATCTTAATTAAAATAATAATAAAAAAAATTGGGGATAGTTGATTTTTGTTTGATGTGAATTTGATATAAATGAGTTTACTAGTTTAAGAGCACTTGGTTGAGTTAAAGAGCCATTTTATTACGAAGCTATATTCTCCATATTCTAAGCTATTTGGTGAAAGCAACAAAAGTATTACGAATTGAAGCTTGTGGTATTATACTCTGAGCTATAAAGCCATACTCAAAATATATATTTGGTTTGTTTATTTCATAATACATTTTATGCTATTAAGCCACACTCAAAGTTTGTGGCATTATATTCCGAGCATAAGTGATTGTACATATACTTTATTGATTATTTTATTTACTTTTGAGTATAATATATTTACTTTTATGATTATTCTGTATAAAAAACCGTTGATTATGTTAACTAATTATTCTTACTCTATAATAGCCTACTAGGTCAATAGGTAGAGGAATGTGCAACTGCACAAAAAATATGGGTTCGAATCCCATGTAGGTTCTTCTAATGCTCCAAACCCTTTGATTGTAAATTTATATTTACTTTTTTAAGTTTTTCTAGTTTACTTTTGAGTAATTATTATTTTTTTTTTTTGAGGGATGAGTAATTATTATTTACTTTATAGATGACATTATTTATTTACTTTAATGATATTGCTTTTGAGTTGATATTATTTACTTTAGAGTAATTATGATTTACTTTTGACATATTTTGCTCTACTTTTGATTAAACCTTTACATTGAGCTTCATATACTTCTTTCTCATAACTTGATTTATTTTGTAAGGATATTAAAGTCAATGACCAAAAATTTTGTGCTATTTCCAAGTTTCCATAGTGTCATTACTCATTAAAAGCCAATTAATTGTTTGTATACATTAAGATAATTTGATTTACTTTTTGGTTATTTTAATCTACTTTTGAGTTATTTTTAATGACTCTAGAGTGTTTGATCCTTAACTTAAAAAAAAGTTCATCACTTCATCCCTAGCTTGATATACTCACTTTTTTGTGTTTACTTTTTAGCTATGACTATGATTTACTTTTAAGATGATTTGGTTTACTATAGAGGCTTTTTAATTACTTTTAGAGACAACCTCTGCTGTTTTGGCTGGAAGGAATTTGGCTTTTGTCGCAAGGTACTCTTTAAGGCTTTAAGTCAGTAATATATGTTCTTCGTGTTGTGTTAAAAAAAAAAAAAAAAAAAAAAAAGGACAATTGATTTATTTTTTTTTATTTTTTTTTTACAGCTGGATTCTCAGTTGTAGACGTAAGCTTTTGGTTGAGTTAGTCATCTGACAAGTATGCGTAGTAAAAAAAAATAATAACTTTTAGTACATATGTGACCCAAAATATAATTAAAAGAGGATCTCAATTAATTTATGAACCTGTATGAAATAATTTCTGAAAATTTTTGTTTGTCAAAGTTTTTTTTTTTTTTTTTTTTTTTTTTTGGTGTTTCATCCGGTTCATCCTTTGAGCTAATCCAAATTCGGGGATCAGTTATGGGTGATTAGGTTTCAGTCCCTTCCAAATTGTTGTTGTGGGGATCAAACACAGATTCTCCCTACCAAGTACCAAGTGTAGTGCCAATCACCACTACACCAACAAACAATTGGTATTGTTTGTCAAAGTCTCTACCATGTATAGCAATATAAGGAACCAAAACTATTGTTAATTGAGACTTTAACAAAAAATCCCAAAAATAATTTAGTTAAATGGCATTTTGGCAAAAGATCCCAAAAATGACGCAAATGTGCAGTGATTTCTGAGTATCATTACTACTTTACATACCCCTCTAATAAAATGAATATGCTAACAACATACTATTTGATGAATTATGCAAAAAAAATTATGAAGAAAAGTAAAACATCAAAAACTCAGATCATTGTTTGCAATAACATACACTTAGCTACTTGTAAAAGCTACCTAGATATTATCAACAAATTAAATTTGTAGAAACATAAACATTCTCCTCAAGTCAAGCTATCAGAATTTGCTAATCTTGTAGAATCTTCAGATGAATCGGCTTCTCTTTGGCTCCGGTTCGAAGTCGAGTAGGTCGCCCACCCCATCTGAAGAAATTTGACCACTGCAACATGTATATGAGTTTGTACTTTAGGTTTTTTTCGTAAATTAAATCTAAATGATCAAATTAATGAACGTACAAACTACAAACTAAAAAAAAAAAAAATAATAGATGCATTAAAACGTTACAAGAAATTAACAAGAGAACTTATTATTTCGTATTTGAATATGCAATTTGATTGACAACAGATCGAATTACAGCTTTCCTTGTACTATTATGATCTTAAAATTAAATACTGTATTAAAAAGAAGTCAACTATACACATGTTCGTTCTTTGGTATATATAATTTGATCCAAGCACGCATAAATACTCATGAGAATTCTTTAAACTCTAATTGAAGAAAATTATCTACCCAAAAAAAAATTAAAAAAAAATAAAATAAAAATAATCAACAAAAAAAAAAAGATTAGGGCAAACAATAGAAACCTGCAAGAGTGAACCGGTCTTGGTAATGGTAAGATGTTTAACAACGCCTGTGAAGCTTGAGCTATATCACCAGTAAGAAAAGGCGGTCGCGAAGTAGCCTTATTAATCGGAGGGTCTCCACGGCAGGCAGCGATCTTAGCGCGAACATCATAAAGTTGGTCGTAGTAGAGGGCGAGACTGCCGAGCAAAGTATCAATCACACGTTTGCAACCACCAACAGGGTCTCGAGCACGGGCGTCAGCAGTGTAGGTTATAGCATTGATAGCGTCGTAATGGTACTTAGAATCGACGCTTTTTAAAGTGTCGATGATGCTTTCACGGCCAAAAAGATTGAGAGCGTTGATGGCTTGCTCCTGTTTTTCGATGTCGAAATATGGCGCTAGTAAAAGGCAGTCTGCGTCGCATTGTTGGCCGAGGAGTTTACACATTGTGCAAGAATTGTCGTCGTCGGAGAAAGCATAAGAAGGTGTATAAGCGTCGTTAATTTGCGACGTTGTAGTAAAGTGGTTGAAGTTGTTGGTTGTCATTATGATTTGTGCGGTGGATGAATGGGAGAAGAGAGATGAATTGAAATTATGGGTTTTTATTTATAGAAGAAATGGGTTTTATTCGGGGTTTCTATTCAAGAAATGGGTTCCAAGATTTGAAATCTTGAAATGATTAAGTTATAAAAATGTAATTTTTTGTTGTACTTGGATTCTGGGCTTCAATATATATGCGTAGTTATCATTATAGTGCTGGATAACAAGATAAATTATATATATGTATGGCTAATTAACGACCTACGCTAGAAGCCAAATGATTGCATGCGTTATTAATTAAAGATGGAGCTCGATCTTGAAATTTCTACTAGCTAGACAAAGTTAATTATTGGGTAAAATATAGCTCAAATTCTCAATGATAATAGGGTCAAGGCTAAGCTTAAAAGACTTTAATGGGAGTTTTCATTGAGTAGAGTTGATATATGGCCAAAATATTTTTCCAATTTAATAGGTAAAAAAAAAAAAAAATACTAGTAAAAAATGTTAAAAAAAAATTACATAAATATGGCCAAAAAAAATATTGTTGATTAGTGATATTAATCATTAAAAAAATGCTTTGACAAGCGTGATAATAGAAAAATATCAAATAAAAATTGAAGGAATTACTTAATAATGATTTTGCTTATTATATTTTTTTTAATTGATAGTTTGTTGGCCCGTCCATTATTGACCGACTGGCTTTTGAGTATTGACCCCTCATTGGCCCTATAAAATATGACCCTCTTTGATCAGAACCACACCAACCCTAACCCGACTAGACCCGCCCAATAACTAGGTCTACTCCATGTTGGTGGATTATTGCATTTTTCATTGTAATTACTCAAAGACCCATTGAATTTTTAGGACTGTGATGCTCTAATTATGTCAATTGTAAGCAACAATAATGAGGAAATAAAGCAAGAAACAATAGAGTGACAATATTCTATGAACAAAAACATTATGAGAATTTATAGAAATGCAATAAAATTGTACTAGGACTTTCATTGATGTTTACATATGATGTGACACGATGACTTACAAGGTATTTTAATCTAAATATCACATTTGTTTAACCTTATCACCCAAGGCAACCAACCCCCTAACCACCTTCTCGTGTTTACCCTAAACAGTCACAATTATCTCAAATTTTCTCTATTCCTACAAATACTTGAAAGTGATTATTTTTCTTTCCTTATTTCCAAAAAATCATGCAGTGTATAACACTATATTATACTTGGAAAGAATTATTCTGGTGACATTCGGGAGCGAAATTAGATCGTTGTTGTTGCCCTTTAACACCAAAGAGGAAGATGAATAGGACTCGGGGTTGCCTCATAGGCTAAGGCTAAGTTGATCTGGTCATAATGAATTCAAAAAGCAATTAATAAATAAATACTGTAATGTTAAAAATGTAAAACATCAGAAAATTTTCTTCTTAACCAAGTCTAATACAAATAAAATAAATTTTTAACAAAAGTATTCAAAAATTTTACCATATCCTTACTTAAATTAGCTTTTCAAAAAAATCAGAAATAACTCGGCCTAATGTAAGTACATTTTGGGACTAAAATAAAGTCAAAAGGCAATTGAGATTATTAGGAGAATATGGCAACGCTAAATTTAGTATAGATCTTTCAAAGAAAATAAAAAAATTTCATTTAAAATAATTTTGGACTATCCAAGTTAACTTTCATGCAAATTAAAAAGTAACTACTATACTTACATTCAGGTAATTTACTGATTTGATGTTGTAAGGCTTGATAAATTACAAACCTTAATTTTGGTTCTCTTCCGAAAATAAGGCCTTTTCGTGAATTGGTGTACATTGTGGAGTACCTTACAAAGTGAAAATAATGAAATTTTGTGAAATGAAATCGACAAGAAATAAAATTTATTTTTGGGATTTGCTATGTGTTTAACATTATAGGAACTTTAAGAAGGATATCGGAGAATGATCAAAATAAGACTTTTAGTATTGGAATAGAGGTAAGGAATAATGTAAGTGATTTAAGTCGAAGTGGCTTAGTCATATATAAATTTGTCAATTTCGATGTAGTATTTATAATGTACGACTAAGTGATAAAAAAACCATTGGGACTTGAATCAAATTGGATTGATCCTCTAACAGACATAAAATATTAATGTGACAAAAAAAAATTGTTAGTTCTAATTTCATCCACCTATTATTTATTATCTAACGCTCAATAATTGGCCCTCCTTTATGAGGGGCACTATTACACCCAAATTAATTATACCAATTTTGACCTTTTTAGAGAAGTTTGACCAGGCATGTCAAAAAATATATAAAACTAATAAGGATTATCTGAATCGAGAGGGGAACCCTAACTACTAGAGCTATACCTCCTCTCACCTAATTATATTTTTGATTGTTCAATTATTGATTAATTATATTATTGTCTAATAAATCATGCAAATCATTTTGATTTGGGTCAAATAATTATATACATTTAATTTTGTTAAATGTAGATTATTGTAGATAAGTATCAAACAATTTAGGACATTTAAAATTGGTTATTTCTTCCCTTCTATCTAAGATATTCTTAGCATTTTGTCATAAATCAGTGTAGATAATATATCTGTTTGATTTGGATCAAATAACTATATACATTTAATTTGGTTAAATGTAGAAAAATTATTGTATATAAGTATCAATCACTTTAGGACATAAAATCATGCACTTTAGGACATTTGAAATTGGTTATTTCTTGCCTTCTATCCAAGATATCCTTAACATTTTGTCATAAATCAATGTAGATATTGTTCTAGAATATATTAAAAATTTAAAATGGCCATTACAACTTACTCAGCCCAAATGCTTGGACTATGAAACAAACTAATTACCACCCAAACTATTGAGGCAAAAGGCCCAAGAAAGGAGAAGTGAAGTCAAAGTAGCATTGCATCCATTTGGAATCGTTTTTTGTTTTTAGTTTTTAGTGAAACAAAAAAAAAGGTTTTGTCACTTTTTTGTTGTCAGTTTTCAATATTATTATGAAGTTAATAAATTTGACTACTTTTTAATACATTATAGGAAAATTTGCCAAAAATAACACCACCTTTGGGCGGTCTTCCTATAATAGCACCACATTTTGATTATTTCAAAATAACACCACCTTTCACATGTATTTGCCAAAAATGAAACAAAATTGGTTGGTAACCTGGTTTACAGGTTACCTATGACACGTGTCACATGTCATTGGTCAATTTTTTTTTTATAAAAAAAACTAAGTAATTAAAAAACAAAGTTAAAATTTTTTTTTTTTTAAAAAAAAACCCACCACCTAGCCCCCCTCAAGCCTCTCCCCCCACCCCTACCCACCTTCGTCCGCCGCCGCTCCCCACCCTCGCCACCGATTGACCTCCCCAGCCTTCCCCCTTCCCTAACAACACCCCTCTACACATCCCCCTGCCCTTAAACAACCCACCACCGCTTTCCCGTCATCTTTTCTGGCCCCCCTTCTCGGCCTCTTCTCTTTCCCTTATCCATTTCTGGTGCCCCCTTCCCATCCCCATTTTCGATGCCCCCTACCCATCCCTTCTCCATTTTCAATACCCGGTCCCGTCCCTTTCCTTTCCTAATTTCCGACCCCTATCACCTATCTCCTTCCCCGAAACCATAACCAGTCGAAAATGTTGGTTGTGTAAAGGGAAAGAGCTCGAAATTGGGGATGATGAAGGGAGGGGGGGATTGAATCTGCTACAGGGAGGAGAGGTGGGGGTTGAAATCGGGAACGGGGAAGGGAGGAGCTGAAATCAAGGTGGTGATTTTGGTGGGTACCGGTGACAGGGGGTGGGTAGAGGGGCTAGGAAAGTGGGAAGGGGGGTTTAATTTTTTTGTTTTTTTTAAAGTTTTTTCAAAATAAAAATAAAAATAAATAAATAAACCAATCAAATTAAAACACGTGTCCCTGTAATTCTCACCCCCGCCCTAATGACTCTCTAAACACCCAAAAAAAAAAAAAAAAAAAAAAAAAAAAAAAAAAAAAAAACTTGTAAAACCTATGTGGAGAATCTACAAATTCGTTCTTCAAGTCAGGCCATCTGATGAATCTTCGTCTTTTTCTTGGATCCGGTCGGATTTCGATTTGGTCATCCACTCCATTATCCACACCATCATATATAAGAAATTTAGGCACTGTAACATGGTTAAAATATAAATTACTGAAACCTAGACTTTAATTAATAAAATTTATTTAAGCCTTATAAAATTCATTAAAAAAAATACTAATAAAGCGAAGATAGATACCTAGAATCAAGATCAACCGAAGAAGTCTATTAACACTTGTGAGGTTGAGCTAGATTATCACCAACACGATAAAACTGCGGCGGATCAACCTTAGCTTGAGCTAGTCCAATTTCAATTTCATCATCCACTCCACCATAAGAAATATGATCACTGCAACATAATTAAATTGTGAATTATAACTATTAGAGATTGTTATTTATTTATTTATTTATTTATTTTGCTTCAATTAATTCTGAATTATTAAATTGGACAAACAATTTTGAAAATTCCAAAAATTACTTAAAACGTCACAAGTAATTAGTAATTCAATTGCTAGAACCACATTACGTATTAGAATAAATACATGTTGAGCCCATGAACAACCCACATGTGAGCATTCTTCTTGTCCCACACTAAATACTAAAGGGGGAGTGTAGTGGTTATGAAATCCCACATTGAATGAATTCAAGAGTTACCACCACAATATAAGGCTAAGGGGCTACTCCCCTCATTGCCATATGGTTTTGAGGTAGAACCTCCTTGGTCTTGTAAAGTGGTGGACTTACACTCTCCCGTGACGGGTGCGGCCCAGGCCCGTTTCCAACAATACAACTATCCAATTTATATTTTAAGATCTATTTTAAAAAGCTTAGTTTAATAAGTTGAATTTATAATAATAGAGATGTGAGATTGGTTAAAATAACGTAAACAAAAATTAATTGAATAGAAAATACATTTTTTTTTTTTTGAAGAATAAAAAATACATAGCAACATATATATAAGGTAAAGTTTTGGGTGAGACGGACTCACGTGAGTCCAATATCATGTTTTTGGTGTTGTGGGCCTCGCGATCGGGTTTAGTTAGCCCGCGCATTTTTATTGGACTTTTGTTATTGAGCCCGGTCTCACGTGAGTCCGGTCTCACACAAAACCTTTTGTATATATATATAAAATTCAAAACTAAGCTAAAAATAAGGAGTATAATCCCATGATCATCAAACTATCTTGCAATCATGCCTAACATTACCCAATAGTCCAATAACCATGCCACTACTCTTATTAATACTCCACAAACAAAAGCTAATTACTTGTGTTAACTTACCACGCACTAACAAGTTCGTTGAAGCAGATATTCAAACATAATAGCCAATATTATTATGGATTAATATTAATATTACCTATACTTGTACTATTAATTATAATCTTTAATTTATAGGTAATCCATTAATTAAATTAATAAGAACAAAGAAATTCACTATATAGAATGTCCGTAAACGACTTTGCACAAAATACTCATAAGCATTATAAAGAAGAAAATAAAATCAAAGAAAAAAAATAAAAAAAACCTTAAAAAATCAAGAACAATTGGCTCTTGCAAGTTGGATAAAGAGTCCTCGTCTAATAAGACTTGCGAAGCTTGAGTATGATCATTACCAACAAGATAACGCGTCGGATCAACCGGATTAATGGGGGTTCCATAATTAAGATGTTTAATGTACAAGAGCAAGTCGCGAACATCACGAAGTTGGTTGTAGAAGAAGACGATGTTTCTGTGCAAAGTTTCTATTATAGGTATGCAACCACCAACGGGGTCTCGAAGACGAGCGTCAGCATTGAAGGCTATAACTTTGATAGCAAGGTAATGTTGCTTAGAATTTATGTCTTTTAAAATTTCTTTGATGTAATCATAACTAAAAACTTTGAGGATGTTGGTTGCTTGTTGCACCTTTTCGGCGGGGAAATATGGCGCAAAAAGGCAGTTTGCGTCGCATATATGTCCTTGGATTTGGCACATGGCGCAACCACGTCTTTTTGCAACGCTTTCGAGTGTGTTCATCATAGATTTTGTGGTGGATGAAAGGAAGGAGATTGAGGGAGAATTTTTCGGTGAGAATCAAGTAGGTGTAAATAATAATGAAATCTCAAGTAAAGAGATTTTTAAGGGTTTTTTTTTTTTTTTTTTTTTTTGAATAAAGATTTTTAAGGTTTATATAGACACTAGTTTTTTTTTTTATTTTTTTATTTTTTGGGGAGATAAATATGGACACTAGTTTGTGTCGACTTTTTTGGAATTAATGTTAAATTTTTTTTGACAATTAAATATTATTTTAATGATAAAACATTGGAATATATACTTTATAAAAAATATTTTAATAAAAAAAATATGGTAGTTGGGAGGTGAAAAATAAAATATGAAATGTCAAGTGTTGTTATTTTGTAGCCAGGATAATTGTTTAGCTTATATATGATAAAATATGATACGATTATAAGATTGTATACTATTTATAATTCTATCATGTATTTTTATTCACCATTATTTAAACTCAGATTATATGCAGATTCTTAATTTTTGGACCTACGCAATGCCCTATTAATGCAGTGGCGGATCCAGGAAGTTATATGGGGTTACGGGATTAGCCTTGTTAAAAAAATATTATCAAATACAAAATTTGCCATATTAGCTAGAGTTTTAATTATTATCAATTCTTACTCTTATTCGTCATTGTTTGTTTTCCACCCCTATATTATAACTACACATATATACACTAAAATATACTTGTAATATTTTTTTTTTGAGGGAATATAATTGAATTAAGTACAGCTAATCGGCTAATCGCATACACTTACTTTGATACATTACCACAACATAACACATGAGTATATTATTTATTAATTGCTCAATATGCAGTACAAGAAAATTAACAAATGAAAAATACCAAAGGTTTTCTATTTTTAAAGAATTGATATAAATTTGTGTGGAAAAAAAAAAATTAAAAGTACAAAGAAAATTATTATCACATGATTCACATCCATGAGCATATAGGATTCAGAGCATCTCTAATGGTAAGCTACAAAGGCTTGTCCTTGTAGCTTACCTTGATACAAAAAAAATTTCAAGCTAATTTTTTTTAAGCTACAAAGTGCTCCAATGGTTAGCAATAGAATATTGTAGCTTGGAAAAATAAAAAAAAATAAAAAAAAAATAATTTCTATCATACACATGTCATAATATAAGAGGATGGAGTTTTCTATAGAAAATCAAGCAGTGTAGCTTGTTTAAGCAACGTTGCTTAATCTAGCTACATCATTATTGTCACTCCAATGGTAAGCTACATGCTTACAATTTAATTTAATTTGCAAGCAAGTCCTTTTTGTATACCATTGGAAGAATATTTTTTAAAAAAAAAAATTAAAAGAAAACAAAAGAGCACACCTAAGAGCCGAGGTGTCCATAAAAGTGTTCTTTTTTTTTTATTTTTTTTATTTCAATCTACAGCCATCCAGCGTGCGCTAGACTGTTTGACAGTAACTAAGAGACCAGTTATTTATAAAACTGGTCTCTTTTGATTTTCACCACACTAACAGAGTGATAGCGCGCTGCACGCCAAAATGTTAGACTTGTTACTATGGAAGTACCTGAGAGACCTGTTATTATTTTGCTAACAGATTTTTTAATTTTTTTTTTTTTAAGAATGGGGGTACAACTGTACCTCTGTAGTACCCCTGGATCCGCCACTGCCTAGTAGGTAGTTGTATATGAATAATTGTAGATCAATCACAACTCTAATACGTGTTCCACACTTCCACTGATTTAATAGTACTATGTTTTATAAAATAAATAGGAATTTGATTAAGGGAATGTAAAACAGTGATAGCTAACACATGTCAAACAGTGATAAATCTAATAATTTAAATATTAAAATTAAACAAACGTTATTTATGTAATTAACTTAAAACAAGTCAACCTTTTATTTAACAAAGAGTAAGTAACATTTACAAAGTATTTTAATTTGCTCAGAATCGAGACGTTTTAAGGCTTCGTTGACTCTATTATACCCAAAAACTTTGAGAACGTTGGAAGCTTGCTTCTCCTTTTCCTTTCCGTTTTCGCCGTCCCGGGGAAAATGTGGCCCTAAAAGGCATTTAGCGTCGCATTTCCTACGACGGAGGTTGCATAAGGCGCAAGAGCTTCTTTTAGCGTCCATGATTTTTGCGCTGGATCAAAGGGAAAAATTGATCGATAGAGATTTTTATGGTGAAAATGATGAAGTTAGTTTAGTAATGAAATGTCAAGTAGAATTATTGGTTTTATAAGAGGTACTTCCTCTGTTCTTTTTTACTCGATCTGTTTCTTTTATCACGCTTGCCAATGCAAATCTTTAACGATCAATAACTTTAATTCTACATAAGTAAAAAATATAAAAGTTATATATTAAAGTAGCTATTGAGACGAATTCAAAAAGATCCAACATGAATTTTTTTTGAAAAATTAGAAATAATAATCCCAACTTTGATTAATTTTGTTAGAATAATCTCAACTTTGAATTATTCTAGATTAATCCAAACTTTGGGGGTCTCTCTTTTTCTTCAATCCTAAAAACCGGTGACCGGTTGAATAGGTTAATTTTTAAAATTCTTTTTAAAAGTGACACGTGTCACATGTTAATTGGTTAAAAAAATTAAAAACAAAATAATAAAATAAAAAACAAACAAAATAATAAAAAAAAAACAAGTGATCCCAGCAAAACTCTTGACGGAGTTGACGCCAATAATCTGCCACCCCTCAACGCCGGCAGCCACCTCAACTCCACCCATTTCCCCCTACCCTCGCCTGAACACCGCCACCCACTGTTACCCCTCCCACCGCAGTCCAGTTGTGCTGGTTTTCCCCTAAAAATCCTCTCGCCACTGTCACCAATTTCATTAACCCCGGCTAGCCACGAAATCCGGCCACCTGTACGTTGGTCGGTCGTGAACCTCCCTTAAAACCCCTCCCCTACTCTCGAAAACACCTAAATCCCCCTTGAAACCTCCGTTTTCGTGGCTGGTGGCTGCAATTTTGAAGATTCGTGGCTGTGATTGTGGGTTTAGTGCTGCGATTTTGGGGTTTAGTGGCTGTGATTGTGGGTTTCGTGCTCAATTGAACCATACCCATCTCACCTAAGACCAACCCTAGAAGATTGTTTAGCCATTAGAGATGAACTCTTGAAATTTGAACGATTTCCTATAGAATTTGCCAAATATCGCAATGAGAGATAAAACCCATAACCTTATTCTTCAAATGTGATTAATGGGTCAGAGAAATTAGAGGCTTCAGCTCAGAAATTGAGCGTTTTGGATGGTTTAGTGAGCATTGTTCTTTCCCAGAATAATACTACTGATTTTGGGGTTTCAATTCGATGGCTGCGTGGGGGAATGGGAGGGGTTTCGGGGAGGGGGGAACACGGCGACGCAAGGGGTGAGGCGACACGCCGTTCCGGCGAGGGAAGGGCGGCGTACTGGTAGTGGTGGTGGAGGTTAGGGTGGGACGGTGGAGGAGGAGAGATTGGCTGGGTTTTTCTTTTTTTTTTTGTTTTTTTGTTTTTTGTTTTTTTTTTTAATATTTGGACCAATTAGGACTTGACATGTGTCAAACGACCTGATATAGTAGCTCATTGACTTTTGTTGACCGATTAGGGATTGTAGAAAAAGAATAACCCCCAAAGTTCGAATTATTTTAGAATAATCCAAAGTTGGGATTATTGTAGCAAAATTGATGAAAGTTGGGATTATTATTTCTAATTTTTCCTATGTTTTTCCTTACATATTATTCACAATTCACGGTCAAAGGAGGGTGGTGAACAGTGTAAAAGTCAAAGCGGGTCAAGTAAAAAAGAACGGAGGAAGTATATGTTAATATATACTTCCTCCGTTTTATTAATATTGCAACAAGCAGGAAATTACGCATCCCAATACACATTTTATATGCTAAATATCTATAATTGTGTAAGAGTAAAAATTATAAAAAGTTGATATTGTGAAAGTATTTTATGAGACGAATCCAACAAGATCCCACATGACTATATTTTGCTTAACGTATAAATCATATTATATGGCCAAACAAGAGTGATAAATAGTGCAAAAAGTCCATTGTTGCAATATTAAGTTATAACATAACGGCGGAAGTATATCCTAGTAGTACATGATTGCTTTTTTTATTTTGGGTTTTTGTTCGATCAAGAATCAAGAAATTGTTCGATCAAGAATCAAGAAATGGGTTTCAAGAAATGATTTCATTAAATAATTCTGTTTTACCAATGTGATATTTTTTTTTATTTGTTCTTGGATTTAAATGAGGTAAATTAAACGTGGGTATTTCAATAGTTATATACTGTATGTTGTTGGATACTCTATAATAATCCATTGTAAACCATAACCATAAAAAAACTTAAAAAATAGTATTTCAATTTGGGAAAAATAAGGTGAATAGAACATGTTTGGGCTTAAGGAATATAATTAGCCCAATGATTTAATGAATACAGTTTAGGCTATTAATTGCGTAGGCTCAATGTTTTTACAAATAACTAGTGAGTAGCCCGGGTGTTGCCCGGCCCCGGGATACTACTTCTCTAGTTTTGCAAGTGCTAATTTTTTACATCATTTAATAGTGTGTATGTAGTATGTATATTTAATACTTTTATAGTATAATATTATTGAGTGTGCAACATTAAAGTATAAACGACTAGATGGTTAAATAATAACATTTCTTCAAAGAGGTCAAGCATTTGAACCTTCTCATGCATATAGCTTTTTTCAATATAGTTGATGCAATATTAAGTATTGTTGGTAGTGCGGATGATGTGGCATATTGAGGAATTGAGTGGATGAAGTAGCATAATAAGGAGTTTAGTGAGTGACGTGGCGTAGGGAGAGGGTCTAAGTGGCGTAGAGACGTTTTTAGAAACGCCTTTTAATATATTAGTATAGATTGAATAGCACTTTGACTTTCAAAATTCAAATAATCAGCAAGTTTACGGAGTACATTTTTTATGGGTAATTCTATACATAGCCCTTAGAGCTATATATCAGCATTTAAAACACTTTTGAAAATTGTCTAAAACTAGGAATTCATGACAAAAACACGTGTAGATCAGTGTAATTAGTGTGTTGTTGTCATGATTTTCTAAATTTAAACAATTTTTAAGAGTGTTTTAATGCTTTTATGTAACCCCGAGAGCTATGTATAGAATTTTAAATATTTTATTTATAAATTTCTTAAATATTGAGGGATTACATATGCGATATTCATTATAAATAATTGAATACAAATACTAGTTACTGAGCCAACTAATTGATTTAGTGCCAAAGGCTCAAAATAAATATTACTTATGTCTTTTATTATGTGCAATAAAAAAGGAAAATATGTATTTTAGTATGTTTTTTATCATGATTTTCTAAATTTTAACAATTTTTAAAAGTGTTTTTAATGCTTATATGTAGCCCTAAGGGCTATATACAGCATTACCCTTATTATTTGTGACATATAAATTTTTTATTTGCTGCACATAATAAGAAGCGGATGTAGTATGTACAATGAATCAAGTCAACCTAATACATACTACCATAAGTCATAAACTCATAATTCTATATTTACCAAACAATTATCACAGTACAATATATTTTTTTCTCCAAGTAAAAGGAATTGAACTCACGATCTTGAACATCAATTGTAAACACTTTAACCACCAGGTCTTCTCCATCTTCCTTTTTTCCAGTGGTTGGCGTTTATGATTTCGGTGTTGCGCCTGGCTAAGAAGTGGGAGGGGTTGGTGCAGTTCTTTGCTTTCTTATGGGCCATCTGGCTCGCTAGGAACAGAATCCGGTTTCGACAACAGGTAGTTTCCCAGGATGACATTTTCCTTTTGGCCTCCCTGTGGACTGAGAGAGGTATGCAAGCCCAGGAATTCCGGAATTGTCTATGCGGTAATCCTCGGAGTTGCCTTTTTCAGAAGGGTGTCTCTGCCATACTTTGTGGTTCATCTTCAGGGTACGAGATCTGCTTGATTTGTGATGGAGCGTGGTCGCCGGAGGATAATAGGTCAGGAGCGGGCTGGATTATTAGACATTGTGACTCGCCTACTGTTCTAGGGGGAGCTCGGGCTTCTACCTCGTCTTCTGCCTTTCATGCTGAGCTACAAGCCTTTTTCTGGGGTTTACGCCATGCTCGGTCTCGCGGCTTTCGCCGGATTCTTGTTTTCTCTGATTGTGAAGTTCTGTGTCAGACGTTGGCTCAAAAACATCGTCAGGACATCTCGGTCCATTGGCTGCTTGGTGATATTAGAGATCTTTTGACCATGATAGATTCCTGCAAGATTCAGCAGATTCCCAGAGCTTGGGTATCCCCGGCTCATTAGTTAGCAGGAAAAGCCCGGGATCGTGAATTTCTTTTTTGGTCTTTTTAGGTTTGTTTGTTGTATTTGTTTCCTTGTTCTCTTTGTCAAAAAAAAAAAAAAAAAAAAAAAAAAAAAAAAAAAAAAAACCACTAGGCCACCTCTTTTTTTATATTGTTAATTATATTGCACACAAGTTGCTATTTTCTTAAGAAGTGTGGGTGGGGTGGGGGTTGTCCCCCCTTATTTATCTTGATTTGTTGTAAGTCATTCTCGTTTTTATCCTTGTCCTTGCCCTTGCCTTTGCCTTTGCCCTTGTCCTTGCTTTTGTCCTCTTCCTCTTGCTCTTGTTCGTCCAAAGATGAAGACATTTTGGTTTATCTGTTTATTTAATTGAATTGATAAGAAATCATTAGTATTGTTGAAATCAAACAATCATAAGCTTTATTCTAAAAAATCAAAATTAAAAAAAAAATCTTTTAACAAAATTATGCCAGAAATTGACCATCTATCTTGCATAAATTTAACTTTTCAAATAAATCAGAATAAACCAATGCAAGCAAAATTTAGGGCTAAAATAAATATCAATGAAAAAGCAATTGAAATTATTACGAGAGTATGACCAATAAACATAGTATTATTGATTTTTCAAAGTAAACTCTAAATGGTTAATTTAATATAATTTTGGATCATACAAGTTTAATTTCATAGAAAATATAGAAATTATACTTACATTCAGGTAATTCACTGATTTGATGTTGTAAGACTTGATAGATTAAGCCTTAAATTTTGTTTTCTTTTGAAAGTGACCTTTGTGAATCGGGAAATTGACAAGTGAAAATTATGAAAGTTTGTAAATTGGAAACGGCGAAAAATAAGAATATATGGGATACACATTTTCAATAAAGAATATGATCTATTAAGAATTATATTGGAGAATGATATTGGAGAATGGTATTGGAATAAAGAAGGGGAAAATGTTAGTGATTTTTCTAGAGTGACCGAGACATATATAAATTTGTCATTTCGATGTAGTATTTATAATGTATGTGACGACGTAATAAGGATTGGTCCTTTGACACGACATCAAGAATTAACGTGACAAAAAATCACGGTTATAATTTCATCCACCTCTCTTTTATTTTAATAGTGATGAATATTTTGAATGTAAAACTAATACTGACCCGGCCCTCTAACCGTTATAACTAAGGGCCTGTTCACATTTACTAAATTGAGCTGAACTGAATTGAACTGAACTGATTAGAGCCGAACTGAACTAAACTGAACTTATTGGAGCTGAATTGAACTGAACTGAACTGAACTAAGCTGAAATGAATATTTTATGAGAGAGAAATCAGGAGCCGAACTGAACTGAACTGATTAGAGCTAAACTGAACTGATTAAAGCTGAACTGAACTGAAATTAAGTAAATGTGAACAGGCCCTAAGTTTTAATTATTTAATTATTTATTAAGTACATTATTGTCTAAGAAATCATACAAATCTCTTTGATTTGTATCATAAAATATACACAATTTTTTTATTTGGTTATTGTAGATTTGTATCAAACACTTTAGGACATAAACCATCATGCAATTAAGGACATTAGAAATGGGTTATTTCTTGCCTTCTATGTAAGATATCATAAGAATTTTGTCATTAATCAATATAGATATTGTATTAAAATGGTAATATTGAAAAAAATTGTCAAGAATAAGCAAACCTTTGCACAATTAGCTTAATATCAAGGATTTTTTCACATTTGCTACCACCTAAAACGCCTAGCTTCAGATTTGCTACCGTTTTAAATTTTTTTTTTTTTTTTACTTTGCTACCACCTAAATTAGAGTTTGTTAGATATCTCTACCCCATGCCTTACACCGTTACCACTCCCGTCCAGCCACCCAACTACCACCCCTTCCCCTCAACTGCCACCCCTCCCCTTCCCCCCTGCTTGCGGCCGCTGCCCAAAACAACGGCCGACGTCGGCGACCCCACCCCCTCCCTTTCCCCCACCCACGAAGCTAACCCCCCCTCCCTTTCCCCCACCACAAAGCCCACCCCCACTCCCTTTCCCCCACCCACCGAAGCCAACCACCACAAAATTCAGCCCCCTCCCCGTTACCTCCAGCAGCCACCAATTCGCACCCACCCCAACACCAGCTCCGCCACCAAATTCGCACCATTTCGCAACACCACCACAGCCACCAAATTTGCAAACCCCCAATTCACAAACCCTAAACCACCAAATTCGCAAACCCTTAATTCACAAACCCTCAATTCATTTGGGTGGCTTCAGGTTTAGGGTTAGGGGTGGTTTCAGGTTTAGGGTTCGATTCCGGTGGGGTAACGGGGGGGGCTGATTTCGGTGGGGGACGGCTTCGTGGGTGATGGGGTTGGCTTCGTGGGTGGTGGCGTGGGTGAGGGATAGGGAGGGGGGTTGGCTTAGTGGGTGGGGAAAAGGGAGGTGGTGAGGTCGCCGCCGGCTGAATCTTTTGGCGCCGGCCCGCCGGCAGGGGGGAGGGTGGCAGACTGGCAGTTGAGGGGATGGGGGTCGGTGGCAGTGGGGTGGCTGGGTTTTTTTTCTTTTTTTTTTAATTTTTTTTTTAATAAACTTAAGAAACTTAATGGAAATCCTAACGGATTCCGTCAAGTGGTAGTGATATCTAACAAACTCTAATTTAGGTGGTAGCAAAGTAAAAAAAAAATTTAAAACTGTAGCAAATCTGAAGCTAGGCGTTTTAGGTGGTAGCAAATGTGAAAAAATCCTAATATCAATAAGCAATCCTTTGATAAACTAAAAATAAATAGACTTTTAAAAAGGATCTTACAAAAATTAGTAATGACCTATTCGTTTTGGGTTTAACCGATTTTTTGGGATAATTATGCCATGTTTGATGTTTCATAAATTTTAATTAATTTTAAAAAATAAAAACAAATTAAATCCCCTCCCCCTACCCATGCCCTGCCCCTGCTAGCCAAGCACAAATACCCTCCCTAACTCAAAGGCCGGTCAACAAATTAACCTACCCATCGGTGCACCTACCCCCTCCGGCCCTCCCTGAATACATACAACCAAATATTAATTCACCTCCTTTAAAAGTCAACTGATGGACAAGCTAAGTGGTGCTTGAATAAGAAAAAGTGACTATATTTGGTAGGTTGTAGGTCATTTGACCTATATTAAGAAAATATCCTTTAGTTTATCAAAATACTTGCTTATTTTGAGCTAATCGTGCAAAGGTTTTTCTATTCTTGACAATTATATATCCTATACTAAAGTGGCATCTTTTTTGGGTGGAATTTTTCCCTGCTAAATTCTTTTTTTTTTTTTTTTTGGCAAAATCATTAATTTATCTACAAAGTTGGGCCTTTAAGACCTGCTCAACCTAAGTTGCATGGACTACCCGCAAATTTTAAATTGGACCGGCATCCAGCCATAGCTTGCTAGTCCCACAACCAAAAATAAAAATGTATTATAACAAAATTGAACAAGTATTATAACAAAAATGAACATTTAGTAATTGAACATATATAAAAAAAGTGGATGGTCCTCTCCAACAAAAATGAACATTTCTTAGAAAAAATTGAACATTTAATAATTGATATTATTTTAAAAGTAACATTGAAACTGGAAATGTATATCAGAAAATTGAAATGAATATTTCATCAAATAACAATGAACACTTTTTTTTTTATTTTTTTTTATAGTATTTTAAATGCAATGAATTCCAAATCAAAAGAAATATCTAAAACTTGAAATTAACATTGCAATATATTAAAATGAACATTTATAATATTTCCTCCGTTCTTTTTTTTATTGCACCATAAGGGGGGTTTCACGCTTGCCAGTGCATTACTTTGGCTATTAATATCTTTAATTATACTTTTGTAAAAATTATAAAAAATTGATATTTGAAAAGTAGATTTCGAGATGAATGTAACTAGATCCTACATGACTATGTTTTTCCTAATGGATAAATCACAAAATATGGTCAAAGAAGATTAAGTGAATAGTGTAAAAGTCCTTATGGTGCAATAAAAGAAAAACGGAGGAAGTATATAAAATAAACAGACTATGAAATTGCAAAAAAAAATTGTACATCTAATATTATATGAATGGACATTTCAATTGTAAATAACAGTGAATGTATAAATCAACATTTTTTAAAGCTCCAAGTAAAATCATACTGTATGAAAATAATGAATATTTATTTTATAAGAATGAACATGATACTTTATGAAAATGAACATTTAATTATTGAGAAATACAAAACATACGTAATACAAATGAACATCTAATTTCATATTTTTGAAAATTAAAATAAATAAATGAATAAATTTTAATTATTAACGTTATATACAAATAAACATTCAATTTTATGATTATGAACATTTTGTTAATATTAACTTGAACATCATTAATATACTTTTCAATAGTAAATTATTCACAAGTGGACATAAAACATATGAGAACGAATGAACGTATATTTGATTTTATCCCTACCTTATAAAAAGTGGGAAAATGCTCTTATGAACAGTGTTAGGACATATATACCCCTCAAAATATTTATTTACCTATATACCCTTATTAATGTATACTGCTTGTTTGTCATTAGGCGTTATTGCGCTTTTCCTCCTCCTTTCTTCATGCGCCCTTTTCTCTCCTTCCTCCTTTATTTCTCTACTCTCGCTCCTCTATTGAAGAGAACGATTAGTTCTCCATTGAAGCGCCAACCAAGCTTTTTCTCCTCCATTGAAGTAGCTTCTGCGGTGTGGTAAATTTTTAATTTTTTTAATTTCAAAATCTGGATATATAGTTGATTCAATTGTTTGCTAAAAAAAAAGTTAATTTATTTGTCACTTGTCAGTATAATCAATTTAGGATTGTTTTGCTTTTGCCTTTCCACCTTCTTTACTTGCATCTAATCAGAATTCTTTCTGACCTTAACTAGAAGCTTTTCTTCTCTCATATTATAATAATTTTGGTTGAAATTTGTGTTCATTTTTAATCTACTTTGTTCTACTTCATTAATTTCTTTGTCATAAATCGCATACTTCTTTATTAGAATTTTTTATTTTCTTTTGTAACCTATAAAATCTTCGTCTAAATTGAACTTTAAAATTGTAACTAATATTTCGTAATTTTAAGATTATGTTTCCAGATTTCTTTCAATCACACATAGCTTTTACTGTTTAGCACATCTTTCATGTCAATTGAGATTCAAAATGAGGTAGTTTCTCTATATCATACATGTGTGTAGTATAGGACTAGAAAGATTTAATGTATTGCGAAGTCTGATGTCGGCTAGAGTTTGATGAAAACGAGTCATGCCAAAGGTTTATATAGCCTCCCCTGATGATCTCTATTTAAAAGGTATGGCTGCTAGATACGGCATTGAGAATTAATGATATGAACACATGATGCTTATATATATATCAATGAATGTGTCAATGTGTGTATGTGTTTTTGTTTGCAAATGTGATTAAACACTCTGAGAGGGAGACGCATGGCTTCAATGGATTATTGGCCTTCTATAAGGTAGTCTTACATGATCACTTTTGCACATGTTGATTGTCCGGAAATCTTACATTCTTGGTGTTGCCTGTAACTTTCTCTCTTGTATTCGCTCTTTGTTCTACAGATTATTTGCAATGTTATTCTTCAATGTGAACAGAGGTGATTTTATATTCTTGTGGAGGGTTGCTTACTTAGAAAATAAATGTTGGTCATATAGTTATGCCGGTAAATGGAAGAACTATGCTCATCAAGTTACCTAAGGTAATTGTGTTCCTCATAATTTATTTAGTTATTTGGTCAATTTTGGGTGAATTGCCCCTACATAGTACTGCATATTGCATCAAGTATTGAACTTGGAAGGGTAAAGACTATGGTTAATTTAGTTTCTTATGAGAATTTTGCAGTCCATTATATACTTTGTTTAGGTCACCTTAATGTGAGTTTCTGTTCATAAATGGGAGAAGTAAGCTCATTATAAGTTAAAAGGTAAGTCTGCTTCGATAAAAATGGCACTTGTGCTCCTCAAGATTTGCGTTGTCATTTGGGGAAAGGGAATTGATGAATTACCCAATATAGATCCATTAAGAGTGTTCCTTGTAGTCCTGAGTTGGAAGGGTAAAGGCAAATGTTGTTATACTTGATTTGTCATGAGCAGTTCATTGCATTCGTAGTGCACTGTATTATCCTGATGTGAGTTTCCGAACAATTATGGTAGAAGTATTCTTACTGTAAGCTAAAAGGTAATTGTGTTTAAACAAAATGGGTTATTGTGCTTCTCAAGATCGTCTTTGTTATTTGTTCAATCTGCCTTATTATATGTTTTTGTATGATGATTTTAGGGTCACCATGCATCAAATTACTGAAGAAAAGGAAGATGGGGAGTATCTTAAGGAGGAAGAAACTAAGCCTTCCAATACAAGGCTGGTCACTCAGCCTTCTAGCGCGTTCTGCTCTCTATTTTAAGTGTTTTGTGACAAGGTTGATGTAATAAACCTATGCAGTTGGTTTTATATAGTGAATGCGCATTTAATTTTCTCTTGGAACATATGATGATTTAGTTTTTCCATTAGAGCATATTTTGGTTAGGAAAATATAGATTGTATCTACCCTATACTTGTCCTCTGCATTTCTCAAGATTGAATTTTCAACATGAAATACTTTGAAACATATGAATTATCATATCACTTTTGGGACCAACATCTCATAGCAGATATGCTTGAGTTTGCAATGGCTATCTCCAATTCCATCTTATTTAGCTCTTTTTTGTAGTTCTTTATTGTCGTTGTATATTAGATATAAAGTTGGAACAAATTTCTAATAGCACACATTACCTGAGCTAGGATTTGAGTGACTTTTAGTACACGAGATTTACGTTGGTCTTTTGATGGCCAGTATAGTGTATATGGACAATGTTATACATATGGGGGAGAGGGAGGGAAAGAAAGAGAGATATCATGATATACCCTCAAGAATAGCATACTTAAATGCCTTATTGTGAAGAGTTTAAAAACAAGCTAATATAACTTCCCTTTAAGGGCTAGCCATTTCGCGCGCATCGCGCGCGTTGGCTCCCCTAGTAATAAACAAAATTGTAAAATATGTTCATGTTAGATTTCGGGAAAACTCCTCAATCTGGAGTGTGTACCATTGATCAAATATATAGAGTTTACAACGCGAGGCCTAATTACGTTAGGAATCCTAGCTACGATGAACATACAAAATATACATTTAATATATCCTAATCTGCGACAAATATTATCCTAAATATAATATCTATCACACCCCCGCAGTCGTAGCGGGAGGAGGTCGTACGCTAAGACTGGACCTAAATTCCAGAAATAAATCTCGTGGTACGCCTTTAGTGAAAATGTCCGCAAACTGATATCTAGTAGGAACATGCAGAACCCGAACTTCCCCCAAAGCAACCTTTTCTCGAACAAAATGAATATCCATCTCCACATGTTTGGTGCGTTGGTGTTGTACTGGGTTACCAGAAAGATAGATAGCACTGACATTATCACAATAAACTATAGTAGCCTGCCGTAGAGGACAATGTAACTCAAGTAATAAATTACGAAGCCAACATGCCTCAGAGACAACATTCGCGACGCCTCGATATTCTGCTTCTGCACTCGACTTAGACAAAGTATGTTGACGCTTAGATGACCAAGACACGAGGTTGTCCCCAAGAAAACAACAATAGCCCGAGGTAGAACGCCGGGTATCGGGACAACCTCCCCAGTCAGCGTCAGTGTAAGTAATCAATCGATGTGAAACAGTAGGATATAAATGTAAGCCGTGGTCAATGGTACCCTGAACATAACGCAGAATGCGTTTCAAAGCCTCATAATGAGGTTCCCGGGGATCATGCATAAATAGACACACCTGTTGTACCGCATAAGAAATATCAGGCCTGGTGAATGTGAGATACTGAAGAGCACCTGCTAAACTGCGATACAATGTAGGATCCCGAAAAGGCGGTCCTGCATCTGCACTAAGTTTGGACTTAGTGTCAACTGGAGTAGCTGCAGGCTTACAAGAGGCCATACCTGCACGCTCTAAAATCTCCTGTGCATACTTTTCCTGTGAAAGTAGCATATAAGAGGTTTTGCGGGTCACCGCAATCCCCAAAAAATAACTCAAAAGACCCAAGTCAGTCATAGGAAACTCAGTTTGTAACTGAGAAATTAGTCCTGTACGCAACCTGTCAGATGAGGTAGCTAAAATAATATCATCAACATATAAGAGCAAATATGCCATATCATCACCCTGCCGGAAAGTAAAAAGAGAGTTGTCACTCTTGGAAATGACAAAACCCAATTTGACGAGAAAATTTGCAAAGCGTTGGTACCAAGCTCTGGGAGCTTGTTTCAAACCATAGAGAGCCCTGCGGAGCCGACAAACATGAGTAGGAGCCCTCCGATCAATAAAACCCGGAGGTTGATGCATATAAACAGTTTCCTGCAAATCACCATGTAAAAAGGCATTTTTGACATCTAATTGATGTATTGACCACTTTTTAGCCAAAGCTAAACTGAGAACAGTGCGAATAGTGGCCGGTTTAACTACCGGACTGAAAGTCTCATCACAATCCACACCAATTTCCTGCGACCTGCCATCACATACAAGACGAGCTTTGTGCCTTTCAAGGTCACCGTTAGACTTGTATTTATGTTTAAATAGCCACATACAATTAACAACGTTCACCCCCGTAGGCCTAGGTACCAACTCCCATGTCCCTGTTTTAATTAAAGCACTATATTCATCATTCATCGCCGCTTTCCAATTTTGGTCAGTTAAAGCTTGTTTATAGGACTTTGGAAGGGGTGATTTTTGATGTGTGGAACCCGAATTTTGAACAAGGTTACAATATTTCGAGTTGGGTTTATAAATGCCCCGTTGACTACGGGTAACACGAGGTGAGGGAGGTGGTGGCCGGGTGGGAAATATGGGTGGAACACCACGCAAGGGTGGCGGAGAGTAGTGTGGGGCAGGCGTGGATGGGCTGCTGGCCGAGTGGGGGGACGGCAGTGGGGTCCGCAAGGTGGCTGCGGTTGGTGAAGAAATGCCGCAAGCCCCTTGCGGAGTATTCTGTTGTACAGAATTGTGGGAAGGTGAATTAGGTGGGGTGTGGGCTTGAGGTCCATGTGGGGTTGGGCTTGCATGCATGTGGGCTTTGGTGGATTGGAGTCGCAAGAATTGGTGAGTCAGGAAAGGTGAATGCTCATCAAATCCCAAAAAATCATACTCCTTTAAAGAGTAATTTTCCAAAATTTTAAAAGGGAAGGTAGATTCATCAAACGTGACGTGACGTGAGATGATGATTTTGCGGGTTGCGAGGTCCAAACATTTATAGCCACGATGGTTGGAGGGGTACCCCAAAAAGACGCAAGGAGTAGATCTAGGAGCAAGTTTATTAGGAGCAGTAGATGAAAGATTAGGAAAACATAGACAACCAAAAACCCGTAAATGGTCATATGATGGGTTTCTACGAAACAAAGCGTGAGCCGGGGTCATTTGCTTAAGAGATTTGGTTGGTAGAATATTTAGAAGATATATGGCCGTCTCAAGAGCATGTGACCAATAGGAAGGGGGCAATGAGGCATGAAATAACAAGGTGCGCTTGACATTATTTATGGTTCTAATCATACGTTCAGCTTTTCCATTTTGTGAAGATGTGTGGGGACAAGAAAATCGAAAAACCAAACCATTTTCAACACAAAACTTTTTGAATGGATCATTGTCAAATTCTCGACCATGATCACTTTGAAAGGATTTAATAGGCCGTTCGAATTGTGTTTGCACATACTGTCTAAAGTGGATGAAAGATTGGTAGGCTTGAGATTTATAAGCAAGGGGTATGGCCCACACATAATGAGTAAAATCATCGAGAAGTACTAAATAGTATTTGTGACCATTAATACTTTTAATAGGAGAAGTCCATAAATCAGCATGAATAATGTCAAAAGCAGAGAAAGTATTATTATTTGAATCATAAAATGGAAGTCTAACATGTTTCCCTATTTGACATGAATTGCAAAAAGTGGAGTCATGCTCCTTATTACAAGTAATGAAATTATTGCTCCTAAGAAAACTTAAAGAAGAAGCCCCGGGATGTCCTAAACGATCATGCCATGGGGTGACTGCAGTGAGAGTGGTGGCTAGGCAAGTACTTGGTGAGCTTGAGGTGACTGGATAGAGCTCTCCGGTGCTATTGCATCTCGTTATTACCCTCCCCGTGAGAAGATCCTTCACAGTAAAACCATTAGGGTCAAATTCTATGGACACCTTATTATCAGAAGTAAATTTACGGACAGAAATTAAATTCTTAATAATTTGAGGTGCAAGAAGAACATTTTTAAGGTTAAGGGAATTATTATTAGGGAGGGTGGTATGACCATAACCGGTAATTGGAATGCGGTGACCATTGCCTACTAAAATATGATTATTAGTGCTTAAATTAAAAAGGGGTAGAAGTGTACCTGCATTATTTGTCATATGAGACGTAGCTCCGGAGTCCATGTACCATCCGTTGTCCGGATTTTGGAGATTCATTGAAGAGTAAGCACTATTGAACTCCGTGGGAGTCATTGGTGGACCATATTGGGGCTGACCGATGGTGAAGGCCTGCTGAGAGTATAAGCCACGTGGTGGAGCTAAGTTGGGCCGACCTTGATAGGCCCCATTGGTTGGGAATGGAGTAGGTGGTATAGCCCAACCTTGAGGCTGCCAAGAGTATTGATGAGGATTGGGCCAAGGGGGCTGCTGGGCCCATGATTGCCCATTAAAAGAAGCCCCATTATTTGGCAATTGATTCTGCTGTTGTTGTTGGGAAGTATTAGAGGACTTGATGTTGTTGCTATTCCCACAACCCTTTCCTCGTCCCTTTCCTCCGCCGCCTTTTCCACCACCTGTGCGACCCCCACGCCCACTGCCGCTTCTGCCACCGGAGCCGCGGCCAGGCTGAGATGAAGTCTGTGATTGTGATGGGTCCGAGTCTTGTTGTGCGACAAAGGATGACTGCTGCGATTGACCTTGGTCGTTAGCTCGACGCGATTCTTCGAGAAGAAGACGAGACCTGGCAGTATTGAAGGAAGGTAATGGGTCGGTTTGCTGAATCATAGTCGCCACCGTATCAAATTCGGTGTTTGTGAGGCCGGAAACTAGACGAATAACCATCTTTTGCTCCGAAACGGGTTGATCAATATTTGCTAATTGATCGGATAAGCTTTTAAGTTGTTGACAATAAGCAGTAATATTGGAGAAATTGCTAAGATGAAGCATGTTAAATTGATTCTCAAGATAAACGGCCCTCGTATTTTTATTATCCTGAAAAATCTCTTTAATTCGATTCCAAATTTCTTGAGCTGTCGATTTGCGAGACAAAATCGTTACAAGAAGGTCGGAAGAGATTGTGCCATAAATCCACTGCTTTACAATTGCATCAAGACGCGTCCACAAAGAGTCCGAAACATCCGACGGACGAGACACAGTAGAATCAATGTGATCTAACACATTGTAAGCACATGCATGGTTCTCAAATAACTCCACCCAATTGGAGTATTGTACTTTCTCAAAGTCAAGAACAAGAGGAATTGCGTTTTTAATGTTGTTCACTGCCAAGGCAGGGTGAAACTCCGAAGATGGTGGCGGAGGTTGTGGAGGAGTGGGTTGATCGTCCTTGGCCATGACACTTCAATAAAGAACAAAAATAAAGAAGAGAAGGAAAATATGGGAACCGAAATCTGCAAGAAAACAGAGTACAAACAAAGGAAAGGAATGCGGAAGCTTGATGAAGGCAAGGTCCCAAAAAAAAGAAAACCAATTTAATTGGAAAAATTTGAGATCTAAAACCTAAGCTGTGATACCATGTTAGATTTCGGGAAAACTCCTCAATCTGGAGTGTGTACCATTGATCAAATATATAGAGTTTACAACGCGAGGCCTAATTACGTTAGGAATCCTAGCTACGATGAACATACAAAATATACATTTAATATATCCTAATCTGCGACAAATATTATCCTAAATATAATATCTATCAGTTCAGTTAGAAAATATTCATTTTTTATTATAGTAAATGTTCATTTCTAATAGCAGGACTAGCCAGCTCTGGTTGAACGCGGGTCCGGCTAATACTAATTGTGGACTATCAAGTAAACTAATTAGTAACTACCCACCCAAACTCTTAAGGCAAAAGTGTTGGGAAATTGGTTTACCGGGTCACAAAAATGACACGAAATTGGACAAATTAACAATTCGAGGCCTGAACAAAATCAGTTTCCCAAAGTAATATTTCGACCCTGATTAAACACACCGGGTACCACGAAATTACTAGGAGATACAACGAAGACAACCACAATAGTGTGTAGTATATTTGTGGTTAAACTGTAAAACAAAACTTTGAGATTTATGATGATGACAAATTAATGTTGCAATCGGTTTACAAGAAGAAAATAAAGAAAACCAACTTTTTTCCTCTTGAAAAAGTACTCATAACATACGTATATCATACATATATATACTAAAGCATGCAAAATAACTGCCATGTTGAAGGAATAACCCACTAACATCATGGTAATTCTCAACTGCCATATCATGCAACATATGGAAAACCGTCATATGGAATAACTGCCGATTTTAATAAGCGAAACCGTCATATGGCAATGGCAATAACTACCATATTAACATAAGTGCTATATTAACGTTTAATGGGTTTCTCGTTGCCGAGAACAATCTTAAACTTCCTTCAACATATTATTTGCTTTAATAATCTTTTATTAATTAATTTACAACACCTTTGCCTAAGTAAACTAATTAATTAACATGAATTTTGTCTAAATTCTCAAAATTATTCAACAAAAAGGCCCGAGAAAGGAGAATTTAATTCCAAGTAGTATGTGTGTCAAAAAAAATTTCCAAGTAGTATTTTCTTGCCTGCATTGCCAACAATCAACATGATTAAGGTTGAATATAATGCACGGTTCACTAAGCCTCAGTTGTAACTTAGACTTGATAGCCTAAAAAAACTTTTTTTTAATACTTGCATTACTTCTCCAAAATAAAATTGTCATTTACGAGTAATATATACAACACACTATAATTGAAAAGTTTTTTGTGATTAAAATTTGTAGTATTACGATATTACCCTTAGCTTGTTTAAAAGGAAAAATATGTTTTAATAATCCCAATTATGGGCGATTTACTTTTAAAAATCCCAACTAAAGTTTATAATCAAATAATCCCAACTATTGGGTTAGTTGCCTCCAATAGTCCCAATGGTCGGTGACCTGCTGAAAAAGATTATCACGCATGCGGCATGCCCATAAAGTTTGGCATGCATGATAATCCTTACACAATTAGACTTCATTTTTTATGTATAATCCAATTAAATCTTAGATCAACGCTTACTATTCACACACTAAATAAAGTTTTCACCAATTTTATGGAGGGATTGGTTGATACATTTTTGGTGAATCTCCTGAAATCGGGAGAGACGCTCTAACCACTTGATAACTTGATATGCTACACATCCATTGTATGTTAATATTCATATATTCTTGTAAATGTCAGTATGTCACCCAAATTAGATGAGTGTCTGAATTAATTTTTGAAACTATACATTCCAATTTAGGGGGCGTTTGGTTCACGAAATATAGGTATGAGGTATGGGTTCGTTTAGAATGACTAAAACCCATACCATATGTTTGGTCGTCAAAATTATGAATTTCAAACCCATACCTCAAACCCATGAGGTATGGAGTTTAGAAACCTTGGGGGGGGGGGGGAGATGGGTTTGACTCATTCCATTCCCTTAGGTATCAAATAAAAGGAGAGAATAGTGAGATATTCCATTCCAGAATTAAACCAAACACATGGTATTAAGTATCAAGTTCCAACCCGATACCACCTTAACCCCATTCCTGATTCCAACCCCATACCACTCTGTGAACCAAACGCCCCCTTAAAGGTTTCTACTCAAAAACACTTGGAATAATACATTCATTATTAATCTTCACATCTAACGTAAATTACATAATATAATGTCTTAGTTTTTGTAATGGTATCTGCAATTTTTTTCTATAGCAACATGGGAATGAAAACAACATTGATGCAAATGGGGTTTAATCACAAGTCTTGAGTATTGCCATTCTACCTCCAAAAAAAAAAAAAAAAAAAACTATGTACTCGTAAAGGAATCCATATAAATGAGATTTCATCATGATCAAAAATGCAATTACAGTAAAATCACTATATCAAATTACATGGTGTTTAGCTCAAATACATTTACAATTTTACTGGGGTTTTTTTAGATAGAGGAATTTGTAGAAAAAGAAAAGGAACAAAATTAAAATTGCGCATATAGAATGGCCAGGGAAGTGATTTGAAGGTACTCTTTTGCCTTCTATTCTACTCCATAATATATAAACTAAAACCAAAATTGTATTACTAGCTCCATTAATTTTTAGTTGCAACAAAGGATATTATTTGTGAGATATATAAAATTCCTTTGTTGCGACCAAAAATTAACAGAGGTAGTAAAAAGATTTGAGATCGAGAAAAATGCTACCTTCTCCACCTCGGCCCCTAGAATCTTCAGGTTATTCGTTTTCTCTTTAGAACCTTTAGATCTGGTTTGATGTCTTCATAAGAACATACTTGATCACTGCAACATATATATGATATGATGTGAATTATATTATTAGCTTACTATTCTTAAGAAGAAAATGACTTAGTAACACATACAAATAAAATGACAATAGATTATGTAAATAACTATCAAGCAAATCCAATTACATAAAAAGTATTTAATTTGAAAAAAAATCACATAAACTCTATAAATTTAAAACTTGTCATATGAAACACACATAATTCATTAATATTTTTTCTAATTGAGCATATCAGACATTAGACAATTTTTTCTAATTGCAACTCTCTAACACCGATTCTCATTTCTTTTAACTTCAAAATTGTAAGTGTTTTCTGTTAAGATAATTATGTATATAATTAGATTAGTCAAGTGTATATATCGTTTCCTTATTTATATAATAGGTTTATTGTTTCAATGTTTTCTGTGAATGTTTCCTTGATTGTTTCATTGATATTTATACAATTTACACCAAATAATTCATCCATAAAATCCTAGGCTACAAAATAGGCAATAGACTAGGAAACAATAAACCTATCCTGTAAATAAGGAAACGACATATACACTACACTAATCTAATTATATACATAAATATATAACATTTTCTATCAAAAAATAATTAAAATTATAAGTAATGGTTGACTAATTTGAATGCAATGCTCATATTTTGGTTATGGTATGCACATTCCAAGATTGTTGATTTTTTTTTAAAAAAAAAAAGAATTATAATAAAGTAGAAATTGATAAGTTCAAAAGAGTAAATAATTTCAAATAAGTTCTCAAAATAATAATAATAATAATAATTTCAAATAAAATAGATAAATTTGATAAGGATTAATAATAACTGCTAGTTAAGGGCTTGTTTGGCATCAGTTTTGGTTTTCAGTTTCCTGTTTTTTAGAAAATCAAAAACCAAAAACAGAAAACAAGAAAAAGGTATTTCCACTTTTCTATTGTCAGTTTTCAAAATTATCATAATTTTAATAAGTTTATATAATTTTTGATTCATTATGGGACACATATCTTATACTTTTAGAAAACAAAAAACCAAAAAACAGAAAATCACAGCAATGCCAAACGAACCCTAAATTAACAGCTAATACAACTCCTTTTGCATGCCCCCGGTTTACAATAATTTTATTGTACATCGAACATTTTTGCGAAAAGTGACCCTTTTTCTTTATAAAAGTGACCCTTTTTCTTTACAAAAGTGACCCTTTTTATTACAAAAGTGACCCCTATTTTCACAAAAGTGACTTTTTTTTTTACAAAACTGACCTTTTTTTTTACAAAAGTTACCCTTCTTTTACACAAAAGTGACCCTTTTTTTACACAAAAGTGACCCTTTTTTTCACAAAAACAGAGTATCAAAATAAAAAAAATAAACACAAAATGCAAAAGTTAACCCAATGGCTCTACTTTCATCCCGTATCTTTATCTCTCCTCAAAACTAAACATTTCCATCATTAACAAACCTTCAAATTCTCTCTCCTCCATCAAAACCTCAACCCCCTTCTCCCTCTCCGTTACCAACTGCAAGTCCTCATATTTTTCCCTTCATAGTTGTCGTCATCGTCACCTCTGCCGCCATAGTCATCACCACCTCCGCCGCTGCCATGTTTGCCACCATCAAAGTAGATGAGGTGAAATGATAGATACCCACAATAAGGTATACTGTATATGCAATTGGGGTCGAGGCATTCGGAGTTGTTGTAATCCCGGACTTCAAACTCAACAAATCGGGGGATGGGAGGAGGTCAGAAGCGCTGGAATTGGGGTGGTCAGCAAGGTCGAAATCGGAGGGGGACGCCGGATTCTTGGGAGAAGCTAAGGGAGTGGTGGTTTGGCGGTGAGTGTTTCAGCCTGATTTACACTAATTAGTGTAAACCGGATGTTTTTAAATATTTGTGCAGCTAATATGGGTCTGTTCTATTCAACTTATCTTCATGTTTAATAAGTTCGGATAAATTTAAATATGTTCACTTCAAAGTAATAAAAAAATAAAAAATAAGCGATTACTTTTTTCTTTTGACAAGGAAAAAAAAAAAGATTACTACATTCAAATTACAATTAAAATAAATTTTAATAAGGTCGGATAAATTCAGATGAATTCAAATAAATATTAATCAAGGATAGAATACACTCAAAATAAGTAAAACTATGGAACTTTATTGTTATTGTAGATAGACATTTCAACTTTACTAGGCAAATACGGAGTACATACCGACATACCATAACAACTCTTAACTTGAATTCATTTGATTCAAGTTATTTTATGATTATGGTTTTTATTTTTTTGTACTCGGTAATTTTAATAGTACTGTTTTATAATTAAACTTTAATACGAATAAAATAACTTTTTTGCCAATACATCTAACTGCACACTTAATTTAAATTTTAAATATGCACATTCAATTAGAAAATTATGTACATAAAAATTCTTCAATTTAACACTTTTCTCATTTGCACAATGACATATTTACTTCATTTTTACATGTTAATTACTCCGTATTTTATATTATAATTATAAATACGAAATAATTAATAAGTGAGTCCAACTTTGAACTTATATTCTAATATACTCGGAATATATACCAAAAATACTACTCCCTGCGTGCCTAAATTACATTTCTACTTTTTTATGTGAGAATAAATGCTAGAAGTAGGAATGTAATTTAGGAACGGAGGGAATACGAAAACATATAAAACAAACCTAATATGAACGAGTGGTAACTCCTCAGGAATCAACTCATCGTTCATAACAGCAATGGCTTTAACCGCAGCAATCTGAGCACGAACCTCCTCAAGTTGGTCATTATAGAACGCGATACGTTCGTATAAAGACGTGATAATACGAACGCAACCACCAACAGGGTCTTTAGCACGAGCATCAGCAGTATACTTTAGGGCAGTCATAGCGTCATCACGTAACCAAGGAGCGACAGAATTCAAAGCTTTGACGATATTATTTACGCCGAAAAGTTTGTAAGCGTTGATAATTTGCTGGTGTTTGTGAGCAGGAAAGTATGGCGCTAAAAGGCAGTCTTCGGCGCATTTTCGGCGTTGGAATCTGCACGTGGCGCAAGCGTTGGAAGGTGGGGGAGGAGGAGGAGGGGGAATAGGGTTAGGGGTGTTTTCGGCGCTTGGTTTTGTGGGGTTTTGAAAAGCGACAGTAACTTCGGAAGCGAGAGTAGGAGAAGAGGGAGTAGTAGTAGATTGGTTTGAACTTGAGGGCATGATTTAATAGAGAAAAATGTGGGAGAATGTTTCGGTAAATGTAGGGAATGAAGGAGATTATTGCGGCGGTTATAAAGGAAGGGTAGGTAATTGGATTGGGGAAAGGGAAAATGTGGATGTAATATAATTATCTTAATCAAAAAAGGAAAATGAAAGGATATGTTTTCTTTCAAAAAAAATGAAATGAAAAGATATGTTTTTGATACGGAGTAACTAATTATGGTAGTGGTGGCAGAGTGACAGGAGTTTGATTTTTTAATTAAAATAAAGGGGGAATTTTGAAAATTATTATTATATTAAAAAAATAGATTTAAATAAAAAAATAAATCTAGAAACAATGAAATTTCTTTTTTTTTCTTTTTTTTTCTTTTTTTTTTAAGGAAAAGAGTGAAACATAATTAGAGATTTAAAAAGTTATAGGAAGCAAAGCTACAATCATTTCAATTTGCATCAAATTAAACTTGTACTTAAATCCAGCAAAGGTAACTTGAATATATAGAGTATAGAATTATTATGGGTAATGTTATATGTAGCCCTAAGGGCTATATATAAGCATTAAATACATTCTTGGAAATTATATAAAATTAGGAATTCATGACAAAAACACGCGTAAATCAATGTAATTAGTGTTTATATTTTGATGATTTCTTAACTTTTTACAATTTTCAAGTGTAAATTTAATGCTTATATGTAGCCCTAAGGGCTATGTATAGCATTTTCCTTAAAATTAATATTAGTCTTACAAAAATAATAAATAAAATTTAAATATTTATTGAAATTTGTTGCTAATAGAAAATAGCCTTAAGATGTGTTCAATTCATTGATTTTTTTTTCGTTTTGAACTTATCTAATATCATCTCAGGACGGGTATGTTCTATTTATCTGATTTTCATTTATCTGAACTTAAATGTTTTGAACTTATTCGAGCTTTATTAGTTGATTAGAACTTGATAACCCCTATCAAAACTTTTTTTTTCCCTAGACTAAACTTATTTTTCTTGAATTGAACTTATCTTAACTTAGGGTATGTTTTGTTCATCTTATTTTCACTTATTTCAAGTCAGATAAGTTCAGTTAAGTTAAGATAAGTTCGGTTCAAGAAAAATAAGTTCAGATAAGTTCAATTCAAGAAAAATAAGTTATGATAAGGGTTACCTAAGTTCACATTACAACTAAAATAAGTTTTAATAAGTTTAGTTAAATAGTCCAGATAAGTGAAAATCAGCTAGGCGAATAGAACGCACCCTTAACTGAACTTAGGGCCTGTTCACTTATACTTAATTTCAGTTCAGTTCAGTTCAGCTCCAATCAGTTCAGTTTAGTTCAGTTCATTTCAGCTCTAATCAGTTCAGTTCAGTTCAGCTACTAATTTTCCTCTCTCATAAAATATTCATTTCAGCTCAATTTAGTTCAGTTCAGTTCAGCTCCAATCAGTTCAGTTCAGCTCCAATCAGTTCAGTTCAGTTCAGCTACTAATTTTCCTCTCTCATAAAATATTCATTTCAGCTCATTTCAGTTCAGCTCCAATCAGTTCAGTTCAGCTCCAATCAGTTCAGTTCAGTGCAGCTCAGTTCAGTAAATGTGAACAGGCCCTTATTAAACCTGAGATAACTGAAAATAAGGTGAACAAAACATGACCTGAACATATCTAAACTTAATCTTATTAAAACTTATTTTAGTTTTAATTTGAATTTTTTTTTTTTTAAGAAAGTTGTAATTTGAACTTAAATTACCCTTATTTTTTCGTAAATTGAACTTATCTTTTGAACATATTAAACTTGTAATAAATGAAAATAAGGTGAACAAAACAGACACTTAATTTAGGTCTAATAAGTGTTAATAAGTTCAGACTAGTAAAGTTCAAATAAGATCAGAAACACTATACTAAATACTGATAAGGGTAATTCATGTCCAAACTACAATTAAAATAAGTCATAATAGGGTGTGATCTAATACATTTATATAAATTTTGATAAGATATGGTAAGTTTATGTAAATGAAAAATCAAGTGAATAGAATTATACACTTATTAATAAAGAGAGTCTCTTTTATTTGTGTTTAACTTTCATTATATTAAAAAGTTTAATTTCATATTAGTAAAAAATGTTATAAGTACTTCATATATATTTGAAATATGATTTTATTATGAAGGAAAATTGGCAATTACTACCACGTATTAATTATTACCACGTATTAAAGAGACATTATAATGTCAATTACTACCGCGAATTAAAAAATCTTGTAAATTACTACCGCAAAAAAATTTTAAAAATTTGTTATCACAACATACTCCACTTTAGGTTAATTATGACGTCACCTTTCTCCCTTAACCCACGTTTAACCCTGGTTAAGAAATTAAACGACTAAAAAAAGAAGAAAAATAAAATCCCTCCTAACCCAAGGTTACCCAATTTACCCAACCCACATTTTTCTCTCATAGCTTCAATTTGTCCCTTTAACCTTCAACCTCCATTAAAGAACGCTATACACTTTGATGACCCTCCTAATCTTCTTCCTAAATTCGATCTCTTTGGTCCAATAATACTTCATAATTAAAGCCTTCAACCTACACTTGCATTTTTAACCTATTGAACTTGTCCCCCTAAATAAAGGCATCTTCCTATAAGATTTTTTTAAGAAAATTTCAAAGCTTATCAAATATTATGCTTAGCTGACAGCTTAATTCAAAGATTAATACAAAAGCATTATGTTAATCAACAAAAATCATAATCCGTAGACCCTAAATTGCAAAAGCCTACAATTCAAAAACCCTAGATTTTGAAAATGAATTTATTAGAGGCGAATTATACATAAATCTAGACCAATTGGAGGATATATGGGAGGAATTAGTGTCAATTTTGGAGCAGGAATCTTGGAAGGATATTAACAATGGTGAAGGATGAAGATCGATGAGAGAAAAAGAAAGGAAAGAGGGGTTTTAACCATGGGTATGGTTAAGGGGATTTTTTATTTTTGGGTCGTCAAATGCTTAACTAAGGGTTAAACATGGGTTAAGGGAAACAAATGACGTCATAAGCGGTCTAAAGTGGAGTCTGGTAGTAAAATTAAAATTTTAAAATTTTTTACGGTAGTAATTCACAAGATTTTTAATTCGCGAAAGTAATTTTCAAAATAATATTAATACGCGGTAGTAATTGGCAAATTTTCCTAATATGAATTTAATGTAATTTCATTTTGATAATGTTATCTGTAACTTATGTATTAGTTTCTAACTAAGGCTAACATTTAGTCAACTTTGAAAAACAGACTAGATCAAATCAGATCAAAAAATTCAAATCAAGTTAGATGATCTCATAGTCTAAATGTTACCATGTCATGAAATGAAAATGAAGTGTCATTGGAAAAAGGTAATTGTTATTTAACTGATATCATTAGTAGAGATGGAATTGAGATTTCCCTATTTAATTTGGCAAATTGGTTTCAACATCCTAAAACTATATAGGTTGGGTGCACCCACTCCAACACCCTTAAACTTTAACTATCAATTAGGTTGCAACATTCACTATTAATAAGTATTTTTTTGGCACTCAAACTGAGAAATTTCTAATGATTAAAGGGTAAGTGACAAAGGGATACTTCAGGTCATCAAATGAAACACCTAAACCAAGCATTATTTATAACCTAAACTAACATGAAACAATTTTAGGGCAAGTAGAGGATCGTATCCACCAAGAATGACTATTTTAATAAGATGAACACCGAACATGCCAAATGACCATAAGCTAACTCGTCACAAGATTGGTTTTTTTTATTAGTGAAGTACTTTGCGATTTAATTAAACTAAGGGAGATCATATTGTAGGGGAAAGACGGGATTCAATAACAACCAAACCAATGAATTCGAATCAACAATTTGGAAAAGAACATGAGCACATTTGGGCAATAAAATGGGAACTCAATGCATGTCGCCTTCTTTCAAAGCCACTGCAGTAAGCATTTCTCAAACCAAATAACTAACACGATAGGAAACAAAGCCTCAATGAAAAGAAGTGGATTTCTAGCTGAAATTTATCTTTCGATCCAATACAACATGAAGTACAACTAACTGTATTTCTTATCACACTAAATTAAGCATCCTATTCACTGAAACAAGTCAACCACAATCATGAAGTGAATATGGTCGAATTGCACATAGAGAATATATACTCACTACCAAACCCCACCTTTCGATGCAAGATTATTGTAATGATGACACATGAGCATAAAGTTGGTCACCAAAATGCACTGCAATCAATCTACTCATCCAGAGTAAAAAACAATAACCTATGTAGATCGAACATGGAATGATAGAAATATCCAAAATGATCAGCCACTACATACTTGGTTATGTTTTCACCCAAACCCTAGCTAAAAGAATACTCAAACACCATGGTGTAGCACATCTTAACAACAAAATCTCAAGTTATCATGAAATTTAAAAGTTAAAAATGTCATGATATTTTGTACTCTAGCACTTTACTTAATTCAGTTTCTTGGTGTCATGTTAAGCGAGATGGTAATTTGGTGGCTCATAATTTAGCTCATATGTGCCTTTTGGTATTGAAAAAGTTTGGGAGAACCATAGTCCTTGTGAGGTCTCTCCTTATGTATTGATGGATAAATCTAATATATTATATATAAAGGGGAGTTTTTTCTCGAGTTTTTAGAGAGGCACGTAGAATCTAATTTTCTTAGTGCGCCATGTAAGATTATAAATTTTAGTACTAGCCAATTAAATAAGAGATAAAATCTTTTAAAATCAAATAATTTAAATGCCACGTAAGCAAAATTGGCGAATGAGATTTTTAAATTTAAAGTAATTAAATATAAAATGTTATCTTTTGGTATTAGGAATTTTATCTAAATATATAACCAATTTTAGCACATATATTAAAAAAAATTATTTACAAAAATTCAAACAAACCGTGCATTGCACGGGCTTCATCTAGTTGTCAATATAAGGCTACTAGATGAAGCCCGTGCGATGCACGGTTTGTTTAATTTAATTTATTTTTTATTTTTTTATTTATTTTTTTATTTATTTTTTGTATCTATGAGCTAAAATTTGTTATATATTTAGATAAAATTCCTAATATTAAAAGATAATATTTAATATTATTTTAAACTTAAAAATCTCATTCGCCAATTTTGCTTACGTGGCATTTGAATTATTTAATTCTAAAAGAAATTAATAATCTCTTATTTAATTGGCTATTACTAAGATTTATAATCCTACATGGAGCACTAAGAAAATTAGATCCTACGTGGCTTTCTAAAAACTCGGGAAAAAACTCCCCTTTATATATATATATATTATATTCTTGCTTTGTTTCAAAATAAAAAATAAAATAAATAAAATAAAAAATAAGAAAAAAAGTGAATACAAATACAAATACTAGTTACGTTACTTACGTACTGAGCCAAGTAATTAATGTAGTGCCAAAAGCCCAAAAAATATATATTACTTGGGTCTTTTATTATGTGCAATAAATTAATATTATTTGTGACATGTAGAAAATTATTGATTTGTTGCACGTAATGAGAAGCGGATGTAGTATGTTTACAATGAATCAAGACAACCTAGCTAGGATCAAATACATACTACCATAAGTCATAAACTCATAATTCTATGTTTATTAAACAATTATCGCAATGTATTTGATCAAAATCTCCTAACATTCTTCCCAAGTTAGTTAAAGGAATTGAACCCCAAATCTTAAAGAACAATGGTAAACACTTTAACCTCAAGACCACCTCTTTTTCTTTATTATTAACTAGTTTTGTACCCGTGCGATACCCGGGTTGTTTATTAAATTTTAAAATAAATTTTTATTATTTATGTCAAATTTTAAAACATATTGATACAAAATTAGTTAGGAATCGATGTGTTTTTGTCACGATTTAAACAGTATAGTAGGCATGTAATGACCAATAATAATAATAATATTGGTGAAAAACATTTCTTGGCTCGTAACCTGAAATAATGACCTTGTTCAAAATGACTCATGACCCGACCCGATTGACAGGTATAAACAATGGATGTGGTACATTTTGAATTGATTCCTTGGCTCCAAAATAAAAAAATTATGATACAAAAAACAAATTTATATGATAATTTATGAGAGTTAAAATCTAATTATTTTTTGAATAAAAATATAATTCAATTTCTACATATGAAATATTAGTACTTTATAGAAAATAAAACTGTAAATTAACAGTTTTATCATAAAATTCTATCCCAAATTTGATTGAAAATAAAATTCTAAATTAACTTTTTTTATCCTACAAATTGAATTCTATATAACTCTATCCTACGTGGCATGACACTTGACGAAAAGTTAGAACGTCCAAGTGTCGCTGTCTCGTCGCCTGCCCAAAAGTTTAGCTTTATATATTAGTTATATGATTATATTGCACACTATTTGCTTATAATTATTTTTTTCTTAAAAAGTGTTGAGTGGATGGGGGTGGGGGGGCAGTTGTCCCCCTTGGCCTTGTCCTCATCTTCTACCACTAGTGGCAGCAACTACTGTCAACCAACCTCGCTCGCGTATAGTCCAGAGATGAAGACCATATTGGTTTATCTGTTCATTTAAATGAATTAATAAGAAATCATTAGTATTGTTAAAATCAAATAATATAAAACTTTTTTCTAAAAAGGTCTAAATTAAAAAAAAATAAAAATTATTTGAACAAAATTATGTCAAAATTTGACCATCTTCTTGCATAAATTTAACTTTTCAAATAAATCATAATAAACCAATGCAAACAAATTATGGGGCTAAAATAAATATTAATGAAAAAGCAGTTGATGAGATTATTACGAGAATATGATCAATAAACGTAGTATGATTGATTTTTCAAAGTAAATTCTAACTGGTTAATTTAATATAATTTTGGATCATCCAAGTTTACTTTCAAAGAAAATATAGAAATTATACTTACATGCAGGTAATTCACTGATTTGATGTTGTAAGGCTTAATAGAATAAGCCTTAAATTTTGTTTTCTTTTGAAAATGGCCTTTGTGAATCGGTGTACTCACAAGTGAAAATAATGAATTTTGTAAATTGAAAACGACGGAGAACAAGAATACATGGGATCCCATTTTCAATATGATCTATCAAGAATGATATTAGTGAATGATCAAAAGAGATTTTAGTATTGGAATAAAGAAGGGGAAATTGTTAGTGATTTTGCTAGAGTGACCGAGCGAGACATATATAAATTTGTCATTTCGATGTAGTATATATAATGTATTAATAACGCAATCATGGATTGATCCTTTAACATGACATCAAGAATTAACGTGGCAAAAAATCATGGTTCCAATTTCATCCACCTCTCTTTTATTTTCATAATGAATATTTTGACTATAAAATTAGTATTGACCCGGCCCTCCAACCGTTATTATTAAGTTTTAATTATTGATTAATCACATTATTGTCTAATAAATCATACAAATCTCTTTGATTTGTATCATAAAATAATATACACAAATTTTTTTTGGTAATTGTAGATTCGTATCAAACACTTTAGGACATAAATCATCATGCACTTAAAGACATTAGAAATTGGTTATTTCTTGCCTTCTAAGTATGATATCCTAAGAATTTTGTCATAAATCAATATAGATATTGTATTAAAATAGTAAGATTTAAAAAATTGTCAAGAATAAACAAATCTTTAATTGCACAATTAGCTTAATTAAAATAGGAAAATTTGTCAAAAATAACACCACCTTTGGGCGGTCTTCCAGTAATAGCACCACCTTTTGAATATTCCAGAATAACATCACCTTTCACATGTATTTGCCAAAAATGGAACAAAAAACCGGTAACTTGTTTTACAGGTAACCCTGGGACACGTGTTCTAGTTTGATTGGTTAATTTATTTATTTTTATTTTTAATTTTGAAAAATCTAAAAAAAAACAAAAAAAAATTTTTTTAAAAATTAAACCCTTTCCCACTCTCCCAGCTCCTCTTCCCACCGACATCCACCACCCCCACCAAGACCAACCACCACCTTAATTTCGGGCTCCTCCCTTCCCCTTTCCCGATTTCAGCCCCCACCTCTCCTCCCCGTAGCAGATTCAATTCCCCCTCCCTTCATCGTCCCCAATTTCGAGCCCTTCCACTTTACACAACCAATATTTTTGACTAGGTTTGGTTTCGAGGAAGGAGATAGGTGGTAGGGGTTGGAAATTGGGAAGGGAAAGGGAGGGGGTATCGAAAATGGAGAAGGGATGGGCAGGGGCATCAAAAATGGGGAAAGGAATGGGGCACCAGAAATGGATATATAAGGGAAGGGGAAGAGGCCGAAAATGGTAACGAAAAAGAGAAGGGGGCCAGAAACGACAACGGGAAAGCGGTGGCGGGTTGTTTAAGGACGGGGGAATGGGTGGAGCGGTGTCGTTAGGGGAGGGGGAAGGCTGGGGAGGTCGATCGGCGGCGAGGATGGGGAGGGGGAAGGGGCTGGCCAGGGGGGCTAGGTGGTTTTTTTTTTTAATTTTAACTTTGTGTTTTTAATTAATTAGTTTTTTTTAAAAAAAAAATGGCCAATGACATTGTGACGCGTGTTACAGGTAACCTGTTTTACATGTTACCAACCAGTTTTGTTTCATTTTTGGCAAATACATGTGAAAGGTGGTGTTATTCTGGAATAATCAAAAGGTGGTGCTATTATTGGAAGACCGCCCAAAGGTGGTGTTTTTTTTGACAAATTTTCCATTAAAATAAGCAATCTTTTGTTAAACTAAAAATAAGTAGACTTTTATAGAGGATATTCCAAAAATGAGTAATGACCCGTTCGTTTTGGGGTTAACCAATTGCTTGGGTTAATTATGCCATGTTTCATGATTTGATTTGATCATCTATGAAATTTAATTAATATTAGTTTATAACTAAGGCTAATATTTAGTCAACTTTGAAAATCAGACTATATCAAATCAGATCAGAAAAAATTCAAATCAAATCAGATGATCTAATATACTAAATGTTACCATGTCATGAAATGATGAAGTGGCACTAGAAAAAGATAATTGTTATTTAATTGAAATCGTTAGTCGAGATGAAATTGAGATTCACTATTTAATTTTGGCAAATTGGTCTCAACATACTAAACTATATAGGTTGGGTGCACTCAGGCCAACACCCCCAAACTTTAATAGTCACTAGAACATACACCACCAACTGTTGATTAGGTTACAACATGCACTATTAATAAGTATTTTTTGGCACTCAAACTGAGACATTTTTAATGATTAAAGGGTAAGCAACAAAAGGATACTTCAGGTCATCAAATGAAACACCTAAACCAAACTGTATTTATAACCTAAACTAACGTAAAACAAATTTAGGGCAAGTAGAGGATTGTATCCACCAAGAAATGACTAATTTAATTAGATGAACACCGAACATGCCAAACGACTATCAGCTAATTCGGTCACAAGATTGGTTGTTAATTAGTGAAGTACTTTGCGATTAAATTGCATGCACTAAGGGAGATGATATTGTCGGGAAGAGACGGGATTCAATAACAACCAAACCAATGAATTCAAATCACCAATTTGGAAAGAACATGAGCACACTTGGGCAATAAAATGGGAACTCAATGCATGTCGCCTTCTTTCAAAGTCACTACACTAAGCATTTCTTAAACCAAACAACTAACACGATAGGAAACAAAGCCTCAATGAAAAGAAGTGGATTTCTAGCTGAAATTTATCATTCGATCCAATATAACATGAAGTACAAATAACTATATTTCTCACCTAATTATCATACTAAATAAAGCATTCTATTCATTGAAACCAGTCAACCACAAGTCCAAAATCATGAAGTGAATATAGTCGAATTGCACATAGAGAATATATACTCACTACCAAACCCCACCTTTCGATGCAAGATTATTGAAATGACGACACATGAGCATAAAGTTGGTCACCAAAATGCACTGTAATCATTCTACTCAAGAGTAAACAACTGCAACCTATATAGATCGAACATAGAATGATAAAAATATCCAAAATGATCAACCACTTGGTTATGTTTTCACAAGCCCTAGCTAAAAGACTACTCAAACACCATGGTGTAGCACATCTAAACAATAAAATCTCAAGTTATCTTGAAATTTAAAAGTTGAGTGAAGTAGTAAAATAGAGATAGATTAAATATTCATGCAAGAATAATTAGCAAGGATTAAGAGAGAATTAACATTTCTCTTTACAAAAAAAAAAAAAAAAGAGAGAATTAACATTATTCACAAAATATATAAAATCATAAGTTGAACGAGAGATATATAGAGAGGAGGAAGATGTTTCTAAAATTGGAGTTCCAAGTTTGGGAAATGTAAGCAATAAGGTCTCTACCTTTAAACAAACCAATCACTAATTCCAATTAGAGATGTCAATTCGAGTGATTGGATCAGATTGGGTGTGGTCAGATCTAATTTCAAACCTTTTTTTTTAAAAAAAAAAAATAAATAAAAAAAAATTGGTAAGAAAAAAGACCTTGATCAGTCTCTTAACCCGACCTCCCGAATTTTTTTGTCCAATATTTGCTGGGTAGACACTTGAGAATTGAGGGTAGAGCTGTAGATGGGAGGGTAAGGGAATCCCTACCCGTACCTCCAAGACTCCAAGTACCATCACTTGGTAAGATTCGAACTTCAAACTTCTAGGATCTAAGGTAAGAACTAGTGAACCAACACTTTATTGGTACAAGACTACTAGTATTACAAATTAGAAATTTACGGTTACTCAAAAAAAAAAAAAAAAAAAAAATTGCTGTCCTATAATACATGACACAGTCAAGCATTACACAGATATTAATGCACTGGTTTGACTTTATTTTTATATAATTAAATATTAATGAAAATTATTTTTATATAATTAAATATTAATGAAAATTATTTTTAAAATTATATTATGAAACTTTATACTCTTTTCGTATTTTAATAAGTGTTGGGGGCGAGGCGGTTGCGGGAAAGGGAGGGGAAGGGTTCCGGTGGGTAGGGGGTGGTGGTGCGACGCGGCTGGTGGTTTCGGGGAGGGGTGCGGTGAGGTGGGGGGAAGGGGGTGGTGGCGCAGGGGTGGTGCGGGGGTGGTGGCTGGGTAGTTTAGGTTTTTCCTTTTTTTATTTTATTTTTATTTTTTATTTATTTTTTTTAGTTTTTTTTTATTTATTTTTATTTTTTTTATTTTTTTGGGCCAATAATAACACGACACATGTCATTATGGACCCACTTAACGGATTCCGTTCAGTGGTAGCAAAATTTAAAAAAAGGGCAAGTGTTAGGTAGCAAAATAAAATAAAAGTTTTGATAGGTAGCAAAGTTGAAATTAAGGTGTTTATGAGATAACAAAGTCAAAATTTCCAAAAATTAATGCAAGAATAGTGGAAAAAAAAAGTCCAACGTCTGATGTATTGGGGACGAAGGGAGTATTACGGTATTACCTACAAATTTACATAATAGATGATGTACTCCGTAGAAATTACTGTATTTATCAGAAAAGAAATAAGATATGAGGAATATCCTGCAATATTCTTAGATACTCGATTTTTTCAGATAATTAAGCTCTAAAGCTACGAAATTCATGTGATTTTCCTACTCAATTACCCACTTATTCTCTCTCAACTTCAGAAATTTTGCTCTGATTTCTAATTTTATACCAGGTATTATTTCCTTCTCTAAACTTGTTAATTATACCATAATTGAAGCTTTTTAATCCAATTATCTTGACAAATTTAAGCTATGATGTGTTGTTACTTTAATTCAGATTAGTTGAAAATGTAATGGGTTGTTGAAAGATCTGTGATTTATGAGTTTTTTGTTGTCATTTGTTTATGCCTGCTATGTGTTTGCTAATTTGTCTGTGTGAAAAAGGTTCCAAATGCTCGTTTTTTTTTTCTGTAGTTTGTGCTGCTGAAACTGTGTAATTCCGTAGGATGTTGTTTGGATTGCAAAAAGGGTTCTTTTTTCATTGATTGAATCGTAGCTTGTCTATTGGGGGTTATAATGGATGTCCTTTGAATTGCAAGGGGTTCTTTTTGAGATCATCTAAATTGCAGATTGTCAGTTGGGGTTTCGATAAATTGGAGGGTAAATTGCCTTTTTTTCACTTCGAAATATGTATGCATGAACAAGATAGGAAACTTTCAGTGATCAAATTTGTAATTTTGTCAGTAGTTTTCTTAAATTTTGCCATTTTTGCTGCTTGAATTGTTATTTTGAATAGGGTTAGATGGTTCCTTGCAGTATATTTGGTAGCCATAGTAGGATTGAAGCATGTAGCTTAAGAGTTATGGGTGTATTTTGTTATTCATTACTCTCAAAAAAAAAAAGAGAATCGAGCCATAGTAGTTTCTATATAAAGAGAGTTAAAGGGAGCATGACTGCATGTTAGATGACGGGCTTGTGTTAGAGAATTGCATTTGTTTGTACTCTGTACTAATTATTTCATTCATAATTGTTTATTAATTTTTGGATGCCCCAAAGTGTTATTTTGCCTTATGTTATTGTTGAGTTTTGACTATTGTTGAAAACTTGAAGTTCATGTTATTATTTCCGGAAGGTATTTATTTTTCATGTTATCCTTTGTATATCTCTTTAAAAATACAAAATATAAATTTTTGTACTTGCACAAGAGTTCCTGGTTTTTGAAATTTTGTTCGAAATATGAAATGTGTTTTTATCTTATCAAGTACTCCATATAATTTTCCCCCCTTTAATTGTAGGTTTTTTGCAGATTGGTGGAGATCCATTTGTCAGCATGGCTCATCTACTTTCAACTTCTTGCTCCATGAAAGTATCTCCTAGTGAGAAACATTCCTCCAGATGTTGGAACGTAGGGTTGACAAATTGTCCCATGTCATTTACTCCACAAACTTCAAAGTCAGCATTTAAAAGGCTTGTTCACCAAGGAGTTAAAACACAAAAACTATATGTTGTTCGTGCTACCACTGTACCTTTAAACCAGGAAACTAAAGCTCAATCTGGCTCTAGCTCCTTCGAGAACAAAGGAAATTCATCTGGTCGCAAGCGAGTTATGGTTATAGGTGGAGATGGATATTGTGGTTGGGCAACAGCCCTTCACCTATCCAATAAAAACTATGAGGTTGCCATTGTTGACAACCTTGTTCGTCGGCTATTTGACCACCAACTTGGTCTTGATTCCTTGACCCCTATCGCCTCCATTCAAGACCGCATACGCCGCTGGCAGTCCTTAACTGGTAAAACCATTGAACTTCATGTTGGTGATATCTGTGACTTTGAGTTCTTAGCAGAAACCTTTAAGTCATTTGAGCCTGATGCTGTTGTCCACTTTGGAGAGCAACGATCTGCCCCATATTCTATGATTGACCGTTCAAGAGCTGTATACACTCAGCATAACAATGTTATTGGGACTCTTAATGTTCTGTTTGCCATAAAGGAGTTCAGGGAAGAATGTCATCTGGTAAAGCTGGGAACTATGGGTGAATATGGAACTCCAAATATTGATATTGAAGAAGGTTTTATAACAATCACTCACAACGGTAGAACAGATACTTTACCTTACCCCAAGCAGGCTAGCTCCTTCTATCATTTGAGCAAGGTCCATGATTCACATAATATAGCGTTTACATGCAAGGCTTGGGGTATTCGAGCAACTGATTTGAATCAAGGTGTGGTCTACGGTGTGATGACAGATGAAACTGCAATGCATGAAGAATTATGTAACAGGTTTGACTATGATGCTGTTTTTGGGACTGCATTAAATCGATTTTGTGTTCAGGCTGCTGTCGGTCATCCTCTTACAGTCTATGGCAAAGGGGGTCAGGTAATATTCTGTGATTTGCTCTCTAATAAGTGTTTTATCTTTTTGTAGGCTACTGTATGAAACAGGTTTTAAATTTTGAATTGACTAACTTGTCTGAAAACATTTTCTCGTTAGGCACGTAATTGGTTATGTAAGGATAAAAAAAAAAAAGCTCACAACCCTTTAAATATTGAAATAATGGTACTGTAGTCCATATTAGCATTTAGGTTCTAATTGCCAAAATCTAAACCACTATGCAGCCTGTTGGATACTTGAAACATATCTTTGATTTTCACATTTGGTGGATTCCATATGTAGAGGTTTTGAGTCCCTGACTCAGGTACTTTCTCGGTCTGGAGTGGCCAAAACCTTGGACAGATCCAAAAAGATTGATCTTGGTGGGTTATAAGCTTCTTTCTGTCATCTGTAAATTGCATAAATACAGTCTTTTCCTGTGTTTGCTTTCTTTGATTAAGGAAGCAATCAATGTATCTTGTTAGCGAAGTCCATAGGTGCTAAACAATGTATTACTTTTATTTACCCCAAATGAAGAGTTTTGTCTTTTTTCTTAGTATGTGACATGCCAAACAGAAATTTTTCAGGCATCAAGTATTTTAAGTTTGATAATAGAATTTACGGAGTATGAATTGACTCCCACCGTCATTAAAGCAAAGTTTGTGGAATATTAGAGATGATTGTTTAAGAAAGGAGGAGAATGATACGATTGATACCTGTACACGTTCCTTTTTGTAGCCTTTTTGAAATACTAGCATAGATGTAATTCTAACGTTCTTTGCATTTAAATGTTTCAGACCAGGGGATATCTTGATATAAGAGATACCGTGCAATGTGTAGAGTTGGCCATTGCAAACCCTGCAAAACTTGGTGAATTTAGAGTCTTCAATCAATTCACCGAGCAGTTTTCAGTAAGAGAACTTGCTGCACTCGTAACAAAAGCAGGAGAAAAACTTGGGCTTAGTGTTGAAACCACCTCAGTGCCTAACCCAAGAGTTGAGGCAGAGGAGCATTACTACAATGCTAAGCATACTAAACTCGTTGAACTAGGTCTCAAACCACACCTTCTATCAGACTCACTCCTAGACTCCGTGCTGAATTTTGCAATTCAATACAAAGATCGTGTTGACACGAAACAGATTATGCCAAGTGTCTCCTGGAAAAAGATCGGTGTCAAGCCACAAACTCTTCGAGCTTAATTTAAGAGTAAGACTGTAAGAGTACCTTTCAAGATTTTGCTGATCATTTGTGGTGACAATATTTTATCTGGTGTTGTTTTAGTCAACTAAGTTATTCTTACACAGAGTAAATTAGGAAGCTGTAGATGTGGAGCTTATGCTAGCATTTCAGGGTTCATATGCAGTTCTACAATGTATCTTTTTAATAGAAATGTGCTTCTGCTTGCTGTTGGTCACTGCTGTGGACATCAATGTCCCTGCTCCCTCTTATGTATGAATAAACGGTTTCTCAATAGCTTTGCTAAAGAAAAATGTTTTCATGAACAACTCGTGAACAAGCTTAATCAAAAGTTATTCAAGTACAAACATGAACCAATTTTCTATTATCTGCAAGACTGCAATTTAGAGTTGAGCAGTGTTCACTTTCTTGCTGTACGTGAACAAATAAATTACGTAATCTAAATAATGTTATTTACTTCATACTAATGACTAATTAAATTCTTTTGATGTATACTATCTTTATGTGGTTTGATCGACCAAAACCTATATACTTAATGTGCTAGACGCTAGTACTGCATTTCATCCTTTCTAATAATTCTGAACATATTTATCCTTTCTACTACGTATTTTATGGATGTAACAAACAAATATAGAAATTGTTGATAAGAGCTAAAAAACTGGCTTGTTAAAGTTCGGTTATTAATGAACTTCATGGAACACTTGAACAAGCTTGATCAAATGTTTCTCAAGTAAAAAACAAGCATGAACCAATTTTCCATACCATACTACCATAGTACTCTCGCCCTTGATGTCATGAACAAATCAACTGCACAATTGGAATAATGCTGTATACATAACAGCACATTCTCCTGATGTATGTTATATATGCTGCTCGACTGTTCTGCAGTTGTGGGCAGACTTGAGGCTCCTGGAAGTTTCAAGTCCGTTACACTGTTTTCTGATCAGCCATACCCATTTTTCGAGTCTGATAAACAATGCCCATTCTGAAATTTGACATTCATTCAGCTCTTGAGCCAAAAGTTGTAAAATCAAACAACACCTCAAATGGGGGCTATAAGGAATCAAGGATTTTTATCTTATCAATTACAGATTTCCAATGAGGCATCTTTTATGGATTACATTAGTGTCTTAAGAATACAATTCCTAGTTTTATAAATTCAATCATTCCTGGAAAGTTTGAAAAAATGGTCATACAATGTGTAAAAGCTTCAATGGATTACCCAACAGAAAAAAAAAAAAAAAAAAAAAAAAAAAAAAAAAAACAGAATACAGGTTATGAGCCGTAGAGTATTGTTCCCTGATTCTAGATCCTGGTGTACTAGAGTCTTCAATGTTCTGACCCCTTTTGCCTCCTGGTGTTTGTTGCGTTAGGCATACTCTGCTGTAAAGAAAACTATTAAAGCCGACCTCGTACAAGAGATGGTGAGTGCTTCATCCCGACGTTGCATTGACTCTGATCTCTGATAAAATCAAGAACTACTCGCATCAATTCTTTTTGATGCAAGGTATACTCGTGATCAGCCCCTTCTATAATTCGAAGCTCGTGATTGGTAATGTTTTTATCAAACTTCAAGGCGTCTTTAACAGGTACAATTTGGTCCATGGAACCGTGGACAGTCAAAACCCTGCAAGGAAGAGCTATTGCATTAGCAGATCTATCAAACACCAACCAGTCTTTGATAGAGGATGGTAGAACCTTAAAGTTTATACCGCCCAAAGCAGTAATGAAAACCACATGTGACTGAAGTATCCACAGTGACCAAGACACCTAAATTCTAATAATTTCTGAAGCAAAAGTAAACATGATAACCAAAGCCATCATTTCAGTGAGCAAATCCAGGAATGTATCCACAGTGACCAAGACACCTAAATTACCTGAAGCAAAAGTAAACGCGATAACCATAGCCATCATTCCAGTGACAACAAATCCAGGAACGTAAACAAGCAGTTTAATCAGTGCACAACGCAGGAGTAACAAGTTGTCTTAGATAATTAAACTGCACGGATCCACTAAACATTGACAGCAATTTCAGACATTTTAAAGATGATGATATTTGGTAAATGGTAAATTGGTAAGTAGGCAGATTATACATATGCATCATCTGTACAACATCAAAGAATAAAAGAAAAGTCTGAACGCTTAAGCTCCGGCAAGTCGATCAGTACTTGCTCTCTCCATAGTTTGTGCTAATTGCTTAAATATATCGATTTACAACCATTGTCACCGACAACTGCTGAACTGCACTAAACTTTCAGAACTCAGTTGCATACTAATCCACCTCTTGTCTAGGATCTTAGAGTGCATTTCACGTTAAAGTAAAGGAGACAATAGGAAATCAAAAGGCACACTGATATAAAGAAAGACAAAACCTTCAATGACCCTTTAATAAGAATTATGAATCGATTGCTGATATAAACGGAGCCTTAACTGACCTGCAGTTCTCAGGTATTAAGTGGCATGCTGCTCGAACATCCGTAGATAGACGATCCATTAAGCTCTCCTTAGTTACACGATACTGGAATTTTCCTGCAACAAGACACCACTACTCAGTGAACTTCAGTGCTGCCCACGGTTGGGAAAGTCAAGAAGTATGCACTCACTTTTTGTAAACACTTAACTTTCCGATGACTAGAAAGTAAAACATGATACATACAAGTATTAAAAGCTAAAAGACAGGGTATCTAGCTCCAATTTGCATAGTAGGGAGTGGGAGGCATGTAATACCAAGTAAAAAAAAAAAAGATGTTTCATGAGCAATATACAGGACAACCATTACAAAGAAATAGAAGAAATTTTAGCAACAAAAATCGCTTTATTTTGAACACTGTTTAACCTTAACTTACCACTTTTACCATAAACATCGATAAATCCAGTGCTCTCAATCCTTTCCAGAAAATTCTTGCCCAGGCGACCCTCAATGCCTTTTTCAAGATCAAAGCGGCCAGAGATATTTACAACTCTATGAACATCATGGTACTTAGCGGCATACAGCAGCACCACATTTCCACCTGCACGAACCTTTTTTAATCCCAGAGTTAAATTATGATACAGTTTGAAATTAGCAAAATAGAGCAGTGAATATAGCAATTTAAAAACCAAAAACCTAGCCCCAATAAATTAGAGTAAAACAAAGAAAGCTCATGAGTCATGACAAGTACGCCTGTACGGAGTATATTCATATTTTATTAGTTGGAAATGCTCTTTTAATAAGTTCCAAGCGTTCCCAAAATATAATTACATGTTCTAATAACAGATTAACAGGTTGACTAAGTTAATTTCTTTCTTTCTTTATGCTTCATCCCCCCCCCCCCCCCCAACACATACCCCACCCAGTACCTCACCCCAACACACAGACTCTGAAATGCAAGGTTGAATATTTACAACCAACACATGGAAGATGAGGAGGTACCATTTACGATATCTGAAATGCAAGGCTGAGATCAACATTTACTATATCTGCAACTTCCAATCCTATAAGCATATTGTTGAGCAGTACACAATGCAAGTCATTCATACTAAATTAATGTGACATCCATAAAGTACTTAAAACTCCATAGCTCAAATATAAGGAGACTTTAAATATGCTTCGTCAAATAAGCGACAATAAAGCAAAGTCCTTCCATACCCAATATCAATTTTTCGTAGCACTCAAGTCTAGAAATTAGATGTAGCATATAAACCTTTACTATGACCAATGATCGTGGTTATAACATGGCCAGTTCCGTGGAAATGTTGGACAACAGCACACAAGTCTTCAGCTTCTCTGCGATAGTTGCCATATCGAAATGAACCTTCACTTTCGCTACAAAAAGAGCACAGTAATCAATGTGTCATCTACATAAAACTTTTACCAAATTCAACCAAGAAATGTACCAACTAAGTTAATGATTCACTTATTGCCATATTGGCATATTGCACTAAAATTTCCAGGCCCCATTTGTATACTAAGTCCTGCTTAAAAAAGAGAGTAATGCAGTATTCAGAAAGCCACATCAAGGTATACAAATACAATACAGGCCACAGTTGTAAACATTTTTCCTCTCAACAATGTAGCTTGTGTGGGTCTAAAAACTCCAACGCTAGCGGAGACTGATAGAGTAGAGCGCATAGGATATACACATTTGTTTTTGCATCAAGAAGGGTGCAATGTAGAGTGAGCTTTTAGCCATTTCAAACAAATGTTACATATGAGTAGATTTCTTATCATCTTTGCATGAAGCAATTGAGATAAAAGAACCTTATTCACAGGAATCAAAGAATCTTCACAAAAGATCTCCAAACAAAATAAATCACTATTAGTTGCTATTGCTATACATCAATACATGAAATTTCTACTCTTACTGCTAAAAGCCCAAAGCATGCGTAATAATTATAGCTAATATATTTCTGCTTATTTTGTTGAGGGAAGGGGGAGTATTTCATTTTTTGGATACATCTTTCTTTTCTTCTTGTGTCAGAATAGACAAGTTGTATAAGGAGTTCACATAGCTCACCCATTTCCAGCAAAGTCAAAGCGGAAGGCACTCACTCCAATATTTCCTATAGCAGTAGCAAGGCTTACCATGGGAATGCGTTCCTGACATCAAGTTAAAAGAATGTTAATTGTGTTTCCAACAAATTTGGGTTTTCTTCAGTTAAACACAACAACAAAGCAATTCAATATTAAATTATTAATAGTCCGTCAAGAACATATCGGTTTACCATTGAACACAACACTGTTACCACAACTTAGCCACGAAACCCATAAGCTTATCTACATCTACAGCCTAAACATGATACTCTATAGAAGACTATCCAGGATGCATTTCTCAACCCATGACATATGACAATTGCGGCAGGAAAAAGACACAGACACAAGCATGAATGATGCAATGAACATGTAAAGTTGAAGTAATTAACATCAAGGCATAACAATGTTTCTTGTCTGTGATTGACTTTATCTCAATCAAAAGAACAAGTCCCACTATACAACATTCACTAGGCAATCTCTTAAAGCGATGGGGAAAATGCAATGCAGTACGGCAAAAGGCTTTAAAGGCAATGTTTAGGATATAGGCTTTTTGTTTTTTTTTTTGGAAGAAAGGATTTAGGCTCTGCATCTATAGCAATGATGTTCAGCTTAAAATATAGGTAGTCTTACTTCCGGTAGAAAATACTTACCTTCATGGACTTTATTCCATGGCACACAATTACCAGCTCCTTGGAACCTGTATCATGTAATATCCCCACTAGCTTTTCACCATGATGATTTAGTATGACAACCTTAGTTTGTACAGTCCCTACGTAGAATTATAGTAGAGATTTTACAATGGCAAGAAAGAAGAGATAATAGCTTTTGAACATATGACTAATACTAAAGATCGGGACTTTAAGCACAATAAAATAAACAGAAGAAAAAAAAACTGTATATTTATGAAAAGTACAACAAATTTTAGAAGTTTTCCCCAAAACTTATTTGAGCACATAGCGAATTAGTCCCCTACACTATAGAAGCTAGAACTAGCCATCATGAAGTAGATTTAGGTTTTGTTTATTATACTTATGTCAGCTACATATGGAAAGTCATTTTTCCATGTAAAATCCCTTACTAGGTCTACTCCAAGAATTTGACATCCACATTTTGTTTCCTTAGCTCCTTCACAACAACCCTCTTTCTCCAATTCTTTGTTTCTTTTGAAACTAAATTTCATAGTAGCTAATTAACCATGTGAACACATTTACATCCTTTACTGTCTTCTCCTACTTTTGCTCTTAATTTCTCTAGCCAATAACCAGCCTTTCCCATTACTATTACTCAAAATCTTTTCTCATCTTCTGGTATAAAACCAAACTTTGCCTAGAAAATGATGAGATAAAAACTCAATTATTGATTGGGTCTTTCCTACCACAGAGACTCTTAATGGTTATGTAGTGAATTAGTAATTTGATTGGACTAATATGTTCTGGAAAACAAATTGGCAAAGGAAATCAAAGTGACCAACCCCCCACTCCCATAAGCCAATTACTTCCTGTTCCAGTATGGCATCATCAAAAGCTGGATTTGTCACATATTCCCTGAGTTTGTTGCAATAAGACAGAGAAGGCCTAACGCCTAATGATCAAAGATGACAAAGAACCTAATGATCAAGATGACAAATAAGCTATAAATCATAGAAATCAAACAACAATTAGTTTAAGCAAAACTATCACTAAGAGCTTACTACTTAGAGTTGTTGGACGCTTTTCTGATTCATAACTTTCAAAATACTAACAGATCGAGTTGCTTCCAGCCTTCCGCACATCACATCCTTATTATCCTCAATTTACAAGAAACTCCTAGCCGCCCATAGAAATAATTCCGTGTTTAGCTGCCTTTTTAGTCTCAAAGTTAATGACTCAACAATTTGCAGTGTGATACGACCCCCTTCCGATTAGAATGGAAAGTAAAACTAGATTCAAACAATTTCCACTTGCCAATACCTATTACAAAATCCATGACCATTATCTTTAACTTCAATCATTTTCACTCACTCAGAATGATCACAAAAACTCCATGCTTCATTTCTAACAGATAAACTATGTCAACATTATCATTTGGCATTTAGGGTACAATACCCTTAAACATACTTCAGTATATATGCAATGCTTATACTATGTGAACTCACCAAAGGGTAATTAAACCAACAATTTGAATCAGTCATAAAACCATCACATATCATCAATTATAGCCAAACCCAGGTAAAAATGTTCATTGTCAATTGTAACAAATAAAGACTCCAATTTTACAGAAATTCCAATTAATATAGAATTTTATGATCATTTCAATCAAATTAGCCAGTATTGCATGGGCAAATCACTAAATTGTGATCCCAAATTAACATGAAATTTTCTAAAATTGAATTCAACTTAAATGAATGATTATAAAACCAAACCCCATAAAATTGAAAACAGAAAAACTCACAAATTTTTTGTAACATTGTACTGTAATTCTTAAGTTTAAGGTTAGAATTAAGCTGATAAAAACTATATAAATTACTTACTTTGAGAATGATTAGGCTGATTAATTCCAGCATTATCTTGCCCAACGGTCGAATTAGAGTCTTTGGGTTGATGATCAGCCATACTAGAGAAATTATTGGAGGCGAAAAGGTGTAAAAATTGGGCGAGAGATTTTGAGTGATGTGTTATGGTGGCCCGGCGGCCCGGCCTGACCCGTGCCCAACTTACTGTTCATAAAATCATACTACCTCCGGTCCACTTTACTTGCAACTATTTCCTTTTTCAGATGGTCCACATTACTTGCAACTTTCCAATTTATTTCCTTATATAGTAAATTTTTAAAGGCAAATTTACCAATTTACCCTTACTATTTTATTAATTCATCATTATTAGTTTACTAACAATATCAGATTAAAAACTAAAACTAATTAGTTAGATTAATCATTCCCACCAAAATTATACCCTAGCCCTTTAAATTCATCAACTCCCCAACTACCTCCATTGAATGCTCCTCATTCAATTCATCTGATGGATGAATTGGAGTACATTTATTCTGGAGAAATCTCCAGAATAAATCCCTCCAACATAAACCCTAGATCTAAAACTCTCTCTCCTCACTCGCCGTTTTCGAACCACTCTTTCTCTCTCTCTTTCTCTCTCTTAGTTTCTCTCTTACTTTCTCCTCTGTTTTCTCCTCTATTTCCCTCTCTGTTTCATCATTTCAACTGATTTCATGGCTTCCTCCTCTGAAAAGAAGGTAGACCTAACCTGCCATGAAACCCTTGAGTCCAGTGAGTCAAGCCGTCGGTCTGGAAGTGTGCTTTACAAGCCGCGGCGGGATACTGGTGTCATGAAACCAGTGCGACGCGCGTCTTTGATTGCTAGGAGGAGGATTCGAGGAGCGAAACTCGTGGAGCACTTGAGCGATGAGGAGGAGACACCACAGGTGGTGGTCTCTGAGGGGGTTACCCACCAAGAACCACCAGCTGAGGTGGTTGCTGAAGTTGAGGGTGTTGTCGGTGTTGCTGCTGGTGATTTTGCCTCACCAGTGGTCTCTGCGACCGGATCTGCTATAGGGGAGACGAACCCCCCAGATCTGGAGGCTGCTGAGGTGGTTCAGCCACCAGAGTCCCTAGAGCGTGATGAGGGCCCTTCCTCGTAGTACTTGCAAGTTGCAACACAGTCGTACAACACGCACTTTGAGGTCGAGACTATATATTTTGAATGACAAAATCAATCAAAATTATTTTTACACATGGTCCTAAACCTTCTCTAATCCTAGTGCTAATTTTTTTTTAAAAAAACCGTTAGTTAACTTCACTAATGACCTAAACTGCGTGCTTAAATGTAGTGTTGCAACTTGCAAGTAAAAGAAAATCTAAAAAGTATGAAGTAGGTGTCATTTTGAAATTCCGATCATTCCTACGGTTTTAATAGGTTTAAATAGAAAAAAATTACAAAAAAATCGATCACCTCCCTAATACGTAGTATAAAATTTTGAATTTTTCATATAATATAGGGAATAAGTCGATAAGATTTCGATACAGCAAACACATACTTCATATAATATTAGAGGGAGTTGTTATTCTTCGATTATTCAATAGTTGTATTACATTCCACATTTCTTGTCTATTTCTATGTATAATACAATTTATATCTTTTCGTATCTACATATGCATCAGCGGCTATGCCACACAATTACAAATACTATTAGGATGTTTTATGTTACAATATTAAGTTTAATTCTAAGACTGTCAATTGCAAACATTGAAATATGAACTAGGAGTTCTACTTTCTTGGGTGGAACTTTAAATATGTTTTATGATCCTCGGCATGCCAAGTGCGATTTGGTATTGCTTGTTGCAAGAACATATCTAAATATTAGGCGGATTAAAAGCCCTTGTCGTAATTGCATTCAAAGTACATCACTTTATTGCTCTCTCTTCTGCCTAACTTAATTTATAGCATATGCAATATATATTGGTGATAGTGAAGCATCGGTAATGTCAAGGCCCATTAGCTCAGTTGGTTAGAGCGTGGTGCTAATAACGCCAAGGTCGCAGGTTCGACCCCTGCATGGGCCAATTCATTTTTTATTTTTTATTCAGTTTAAGTTAATATAATAATTTTTATAATAGATATCAATAACAACATTGTGGCCCATTAGCTCAGTTGGTTAGAGCGTGGTGCTAATAACGCCAAGGTCGCAGGTTCGACCCCTGCATGGGCCAATTTTTTTTGCTACTCGCATTCTGCCTTTGCTTGGATCCTGCAAGCACACCTTTTGTCTCGAATTAGTTGTCACGCAATCTTACTATACGACTTGACACAAACATCTTTTTAGTTGTGTTACTATTACTCTATGTAGAGTTGATTCAAATGAGTCCTTCAGCTGCCTAAACTCATCAATCTTGAATGCCCTGCCTAAAATTTGAAACTATCTGTTCAGGCACTTGTGCATTCAAAACCGATATAGAAACAGCAACAATCCTGAAGCATTTGGTCGAGTAAACTGTTCTTTTCACTATGGACAGTAGACAACAATAGTCTTCAAGTTTCCGACTAGAAAGTCCGATCCGGTAAGAAACTAAGAGTACCAAGGAAGAGAGGCTGAGTTGTGAAGAGAAAGAGCTGAATAATTGAATATTATCTCTTGCATAATGTGAATATGAAGTGTGGAAATTAATCTGTTCAGGACAGTCCACTGTATAAGATCTGCTCAAATGAAAAATGGAACTACAGAATGTAGTCTTATAATTCTGCAATTACGTACATGTTATGGATTTTTAGGGAAAAAAATGCCCTAATTAATAAATGAATGGAGATCAGAACTACAATGTATGATTTCCCTGTACAACCTCTTTATACTGCCTCAAAAAGACCATTTGATAAAATTTTCTCCAATAATACCATATATATGAATCACATTTACAATTCAATAACGTATTACAAGCCATCAAACAAATGTACATTTCACAAGCTAAGGAATCTTGACAATTGATGCAGTTAAAGAAGGGCGACGAGAATGAAAATAAGAAGAGCAGCTACAAAAGAGTACTTAAGCGCAGCAATCACAATAGCCAATGAGACAGCTAACAGCTGCCACACCACCTGGACACTCGCCCATGTAAGCAAACCTGTCAGGCCCACAGCTAATACATTGTCTGGGTCTGGATCAAGCAGCAAATCAGTCCATCTTAGTTTGAATAGTGGTGTCTGCTGATCGTCACTGGCCTCAGTGCCATTTTCATTGTTGGGTTTTGGCTCTTTGCTTATCTCATTTTCATCTCCATTCTTCTGCTCTTTAGCACAAACCACAAGTTTCCTAAGGTTCTGATATTGCTTTCGAGGGGTTAAACGATATGGCCGGATCTGGTGTGTCATGCATCGTCTTGGAGTTGGGATTGCAAGTATTCTGATGCCTGAAACTGATTTAAGACCTAACATAGCACAGCCAAAACTGACAATCAAGAATTAGTCTGTAGTGAACAGAACAACACATTCAACAGGATTTGAGACAGACTAAAACAATCAGCTGCTTCAATTCAGTTATTTGTATATTTCTATATATCCTCATTATTTTTATATGGAGTATTTGTTTTGTGCAATTCTCACTCGGAAATTAATGAGCATTCAACAATGAGACCTGACCATATATAAAAGTACATTTATGACTTGCAAAGAACCATACATCGGCTTTAAACAATCAAGTGGTATCGGATAACTCTTTATCCACTCCAAAATTAATGAGAATTAGCAAGAAAATGAATTAAGATATTTCCTAAGTAGTACGTTGACACATTACAGGAAAGAGTATCTCCTCTTCTATAGATGTTTGATCTGAAACTTTGAGTACATACAAGAACTGAAACTACCTACAAAACATTTTGACAAGCATAAGACTTTACAGAAGGAAAAATAATTTGTAGCACTTGTCTTTGCCCAACACGTTCCACTGAGTTCAACAACTTAGCATGACAGGTGCTACGAGATGGTATCTTTGCAGCTAAACTAGTGGCATAGTTTATAGATCAAAATTAGGTGGAATTTTCAGGTGGAAAGTTATGCAACATAAGAATATACTCATTCTGCAATTCAAAATCAGGACAAACATCGCCTTCATTTACTGTAAATGATTTTTAAGAGCTATGTTCAACCAACAATCAAAATCAAACATATTAGTATTCAACATTCACACCTACAAAAACCCCATTTCTAATTTTATCAGAAGCCAATCTTATGTGAAAGGCAATGAATCCAGTTGAAAATAATCTATTCACTTGATTTAAAGATAGCATCATAGCAAACAACTCTATCCTAATACCATTCAACTAATGTTTCCCCATTTCAACTAAAACCAATTCAAATTTACATTAGTATTCAACATTCTAGGTGGACTGGATAATATTACAACAGTGAATCGATTTCGTTCTTTTACATTGATCTACATGTTACAAGAATCTGACCTTGTTGTTCATCTTTCCACTTTGCAAGATTGCAATTTTCTTCAACTTTCCATTTCCTAGCGTCTACTACATACTCTCACAAATAAACAAACAAGGCCCAATAATCTACATTTCTCCCCTTCATAAACAACTTCAATCAAAATTTCTAATTTTATGATCTACAATCTACAATTTGTTCAAAAATCACTCTCAAACCTCTCTAAGTTTCCTTCCCAATTATGACAACCCAACTGCATTATTAACATCTCTAATATGCATCAATTATAGGGTTTTGCTGCTCTACAATATAAAAATTAAAAACATAATTTGCTCAAATTTAATAAAATCATGCTAATTAATGGTCAAATTCGCCAGAAAATTTTCCAAAAGAATCAATTTATCAAATTCAAAATTAAGCACAAAATCATGATTCAATATTAAAATGAGGTATTGGGATAGCTTACCAGAAGGATTTCGTCAGTCGGAAAAGAAGAGAGAGATTGCCGGGAAATGAGTACGAGGGAGTTCACTTCTGAATAGTTTTGTGTGGCACAATTGCCTGTTTGTCTATAAACCTCAAAAAATCTCAAATAGTCAATTTGTGTTCTAGTTGGTCATGGACTCATGGTGTCAATTCAGGTGAGTGAGTTGGGTCTAGTCAGGTATAATCAAATTAAGTCTAGTTTGTCATGTTATATCATTGTGTCGGTTGAATTCTTAAACAGATCACTTTAGGGAAGGTTGGATCTTGTTGGATTGGTCATTTTTTTTAATAATTCTAGAATTGAGTCGATTTTTATATCATTTTAAGGTGAATGTTAGTTTTGAATAACTATTGCGGGTTGTTTTAGGTTTCAGATTGAAAATTGTGTTTAAAACTCTTGTTTACTGGCTCAAATCAATATGGTCCCCAAACACTTGTAAATAAACACGAATTTGATCACCTTATCCACTAATCATTTATGGTACAACTTTATAAAGGGGTGATTTTTATGTGATTTAAGGTGACTATTAAAAGTTGGGGGTAATATTATTCATGAAAGGGTAGGTATACAAAAACTTCATAGGTAAGACCGTAAGAGTATAAAGTTGATAGCTTAACAAAAGGAAAATCAAACTATATGCTTTTTCTTTCAAAAATTTAATTGGTTGTAGTACTTAAAGATGAGAAGAGAAGAGGATGAACAACATTTTCATTATAAAGCAACAATACTTGTAGAAGCGAAAGTGAACAGGTTGTGTATGCTCCTGGAAGACTGTTGAGCGAACTAAACATGATGTTAAGAACATCCTAGATCATGGGCTTGATGACTTAGAAAGTGGTGGAGAAGAAGATGTTGTAAAGTTTAATGAGCTGCAGCAGGATTGGGATGGTGTGGATCAAGAATTCGAGTGTCATATGTGGAAAACACACGGGTCAAATTGCTTTTGTGAGGCACTTCTATGAAGAACGTCATGAGCATGGTATGCATTGCCTTGGAATTCCGAACTCTATGTTCTTTTATAAGATTACTGAGATTGGTTAAGCAATGAAGTTGTGGGAGGACATTCAACCAACACTGATCTTATTAGGCAGAGTTTAATCGATTAAACTGTACTCTTTTACCTTTCATTGATTTGCAGCCTTGATTTTGTAATTTGATATAGTAAGCATGAAAACATTTGCTATATAGATGAGACTAAGTAGAGATACCTTGAAGAACAGACAGTTATATAGGTGATTAGGTGGCCAAACAAACAGACCAACAAAACAGTACATGTCCTTAAACCAATTTGCTCAGGAAGCAGCAGGAGTGTATTTCAAGCTGAAGCGAGACTGGTCATGAATCTCTTCCTATTTCCAAGAGAAGATGAGCTCACATACGATGACGATGATGATGATGATAAAAATCATACCTGCCTTTCAGTGTCAGGTGTCTAACCACAAGCAGGATCATCATCACTTAATCTTACAATGCATCCATTTTGGGATGCATCATTTGATAAATGGATGCAACCACCAACAAACTCGACTTTGGAACTACTTGGAACCAATAGCAGTGTTTTAGACAGCTTATATTGCCTCCATAGCTGATCTTTTTCACTATCATCATCGCCATAATCATCACAAGCAGAGGCAACATAAAGCCGTTCGAGGACAATTGCCTTGCTTAAAATGTACTCTAGCAACTTCACATCATTAGCATTACCCTTGACATTCAATAGTTTTATCTTCTTAAGCCGACTTAACCAGCACATAGGTATTGGATTTCTGTCACCCCAGTCCACTTCATTCGTAGACATATCCATTGTATAAGATTGACCAAATTACGAAAGACTAACCCAACATCAACATCAAAGTCATTGAGCGCGTTGAATACAGCCAGACCATTTAACAGTTTAAGAGACTCAACACTAGAAACCCCTTGAAGAACATTTGGTATAAGGCTAAGATAATCAGTCCTACTATAACTAAAATTCCAAATGTCAAGATCAGCCCTGAATAATCTGCTCGGATACTTTACAAATTTATAGTCTCCAAGAAAACCACAAATTTCAATGTGTTCAAACATAGGTGCATCAATCATAAAGATAAAATGTCGCGATTTTCCTCTGATAATCAAGGACTTCAGATTCTGAGCTGATATATCGAAGATTTTAAGGTTAGCAGAATCAGAATCTAATTCCAAAGACAACATTTCCAAAAGTGGGCATGACTCAAGTAAAGTTTTAAACACATAGAAGGATGGTAAGTCAACCAACACAAGTTTCTTCAAATTCGGAAGACTGACAGTCCCAGATTCTGGCAGTACACAGCAGATATTTCCACCCAACTCAAGCTCTACAAGTGATTCAGTTTCAAGTACACAAGACGGCAATGGAACTTGAGGCGCGATAAAGAAAGGAAAGTCACAGCTTACCTTGAGTTTAACCACCATTCGGGCACAGACTAGCTTAATCCAAGCTTCCAAAGAAGCAGAGCAGACTTCAAATTCATCATTTTCAACAGTCAGAGGGTAAGGGATATGTATGTGGAAGGTTCGGATAAGTGGGGAGGTGATCTTATGGAGGATACGGTCTACAGTGGTGATGAATTGGTAGAACTCTTGGGAATGATCAGAGTCAGTGGCACGCGGCCATGGCCCATCTAAGAAGATGCAAGGAAGTTGAGTTCAAAGGTAGCACCATCGGCGAGATAAAATGGAGGTTGCAGCAGCTGATTTGAATGGGAGGAGTGAAAGAATTACCAGCAAAAGAGTGTCTGGGAGTGAGGTTAATCTGTCTTCTTCAGAATTTGAGAGAATTTCAGCCATTTTTTGTAAGGAATTTGGGTGTTTTTCTGTAAGTTAACTTGAGGCCTAGGAAGGGTTTTGTTGGGTGGTTGGTGGATACAAATATTACCTAACTTTTAAATATAGTATTTTGGAGGGACAAGAATAGAAAACTAGATGGAGTTTCCTATAAACTGCTCTGTTTGAATGGAATCCTCACGGGTCAATTCATCCCGGCTTAGCTGGTAAGGTCTCAAGGAAAGGTAAGGAAATCGCCAGCTCCTCACCCCCTAAGAGCTTCGAGGTTCAAACATTTCTGATTTGTCAAGTGACTCAAGTCTTGCTTGATTCGGCGTGTATAATGTATGGTCAAGGTAGAATAATGATATTTGATGTACTAAAGATGACTTTGAAAATAATCAAAATGAAGAAAAGTAGAATAGAAGGTAACCATAAGTAGTGGACTTGAATCTCTAGAAAATAAAAATATATACTTCGTAGTAATTTTTGAGGATTTGAATCCCCGAAAATAATACACAATAATAAAGTACAACTATGTCTCTATTCTCCGAGCCTTATTTCCTCTTAGGTATTCGATGAAGTAAGTTGAGCAAGGATTCAACCTCTTTTTACAGTAAAATCTAACAAAAGTATGTATTTGTTGAGACTAACATACCACACTCTACAAAGATTGGCATGCCTGAACTGTTCGCTCTGTAACGCCTGTAAGCTGTTAATCCCACAGAACAGTCTCCCTCTTCACCAAAATACGCTGAAGTAAATAAAGAGACGACTTAAACTGAGTGTTATTGATAAATGTAGAACCTGTTATTGCACATATGCAAAAAGAACAAACCACCTTTATATTGCTACACAACTTTAACGTGTCAGATCTGCTTCGGCCGCTAAGTTTCTCTACATCTCTAGTTCACTTTCCAACTCACAGATTCATGATACAGGGAAAACACCAGATAACTTGCAGCAAATGCACGCAAGAAATGGTAGCGAATGACAGGAAATAGAACATCATCCTCCAATAAAAATTAACAGCTAAATATATGCACAATGGATTCAGTAATTTTTTTATATAAGAAAAAAATCTTTTTTATAAATAGAGTCTACATTTAAGACCCCACTGGAGCAACTCCTTTTGCTTTGGCTGTTGCAGCAGCGGCTGCAGCAGCTGCTGCAGCTGCAGCTGCTGATGCTGCGGCACCTGGGGTTGATGGTGGAGACGGATTAGACTGCTCACTGTTCTGAGTGGCCACTATCTGCTGTTGCTGCTGCTGCTTCTGCTCTGAGTTGACTTCTGTAATCAAGTCCTTTATTTGATTGCCCGTGAGTGTCTCATTCTTTAACAATGAATTAGCCAAGGCATGGAGCTCCTTGCTATGAGTTGTAAGAATGTTTTTGGCATTGTTGTATGCTTGCTCGAGTAAAAACCTAACCTCTTGCTCAATAAGGAGCCGAGTTTCAGTGCTCATACTCCGGCCATTGTCATCATAATCATGAGTCACAAGCCCAACCTCTCTGCTCATCCCATACTTTGTTACCATTGACCGTGCAAGTTTTGTTGCTTGCTGGAGATCAGAGGATGCACCGGAAGTTACCTCATTCTCCCCAAAGATGAGCTCCTCAGCAACTCGACCTCCCATGCAAACATCAAGGCGGGCAAGCATTTGTTTCCGGGAAACACTTGTTTGATCCTGCTCAGGGAGTTGAGTAACCATTCCAAGGGAGACACCTCGAGGGACGATTGTTGCCTTGTGAACCGGAAGGGCACCAGCAGTGTGCATAGCAACGAGGGCATGACCACCCTCATGATACGCTGTCATCCTCCGGTTTTCCTCGGAGATTACAGCAGACTTGCGCTCACTGCCCATTAAAATTCTGTCCTTGGCATACTCAAGATCAGGCATGCTCACTGCCTTGGCCCCATCCATTGCAGCTTTTAGAGCAGCTATGTTAACTAGGTTAGCAAGCTCAGCACCAGAGAAGCCTGGCGTTCCTCGAGCAATAATCATGAGGTCCACATCTTCTCCCTTCAGCACCTGTATATAGTAAAACATGTCGAACGACCCAAAGGTAAAAATAGCATTAGTGCATGTACACAGCTTCTACTTGAAACGCTCATCTAACTAACAATCACAAGTTTTTTACTATTATCACAATGACAACAGATAATCAGAGCAGAAAAAATCACCACAGGCAATCAACACAGGGCTTTCGTCTATCAGAATTCCTAACTCAGACCTAAAAAAAAACAAAGTTTAAGCCAAAGAATAAGGGAGAATAAAATTGAAGTGATTGCTTTACAGTGATTGGTCAACAGAAAACAAGGTGATTTACTCCTATTTTCTTGGCTTCTATGAATATGGCATGAGATAGGAAACGGATTGCTTGAATCAGGTTTGATTTGGGTCATACATGGGTTACGAGTAGTTAGGTCTGAATCAAGTCATATTCCAGTCTTTTATTAATTAAATTAATATGATAAATCAAGCAATTTAGGTCCTTATTCTAGGTAATGTATATTACCAGTTCACCTCATGATTGGGTCATGCAATTTGGGTACAGTCCGGGTTTGAGTTTGGTAAACATGTACAGGTTTTGACAGGTCTCCTAGAATAATTCAAATACTTATCAGTGACAATGTATCAAGAGAATAGTTGTGGGATAGCAGGAGTAACATCTAAGGGCAATATCACAATATAAACCACTCACCCTCCCAAGATGTTACAAACTTCTGTATTTCTGATTAGATGATAGCTCTTCATTTAAAACACCAATGCAAAAGACATGAACTATTTATTCCAGGAAAACAGATATTTGTCACCACTATTTCATACCTTAGTCATATGAGTTTCTAAAATCTGTCTGCGTCCTTCAACATCTGGATTGGGAACGGTAACATGTCGATCAAATCGTCCAGGTCTAACCAATGCATGGTCCAATGATTCAGGAAAGTTGGTTGCAGCTATCACAATAATTCCCTCACTTTGTTTGAAGCCATCAAGTTCAACAAGCAACTGATTTAATGTCATTTTCATATATTGCTGATCCTTGGGGTTACGACTTCCCCCTATAGCATCAATCTCATCAATAAAAATTATACAAGGTGACCGTTTCTTAGCGGCTGCAAACAGATCTCTAACCCTCCTGGCTCCAACACCAACAAACATCTCCTCAAACTCACTGCCACTGCAAGAGAAGAAAGGTACTCCAGCTTCTCCAGCAATAGCTCTGGCTAGCATAGTTTTGCCAGTACCAGGAGGGCCAACAAGCAAAACACCCTTGGGGAGTTTACCTCCCAAACGAGTGAAACGCTGTAGATATAAAATATGTATCAATAAGACATAACTATCCAGGAAAGTATCATAATAAATCTAATATCACAGACATAATTTGGGGGTCCATTGGCACAATATTTCACCAAGGTATTACACAAAAGAATGAAAACACTTTCTTTCAAACTATCAAACAGGACCAGATAGTTACGTGTTATACTAAACTGTAATATATGAAGTACTATTTAAACAAATTATAATGCCAAGAGTCCAAAACATATGGAGTTTACATAAGGTAAAATGAAGAGTCTATAACACTGGTCATAATTGTAAAGTGTATATACTCTTTATCTTCTTGATATGAGAGATTAAAAGATTTAAACACAATTCACTAATGGGTCTCTCTGAAATACACTTACTGATAAAAGGGAAAAGGAAATATAATAGAAATCCAATTGTACTTTCATTAAAAGAACATAAAAGATTGTCAAAGCAGACACAAATAAAGGAAACTATATACATGATCTAACATACACTAACCTTAGGATCTCGAAGATAATGAACAATTTCTTCTAGCTCAGCTTTTGCTTCATCAACACCTTTCACATCAGAGAATTTAGTGCTGGACTCCATACTAGGCTGCACCTCTTCATTCAGACCAAGTCCTGAAATACAAAAAAGGCGGATTTTATGAATAAGCTCTACGACAAATTACTCCGTAAAAATTAGAAGAAAGAAAGACCCTAGCCCTTATTCCCCTGGACTAATGTACTCAGAGCACTCGTAGTTTCTGTACCTTTACTAATTCCTCTGTCTTCAATTAGTGCCCCAACTCCTGATATTAAGAGAAATGCTAAAGCAATGGTACGAAAAGTACGCCACAGCTGTTCCTTAAAATGCCCTCCTTCAGAAGACACCATATGTATTGGAGCACTAGAAGTTCCAAGTACTCCATCTTTTGTGGATTTTCCCACATTGCGGAAAGCAGACAGTCCACCCATGCTTTCTTCCTCAGAAAAGCTGTGGCCCGTGGCAGCTATTCCTGATAATATTAGCAATTCAATTAAGCAAGAGAGAGGGCAGTGAAATAAATAGAAAGAGAACAAATAACTGAGACAGATTAAAACCAAATGACTTACAAAAAAATAGGACTTAATTACATTAGAGACAAGAAAATAATGGCTTGTGAGATTGCACAAGAAAAACCAATATCTGTGTGTTTGCGCAGTACACATGTACCAAGAACCTCCGTTGCTTAGAGATTTGGGTGTGCACGTGCATGCGTGTGTACGTGTGTGTGTGTGTGGGGGGGGGGGGGGAGGGAAATAGGATATGGCATGAGATACCTGCCTCTCTAACAGCAGACAACAGATGGCAAAAAAAAGTACATATTACGGAGTAATATTTAAGGGCGCCAAAGAGAGATCAAGCCAACAAATAGAGAAAATGAGATTAGTACAGAGATGACTTTCAAGAGAAGCAAGGACAATGCAGAAATGGAATGCTCCACCTGCAAGCCAGCAGCAGGATCAGCTATTAGGTGGAAATTATTGGTAATTAAAGAGGTCAATGAAATGAGCAAGTGAGCCATTGCCATAGTGCCTAGTTTACTACACAGGAATTCATCAATTACATAATTTTAAGGTGTTTTTCAAATATCTTCCGAGACTAAAAGCAGAAGATCAAAGCTTAGACAAATAGTTTACTGACATTAGGGATCAAAGCAGAGTAGAGACATCCTTTCAGTAGGAGAAAAAAAAAAGAGTAAAAACAGATGGCACCACATAAAAGAACTAGATAGATACTTAAACAAGTAAATATTGAGATGAAAATCAAACAAACGAATGCATGAAACTCACAAACAACGATTCCAAGAGTGGCACTTAAAAATAGTCAAAGACCACAAAAACAAGTTAAAAAAGACCCTACAATTATTCACTTGTCAGAAGAAAAGTAAGCACGCACATTATCCACAAAATGCCATTTATTATGCATAGATAAAATTAATTTCCCAAAGAAACAGAACATATTCCAGGGGACAACATGCAATTCTTTTCCAAAGAGAAGTCATAGTTTTCAGTTCATCAGCAGACACCATTGGCAAGAGACGTGTTGTATGAGATGTCAAAAGAGAAGTAGTCACCATAGCTTGTTGTAAATGTATTAAGTAAAACACATATTAAAACACAAACCTCTCTGCAATGTTCTGAGCAACTCGCTTTCATTCAATCTATCAACCTTGACCAGTGCTTTAACATACTCGGCCACAGCAATAGGACTAGAATGCAAAGCAGGTTGACTTTCAAAGGCTCTTATTACTGCTTCTGGATCTCCTCGACGATAAACATCCCTAAAATAATCACTTGCTCCCTCAGCATCTCGACCTCTTCGACCTAAGCTGCCAACATAGCTCGATTGATATCTCTTCTGAGATCCTGCAAGTGTACTTTCTGCAAAACAAATCATATAGTTAGTAATATGTTTTTGGTCACCCAAACTAAAAATGAAATCTAGAATCTAGCCAAAGATACAAACAAAACAAACAACAATTTAATCAAATAAAGAGTAATTGGGCAGGACACGAACCTGAATAAAGTTTATAGTAAATTTAACTGAGAAGCTCTTATTAAAAAAATTAGATGCTAAAGCTTAAGACATCCTCATAATAGAAACTATTATCACCAGACAAACCAAATAAAGTTGGATCTCACTCAGAGATTCTTTAAACTAATACCTCCGGAAGTGCACAAAGCAACACAAAATAACCCACATAATCTAAGATTCAAATCACAGGAATAGACTTGTATGAAATACTCCCTTGCATTCCTACCAAGCCAAATGGTCTACAAAATAGCTAGAAGCTCATACCATTATATCAGCTTCCTTTTTCCCCACTATAAAACCAACCCATGTCGAGCAGTGGTAATATTGGGAAAATCCAATTATCGATTCTTTCGGTTTTAGTTTTTACAACACTCATGTCTCAATAAAAGAAGCCATAGGAACAATGAATATACGAGTCTAAAAACTATCAACTCCTATTTCAATCCTTGACAAACTTATTGCATTCAAAACCAATTTCCTTCAATCATGGTGTCATACTGTCATACTGCGTCCAATTCTTAGTTAGCGGACACTACACATGCATAACAAACTAACAATCAACCAATTATAAGATAATTGGTTATCAATAACCCATAGATATCATGAAGAATCACCTAGGTTCCTACAACTCTTATAAATACATCAAAGCAAAATCCAGTAACAAGTCCAAAAAAAAAAAAGTTTCACCTCCAACATTGTGCAGCTGCCGTAAAGTTGAATAAAGCCTAGTTGAAATGGTCCTCAATCGTACAAGCTCGTATTCCCGTGTTGCCGCCTGCCAAAAACAAAAAACGGGATCGTAAATTTCCAATTGCATAATAAATGAAGCAGACATTCAATCAACACTCTTCTCCCAGATCAAAACACCTTCCAAGTTAAGGCGGTCGACATGTAGAGGAAGACAATCCACACACAAAAAAGGTACAATCTTCATCAAAATCCAAAGATTCAAACTCATTTCCGTAGCCATTTCATTTGACACTTCTGATTTCAACTACTTCAAACCTTCATTACCATCATCAAATGGATAAGCTACCAACTAAGAACACCTAACTTAACTGATAAATCCAAACTAAGCGGCTAAAATTTCTGCAAAAATCCATCTTTACAAAAACCCTAAGCTCAAAAACCCCCCAACTTTCAACTCTATCCACCCAATTAAACATAATTCAATCAAACCCACAAAAAAAAAGGGACAAATTAATCAATACCCACAAATGAATTCAACAAACCCAAATCCTAAAATTCCCCAAATCAACTAATAACAACAAAATTAGGGTTCCAAGATCAAGAAAATCAATAAATTACCAAACTTCACAGAAAATCAATAAATGGGTATCAATAAAATAGAAAGATTCAATCACAAACCTGCCTAAGAAGTTGCCTCCAAGCCATTAAACCCCTAATCCCTCTTTTTAGTTATCTCTCTCTCCTAAAGAGAGCTAAAAGAAATGATCTTCCCCCTTTTCCAATGAATTTTTCCCCCAATTTTTGCAAACCCTCAATTAAAATTGAATCTTGAATCTTGAATCTGTTACAATAAAAAAAATTAATAACTTGGGTGCCCAGTAATCGCGAAAAATAGGGGAAAGAGAGGAGAGAGAGAGAGAGCTTGATGTATGTAAAATGTAGCGTTTGGTTGAAATGAAGAAATTTGTGAGTCAAGTAGTTGATTTTTGTTAATTTTTAATTTTTTTGGAATGAACAGAACAAGAGAGTAAAATATCTACCGGGTATGAATCAAATGGGTCGGTGATCCATATTTGCCCACGCTATTGGTAGTAGTTTGAGAAGTGTTTAACTGTCCTAATTAATCTCCAATTTCTGTACATTTGTTTGAGTACTTAACAAGTTACGACTTACGAGTAAGTGAGTAACATTGTCACTTTGTTAGTGCTCCTATAATTTGATTTGCTTTTGTGATTTGGTTTTAAAGGCTTAACCGCTTAATAGTACTTAATACACATCATGTTGAGTTGTTATCTAATTAAAATTGTATAGCATGTGCACGGTTTTTGTTTTTGTTTTTAAAATGATTTTAGGTACCACATATTCATTTTTTTTTTCTCCATTGTATGACTAAAAAGTTATAAACGAGTATTTATTTTATTATGTGTGATAAAAAAAAAATTACGATGATTAATTATTTTGTGGAAAGCAAGGATGTAAAAAAGAGATAAAAATAAAGGATATGGTCATATATTGTGAAATTGAAATCCCCCATTTGCCTATGAAATTCAAATGTATGTGAATCTAAGCTAAGACAAATTATTTGATTTATCTTAAGGGTTATTGAACTTATAAGGTCGCTGTTTAATTAAATATGAAAATCGAAATAGATCATATTAGATTAAGCTTAATTGAACATAGTCATAATCTTCTCAGCTCATTTTGAATTCTATATCCATATTCCATGTCTTGCTTGCATTATGTCTTTTTAATGCACTTTTTGATTGGTTGGATTAGACTAAAAAATGCACAAATAATACATCATCTTCATTCTTGTTATAATATTTGTTGAATTCTATTTTATTGCACCAAACTAAAAATAATGCTCCCCCTTCTTTATTATTTTTTTTTCAAATTTTATATTACATATGTGATCCACAATACTTTAAACAAATTTCATACTTTGTTTATTTTTACATATTCATCTTTTTAGCCTTTGTACTACCTTTCGCTTTTTCAAATTAGATGACATGTTTCTTTTATCACAAAAGTATCTTAATTATGTTATTTTACAAAATACTAAAAATTGAATCTAATTAAGTACACATTTAAAATGTCTTATATATATATATTTTTTTTTTAAGGAGGTCTTATATAATTTGAAAAAGAGGAAGTAAACTTTTTATTTTGAAGCATTGATACCCTTTAGGCCTTTACCCACTCCACGTTTATCATGTCTATTTCTTGCATGATTTGATTGGGTTTTGATTAAAAAGTGAAATGCAACCAATCTAATGAAAAAGAAGAACGATTTGTTTCCAATATTTAATCTACAAAGCTACTCTAACAGGCTGGTCCAAAACTATAACTGGGTTGGGTGTGGTAAATTGGGCCGGTCTGTATGTATAGGCCATTTCATTGTAAACTAGTACATGTGATTTACGCCTTTTACTGGTTTGGGCTGCCTTCTAATTTTGGATACCATTTGAAACATACCAAAGTATGAAAAATTATAAATGTTGATTGATAAATCTTGGTATCTATGCTCCTATTATACATCTGTTTTCATCGTTATTTACCTATTTGGTCTTAGAGCTTCCACATTATGAGACGACAATGGTCACATACTCACATGTTCTAATTTTGTCCATAACTCTATTGAACTCTATTGAGGGTATGTTCTCTTCAATTTAATTTCAGTTCAGTTTCTAATTTCCATCTCTCATAAACAATTCATTTCAGCTCTATTCAGTTCAATTCAGCTCCAATCAGTTCAGTTCACTTCAGCTCATTTCAGTAAATCAAAACAGGCCTTGAGTTGGATCATCCATTCATCCCCTCTCGTTTACTACCATGGCCTCCCATTCAAAGCTTGACCAAAGTTGACCTATGAGAATTTTGATTCAATAGGGTTGTCTTTCTAGCTTAACCTTATTTTTACAAAATAAAGTAAATACTAAAAACATACCTTATATTTGACAACTGTTTTTTTTTTTATTATTTATGGAGAATTATATATAATTCAAATTTTAATTTTTTTTTTATATAGATTTTGCGGTATTTACATGTCTTATTATCTATTAAAATATAAAAATAAGTTTCACTATGTAAATTATTATCAGATTTATCTTAGTATACAAAATCAAAATAATACGATTAAATTTCTTATTATTTATAATACAAGTATAAAATTATAGGTGTATTAGTGATTTAGTGTTTAGAGTTTGGATCGATAAACGTGTGTGAAAGTTAATTAATATGAAATAGTAGACAATTAAAAAAAAATTGAATGTAGAACTTTTATAAGGTTAAGTAAACATGATCTAAGTGCATATTGACTTTTCAAAAGGGAAATTAGATACCTCAAAACACAATCAATAAAATTATCATAATTCTATGGTTGTGTGGAATGTACATATCTCTAATAATCCGATTTTGCTATTCCTCTAATCATCTATGGCTATTAAGGATAAGGACTTTTTTAAGCCACTCATAGAATATTGAGCGCACTATTAAGATATTAAGCAACTTTACTTCAAATCATAGAATTATTTTATACATCTAATCTAATATAATTAATAGTATACTTATAACTCAACACAATACTTTTGGCAGTGCGTGCTACTAACAAATCAACTGAAAGAGGAGCCAAAACATCTAACATGAGTACATTCTAGCTAATTAATAAGTTTTAATTCATAATTTTTTTTTTTTTTTCTAAACTAAGGAAATCTATGCTTAACTTTATTTGACAACATAGACGTCTTATGTGCAGAGGGTGATCCAGAAAAATTTTTAACAGTGTCAAAATACATTAAATATATTTTAATGGGGTCATTTGATATAAATACAAGTAATTTTAATAGTAAAAAAATTAATTTTATAAGCAAATTTTTGTTTTCTCAAGCTCAAGTGGGGTCCCGGTCAAAGGACCCCACAAATATGGCTTGCATCCGCCACTACTGCTTATGTGCATGTTTAAATAACAATATAAATGTCTTATGTGCATGTTTAAATTTAAGTCTAAAATTATATGAAGTAACTCTTAAAATGAATTAATTGTTTAGATAAATTTAGTTTGTCCAGTTTTGCTCAATCTGATTTGGTGTGAAATTTTGGATATTATACAAACTATGAGCTCAGTGCAACCTGAATTACAATTCAATTTAAATTAATTTGATTTTAAATTTAGGCTCTATTTAACAATTAGCTTTTAGTTGTTAGTTGTTTGTATTAATTAATAGGTTTGACTAACTTGGACCCTATTCACTTTACCTTTCAAAAATAATTTCAGTTCAATAAAAATAAGTTCAGTTAAGTAAAATTAATTTCAGTTCAGTAAAAATAATATTAGATCAGTAAAAATAAGTCCAGTTCAGTAAAATTCAGTTTCTCAAATAAGAATTAACATAGAAAATCAGTAAAAATAATTTCAATTCAGCAAAATTAATTTAAGTTCAGTTAAAATAATTTAAGTTCAACAAATATAATTTTATTTTAGTAAAAATAATTCTAGTTCAGCAAAAATAAGGTGAAGTGAACGAGGCCTTATTGTAATAGTCTTCCAAAAAAAAAAAAAAATTATTGTAATAAGTTATATGTGTAAAAGTGTTTGATATATAGATGTTAGGGCCTGTTCGCTTCATATTATATATTTTCAGTTCAGTTCAGTTCTTAATTTCCTTCTCTCATAAAATATTCAGTTTAGTTCAGTTCAGTCAGCTCCAATAAATTCAATTCAGTTCAGCTCAATTCAGTCAATCAGAACATACCCTTAATTAGTAGCTATTTTAGCGTATAAAACAACAAAAAAGCTAAAACTCTTCGTATAAGGTTTTTAAAAAAGAGCCTTTTGGACCAAAAAGCTTTCAAATGGCTCCTAGCCAATCACTCCAAAGATAATTTAGAAGCAGGGAAACAACTCCTTTTGCTCAAAAAAAAAACTCCAAAGTCCTAAACAAATCGACACCCTCTTAATCCGAATAAATTTCACCCTTACCATTGCTAGTCATAGGACGAACTAAAAGAAAAGGAGGTAAAATAAGCTATTACATAGAAATTTAGAAAATGTATTATCCAGACAAAGTAAAGATTTTGCAAGTTAACTTATCAACTTATGAGAGCACTATGTTACACGCACACATAGAAAAAGGGCATGCAACAACATGTTACTCTTGCATTTATTGCTAAAAACGATTCTTCAAAAACAGTATCATATGTGTTTCTGAATGTCTTTTTGATGTAGGCCATAATTCTCATGTTATTTTCTTCACTTTATTAATTATTTTTTATTTTATGACAATATCATGATTGTATTGTAAATTTGTCATGGACTTAACTCTTAACCCTAATTCTTACTTTGAAGATTCTTCTGCTTTCTCCTTACCTATTAGGCTATTACTACATAATACAAGTAGAAACTTGGACCTTCTTCTAGATGACCATACAATTACAAAAAATTGAATAGTACAATAGTTACAATGATCTTATTAATTTATCATTGTATATAATTCAGGACGAAATCAGAAATTATTTAGGAAATTAAAGATTTTATTTGACATTTTTTTGGGCTGGAGGAGGTGAAGTAAAAATTTTACTCTGTAACCTAGCTACATACAACTTAATTGCTTTAATTATGATCGAAAGTTGGAGTTAAATCTTTAAATCAGTATTTTACAAGTCTTGATAATCATAATGTACGGGTTATTATTAACGATATTTTTTTCCATTAGAAAAAATATAAATAAAAAAAGGACTTTTGAAGATCGAGAGTCCTTGTTTAATTTAAGTGCATGTATAACCTTGATTATCTCCTAGTTGAATAATACGAAGTATATTCTTCCTTCATTTGGAGTACACTATAGAGATGAGGTCCCCAATAGTGATGAGGTTGTTTTTGAAAGAAAAAAAAGAAGTATAAATGTAATCCTACAACCCCAAAATTAGTCCGACCTCCTTGACCCATTTGGATTAGACAAACGTATAAGTATCTCTATTTACCACTACGTCAAATCTTACTGTTGAAGATGTCGTCAGTTATATCATGTCTCTTGCTTGTAAACAAAACTTTTAGTTTACATCCGATATTCTAGTTACATACATCTAATAATATGCATTAGGTGAATTTATCTAATTAGTCATGTAAGCGGCTTTAGTTACATCTAATATGCATTATAGCTCAGGTGATTTAAATTTTCCTCCGATTTTAGGGGATTTAGGATCGGTTCTCACCATCATCCGCTCTCATGTGTTTTTAAATACCAAAAATAAGAAGTATACTTAGAGATGTATTATCATTATCAAATAAGACCAAGCCGAACACTAGAGTTTTAAAAATTAAAGACCTAAACATCGATCAAAACCAACTTATCTAACAAACTTGGACTGGTGCTCTGGTTTGAAGATGATAATTTAGACTTCTTTCTATATTAAGATATTTATTTTAATGATTTCTTTCTTTGTTTCATAATAATTACTACACTGTGACTAATAAGTTCTTACTTTCTTAATCAACGTGTTGCAATTAATTTTTAAAACAAATGAAGTATATAAAAATTTACAAAAAATTTATCTTTTAAATATAATCTGAGTAAACTTGATTAGAACGAACTATTTGTCACCTCCTAAACATGTCGGAGGCGACGCAATGCAAGCATCCAAACAGAAAGAGACACGAAAATGTATAGGAGTGTAGGACTATAGAGTATAGAAGGGCGGTTCCAAAGAAAGAATCTACAACATAGGTCAATTTCCACACTTGATCAAATCTATGACTACTATGTAGTCTATTCCATGTTAAAGTAAATAATGCAAATCTACAATAACCCCAAACTTCAAATAGATGAATATGTTTTATTTTGTACTACTACTACTATTATTATTAGAGTACTACTTTACTACTTGTTGAAGTGAATGCAATCTAGTGAGGTGACAGCTTGCAATTGCCAATTGCATAATGACAACTTGACTTTTGTATAGTAGGAAACAACTAGTTGTAGTACTTGTAAGTTGTAATGCTGTTTGCTTAGTTACTCGATCTTTTTGCAATTATGATTTTTAATTCTTTTGTTGATCCCTAGACGACATTAATTTTCTATCATTTGCTGGCAATAATGACTAAAATTATCATTTCACATCTACTACTTGCTCATCATCGATATTAGCTAGTTACTATTTGTGAAATTTCTTTAACTAGTTAGTGAAATAAAGAGTAATTACTTCACAACATAAGATTTTTATGCATAAATTAAAGATCTAGGTAATGTATAATGTATCCAATTAGTTCTTACATTGGTCACGTATTATGTGTAGGACATGAGTTCAATTATCTTTCACTATCCTCTTCTCCCGACATATGTAACTTGTACTAACATTATGAGATAGCTTGAATAGGATTTTAGTATGTAGGAGGTCCCACCATATATTAAAAAAATATGAAATCTTTTAGTTTGTGGATTTTTGTATGTAGGAGTATTGTGTACTAGACTTCATAAGGAAAATTAGTAAGTTTAATTAAACATACTAATCGACACATGATTTTATTCTGCACTTCTGAATTATTACTAAATTAGCTTATGTACAATGTTATTTATATACAACCTTAAATCCCTGATGATTATATATATTAATACCCTTTAATAAAATAGTTTATTTACAGACTAATAAGTTCACCCGCTCGTGTGGACTGAACTTATTAGGACTCATTGTACATATTACAGGCTTGTTCTCTTCAGATTCAGTTCAGTTCAGTTCCAATAAGTTCAGTTCTTAATTTCCTTCTCTCATAAAATATTCAATTCAGTTCAGCTTAGCTTCAATAATAAGTTCAATTCACTTCAGTTCAGTTCAATTCAGTTCAGCTCAGTCAATCAGAACATGCCCTACAACATAATAGCTAGACTTTATTGTAAGAAAACAAACTTGCAAGAGTAAACTATAACATTGAAATTATTTGACCTACAACTTTATAGTTTATATATGTATACTTTATACTTTATTTGTAGGTCAAATAAGTTTCAATTAAAATGTGTAGGTCAAACTTATTAATAGTTCAGCTCATTCTCTTCGCTTATTACCACTGTATATTTTATAAAGATGCATATTTAGTGAATTAAAATGTGTATTGATTGGATGTACGGAGTAGTCTTTAGTAATTAGTATACTAATAATTACTATTGATAAATCAAAATATATTTTATCATGCAAAAGCAACAATCAAAGGTTAAAAAACTAACCTAACCAACTTTTGCATTGTTTTTGGCTTGATGCCTAACTTTCTAGCCAACAAATAATATACATAATTGGCAATCATATATTTTTGCCTATTTGATATAGGTCAAAGTCGATCAAAAGTTGGCAAAAAACCATTTGTCAAACAACTCTATGCTTTTCATGATCACCATATATATATATATATATATATATATATATATATATATATATAGGAAGGCTCATGTGAGAATTTCTCTTTATGTGAGAAATCTTTTATATGTGAGAACACTCTCATGTTCTAAATTTTTACTCGTATATTCTAACTTTTAAATCAGATGTTCTAAATTTTAATATATGTGTTCTAAATCTTAAATGAGTTATATCAAATGTTTTAAATCATTACTCACATGTTCTAAATCTTAAATTATTGGTTCTAAATTTTAACTTTGTTTTAAATTTTAACTTATACTTTGTATGTTCTAAATTTTTTAATCATATGTTTTAAAGTATTACTAGTATGTTCCAAACTTTTACTTACATGTTCTAAATGTTACTCATATGTTCTAAATTTGAAATCTGGTGTTCTTAATTTTTATTCACATGTTCTAAATCTTAAATAAGATGTTCTAAAATTTATTCAAATTTTATAAATTTTAAATCAGGTTTTTAAAATTTTTAATCACGAGTTGTAAATCCAAAATCAAATGTTCTAAATTATTAGTCGCGTAGAAGTTCTAAATTATTACTCAAGTGTTCAAAATTTGAAATCATGTATTCTGAAACTTTAAATCATGTGTTCTGAATTTTTATGATATGTTCTAAATTCTTACTCATATGTTCTAATTTTTTACTCATATGTTCTAAATTTTAAATCAGTTCTCATATAAGTATGAATTCTCACATATGGACATATTCTCACCCGGATCCCTCCCCTTCTATCTATATATATATATATATATATATATATATATATATATATATATATATATATATATATATATATATATAAGACTAGTTATATTACTATTATAGGTCTTTCTTAATGAAGTATATTAATTAATACTTTATACTAGTTAATGTATGAGCTATCCTCGTTTTTTAAAATAAATATATAGATAAATAAATTGCAATTTAGTCTGCATAAATTAGTCATCATAAGAAGATGCATGTACTTTTAACAAAAAATGTATAATGAAGAGGAATACAATTGATATAAATGAATTTGGTATATTCAATTATTAGAAAGCTTAGAGAAAAATAATAACTACCTTAGCTCATAAGATATAGAGTTATCATGCATATATTTTCTTTTGGAGAATTACATAATAGATTTATTAGTTCCAATATAAACTAAAAATTAATTAAAATAAGGGTTTTGGAGGAAAATATTCCTCCAAAAAACCCCACATAAAGAATTTATAGATAGAGACGGAGGGATTAGTAATTTATTTAAAGTGCCTAATAATTTATTAATGTGCATTGAAATTATAATTAAACACAAGTAATCTTATGAGTTTCAACTTATAAAAACGATGGGGTTAGTGTTATGGGGAAAAAAAAGTAGCATTATCTTGTAAAAGCAAGATTTCTATGAGTTTCACTAGATTGTATCTATATGACTAGCTACATGGTTAACCATGAAGGTCAATCGAATCATACATTTGCTCAGATTAGTTTTTTTTTGCTCAGATTAGTTTTAGATAGAAATATTAGGACAATATGTCATTGATCTCAATTTACTTTAGGGCAAATATAATTGTATTGTATACCGTACTACTAATTGTATTATCTACCGAGTACCAAATAATGGTGATAATGTACTATTGATTGAATGCAATATCTCAATAATAAGCTAAGTGACATGCATTTGTTAGTGAACTATAGCGCATGTCATTCATTATATTATTAACATCATAACATGAATGACAATTAATTTAAAATGGACCTAGCTATATTATTTAGAATTCTAGACCATTAAAAATTAAGACTTTTTATTATTTTAAAAAAAAACTATTTTTATGTTAAAATTTTTGATAAAAGGGGAATCAAAACTAAAGCATACAGTGCTACACTATACTTCTCGGGATTGAGGAAAAAAAGGTGTCTGACTGAAGAAATGTATTGGCATTATCATCAGTTGCCCTCATGTTCAAGATTCCATTATAAAACTCTTACCATACTATACCCATCAAAAAATAAAATTAAAAAAAAACTATTTCAAAAAATTTACTCAAAAAGTTTATTTTGTCTTAAACATTGTGACAAATTACAAAGTTTGTTACATGATGAGAAAATATTGTTCACTAATTTCTATAAACATGCATTACAAAAATTTTAAATACAAAAACAAAACAAAATGTAATTTAAATTAACTCATTTACCCATAACATGCCCTTACCAAGGTGTTTGTTGATTAATATTATTTTGATGTTGCTCATGTTGTTGCTCAAATGAGGTTGATGAAGGGCTCATATGTCCTAACCCTGCCATGTTTAGGAAGTCTTTATGTGTAAATGTTCTCAACCCTAGGAAATCTCTTGTCAACCCGTCGTTGCCGCCATTACCACCACCATTGCCTCCTCCTCCTCCTCCACCTCCACCTCCTCCACCGTTAAGTTGTGATTTTGTCGCGGTCATATCTTGATGGTGGAAGTCACCAAAACTCGACGAGTCAAAACCCCCACTTACTGATGATGCTGAAGACTGAAATGAGCTTAGCATCATTACATCATGCAGCATGGAGGATTGTCCTCCTCCGACTCCGTCCCCCTCGGGTGTTGTCATACCTTGGTTTTGTTCCATGAACCCCGGGTTGACGGTTAGTCCACAACTAGTACTATTTGTTAGTACTACTTGATGGCCGCCGTGTTGTTGTTGTTGTTGTTGATTGCTTACGGTCACCCCCATCTCAGCCGCCTTCTGTAAGAGGGCGGTGGCGGACATATGGGGATTGGCCGGGGCTTGAAAAGATGACAATGTAGACCCCATTGCATTGTTATTACTTGAACTTTGTTGTTCATATTGTTGTTGTTGTTGTTGTTGTTGCTGGTGGTGTTGTTGGAAGGAGTACAAATGAGACGGGTGATGATCAAGTTGTCCACCTCCACCATCAACAACATTCTGTTGTTGTTGCGGAGGAGGAGGACAAGCTAACCACGGTGGGATATCCGACCTAACATTGATCATATTCGAGTGTTGGCCGAATTGGTGCTGGTGATGATCAGGTTGTTCTCTCTTGAGAGGAAGAGACTGAAGGAGTTGATGATGAGAAGTCAAGTGAGGTGGAAAAGAAAAGTGGGATGAAGAATTATTAGTGGTAATTCCAGCAAGTCCACCACTTTGGTGTGATACTGATGATGGAAGTGTACTAAGAGGGTTAATGGCTCTTGCACTCTCTTCTGCTAATGCATCACAAAATGCTCTGTGAGTTATAAAACTGTCCCTCCTGCACACACCACCACAACATCGACGATAAGTTTTAAAAATTACAAAATATACTACTCGTACCAACAAAAGGAACAACTATAAATGTCCAATTCTTTACAGTACACCACAATGCAATATCCTTAATATAATAAAATTACTAGTTTGTTGCATGTCATTAATGGTAATTTCGCAATTCTCACACCCCGTTAAAAAAAGAGAAACCGAAAAGGGATTACTTAGCATCTTTGTTGTTGTTTGGAAAAATAAACACACACACATGAACTTTGAAGTTAAGCAATAGTACAACTAAGATGGAGGTAAGTTGGAAACAAACAGCTAGAAAAATTTCAAACAGTTTTTTTCATTGCATAACCCCACATATATGCTTTTGCCTTCTTTACTTTCACACACATATGAATACATACACATTACACACACATTCACGGGCACATTATAATTATTGGCTTGACTCATGAAAAGACATCCCAAGGTTTTAAAGAATAAAGTTGTTTATTTTTACAAGAAAAGAATACAAATTGGTAATCCCAATACATTTTTATGCATCATGTATGTTTGTTATTCAAATTGTAATAATGAGTGAGACATAATTATAAAAATTAAAAGTATGATTCCCATGGTTGGGTTTAAAAGCCTTAGTATAAAAGATAGTCTATGTGAGAAAAGAGTTGAACTAGTTTGATTATATTACAAATCTAGCTTATAATAATTCCATTTTCGGAAATTCACATGCAATCATACAAGTCATCTTGCATTACATTGAGTAATTTAAGGTGACTAATTTGCATATGATTTCAAAAGTTATCTTATTACTCGAGTATTTGTTATCATCCCGATGATATTGTAAAAAGTATGATTTCGTTTGAAACTCCTTTTAATTATTAAATTCCGTCTTAACCCCTCTCCTATAATAAAAATCCTACATTGAGTTATCGATCAACAAATGCAATTTAGTTAGTGATTTGTAAACATAATAATTAGACATTTAGACACATTTGAATCAATACACATAGTCAATGGATACATGCATGTAAACTAGAAACTTAGACTTAGAACATGTAAGAAGTACAGTAAATATTAACTTCAACACGTTATCATCATTGAATTTTCCCAAATTAGATTAAGTTCATGATATATACCACCATACTATTAATAACAAAATATGAACATGAATATAATGTGTTACATATGTAATAAACTTACCTAGAGAAAAGGGTACCACAATCACATCTATACTCTCTAGTACCACAAATCTTGGAATGAGCCTTCCAATCTGATTGAACTGCATATTTCTTCGAACACTTCTCACATTTCCACTTCTTCTCACCATGCTTCCTACAGAAATGCTTCTTAATTCCGGTTAAGTCTCCGAGAGCTCGCGACGGCTCGTGATGAACACAGCTAGGCTCGGGACACACATACACCTTTTTTCGTATTATCTGATCTTTCGCTCTTTGTTTAAGCTTCCAAGGTAGGTTATGACCTCGACGATGAAGCTGTAGATTTTGATCTCTTTGAAATCCTTTGTTACAGATCTCGCAGATAAACTTGTTTGTTGCTAGTAAACTCTTTGGTGATAGTGCTATCACCTCCGCATCTGGGTCTGATAGTAAACATCAAAGATGAGTTATCATAGTAATAATGCGAGACATACTCAACCAAAAGTTTAAGCTGATGGTTAAAGTCACATGACTGGTTTGATACTTTATTAGTATCGATACTGCTGATATAGATATAGACATAGATACAGATATAGATATGTTACGAGGATATTGTTACCGACCTGGGTTACCGGGGAGGCCTCGTTTCTTCTTAGGAGGAGGAGGTTGAACTTGATGAGGCGAGGCGAATGATGAGGAAGATGCTTGAGTGTATAGCATCGTGTTCGTGTTTGTGTTGGTGGCGGCGTTGTTGGCGTTGGTGGTGGTGGTAGAGGAAGATTGATCATTCCTAGCATTGGAGGAAATGCTTGTTTCACCAGATATAGTAGAAGTCAAATTGGACATGCTCTCATCTAAACCCAACCCTTTCATCATCTTTAAAATTCTTTGATAAATAAATATAAACTTGTACTTGTACTTGTACTATACCTTAGCTTGCTTAATGAAGCATAGTGATTCTATCTACAACAAAAAAAAAAAAAAAAAAAAAAAAAAAAAAAAATGGTAAGAAAACAATAATTTTGATCAAGATGTTTAATTATTTGATGAGTTGAGATCTAAAAAAAGCAACAAACAAACCCTAATAATAACAATAAATATCAAATAAAATCTGATTTTATATTAAGGTATATATATTATTACTAATAATTTTGATGAATAAGAATATATCTTAAAAGGAGGTGGGAAATCAAATAAAATTATATGATATGAGGTTTATTAAAATAGAAAAAATTCTTTGATACTTGCTAAGATGCTAAAAACAAAGAAGAAGAAACCAAAAAGAGGATATTATTATTATGAAAAAATAAATAAATAAAACTGACCTTGGATGATGCTTATAAAGATAGACAAAACAGCAACCACAGACAGAGAGAGAAGGGAGAGAGAGGAGAGAGAAAGTAGAGAGAGAAAGGGATATGGATGAGAAGGTAAGGGTGATTCCTCCCCCTTGTAAAGTCCACCACTCAAAAAAAAAAAAAATAAAAAATAAAAAATAAAATAAAAATTTAGTAATTTAATTAAATTAAATTATGTAATGTACACTTCCAAAGCTAAAAACTGGGGCAGTCACACTCCTCTGAAGTTGCACTTTCTGTCCTATCCTTTGTTCCCTTTCTTTCTTACTATTACTACTAGTAGTATACTATCAAGTTAATTTGTCTTTGCTTGTTAATAGTAATAATAATTATTATTGTCTCATTTTTGTGTGTGTGTGTAAAATTTACTGCTAGCTAGCTACTTCTATTGAATAACCTTGTACTTGTACCTTTGAATTAAGTAACTAGAGACATTCATACCATTATATGTGTATGCATTGAATGATGGTCAATGATTGGATGTGTTATTGTTGGTCTTTCGTATGATTGATCACGGTTAATTTATACAGAGTAGGTGAGATATGTAGTAAGTTACCTTGAATTGTATAATCTTTTCATAATAACTCTTCAATATATGAAAAGTCGATCACCCTGCAATCTACTATTGTGTTATCTATCTCTATATTAACACAAATTATCCCTTGATATATAACTTTTTTGAGCCATATATCTTAAAAGTAGAGAGTTTTTGCATGGTAATAAAAAATATAGATATAGTTGGGCACTCAATTTTTTTTAGGTCGTATAAATTGGTTGATTTGTTGAGGTTGTGTGCTCTATATTTGTGTCGTGGACTCGTGGAGTATATTTATTAATTAGGAGATGCAATGATATAAGTACAATAATAAGTACACAATTGAGAATGGAATACTTACTGTGACCACTAGTGCCAAAAAATGGGCACTATGCTAAACTTACATGGCCATCATACTATTCGATCATACAGTGTGTGTGACTTCATCATCTTAGTGTGAAAGTAATCATGATGAGTTGTTATCACTTCTATATTATTGCAAAGAAGTGAGTATAATTAGTGAAATCTAATTAAGATAATAACTTAAGAGCTTCTTAATTACCACAATAATACCAATCAACTTCGACCATCAATACTTGTAATACATCGTTTTATTAGTAAAAATTATTATTCAAAATTATAGTTTGTTATTGATATTAACTTATCCGTCATAATTTTTTTTTATATTTTTTTAATGTTAATATATTTGAGAAAAATATAACCATAACACAAATGTAAAAAAAAAAAAAAATTCAAAGTCATGTCTTGTATATCCAAAAGAAGAAAATATAGCGAGTATAAGCAGCTTTAAATATATAAATGTTGTAGTTCGATAATTATTAAGAAAGGAATCAAGTAAAAAATTAATACTGTATAAAATTTAGATTTTTTTTTTTTTCTTTTTTTTTTTTTGACAACAGGGCTGTATAAAATTTACTTCGTAGATTGTAAAAACTAAAAAAGTATGGAGACACATTCCTACCGGTGGAGAGACGGATTTCATTTCTTTTTCAACCTCAGTCCACAGTCACACCAATGGCCCACATGGCCCTAAAATGATAGAAAAGCACATTTGTAGTGTTTGATAGTAACTTCAACTTAAATAATTAAAAAGAATTCATACCTCTAATTTTACAACATGATTTACTTATTTATTTATTGTTTATTGTAGATTTTACAAGAGTTACTCTCTCCGTTTTTTTTAAATAATGCACCCGTTTAACTGGTATATTTGTCACGACATAACTTTGACCATTAATATCTTTATTTGTCTATTTATAAAGGCTGTAACAAAATTATATTACGAAAGTAAACATTGTGATAAATTTAATGACACATTATGTAACAGCAAAAAAATAAGGGCAAATATAACATGTGAATAGTACAAAAGTCGAAATGATGCATTATAAAAAACGGAAGAGGTATAAAACAAATAATATAGATGAAATTTGATCTTGATTTTTTTTTTAATTTTTCTATTTTTATTATGTTTTTCGATTTTAATTTTTATAGCTTCTCAATTAATAGGTGATTGCTACGGAGCAAAATTGCCAATAGGCGAAAACTTAGTGACATTTTGCTTTCAATATTTGAAAAATTTAAAAAGAAAAGAAAAAAAGGTTGATAACTACCTTCTCCAATCCCCTTCGCACCCCACCCCCACCTCCTCTTAATTATTGTCCACAACCTTCTCCCTCTAATATTATTTTTAATAAAATAGTGAAAAGCTAGCTTAACATGAAAATAGGCACAATTTTATATTTTATTGGAATAAAATAACCAAAATTTTGTATGGCAATCCTCACCTATTTGTATTGACGCATTAAATCAAGCACTTTTAGTTAGATGGCATATAAAGCATGTTGACAAATTAGAGAAAAACACTAAACCCAAAAGAGTCAAAAGAAACACAAAGTAGTGTTCGTTGTTACTAAATAAACACAAATCTTTTAAGTTCGTCAAGCCATGAAATACTTAAATAGTATAGTGTATGTATAATATTCACTAGAACTTCTAATATATTGTGAATATTATAGATATAACTCCTACTTTGCACGTAGTATTAAATTAGAAAGTATTCTTATTGTCTTAGTAATGTGAAATTGATTGCGGAGAGAATGTATGTTTTTCATGTACTTAATGATGTGCTCGATAGGTCAAGGGATTGTCCAATTGTCTTTTATTAAATGATGACTAGTAAATAATTATTATCACCTTCAATAATTTGAATTTTACGAATGTGTTGATGATGAAAGGCTAGTTGTACTCCCTTATGAGGGCTATACTTTTTGCTGTGAATAATGTCTTTGCGTTTGCTGATATTGAACGTATATGCCTTGATAAAGGCTAGCTGCCGTCTCAGATGAATGTGATAATGACTCCTGCTACTGTTGAGTTGTTGTAAATCGAGCGGTCAAAGTTATTAAGGTGTCTTCAACATACAAAGATGGATGGTAGGGAATCGATACGAGGGATAAGGTTATGGCCGGAATCTCATCCCATAGAGAAAATAAAGGCATATTAGGTGAGACTTTTTTAGTGTCACTCACTCATTGAACTAATTAGCTAAGTGTTAAGTTCGTTAAAGCACTTGTAACAATAGTTGATAATTTAGATGAAATTGGTAAAAAAAAATAAAATGAAATGGATAAGATAATTAAAATTGAAAAGACAATAGATGAAACTAAGATAACTTTTATAAGTAAAATGTATAAACTAGGACTATAATTACACGTAATTTAATTAAAAGACGTTTTAATGGACCTAATAAAAGTAATATAAACACAGAAAATAATGAAATTAGTCAAAATTTAAAATAATTTGTTTTGGTTCAGAAGTTCCTGAGCGTAAACTAAAAGCTAGGGCAGAGAGAAATGATGAAGATGAAGACTTGGATTTTGTGGACCGATAAAATGTAAAGAATTTTTGTTTAAAAGGAAATCATCTTTCCTCTGACCCTCTTTACTTGCATGATTGGTCCAGTGATTAGCATGCTTTCCCCCTTATTCTTTTTTTAATTTCATTATTTTTTACTTTCAATAATGTTAACTATGAGTACTACGAAGTATAAATTAAAAATAGGTGCATATTCTACGTTTAATTTTATCAAATACTTTATACTTTCTCCACCCACTATTATGTGCAACAAATACATAATTTAATTTATATCTTATAAATAATACCCCATTGTCGCACATAATAGTCGGCGGAGGAATTATATTTTTTACTTTTTTTTGAAAAAAAAAACTGTTTATTAAAAGTAAATAATCAAATAAATATGTTAATTCCTTGTGTCTTAATTTAATTTGATGGAGCTAATTCTTAATTTCTTATGTGAGGATATTTAGTTACTACGTATAATTCATATACATTCGTATTTAATTCAGCTTATAGTTTTCGGACATCCACACAATTAAATTCTACTTGTATAATTTTGCTAAGTGTTAGAACTCCTAATGTATGTGAAGACTACTTTACCTAGCTTCCTCATTTCTCACACGCAACTTGCACACTTAAGATAGCTAGATTTACACATGCAACCAGGGATTAATGACAATTGACAATGTATTGAATCTGATTCAATTCAAAATTGGGATAATACTACTTTTCTCATACTTCTAGACTATTATAAAACATATATACTAGTAGAATATATTTATGTAGTTACCAGAGATAAGAGAATTCTCAAATACATCATGTATGCATACTAAATTACTAATAACTCACTCCTATATAAACAAATATATACATTAAATATTAATGAAATATACGAGTAACATTCTTGAATTTTAAATCTTTGTTAAATTGTTAAATTATTTATTTATATACAATGTATAATTTTATGGCGGCTTCCATGCATGTCATGTAACCTAACATGAGGTTTCAAAAAAAAATGTAACCTAACATGAGATTTAATATCCAAACTATTACTGTATTATTTAATCCTATATTACTTTATTCGTCCCAAATTATTAGTAGTATGAGATAGTAATTTACTTATTTTTAACATAATAACATGTATGCCAGTGAGTTTCAGACATTTACGATTACATTAAAGAGAACATCAATAACACCCTATAATTGTTTCACTAAACCTAATGCAAGAACTTTATTTGGAACAATCTATTACAATTTGCAATGGTTGTACACAGATTGTTGCCCCATTTAAATGTTTATTACATATGTACAAATACTTCGTAATAGTTGAGGTAATTAGATGTATTAATAATGATCAAAGCATCGTGTTATTACACAAAGAGTAAAATTATTGCAATTAATATGTGGAAAGACGAAATAAATCGACTAAATATAACCTAATTAAGGGCATGTACTCTTCAGCTTAAATTTAGTTCAGTTTAGTTTAGTTCAACTTTAATCATTTCAGCTCTTAATTTCCTTCTCTCATAAACAATTCATTTCAGCTCAATTCAGTTCAGTCAATTTAGTTCAGTTCAGCTCCAATTAATTCATTTCAGTTGAATAAATCAGAATAAGTGTAATATTTTTATGAGAATGAAAATAATGTAATGGGAGGTGTACGTGAGCTGTCGACGAATGTCGTCCAATATAGAGAAGGACACGTTGCGAATGAATAAAGAAAGAAAGAATAGCATGTGAAGTGATGTTGACGGCTGGTGTCCCGTATCCCCGAGGAGACATGCCCACCCGTGCCCTTCTTTGTCTATTAGCAATTCTTAAACTACTCGTACAACCTTCGGTTAGTAAAATGGACCATGTATTAAGTGGTCGTTTGGTTCACATATAGGATTAATAGTTTTGTAAATTTCAAATATATGAAAATTAAATTGTATAATCTTATTTACGAGAATTCTCTAATATTACGGAGTATTTGGTTTAATTATAATGAGGAAATTAGCTTTTGTGGGAATTTCTACTTACCTAATTTAGGTAAGCAAATCTCAACATTTAACTTGTAATTCCTAAGAAATCTCCCTTGTCTTCAATGTCTTTTTTTTTTTTTTTTTATGTTAACCAAATAGGTCCTACAAAAACTTTTGCGTGCCCCTGGTTTACAATAATTTTATTGTACATCGAACATTTTTGTAAAAAGTGACCCTTTTTATTTACAAAAGTTACCCTTTTTCTTTACAAAAGTTACCCTTTTTATTACAAAAGTAACCCGTATTTTCACAAAAGTGACCCATTTTTTTTTACAACAGTGACCCTTTTTTTAACATAAGTGACCCTTTTTTATACAAAAGTGACCCCCTTTTTTTTTTCACAAACGTGACCCTTTTTATCACAAAGTAACTAAGCTACATATGCAAATTGCAAAACAAAGTATCAAAATCTCACTAGTTTTTTTTTGTTTTTTTTCAATAGTAAACCATACAAGTATTATTTTACTTTGATTCCAAAATTTCTGCTACTGCTTCCAATTACCATACAAGCTAAGCATCGTCACCATCATTACCTTCGGAAGCAAGGAACGAAGAGCTTGATGCCGCGATCGAAGGAATGAACTGCCAAACACTCAACAATCGTCAGATCACTGTTGACGAGGCTCAAGCTCGCGACAGTGGTGGCGGCTCCCGTAGTGGGTGAAAAATAAGTGAGGAGAGAGAGAGGCTCAAGCTTGCGGCGGTGGTGGCGGCGACGGTGGCTTCCGTAGTGAGTGAAATAAGTGAGGAGAGAGAGAGAAACTAATAAAAGAAAGTGATGAAGAGGCTCACGTGCTATTGATTTACAATAGCACTATTGTACATCCGATTTTTTTAAACATTTGTGTAAGTCCTAACATTATTGCCTAGTTCAGTATTTCATCAATATGTGTAAGGGTAACACGAGAACCTCCCAAGCTTTAATTTAATTAACAAATTAAGAGGTTGTTTTGAGCTAAATATTGGTTCAAGTCTACCTTTAGAGCCAAATTATAAAGCCATGCCCAAATTGCTATAATTGAATGAAGATTAGGTAATTTGAGCTTTTAAGGGTTACTTGTATGAGAGACTTATTCAAGGTTACTTGAATTGTATGAGTTACTTGTATGAGTTACTTATTCAAGGTTACTTGAATTGTATGAGTTACTTATTTAAGAGTTGCTTGTAGGCCCCATATCAAACCAGTGACACCCTACAAGTAACCCACGACCAAAACCAGTAACACCATACAAGTAACCCCTGACCAAACCAGTAACACCTACAAGTAACCCCCGACCAAACCAGTAACACCTACAAGTAACCCCTGACCAAACCAGTAACACCGTACAAGTACCCCCTAACTAAACCAGTAACACCCTACAAGTAACACTTTTTTTTTTTTGACAAGTAACACTCTATAATCTGCTCATACTACTATTGTTGTTTATGTTGCTGATTTTTTGACAAAGAATGTTCGATCGAAGATTCCACGAAGAAAACGACCTCAAATTTCTCCGGTTCTCATTGATTTCACTACTTCAAATGTTGTTGATGATCTTAAGCTTAATTAATCGCAATTTTCACAGCAATTTAACACCCAAATTCTACAATTTCGGGCTTTAATTGCATCAATTTGGCAAAGAGGAGAGAGAAAATGGGTTGAGTAGAGATATGCTTGTTGGTGATGTGTGGTTTGATTTGAAGAAGAAACTAAGAAAAGAGGAGAGAGAAAATGGGTGGAGTAGACATATGGTTGTTGGTGATGTGTGGTTTGGCTTGGAGAAGAAGCTAAGAAAAGAGGAGAGAGATAAAGGAAAGAAAAGACTTATGTATTTTTTAATAAAATTGTGGCTGGCCATATGGTGTGGCCAGCCACATACAAAAATTTGTGTAGATTTATTATGACTTTATTATAATTATATAAAATCCAAAGTAAACTTTCTAAAATATCAACATCCACTTTATAACTATTACATATTTAAATATTTTTTATCACATGTTTGAAGAGTATTAATACGAAGTATATTTCATGCGTTTTAACACTTGTCAATCAATTCACCGTTTTTATACTTCATATATGCATTACACGGGTTTAACCTAGTTGGTTTATAAGTGTTTTGACTAAAAAAAAAAAAAAAAAAACTTCAACTCACCCCACATATGTTAGGGTAACTTTATTTGTAATCCTATTATTCAATCAGAGAAATAATTAAACTTAGAATTTATCCATAAAAATTATAGCCAATTAATTTCTTCAAAAATAAATATAAAAATATATCCAATATATAGTATCTAGTTTTATACTCGAAAGATTCTGGGAAAATCTATCTTATTAACTTTAATAATAAAAAAATATTATCCTATGGAATACCTAGTACCCCGTATTATATGTACATTGCACCCAAAAAAATATCTAGTTGGATTAGATTTCAATTACAGGTTTCCTACCTATAATCAAACTGTATATATATATATACAAACTTTTTATCATATTAATCTAACTTATATTCTCCCAAATTTCTTCTACATTTCTTTTAAATTTGAGGGAAAAAGGTTTCATAAATTCTTTGTATTATATACCCTATTACAGTATTAGGGTTTGAAGGGTTGACTTTGTTGTTCGTATAAAATTGACTAATTGGTCCGCTAAATTATAATTAGCGAAAAATAATGGATTTACCATCATCATCATCATCATTGAGTAATTACAAAGAGTGGACTAAAGAGGAAAACAAGACATTTGAAATATGTGTAGCAAAAGAAGTCATTGACAACGAGCTCAACCCGTGGATTTCAATCGCTAAAATCCATCTCAAAGGCAAAAGATCACCGGATGAGGTTAAGAATCACTACAACAAGCTTGTGCACGACGTGAACGAGATCGAAAATGGCAGGGTATACATACCGAAGTACAAGGACGACAAGTATAATGGTCACAACAACTTCGTCCGCAAGAATACTAATACATATACTCAATGGTCTAAAGATGAACACAGGTACGTAATATATATAATTAAAACAAGCATCAGTCAATCAATTTATACTAATCATTACATAATTATGGTCATAATTTAACATCAATGTTTAATTATTTATGTTTTAGAGAAAGTAGGGTTTTTTTTTAAAAATATTTTTTGTTTACTTAAAACATTGGTTTGATTACGTTGTATCCGTCAAATTATTTTAATAAATTCTTTAAAGATTGAACCTGTATTTGGAAAAAAACGAGTGTCGTAAAACCCTATATATCTTATTATTATTTAATTTTGTTGTAAGGCCTTAATTTAAAGGACACTTTAACAATTTTCATGGTAGCTTTAATTTCAATAAGGAATTTTTTTTTTGAGAAAAGAAAAATTAAGGATAACGGGTTCCGAATTCGCGTTCTTCTTCTATCTGTTTTTCTACACGCGTACCTCTTGCTTTTAATTTGTATGTAATGAGTTCGGTTGTATTTTGATGTGTAATTTCTAATGAATATGTGGTATGAAAACTAATATAAGTAATCTAACGTATTACAAGTGTTTTTTAGGGTATAGTTTATGTTAGGAAAATGGTTACATAAGGATAAGGAATAACTTAAAACCGTTTTACAATAATTTAAAGTCTGCATTAATTAAGAATTTGTGTTTGTTTTAGACATTCATTAAATATTTTTGTGTATTCCTTGCACATTTTTTATTGACATCCTAAATATAAAAATCCAATAATCTTGTAAATATTGTAGGTTATTTTTGATCGGTGAGAAGATTTATGGAGAAGGTGATTGGAGAAGTATAGCAAGGGGTGTTGTGAAATCAAGGTCTTCAATCCAAGTAGCTAGCCATGCCCAAAAGTATAAAGACAGGAAACTAAATCCAAAAAACACTAAGAGGGCTAGCATCCATGACATTACTACGGTTGATCACGCTACCGCGCTCGATTTCTGTCATAGAGGACTCATTTCTGAAGAAACTTATCAAAGTTATATGGAAAGACTTGCCCAAGATTAATAAGGATGACATTAATTCGAGTCAAGTTAGTAAAAAGTCAAGCGAGTGCTAGGTTATTCGTCGAATTTGGTTTAGGCTTGGAATCTTGAATTGTCAATGATATTACTTTTCGAAATTCTCCCCTTCTAATTTAAAGTTTTATAGACCCCAATGCAACAAATATTATCTTTGTATAATACAAGTACAAGTATCTATCAAATCCCACAAAATCAAATATGATTATTCGTATTGTTTTCTATTCAATGAAATTCTCTTGGCCTCTTTCATGCACCAATCCTTTTTAATTATTCTTCCAAGCCCATTAACATGATTAGATGATGAGAATTCAATTACTCTAAATAAGAGTTCGTTAGTATATGCACTTGGATAAGACATGTTGCCCGGCCCATACCAAATATTTAACCTTCGACATCTTATAGTGCAAAGCAGCCCAGCAGTACGCAAGGTGGATAATTTAACACCACCCCAATCGATATTCGAAATAGGTGGCCAATACAAGGGTTTACGTGGTTCGTTAAACTCGTAAATAACAATTGGACCATGACTCAATTTCTAATGGCTTAATCTGTTAATCATCTATTCAAATCATTATTTTTTAAAAAAATTAAAAAACATGAGTGTTTGACTATGTTGTTGAACGAAAAATTCCTTCTTAGTTGTTACTCATTTAGTTAAACGCATTCAGTTTATAATCTAGGGATTTTGCAATAAATATTTCTCCCAAAAATTAACAAGAATGAAGAAAAAAAGGCATGAAAATTCTTAAAAAAAAACATTAAAACCCAGTTAGACCATAGAAAAAACCTTGAATATTGAGTATTGACACACAAAAAGCCAGAGCCGTCTCCGACAATTCGGTGGCCCTATTCTAATGATAAAAGTTGGGCCCTAAAATATTTTTAGGTAATAAACATTATTATTACATGACTATTTTTACAAGATATAGAGCCTTAATAATTTAATATTACTAAGTTTTTAATAATAGAGAGTAGTAATAGATTCAATGAGACAATAAACAAAAATAAACTACGAACGGAGAGAGTATTTAAAATGTATCAAATAGACATTACAATTGAGAATAGATTACTCTTTTTTTTTTAATTGAGAATAGATTACCCTTTTTTTTTTTTTTTTTTTGAAAGAGGGAGAATAGATTACCCTTTTAATTATGGAAGACTTTCAATGGCTACAATTTTATTGTAGCCATTGAAACTGTTTTCAATCTTGACCCTTTAAATTTTATGGATCAATCTAATCCGTTCATGTAGTATTTTGACATTTATTAAAAAAAAAAAATGTAATTCTAATTTGAAAAAATGTCTTGTCGCCGCCATTTATTGGTACTACATCTCCATCAAATATGCATACAACCATGAGCCATATAAGCATGTTGTAAACATGGTGATCTGATTATGTAATTAAGAATTAACAAAGGGTAATTAGATTTTCCCCCACCCAAATTAAACATTCATCATCATCAATTCATCATACTTTAAAATAAATCACCCAACTTCCATCATCCGGTCATCCCATGTGCAAGGATTTGCGAATTATTAATTTAGTTTCATAATATAGTAATAGCAAATGAATGAAATAATGGAGCAAAGCAAATTAAAGTATTGAAGGATAGTTTTTTTTTTTTTTTTTTTTGTTTGTTTGTTTGGAGGGCATTGAAGGATAGAAACTGAATGAACATGTATTTTTTTTTTTTTTTTTTTTTTTTTTGTAAATTACAAAGTCATCCCAATAAAAGGTTATGATTAGTCAAAATCTAATGAATGGCTGAGATTTGATCTAGTATAATGGCTACAATTTTATTGTAGCCATTTGAAAACTATCCTTTAATTATGCCTACTCCTTTAATTTTCTTAAAAAAAAAAAAAAAGATAATCTGGTACAATTAAATGAATTACCACCGTTCAAAAATAAAATGAATTACAATATCATTTAAGAGAGATTCTCCGTAATTAAAAAGAGTTCAATTCTGTTTAGAAATTCAAAAACAAGTCAAAAAGCATTAATTGGATAAGAGTTTTGTTTGGAAATAAGGTGCGTGGACAATTGTACACGAAATATCAAAGATGGAGTATTGAACCAGATTTTGGGCCCTGGCTTTTGGGGGCCCTGTTATGTGTATGAGAAAGATCTTGGTCTAAGACGGGCCCAAATAAATTGAAAGAAAAATTCCTCTTGTCAGTGAAGGAAAAGAAGAAATCCTTGATACAAAAATTTTGTTAACAATCTGTAATTATAAACCATAAATTAGCGAACTTAATCATTAAAAAAATGGCAGATCGTGATAGAAATTATTGCTCAAATTTATTTTTGTGCGTGGTGGGATTAAAGTTGTGGTTCGTGGTCGTGATTTGCAGCGGAGGGAGTACAATATTAAAAGATCACAAAATATTTGCATGATATATGATATGCACGCAGTACCGCTGTGATATACAAGGAAGATAGTATCAAGGTACTCCGTATCATCTACAATAAGGGACTGCCGACTCCTCCATTGTGTATCATATTTTTTCTTGGATTTTGTTCATTAATAATAATATTATTAATAAAATAATACTCGTAATAATTTCATGTAAAGTAAATTGTATACATGTACATAGTTTTATTGTATTTATTAAATTTGTTGCTATTTCCTATAGAAAAAAGGAAAAATGGAAATAAATAATCTCACCTTTGCGTGGTCTGACAATAACAATCCCACCTTTTGATTATTACAATTTACAAGGCAATCCCACCTTTGTATATCATCTTCTTTTAACAAACCTTTTTACCAACAACCTGTTAAACAAGTTAAAATGTTATTTTTCATTATTTTAAAGCCACGTGTCGCATAATAATTGGTCAAAATAAAATAAAGTTTAAAACATAAAAAAAAATGTAATTTTTTTTATAGAAAAAGAAAAAGACCCACCACCACCAGCCACCCCCCAAACACCGTAACCCTAACCCTAGCCCCACCAAAAACCGGCCGGCTGCCTCCCTAAACCCCTGAAAATGGCCGGTCGGAACCCCCTAGTATTAAAAACCATCCCGCCAAACAAAACCCACCTCCGAAATCACCCCGAAAACATCATAACCACCACAGGCCAATTCCACCACCCCAAAAACCCCACCTAGCAGCCGTAAACCTGCGGAAACCCCTTCCAGACTGAGACGCCGGAAACCCGCCGAAAACACCACCCAATCGCCGCAAACCAGCCATAAGCTCCATCCCAGCAGCCGAAAACTCCATCCCACCTACCTAATGACCTCGAAAATCTCCACCCTAGCCTCGAAACCCCCCCCCCCCTAAACACCCTATAAACTCATCCCTGTTGCCGGCCGGCCATTTTCGAAGGTTGAGGAGGGTGGCCGGTCGGTTTTGGTGGTGGCTGGGGTAGGGGATAGGGTTTCACGGTGGGGGTTGGTGGCTGGGTTTTTTTTGGTTTTTTTTTTTTTTTCGTTTTCTGTTTTTTATTTTTGCTTTTTATATTAAAAAATGAAATAGACCTATTAAATTTTGACACGTGGCATATAACCTACAAAAAAGGTCACTAACAAGTCAGGGTCTGATAAAAGAATATGACATGCAAAGGTGGGATTATCTCGTAATAATCAAAAGTTGGGATTATTATTGTCAGACTACATAAAGGTGAGGTTATTTGTTTCCATTTTTCCTAGAAAAATAAAAATAAATTTGTTGCTATCCTTTGAATTGCGATGTATTCATCTTGGGGCAATATGTCAATAATAAATAATTGAATAATTGATAGTTGCATTCCAGGGCTGCCCCTCTCTTGCACCCAAAAAGAAAAAAAAAAAAATTTGATAGTTGCATGACACGGAGTACAAATTTGGATTTTGATCCGAATCGATTTTGCACATCACTATCACCACAACTTGGTAGGGTAATATTAACGCTAAGAATAATGGTTGGATTTTCAATAATTTATATTTTTTGTCAAAATTATCTGGATAGTATAGCTGGACATTATCTTGTTTTATCTTTGCATATGCATAAATCAAAATAGCATGCGTTTATATAATATCAAATGGTAAAAGCTTTTCTTTCCGATCCAGGAGATCCTGTGATCAATTCTCACTCCCCGTTCTTGTGGCAATCTCTAAACACACACACACAATATATATATATATATATATATATATATATATATATATATATATATGTATGTATATATATGTATGTATATATTATAACCTATGATACTTGCATGATTTCCTCTATTTACCGTTCCTTCTTTTTAAAGATTAGAGCCGCAAGTGAAGTCCCAAATCGCATGATCCACAAGTATGTATCAAATCTATATCCAATGATAGTCCAATACTAGTTTGACAAAATAAAAAGATGTCCCTTAATGGTGAACAATGACCGGCTAATTGAGAGAAATAGAAAGAGAAAAGTAAGGGCATATTTTGTTCCGCTTAATTCCAGTTTAGTTTATTTTCTAATTTCCTTCTCTCATAAATAATTCATTTCAACTCTATTCAGTTCAGTTCATTTCAGCCTCAATCAGTTCAGTGCAATTGTTTTCAGTAAATCGGTATAGGCCCTAAATACTAAGTTTATTAGTTTTTTACAAGAATCAATTATGTAATCTTATTATTACTATTACTAAGCTAATCTTTATTATAAATAAAATAGACAATTTTCGAGAGCAATCGTCGCGCCAAATAAGCAACGATATTATTTTAACCAATAAAAAAAATTAGAATTACATTGGAAAAATGACTTAATAATGATCAAACCACAAAAACAAGATAAGCTCACATTTTATCAAATAATCAAACTTCAAATATGATTTTTTTATTAATTCTTAACCACTTATTTATAAGCTAAACAATTAGTCTAAAATCGTGTAGAACAAATTCTAATCTAACTAGGAAACTAATTAACCCTAACTTATAAATATGATATTTAAAATTAAGGCTTAAAAAAAGCAAAAACATCTCAATACATTTGGTTGTTGGTTCAATCATAATAGGTATAAGGTATGGGTTTAGAATGACCAAATCCCATACCTTGTGTTTGTTTTTAGAAATTTCATTTTTCAAACCCATACCTCAAACTCTCAAGGTATGTGTTTTTGAAACCCAAGGGGGGAGATACCCATACCTTTAGGTTTAAAATTAAAAGAATAACTATTATTCCTACATAAAAACCAAACACATGAAATCATGTATTAAGTTCCAACCCCATACCATCCAAATTTCATTCCTCATTCCAAACTCATACCATTGTTTGAACCAAACGCCTAACACTTAAAAAAAAAAACATAAGGATCGGAGTAATAGAGATTCATGTATCTCACGGGTTTAAATCTTGTACTGTATAAAAGTGTGAAACCCACTCTCAAATTAAATAGAGCCAAACTTAAGTTTTGACTACTCATAGTTTCTAGCGCGTATGTGTCTCATATCATAGATAGGAATAATAAAAATCATTTAAAAGAATGGTTAATATGGACTGATAATTTTTCCATGTATATGATGGGGTCTTGCTAATTCGTGAAACACGATTCGTCAATGATGCCAAACATTATTCATATGGCCATATGGGGATGTACTCTTGGGTCTCTTGCTAATTCATGAAACACGATTCGTCAATGCCAAACATGATATTATGATTAAAAAGATCAATATATATTCTATGGACCTCCAAATGTGTTTTTTTCCCTTTCTAATAACTGGTCCTGCCCCCTCTTTTTTAAACGAAAATAATTGGTCCTCCCTTTGTGAAACACATTCCGTAAAATAAAAAAATACTTCCTCTTTCCTAAAGACACATTTCTAACATTTATTACCCACATAATAAAGAGAAATGAGTTTCTAATAAAAGGACGGAGGGAGTAAATAAATAAAACATTCAAAATTCAATAATGCTAGTGCTAGCTAAAGTAAGCCTTATTATCCTATACACTGGAATACGTAGTATTATAATAAATTAATAATGATGTAGGCATACTAGTTAGAGATTTTTTTATTAGCTAAGCCCTAGGAAGTCTTAGCAACTGTAGATCTGTTCACATTTACTTAATTTCAGTTTAGCTCCTAATTTCCTTCTCTCATAAAATATTTAATTTAGCTCAGTTTAGTTCAGTTCAGTTCAGCTCCAATCAGTTCAGTTTAGTTCAGCTCCAATCAGTTCAGTTCAGTTCAGCTTAGTTCGGTAAATGTGAACAGGCATGTGTCATTACAAAGCAAGTACATTTTGATGGATGTGTATTTCTATGATCATCGTATTTGTATCGAACACGCAATACACACTCGTATCCCTATAGGTACTAAGTACTTTGATATATATTTTAATTACTTCAATTTTTTTTAAAACAAACTCTGCTTCAAATTTATTATTAGGAAAAATTGCTCCCATTAATCTGAACTTTGCCTCGTCCGCCGAAAATAATCCCAACTTTCGTTTATTATCTATTGCACCCAACTTTAGGGGGTATTAATTTTCGTTGCACCCAACAGGTCATCTAACCTGATGTAGCAGGTCACCTAACCACGTGTCAGCGTATGATTGGCTTAAATTTTTTTTTAAAAAAAAACAAAAAAAAAATAAAAATAAAAACCCCACAAACCACCCCATACCCAGCAGCCGGCCACCACACCCCCACCCCCACCACGCCGGAAAATCACCCCCACCCTCGAAAAACCCCTCCCCTGCTGCCGGAAACCGCCGCCCAACCTTCCCCCTACCTCGAAACCCACCCCCGAAAACCATTCCCCCACCCCCGAAAACCCCTCCCTCACTCTCGGAAACCGCCGCTCAACCCTCCCCCTTCCCTCAAAACTCCCCCTTTCCCTTTCCCCACCCCCGAAAACCCCTCCCCCACCCCTATTTCCTCCGTCACTCCCCTCTCCCCCGCCGTTTTCCGACCAGAATCCCCTTCCCCTTCCCCTTCGTTTTCGCCGTTTCCCCCTCCCCGTCGTTTCCGCCCCCTTCCCCTTCATTTCCGACCCAAATCCGGCCTCCCTAGCTTCCCCGTCGTTTCCGCCCCCTTCCCCCACTGCCATTAACGGTGGCTGCCGTTAAGGGGTGGCTGGGTTTTTTTTTTTTTTTTAAATTTTGTTTTTTTTTTTAATTTTGTTTTATTTTTTTTTTAAATTTTGTTTTTTTTATAATTTTTTAATTTGACCGTTCATGTAGTGACACGTGTCCAAAAACAATGTAACACACAAATGTTGACCGGATTAACCGGTTGCAGGTAAGTTGGGTGCAACGAAAATTAATACCCCCCAAAGTTCGGTGCAATAGATAATAAACGAAAGTTGGGATTATTTTCGGCGGACGAGGCAAAGTTCAGATTAATGGGAGCAATTTTTCCTTTATTATATTGATGAACTTTTGAATAATTTGTTCGTCTTTTAAACATGTATAAAGTAAGATTTACTTATCAAATTTTACTAAATATTTCATATAACAAGTATATTTTTTGGAATTTATATATTATATATACTCAGTGCCATATATACTAAATTAGTCGTACCCATAAAACAAAAGAGATATTTATAAACAGATTCACGCAGTTATAATTATGAAAATACAAAAGGCAAATCCGTAAATTTTTTTACAAAGGAAGCAAAAAATAACTCTTAGATAGAAAACAAACACAATACAAATATTATCGATACAAGATACAAACCTCTCAAAAGTAAATTATGAAAGAACTTATTCATCTGAGCAAAATCCAGGAAATAAAAACATAATGCCGCATCCGTTAAGCATTAGTTATAATTTTGAAATATTTTATGTTTCACAAATTATACCTAAAGTTGTAACTTATAACTTAACGAATTCATTAAACATATCGGCTCACATAATACTAATGTATTCTTGAAACTTTAAATTAGGTTGCACGCACACTCTAACAACCACAGTTCCATCGTCTTTTTGAGTAATAAGAACATCACCATCGCTTGCATAAACTAAAGGAGGCCCCATATGAAACTCCTTTCCCCATCCAAAGTCGATGCCATAACCTCCAAGATTCAACCAACTCACAACCCCTACGGTTTGGTCGTCATCGAGTATCGAAAGACATTCAACTTTTCCTAGATCATCCATGAATTGATACTTGGTTAAACTCTCTTGATTCTTGAAGAACTTTATGTAATCCATCACATACTCATTATTCACCTTGCTCGTTTCTTCCCTTATCTTATTACAAGCATAGCTTAGAGGTTCCGAAATTAGGTCCTTCACGGTACTTGTTACCTCTACGTGAATCACACCATTTCCGAAGTAACTGTATTTCATAATCAAGATTAAAAACTGTTATAATGGTAGCTAATTTGCAAAAATAAATTGCATCTAATAGACAATACTTGACCTAAGGTGTCATGTTTTTACAGCGGTTGTTTGAAAAATGACTACTATATTATTTTAATGATATACAATATAATCATTTCATTTTTCCGCGTTGTAAAAGGACCACAATTAGTCTTTTAAATCTGCAATGCAGATACTTATAATTTTTTGAAAATTTTAATCCAGATACAATAAATATTTTCAAGAAGCTATAAAATAACAATAAAAATTACATAAATAAAACTAAAATTTCGATAAGTCAAAAAAATGTTGATGATAATATTTTACACAAAAAATAAAATAATATAATTAATTACTAAGAGATAAATAAGTCAATTATATGGTTACAAAAAAAAGTCAATTATATATGAACTAAATAATCATTATTAGAACATTATGATAATCATATTTCAAACGATTATTATTGTATCAAATGTTAATTAATCATTTATGAAACAAAAGAATGAAGTATTAAGTTGGAATTAATAAACTATAAAGAAGAGGATACCGAAGGTACGTACCTTGATGGTAATGGCGGATCCAAACGAGTTCGCGTATCAACGGAAACTACTAAGGTAGTTATGTCCTCATCGTCGAGCTCCCGCGCCTTGGTCATACATCTCCAAACATGAGAACTAATGGCTTCAAATCGACTATATGGACGCTTATAATTTCCATTTTCTATGGTTTTCTTATTATTATTATTAGCAACCTCTTTGAGCTTTTCAATTTCATCCTTTGTTAAAAATAATAAAGTAGGAGTAACCTTTTTATAAGTGTCAACCTTGTTATAATTATTAGTGTTATAACCCTTTTCGTTTACACAAAGCTGACTAAAAATGCTCAAGTTTTGGCCTTCTAAAACTTGTGCTTTTGTTGTGCACTCATGATCCACATTTCATCAGCTTGTAGGAGTCGACGGTCTAGCAAAGGTGGTTTCTCTAGTGGCTCGCCTCGAGCAAGCCTAGCCCATTCCTCGGTGAAATAGAATGCACTCTTCCCGTCTACAACTACGTGGGACATGCATATCCCTACACTAAGCCCGCCACAAGCAAACCTAGTGACTTGTACCGCAAGTACGGGGAGTTCTTGTATTGGTTTTTTATAGTAATCTAAATGAGGTTGTAGATATCGGAATTTTTCACTACAAGAGTATAAATCGCCTAAGTCGGCGATTTTCTCACTAGACTCAACCTCAATGAGCTCCGCGCCCATGCCATTACACTCAAGCTTGAGTCTTCGTCCCCCGACCCAACTCAACCGCCCGGCTAAAGGGTAAAATGGGACTAACACACGGCTTAAGGACTCTTTAAGGGTGTCAATTACTTTGTTGTTTGATGGATTTACCCATTTTTCTTGGGTTGGTTTATTATAGAAATATATATGTGATGAACTAGTAACTTCTGCTATTTGATCAAGTACTGAGAGAGGCATAATGCATTAATGCCTCTCCATGTTTCTTCAGCCGGTTTCACTATGTGCCTAGAGATTACTTTCATGGTAATATATTTTTTTCCCTCTTAATTTGTACTAATAAACTCGTTGATTCCATCTACTGGTATTTATAATACTCATGTTATGGTTTCATTGAGAAGGAGGGATATGGTAGTAGATAAGAGTCTTTCTTAGCTTCCGATTTCAGGGGACCCTATGATTGATTATCATAATTGGCTCTATATCAAAAAAAAAAAAAAAAAAAAAAAAAAAAAGAAGTGTGACAAGTATATTAAGGACGACAACCACATATAAATGAGAAAATGTGTTTTAACTTTTAAGTGAATAGAAATATACAGTATATTATACATATCATACAACCTGTAAATATGTAAAATACAAAATATGTAAAAAGAAAAATTGCCCGCAATAATCCCACCTTTGGGTTGTCCGCTAAAAATGATCCCACCCCACCTTTACCCCCAATTTGCTCCTAATGGTCCCAGGTAACCGGTTACCTGTTAATAATTTTTTTTTTAAAGTACACATGTCACCATACAATTTGTCTAAAATTTTAAATTAAAAAAATAAATTAAAAAGGGGGGACAGCCACCACCTCCACCAGCCCCAACAACCGCTTTTGATCGCCGAATTACAGCAGATTAGATCGGAGCTCGAGGCTAGGGAGAGTAACGGTCTGACGGAGGCCGATGTCATGGTGGGGAGACCGAACTTGAGCCAGGGAAAGGGGAGGGAGGCCGAATCGGGAAGGAGATGGTGTTTTCGAGGGTGGCGAGATGAATTTATGGGCTGGAAAAGGGACAAGGGAAAAGGAGAGGGCCGACAACGTGTTGGGGGAAGGGGAAGGGAAATCGGGATCGGGACGGGGAATGGTTTCAAAGGTGTTTGGTGGTTTAGGGGAGGGATGCGGTGGTCGACGCGTTCATGGGGAGGAGTACAACGGTCAGGGCCTGGGTTTTCGAGGGCGACGTTGCTTGGTTTCGTGAGGGAGGAGGCAGCTTGATGCTTCAGGCGAGGGGGTTCAGGCCAACGCGAGCCATGGGCAGCGGTGTCAGCGGCAGCGGGAAAGGCTTGGGTGGGTGGTGGTTTCATAAATAATTATTAATTAACTTTTTTCTTTTAATTTTTTTTAACTATTTTAATTTTTTTTTTATTTTTTTGATAAATCACAGGCTGACACGTGTCAAATAACTTGTTATAAACAAGTTACATGACATGTTGGGATCATTTAAAGCGGATTAGGAGTAAAGGTAAGATTATTTAAAATAATGCAAAGGTGGAATTATTTTTAGCGGACGGCCTAAAGGCTAAAGGTGGGATAATAATCATACGGAGTCAAGCATTTTGTATGGTCCATAATCTGAGTCGTAGTGTGCCTCTATTTCCATGTAAAAGCTGTTAAGAAACCCAAAAAGAAATGGACCAACATGTTGGGTTATCATTTTATCTTAGATTTAGTGTCAAATACTGCCATGTTTCATTGCTCATAGCCTCATTCAGTCATTCGTCATAGTGTCATACCCCTTTATATTTTCAAATTTTCAAAAGGCGTTATGGAAGGAAATTGAGTCAAAGTAAAGGCTTGTTTATCTATTACATTCTAAAAAGAGAAAATATAGTTTGCTTGAAAATGGCATATATACAGTAAATTGTTTTACATAAATTCCATCCATATCCTTTTTTTTTTTTTTCCACAAAATCTTCTAGAGATCAAATGTGAAAGTAACACTAAATAAATGCGTTGCAGGCCTTGCAGCGTTGGTAAATTTTTATTATCTTGTTTATTTTGGTATTGGATACATACTACTCTCATCATACGTTAATAAGTGTTAAACTTCTCCTTGTGTCAAATAAAAAGTGTTAAACTTCTCCTTAGAATGTATTCCAATTAATTGTTTGATCAATAAACACTTTAATTATTAATAAGTTTACATTATAAAAATTGAAAAATAATAATCTATTTATTGAAACGATTTCAATAAGTACAATGACTATATTTTTCGTTATGTATAAATAACAAATATTAGTCAAAATAGGTCAAGTGAATAGTGCAAAAAGAAATTATGAAGTATTAAATACGGAGGGAGTACATAATAAGTCTAATAACTAAATAAAACCCGTGCGATGCACGTTTTGTTTTATTTTTGTAAAAAAAGAATACAAAATTTTGTATGCGGCTGGCCACATGGTGCGGCAGGGGTTACTTGTATGGTGTTACCGTAGGTGTTACTTGTATTCTGGTGTTACTTGTATAGGTGTTACTGGTTTTGTCAGGGGTTACTTGTAGGTGTTACTTGTATTCTAGGGTTACTTGTATGGGTGTTACCGGTTTTTGTCAAGGCCTCAAGGGTTACTTGTAGGTGTTACTTGTATTCTGGGGTTACTTGTATGGGTGTTACCGGTTTTGGTCAGGAGTTACTTGTAGGGTGTTATTGGTTTGGTATGAGGTTTTGGTTTGGGGTTACTTGTAGGTGTAACTTAACTCATTCAAGTAATCCATACAAATAACCCCAGAATACAAGTAACACATACAAGTAACCCCAGAATACAAGTAACATTCTACAAGTAACACTTACAAGTAACTCCAGAAACAAGTAACCCAGAATACAAGTAACCCTTGCCGCACCATGTGGCCTGCCGCACTGAAAAAGCTCTGAAAAAGAAATACTCTGTATTTAGTACTCTCTATATATATGAAACATTATGTAATTTTATTCGTTTGTTATTTTAACTCCTTTTTTTAGTACTCCCTCCGTTTTTTATAGGATAAAGAGTAAAGATGAGATTGCGCAGAGATTTAGATTGTTTAATAAAAATAGGATGTTAGAGGGGTTAATAAGATTATTATTTTGTTGAATCATAAAGTGGTGTGAGAAGGAGTGAGAGATGATAAAGTAAAAAAAAAACAATGGGGATATTAGTGGGTAAAGATATATTATTAAATTGTAAAAGATTTCCAAAAATGGAACTTTAGCTTATATAAAAATTGGACGAAAATAGTAACTCAAGCTTATAAAAAAACGGAGGGAGTTTAATGGTATATATATTGTTCCCTCCATATTTTAATAGAGTAACTTTTGTATACCTCCGGTGTACAGTAATTTACTGTACTTCGGGGGTTACATTTATCAAATTTAGAGTCACTTTTACAACTTTTTGGGTATCTTTTATCAATAAAATATAAAAACTTCATAACTTTTATTTTTGTCAAGGTAACCTTTATTCATATTAGAGTAACTTTTGCTCATTTTAGGGTAACTTTATATTGTATATCCGATTTATTTAAAAGTTTGTCATTTTAATAAGTGTTCTATTTCTCCTTGGAAAAATTTTGACAAATAATATCTTTTATTATAAATAAGTGTAAATAATAACATTTGAAAGTTAATAATATACTCATTGAAACGATTCCAACAAGTACTCTACTGTTGCTAAACAAATAAATCAAAGAAAATCTCTTCAAAAAAATTAATGTAGATAATGCATGAAGCATAAAACAAAAAAATTAGGGTTTGTTTGGCATCGCTGTGGTTTTCTGTTTTTTGGTTTTTTGTTTTTTAAAAGTGTATTATATATGTCACATAATGAATCAAAAATATATAGACTTATAGTGGTTTTTGTTTAAAAAAATCCTAAGGGAAAACTAAATTTAATTGTGAGCCCTTGTGATTTGTAAGTAGATAGAATTGTGAATGTTATACAGTATGTATTATAGGATCGATTGTATTATTTATATGGTTAATTGATAGAGTTATGCTCCATAAGTCCATATAATTGAGTCTGCCTTCTTCTAATATGTTTGTATGATTAAGGCGGACTTTTGTTAATTTTATTGAATGACAGTCAATATTATAGTGACTTAAACAATTTTTTTTGGAGAACTTTCCCATTTAATTTAAGGGTTCTTTTTTTTTTTTTTTTTTTTGGAAGGAAAATTTAAGGGTAACTTTTAAATTGTAATGATTTTGATTATATTTTAACGTGTATTCCAAATGGATGCATGTTAGTTATAAGGCTAATAAGATCAAACTAATACATTATTTATTTAGTGTTTTAAAGGGTAAAATTTTTGGTAAATATACACGTAGTAAATTTAATATTATATAAGAAGCATAACTTAAAAAACTTTTAGGATAACTCTAACCTGTCTTTCAATAAGTTAATATAATGAAAGTTGGCCATATTCAAGAATGTGTGGAAGTTATTATTTTAAAATATATTGCACCCCATATAAACCTATTACAAGGTCGTTATTAATGCATGTTTTATATCATTAATACCTTAAATTTAATTACATATTAGTAAAAACAATTTTAAAAAAAGGGTGAATCAAATAAGATTACGCATGACTATTTTTCCAAAATTCAAATGCATTTATCACAAAAGGATTAAATGAGTGTGTATGATAAAAATTAGAAGATGATAGATATAGGTCGTCGTGACTTTTTTAAAATAATTTTATATTATACTAGGGCAGCTAACACACATCATATACAATTAGCCATATTCGAAAACAATTTTGGTTTGGCTTTTGTCTTAACTTAATTTATTGGCATCATTAATAATGAGGGACAATATATAAACAAATATTTTTTTTGATTCACTAAGCTGGAATGGATTGGTATAGATTATCATACTTGAGTCATTGAGTGGTACGGATTCTATATCCCATATTAATCTAAAGTTGTTTGGTTTAATTATGGGATGGATTCTCATACTTGAGTGGTAGTATGGATTATGAATCCTTGGAGGAGAGGTGAGTATGAGATTTTAAGAGAATGGGGTAGAGTTAGAATCCCCCAGATATGAGATTCATTCAATATAATACTTAAATAACCCAACCAAACAAATAAAATCATAGAATGAATTCTAAATCCATTCCAACCCATTCTAAGAAGTTCAACCAAACAACCCCTTAGAGGTATCAATATCCGCACACTATTCTTGAAAGTTAAAAAAGACATTTATCACATCATTAATGAGGGCAAAGAATTACATAAACATTTTAGTGGGTATAATCTAAATATTCTTAAGCTTTTCAAAATGTATGGATATAGAGTATAGTCAACTTAAGTATTTGAATGAACATAGTTACATAGGTGACCCAAAATATAAATAAAACAGGCTTTTTATTTTTAAGGAAGATTATGAGTAATAAATACCTCGTATTTTATACATATCATATTTAGACTCGCTCTTTGTACCACATATTATTTTAAGGCTCTGCATCCAAGCAATGATTTTTATTAATTAATATTAATGTTATTATTTACAATACGTCACATAAACTTTCAATTTAATCCAATCTAACTTAATTATTTGTAGGATTTATGTCAAATGGTAATTTTTTTTCTTCTTTTGAAATAGCTTGGTTGTCGATTAATATGATTAGATTTCTATTAGTTTTGGTAAAAATGATCCATAATAACACATACTATGCATTCTCTTTTAATACTTTTATTGTGCATGCACATACTTATTAATAACAACCTTAATAATTAGAAAATATATTAATAATTACTTTTTAATGCATATTAGATTTTTTTAAAATTAATACAATTTAAATATTTAATTTTAAAGTTGAAATTTTTGTTGATGATTACAGTTGGTTAATGCGTGCGTAGCATGCAGCGTGCATGTGTTGATGTTTGCTAAATGATGATTTATATTAAAACGTTTAAATCATTAATAAAAGGGAAAATACAATTTAATCTGCCAGATAAACGAATTTTTGTTAATCTGATGACATTTTTGTAAATATATTGAAAAAGCAGGGTCATTTATTACGTACTGTTCAAGTAATGTTCAATTACTGTTTGCTTTTTACTTTTACTGTTTAGTGAGGAAATTACACATGTACCCCTCAACTAGTACATGGAAAGACGCATATACCCCTCCATTGCTACTTGAAAAGATAATTATACCCCCAGATAAACAAATTCGTTAATCTGGGGAATTGACTGGGTCAGCTCTTAAAAAATCAAGATGGAGGATATAAATTATAAAATGTGTGTGAAGTCTTCCCTCCTACATCGTGATAATATATTCGTGATTTGATTTGTAAGTAAATTACAGAGCGAAATATATATATTTTTGGGCTCAAAAATGAGTTATAATGTTGTAGATCCTACTGTAAAATGTAAACATAATTTTCCCTAGGTTTGCTCATTTGGCGAGGCTGCATCTTTGTTATATTCTAACCATATAGAATTACATATAGGACCGTTAAAAACGAAATTTAAAGCCTACAAATTAAAGTTTTCCGTATCAAAAAGAGAATAAGAAAATAATACAAATGGTTAAGAAAGAGCTTCACAACATTTTTTAAAAAAACTAGGAAATTTTGTTTTTTTACCGCCTCACAAAAACACGAAAATCTCTTTTACTACCTCCCAAAAAAATGTATTACTTTACCACCAAATAAATTTCCAAACATTTGGTATTACCGCCACTTAACTGATTCCGTTTAGAAATCCGTTAAGTGGGCCCATAAAGCCACGTGTCGTGTTATTATTGGCCAAAAAAAGAAAAAAAAGTTAAAAAAAAATTAAAAATTAAAAAAATAAAAAAAACCTAAAACTACCTAGCCGCCACCACAGCGCCACCACCGCCCTCCCCCCAACCCACGACTGCCCCCCCGAACCTACCACCGACGGCACGGCTCCACCCCCTCCCTCTCCCTCTCCCAACCCACCTGAACGCCCCCTTCCCTCTCTCGCAACTGCAATCGACCCAAAAACTACCAACCCACAACCCTCAATGACCACGAATCCCCCCAAAACAGCCCCGATTCCGGCCACAAATGGCCGAAATCGGCCGGTTAAGGCCACTCAGCCCCAAAATTGGCCGATTTCAGCCATTTGTGGCCGAAATCGTGACCGTATTAGGGAAGGAGGGTTTTGGGTTTGGTGGTTTTTGGGGGCGATGCTGTTGCGGGAAAGGGAGGGGGAGGGTTCAGATGGGTTGGGGCTGGTGGTGCGACGTGGGTGGTGGTTTCGGGGAGGGTTGTGGTGAGTTGGGGGGAAGGCGGTGGTGGCGCTGTGGTCGTGGCTGGAGTAGTTTAAGGTTTTTTTGTTTTTTTTTTTTATTTTTATTTCTCTGTTTTTTTGAACAAATAAAATGATGACACGTGTTACTGTGGGCCACACTTAACGGGAATTTTGGATGAAAATCGTTAAGTGGTAGTAAAACCTATTTTCGTGTTTTTTATGAGGCAGTAAAGTAATATTTTTTTTTTTTGGAGGTGGTAAAAGGGATTTTCGTGTTTTTGTTAGACGGTAAAAAACAAAATTTCCAAAAAACTAAGTGGTATACGATCATTTTCAGGCTTGGATACTTGGTGTTTCCTAAGCTACATCGTATAATGTTAGTGTTCAACAGGGCTACCGGGCTTTCGTCTTTTCATTGAGGAAACTCTCTTGGCCTCTTTGATGCTCCAAGCATCCAGCTTTAATTTTTTGCTAAGGCTTCCTTCAATTGTTGAACTCAAACAATCTTGCTTCACAATGTACGTAATTTCTCTGTTTATCAATGGAAACTTTTAGTTTACCAAGTCACTTTAATGTCGTGGTATTGTATGAAATATAAGTTATTAGAGATTGTTTCATTTGTTTGAATTAATAAAGTTTATAATAAAGAGTTACAGCTGTACCCTCATTCCGCAAAAGAGAAAAAAAGAGGAAAAGGAAAAAGGACCAAAAAAAAAAAAAAAACTGGTTAATAAATAGACCGCCTGTATCAAATAGGTGGTCTCTTAGTTACTGTTATGTAGTTATAGCCTAGGCAGTAGGCACTGAATCAGCCTTCCCTTTTTTGTGATAACTTCAAAGAGATCGCCTATTTTAAAAACGGGTCTCTTAGACTCTTATTTTTTGAAGCCAGATTAGTATTTTCGATCAAAGAGACCTTGTTCCAAATACAGGTCTCTTAGATAATCTCTCTCTTTTTTTTTTTTCCAAAAACATATGTAGTTACTCAATATTACTCGTAAGACTTATTGTCGGAGAATGGGGTGTATCGTACACGCAAATACTAATACAAAGTAAAATTATTTATGATTTACAATTTAGTAAACTCAAAATTTAGCTAAGAAAATAATATTGCAATCCGCATATTATTTTGTAAATTTTTTATCGAACTTCATTTCGTACCCCCATTTCCCAAATCCTGAATCCGCCACTGAGCGCGGTTATTTGTCCTTTGAGCAAAAGCCCCCATGGCTTCCACATATTGATTTCTAAACAATTTCAGTTGCTAATTTTATTATCCTAATTTTAATATAGTATCTAATTTTATACTCGAAAGATTCTCCGAAAATCTATCTTATTAATTTTAATAATAAAAAATATTATCCTATGGAAGTATGGAATAGGAATACCTAGTACTCCGCGTGTATTATTTGTACATTGCACCTAAAAAAATATCTAGTTGTATTATATAAGATTTCAATTAGAGGTTTCCTACATATAATCAAACTATTATTCATATTCAAACTCTATATATATACACAAACTTTTTATCATATTAATCTAACTTATATTCTCCCCAATTTCTTCTACGTTTCTTTTAAATTCGAGGGAAAAAGGTTTCGTAAATTCTTTGTATTATACCCTAATACAGTATTAGGGTTTGAAGGGTTGATTTTGTTGTTTGTATAAAATTGACTAATTGGTCCACTAAATTATAATTAGCGAAAAATAATGGAATTACCATCATCATCATCATCATTGAGTAATTACAAAGAGTGGACTAAAGAGGAAAACAAGACATTTGAAATATGTGTAGCAAAAGAAGTCATTGACAACGAGCTCAACCCGTGGATTTCAATCGCTAAAATCCATCTCAAAGGCAAAAGATCACCGGATGAGGTTAAGAATCACTACAACAAGCTTGTGCACGACGTGAACGAGATCGAAAATGGCAGGGTATACATACCGAAGTACAAGGACGACAAGTATAATGGTCACAACAACTTCGTCCGCAAGAATACTAATACATATACTCAATGGTCTAAAGATGAACACAGGTACGTAATATATATAATTATTACAAGCATCAGTCAATCAATTTATACTAATCATTACATAATTTTGGTCATAATTTAACATCAATGTTTGATTATTTATGTTTTTGAGAAAGTAGGGTTTATTTTTTTTTTTTCATAAATATTTTTTGTTCTTGTTAAAATCTATTTAATTGTGTTATCCGTCAAATTATATTAACAAATTCTTTATAGATTTAACCTGTATTTGTAAAAAAAAATAGTGTCGTAAAGCCCTATATATCTTTTTATTACTTACTTTTGTCGTAAGACGGTCAATTTAAAGGACACTAACAATTTTGATCGATATAGCTTTAATATCTTTAAGGATAACTTTTAATTTGCATGTAATGAGTTTGATTGATTTTAAAAAGTGTAATTTCTAATGAATACGTGGTATGAAAGCTAATATAATTAATCTAATACATAATTTAATATAGAATTTGTGGGGTTTTTTTTTTTTTTTAATATTAAAAGTTCATTAAATATTTTGTGCATTCTTTGCACGTTATTAATTGACATCCCAAATACATAAATTCATTATTCTTGTAAATATTGTAGGTTATTTTTGATCGGTGAGAAGATTTATGGAGAAGGTTCTTGGAAATATATATCAAAGATGGTTGTGAAATCAAGGTCTGCAGTCCAAGTAGCTAGCCATGCCCAAAAGTTTAAACACAGGAAAATAAAACAAAAAAATACGAAGAGGGCTAGCATCCATGACATTACTACGGTTGATCACGCTACCGCGCTCGATTTCCGCCATAGAGGACTTATTTCTGAAGAAACTTATCAAAGTTATATGGAAAAACTTATAGTAACAAGTCAAGCATAATTCGGGTTTCAACACATGTAAATATATGTTGTTATAAGTCGAATGTGGTTCGAGAATGATCTCTTGGACTAGTGGTCCAGAGGTGTGAGGTTCGATTCTCATCAAGCACAAATCCCATCCCATACTCCTCTGGGCATTGTCAGTCAGGCTTCCGGTGATAGAAGCTCTCGGTTGGTCGAATTTGGTTTAGGCTTGGAATCTTGAATTGTCAATGATATTACTTTCCCAAATTCTTCCTAAAGTTTTCAGTTGACATGATTGATATACTAGCAATGTGTAGTACTCCGTATTAGATTAGCAATTTTATTTTATTTTTATACTATTAAATTCTTTATCTTTCTATCAATTGGTTGTTGGTGTAGTGGTGATTGAGACTACACTTGGTAGATCGAACCTGTGTTCGATCCCCCGCAACAACAATCGAGAGAGGATTGGAACCAGGTGGAATAAAAAAAATCCTTTATCTTAGGGTATAAGAAATAATTCTAAATCTGCGACAAATAATATCTAAATGATGTTTAACCTTAGAGTGTTAGTGTTAGACAAGGTGACCGGGCATTCGTCTTTTCATTAAGGAAACTCTCTTGGCCTCTTCATGCTCCAAGCAATCTTGCTTCCCTATGTAATTTCAATGTGTTTGGCAAGGGATGGATCTTTCTGTTTAGTGACTTCTTTTGTTTTCCAAGAATTTTTTATTAGTAACTAACACGCATTCGACGTAACATAGACTATATATTATACAGGAAACACAGCCTAGCTATTTAATAGCTTTACAAGCAGCAATGGAGCTCATTCAAACACCCAGCTCTGTTTCATTCCTCATTTCACTATTTTAGTGGGATGTTGCTTGAAATAATCTACAGTTTGAAGGATGTTCACTAGACAATCTTACAAGTTTCTTGTATGAAGTATAAGTTATTAGCAAATTGTTTAAATAGATCAAGTTTATAATGAAGAGTTGTGAACCAAAAAATATTGATCAGCATATAAAATTCTGATAAAATGGATTCTTCAAACAGCATGGTTCCTTGATGAGCAAAAGCTCTTTGCCCCCTGGCTTCCACAAATTGGTGCTTCGCGATTCAGTAACCATTCATTGTGCTAATTGCTAGAGGTATTCTTTTTCTTCGACGCCTTATCATTAACCCTCTTGCGTTTCTTACTTTTCTCTTCACTGGTTTCCTTAGTGTCATCCTGCTCTACGGTTTCAGGCACCTCAAAAGAACTTTGCGCGTTGTTAATTTTCTTTAGCTGCATAAGGGAAACATTATCAAACAAGAGAACCCACAGTTCAACACCACACATCCACATTTAATTTTGTAAAACAAAGATACATATTAGCACATGTTTGTAAAGACTGAACATGTATGATTAGTCTTAAACTATGTTCACAAAGAAGGTCTACCTTGGCCACATAAAAACCATCCAACTGGTGAACGTTTGGGTAGAACCGCCTTGTCATCTCCAAGGATGGATGAAACCTGTACTGTCTAAAGCGAGTATATCTGCAGAAACAAAGGGAGAGTTCAGAAATTGTTACAAAAACTATATGCAAGTATTTAACTCCCTACAGTTCAGAAATTAACATCACCCTTTCCTTATACGACCAAAATCAATTCCACATGGGACTAGCTTTACATTCCGGTGCTTCAAGGCATAGTCAATAACTGCTTCGTTCTGCAAGAATTCATAATTAGTATAGAGCTACTCAAACTACTTTCATATTTTTTTCTGAATTTTGTCTCTGTTACAAACCTCCATAACCATTATAGAGCACGTTGAATACACTATGTATCCTCCAGTTTTGGAATTTGCATCAACCAAATCAATAGCAGCCAGGAGAAGTTGCTGCAGTTACCATTGAACGCGTTAGTGTACATAAACTAGTGACAGAACTCAAAGGAAAAAAATATGGTTTAAGTGTCGGCTATGTTATTCTCTACATAAGGATGTAGGCATATGGTCCGATTTCTTAACAATTTCAGTTCCTTTTATTATTATTCATAATATGCAATGACACTTTTATGAAGGTGCTAATATCATACTCTATTTGGCATACATAAATTCATTGTTTACATACTAAATCACAGTTACACACCTTCTGCAAGTGTGCACACTTCTGGATTTCTTCAAAGCTTTTGGTCGATTTTACTGACTCATCTTTAGATATCACCTGGATGGACAGTAGACAAGGCAAATCATGTACTTGTATTAACATCAGAGAATCTATAATTAGCGATATCTGAACAAGTAAGCTGTAATTACCCCAGTACCGCTGCAAGGGGCATCCAATAGCACTTTATCACATGAATTATTTCCGAGCACTTGTGGGAGCTAAATGAAAAAGAGCCAGGTTGATTAGAAAGTTCAAATCAAAATAAATCATTGAATCGAATGATATAGTCTATAACAATCAGTTAAGTTAGGACCATAAAGTCAACTAATAGAGTGAAAAAATACAAGAGAAGAACACCCATAAATAATAATCTGAACAAAATTAAAAAAAAAATTTGCAAGTACAAGAATCAGACATTCAGACCTCTCTCCCATCATGGTTGATAACTACTGTGTTTGTAACCCCCATGCGGCTAATATTTGCTGACAAAGAATGGAGCCTCTGCTTCTTCATTTCATTAGCGAACACTAGTCCTGTATGTTAGGATATTTAGATATAAATTGTCGCAACCAAATTAAAGAAATTATACAGATAAAAGACAAGCTGCTATTTCATACGAGTACTAAGCTAGATATGATAATGAAAAGACAAAATCCTGAAAGCATAATAGTGATGAAATAGATAAACCAAAAAATAGCTTGGATTCCCACCTAAAACTCCTCTATAAAGTTGAGGTAAATGAATTAAGCAATCTTACAATAAATAAAGACAATACGAAACCACATCATATCAGCAAGAAAAGAAATATAAGCATACCAGTATTTTTCATGAGAGCAGCAATATAAGTGGTTTTCCCACCAGGTGCAGCCCTACAATAACAACAAGAACGACGACAAGGCATCACATTGGGGAAATGGGGAGTTTCATTACCATGTTCAACATTATCAAAAAAGGGGAAGACTTATTTATGAATTTCCATGTAAAAGATGAAGTATGAATGATCACTTACGCCATATCCACAACTTTCTCTTTCTCTTGTGGAGCTAAGGCCATCACTGGCAAAAAAGAATTTGCACTTTGAAGCTGCAGAAAGCAGATGCTGCCTCAATTGCTCGTAAATATAAATTTTAAACAAAAAGCACGCATAATGCACATTATAACTTGATATGTTACCATGTAATGACCAGCAAGATATTCTGGAGTGGCACCCATTGGCACTTGTGAATCATACACAACCAGCCCAACCTGTAAATCAGAGACAGACATCAATGTAACTTTGTAAAAATAAAGTGATCAGCTACAAAAATATCACCTCGTTTCCCACAAAACATGAATGCTAAATTTACCTTGGACCACTTGTTAACAGGTTCTAAGTTCATTCCTCTGTTTAAAAGAACATCAGCCAGGTCTCGTCTACGTGTCTACATCAAAAAGCACAGATTTTAAAAAAAGCCTTACACCATATGACCACTATGCTAGAAAGTTGAATCATGAGCTAGCACACTGCACACCTTCAAGGTGTTAGTTCTTATGCAGATAGGACGAGGCTTTTCAAAGGCTTCAATAAGGCTGAGTAAATCATCAACTGGAAACATCTGCTCAAGATGAACAATGATAAAGCTAAGCAAAGTACAACATAAATAAAAATCTAAATTCACATAAAATAAAGCCATATTGTACCTCCACCAACATCCCAATAAGGAACTCGTTGTAGCCATAGTACGAGGACAAGTCCATCTTCAGCCGGTTAATGTAAGTATTCCTCCCTGCCCCTTGATTTTGCCTCAAAGCCTTAAAGTTCGAAAGCACCTGAACAGCTAAAACCATTGAAATAAATATTGATCAAAAACAGCTTGATACAGAAAATGAAAGAAACCCGAATTTTTGAATGTAAACAAAGACTAATACATGGTACTAGTCTCGCTCAACATACTTTGTTTTATCCTCCTTTGAAAGCTTGGAAGATCAGGAGGTTGATTAGCCTCTTGTTTAAGCTCCTAAATTAGTAAAAGAAAGGCAATTAATTATACATGTAACAAAATGCACTTTACCAAAACAAGAAAATGAAGCACACAAAATACCTCTTCTGTTGGCAGTATAAATCCATCTGATTCTTCTTCTTGGATAATGTTGATGAGCCTTGACTCTTCACATGCTTCCCTTTCTTGCCTAGCTTGTTCCTCATCAATTGCCCTTGATCTTCTCACATTATCATCAGACTCATTATCCGAATCTAATTCTAACTCCAACTCAGAACCAGAACCCAAATCTGACCCTGAATTTCCCTCTACATCTAAATCTGAATCAAACTCAGAACTACAACCCAAGCACGACCCAGTATCCATTTTATTCCCTGCAAAATAGTGTTACATACTTAAGCACCATATACAACATGACAAACATTCCACGGTTGAAAGAGACAGAGCCATATATTGTTCCAAAACACTATATGTAATTCATATAAAACACGAAAAAAAAAAATAATAACTCAAACACGATTAATCCATAATTAGGCTGGGTTATTACATAATGCATGTGGCCAAACCATAATACAATATCAACCTCAATAGCGACTAAAAACCCAAACTGTTTTAGCAATATAACTAATAAAGTGACACAGTTTCAACTTTCAACAACAGAACAAGTATCGAAAAAAAATTGCAAGTTGAAAAGGCAATTGATGGAATTTGAACAAAAATTACCACAATGTCGTTGTTCTTCACCTGCAGCCACTAAGCAGCCATCACAACTCTGCATTTTCGTCTTGCTGATAGAGGAGAGAATGAAAGAACGATTAAAACTAATAATCGTAACATTGATCATTATTTACATGGCTAATAAAAAAAAATATTGTTTAACATGTTCGCGTGCATCAATAATCCATACAAACATAATATTCATCTCAACATGTGTCACATTAACAACCATGAAAACACGTACATTCTCAGCAACTGAATTGATCTCAACATGCGTAGCAAATTTGTAGTTCCTAGATTCTACAATTACATACAAATGATACTATGTTCACTTGTTCAGGCTTTCGATAACTAGTAGTCTAGTAAAGTTTGTGTAAACCCTTTCTTTCAATTTCTTAACAAGAAATCACATAATTTAAGTAGTATATTTCTCCTACAATTATTATAAAATCATTTAATATAGACTTCTAAGTAAAATTCTGTTTAAAAACCCCCTTAAACCCTTAAAAATATACAATCTTTAAATTCGTCACTAAAACAAGGATTATGTACATAATCCTGATAGTTTTTACACTTAAAAACCCCTAAAAACCACTTCAATTATCCTAAAATCAACATAGATGATATAAACAAAACTGAAAATTAAAAATTGATACTTGCTATGTTACTAAATTTGAAAATTTCACTTGGGATTCATGAAATAATTTCCAAATGCATAAAATGTTGAATTTTAGGGTTTCAAATCTAACATATGATTATCAATCAATAATAATAACGACATAAAATAAAACAAAAGAGAGAAAAAGAAAAGCAACTAACCTTTGGCGGCAAGAGATGGTGAATTGGTGATGGCACCAAAACAGGAGGAAGAAGAGAAAACGTGACAAAAATAAAACATAAGGGTAAAAAAAGGAAAGGAAAAGAAAAGAAAATAAAATAAAGAAGTTTTGCCAAGTTTTTTTTAAATAAAAAAAAATTAAAATTGTCTAATGGCACCTTTTAAACCACACTTTTTGTGGGTTTCATAGCTTAAATCATGTTTGGGTTATTTTCGGGTTTGGGTTGAGTTTGGTTTAAACTCAAATCATTAGTGTTGCGGATCCTACTATAACATATAAGCATTTATGTTAGTATACCTTTTTGCATAGGACCAATAGCCTATATATTACTCCCTCCGTCTTTTAATACTTTTGCTCTATTTTTTCATGCGCAGAGTTTTGGGAAAAATTGGAGAAAATAATAAAAGATATAGAGGCAATGGATTTACTAGAAGGTGAATTAGTGAAGAGAATCTAAAAGTAATAAAAATGGGTCCCACTAGTTGAGAAAAATGAATTAGATATTATAAAAGTTTTCCAAATAAGGAAATGAAACAAGTATTTTAAAAACGGCTGCAAAAGGATAGCGGAGTAAGTATTTAAAAACGGAGAGTGTAAATCAAAATTCGATATACAATTTTTTATACAACTTGTGATCGAATACAATTAGACCCTTAGACAAGAAAGTTGAAGCCTACAATATAGAGTTTTGTGCATCCAAATCACGGCATCAAAATGGGAATGGGAAAGAAATACAAGTGGTTAATTAAGAAAGAGTTTCACAGCAAATAAAAATTCCACAAAACCAAGTTGTATGATCATTTGCAGGCTAAAATACTTGTGTTTCCTAAGCTACATTGTAAAATTTAATACTCCCTCCGTCCCTTAATACAAAGCCTCTTTCTAGCATTTATTACTCACATAATAAAGAGAAAGAGACATATAATTTAGTGACAAAGGGAGTACTAGACAAGGCCGCCGGGCTTTCGTCTTTTCATGAAGGAAACTCTCTTGGCCTCTTTCATGCTCCAAGCACTCAGCTTTGAGATTTTTATGCTAAGGCTTCCTTTGTTGAACACAAACAATCTTGCTTCCTTGTCAACGGCTCTAGTCGGGTAGACCCTTGCTGTGATGCACGCCTTTCCTTCCCCTCCAAAACTTTCCAAAATCGAATGATCAATCTATAAAACAGAATTACAAAGAAAATATGAGTTACTTATTTGATAATACGAAATAAACAGAAATTTTAGTACACTACTTACCAAAGTTCTTAGAGAGATGTTCTCTTGAAGGGGATCGATGTCAACGAAAGCTCCAAAGCTAGTTTTATCAACCTCTTTACTCAAGGAGGATCTGTAAAACATGCAATTATATATTGTATGAAGAAAAAAACAGAGAATTTTAAAAGATTATGCAAGAAATTAGAGTTGTCTGATTATTGAAATCGACCTGCTTAAATCGTTACACATCAGGACTATGTGCCTACTATGACTCTTGAACACCCTGAAGAAAACTACAGTTTCTTCTGTTAAGTTGTTGGTTGCCAAAACTCGTAAGCCAAATGGTCCTAATTTGCCTTCTTCTGCTGCATTTTTCTGAGCACAGAGCAGCTGAGGATCAGTCCAACTAGGTTCCATCTGCTCGATATCTTCCAAGTTTGGCATTTCGAATGATACTTCTACATCAGCCTAACAACGAAAAGAAAAAGTCCATAAATCACTGCATAGCTGTTAAAAAGAACAAAGATTTGCTGTCATAATTTGCTATATGACTTACCTGTGCTGATGTGATGCCATCTACCTCAACCAATGATCCACTCTCGAGTTCTTTGCCTTGGATTTCTACTTTATCTTTACGAAGACTTTCAATCTCTTGGATAGGCCACTGCATTAGCTGCTTTCCACTAGTACTAAGCCATACTACTCGAGGTAAAGACTGCAAATTATAAATGATCTCATCCTCATTTGTGCTAAAGATAGAAATATGACAGCAAAAGAACTTGTGTTTGTGTTTGTTGATTCTGTTTAAACTATTTCACATCTGTTGTAACAACTTTCTATCTAATGTTCATTCACGACGAAGAATAACATCAAAGCAAAAATTTAAAGCGAAAAAAAGAACCAAATTTGCCAGGAAAGATTATAACTTCATAAATGTCAGTAGTGCATATTACCTGAAGCCCTGACCACCCTTTTTTCTTGTCATTTGCTCTGCCATCCGCCTCCAATATCCACCCCCACAATATTCGTCGTTTCTTCTCACCATCGAAAAATGTCTTGGAAGCATAATATTTACTTCCATAATCATATCTCCAATCAGTATTACCTTCCATGAAGTCAGTTGTATCTACCTCGAATTCATTTGTTTCGGCCTTATAGAAGCCTAGTACATAGTGATCATGATCAAGAAAACTTGCCTTAAGAACAAATTTGGTATTTTCCTTCATAAGATAGTTTTCTGCTCCATCTTTACTGTCAATGCTCACAGGATAAAAATCCGGACACTCCCACATTCCGGTTTTTGCTGATGAGTGTAGAGGCTTCTCACTTCTAGTCCAATTAACAAAATCTTTACTCTGGTACAAAAATGCCATTCCTCGACCATCTATCTTCCCGCCTATTAGTACTTGCCATGTACCATCAGCAGTCTGCCAAGCAGTTGTAGGATCTCTGAAATTGCTAGGATCAGTGTCACCATCTGTCGCGGCTATTACAGGATTATGAGGCGATTTCACCCATTCGGTCAGATGGGGATCAGAGGGGTCCTTGGGGAATGCCAAATTCTGTGACTGAAAATTCTGAGTGTCTGCACCAGTATAGAAAATGACAGGTCTTCCTCCTGGGAGTATGGTGATTGATCCGGAGTAGCAGCCGCCCAATTCATAAGGCTCGGTTGGATTAAGGGCATGTTCGAGATGAATCCAGTTGACTAGATCATGTGATATTGAATGACCCCATGTCATGTTCCCCCATATTGCAGAGTAAGGATTGTACTGATAGAACAGATGATAAACACCCTTATAGTATAATGGTCCTGTCATAAGCAAATTTTACATGCGAATCACACTCGTTCTTTTAAATGCAGAGAACATCTCAGTTTCACCACTTTGTGAAGTATAAGTAAGAAAAAAGAAAACAGGACATACCATTAGGATCTGTGAGTTCATTAGCCGCGATTCAACAATCCCCACCATCAATTACATACATATAAGAACATAGAAAAAACAGTAATAGGCTAAACATCAGATTGACAGCAGACATATAGTAGTATAATCATTCAAAACAACATTTAAGAATAACTTATAATGAAGTTCAGATTGATTAAGGCTTACCATTCATCCAATTCTTTTGAGGCTGAAAGTGGTAGGCTGTCCTGTAAGGCTGCTTCGTACCTGCAGACGCCTCATTCTGACTGACGCCGGTAGTTTGAACTCCATCAGAAACTGCAGCAAACAACAATAGTACAGCCAAAACAACAGGCATTGCCATCTTATTATGTACAATTAATTGTACATTCAAATAGCACAGCTAGTAGCTAGAATGTATGGTTACCAAGTACTGTATGTCAATTCTTAGGGTAGCTTAGATTAATTAAGTCAACTTGTTGCGTTTAATACACATTTAGAAATAAAATATTCTTGAGAGTAGTAATTGACAGATAAAGAAAATATAGAATTATATAATTAACCAATTTTCTAGAAATGAGCACATCTGCCTCATTGTCACGAAGACTAATTCAATTATAATTATCTTCAGATTATTTACATTCTAAATTAATGTAGTTGCTTAACATTATCCATATCTTATGGCATTGAGTTATTCAAGCCTTAAATATAGGGCATTTTATCTTTTCCTAAGATTTATAACTTGTAAATGTTGTAAAAAAAAAAAAAAAAAAAAAAAAAAAAAAAAAAAAAACATGTAATGCATTGAATATTTGATTATAGTAATGCTAATTATTATGTTATATAAGTGTATATCAAATCTTATAAGAACCCGCAGATGTGCAAAATATTAGAGAACTTAGGGTTCGTTTGGCATCACTGTGGTTTTTTGTTTTTTGGTTTTTTGTTTTATAAAATCATATGATATATATCATATAATGAATTAAAAATTAGTCAAACTTATTAAAATCATGATAATTTTGAAAACTGACAACAGAAAAGTGAAAACACTTTTTTTTGGTTCCTGTTTTTGGTTTTTGATTTTCAAAAAAACTGAAGACTGAAAACAAAAAAACAATGCCAAATAAGCCCTTAATCTTTTGTTTGATTTCCACTTGCTTGTTTTGTCTCAAAAAAGAAAAGAAAAAAAAAATTGTATACACTCGGATTACACTAATATTAGTGTACATCGAGCAGTATAAGGGGTAACTTTTAGGTAATTTTACGGTAACTTTGTCTTTTTTTGGGTAACTTTAAACATAATACAATTTTTACATAAATAGACAATAAGAAAAGTTTTATAAAAGTAATTTAATTGCATTTAATCACTAATAATTAATTTTTAGTCATTTAAAATGTGATTCTTTACTAATAAAGCGTAGATAATTTTTATTGTATTGGGTTACTTTAATGCATATTAGGGTGACTTTTATTCATTTCAGGGGTAACTTTTGATCACTTTAGGCTATCTTTATAATGGATGTACAATGATTATTGTACACCTGATTTTTTAAAAGTTTTTGATAAGAAAATCCACTTGTAGAAATGCTATAAAATACGTGTAAAAGTTATCATAATAAAATCAACATTTGCTTTAATACAAAATAAAAGTTAGGATAACCTATTTTTTAGATGATAAATTACTCTCTTCCAAAGAAATTTGCACCATAAGAATTACTCACAATACATACAAGTAACCCTCATTAAAAAATGGAATAAAAATTTATCCTTAAGAAATCTTATTTCCGTTTATAATAACATAATTACACAAAATAGCTACCCTAAATATGGTTAATAGTTACTCCAAACTGGTTAACACTTACCAAGGCCGATATATAATAAAATTAATGTATGTAAATTGGATCTACCAAAAGTTTTTGTAAGAGAGTACAGTAAACAATTTGTTTTTAATTAGCAATTTGGCAAAGTGTGCATAGCAAACTAAGATCAATTGAAAACTATAAAGTCAAGTTTTGTCCTTATTGACATTTTCCATTTAAAAAATGTATGGAGAAGAGCAATGTCAGTACATACTGATTAATTTATTTATTCTAAAAAGTACTAGTATATTTCTTAATCTTTCGAATTCAAGAAGCAATGTTTCATATTATCACATGCAATTAAGACTTAACTAAGGATTAATTCTAGCAATGTCTTGATGACTAACCTTTCGGCTCATATATGTTGGGGCCACCGAAGACGTTCACGCACCCACTAGTATGATGTTGTCCGCTTTGGACCGGCTAAACCCGTATGGATTTGTTTTTAGGCACAATTCAAAAGGTCTCATACTAGTGTAGTGAACATCTCATCAATAACAAGCTCTCCTCCTCCTTATTTCTTCCATGTGGAACTTGGGAGTTGGGATGCATATTCCCTACAATATATAGCATATACTTCATATAGATGGCATGGTTATTTACATTTCATCTTTGATCTTCCAATGCAATTTAATGGAGATATCTACTTCATATATTTTGAAAGGGGGAATTCATCTATAACTCTATAAGGAAGTAAAAGAGAGAAGACGGTTCATTTATGCTCCAATACTCAAACTATTGTTAAATAAAATACCCGCGGTAATTTCAATTTAATGTCCCTTATTAATAAAATGATATAGACACTTGTTTACCATGTTCAACTTATTTAAAAAAAATAATTCTAATAAGTTCAGATAAATTTAGATGAATGTTAATCAGTGAAACTTAACTAAACGAAACACACCCAATTAAATAATTAATTCAAAATTCTAATGTAGTCTAATGACTTTTGACAACCATAATATTTTTTAAAATGGACGGTTGAAATTATTTCTTTTTTGATTTATTTTTAATTAGTAAATTTAATTAAAAAATCATTTTTTTTAATTATTTTATATATTTTTTATTTCCAAAATTTGAAATATTAAAAAATAATTTCTAAAAGATAAAAATATATTAAAAATAACTAAAAAAATTATTTTTAATTAAAATTACTAATTAAAAATAAATAAATAAACAAATAATATCAGCTATTCATTTTAGAAAATTGTGGTAGTCAAAAGTCATAAAACTTTTTATGAATAATGTATCTTACTCAAAATTTGTTGTGAAGTACTTACTCCATTTCAGAGTACGTAATTGACATCGGATGACAAGGCACACATACCAAATTTTCAGTGTATAAATTTGACTGTTAATATAATATAATATAATATATGTAAAACTAAATCGATAAAAATTATAAAAATTTGATATTATGAAATTATGCAGTTCGTATTAATATTAATTTAACAACACTTTGCATTATTATTTATAACATTATTAGTATTAATATATGGTCAAAGTATATAGATAAATAGTGTAAAAGGACAAATTATATCAATTATTATACATTCTATATTAATGACACAACTATTATACATTCTAAAATGAATAGAGTAGCTGTTGTCAAAAAAAAAATAAAAAAAAAAATAAAATGAATAGGGTAACAGAAATTTCTTTCAAAAAAAAAAAAATGGAGTAACAGAAATTGGGGTCAAAGTTAATTAAATGAAATAGGCAATTGGTAAACATGCACGAAATTATGGTAAGAATGATGCATGCTTATCCTATGACATATTGACATGCAAATAATTCAGCAACTAACGTTGGTCTCGTGCATTATAGCCTATTGTCATCTTTATATTACAATCTTCTTTGTAACCTTCAAGTATATATATTAGTGGCCAAAGTTAATTCACAATTGTAAGTAATATCATTTTATAAATTTAAAACATTAGACTAAGGTGAAAGAATCACAAAAATGGCTGTTGAAAATGCGATTACAATTGATGCTAGCAACAACAAAGACGACGTCGTTGTGAAGGGAGTTCAACAAGTAGAAAATAGTAGCATCGTTGAGAATGATGGGTGTGAGAATGCACTTGAAAAGATTAATCCTTCGATTCATGGATGGTATGTTAATAAATGCGACGAATTTCCTGGTGGGTATAGTATTCTCTAATCCTATTTTTGTTCTTTAATCGAAAATGATATGCTTTACTAACAAATTATTAGTTTTTCTACAAGTGTTTGTTGAAAAAACTTTGAAAATGTTAAGGACATGTTTTGTTTTGTTCAATTCACTTGACCTAATTAAAAAAAAAAAAAAAAAAGATTTTATTTGATTGAAATTTTCTAGTCTGATGTTTGATACTGATCGTATGATCTAAATTTTTTTGATTTGATATGTTTGATCTGATATTCAGATTTGACCAAACTTTGATCTAATTTGTAAATTAATCTATAAGATAAAAAAAGATAACAAAAAAAATAAAAACAAATGATATGTCATTATATTAGTAAAGCTATAAACTTTTAAAATATAAATTTTCAATCTGATCTAGTCTGATCTGGTCTGGGCTGATTTAATCTGATTAATTATGAAATAAGCACATATCAACTTTTTTTCTTGACAAGAAAGCAAATATCAACTTAAAAAAGTTACTCAACCTAGTTCAGCTAATTAAAAGTCACAATATGTATGACATGAAAAATTGTCACAATCTTATGTGTTTAATAATGTGTTGAGTAAAGATGATGAATTATTGGTGGGTAAAGGAATGAAAAATAATTATATTAAAATTAATAATAATAATAATAATAATAATAATAATAATAATAATAATAATAATAATAATAATAATAATAATAATAATAATAAGACAATATTATACATTAGGGAACTACAGATTCCTTCCATAAATAAAAGATTTTTAAGATACAGTAAAGGTAAGAAAATATTAGTATATCCTAATTTATAATTTTTAAAATAATATTATTAACTCAAAGTTTCATATGTGACTGGCTACCCCTACACCGTGTGGACGTGGTTACTCGCTTAAGGGATACTCGGTCGATCACGGGTTACTCGGTCAAGGGTTATTTGGTCAAACATTACTTGATCAGTTATGGATTAGTCAATCGGCTAGGGGTTACTCGATCACTAGCCACACGTACAAAAAATGTGCTGCTTAATTAATATTTTTTCAATGTACAGGGGAAGCAGAACTCTTCAAAGCTGAAAAGATTTTATTTGAAGGAAAATCTAAATATCAAGATTTTCTTGTATTTGAGGTATGACAAATTGACAATTTTAATACAGTATCTCTCCCTAGAAAAAAGAGGGAAAAAAACCGGAAAAAAACCATATGCTATTATTTCTGACGATGTAAAGTCTTAGGGCATGTTCACATTTACTTAATTTCAGTTCAGTTTAGCTCCAATCAATTTAGTTCAGTTCAGCTCCTAATTTCCTTCTCCAATCAGTTTAGTTCAGTTCAGCTCCTAATTTCCTTCTCCAATCAGTTCAGTTCAGCTCCCAATTTCCTTCTCTTATAAAATATTCAATTCAGCTTAGTTCAGTTCAGCTCCATTCAGTTCAGTTCAATTTAATTCAGCTCCAATCAATTCAATTCAGCTCAATTCAGTAAATGTGAACATGCCCTTAATTAATTAATCAGTATTGTATATCTCATTTAAGGAAATATAAACATGAAAACACTAGCATTTTTGTTATTACTTTTGATGATGTCAAGTCTTGCTTGGTATAATGGATTAATGGTATGTGATTGTACTCATTAATAAATAAATAAAATCTTATTCAAACAAACAATTTCCATGCACCATATAATCATTTCTACCTTATAAAATACGGAGTAGTATTAAGATATATGTCGTGAATAAAACAAGTTCACCTTTTGATTTAAATATATGTATATACTCATAGTAATAATCACAAGTACTACGAATTAAATTGCAATTTTCATGAAAAACAAGGAAATAGAACAAGGTATATAAACTAGTGAGCAATATTTTTGTACATTATTAATTAATTAGTATTTTCTATTCTAATTTACAAGAATGCATCATACGGGAAGATTTTGGTTCTCAATAAAGAACTTCAGATAACTGAGAGGGATGAGTGGGCAAACCAAGAAATGTTGACACACCTTCCTCTTTGCTCCATCCCTAACCCTAAGAAGGTTTGCCTTTCTCCTCGTCCTTTAATGAATTTACTTAATTATATTACATACTCAAGAAATTTAACATGCATTATTCCTTTTGCTCCTTTTTGTTTTTCCCTTATTGAAAAACAAAATTAATCGGATGGAGCATCTTGTATGGCGTTATGTGTGCCTATGTCACAATGCCACGTCAGCATCCAAAGTATATTCGACACGTAAGCTAGCCACTTCATTTAACAAAATAAAATATGCTTTTAACAAGATTCGAACCCATAACCTCCAATATATTTAGATAATACTTTTACCATCTCAACCAATTATTATTGATGTTTCAAGTTTCACAAAATATTATAATATTCCTTTCATTTATTAAGTAATATAATTCATTTATTTTTCATAAGATTAAAAGATAAATATATATGATGTAAAGAAAAAAAAAGAGGTGACATCCAAGGCAACGCCCGAACCACTACACACACTAACTACACAAATAGTCGAGCATAATTGTTAATGAGCTAATGCCCGGGGTACACACTAGTTACTAATTAAACATTTGATTAATATAATCATCTTTAATTTTAATTTCTTAATTCTAGTTATTGGTGATCGGAGGAGGAGATGGTGGAATTTTACGTGAAGCATCTCGCCATCCTTCCTTGGAACAAATTGACATATGCGAGCTTGACCAAATGACAGTAGATGTGAGTTGCTTTCTAATTTCTGTATGTTTAATAAAAGCTTTGCTAATTATATGTATCGACGCCTCGACGGCTTGTTTTGTAGGAAGTAATCCATGTTACTATGTCAGATTAAGATGAAGTCCATGAAGATAATAATCGTATAAAAAGTGGCTTTTTACGTTGGGAAAGTCGTTTGTAATTCATGTAATCATGTTTAAGGGCATGTTCTTTTCAGCTTCAGTTCAGTTCAGCTCAGCTCAGTTCCTAATATCCTCCTTTCATAAAATATTCAGTTCAATCCAGCTCAAATCAATTCAGTTCAATAGATCAGAACAGGTCCTAAGACATTGAAAAAGCTCACTCCATCCTCAATTCCTCAAATGTGTTTTTAATTCTTGTGTGAGATTTCAATATTTCATCAATGCTAAAAAAAAAAAAAAAAAGGCATCTAGGTAAATGACATAACCTTATGAACAAGCACAATTCTACAAATTCGTTACATAACCTCCATTTTCACTCCCTACCAAATAGATCAGATCATTAGGTTTGGAACATTAGGGATCGAGAGAGCATGCAATAGGATTTAATTATGTACTTCAATTTTCTAGCTCTGTTATGAAGAGAACATGACCTTAGACTTTATAGTGAGCGTGTATATGTCATAATAAATAATATACTTTGCTTAAACTAATCTAAAACTTATTTTGCTTTAGTTATTTTTATTTTTTTGGTTGAAATAAAATTGACAGTATAACAAGTTGAAACTAAGAGACTCTAAACTCTAAACCAAATTAAAGTTTTTATTGACACATATTTCAGGTTTATGCAACTTATTTCCCAGACGTAGCAATTGGCTACAAGGATCCCCGAGTGAAGTTACATGTGGGAGATGGTAAGACCAACAAAAGTTGCTCTAAAATTAATTGGTTAATTTAAATCTTAATTTATTTACTAATTATTCCTTATAGGAGTGGCCTTTCTGAAGTCTGTTCCACAAGGAAGTTATGATGTTGTGATATTGGATGCATTTCATGTCATAGATTCCTTGGGTAAGTCAATTATATTGCACCCCTCCCTCTCCCTTTTTTCTTATGTGTAAAAAGTTTACTACGTTTCTTTTATCATATCATTTTATCCTCGCTCATTGAGTCATAGTGGCCTGCATGCTTTTTTAAAAAATAAATAATTAAAAAAAAATAAATAAATAAAATATAATGTATCCATATTAATGCGCTGAAAATTTAAAATTATATATATAGAATTTGATGTACATGAGGATAAGCCGAAAATTATTGTGTGTTAGCTAGAATACTCAACAATGGATTGAAATTGGATTATACTTACATTACTACTAGCTAAACTATAATATGGCTAAACTATTGATACTCTGTATAGGAAATATCAGTTGCACCTAATTTTTTTTATTTCAAGAAGAAAATAGCATTATTAGCATGCATTAAAATTTTACTAATCCCCATTTTATTTTTATTTATTTTTATTTTTTATTTTTTATTTTAGTGGCGTCATAGGATACATGCTTTGCTCTACTGAAGGGCCACCTGTTGACTTTTTGCACCAGGTCAACCCGTTAGACGAAAACAAAAATTCTGGGATATCAAACCAGCCTTTGAAATTTTATAACTCAGAGGTAATAAACTCAAAACCCCTAATAATTATCACAAACTTTTAAATAACACGGATGTTCAGTAAATTATTGAACATCCGTTATAAATTGACAATAAAATACGCAAAAATTATACTAAAACGCATAAAAGTTACCCTGATATATATGAGTTATTTATGTTTCATTGATAAATTTGACAAAAGTGACACTAAATTTGACAAAAGTTACACTAAATCTGACAAAAGTGTACCCGATATACAGTAGATTACTGAAAACCGGGTGTATACAAAAGTTCTCCAATAATTATTACTATTATTATTACAATTTCCACATTGGTGTATTGAAATCATTGGTGAATTTTTTCTTCCCTTTTAATGAGCAAATTGGTGTATTGAAATGAATTAGTCACTCTACATATAATTTCGAATAAACTTGTATATCTATATCCTATTATGAAAACACAGTTTTATATTTATTACTCACATAGTCACATAAAAAACAATAAGTTTTGTGTAAGATGGGTGTACGTTAATTTTATTGTAAGACGGTTTGTTTGAGGATAACTGTAACTATTTTTATGATAACTTTAACCCCTTAAAGGGTAACTTTTAATTTGTCGTTAGTGTGGATTTTATTTGAAAGTTTAATTACTTATAGATTCATGATTACATATTATAAAGGCTAATATGATTAATCTAATACATTATAAGTTTTTTGTAAAATAAAATTTACTATTATGTAGTATAAAGGATAACTTAAATACTTTTAAAATAATTTTAACCCGTTTTACAATAAATTAACGTAGACCTATCTTTTTGAAGAATTTATGCATAAAAAAAACTATCAAAACCAATTTCCCTCCCAACATAAAAGCTTGTTTAGGGCACATGCCCGTAAAAAAAAAAATAAATAAATAAAAAAATAAAAAATTATTAATAATTGTATAATCTAAGAAGCGGCTAATTAAAAGCATGAAGATATAATCGATCCCTTAGAGTGTATAATATTCATTTGATTTTGACTTATCTAAAACATACTTAAATTAGTTTATTTTATTTGTAAATTAAGTGTTAGAGAAATGAGATATCGAAAATATATATCTCTAACATTAGGATTAAGTTACCCTAATAAGAAATTATGTGAACTTATTCATTACAAGTACTTGACTTATCTTATATGAAATTAATAACTCTTATTTGAGCTTATATATCTTGTGCTCTTGTAATAAGTGGAAATAATGTTTCCCTCAAAAAAAAATTAAAAAAAATTAAAAAAAAAAGTGGAAATAATATGGTGAACAAAACATGAATTTAAATTTGCAATGTTACAGAGTACTTTATTATTAAATTATTTCTAATTTAATTTTCAATTGTTTTTCAGATGCATACTGCAGCATTCCGCTTGCCTACATTCGTGAAGAAAACTTTAATCAATTTCGAGAAAAAGTGTTTTTATTAGTGTGTGTTTTTCCCAATAAAACTATTTTCAATTGTGTTTAAATTATACCATGTTGTAGACACCATTATCCTTCATCAACGAAAGAATCATATATTCAATTCTAAATGGTGCCCAAAGAATTGAAAACTTAATCAACAAGATTCTTACTCTCCATTTTTAAGATCATCACATTGGCTTTTGTATAAAGTTTTATGTGATTATTGTTGGCCACTAATCTATCACATATTCTTCATAGTTTAAAGTATGATTAGAATTAAAACTTATTTTTACTGATTCGATCTTATTTAATTTATTTATTTTTATTTAATCTAAATACGTGTAATAAGATTACAAAATAAGGTGAACTCGAATCAATCATACACTCATACGTCTTCCGTCCCTAATTAAAAACCAAATCAATTTACTCATGGAAATAAGAAGTGATTTTGGAATTTGGATAAATCATCATTGCCACGTGTGTTAGAAGAGATTGACCCCAAAGAAAAGGAAAGAATTTTTGGTGTTGAAATAAAAATTGTTCCTATCCTTGTTCTTTGTTTGTAGTCGATTCTATCATTCACCAAACTCCTTTTAATACAAACCCCAAAAAAACCCATTTTCTTAAAAAATCATAAGACTCATTTCCCACAAAAATCCGAACTAAAACATTCAAAGAATCCCTCAACTTAATCAACTCAAAACCCAGAAAAATTCAACAAAAATCCCTCATTTACCCCAAATCACAGCACCTAAATCAGTAAGGCAATGTACCATTTTAACAATCACAATCACCCATTGAAAGAAAACCCATCAAATTTCAGCAAGAATTAGTAGTGTAAGTAAATCAAGTTGTAATGATGGCAGAAGAAGAAGGAGAAGAAACCCCATCAAAGTCAAAACCATCAACTGGGTCTTCGTCTTACAAATCTTGGAAGTATGCGACGAGCTTTCAGAGAGATTTAATGGCGGGGGCAGTTATGGGGGGTGTAGTTCACACCATTGTTGCACCCATTGAACGAGCTAAGCTTTTGCTGCAAACACAAGAGAGTAACATTGCAATTGGGGTTGGAAAACACAGGAAATTTAAGGGTATGTTTGATTGCATTGTTAGTATGGTCAAGGAAGAAGGTTTTGTCTCTCTTTGGAGGGGTAATGGTAGCAGTGTTCTTCGGTATTACCCTTCTGTTGCTCTCAATTTCTCTCTTAAGGTATATATAATCTTTCTTTTCTTTTTTTAACTTTTGAATTAAAGTTTTGTTTATGTTATTTGATGTTGTAGTTGTATTGCCTTGGTTTCGAATTTTATGATAGTTGTGTTTATAGTGTAATTTGAACTAGTAACATGACTTTGGTTCTTGCTGATTTTTGTGGAAGAGGAATTGTGGTTCTTGGTGATTTTTGTGAAAGAGATAGAGATGGTTGAATGGTGAGGATTTACTGAATCTTGGTTCCAAGTTGAATAATGGATTTAATCAAAATTCAGTATAAGTTTGAGGAACATTATGTTTGAGGTTTTGGCTTTGGAAGTATGTTATTTGGTTTTAGAATTTTTGTGAATGAGGTAAAGATTGTTGGATGGTGAGAGTTTACTGATTTTTGGTTCCAAATTGAATGATGGGTTTGATATGGATTCATTAAATTGCATCTTTTTGTGAGAAACATTGTTTTTGAGGTTTAACCTTCCCATATGAGCATAAGTTAGCCTTGGTTGAATGGATGTACACCTGGGTGCATAATGGATGCTCTTGGGATGTGTAGGTAGATGATACTGAAATATGTTTATTTCTGAAGTCTGAACTTTAGCTTCTTATTTAATGATGGACATGATTTATATTGGTCTATAGCACCAGATTTTGTCAAGAATTTGTTTGACCTCTGTGACCTGCATACAAGTGGAGATATTGAAGACTTGCTTTAGTCTGCTTTATGACAAATTGCCAGAGAAATTTGAATGATATCTGTTACAGAAGAATTATGGTTTTAACTTTTAAGATTCTGGAAGTTAGCTGTTGTGAGTCGTGACAGATTTGCAACAATTGCAAGTTCAAAGACTATGTTGATTCAACAGTTTACAGTTCAATTGGTTGAACACCAGTGGTGCCTTTTCTTGTATGTTACTCTTTTAACCAACAATTGGATACACACAACCATTCTCTCTTTTGAACTAGTTAGCACTTAGCAGAGATTCTGAAAAGGATGAAGGCCATGTTTGGTGAAGAAACTTTCAATACTAATAACAATCACTGATTGAGGGCTTTAGTAAAACCCTCTCCTCAAATTTGTGCTATATCTTTAGTAATTGAGAGGAAGTCACAAATCTGTGTGCTGAGAGTCTGAGACTCTGAGAGTGTGCTGATTGCTGAATTATTGTGGTGTGTAATTAAGAGGGTTGTGGGTGTAGTGCAGGTTTGTCTGGTTTTATTGCAAAGCATTTACTAGGTTTTTTAGTTTGTGTGAGATATAATGATATATAATTATTGCACTTCATGTGTTTGGTTAAGTGCTATTGCTAGGAGGCATCTCAATGACTGTCTTGTGCGATGGATTTGTTTTCCTTGCATCATTTTTTTTTCTTATGCGGAGATCGTCTCCTGTTAGTTAGTGTCCTCTTTGTTTTGTATATGTAGCTTTTTCCTTCCTCGTGTAACGAAATTTGTTCTTATCAAAGAAATGAATCAGGATTGGTTTGTATTTTTGTCTAGAGAAGAATATTTTGCCCCCTCTGAATTTATTTTCCTTATAATTTCCCTCCTCCTGTAGTCATGTGCTGTCATAAAAAGGAACACAAGACTTAGGTAAAAACTTGTTATTTCTCTAGAATACTGATTCATCTTCATCCATTACAAAATAAGCTCTATGGCTGATATTGGTTGGTTTTTAAGAATAGAATTGGACAATGTAGATGATATAGTAGGAAGTCAATGGAGAGAGATAAAGGGTATGGAAAAGCATTATAGAAGTGATAAAACTGGGATTAATGTGATATAGAGCAAGATAGGATTATTGTTTTCAAAACTATTGACTTTTACTTCAAGGGAAACGATAAGATTTTGGCGTTCTGAGACATTTGAATTTAGGGGAAAAAAAAAAAGTTTGTCGTATGGACAGAGTATTAAGTTTGTACCTGAGTGCTTTGGGTTTGACACTTTGCTTGCTGAGGGAGCTTCAGAAATAGCTGTCTTGAGTGAATTTCAGCTAATCATGTGAGAAATTTCAATTCATATTGTTATATTGTATTGTCTATCAACATTTGACTTAGAAGTGAACTTAGTCTTGTCCTCTATTTAAAGGGACATTGATGAATAGAATGAGCAAGTTTTACATACTTTGACTGTGTGTGCTTAAATCAGTTCCTACTCCCTAGCTTCAAAAAAGTGATGGGCTTGCTTTAGAGTAAAAAGGTTAATTCAATATTTTTATTTTTTATTTTATTTTTATTTTTTATTGTGCATAGTAAGGCAATAAGTGACTCTAGATGTATTATGATGTGATTGATTTCTATCAAATTGTATCATTTGGCTCAAAATTATATGTTGTCTTTGGGCCTATCATTTTCTTTTTTTATTTTTACTCTTGAAGAGGAAGGGACTTTTTTAGAATTCCAAGCAATACTAATTACTTCCTCCGTTCCTTTTTAGTTGACACGTTTCTTTTATTATGTTTTTCAACGCACACTTTTAACAATTACTATCTGTAGTTATCAACATGTAAAAACTATTTAAAGCTGAAATAATAAATTTACATTGAGGCGATTCAAATAATATCCCACATGACTATGCTTTATCATTGCTATAAATCTTAAAAGCTAGTCAAAGTGAATTTTGTAAATAGTGTCAAAAGTCAAATCTTGTCTACTAAAAAAAGGACGAAGTATTTACTTACTGAAAATGCCTTGGGATTGGCATTTGACTAATGAAATTGGATTTACTAGTGATTTGAGAAATGGAGATTAATTGGTGCTTTATTTGGACTTAAGTACCTGCTTCCTGGCTGATCATTCCTGCCCCTGAAAAGAAGGGGAAGAGACCAAAGTACATAATGGATGTTTATGCTTCTTCATTCCATATGGTTTCAGTTTTCCACATTCTCAGACCTTGTTCCATTGAACCATATGACTATGCGTGAGTGAGTGTTGTTTTATGAAATTTGCAAACCCTATGACTTACTGGGGTGTTATCTTCCATTTAGCTTTTTACAAGCCTAGGCTTGAAGCTCTATAATCGAAGTGTTTCTTTGTGGTTATGTGGGTGACAAGAGATACAGTACAAAGAAATGTTTTGTAAATAAAACAGGTTTCAAAGCCTCTGCATCTGGTGAAATTATCACAACATACTCCCCATCCTGTAGTGGATTTAGTAAAGCAATAGTATAGGTTAGAGAGTTGGAGTGAAACCAAAATATTCTCTTTCCATTCAGTATTTGTCTTTTTGAATCCATTAAAATCTTACTATTGTATTGCTTTTTTATTTTTGTCTTTTTTCACTGGAGCCACTTTTTTTTGAGTAGTTTTAGTTGGACAGGCAACTGACTTGATTTGAAATGGACCCAAAAACAATAAGAAACAAACAAGTTAAAACCCAAAATTATCTGAACCTTGAGTTGCAAATTTCTGGGTCGTCAGTTAGGGTAAGATTGTGGGTTGATTTGTTGGATTGAAGATAATTGAGTTGTTATATGTTATATGGTTTCTGTGGCATATGTTGTTATAATACTATACCAAATTAGCAAGCACTGTTATGATTTTAAAACTTAAAGTGGAGTGCTGGTGTATATGCTGATAGTTTCAGTAAGTATATGCAATTTTCACATTTTCCTTGGCTAGTTCTCATTGTACTATTTGGAGATCATTTGATTAAACCACGCTTAGTAATAGAATGTTACCAATTGTCTAATGGAGTTTGAATTTGATTAGTCTAGCTCTCTTACTCCAATTCTTGTTCTTAGCTTTTTTATGAATGTTTTTCTTTGTAGGATCTAATTTTATGTGCTGTTTTTGCTTTCATATTTGAGAGCATCTTGTCATCTGGCTGTTCTTCTTTCTCTGTCTTTTTTTCCCTATTTGATTTAAGGGTGTTTAGATCCTTGACTTTAAATAATATACTATGTCCTCTCTCCTTTTACTCCATGCCATCAAAGTCACCAAAATCCCCTAGCTGTCTACCTCCACCCTGCTCACTGTCCTTATTCATAAATGCCCAACTCTCCCCTTGTTTTTTTTGTTCTTGCCACCTCGGATCCTCATTTTCCAGATAATGATATCTATGTAAAGAGGCTACACTTGTACTAATTATTGATACTTAAGAAGTCTGGTTCTTTTTTTGTTCCCAAAAAAATGCTTGAACTGTTCTTCTGATGTTTTGGACTCTTATATACCCATAAATAGATTTCAAAATAACAAGGGTGTGACATAGAGCCAGCTCCTTAATTTTCTCTGTGAAAGTCTATGCTCTCCTTTTTGACACTAGCTCGCCCCACACATTCTCAGTAGCCTAGTCTATTCTCTCCTTATTGACACTAGCTCTCCCGACACGTGCTTAGTAGGCTAGGCTACCTGTTTGTCAAAAGAATGATGCTGCTAGGATGAGCTTATGAGTCTGATGGCTATGAGATAGATAAAGAGAGCATGAGTAAAAAAAATTTGACATGAACATCTGACTAGCAGACGGCCCCTTTGCAGAGTACAGAATGGAAAAGGGTGCTATGTTGTATCTGAAGATATATATTATTAACTCAGAGCTGTAGATCAAACTGTTTTGACTGACCATTTTTCCAAAATTCTAGCCAAATTTCCATATGGGCTTGGATATGGATGTCAAATCTAGACCAAAACTTTTCCATTGAGTAGCATAAACTTAAGTAGCCAAAATTATGTTGCTCAAAGGTGAACAGTCTTTATATCCCGTTTAAACCTTATTGATAGTCCTTCCACTCTATAATGAGTCTTTGTTTTCCACTTCCTTATCTTTGCATAAATCGAACTTTGGTCAACAAAGTCCACTTAATTTATCACCTTGAGATGGAAAGTGCATATGTGATTAGGAGTGTCCAAACTAACTGAAACAAATGCACATGGTGCTCGTTGTACTCACTGGGTTGTTTAATAATTATTTATTTTTTTAACATATAAGTAAAAATGTAGTCCCGTCGGGATTTTATTGTGGTTAGTTTGGAAATCTAATAATAATGAACATGTATAGTCTTGAGTAATTATTAGGCTGTTAGACTTCAGACAACAGATGTTGCGCTTTATGTGGTCTGAACTTGAATATTACAGTCCCAATTTAGTTTGGTTTGCTAGGGTTAAGGCTGTTAGAACTTTATGCACCCTGATCCCTTCTTTCAGCTGGTTTTTTACTCACTATTCTGGTTAGGAGGGGTTTATATATATATATATATAAATAATTGATAACTAATGATATCTTTGGACAAGCAACCTGCACTGTATTGTAATTCTTGCATGCCATAGTTAATGCTGGTCAAGGACAAGCAACATGAATGTGAAATGAGTTGCAGTAGGGGAAATGGGTAGGAAGAGACCTTTGCTCTTGCTGTTGTGATAGCTTTACCATCAATGAGTTAGAATTCTGGGTGAGATGGATATGAAATAAAGTGACTAGGTGGTAATTTTCAGTCCTAGCAAAGTTAAGGCATGGTGAAAATCCGTCATAATTCAATAATCTTCTTAGTTGTATGCATGATTAAGCAGCTGTGGGAACAAGGACTCTGCAAGGAAAAGATGCACAGACCAACAAAAGGAAACTTATATTTACCAAATTTGGCATCAAATCATTTAGTTGTTATTTGCATAATTGTTATTATACCCGATTTTTTTTTGTGTTATTGTCCCAAATTTCTTGGCATTGAACAGTGGCAATTTAGTGCAGGAAGGTGCAAGACACCATATATAGAGGGAGGTCATTGTAATAGTTTTCCTCTAGAGTCTGAACCATATGGTTCAAGTTAGATTTCAAATCATTTTTTAGCGGCTGGTGCTAAATTAGTTGATTCGAGTTACACTGTGAACTAAACTTGTGAGTTGTGAAATCCTTATGCTTCTGATCTGCTTCTCTGGCAAATCACAAGTTCATTTGCATTTTGGAATGCACTTGCTAGCAGCTCCTGCCAAACAAATTCTTTTATGCTGAGCCTAATTTCTATAGGAGAATGTTACAAAGTAATTGTTGAAGTAACTTCACATGGAATTTTTAGGCTAGCACAATCATTGCTGTTTAGTAATTGGAGGCTTCCATGAAATATTGAATTCTAGTATGTGCATTGGTTGGAAGATAGTTGCTTAAAAGTTAGAGCTATTTGTGTGAATGTTCGCCCTTACTATTATAGTTTTCGTAGGTGAAAGTGCACTGCTGTACCTTTTGGATTGATATAAGAGAAACTACTGCAGTAGGAACCTCTTGTAAGGAGTGACCAAGTTCTAGAACAAACAGACAATTTATGCATCTTGTATTTATCTGTGTTGTAAAATAATATCAGTTTGGAATCCCCCTAAAGGCAAGGTTTGGACAGGTTCAACTGTAAGCTGCCTTGCCCATGATCAATGGAGACTTGAAGAAAACTAGAGAAGCTCTATCATGTCATTTATATATCATACAAGAAATTACGTAGATACGTTTCTTATGTTTAATTTCGTGCTGCAGGATCTTTATCGAGATGTACTGAAAAATGACAATGATGGCCCACCCATTATGACTGGTCCAGCTGCCAACTTTTTTGCTGGGGCAGCAGCTGGTTGCACCACATTGATGATTGTTTATCCGCTTGATATTGCTCACACACGACTTGCTGCAGACATCGGGAAGGCTGATTCCCGTCAATTTCGGGGCATATACCACTTCTTGAGTACAATTTACAGGCTAGAAGGGATTCGTGGGCTTTACAGGGGACTCCCTGCTTCTTTCCATGGAATGGTTATTCATCGTGGTCTATACTTTGGAGGATTTGATACTGTGAAAGATGTACTTGCCAAGGACTCTGTAGAGCTGGCATTATGGAAACGGTGGTTGGCGGCTCAAGTAGTGACTACCTCTGCTGGATTCATTTCCTATCCATTTGATACTGTTCGAAGGCGTATGATGATGCAATCTGGCCTCAAGGAACCAATGTACAGAAAAACTTTTGATTGCTGGAAGACAATATATAGGACTGAAGGGCTCTCTTCATTTTATCGAGGTGCTGTTTCAAACATGTTTAGGAGTACTGGTGCTGCTGCCATTCTGGTTTTATACGACGAAGTCAAGAAGTTCATGCACTGGGGCGGTTCTACTTCTAGCAGGAATTGATTCTTTTTCCAGTTTCAGGTATACAACATTCAATACAACTTTAACAATAGTGTCCTGATAACAGATTCTGATGGATACACATCAAAACATAGGTCTGCTGGTATTGTCTCCTTCTTGGCTATAGCAGCCTACACTGTGAATTTTTTAGCTGACCAATAAGAACGAAAATTGACTCCGGTTTTTTGTCTACTTTGCCATCTTTCTGTATACGCACCTGTAACTTGGTTATTTTGCTACTGATTATGGAGAGTAAAGCCTGTAAACTCCATTTTCAAAGGAAAAATTGATACATGTATAGATGGTTTCATTTCATCTCCAATTTACCAAGAGGTTCATCATATTATGTGCACTAATTACGTATAGCTTTTGTTGATATTCTATGCATTGTGACTTCATATGTTCTATTAGGCAGAGAATTTCAGGCAGAGGGCATGTATGCAACAGTATAACACAAGTCTTCCTCTTAGTTCCAGATTGTTTAGCAAAGTGACTGCATACATTGCTACCACTCATAATAGCGCCCTTGAGTCTTAGGCTAGAGGAACCAATGGCTTGGGTCGTGTGGATTGGGTTTGGTTTAGGTCAATCTAATTTCAGTCATTCAAGTTTGAATTCGATTTGGAACAAGTCGTATTATGGCTGAATGTCAAATAACTTATCATAAATCATAATAGATGAAGTTGCTTTGGATGCGAATTCATGTATCAATTTCTAGGTATTATAATTCCTATAATCAAGGGTTATTTTTATCGGGTCTACTTTATATTTCAATATCGATATTTGTAATGGTTAGTTTATTAGGTACATTTAGGTGAGGTGAATCTGATTGGTGATACTTTAGCTAGATATTTTTAAGACGGATTAGACTTAATGAAGTAAGATTCATCACTAACCTAAAAAACCCCAAATCTAATTTGTGTGAATAAGTAATGATTATGCCAGTATACATGAACTGGCTCCCTCTCTTTCCTCCCAACTATTTAAAATTAGAATGAAGTCAGCAACTTTTGTGCCAAGTTGATTGGAAAAGGGAGCAAAAGTGGATTAAAGAATGCTAATATGAGAGAATGTTAATTTGTATTAAGTACATAGTTTTGTTTTTAATGATTTATAAACTTTCCTTAATTTCATTAAACTATGATTATGAATTGTGTGTGATGTCATATGATTCCTTTTACCAGTAAATTACGTTATCATCTACGTACTTAAATTTGTATTGACGACAGTGGTATAATACTTATATTATTAAGTACTACATTAGCAAAAAAGGGTGCATATAACCTTGTTTTTTTAAGGCATCAATTTGTTATTTATATTTGTGGGCTTGTGGCCACTTCAAAGAACTACTCAGGTATATAAAGAGACAGGACATGGAATATAAAAATTAAATTAAACGAGTAGTATTAATTCTTCTTCCGTTCCTTTTTGTTCTAGTCCTTTGAAATCAATTTATAAAACAAAAAAAGTCACAAGTGAAAAGAACAAAAAGTTTTGTAGGGAATTGGAGGGAGAAAAGTAGTGTATCCAAATAGAGATCACAAGCTTAATTGAGACTTCTAAAATATTAGCCCTAAACAAAAGGATAAATGTACACACTTCACACAAAAAGTTATTTAATTTGGCTGATAAAAATACGGGAAGTCTCACTAAGGCCCTGTTCTCTTCACCTTAAAAAATAATATTAAGTAAAAATAATTTCAGTTCAGTAAAAATAATTTCAGTTTAGTAAAATTAATTTCAGTTCAGCAAAAATAATTTCAGTTCAGTAAAAATAATTTAAGTTCAGCAAAAATAATTTCAGTTCAGCAAAATTAAGGTGAAGAGAACGGAGCCTAAATGTTTAAGGTAATTTGTGTAATCCCCCTTAAAAGTAAATGTTTTCACTTAATCAAATACTCTATGGCATATTTGTCACACTCTTCTTGAAGAGACGCAAGATCAGATATTCCGTATAATATTATATTATATATGTCTAGTGTCTACTCTTTAGTCTTTACAAAGAGAAGCTAGCATAAACAGAATTATAATTTCTTTTCTTGTATTCAATCAAACGACCACTAATATATAATTACCAAATTCGATAATCATGACACATTTGTGGTAATGAACTGGCTCCATCATCCTCCAAATAAGTAGAGTAGAGTAAGCAAATCCGTGCCAAGTTGATGGAAAAAGAGTGGAAAAGTGGACCTATTAACAAGGGTGTTGGAGATCATATACTAGTATTTGCTTTTATTTCCTGTTTTAATGGTATTTCTTTTATACTTGAGTTATAATTGTACTTTGAGTGGGATGCAGGATTCAATGTGATGCAATATGATTCCTTTTATTGGCTAATTGCATCATCATTTGGAGTATATTTAAAATTATTTAGATTAGTTTTAAGATAATAAAACAAAAAAAATAAATTAAAAAATGGCACATGACTATGTTTTCCAAGGCATTAATATGAAAAACCATTGGCAATTGCCAATTGTTAATGAATTTTTATGTTTGGCCGGCAACAAAAAAAATACAAACGTACTAAGGAACTAAGGATTGTGATTTGTGAAGGGACAAGAAAAAAAGGAACTTAAATAAATGATATTTGATGATATCATAATGAGTTTGATAGCAACTTCATTTCTTAAGCCATAAACTAAAAGCTAATGATTTTTTGAGGAAAAAAAAATGATGCACCACGAAAAGAAAATTTGATTTCATTGTACCATACTACCATGATTGCGAGGTCTAGGATGGCTCAAATTTGGGTTTTTAATTATTAAAACTGGTTGTTAAGTCTATACATGCGTTGTTCAGATTACTTGTATTATACGAGTTTGTGAAATGTTGTAAATGTTTTGGTTTCGATAAGAAGAATAAGAAATTAATTGGAGATTTCTAAAGCCTTCGTCACACTTTTATTCTGATAGATAAAAATAATTTCATTCCAACAAAAAATAATTGAATTAATGATTGCAAGGAGTTAGGAATGTATTAAAGCTATAAAAGTGAATACATCTTGCTTAAAATGAGATTGACAAAATTAGAGGTCTTTCATTAGGAGCAAAGACAGTAGTTATGGTATTTTCATACAATCATTTCAATCATTCAAAATAATTTGTCGCTGAACTTAATGTTCGCACTTATATATCGGGGGGCCATTTTTTGTTAAATTTTCATTAGAAAATGCCTTTTCACGGTGTGCATAAGATAATACCTTCAATCTAATGTCCAACTTGGTTTGAAATTTCTAATATTAATTATAACATCGTAGTCTTTATAACTACTGTGAACTATTATGCTCATACATTTCTGGAGCGCAATAACTAAACAAAGAATTACTCAAAAATCAAATTTGACATGACATCAATAAACACCAATGAGGTTTCTTCTTATATAAGACTGCTACTACGTATTATAAATAAGAAGACAAGATGTCATTACTGTTAAAAGTCGTCTTAATTTATTTTTTTTATTTTTTTTTAAAACAATCTGTTTTATGTATGATTTTTCTCAAAAAGTAACCTCATAATCATTCAAAATTAACTCATTTTTACCTCATATATACATCATTCGATATTATACTAAAGAGGGATATTAAAGGAGAGGAGGAGGAGAAGAGAATTATTATAAGCAAAGTGCAAATGCAAAGAAGAAACCGCCAATTAATAAGCTAAAGCATCGGATGACATCAAACACAAAAAAAAGAAGAAAAAAATACTAATAATTAACAAAGTAAAATTAAAGAAGCTTTACCAAAACTTTTGGACTTTGAGTGATGCAAAGAAAAGATAAAACTCTTTGGTGGGGTAGATAAGTTAGGTTTTAATCTCAATTATATTTTTTTTGCCCTACTTCTAAAATAATTGGTTATGTGGGGAAATCTATGTACAAAAGATTCAAATATAGATTCTTTTAGGTTGCTAAAAGATTCTACTAATAAGGTGGGTTTTCCTTTGTTTTTGCTCTCAAGTGTCCTTTAATTTGCATGACGTGCGTGCAATTGTGACACTATTTACATAGTATAATTAAAGAAAATTATAATGCACATACTAATGTTTTTTTTTTTTTTTTTTTTTTTTTTTTTTTTTTTTTTTTTGTGGGTTTTGTGGACCTTTTGTGGGTTGTTGCTATTTGTCTTTTGATGATCATATTGTCATCACTTAACCACCATTTTGTATCTTTTTTTTTTTTTTCAAAAGTATATGGAAGGTGGGGTTAATTGCCACTAAACTCCTCTTCTATCACATCTTTCTTTTCCTAAATAGGGAACTTGCTTTAGTTGTGTTGTAAGTTTGTAACAACTTCACTAATTGCGTAGTTGGTAATCTCGGAGGAATTTACTTCTGATTTACGGACTATACGTATAATTAGTAGGAGGCGAAATATTTTATGTAAAAGTTACACAATAGACAGAGTATATCATTCAAATTCAAATACATCATGTTTGTTTTCATACAATAAAATTAATGGAAGAATCTTATTCAAATGACACTTACAAAAACAATCTACCCTAATATTTAATATCATTACAAATCAAATTTCAACTTCCATCATTAACTATAAGTAGAGAAAGCGAATATGTAAACGAAGGTTTGTTTAGTACTTGGTTACAAAACCAATGGAGCCAATTATAGAACAAAGGAATCTTCCTTTAGGTCTATTTTAATCATAGTACTAAATTATATGATTATATTGTTATTGTTACATTGAGTGCTCTCAATATTCCTGCAGTAGGTAAATTATTGGTCATTAGCTAGCCGCCTCTAATTAACAATTTGTACGGTACATTAGTTTAATTCTTAATCATGGTCAAGTCTCATCCTCAAAAAAATGACGATGTAGTTTTGTTTTAGATTTATGTTGTTATGTTTAGTGAATTTCATTAATTAACTAGGGAAACAAAGGTATATTCTTCCTTCAAAAAAGAAAAAAGATGGTATATTCCAAAAGTTGAGAAAATATGACAAGTAAAAATTAGCTAAACTTAAATTAAATGAATATGCAATTAATTCAAATGAGTAAATGTATACCATAATCACTTTTTTATGGGGATTATATGAGTAGATATAGAGAGTGCTTGCTTAATCTTTAATTCAGAAGAAACTTAATAAATTAGCTTAGATTGAAAGTAGTACTCCGTAATTAATAAGTCTTGTATGTGGTTAGTTACACGGTGTGGCTACATTGATTTATTAGAATAATTTGTATTCATTCGTATAAGTAACCTGATTTATTCATAATAGGAATAATCCCCTTTTGTCCATAAAAGTAATAACCTCAAATCCAATATTTTGTTTTGACTAATAAAATAATAATAACTCCACTTATTTATGATAGTTATCTCATTTTTCCATTGGATCGGAGTAACCCTACATCCGTTAAGGACCTTAAGGTACATACGTAGGTAACCTCATTTGATCATCACTGTAATCCTTACTACTCAATTAATTACCTTGTATATATGTGAGGTGATCACACCATGTGGCTAGTCACATACAATATACTATAAAAATTCTTGTTAAGATATTTTGCTCACTTTTAGAATAATAAAAATAAAAATCGAACTTATTATATTTTAGAGTTTATGTTTTTCTTGAATAGGTAGCTTATACGAAGTATGTAGCTAGGATAGAATTGAATTTGCAATTATTACCATATATTGACAGATGAGCTATATGATATGCCCTAATAAGGCCTAAACTTTGTGTTCCTTTCCTTTTAAAAAATTCTTATTAATAAAAAAAAAATTACAAAAAAAAAATTTTAAAAAAAATAATAAAAAAAAACTCTTTGACAATCTAGGAGGAGAGGAAACACCTCAAACACATGTGAATCTTGAGTCTGAATAATACTTGTAAAGTTGTAAAACATGATGTGATTAATCATATAAACTCTCCCTGTAATACTCTAATTTGAATAGAGGATACCTAATTAGAAGTGACAAACAAAGAAGTTAGTTATAAAAGTGCTTTTATTCAAAGTAAAATAGATTGCATATATGATGTACTATTCTCTTTAGGTTTTTTTCATGGTTTCTTGTTACACTTTATTTTTTATTTATTTTATTTTTATTTTTTTGAGAAATTGTTACACTTTAATTTGTACTATTCAAAATTTCTTATTTTATTATTATAAGTAAATGAAAAATAAAATCATGTGAAATCCTAATAGATTTTGTCTAAATTTACACATGTATATATATATTTTATATAAATTAAATTATATTGATGATTAAAGTTTTAAATGCCGTGAAAATTATTATTATTAAAAATATAAAAAAAATAAAAAATAATAAACCCCCCCCCCCCTAAGATTTTGACTTTCAATTTAAGGTTATCAAATATTTTCTTTACAATACAACCATTATTTTAACTTCTAAAACCAACTCATAATAATATATGATCATCAACTCATGATTATTTTTATTTTTATTTTTATTTTGAAGAAACTCATGAGCAAGTGACAAATCTGACAATTGATCATACTAGCAATCAATTTTATCAGAAAACAATGGATTGGAGTTCCCTAGATTGGATGCAAAGTAAACATCAAATATGCATACATACGTTCAATAATAGTAGCCCCACCCCCGACACATTATTCAAGTTAAAGATCATGTGATTCATATGAGTAGGGTTGATACATATACACCATATAAAAAGTCAAATTAGATTTTATGCATTTTCTAGGATATATAAGAAATATCAAAACACGCAAATTAAAGTACAACCATACATTTTAACAAACTAAGGGGTTGAATATATAAGCAAAGAGTGCAACTTGATGAATTATTTTCTCTTTAGTGCATATGGATATTATTTCTTCTGTTACTGATGCTTTGGGAGATCATAATAGATGGTCTCTCAGTACATAGGTTTTTCTTAGATTTCCATTGATTGCGGAATTTGTTGTCCTTCGTAATGGAACTCTTGCTTAAATAATGAATCGTTGTGTCCAAACATATAGAAGGTGATAATTAACGTGGTTGTGATATAAACTTATAATTGATCACATCTTCAATTTGTTCACACTAAACATGCCTATTGCAAAGCAGATCTATCTGTAACTAGCTAGATAAAAGTTATAAATCAAGTTATGATATGATATAGATTTGAGGTGAAACTAGAAATTCATTTTAAGGGATTAAAATTTTCATTTAAGTTTTTAACGAATAAAATAAAAAACTTTAAACTTATTTTTTCAAAACTATAACTAAATATTCTTATCATCATAATATTTTCTAAAAAATCAAAAAATGAGGGTGGCACGACTCCCACCCATCCCCCTAGTTTTTCCCCTGCTTCTTGCTCGTCGAATACTATTAACAATATTTAAAATTACTTCGTATGTGGAATAATCGTAAAAGAGCAGTAGAATTAACAAACCTAAAAGCTCTCACAGTACTATACATAAGATCTCTAAAAATCTAAAACATATCTTGTTCATTGATCCCAACTTTTGAGCAATCCCATGAGACCAAAAATGCCATGAAAGTAACATCATAGAAAATTATTGAAGAAAAACATAAAAATATCACATGAACAAATAATAACAATTTAATGCATGAAATGCATCAATTATCTTTTCCCATAGGGCATAGGTTTCTTGGATTTGACTGTGGGTTAGACCCACTTTATAGCTTATATGTAAGCAACTTGCATTAATTTTTTCAAACTCTAATTAAAAAAATGAAAAATAAAAGTAGAATCCTAAGTGCTTAGTGGTGTAGCCACATATAATTCACTCATAAACCTTATTGGTGTTTCTTAGCATGGTGACAAAGTTATTCTTGTCCCTTGAAATAAAATTAAATTAATCTTGGCCTTAAAACTAAATTAAAAGATCCATATTCCATGTTGCGCCTTTAGAATCTTTTTAGTTTATGAAAGCACCATTATATTTTTACTTGCTAGGGCCCCCTCTCTCGCATTGTTTTAATTTGGACCTTCTCATGAATTGCATTGCTCCAAATAGTCTCCCCCTCTCAAATCAATATTACCTTTGTTGTCAAACAATTGCATGTGCTAATATATAACATCAAATGAAAATGAAATTCTCCTTAACTTACCATTAATTAATAAGTAGTATTTGTTTTGACCAAACTTCTGCCAAATAAATAAATAAATAAATAAATAAATAAAATCGTTTATACCAAATTTCCTTAGCTTATTGTTTTACCTTTGTTTTTTATAATTTTTGTACACTTACTATATATTTTCGTGATCAAAGTTCTAATTAGTGATTTATATGTAATGACAAAAACAAATACCTGTGATCTTGTAAATGGTCACATATATATAAGTTCCTTCATATTGGATGATATATACATGTAACGTAAGTGTAGTACAATAATATCACTCATTAATAATATGAAGTAGAAGAAATTGTTATTACCAATATTACAAATATTGAGTTCAGTTCCTAATATCCTTCTCTCATAAATGATTCATTTCAGCTCTATTCACCCCCAATCAGTTCAGTTGTTTTCAGTAAATCAGAACATACCCTAATTAAGTGGTTGAATAGAGCAGCACCGCAGCAGACCTCAGAATGACATATACAGTTATACTTCCTTCATCATATATTAGTTTTGAGTTTGTACACTTATCTTGTTAAATAACTTTAAAACGATAGGTTATTGTTTGGTTATCAATTGTTATTTCTAATTTTCTATATATGGTAAAAGTAGACATGAAAAGGGTCGAGTAGAAGTTGGTGAGTTTTTTTATGTGATAGAAAGTGCGTCTAGAATCCTAATTATGTTAGTTTTAGTACTCCATAGTAGAAACTATAAATTGAAATTCTTTGCATTTGGCACGACCCAAATCTACAAGTTGGACCCAAGTATTCACCAATGGATAAGGTGGTTCAACGCCTGTCTTCGTTTGCTTCTCTCCGCTTGTCAGCGACTGTGAAGTTGGTTATTATTAATTCTGTGTTGGTGGCTACCTTTCACCATGTTCTTTCGGTTTCAAGATTCCTTTTACTATTTGTGATCAATTGGATTCGCTTCTTACTCGATTTTGGTGGAAATCTAACAAAGATTCCAAGGGTGTAGCCTTGGTATCCTCTGCAGCGATTCACCTCCCTAAAGGTTTGGGGGGTTTGGGTATTTGTCATCTTTGATCTTTTAATCTGGCTTTGCTAACCAAGCAAACTTGGAGGTTGAGGCTCAATCCTCAGCTTTTAGCATCCCGGGTCCGATCCTTAAAACTAAATACCTTTCCTTATTTTCCTCCAAACCTTCTAGTACTTGTCCTCGTCCTTCCTAGGGAAATCGTGGTTTGGCAGAAGGGGGCTTAGCTTTACTCAAGGGTTTGGCCTGGAAAATAGGCTCAGGGGAGAAGCTTAACATTCTTCAAGACTGTTGGGTGCCCAATATCAAAATAGTTTTTTAGGACTGTATTCCTGAGCAGGAAATTGGTGACTTTGTGTACTGGAAATACACAAGGGATGACTCTTTTTCCACTAAATCTGCCTATTCTTGTATCCTTTCTCAATTTCTACCCCTGCCTACTACCACTTCCATTCATTCTTCTTGGTGGAAGAAGTTATAGGGCTTACCTGTGCTTCCAAAATGGAAATTACTGGCTTGGAAAGTCTTACATAATGCTCTTCCTACGGCGGAGGTTTTGGTTTGTAAAGGCATTCCCGTTGATTCAGTTTGTGTGTTTTGTCATGTTTCGCCAGAATCGGTGGCTTTTTTATTCAAGGATTGTCCTTCTCCCGTCGTCTCTGGGATTCCATTACTTGGGATTCCCTTCCTAAGCCTGAAGATCCCCTTCCTTTTCATGTTTCGTTTTCGGGTCTCATTTCAAGCTATGTTAAAGCTACAAACTAGTCTGTTGTGGATCATTTCTTCGGGATCAGTTGGGCTATCTGGTTAACCCGGAATAATATTAGGTTTCGGTCTAGGGTCTATTCTCCACGGTATGTCTTGGATCTAGCCACTGATTGGAGTGACAGAAGTAGAACGGTTCGAGATGTTTCAGATTATTCTGAAAATCTTCCTCCCGGGTTCTCTTGCTCCTCGGTAACTCAGATTCTTCGCGGCAATTTTCAAATACCCTGTGATATTGTTATGTGTTTTGATGGTGCTTGGGATAGCGAGAGTCATAATGCGGGTACAAGATGATATTTATGGGACCCCATTTGTTCTCAATATGTAGGGGGTGGTGCTCGGGCTTGCATGGCAAGCTCAGCGGTTCATGCTGAGTTGCAGGCTTGCCTTTTTGGTCTTAAGCATGATTGTCATCGGGGCTTTACAAGAATTAGTCTTCTTACTGACTGTATGCTCATTCCTCGGTTGCTGGTTAAGTATGGTTTTTCCAATATTTCAATGATTTGGATTGTTCAGGAAATAAGGGATACCTTATCTTCACTGTCTACTTGTCATATTTGGAAGGTTTCACGGGACTCGGTGCAGGAAGCTAATTCTCTTGCTGTTGGTGCTAGGCGTAGAGATTTGCTTTATTTTACTTTCTAATTTTAGTTTCTAAGTTTTCTTTGCCAAAAAAAAAAAAAAAAAAAAAAAAAAAAAAAAAAAAAAAAAAAAAAAAAAAAACTAGAAAGAGATGTGTATTAAAACAAATTTGGGCCAAGTATAAGAGTGTCGTAATAGATCCTGCAAATTCCCGCATGTCCAAGCACCTTGATCAATTGAATACCTTCCCCCCTCTTTCCCACTGTTCACAACTTTGATGTTGTCATCACAAAAAAAATTCAAAGATTCACCCAAATCTAGGGGAATTTATGGCAATATATAATACAACTATACAAGTACATAGTATATAGTATTTGATGTTGTCATGGACATCTGCTTTGATTAGCATTGCTCCATTTGTTGATTTCATGTTATAGAACTAAATCACAAGAGATATGAATAGAACAAGCCAAAGAGCTTTGAGTGGGTGAAATATTAGAATGTATCTCAACCATAATTGAAGCTAGGTGCACCATTATTATTATTAACCTTTATCAAATCTTACTTATTTTCGAACAACTTTTTTTCCACAAAATAATTCCAAAGATGATGAACAAAACATGACCTACGTTTTCATTTTAAAGTAACAAAATGAGTACTTTTTGTGAACAACCTAATATATATATATATATATATATATATATATATATATATATATATATATATATATATATATATATATATATATATATATATATATATATATATATATAAAAAGTAAGAAGAGAGACCCTACTGAACCGACACCTCTCACAAGTTAAGTCACCGCAGCTCCGTAGGTCAACGCTTGAGTATAAAGGGGGGAGGGTAAGGGAATCCCCCTACACCCAAGTATTTTGTAATTAGTGAGGCTCGAATTTGTGACATCAAAGTTACAAGGTGAGTTTCCCACCAACTCCACCAAGCTTTGCTTGATAAAAAGATATTTATATTACGTGTAAGGAGGAAGTATAATATAGTTGTATAGTACACAAGCTAAGGGTCTGTTCTCATTGACTGAACTGAACTGAACTGAACTGAACTCAGCTGAACTGAACTGAACTCAGCTGAAATGAATATTTTATAAGAGAAGGAAATTAGAAGCTGAACTTAACTGAACTGAATTGAACTGAACTCAGCTGAACTGAATTGAACTGAATTTCAACGTAAGAGAACAGGCCCTAAGCTTTGGCGCATTCAACGTTTATTATTTAAATGGATTCCAATACGTAGAGTATCCTTCAAGAGATACTTAAATCGGCATTACAGGACAAAATTATTGTCCATTTCTAGTATTTTATACCAATATTGGTAAATTTTATTTGATCTTCCATTATTCATCCCCAAATTTCTTAAATTTCCTACCTAGATTATATCTCGACTCCAATCTAGCCTTTGAAAACCTACCAATTTCATCATCGATGACCACAATGATGTCACACTTGCTAAATGGATTGATCACGAGGATGACCAAATTGCAAAATTAATGTCGAGAAGGTATCCAAAACCTGAGATCAAATACTTTACTAAAAAAAAGGGAAATTCATAACCCGTGAAAAAGTATTCAATGTAAAACTTCACGAAATTCTAGTCACTCAAGACCTGAGATCGAATTCCACCTATAAAGGCCCGGAGCAAAATGATAAGATTTCGCAAACCAAATACTTTATCCATAGGTGTGAACAATAGAAGCAGATCCACAATAAAAGGAATCAATAATCTCATGCATTACTAGTAGAGAACTAAAAATGAAAAGATACCAATACAATTTATAACCAAACACGTAATCTAATCATGCACACTTCTGACTTGTCATACCACTTAATAACTATACATACAGTTAAATAAACAACATCATAATTTTCATATAATACACTCTTTTTCTTTTTTTTTTCGATTTTCCCTATTTTTCCCCTCTTTTCCTCCTTAAAATTACAATTATTATGATTACAACTTAATATTATTATCATCATAATTAATCAAGTAATTACTCTATATATCTTATTAATTATTTTTGCATTTTAGAAGAAGGGTGGGGGTTGGGGATTAATTAAGAAAATCCTAAAATAATAATAATAACAATAATAATTTTCATCATTATTATAATTATTATTATTGGACTTACTAAAAATAGTAACAAAATAATTTCATTTTTTTTTTATTATTTTTGTGAAATTTAATTATGATCATACCCAAAGAGGGACAGAAAGACTAAGAGCACCAGCATCAACAAGCAAAGGAACAAGCTTATTGCTGAGGTGGAGTGCCACGAGGCTTTCTAATCCACCGACACGTGTCCCACCGATAAACAACGCCGGAGCTTCGCCGGAATCTTCGCCGGAGTTGGGAGGTATGGCGGCGATCTCAACCTCATCTAACTCAATCACCGTTGGATGAACCCCAATCGTGTGGAGGAGATTCTTCATGACGTGGCACATGCAACAAGATGGACGGCTGAAAATGACTACTGGATTCTCTGTTATTAGCCGTTGGATCCTTACTTCGGCTGATTCTGAGACGTCGATTGCTAGTGGTGACGTGTTACCTGCCGTTGTTAGTTCTAGCCTTACTTGGTGTTGAACTCCTTGCATGTTTTTTATTTTTTATTTTTTATTTTATTTTTTTTGGGAGGAGAGAGAAAGTTGAGTTAGAGAGAGAAAGTGTTGATGTCAACGAGTTGAGTGAAGAGGAAATGGGGGAGAGGATGTAAAATGGAAGGAGAAGAGGGTTTTATATATAAATAATTTTTTGATTTTAGGGGAGGTTGATGAGAAGGTGGTGTTTTGCTTGCTTACATCATTAAGCAATTACGGGGTTGCTTTTTTCATTGTTTTTGCAATATGGGGTAGTATCTTTACTACTTTATTTACTTAAGATTGGATATTCGCGACATCTCGTGGGTTACCTGAGTTCGACTTGGTTTAAATTTGGTGTACGGACAGGAGGAAGTGAGTCTATACCGATGGTACTCTTGACTTGAAAGAGTAATCACCGAGTCAAATAACTGTTTGACTCAAAATCGAATCTAATGAAGATTATTCAATTAGGGCCTGTTCTGATTGACTGAACTGAGCTGAGCTGAACTGAACTTATTAGAGCTTAATTGAACTGAAAAGGCCGTTAGTCTCTAGACCATCAGTTAGCTGTTAAAGAAGTTGTTCTAATTTTAACTAATAAGGTTTTGGGTTCGAGACTTCATAATGCAATGACATTTGTTAGGATAGCTTCCCTACCAATTGAGGTATTATAGCCTAACTCGAAATCAAATTGGTTGGAGTCTAGCAAACTTTAAATTACCAAACATGCTTTAAACCCAACTCTTTGTATGATAGTTTCACAAAGCCAATGTCACACTTTAAAAGGAGAGTCAAATAAAGGATGAAGGTTGTAACAATAGAGCGACAATAACTAGTTCATTAGTGATACAAGGTAAGTATTACACTACAACTCATACTAAGGGTTTGTTCTAATTTACTGAACTGGACTGAATAGATCTGAAATGAATTGTTTATCAGAGAAGGAAACTAGGAACTGAATTGAAATGATTGGAGTTGAAATGAACTGAAATTAAGCTGAAGAGAACAAGCCCCAAGTATAACACCATGATATCACTGAAATCTGTAAAGGGTTACGTAATTAAATCAATTTTACATATTAGTAAGTGTTAATAAAAATAAAATCCGTACCATTTTGCTACTTTTATTTAAGTGTTTAGTGTTTACCATAGATCTGCGGGCTCCTCTAATCGTAAGCATTTTAAAAAAGCAAGTCCAATTTTGGGTGTGAGCAAGAGATTAGCTAATTGGGAACTTCCAAATTCCAAATACCTAACTTTTATGGAAGAATTCAACAAACAAATAAATAATCAGATTAAATAGATTCTTAATTATATTTAATTTCAGTTGGCCTATGTTAAATATGATTTGTGAAATTGCAGCATAGTTTAATTACATTTACTATTTTAATTTATGGTCATACTCGTAGTTTTAAAGTCTTTTTTATGTATCCTTTTCAAAAGCTAATGTCCAATCTTTTAGTCACTGTACTAGATTCCAGATTTTAACTTTGAGCCTTTGAGTATTATGTACCGTCCGTCGATCACAATAAAGATGGGATATTTTGTAACTTGTTATAATCAAGGTAACTATTCTTATATGCTAGCACCTGTCCATTGTCATTGCGAAATTCGATTTATTTTAATACTTAATATCAGATTGTAACCGTAATATTTCTATAATTTTAAGGGTTTGTTTTGTGTTATTCATGCTATATTAAACAAATTAAGTTCCGATACATTAAAATAAAAATAATAATAGGTACAACTATACAAATAACGTAAGTTCAGACAAGTGCATAAGTGACATTGAAACTTGCCGAGCTTCTCATTCAAATTAAAATCTGTCTCGATCGATGCTGATATAATACGAATTATCTTAAATTTTGATACGTAATTTGCCGTATTGATCAACAACAATAAGTCATAATCGAAGGATAAGCAAGAAGGCGTGAATAACATGGTGATGAATTGATGATGCAACACAAAACAATTTTTCCACATGGTGGGGCACAAGATTATGAGCAAAATTTAATTTTTGGAAAAAATAAATAATTTACACACACAAATAGTATAAATAACATCTGTTGTTTAGACAACTGGAAACAAGTTCCAATAATTGGCGAGTAAAAAACACGCAGTATTATTACGTAAGAAACTACGTAATATAATTATTCTTGTTGTCAAATAAAAAAAATTACTCCGAATATGACGTAATAATATTACGGGCATAAAAATGTGGTAAATTACAAAAGTAAAATAGATTTCCAAATAGAGAAATACAGGATATATGCTTAGAAGAGAGAGAGTAGAAGTAGCGTAAGGGAGAAAGAAAGTGAAAGGCAGGAAAAGAAGGAGAGATAGCACATGGAGTGATGGATATTAAATGTGCTCTATCTTGGTGTTAGTGGCGTCACCCTTGACTTTTTGACGTTTTTTAACCTCCTTTTTCTGTGTGTACTTGTGATCTTTGACGTCATCCTCTACACATGAGTTGAGAGCTGGGCACGGACAGGTCGTACAAGCTCACGTGTTATGTCAGCGATTTGAGTTTTGTCGTGCTCAAGTCTTAAGTAGGATGTGAAACGTTAGCTCATGTCAATCTTGATCATGGCTAAGTACAAGTCGTGTTGTATTGAAATGCTAGATCATGCAATGTTAGCGGGCCTCTTAGATAAACTTAATTTACACAAAAAATAAATAAAAATTTCATCAAAATAAGCGAGTTAAACCGTTGTAGTTGTGCCCCAAAAATATAGTACTCCGTATCCATGTTAGCCCATGGCATGATCGGCATTTGTGCCAACCCACTCAAGCACAAGAAGAGAGAAAACATTACTCACTTTGTTCCTAAAACGTTATTCGATTTGCGTTTGATAGGTCTTTCATTCCTTATTATCAAAAAGACTACAAAGCCTGTAACACACAATTAGTTAGTATAATCTCACAATTCATTAACAAGTATTTACACTACTCCATATAACTCTAATTTAATTCAATTATATGATCATATTATATGCAAAACTTGTTAATAATCAATGGAAACTATTTGGATCCAACTATATGTACATCCCTAGGGAAGAATCGATGATTAATACGAAGTAGATTAAGAAGAGAGCATAAGCTGACGTGGCAAATAGTGGGGTGGGCCCACCTAAGAAGGTGACGACATAGTAGAAGGTTTCAACATCCTCGTCATAGTGACGTCTCCCCACCTGCCACGTGGGTGGAATCTTTAATTCTCCTTCACCCATGGAGTGGAAATCGGTATCAACCCATTTTTTATTTTTTATTATTTGTAGTAATTTTTCATTTCCTAAACTATGGAGCCAATCACATTTCTCCACGTCATTTTCATGATGTTGACTGTGAATCTTCTTTTTCTGAAATTATTGTACTCAATAGAATAAATTCTTACCAATTAGATAGACTTAAACAGTGTAAGTTTGCTTAAAGTCTTCTCGATTTGTCCTCCCTATTTTAGGAAAATATTTAACATAGTTACAAATAAGCATTATATTACTACCATCGAATATCGATCCATCATGTTGCGCTTGATTTTGTTATGTTTTCGACTTAACATTGCATCAAAGTACAAAATTTATTTCTCTCAAAAAAAAAAGTACAAAATTTATCACTTGAATTTTAAAAAGAGATTTTAGTTTTGTAAACACTTGCTCTGTAATCTTGCGTTATTTTAGTATGAGTCGACTTAATGCGAAAGAATGATGATTGACATTTTCAGTTTTATGTATCCTTCAATTTTATAATTTACCCATCAGAAATAAAAGGTTTGTTAAAGGTGATTGAATTTGAATAATCTTTATGTAAACTTAGCAATATATAATTTTGAGAAATAAGTGGAAATAAAGGGAACGAATATGACCTAATTATAGTAATCGTTTTCTTTGACAATAAAAACATGATAAACTCTTATTTTATCTATTCCAAGAACTTATACTTTCCCTTTTTCTAGTCCAATAATGTTTAGCAATATTCGAGTTCTTTGAAGAAGAAAAGGAAGAAAGGGACTAATATAGGAGTTAAAATAAAAACAATCAAGGAAACTTTAATTATTGAGTGAGGGACCGGGGCAAAATAAGAAATTCCAAATATTTGGGTTTTGAAGTGGATTTTTCAGCTTTTTAAAAATCATTCAACTCCATTTTGTCATTGTATTATTAATATTATTATTTATTACTACTATTTTTGCGACAGGAGGGCCTCAATAATAATAGCAAATCGTAAATAATTCAAGAGAGAGAATATTGAAATGACGTAATTTGTCACAATAAAACTTTTTCCATGGACTAAAATATATATAAAATAAATTTAAAAATAAACAAATATTTTATACTCCAAGTTTATGGCAAATCATAAATTAATGTGAGCCGTTGGTGGTGGGAGTGATGTAAAAAAATGGTTAATGTGTCTGCCACATGGAATTTGTACATTGGATCATTGGATGACTTGCTTTGATCATGTTTGTGTATTAAGACAATTTATATTTCAATTTTTCAAAGCTTTTTTTTTTAGGTTGGCAAATGGTTTTGGAAAGCAATGGTTCTTAAAACAATGTTCTTGTTATGAAAGCAAAGGTTATTGAAATGTTATTTGCTCATCCATGCTATGTAATGTAGTTGACTTTGTTCTGTCATGCCTTAAAGGTATACTTCCTACGTGAAAGTATTTTTATTTAATACTCCGTATTAAGGAATAGAAAATGGTGTCAAATTGATGTTATAATTGAGGTAGAAAAAATAATCTATTATTGGATTTGGTTGTGAGAGAGGATCGGACTTACAGTAGGAATCTTGTTGCTGAATTATTAAATTTAGGAGATGAGGAATCTCTATTATGTATCATCATATATGGCATGGATCACACGGTCTCACACCAATGACATTAGTTCGTTATATTCTGGCTATTAGCAAGTCAAAGATCATGTTGCACTCATCAAGCCAAGTTGGTGCTATTGAAACCATTTTGATTTGCATGGCAACAATAAAAAAAAGAGTTATGTTTTAGGCTTAGAAATCGAATTCTTGTATAGTGAAAGAGAATGCCTTTTGATAATGACTAGTAAGGCTATCATATTCAATTCAAGTCGCGGGTCAAACCAAAATTATTGTTCAAAACAATATATACAATCAATTAGATACAATCTATCAATTGTATTTTGTATTAGGAGTTTTCTTATACAATATATATTAGTGTCTAAATGTTTTATTTTCTTTTCTTAATATTTATAGTTACATCATCGTATTATACAAAAGCAACTTGAAAATTACACTCCTATTTTTCCTACATATATAGATGATCTATTAGATATATTGCTCAAAGCTACCATAATAATTCTCTACTCGGCATATATAGTTATGGGAGACTAATTTAATCATGTGGCTAATTGAATAGCTAATTAATGTAGAACACTATATACTTGTATATTTTTTTTTTTTTTTTTTTTTGATTCATATGAGCCACAAGGGCGGGTACAACGGGGGGCGGGGGAAATTCCAGCATATGCTGGAGGCAAGGATCGATCCCGTAACCTCGAGGTTACGAGATGGGAGTGCTACCATCAAGCCAACTCCACATCCTTATAAAGATACTTGTATATTGCTTCTTATAAAGATTATATATCACATGCAATGTTGCTTTGCCCCTATAATGTAGTATGTCGTTGTGGAGAATAAATTGGGCTGTGAAGTCCTTGCAAGGAGCATATATATAGTTTTAATAGTCTTTACATATTTATAATTGATGAATACAAAATAATTTTTAATATAGAAGAATAGTTTTACCATGCAGCTTTGTACATCAATAGAAGAATATTTATAGTTTTATCGTGTCATTCCTTATGTAATTAGGGCCTGTTCTGATTTACTGAACTGAACAGAACTGAACAGATTGGAACTTAACTAAACTGAACTGAAATTAAGCTGAAGAGAACAGACCCTTAGTTTCATAAGCATTTTTTCATAATTTTACGATGTTATGTTCTGAAAACTAATTTTTTTTTTTGAATAGCATGTTCTGAAAACTAATTAGTCACATAAATACAATATCCAATTTTCAATTTTTATCAATTAACACCCTTTTACCACCGCACAATACCACTATGCCAATAATTTTTTTTATGAGAAAAGAGTTTGAGTATAAATATTGATCGATGTTAGGAATGCAAAAATCATTTTCCCAAAAATTTTATACTATTGTAAACTTTTTTAAAATGAGGTTATTAATTCAATAATTTATATTAAATATTAAAAGCATATGTACTCAAACATTATATATAAAATTTACTTTTATTTAAACAATTCATCAAGTCATATTAAGTACGGAGTAATAACTACCCAACTTCCAAATTGATCATTGGCAATTGATTAGTCCAACTACATCATCCATAACCAAATTTAAGATTATATATTAAGAATTATGAATTTGTAGCTAGCTAGGTTAGTTGGTTATTAGATAATTAAGTTGACAAATTAGTGAGTGGTTTGTTTTGAGTATAAATTGAAGGATGATGAGGTCATATATGAAATGATGATGTATGCAACTTCAACTTGACACATCTTTCGGGAGTTTATTGCATTGTGTTTAGTTAAGGAGAAAGGGCAATCAAAATCATCATCTTTTCTATTTATTTTTTATTGTTCTTTTACTTCTATATTTATGTTGGTGCTTTTGCATTTTTAACGTTGTATGCTTATAGTTCTTTTCAATTTCGTCATCATATGCGCCTAATTAATTCTAGTTTAGGTACAATTAATTGAATAAAATACAACTCTAATAATACACAATACATAGAATTATGTATGTCTGTATATTTGCTGAGGCCTGAGGGTAGTGCGTTTTGTATTAGTAAACTAATTAAGCATCACTAATTAAGTATCATGATCCATGATTCGATGACAACTTTTTATTCTAAACCTCCCAAACATACGTACCTTTAAAAGTTATGAATGAGAGCAATTGTAATGACCAACAATCAACTGCTACCAAGTACATAATAATCACCTAATAGCTCTCAAAGATATGGCCTTATGAATTATGATCATGAGGTTTTGAGGAATCATAGAAGGTAAGCAACTAAGTAATGATAATAGATGTGAGACAAAGCGGTAAAATTTGAGTTGGGAGATACAGAAATGACTCAGGTATCTAACTTATAACAAAAATAAGTATTCGACGAATTAACTTAATTAGTGGATGTTGCATTGTAAAAATGGTTCTTCTTTTGACCTGCTTGGATGTGCCATATATACTTTAATTTGACAACTACATAACAATGTTACTTGTACAACTACAAGCCCATCAAGAAGACATAAACCTAAATATCTAAGGCACTTTCTACCTTTTTCAACTAAACATGTCTTTCCTTAATTTGTTCTCCTCAAAAGTGCCAACCCAATACGTAATACGTGTCTAAGATGTAGCTTATTTTGGACCTTTCACTCGAATCTGGACGTTATGACGTAAGGTGGTAGGTTATATTCTTATCAAATTGAAGTATATCAATACTTTGACTTTTATTTGTATTTAAATCATATATTTATGCATAACCAAAAAAAAAAATATATATAATAATAATAATAATAATAATAATAATAATAATAATAATAAGCTATGTATTATTTTGTCACAAACACACAAAAATATTTCTAAATTATCAATTTTACAAATAAATTTTGAGTATTGATTAAATTATTTAAGGAAAAAAATACGTAACTATAGTATTATACTCCCCTTCTTTTCTATAGTTGACGCGCATTTTTTTTTTGGAAATTTTTTTAGTTGATGCGTATTTCTTTGTAGAAAGTTTATATTTAGTTTGCCCTACTACAAAACTGCGAGGCCCACTTATTGACATTTCCTCATTCACCTCCCTCAATTCTCTATGACAACCCAACCAATGACATCAACGCCACCCTTGCTGGTATGACCCAGCCATTGATAGCTCGCACAACCAACCACCGCTGGGGAAGGGGACATTTCGGGGTAGGGCTAGGGTTTTGGAGGTCGGATTCGGTGGGGGCTACGGAGGGAGGTTTGACTTATGGGGTGGAATAATGGGATGGTTATATTTTTAGGTCGGGGAGGGAGGTTCAGTAGGGGCTCGCTAGGGTTTTGGGGTTCTGTGGGGGATAGGGTGGGGTCGGAATTCAGTGGAGAAGGGATGTGGCGCTGGGGTGGGAAGAAGGTGCCTTTAGTGGGGTTTGGTTGGGGAGTAGGTACCGGCGATGGATGGGAGCCGATTCTTTAATCTAACTATTTTACTATTTTCTAAACTTTTAAAGATTGCTTTAACTATCGAGCTAAACTCTCTCTCTCTCCTCTATTTTAACTCATCCCATCTCTCATTTCGTTTGTTTTCTTCTCCATATCCTGTTTACCATTGATTTTAAGTTATGTGTTGGTTTCAAAACTACTTTAAAATGTCCAACTTTTACCAATTTTTGTAATTAAGCTTATTTATCGAGCACAAACTTAGTATGGCCAATAATAATGGTTCATGAGAGATATCTCAAGAAGTCAAGTGGTTAGAGCTCCCTTCTCGGCTCTAAGAGATCTTGGAATCGATTCACTTCATCCGCCTTTGTAGCTCTCTAAACATCAAAAAAATAATTAATAATAATGGTTAATACTTCAGAAAATGAATAGAATTAGGGGGCAACTTGTTTACGGACGAATGAACTATCTGGGCCTTGATCCATCAGCTGTGGTTCAGCTAAGGCCCAATCAACGTTAAGGCCCAACTCTCAAGTTGCCCTAATACTAGTGATCTTAAAAGGCCTGAATTCAGTAATTTATGGGCCTCCACGGCCCAACATATGCTCTTAAACGTTGGGAATTTTTAGGCCATTACTAGGTTAATGACACATGAATTGCAATTGCAGGCTTGACACGTCAGTAGTACTCATAATTTCATAAGTAGATTCCTGTCAAAAAAAATTAAAAAAAAAACCTTCATAAGTAGATAATAAAAATTGAATAATTGTTTCTTACATTGAGACATATAAATTTCCTCAGTGTTTCCATTAAAAGGGACAGTTACTAATAAACTCATTTTTCCACCAATTACAAGCCATAATCACAATGTTGCCTACATATTGTATTGCACCATACTCATTTATTTTTTTTTGGATGGGAGAGCTGATTTCATAAAAATAATAAAAGATATATAGCACTTGTAATCAAGCCTTATCAAGTATCACACATAGTGGCGAATTTAGAAAATATAATCAAGTGGGGTCAAAATACATTTTGTTTAAATTCTATTAGGAGCAAACGATCAGATTTTAATAGAAAATATGACAAATTTCAAAATTTTACACTCAAAAATTTTTATTCAGCAAATTCAAGTGGGGTCAAAGGACCCTACTCAGGACAATGTGGCTCCGTCACTATTCACACACTGTAAACTAATGACATCGCTTTTGAATTGATCTTGAATAAATGTAGATAGGGTGTACACCGGTCCAAAACCGGACCGAACCTGTTAGGATCGGGACCGAATCTCTTTTTTCCAAGGACCGAGGACCGAACCTGAATCTACTGGTCCGGGTCAGGTCCAGTTCCGATCGGTTTTCATGTCTGGTCCTGTCCCCCTAAATGTAGATGCCTTTGCATCGTTTTTAACCGAACTTTGTTGAAGTTTAATTAGAGCTTAACAAACTCAGCTCGATGCGGCCCAAAAACCCAAGCCTGGCCCAAGCAAGGTCGAATTATTCGCAACGATTAGACATTTTTCCTCTCTACTTTATGTTACATCGCTACAAATAATACTTCCTATTACGAATATCTCCAACCAAATGGGTCGTTTTATTGTCAATTTCAATGATCATAAAAAAAGAGTGGGGCAAATCGGGCAATGATCCAACGGTCCAAATTAATGCCTGAACACAATTGTCAACTTCTTATAAATTGTAGAACTTTCCAGAACTTCACAAAGATATTATCACAAAATCAAAATCTAACCCCACTACTTTACACTTGGCCACATCTCCATTATTGGATTATTTACTTTAATAATTTTGTCAAAATTCTCCCAAAAAAAGACAATAATTTCAAAAAATAGTGAGTAAGAAACTTCCTAGATAAGTAGAGAAATCCTTAGATCCTTCCTAATTCCCCTGTTTTCTTCTCTCTCCTCAATCTAGAACCTTCTTCAACCCCACTTCCCATCTTTCTCCCGCCATTAAATCATCATCCAACTATCAAAGTACAATTTAACCCCAAAACTCAGAATTAATCCATCTTCAATTAAGATTAAAACCCCTTAAATTTCCCCAAATTTCAGAATTAGGGATTCCTCTGTTTTTCACCTAAAAATGGAAAATGTGATTGTTAAGGAAGAAGAAGTAACTATCCCCTGTAACGCGGGTACAGGATCATCGATTTCATCGTCTTCATCAGTATCAAGCTTCTCTGCTAGACCCATGGAGGGGCTCCATGAAATGGGTCCACCTCCATTTTTGATCAAGACTTTTGATATGGTGGAAGACCCTTCAACGGATACCATTGTTTCTTGGAGTAAAGCTCGTAATAGCTTCATTGTTTGGGATTCTATCAAGTTTTCTACTTTGCTTTTGCCTAAGTTCTTCAAGCATAACAATTTTTCCAGCTTTATTCGTCAGTTGAATACTTATGTAAGTTAGATTTTTCTATCTTTGGGGTTTTACTTTGTTGCCTACTAAGTGTTTGTTGAAATGTTTGTATGAAATTTTGTGATATATGATCTGGGTTTAATTTGGAGGAAAGTTTTGTTGTTTGATTTAGGGTTTATGTAATTGATTTGGGTATCATCACTATTATGTATTTGTTGAGATGCTTGTGTGACATTCTGTATTACTTGATGTGGGTTTTGTTTATATTTGGATGAAACTTTTGTTGTTTGATTTAGGGTTTAGGAGATTGACTTGGGTATCATTTATTTGTTGAAATGCTTGTATGAAATTCTGTGTTATTCGATTATTATAGTTTTTGGCTGAAACATTTGTAATTTGATTTAGGGTTTGGGTATATGATTTGTGGGTGTCATGTGTTTGGTGAAATGTTATGTGATCTTCTATTAGCTGGGTTGTTGGTTGGAACTTGAAAGTTGATTTTTTTTCTTCATATTGTTAAGGATTGAGTAATTTGATATAGGTACAGTCAGAATTTCAGAATTGCTCATTTGATGAGTATGTTGAGAATGCAACATTCTCAGCATGATTAATGTTTATTTTGCTGATACTTGTAGGGTTGAAGTGTTGCCTGCTACCTGTTTGTTAGTAATATGCTTCAGAGTTGACCATTACAAAGGAGATATTTTCTGAGGTTCTGTGCCTGAGTTGGTTTTTGTTGCCAAAAGGGCCTTTCAACTTTGATATTTACCCTTGATTTATCTTTAATTTTTGATTTTATGTGACTGCAAATTTAGCTCCTTGATCAGTTCAAGTTGTTACTATTGGTTTTGATCATTCTTCTAGGATATGAAGATTTGATGGAATCATTGCACTGAAGATTGCTTGGAACTTCTCTGGTGTTATTGTTGGTGTGATATGTTCAAGATGATTAAAAGTTGAGACTTCTCTGATGTCATAGCTGGTGTGATATGTTCGAGCCAAGGAAGTTTATGTTAATATTCGAGGTTGATCAATCTCACACACATGGACAGCTAGTGGTTCTAGTGATCATGTCTGTGAGACTGATGAATTGCGGATATCATCATACACTTTCTCATTTAAAATAGTTACCTTAAATAATGTTTATCTTTTAAGTCCAGTAACTTACCAGTTGTTAATTTCAAATGTTTCAGGGGTTCAGAAAGGTTGATCCTGATCGCTGGGAATTTGCAAATGAAGGATTTCTAGGAGGGCAAAAGCATTTGTTAAGGAACATCAAGAGGAGGAGAAATGTAGGACAAAATATTCAACACCAAGGAGGAGCTTGTGTTGAGATAGGTCACTATGGATTGGAGGGTGAGATGGAAAGGCTAAGGAGAGATCGTAATGTATTGATGTCTGAAATAGTGAAGCTACGACAGCAACAGCAAGTCTCTAGGGAGCAAATCCGTACTATGGAGTCTCGACTTCAGTCTACTGAGAGAAAGCAGCAACAGATGATGACATTTCTGGCTAAAGCCCTTACAAACCCAGCCTTTGTACAGAACTTAATGCAACGTAATGAGCAGGGTAGAGTGTTTGAAGGCATTGAGATTGGAAGAAAAAGGAGGTTAACAGCTAGTCCAAGCACAGAGAACTTGCAAGAAGAAGTGCTATCAGCTGCAGTGGAAGCTACTGAAGGGTTGGCATCAGTTGAATCAGAAATCCAGACTTTGTTCTCAGCTGCATTAGATGATGAGTCAAGCAGTGATGTTAAGGAGCCAATATTGGAACCTGACCCAATTTCCTCATCAGTTGGTGCAAATTTGGGAAATGTTGGTGAGATTAGTTGGGAAGAGTTACTGAGCGAGGACTTGTTAGGCGAGGGGGAAGGTTATGTTGGTGATGAACAAGAGGTGGATGTACCAGTAGAAGACTTGGTGCCAGATCCTTCGAATTGGGGTGAGGATCTACAAGACTTAATTGATCAAATGGGTTTTTTAAGATCAAAACCTGAGTGATTTTCTTTTGATTGTATTGTAATGGCTCCTTGCCTCGATAGCTTTGCTCCTGCCCTCGTTATTGGTATGTTATAGCAGGATAAGCTTGTTTCTGTATGCTAGTTTGTTAAAGTTTGTAGTTTCTAGGTATTGATTTCTTACGATATGTTTAATTTGTAATGCAGAGAGGTGGCAGGAGGATGCAAGGGGACCTGATTGACGGTTTAGAGTTTGTTTCTTGTATTATTTGGGATTGGTTTTACTAATCAAGTAAGATATATTTGTGATTTATTTTGCAATAATGTAATTCATTTATTTTTTACAGGGCAATCCTACGATAGAGGGTAGCGTGATGAGAAGATTTGATTTCGATTCAGGGAACTGAGTTTTGATGATTTTCTGTTGGAACTAGGAGATTAATTTATCTTGTGCTGATAATTTATTGATCATAATTATCTGTATTGGGTGTGTTCATATATGGTGCAAGTACTGTCCCTTTTGTTACGCTGTAATAACACTATAACAGGTGTAAAAATTGCCTATTTTTAGACATCTATTCTGTAATCAATTTCTGGATTCAGTTGAAAACCAATATTCAGTTATCATATAACACAATCTAACTATTCTAATGTAAAGATTGCCTGTTTTTCTTTACTTTTTCTTCCTATTTTTGGATTTCTAGGAACTCAAGAGTAGCAGTCACTAATACTATGGATTAGGGACTGAAGTCATGTAAATTATAAGCCTTTCATGCTTAAATTTCTGATACTTCTAGTCCACAAATTATACATGACCATCTGAGAGTAGTTATTACTTATTTATACACTGGAAAGATAAGAAGATAAAAGAGTGTTTCTTAACATAAAAATTTCCTAGGTATTTCTAGCTGCATCTGTGGATTATTGTAACTGGAGGCAACCAGATTACCAGACTCAGAATTGCATCGCCTCAATCAAGAGTTCACGACTGTATTCATTGCAGCAGGGTATTGTATTGAATTAACTCAACAACAGGAGAGGCAAAGCCAATTTTTACAAAAACGTGGCTGCAGCCTTGGCTATAACGGTCCAGAAACGAATAGCTGTAGCACGGAGTAATAAGAGTTAAGAACACCATTTATCTCCCAGAATCACGTCAACAATGCATACATGCCACTCTTAAAACAGCTTCCTTGAACAATGTTTCACTAGTTTTACGTTTCTTATAAATGTCTTTCCTTCCTCTGCAAACAGTAGATGACCTTCTCTTCAAAAAAACATCAGGTAGGTTTGCTTTTGTCCAAACTCCAGGCCGTTCAGATAGCTCTTCGTATCTCTTTGTCCAAAATTCCCAATCAGTTGCATGCTTTGCTATAAACTACTACTGGTATAAGCCATTAATTCAGCACTTTCTGCTAGACCTCAGCTGAATACTGTCATGCTGACCAGCAAAGTGTATCATCTGAACATTCCATTGCATCAATCAATCTGTAGCCGGGATTCTGTTATGAATCACAACAAATCGATCTTTTCCTCTTAATGTTATCATGTCTGCAACTCATTTAGCAACCATACAACCAAAAAACAGTATCTGAAACTTCCAAAGAACTCAAAATATTGCCTCTAATGTCATAAGCATCAACCCACATAACTCATAACTTGTCTTTCTTAGAAGTATGGGATAAGAGCAACTTAGTAACAGCTACCTTAAATTTGGAGGGCATATTTTGATTCAAGCGTCTGGAAACCTTCTACACAAGCTAAAGATCACTTGTCTTTAACATGTGTCAAAATTTCTTGGTCATAAGAAATATTTGATATTAATGAGATGCAAATCATGCAATTATCCTCCTTAGGAAATTTGAAGCAAACATCCTTTTGTTAGTGTCTAGATTAGGAGCACTTAAATACTCAAAAAAAGTTTAAACATCGTTAAGGTTTCCTAGGATGAAAATAATTATAAAAAAAAAATTTAATTGGTAAGGAGAAGTGTCCTATCGGATTGGAACCTCAAATTAAAGTGTCCTAGTAAAAAATCCAATGTTACAAATAAGTTCTTTTGAAAGTGATGGGAAGGGCAAGACTGTAGGAGGGGTTCTCGTCTTATAGCATTTGTAATACAAACCCTTACCAATAAGTTCAAGTACTTTCCATACGTTCATCTTCTTTTTTTTAGACCGGAATTCAATCTACCGGCTTTTCCTCTTTTCATCTCTCCTCCCCTCTTTACCCTCCCTTTTTTTTCCCCTAGTCTTTCCTATACAACCAAACAATTATAAAATTATAGTCTTATAGCTAATTAAAGCTTGTAGGAGTGTTTTTCATGAAAGAAATAATGATATGTATACAAAAATCACATATGAAGTACTACCTAGATTAAAAGATGTGTGCATATACCATTGATATTTAAATCATATTCCTCTAACATTTAAACACAATGACAAAAAAATATGCTTTTAAATCCGTCCAATCCTAGTGCGTCTAGTGACACTGATCTGTGCCCCTTCTTTAGCCAACAATATTGGTCAGGTTATTGGCCTCTCACCACTAAGGCACTAACTACCAAAGGTAACTTCCTCTCTCGATTTTCTTTATACATGTTTAGGCATCTATCTTTCTATTATATATCCAGATATATAAAAACGTCTAAAATATATGTAAACTTCATATATACACTATGAACATGGACATGATAATACATGTCATTTTACAAACAATACGCCATGGGAGAATTCTTCCCACCCGACTACATAAAACTTTGTCAACAAGAGTTTTTATACATAAATTTCACCCTTCTCAACCACTATGTGGTATCATGTCATCACGGGAGTAGCTTCCACATCCGACTGTCAAATAAAATTTGTTACAAGAGTGTTTATATACACTAGCTCGTTGTGAACGTGACAACAATCACAACATAGTGATTTCTTTTCAAATGTGACAAATACTAGGTTATGTCTTCATCACCTTGAATATTTTCAATCAATCACATAAACATACCTTATTGGACTCCTCTTAGAAATCCATCTATTCTCACCTTTAATTTCCTCTAAAAAAAACAGCATCAAACGAAAGCATGACACTACCTATACACCACTAAGTAGTGTCAAAACTACAATGATTAAAACCAATACCGACAAATATATAAATCATATGTTACACAATCTATATGCCTTTAAATAGAAAGTCTTACCACTTATAAATTTGTGTGCTTAGCCTCATTACTACCACCATTTCTTCTTCACTAAACCTTCTTTAATATCACTAATCACTATGTATCAAGCTCTAAATAAGCTATTATTAGTAGTTGATTTAGGAGTGTCTTCCATTTTAAGGGCACCCATGTTAATGCCCTCAAGTTTAGTGGCAATATTATTAGGAAGTGTGTTAGTGAGTTACTATATGTATGCACCATATTGGAAGGTTAGAAGGGTGCCTGGTCCTCCACCTTACCCTTTGGTAGGTCATCTTCCTTTGATGGCTAAGTATGGTCCAGATGTTTTCGCCGCCTTAGCTAAGCTTTATGGCCCTATTTACAGGTTTGGTTTGCTTCTCTCTCTTCTTTTTTGTTTATATGATGGCTTGTTACATGTTAACAATATGTATGAAATTGTTTTTGATCTGAAATTATTTATTAGTGTCTAAATTTGAATATTGGTGAAAATTTAGATTTCATTTGGGGAGACAACCACTAGTAATAATAGCAGATGCAGAGTTATGCAGAGAAGTTGGAATAAGGAAGTTTAAATATATTCCTAACAGAAGCATTCCTTCACCTATTTCTGCTTCACCCCTTCACCAAAAGGGCCTATTCTTCACCAGGTAATGTTTTTACGGATGCTTCTACCGTAGTCGTCAATTACGGTCAACTACGGACGACTATTGTCGACTATAGTAAGAGATTAAATCTCAACCATTTATTTGTTAATTGACTAATCCTAGGCGTTCAATTCATCAAGTTTAGTCAATAAGTCATTACACAGTCATCATGTCTAGTAATCAAGTCATTATACAGTCATCATGTCTAGTAATCAAGTCGTTATACAGTCATCAGGTCTAGTTATCAAGTCATGACACAGTCATCAAATCTAGTCATCAAATCATTAACTCTAGTTTGGTTAAATTAATTTGCTCAAAAGGTATTTTTTTTTTTTTTACTTCTTTATACAATTGAATAAAAATATCTTATATTCATCTTCAACCTCTATTATAAAAAACCTTCATGTTCAACCTACAACATTCATTCTTTTGGTTCAAATTAATTAAATTCTTATATTTTGTTTAATTTCATAATTAAATTAAATTAAATTGATTATCATATAATCAAAATTTTGGTTTCATATATATAATCGATTTTAATCTAATAACAACGCAACTGATCATGTTACATATCACAGCTATTACTAGCAGACGTTTTAGATTTGACATGAAAATTAACAATCTTTTCTTGCGAGTAGACGTAGCACAAAATCGTTTTATCAAACAACAATAGTAAAAATGGAGTAAAATATCTTAATGAACTTACAAAAAAAGTTATACGTTGCTAAGGTTGATTAGCTAAACAATCTTCATATTGTCACATCCGGTTTTTTTTTTTTTTTTTTTTTTTTTTTTTTTTTTTTTTTTTTTTTTTGAATAGCAATCCGCCACCATTGTTAAATGTTAAGGTTCAATATGTGAAACGCTAAACGACGCCCTCGAATCTCCAAATAACGCCCGCATTTATAACCTAAAAATACGTTACTACCCTTATTATAAAACTCATCAAATTACCTCAAATATTTTGATAGTCCTCTCCAGTGGTCACCAGCCACTAATGACTATTGACCAACAAAAACAATAATATTATTATTAACAAAGCCTAATGATGGAAAATTCATATGCTTTAATTTTATTGATTTCATATATGCCTGAGCGCCGAGCTGCAGCTTTGGTTCTTGGCAACAACCACCACCTGTCCACCTCCACCACAATTACCACCTTCTTCATTGTCGTCTTCTTCTCATATTATTACTAACAATAATAATACTGTAATAACAATACTAACTACAAACTAACATAAATTTTGGGCGTAAAAAAAACATTCTGGCCAAAACGCCTATTTTTTTCGCACATCAGAGTAGGAAACGCCTAAAAAATCGAATCTTGGACGGTGGTTCGAAATTTTTGGGCGTTTCCACCCAGAGATTTCGGAAAAAAAAGGCCGTTTCCTACCAAAATCCACTAAATGAACCCAGAAAATTCATCATTTTGTAACAAATTCCAGCAAACGAATAATCGGAAGAAAAAAAAACATATTAAGAAAAAATAATAGAAAAAAAAGAAGAAATTGCTGAACTGAAGGATTCCATAACTTATAAAAGAAAAAATGGTTGAATATCGGAGAGAATTGACACACAGTGGTGATTAAGAGCCAGAATTAAGAGCAATTGATATATATTAAGAGCAATTAAGAACACCTATTACCAAATTACCAATAACTAACTGTCCTAATTAACTACAGTACTACATTAACAAAGGTTGAGTGGTGGTGATTTGTAAGTAAAGGAAGGTGGTGGCCTGGTGGTGGTGGTAGTGGTGGTGGTGGTGGTGGTGGTGGTGGTGGTGTTGGTGAAAGTTAATGGAGTGGAGTGAAATGGGGTGTTGATGAAAGTGATTGGAGATGGTATTAACTAAAAACAATTGTGCTAATACATAATGGTAAGTTTGTAAATTTAATTATATTTTGTGGGCGTTACTCGGAGATTTGAGGGCAATATTTAACAAGCCCCATAAAGGTTGAAGATGAGTATAGGTTGAAGATGAATAATATTATTCTAATTTTTTTTTTTTTTTAAATGTCCTTTGCGTTTTTTTAGGGAAGAAAATATTCCCTACTCCTTATACGTTTAACGCTCAATAGTCAATATAGTATGTAAAGTAAATTGATATTTCTTTTTTTTGAAGGAAGTAAATTGATATTTCTAATCTTCCCTATCATGTTTACAGAGTAAAGAGCGTTACTCCCTATTATATAGGAAGTAATATTTATCTTTTTTCTAAATTTAATTATTCTGGAAAATAAAATTTAATGTATAATTACCGTGAATCAAGGGTGAATTTGTGACAAAACTTATCTCTAATTATCTTACACTAATATAGATAAGTCCTATTAAAGGTTTGAAGCTTGCCTCTGATTTGCATTCACTGATCATATTTATAATACAAGATCTTATAAACAAGATATGAAAAATCTAAATATGTCGAATATAGTACTCCACATTTATATCAATCTTCTATATTACTAGATGAAAGCCCGTGCGATGCACGGTTTTTCACATATAAATCTCATGAAAAAATATTTTTGTACTGATTATTTTACTATTTAATAATTTCAGACCAAAAAAAAAAAACACATAATAATCTAATTAAAGTGTTATTGCCTATCACAAAAGTATAATTTGTATTTTATTTGTGGTTATCAGTTATATGACAATTGAATTTAAAAATATGAATAAATTGTAAATATAATATCTTCAAAACAAAAAAAAATTGTAAATATGATAATTTATTGGTTAAATATTAGGATAAAATCTTTAATGTGAAAAGAATTTTTTTTTTTTTTTTTTTTGTTTACATATTTTAATCCTTAATCATTATTCATTGGTTTTTTTTAAAAAATAGAAATATTAAAAAAAATTAATAAAAACATGTATACTACTTATCTTCTATTTCTTCATTCATTCCCATATCTCTCCATCTAATAAAACTAAACATGTATACTACTTATCTTCTATTTCTTCATTCATTCCCATATCTCTCCATCTAATAAAACTGGATAAATAAAACATGTTAGTAAAAATAAAATTTATATAAAATTAATCTTTACAGTCTTATAAAATAAATCAATATATTTATATATCATGAAGTGATTTTTTTTTTTTTTTTTTTTTTTTTTTTTTTTTTTTTTTTGTGAAATTGATCCAAAATTGCAATTGTACAAAATCAAATTTCTGCATTGGAGCTTAATTGTCCCCAATCGCCACTCGTTTCTTAGTTGTGACGATTGAAAAGTATATAGAGTAAACTTTTCTTTTAAACATATAATCATTAAGCATTCTAAATAAACAAAATGTAAGCAAGACCTAAAACTAACAAAAAATTATCTTGATTTGGTTTAGTATTGATATGAAATTTTATTGGTGTGGTAGGATGTGTCAATTTATAGTGGTAGGCATAAAAAAATTTAATTTAATTATTATTAAGAAATAATTTTTATATCTTATCATAAACACTATCAAGATTATGTTAGATATAGTTCTATATCTATAGATGATTTTTTTTTTTTTTTTAAAAAAAAAATGATTTTTAGTTTTTTAAATAAATCAAATCCTTATAATTCACTATTCGTTTTTTTAAAAAAGATAATTTTAGTTTTTTTTTTAAATAATTTCTATCTAATAAATCATTATTCGTTTTTTTAATGACGTGGCAAAATTCTTAAATCTCATTCGTCAATTTTATCTAGGTGGCAAGTGAATATTTTAATTATAAAATAAAATAGAAATCTAATTTTTAATTGGTCGAAATATACCTTTGCTTATGTGGCGCACCGAATGCTCTCCAAAAATGCCTACTTTATTTATATATATATTAGATTTTGTTGTAAACAAAAATTACTCCAACATAAAGCACTAAATTTAATATTCCAATGAAAATATGAATTACTTTTTTTTTTTTTTTTGAAGGGTAAGATAAAATATCATTAATTGAAAGCCATACGGCATCTACAATAAGCAATATAGAAAAGTAAAATACAATCTAAATTAATCAAGTAAAAATCCTCTTTAAAGAAACTATGATGATGAGAAACTAGATCTGACGATGAAGCACAGTCCTCGATTGTTCGCTGAAATATGCAGCCTTCTATGAGGGAGTCCATCTTCTTGACATAGTTTCGGGAAAATTCATTACTTGACCATGTCGATCGCATCCTCAATTCCAACGCCAATTGCAAATTTGTACGAATAACAACCCATGAATAATCCAATATTTCATATTTAACCCTAAAAATAAATTCCAATCTTCCATAAGGGAAGATAAGAAAGACAAACACCAAACTCTCACAAAAGGAGAGAACAAACCCAAAAATTGGGAAGAAAACTCTCATAAAGAGAGAGCAAGGAGGATTATTAATGACTAGAAAACAGAAAACAAAGGAAATAAAAAAAGAATTGGGACTTACCATCATCAAAGAGATGATGATGGTAGCCCCTAGCGGCTGCCGGAGATTTTAGGGTTTTTTTAGAGAGGGAGAGAGGAAGAGGCGAGAGAAAAAGAAATTATCTTATATAAAATATGAATTACTTGATTACTGCATAATTTTATATTTACCATATCAAACGTTGATTTATATCCAAAAAAATTTCATGCCATCATCTTAAATATTTAATGTTTATTTTGGTCACATGAAGTACAGTTCCATTAGACTACTTTGTATTTTTTTTTTTTAGGAAATATGATGCGTTTTTTTAGGAAAAGATAATTGTTACAATTATGTTAATCTGAAAATATATTCTTATCCTTAAATAAAATATCACAATTAACTTTAGGCCTCTCCATTATTTGAATTTTAGTATGTAGAGCTAGTATACATAATTTACATTTCGCATTTGGATATCCCTAGTCACTATTTAGGCGTACCCAAACATCAAACTTCATTTTGAGAAAAACATCACTTGACTAGAAAATAGATCACGGTGAATAAAATGTATTCCATTAAGGTTATAAAAAAGAAATTGATATGGAAGCTAAAGGAAGTTGTGCATTGCCTTCGTACTAGGGAATTAGAGAATATGGACTCAAAACTCCAACATGATTAAAGGATATATATATCCTTTTTATTAGGAAAACAATTCACCGATTAGTGAAAGTTTCGATAATTACTCTTCTGTAGAAAACAAACCCATATAAAGCGTAAATACATTAACATTTCTTTTTTATATCCCCAATTTTACTTTAGGCGTTCCCAATATTAACAGTTCTTTTAGATATCCCCAATTTAACATAATATAAATTTCCAATTTAGATATCCCTAAATAATATTTGGGCGTACCGAAACATCGAATTTCATTGGTTGATCAGGACAATTGACAAAGACAAAACTTAGCTACAATATAGATCACGTGTATAAAATGTTTTCTATTAAAGGTATAAAAAAATTAAAAATTAAAAAAATTAAAAAAAATAATAATCTATGAAAAATTTTAATGTTAATAAATTCGAATATCCTACCACTTTCTTTAAGTACATGTTTTAAGAGTATCCTATTTATGTTCACTAATGTACTTCTTTTGAAACATGACATTGCAGGTATAATGAGTCCATAATTTTAAATTATCCTACAAATCCAATAAGGAGTTGATTCTAAATATTTAATAAATAATTGATGAATCACTTATTTAATTAAGCATGCAAAACTAGCAATGTTTTTGTTTTTTTATAGGGCCTCCTAATCTTTATTTGGGTATCCTCAATACATTAGGGTATTGATAATGGAAATATTAATATATTCAATTAATCTAACGGCATGTTATCTTCAGCTTAATTTCGGTTTACTTCAGTTCAGTTTAGCTCAGTTCACTTCACTTCAGCTGAGTTCAATTCAGTTCAGTTTCTGGTTTCCTTATCATAAACAATTCAGTTCAGCTCAATTTAGTTCACTTCAGTTCAGTTTAGTTTAGTTCAACTCAGCTCAATTTAGTTTAGTTTAGTTCATGATTTCGGATAATCACATTTGACCTTGTATAAAACTTATCTAGATTACTTGCCACAATTCACATTATACGTTGTTCTCTTTCTTCTGAAAGTCCCAGCCTCCAGACCCACCACCTCCACTTTCCTTCTCTGACTTCCAACTACCCGTAGCTTCATGCCTACGGATTGCCTTCCTTTAAGTCCTCCAAGAACTGGAAACACAATCTCCGTTGGTTTTACAGTGCCCCAGCAACAAGGGCTTATTACAATTTTCCTTGCTAGAACTCCACCCATCAGCACTACTTCCATTGTTCTCATAGGGTCCATCAGCCCTTTAATGTGGATAAGAATCCGGCGATCGGTGATGATTTAGGTGATTACTTTTCCGTAGAAAACAAACCCATGTAAAACATAAATACATTAACATCTCTGTTAGATATTCCCAATATAACTTTAGGCGTGCCCATTATTTGAATATATCTTAGTATGTAGAGCTAGCATACATGATTTAAATTTTTATATTTGGATATCCCTAGTTAATATTTAGGCGTACCCAAACATCAAACTTCATTATTTAATCAGGACATTTGCAAAAGATAATACTTGACTAGCTAGAATATAGATCACGGTGTATAAAATGTTTTCCATTAAGGGTATAAAAAAGAAATTGATATGGAAGCTAAAGTAAGTTGTGCATTACCTTCGTACTAGGGAATTGGAGAATATGGACTCAAAACTCCAACATGATTAAAGGGTATTTATATCCTTTTTATTAGAAATTAAAAACAATCCACCGATTGGTGAAAGTTTCGATGATTACTTTTCCATAGAATACAAACCCATATAAGCGTAAATTCATTAACATCTATTTTAGACATCCCCAATTTAACTTTAGGCGTGCCCGTGCATTATTTGAATATATTTTAGTATTTAGAGATAGCATACATAATTTAAATTTTGCATTTAGATATCCCTACTTAATATTTAGGCGTACCCAAGTTAAACATCAAACTTCATTGGTTGATAGGACAACTGACAGATTCAAGACTTGACTACAATATAGATTATGTGTACAAAATGTTATCCATTAAGGGTACAAAAAAGAAATTAAATATGGAAAGCTAATGGAAGTTGTGTATATCCTTCCAACCAGGGAAGTACCTACGGAGTATGGACTCAAAACTCCAACATGATTATAGGGTCTAAATACTTTGGAAAAGAATCCGTCGATTGTTGAGAGTTTCGGTGATTTCTCTTCTGTAGAAAGGAAACCCATATAAAGCGTAAATACAAAACATTAACATCTTCTTTAGATATCCTCAATTTAACTTTAGGCGTGCCCAATATTTGACTTTTATTCGTCTACTAGTACGATTGACGAAGTTAATACTTAATTGACACAAATATAGATCGATTGAAAGGAACTTATGTTATAAATACAAGGTTATTTGGATAATAGTTATGTTATAAGTACAGGGTTATTTCAGATGAAGTATTAATTTTGTTAATACTTGATTAGAAACCGACTCAAACACAGCGGCTTCTTTTTTCAAGAACACAAGTGGGCCCACTTGGAGTTATGGACATGTCATGATGCTTGGGCTGTGATTCATTATGGGCCCACTTTTCTTGCCGTTTAGTGCCTCTCGCACTTACAACAACACTTCACTCTCTCTAATGTACTTCTTTTGAAACATGACATTGAATGTATGATGAGTCCATAATTTTAAATTATCCTACAAATCCAATAAGAACTTGATTCTAAATATGTGATAAATAATTGATTAATTACTTATTTAATTAAGCATGCAAAACTAGCAATGTTTATTTATTTATTTATTTATTTTATAGGGCCTCCTAATCTTTATTTGGGTATCCTCAATACATTAGGGTATTGATAATGGAAATATTAATATATTCAATTATTCTAACGACATAATTATCTTTAGCTTAATTTTGATTTAGTTCAGTTTAGCTCAGTTCACTACAATTCAGCTGAGATCAATTCAGTTCAATTCCTGATTTCCTTATCATGAACAATTTTGTTCAGCTCAGTTTAGTTTATTTCAGTTCAGTTTAGTTTAGTTCCTGATTTCCTTATCATAAACAATTCAGTTCAGCTCAGTTTAGTTCACTTCAATTCAGTTTACTTCAGTTCAGTTTAGTTTAATTCAGCTCAACTCAGTTTAGTTTAGTTTAGTTCAATTTAGTGGAGCTCTGCTCAGTAAATGAGAATATGCCCTAAAGAAATGTTGCCTTTTCAATTACGGTTTAGGGTTAGGGGTTTAGGGTTTAGGATGAATCAACTCTTCATTGAGGATTTTACTCTTTAGAGTTAATCAACTCTTTGATGAAGTTTTTTGGAATATGTAAAAGAATTTCAAATTGCACGAATGTATTATTTGTATAACTTTTCTTATTTTTACATATTATTTATTTATGTCTTAATGAGATTATGCACACACCGTACTACGTTTATGTTCTTTTCACATGCGAAATAATATGTTACTTGTAAATAAAATCAAATTAAATAAGAGTATAAATAAATAAACTAAATAGTATATACGAATATAAATAAATTTGTATCATGTATTTCCTTTGAATATAATTCCGAATTTTGTATTTTAAAGAAAAATCCATATAAAAATATGTATTTATACGTGTAAAAAAATCTGTATACAAATCTGTATTTCCTTTGAATATTGAGCGTTAAACCCTTATTTAATTTGATTTTATAATCTGTATAAAATCTGTATAACAGTCCATATAAAAATTTGTGTATAAAATCCATATAATAATATGTATTTATATGTATAAATATATCATGTATTTTTATGAAAATTTTGTATTGTGTATTTATAAAATAATTCCGTATTTTTCTTATAAGAGTAAAAAATTCGTATTGTGTATTTATATGTATTTAAGAATTAATTGTATTATTTAAGGATAAGAATATATTTTCAGATTAACATAATTGTAACAATAATCTTTTCTTAAAAAACAAACAATTATCTTTTTCCTAAAAAACGCATGATATTTGCTAAAATAAAAAAAAAAATAAAAAAAGAAAGAAAGTCCATCAACTGATCAACGCACATTACATTTACTCAGCAAGCTTTACAATCCAATTTTTATCAAACTTCTTTTACTCCTAAAATTTGTACCCCAAGGCACCGTAAACATCCAAATTAACTGGCTTTTAGAAAATTTATGGCATACTTGAACACAGCTAACTTATCATTTTTTTTTTTGACATCATCACAGCTAACTTATCAGCATAAGAGAAATCCGCCATCGTATTTCCTAAAAACACATGATTAACATAATTGTATAAAATATTGAGCGTTAAAGTATAGGGGAGGGAATATTTGTTTCCCTGATAAAACGCATGTAATAAAGGAATTTTTTTTTTAAAAAAAAAAAATTAAAATAATATTATTCATCTCAACCTATACTCATTTTCAACCTTTATTCAATCTTAACATTTAACAATGGCGGATTGCTATTTAAAAAAAAAAATGAAAAAACAATTGCGGATGAATCTTGAAATTATATCTTCCAATGAAAAAAAGTAATCATTTTCCAATCAAGAACAGAGAAAAATGATTGATCTATTATTTCATTTAATTTGTTCACTTACATCAAACTCCATGAATTATGTTTTTGTATGTACTCATTAGATTTGGGGAAGAAAGAAATAAGACGTGGAGCGTACACAGTAGCTTTTTATTGCCCATGTTTTGGAGATTTCATTTTTATAATTTTTTGTTTCCTTTTTATTCTTCGAGAACTGCAAGTTTCGATCAATAATGGCTACCATTGTTTAATGTTTCTCAATTAATTTTCAATTTTTTGCATGTCATGAATGTCATCATTTTTCTAATTTTTTTTTACTATTGATTATATGATGATCAATTTAATTATGAAATCAAACAAAATATAAGAATTTAATAATTGAAAAAAATAAGCAAAAAAAAAAAAAAAAAAAAAATTGAAAAAACAAATCTAACCAAACTATAGTTAATAACTTGATGATAAGACTTGATGACTTTGTAATGACTTAATGACTGTGTAATGACTTGATGACTGTGCAATGACTTGATTACTAAACATGATGACTGTGTAATGACCTGATAACTAGACTTGATGACTTGGACGTCTAGGATTAGTCAATTTAAAAATAAACGGTTGAGATTTAATCTCTTATTGTAGTCGACCATAGTTGTCCGTAGTCGACGACTACGGTAGAATTTTTAATGTTTTTACCCTCAAGTCTTGAGTTTTGGCATTTAATTTTATTGAAATTTGGCTAAGTTTCCTTGTCATTTAAATTCAACAACAAATTCCTAAGGTTCATTTAGGGGACAAAGGGGTGTGTTGTGTACTTGTGTATGTCTTCTTGAGGAATGATTAGCCTAGCATGGTGCATGAACTTTTGAAATCGTACAGCGAGCCACTAGTCTTAGATAGAAAGCAAATCCGAAAATCAATATTTAGTGTGCTAAAAGTCTAAAACCATTGTTCTTAATGAACCTTCAAACAAATATTGATACATCAAATATTGATTTTGGCACATTCATTGTGAGAGCACAATTTTCTGTACTTTTATCTTAAAATGGTGCGTCAAAAGCAATATTTAGTATGATAAAATCATTTTTCCTTAAAGAAGGATGTGTCTTCTCAAGGCATGATTATCCCAACATGGTACATGGATATTTGAAATTGTACAACCACTAAGTCCATCTAAAGAACCTTAAACAAAAAAAGAACCATATTTTTTTTTGTAGCTTAATAAAAACCAACAAAGTAATGTACTAACTAAGGGTCTGTTCTGATTGACTGAATTGAACTTATTAGAGCTGAACTGAACTGAACATTTTATGAGAGAAGGAAATCAAGATAAGAACTGAACTGAACTGAACTTAACTGAAAATAATCTGAAGAGAACAAGAACTAATCTTTGGCCCAAATCATGCCAATATGGAGTTGCTACATCACACACCCCCCCACCAAAAAATAATGAAAAAAAAATTGTTACATTTTGAAATGGTATACTTGATACTCTGTTTCAAATTTATGTATTATTTCAAAATTGTAAAAAAAAAATTCGTTTAGAATTCCTTAATTCAACATCAATGAAAAAAAAAAAAAAAACTTTAACTTTGGAAAAATATTTTGGCAAAAAAATGTCTTTGAAAAGTTGACACGTGTACTTTAGAATGATCATGGTTTTCGTTTTCTTATACTAGTACAAAAAATTAGATACTCGTATCAATGATGCATCTTTAGACTTTTACATTGTTTTAACAAATGATAATGTCATTTTCATAATCTTTTATAATAACAATTTCATGTATAGAAATAGATATAATTCCAATTACTTTTAGGGTAATGTAACAAAAATGGCAATATGGTACATTTATCTTTTTACTCTCCAAGAGACCAAGAATTCTTGTACTTTGTAGGAATGTCCCTTTAAAGTGTCACATATGACTAATATTTACTTTGCAACTTTCAACTTTCAATTTTAATAAAGCCATATTACAAGTATTCCATAATTTGCAGGGATACAAGGTGGTCAACAATGAGGAACACAATAATCTCAATGTACCAACCATCTCATCTAGCCAGTTTACTACCAACAATGCAATCATCCATAGAATATGCAACTCAAAACCTCAATTTCCATCCTCACAAACAAGGCAATGACAACGACAACGACAACAAAGACGTACTATTCTCTAATGTTTCCCTCAGGTTAGCCACTGACATTATTGGACAAACAGCATTTGGCATCAATTTTGACCTCTCTAAGCCAAACTCAACAAATGATCAACCGAAAAATTCTGAAGTCTCAGATTTCATCAACCAACATATATATTCCACAACCACACTCAAAATGGACCTCTCTGGATCATTTTCAATCATATTAGGCCTGTTAATCCCATTCTTACAGGAGCCATTTAGACAGGTTCTTAAGAGGATACCGGGAACTATGGACTGGAAAGTCGAAAGGACTAATAAAAATTTGAGTAGCCGGCTTAATGAAATTGTTATGAAGCGCGACAAAGAGGAGAAGAGAGATTTAAAGGACTTCTTGTCCCTCATATTAAGTGCTAGGGACTCTAAGAAAGTGTCAAGAAATTTGTTCACCTCAGATTATATCAGTGCACTTGCTTATGAGCACCTTTTAGCCGGGTCAGCTACAACCGCCTTTACATTGTCTTCTATTGTGTATCTAGTTTCTGGACACCCTGAAGTGGAGAAGAAGTTGGTTCAAGAGATTGATGGGTTTGGACCGCGTGATCAGGTGCCCTCGGCTCATGATCTTCAGCATAAGTTTCCTTATCTAGATCAGGTAAATCCTAGATGGTGTTCTGTTCAAAGGAATACATGTACATTTTGAATAGAATAGAATTTTATTTTCGTAGGAAAGTTTATAACAATAGCATTTAATTGGCAGGTAATCAAGGAATCCATGAGATTTTACACAGTTTCGCCTTTGATTGCTAGAGAAACTGCTGCACCAGTTGAGATAGGAGGTTATATGCTCCCTAAGGTAAGAATTTTGGAACTGTCATTTATCATTTTGGTACATATTATTTGAGTAAGTAAATAAATTGTTGCAATCATTTGAGGGAGCAGGGGACATGGGTGTGGTTGGCACCCGGTGTTCTAGCCAAGGATCCGAAGAACTTTCCAGAACCAGAGAAGTTTAAGCCAGAACGATTCGATCAGAATTGCAAAGAGGAGAAAAACAGGCATCCATATGCTCACATACCCTTTGGAATCGGTCCAAGGGCTTGCATTGGGCAGAAATTCGCTATGCAAGAAATTAAGCTCTCGATCATCCACCTATACCGCCATTATGTATTTCAACACTCCCCCAAGATGGAGACACCTATAGAGCTGGACTATGGCATCATTCTAAACTACAAGCACGGAGTCAAGCTTCGAGTCATCAAACGAAAAGTGTAATCTACTAGAACCATATTCGAAGGTTGATTATTTGTAATTCAGAAATGCAATTAGTAGCTCAACTGATACTGAAAAACATTACAGATACATTTGCTCCAATAAAGAACAAAATTACTTAATTTTACATTACAACATCCATGACTTTCTACAACATTGCAAGTAAGAACAAAAAGAATACTCCAATTACAATCTGCACTACTGAGATAACTCGATCACAGGAACAAAATAACACGAAAAGCTTAAATTGCTTCTTCAAGTTTTTAGACTTACAAAAACAACAAGCTGTTGCCTTAACAAACAGGAGAAAGCAATAACAGATAACTCTTTACTTCAGTTGTACAAGTAGTTCTCTTTTTCCCTTGGCCTCATCAAGTTCTTCTCCAATCGACTAGTAGGCAAGTTAAGTGGCCTAGAGAAGTTGACAGAAGGAGGATCAGAGCCCACGCTACTCTTAGAATCTCCATTTGAAAGCCCTGCAAGTTTCTTTGCAAACTGAAACTCATCCATAGACTGCATTTGTGCCCTTTGAGTCCTTCTCTTAGCCTTCGTCGATTCAGTGAGGTTCATGTAACTTGGTCTGCTGCAATTAGTATTATTCCCACCACTCTCCTCATTCCCTGAGATTGGAGTAGTAGAGGTGCACATAGAGGAAGAAGCCGAGCTCTCATCATACGGAAATTCTGAACTAGGACTAGATGATGACCGCGTTCCTTGAGCCATCATGGGTGGTTTAGCTGAAATTCTTGTTGTCATATTGTTCTTTCTGACCTTTACTTGGCACTGAAGTTCAGAAGATTTCGGGCAGGTTTCTTTAAAGGGATTCACAAAGGCTTTCGGAGGTGGGGTTTTCACCTCAGATACTGTACTATTAACTTCTTCCATTATCAGTCTGTTTTCCCACGGTTTTGCTGCCATCCAACGCTCTAACCAACTCCAGCTACTCTTGTCGATTTCATAACCCTTAAGGGAAGGGGTTGAAAAGGTTGTTTTAAACCCTGAGAAGGGTGATGACCTCAATTGCTGAACAAATTCAGATACATTCTATCAGTATACACAATAAATCGCGGTATATCAGCATTAGTAATGCAAGTCGAAAAGACTAGTAAACCAATACCTTTTGAGCAAGAGCATAAGCAAGTGCTCTTTCTCTTTTAAATGCTCCTTCTTGCCTCATTTGCAACTTTGTTTTCACTTCATCCAAGGTTCCTTTACTATCACACCATCCTTCCTACAAAAATTTCAAATTATGCAAATCAGAAAAGTTCAAAAAACCCAACAATTTGTTTTTATAATTAGATCAAATTTAAATTGATTTAACCTCAGCTTGTTTCAAGAGTTCAGTCTTGGTACGTCGTTCATCAATCAATTGTTGTACAGCTTGTCCTTCAATTGACATCCTTACTCGCCGAGCTCTAACTCGTGCCTGAACCCGAACCAATGCCTGCATACACCTTAGTGTCACGGCAGCCTGTTTACGGACCTGCCGCCCTCTAACTAGAGCTTGCAGCCTAACAATTCCCTTCAATGCTTTTAAGGCCCTTCTTGCCTAATAAAAAAAAAATTGGTCAAGAAATATTACAACCAAACCACTTGAAAAGTTGCATTTCATAAAATCTAACTAACCTTGCTTCATACATTTAGCATAATGTATGTTAATCAAGAATTAATTTCAAAATCAGAATTAGCAATTAAAAATCATTTCTCTTGAAACACTGTATGGTTTTAAATTTAAACACATCCAATTTGAATATGTGTTCATATTAAAATACTTAGCACAACATGAATAAATGTGTATTTAACACTATCTGTTAACCTCAACATCCCAAAATGCCACTCTTTTGAACATTTTTACTAATAGTAAAACCCACTCCATACCATGGAATAAAACTTCAATAATTTTGAATTTATTTCATATGACTATATTATTCTCATGTCAGTTCCATTGACACCTTGACTGTGTAATATTTGAAGCAGTAACGCGACAACTAAATCATAATACAACACGACATACAATAATAAATTACAATGATGAGTAAGAATTGAAATTACCAAAAAAGCACGGAAAGCAGTTTGAATACGAATAGCAGCCCATTCTTTCCTAACAACACGAAAATCTTTAGGAGGAGCTCTAACAACAGTAGCAACAGCTAGGGTTGTGCACAGGTCCAGAACCGGACCGGACCGGACCGGGACCCCTTGGACCTGAAGACCTGAATATGGAATTTTTGAGGACCGAGGACCGGACCTGAAAAAATCAGGTCCAGACCTGTCCGGACCTGAATATTCAGGTCCGGTCCGGTTTTAAGACCTGTTAGACCTGTTTGAGCAATTTTGATGTTTTTACCCTTGAAAAAATAATTAAATAACAACCTGTTAATTAAGAAGGCATATATCTTAAGTTACAAACTACAAGTCAAAGGTCTATAAGTACTACAAGTCAACAAGTCTTACTACACGTTTAGAATACATTTAACTATTTAAGTACTACTTAAAAATTACAAAAGTCCATCAATTTATAAATTACAAGAGCAACGTTACTGCTAATCTTGGTGGTTAGTGCTATAGTCTAGTACTCTGGTGAATATCTTTATGCATTTTGTAGAAATAACAAAGCTTATTATATAATCATATCTTCAGATCTACTATATTTTAATGCAAAGATGATAATTGTATGATGCTTTGTATTATTTACTTAACCAATTGAAGTATTAGCAGCAGCAAACAACAACAATACAATTCGAGCCTTAATAATTAAAAGTCCATGAATTTCTTCTCTGAATTCGCCATTAATGGGCCATTTAATAGATACTTTGTATATTTAACTTGTAAAATTGCAATGCAGAAAGTAATTGAACACAATTACACAATAGATGTCGAACAAGCAGATTTAAAAGTTTAGCAATTCAATACATACCTTTAACTCGACTTTCAGAAATCCGATGTAGAAGAGGCGGCACACGGTGAATCGGAGATGCTCAAAGTCGCCGGAAAAAATGGAGTATGTGTGACAGTGTGAGGGTGTGAGTGTGTGACTGCGTGAGAGTAGAGAAAAGTTTGAGTTTGCAAATGTTAGGGTTAGGGTAATAATGGGTAAGTCAGTAAGTGAGAAAATTCCCAAAAAATTTATAATTAAATTGCTTTTTTTAATAAAATCCGGGTTTCAGGTCCAGACCTGATTATTCCGGGTTTAGACCGGACCGGACCTGAAACCCGGAATCCACTTTTTCCTTGGACCGAAGACCGGCCCGGAATTAGCAGGTCCGGTCCGGGCTGATCCAGGTCCAGTCCGGTTCAGGTCCAAAATACGGTCTGGACCTATTTTTGCACAGCCCTAGCAACAGCAGCATTAAACGCATCGTTTCGACACGGTGAGTCCGAACCCTCTGAAGCTGTTGTCTTGTGACGACCTTTGAAACCTTTCCATGTATTCAAATCTCCTGATGGACTTCTCCATAACTTCCACTTCTTCCCTTTCCCTGATTTTTCCTAAAAATAAAAATAAAAAAATCTCAAAAATCAGAACTTTTTTCATCAAATAAATGAAAATAATCAATAAAAATCTGGGAAAATTGTAAAATTTACATGGGAATAATCATCTTTGTCTGGTTTTTTGAACCCAATAAGGGTTTTAACCCATTTTCCAGAAGCACCCATTTAGAGTAAACAGAGTAAAAAACAGGGGATTTTTTTTATGAACAGAGAAGTAGAGATTTAATGGGTGAATTTTGAGTTTGAAAAGAACCCTTTTTTGTAAATTTGAAGAGGAAGAAGAAAGTGAAGGTTTTGAAGAGAGAGAAAAACAGGAAATGCTGTAATTGAAGAGAAGTATGTGAAGGTTGTTAAAGGAAGAAAACAGAGGAGGCAGAAACAGAGCCAATGAGAATTAAATCAAATTGTAATGTAGTGCAATTACTGAGAGTGTTCAGAGGAGAGAGAAAAGGGAAGTTTGAAATCTTGGATAAAACAATGAAGAAGGAAGAAAGTGGGGTATTTGGGTTTAGTTTAGTGGGGGAATTTAGTAGGGAGTTGTGGAGTAATGTGCAGGAAATGGGTTTAGAAGAGAGAGAAATAAGTTTTAGAGAGAGAAAATTGTTTGAATTTTGAAAAATAGGTGTAACGGATACCAGGCTGCACTACCCCGCTTATTTTTTTGTAGTATCAGGTTGTTTTTGCAGTGGACTATTATACTATGGTTTTATACTATTAGAGTAACTCATTTGATACTCTACGATGTACTGTGGAAGGGTTGAATTTTGACTAATTCGGATTGAGTCTAGTCAGATAGGTAGTAGGGCTAGACGGCTAGTTGTATGTTTTTAAGATGGATTTGGATTTTTTGATTAAGGGCCTGTTCATATTTACTAAACTGAGCTGAATTGAACTGAACTGAACTGAACTGAACTGAAATGAACTGATTGGAACTGAACTGAACTGAACTGAACTGAATTGACCTGAAATGAATATTTTATGTGAGAGGAAAATTAAGAGCTGAACTGAACTGAACTGAACTGAACTGATTGGAACTGAACTGAACTGAAATTAAGTAAATATGAACAGGCCCTAAGTTATACGGGGTGATAACTTTTTAATTGATGGTGTAAATACTTGTTAATACGATAAATCTTGTTTGGTGTTTAGAGAGCCACAAGGGCGTGATCCCTTAATTATATGTCAAGGGGGGTGGTGCATTATTTGTTTTGAGTAGTAATTATTGTAATGTACTCATACTAAGCATGGTTGGCTTTATTGACTTATTGTAGTAGTACTAATTTACATTTTAGTTTGATTGTGTCTTTAAATGAATCAACAAAAGAATTTATTGAAACATAAAAGAAGTGTTTGAGCATATTTTGCTTATTGATATAATTGAAGTGTAAAGAATGTGTAGTTGTGTACCAGTGTTTTTTGATTAGAGTCAATTGGATAAGATTCATTAATAAAGGTTTGTTGAGGTCACATAATGAACTCCAACAATCCAACACAAGTTGAAATTTAAGTTCAATACTACGAAACTATCATCTAAAAATAAATCAACTTAAAACTTGGGTTGTGTAGATTTTCAAAGTAAAATATCGTGTAAATGCTTTGTACTACGTATATATTTTTGTGAACAAAAAGTAAGTTTAAATTTATTAACTGTATTTAAACATCATATCATCAAACATCAAGTACAAAGATAAATCATAAAAACCATTTGAATAAGACACATCCTTACTAAAGAACTTTTGAAAAAAAAAAAGCACAAAACTCTTGGTACACCGTACATTGTACCAAATGTAGGCTGGTGTCTAAATATACCACCATATTTTACCGAGATAATTTAAGAATGTGTTGTATTCACCTAATTTACACTCATTTATTCACTTATCAATATTATTATTAAAACTCAAAGGCAAGGAGTGTCATATCGCCATGTGTCACTTTTTTTCTTCTTATTTAGCCACGTCATCAATCAAATTGCCACATAATCAATTACATGTACATGTTAAATATGTGTCAATAAATTGTATGATAAATTAATTAATTGTATTATAGTATTGATTGTATAATAATCAATTAATCAGTTGTTACAAAAAAACAATTAAATTGATTTTCATCACCCAAAATAAGTTTTGTAACCGGTGTATTTATTTTGAGCTCAATTAAAACGATGAATAATTACAATGTATTTAAATTGCTTTGACCCACTTAATTTATAACGGTATGTATTAATGTGATTTATTTATTGAAAGTTTTCCTATCAAAGTTTAAATATTTTTCAGTTGCGAAAATGTATTATACCAACATAAAAAGAATAATTAAGTAATATCCACAATCTTCCATACCAAAAAAAAAATTAAAAAAAAAAAGAAAAGAAAGAAACCCGGGGCATCGCCCGGGTCACTTAGACTTTATTAACCGAGTTAAAGACTTATTTGATTATACCATGTACGAGTAACCAATTATACGTTCGTACTCCGTATAATTTATCTTCATACGGATACGATAAAATAGAAATCCCAAACACAAAGAGTACGTAAGGCAAAGACAGATCCTCCCACTTCTTCTCGTTGAAATAATGAAAAGGAAACGACCACTTTTGTCAGTTTCTTGAAAAAATATGAAAATCTTCAAAAAGATCACTAAAAGTCTAAAAGACACAAAAATCGACAATAAATCTATATTTTTTGGACTCTTATAATTTTTTTGTAATTAAAAAATAATTACTTTGCTTAATGTAACAGTAAAATTGGGACCGCATGCAATGTAGTGTCTCTGTCTCTTATTGACATCATCGAAATCAAGGTAAATTTATTTGTTGGAATTTTGATTTCATCATATCTCAGCCGTTGATCTCTTTTAAATATTTAAAAATCAAATCAAGTCTTTTTAAATTTATTTATTTTATTCCCTCAAAAAAAAAAACAAAGAAACATTTAGTTAATTTACCTTTTTTGAAGGAAATTTATTTAATTTACTTCGTACGTACGTAGAAGTATTTATTTAATTTTCAAAAAATAAAAGTTCAAATATTTAATTTATTCATGTATTTATTTATTTAGTACTCCCTCCGTTCCTAAATTATATTCCTCTTTCTAGCATTTATTCCTCACATAATAGAGAGAAAGAGGAATGTAATTTAGGGACGGAGAGAGTATTATTTATAAAAAGGGTATTTAAGAAAGGTATTGGGTGGTATGTAAATAAATGTGAATGTGATGTATATGCAAAGCAAAAGGCATGTGCTGACTCGCATGTTTTCTCTTTTAGAGAGAAGCTTTTAAACGTACTCTTTCATTTACTTTCATAAATTGACTGTTCTTATTATTTGCATTTGATTTAATTTTTAAATAATTACGAGTACGTAGTCAAATTTTAAACTTTGGATACTTCAAAAGTTTATTTCATCTTCTCAGGTGACATTTCTGCTTTGCATTCAATTTTTAAAATGCACGTACATACTCCTCCGCATTTTGAACTAAAGTCTACATGAACAATTGGGTGTCCGGATTGTGCCGGGTCTGTTTTTAAACTTGAGTCATGCTAAGTTATTGTATCCATACAAGTTAAAAGTCATTTTTGTATCAAATTAAGTCGGCTAGTCGGGTGTACTTTTGACACCTCTAACTTCTAAATATGTTTTACTCGATTGCGTAGTACTATAAATACATTTCATACATAATAAGGAGTGTGGAAAAATGTAGAGTGAGCATAATAAACAAGTTAAAAATAAAATAAAAATTGGTCTGTTCTGATTGACTGAACTGAACTGAATTCAACTTATTGGAGCTAAACTGGACTGAACTGAACTTATTGGAGCTAAACTAAACTGAATATTTTATGAGAGAAGGAAATTAAGATATAAAAACTAAACTGAAGTGAAAATAAGCTGAAGAGAACAGGTCCTTACTGTAAGATGTAAGTGGTTAACATGCATTGGATGCCATTGCTCCAAAATTTTATTCACTTAAAACTTTTGATTTTAACAAAGACTTTATACTTGTAGTTTACTTTTGGGATTCCTTTGGGACATTTGTCGAAATCCATTATAGTAGTTACTGGAATAATAAGGTGAATAATTTTAGTCTAGTGAAGGAAGAAAAAAGAGAACCAATAAAGGGACATATAAGTATAACTTTTAAAGAAAAAAAAAAAAAAGAAATTTTTGGGCCAAAAAGCCTAAAGCCTAGAAATACATTTGTAAGAAAAATTTCCCCAAATTCAAGCTGAAACTCATACTTTTAAAGGCTGGGCCCATGTTAACTAAGTCCAGCATATTGCTCAATATTAACTTTAATTTGCTAAAACACAATTTGTTAAAACACAAACTTTTTTGGAAGAGTCCATGCTGTCCATCCACCCATTACATAATCAATACATAACATTCCAAGAAATGATATGTCCAATAACTTATTTAATACTTTCAAAACTTATACAAGTTATACTCCGTATTAGGATATATGACTTTCAAAAGCCGAGATATTATGAATGATCATATACACGGTAACTTATGTTCGTTCTAGTGCCGTGGCGAGTAATCTATCTATTCTAGGGAGTTAGTGACCCCTAGAATGACCAAATTGCCTTCATTATCATATGTAGCACTTAATTTGTAATCTCTCTATTACTCCCTCCATCCCTTATTTACATGCTTATTTCTTAACATTTATTACTCACATACTAAAGAGAAAAAGACATGTAAATAAAGAACAGAGGGAGTACAAGCTAACACATGCAACACATAAGGGTTAGTTATCTCTCCATTTAAACTCTCACAGCTTCACTACAATGACAATTTCATATAAAATTGCAAACAACGTTATTAGGTCGATAATTATTTAAGATGAAGTCTTCATGCTATATATTGCCTCTGTATCCCTTAGAGAAATCCTGCTTAAGAACCCTGATGAATGCCCTGATGAATGCTCAAATTTGAAATATTTTAGAACCCTCACTTTGAATGGAAATTTAATAATAGTCGTTTGAGATATAACTACCATATATAATGTTTTAATGATTTTATAGTTCAAACGACCACTGTAAAGAAAAGAAGCAAACACTAGTTGAAAAACCTATGATCAAATTTGATGAAAACAAACATCAGTACATACTGTATATATGTTGAATTAAACATATGAAGAGAACCAATTGCCAAAAGGGGAAGAAGAGTAGGGTTTGTTAGTCTAAAGGATACAGATGATTATACGTAACTCCCTTGATTTAATCCTTAATTTTGATAGTCTAAGTATATCCCTTATAATTAGCTAACATACCTAGTCATATATAGTATCTAGCCATAGTTTTGGTATGTTCAATGTTTTAATCTTGTACTATATATACTCGTGTATATTCAATTATTCATCAATATATAATCAACCTTTCCAACCTACAACATGCATACAATATCGAGTTACATATAAGAAAACAATGCATAAAATTATTCACATTTTATGATATACTTCGTACTATGTAGCTATCTTACTGAGGTTGTAATGCTATTAATATTGTACTATGTACACAGTACACACCAATTAAAAGCATTGCAGAATTGCAAATTTGTGCTACTCTCTAAAGAAATCTTCAAGATTCTAGCACATCGAGGATTTGAGGGAAAATTGTGGAACAACCTAGAGTAATTGGTAAATGTTAGTGAGCTTCTAAATACATGAGAAGTATAGCTACTACCACACCGACACACCCTTCTTTTACCCCCATGCGTCACCTATAAATATAAGGCAAAGAGCATTATTTAGAATTTGGAAGTATGTAAACATTCTATGAATAGAATTTCTTCTAGTTAGTTTGTGTTATTTATTTTGAATGGTTATTAGATTTTTTTTACTCGTATCACTGTTCCTTATATTTTATTTCTTTGGCAAATACAATGAACTCACAATAATCAAGCAATTGTTACAGAGGAAAATTCTCAAAAAGTTGAAAATAAACGCAATTCATATACATTTTCAAAATTCATCAAATAATGCCAAAAATCCACAATCTCTTATGTTCGTATTAGTGAACAATTACTTAAAATAAACATTGGAAATTAAAACATGAATGTCAACCAAAAAACCAATTGAAGATTGAAAATCCAATAAGGCAAAACAGAAAATCAACAATCTTATTTCGACGAAAACATTATTTGAAATTAAATTTGTAAATATTAAACAAAATCAAATAAAAAAAAATGATATAAAAATGAGAAAAGAAAACAGTAGCCATGGTTAATATAGAGTCTGGTATATATTCTCGAGGCTTTTATGGGAATGTTATGACTTATGAGGCATTAAGATAGTTTAGGTTAATTCAATTTGTAAAATTTAAAATATAAGATAGGTTAGGTTTACTATTTATATATTTAATATTATAGTAATATAAATGTTTACTTGGTTTAGAAAAAATAAAATAAAATAAAATAAATAAAAATTATTTACCTATTGAATCATGTTTATTTTTATTTTTATTTTTTATTTTGGGCGTGAAGTTTTCTTGTATTTGTTTTATACCCACATGTACCCTTTCTCGTGCAATTAGGAAAAAAAAAAAAAACCAAAAACTTTCCTAAAAATAAAATAAAAAAACAATTTGAATTAGACTTTGTAAAAAATACTAGTATAAACCAAATAAGTCATCTTAAACTTTTTTTTTTATAAATACTATGATAATTATAAATTTTTAAAAAAATGTAAGAAAAATTAATTTAAATAATTCAAAGGTGATTTACCTTTAATAATCTTAACTTTCGAATATTATAAAATACTCCAAAAGGTAAAATAGTAAAATTTTAAAAACTTTTTTTAGAACTTTTTTATTTTATTTTTTTAATTATTCACATAATCAGTCTATTTTGAGATTACTCTACATAAAATGTAGTAATGGGGAGAGTTGAAACAATATATTTTCAAAAGTATTAGCGGTGAAATTTCAAGCTTGTCTCACATCCACGAGTCCCCTACTATAAATTTCCATAATTTGGAATCAATTAACAATATATGATTGTAATTGAATCTGAATCCTTATCTTCACCATGCTAGCTAAGGTCAATAATTCTTAACACAAGGCAGTAGAGGAAAGACCAACGTAATAGACCTGCTTAAGACTTGAGAATGAGAATAATTACTAAATAACTCTAGCTTGATTTTCAAACTAGATAGAAAATTGAGGCCATTAAACCCCATATTTTACTCCAATGCATCTATATATCCAAGTCTCTTGTAGAAGACAAACCCATAATTTACTTCAATGCATCTATATTTCCAAGTCTCTTGTAGAAGACAAACTCTAACCTTGAATCTGTCTACCTTGCTGCCCTTATAAATACAGGTACTTCTAACACTTGTAACCTACAACATAACACACAGCAAACTGATAGACACAATACCCAAACACAATGGCTTCGCGTGCCTTCAGTTTCTCTTCTTTGCTTGTGCCACTGCTTCTGGTTGCAATCTTGATCCTTTTAGGTTCTCCTGCCCAAGTTGCAGCTGAAGCGAAACTATCATCACGCAAGGCATTAACAAAACAGCCCAAAGTCCAATCCTCATTGGCTCCTACACCTACATCTTCCTGTGAGCCCCCGTCCAATACTCCTTTTCCACCAATAACACCATCCTCCTTCAATCCTTCTCCACCAGGCTTCCCTTTTACCCCAGAATCCCCTTATTCTCCTTTCCCTCCGGAATTACCTACCCCACCTCAATATCCATTCCCACCTGACTCTCCTTTCCCTCCGGAATTACCTACCCCACCTCAATATCCATTCCCACCTGACTCTCCTTTCCCTCCGGAATTTCCTTCCTCCCCTTTGAATCCATCCCCGCCAGACTCTCCTTTCCCTCCAGAATTTCCTTCCCCGCCTTACTCTCCTTTCCCTCCAGAATTTCCTTCCCCGCCTTACTCTCCTTTCCCTCCGGAATTTCCTTCCCCGCCTTACTCTCCTTTCCCTCCAGAATTTCCTTCACCGCCTTACTCTCCTTTCCCTCCAGAATTTCCTTCCCCGCCATACTTTCCTTTCCCTCCAGAATTTCCTTCTCCACCTTACTCTCCTTTTCCTCCGGAATTTCCGTTCCCCCCAGAGTTTCCGTTCCCCCCAGAAACTCGTTCCTCACCCCTAAACAGGGAAAAGAAGCAAACACCAGTTCAAAAAACCCAGATTAAACCTCCAGCCAAAAACGGAAACTAATATGCCTGGCCTTATATATGAAGACAACCTAAGGGGAATAGCAGGGTATACAGCATAAAGATACTACCAATTAGTAGCATACATTAATATATAGCCAACTTACTAAAGTTGGAATATACTCCAAGTATATGCTTAGTAAAGAACTCTAGAGTTTATGTAAAACCAGTCAGTGCAGATGTGTGGTGACTTCCTCCCTCTTAACTTTTGTACTGAAATTTGCACACTATATATCAAGTATATCTTTATATAGCATTGGAATTACTAAATTCTTTTTGCTTAATCACATTTACGAGTAGTTTTCTTGTTCAAGCATATGGTGTTATTGAAATTAATGCGTGTGAGGAAATTTATGGCACCAGAAACATGCTAAAAGGTATACAACTAACACAAACATGCTATAATCACTAAAACTGAAAAAGGTCAGCAATACAAAATTCTGAAAATTACATATACAGATTTGCTCATTCAGAGAATCAAGAGAGTGGCTAAAGCTTACTTAACTACATTGTGGATATGCATATGCTACAATCGTGAGAGACTTGAAATAAGCAGCAGAAAATATCACAGTAATCCCCCTTCTTAACTCAGAACTTTTGTTCTTGTTGAGCACATAACTGATGATCAGAACATGATTCTAAACAGATAAATCCATAGGTTTAGCTCTAAAAGCAGATAGTTAAAGGCCTATTTTATGATTTGTTTCTCTAATAAAATAAAATATAATATTGTGTGTGATTTGTTTCTTAACGTCAATCAATTGACTTTGGAGCTCAGCTTGCAGTAGGATTTATTCCAGTCCATCCAAAACAAGAATTTATGAAGGAATTATATAATTTACCTTTCATCAGTACTCATCTCAACCACCTAGGAAGCCTAATGAACAAGTCAATAAAAAAAAAAAAAAATCTAAGTCAAACTCAGACACCCGTTTGATGGGAATGCTGACCCTCTAAAAAAATTAAAATAATAATAAAAAAAAAAAACAGAAGCTTTGCTCTATTTGACTTATTTTATTTGAACTTATGGTATTTGAGCTTAACCAAACTTATATTCTGAACTTATTTTCCCTATAACAGAATTCAGTGCAGCAGAACTTTCTATTGGGTGTCATAACTTAAGTTGATTGTAATAAAACTTAATTTGTCTGAACTTAACTCATTTAAACTTATCTAAGTTGAACAGAACGAGGTCCGATGTAACTCTCAGTTCAGAAAAGGTCAATTTTTCTGACCAGATTAAGACAATATTTCCTATGCATCCACTCACCTAAGCTGTTCTTGAATCCTAAGCCTTCCACTAGAAATGACTTATCTAGAGTAGAGGGAGAATTTTCATCATTATATTTGTTTAGGGAAAGGATGAAAAGATGTAAGACATCACCATAATTACACAATACAAACATTTTAACTGATCTCAATAACTTCCATAGCAACAAGAGCAGTCTTAACATGATTATTGAGCAACATGATGATAGTATAATCAGGGTATACAAGAAACCTTCTATGTAGAGGCTTAGAAAGGATTTGCATACAGTCTCACAGGCTTGTATCTGTAAGCTCACTCAAAGTTGTAATGCTTATCGACAGTTTCTGAGACATCCCACGTACACTTCATACCTTTTGGGAACACCACCAAATCACCAGCTCCAAACTCAACAGCTTCACTGGAACCATCAGGATAAACCTTCACCTTTCCTTTCAACAGAAAGCAAGTCTCCTTTGCTTCATAAGTCCAAGGAAACTTACTAGGAGCACAACCCCACCTATATGATGATGAAGAAAAAACATTACATGATAACCAAAAATAGATAACTGTACATAAATCTATAAATTTAGAAGCTCCTGATACTCAAACATTCTTTATTATGTTGAGAAAATGGTAGAGTAATGTAGATTAAAGTGCTTAAAATTGACACTGATACTCAAGTAAATAATTAAGTAATCCCCTCTGTCTACAAAAAATTAGTAATACAATTTCAACTTGATTTGGCTTTATATTATATTCCTATTTTGGGCCTAGTCTGTAATTCTGTATATGTATTCTCATAGTCGATAAGTGCATTGTACACTTAATTCCTCAAAACCTAATCAATGTACATGTTTTACAATTACTTCCACAAATCCTAATAAGATTATAACCCCCTTGGCTTAGCCTACTAGCACATTTTTAATAAAACACAATCTATATGTCATTATTCTTCTTGTCTTCTTCACCTTTCTTGCATAATCCCTTTGTCCCTATATAAAAGTTTCATTTCACTACAAAATCTAGTCTTTTGTTTAAAAGGTAAAACTCATATTTTTCTACTATCTTATTTGTTTTACAAAATTCACATTTACATCAAACAAACCCTACTATCTATTTTTTTTTTTTTTTTTCCCAAATCAATCTTTAATCAACTCCAATATCTTCTTCTTCTATCCATCTTTAATCAACCAAATCTCAATATCTTCTTTTATTCACCACAACCAAACCCAATTATCTTCTTATTAATTCACCTTTAATCAAGCAAAACCTACTATCTATTTATTTTATTAACTCTACTAAATATAGGTGCGTTGAGCAAATGAGACTTGAGGGAGTATGGTTTTAGAGGAAAAAAATATGCACTCGAGACAAAACTACCAGTAGCCTGATCATTGAGGGAATGAAAGTAAATCCAAAGTCTAATCAATAACGTCTACACTAGACTCTATAAGCCATAAAGGCTTCACATGAGAGTACCATTGCTAACAAGTCATTAGCATTTGGATGACATGAAAGGATCAGTAAATGCTGAGATCATAATGTTAGCACAAAACTGAAGCCTGTATACATGATAATAGTTTCCAGAGATGCTCAATTCTACAAAACAAATCAAAAAAATAGTTGTCAAATGACACTTTGAAATCTCATAGAACTGTTACTACCTCGAAATGATGATCACTTAACCCCCATTGGAGCGCCGTTTATAATAAGACAACCAATGACACTCATATTCTAGAGCAATTTCATTTTAGTGAGCATTACCAAGATCACCAACATATATCCTAAGATTCCTAACAGACATAACTCCGGGTCCTAAGAGCACTAGATCAACAAATCTATCAATAAGCTCAATTACTCAAAAATCCCATATTCCCATGTCTATAATCATTAATCAATCATGGGTAATTATGTTATGCACAAATTGTACCATATACAAATTTCACTTGTTCAAACCCAAAATACATGTATCTCATCAAAATCACATATTCTATCCAACTTTGACATGTTTACAATTTACTACGGAGTAATATAGAGCTTAAACTATTATACAAAGTAGCTTCATTTATTTCATTCATATAGTAATAAACTTTTTTTCACTAGAATGAAATTTCCAAAAATTAATGCAAACCCATTCCACCAAAACCCTCAAAAAGTGTTTCAACATTGAACACATAAAGCTTCATAAGCAACTCATAATGACATAGCTACTCAAAGTCCCACAAAACACCAATACGTGTCCAAATGTCAAACTCGGCTATTCAATGAAATTTTTTCGGGATTACAGCCCAAAATGAAGTGTTCATACCCCACATAACAGTGCCGATTCTAAGACGACTATTAATTAACAATGAAGAGTCCAAATAACATAACAAAGGAAAATAAGTTATAATAAAATTGAAAACATTATTATAGATATAACCATTAATAGATGAAATAAAAAGAGAGATAGAGAAATATACTTAGGCCAATCACGAACACCGAGCTCAGAGAGCCTAGATTCAGGAGGGTTTCTTTCAATTTTAACACCCAATTTTTCGATTGTAGTTGACATGCTTGTGCCCTCTGTTGATGCCTTAACTATGCAAAAAGATGGGATTTTTTTGGTTTTTAATTGAAAAAATTTCGACCCACTTTTTGATTTTGATTGAAAAGTTTGAATTTGAAGAGGGTGATAATTTGGGTTGGAGAAGTTTTTGTGGGTTGAAGAAGGTAGTAACCCTATACTTGACTGTCCTGTGATTGTAAGACCAAACATTCCCATATTTTTTAAGGACTTTTACTTTTTTAGATATCCCAGTTTTTTAAGGCAACTTTAAAAATAAGTTTTATTACTCCGTAGTACGTCAGATTTTTGAGGAATCTGGTTTTTTTTAGTACACAAATATTTTTAACCATAGAATAAGAGATTCATTTGAATTAAGTAATTAACTATGTCCACTCACGTCCTATCTTGTTGTTGATGTTGTTTTTTTAAAAAACGATAGGGAGAAGGCTTTATCAGGTTGGAATTTATTACATGTCAACTCGACATGAGTTAACATACTAAATTGGGAGTATCCGCAAATATGAGTGTAATATTATTGTTATAATAATACACGCAGTATGAGTATAATTTTTTTTTTTTTTTTTAACCATATTATTGTCAGTTAAGTGCAATGGATATCTGCTAAATTTATGAATGTGATTGCTTGATTTCATTAATAACTTTGCCACACATAAAATACAAAGATTAACCCTTAATTGCCTAGGATTAGGAAACTACCAAAAGATAAAGATATCAAAAGATAGACTAGCACAAAATATGCCAACCAAAGATATTCAGATTTCCTAAATATATCCTCAATAATATCACATTAAGATGGTAAGGATATAAAATATGTTATTTTCTGTAAAAAAAAAAAAAATGTATAATATTGTTAGAGATATAATACAATCAATATATATTGGAAGTGTTTTATTATGAGAATAATATATGTGTCAATTAAGATAAGTTTTTTTGTTTTTTTGTTGTTTTTTTTTTTTTTTTTTACAAGTATGTTAAGATATGTTTATGGAAAGATTTTAGTGGTTGACATAAGATAGATTTAAATTTAGAGTTTTAATGGGGCAAGAATATAAATATTGATCATATCACATCACTGACAAATTAAAGGGAATTCAGTTGTACGTCAATCAGTTATAGATGGCTGATTGGGGTAATATACCGAGCGAAATAGCGAGTGTGATTGCAGAACATCTGGAAATAGTAGAAGACTTTGAAGCATTTGCGTTGGTTTGTTCAAGTTGGAGAAGAGGGGCGAAAGAATGCAAGTTTAAGTTTGAAGGGAAGCCATGGCTTATGCTGCCGAGGCGCAAAGAAGGTGGGCCGAAGCAACGTCAGTTTTACAGCCTCTATAACCGCAAAGTGCGCACAATCAACCTTTCTCTGTGGAACCACGACTACGATATGAGGGTGTTATCGTCGCATGGATGGTTACTGGCCAGTGCTACTTATACTGACCAGGAAAATGTGTTTATTCTCAACCCCAAGTCAGGTGCCAAAATAAACATTCCTAAGGTTACCTGCTGGATTAGTTATATATTCCAACACCAATACTATGCCTTTAAAGGCAAGGAAATTCTCAAGTTCATCCTATCAGGGAACCCATCCTCCTCTAGTGATTTCACAATCGCCTTAGTTGCGCCCGAACCCAACTTTAAGGGTCATGGGGTCATCTGTTTCTGGAGAGAAGGCTATGAAAGATGGCAGACAGTTTTAACGGACGCACGAATTGATGTAACTTTTTATAAGGGTAACTTTTATGGCGTGAGTGACCTTGAAAATATATGGTGTTATGAGTTTGACCAATCAACAGGTCGTCCTCCCCAGCGGCTTGTTGCTAAACTGAAACCTATCAACATTTTCAGCAGATACGAATGCTACTTGGTTGAATCAGAGAATCGCTTGTTGCTCGTGATTAGGGTCAGACCATTGGTTTGGGATCAATTATGCGGCCACAAAATCAAAAAAACTATGTTTTTCAAGGTGTATGAGCTCAATGTTAACAATGGAGAGACCAAATATGTTCCTGATTTGGGTGATATAGCGATTTTCGTGGGTTGGAATTCATCCTTTTCTATAAAGGCATCATCTTTTGCTCATGGAATCAAACATAACTCTATCTATTTTACTGGTGATTATCGGATACCTGGGGATGATGACGCTGGCATCTTCACTTTGGCAGATGAAAATATTCATCGCTTTGACGGCATTATTAAACCAGAATATTGCGGTGAACATGCACCATATGTGTGGCTTCAGGATCCAAGCTTATGATCTATCTCTTATACGAGCTAAAAAAAGTATTCTAATTAAGATTATCAATAATACAACTTTTCTTATTTTTGTATTTTAATGGTTTGCGTTAGTTTACATAAGATTATTATTTGAGGCTATCCCCATTAATATCCTACATTAACATTGTTTGTTAATATAGTGGCATTTTGCTCGTAAATAATAGTAAATCTCTCCCCACTCTCATGGCTTCCCCTCCTATGCATGGCCACTCAATTTTGTCTCTCCTCCCCTCCCATGGCCTTGTCGACCATTAGACCACCATCGTAAGTCTCAACCGGCCAATGGACGGATCTAGGGGCGGGCCTACCCAGGCCATGGCCCGCCCTATGCCCAGAAAATTCAGTTTATATGTTATATTATTGCCTTTTGATACATGAAATGTGCTTAGCTGAGATGGTTATTAGGCCTTTTGTATGTATAATGGTGTTGTAGGCTGTGGGTTCAAATCCCACAGCTAGCAACTATGGATTTTTTTTTTGATAGCCTTTTCTATTACTTCATACCATCTATCATGTATGGCCCGCCCTATGCATCAATCCTAGATCCGTCTTTGCCCAAACAAAAAACACCCTAATAGCACATATGTAAAGTGGGCCCATACTAACCACTTAGGGAAGGTGTGATAGTCGTCTAGTGGTACTAACGGTGGTGGTAGTGGTCGATTGGTGGTGGAAGTGGTCGATTGGTAGTGTTAGTGGTCGATTGGTGGTGGAAGTGGTCAATTGGTAGTGTTAGTGGTCGATTGGTGGTGTAGTGGACGATTAAAGTCATACGGTGGTCAAATGGTCGTGCTAGTGGATGTGCAATGGTCGGATGATGGTGTTAGTGGTGGTGCGGCAATAGAAGGTGGTGCCAGTGGGTGGTTCAATGGTGATAGAAGAGAGAGAGAGGGATTTGCTTAAGAATCTACCAAAAACCCTTGATATTAACTGATTATGTTAATATAGGATACTCTTGAATTTTCTCTTATTATTCTACAATAAGCCAACTTTATGAGAGCTTTGCATTTGAGCAATCGAAAGACATATCTGCGAGTACTCACATAATGAAGTCTTCAGCGTCTTAATCAAAAATTTCATTTCTTCAAGTGGCCGTATTAGGTTTTACAAAGTTACAAAAAACTAACTCATTACGCCCCTTCTCTAATCTCTATGGATGCAAATTGCAGACGAGGCACTATCGCAAGTGTCCGCCATAGCATAAAGAATATGATTTACTTCTTAGGTGACATAAAAGCAACCCTAGAGTAGTTGTATAAGCCGTATTGACAAATCACTGTACACTATAATATGGACAAAAGGCATATGCAGAAAGGAGTTAACACTCAATGCAGACTTAGTGATGACCTTTTCTGAAAGCTGAGAAGACTCCACCACCACCATGTTTGTCTTTCTGACCTTCAGCACTAGCAAGTAGTTGCTACCTGTTTCAAATATTGAGCAGTCAGAAACGCACAGAAGAATAAACAAACTTATTCAGGGTTAAAATGGTCAGGGGGAAATGTCATACTAGAACAAGCTAGCCATTTAGCCATCCCATGACTGATAAGATTCACTCAAACTTCAGGTCAACTCCAAGTTTGTGGCTTTAGAGTTTAGACGCATAACCCCACTTATATTCAATGCAACATCAACAACATTAAAGAAATAAAATACTGAAAGGGCCATTGCCAGTTATACCCCCCCAATATGAACAAATTAGTATAATTTCAGAGAAAACTAAAAGAACAAAACTTTTAGAGTGCGAGAAACAACTTGGAAAAGAGATGGCAAGACTGCAATTGGGAGAAAGAGATGAAAATGATATTTTCCTAAATTTTTTTGGTATTTATCTTTTATTCTGAAAACACTCATGAAGGTTAACTAATGTTCACTATATTATTAGTAAATCTGATAAATAGTTTAACTAAATGCACATAGATTTTACAGTTGGGAAGAGAAAGATAGAAAGAGAGACATACAAGAAAATCATGTCAACTGAGTGCGATACGTCTCATCCTCATGTATACGCCCATCACCATGAGATCCACAACAAACCCAACCACGGCTATGCTTCCTAATTTGGGCAGGAAAAAAAACACAATTGCATAATTAATTTGATTAGGGAATTTCCAAAAGCAGTCATTTTATTTTCTAAATAGATGACCCATAGCTCTTGGCACACATTTTAAGACAAAGGAGAGAGAGTGACTAATGAGTTTTTCTAACGCTTTGTTTTAACTTTAATCAACTCAAAAAAATTAAACTACCAACCCATTCTCCCTTTCTCTCTCCTGGCTGACTTCATCCCACCTTGGCGCGAGGTGTAGTGAGGCGGTCATCAAATCGCCTCATAGTCTTGTAGCGTGGCAAAGTTAAGGAGGCGCGCGCCTTAGCGCTTTTGCCTTGAAGCGTGAGGCGCTATGAGGCGACGCTTTTTAGATTTGAGGCGCTTTTGAAACACGTGCTACTATAACTAATTTTTTTTGAAAAAAAACCCAGGCTTTAATTAAAGAAATAGAAGAGAGAGAAAACATATCTATTTGAAAATTAAAACCCTAGCTTCCCAATTCATGTTGGGTCTCATTCGATTCTCGCTCGAAACGACCCAAGCTGTGGTGGATCTTGCCGAAAACCAGGTTAGCTTGTTGTTTTTTTTATTTTTTTCGTTTTTTGTACTGCTTCTTCGTTCTCTGTTTATTTTTTTTTTATCTTTTTATATTGTGTTTTTAAAATTTGTTTTTTTATTTAGCATACTTGTATTTATCTTCTGTGATCTGATTTTATATTCTGTTTTTTTTATTATTATTTTCTTTTTATATTTTTGGCTTTCCAGTTTATTTATTTTAGTTTTTTGGTTCCAAATTTTTTTGTTTTTCTCTGTTTATAACTTTATATTTATTTTGTTACTGATTTCTAATTAGGAACATGGATGAAGAGTCCCTTCCTTCCACCGGATCATCCGATCCCGACCCGGCTAGAAAATATGGAAAACCAGAACCTAATAATAGAGTTAATTGGCATTGTAGTTCTTGTGGTAAAGTGACTAAGGGAGGGGCACATCGTTTAAAACAACACTTAGTTGGTGGCTTTAGAAATGTCACTAAATGTCCTAAATGTCCAGAACATGTGAGGGAGGAAGTTAAGACTTTTATGATAAACAAAGCTCAAGCAAAAGTGGATAGTCAAATGATGCCAAGCATGTCCCAACTTGAAACGGATGATGTTGATGAAGAAAAGGAAGATGTTGTCACAAAACGTGAAAAAGTTGTTAAGAAACCTAGGCACAAAGGTCCTTTGGATATGTTTATCACTTCAACTCCTAAAGAAGTAATGCAAGCTAGGAAGGAAAGGAAAGGAATTTTTGGTGCTTGTGATACGGAGTTAAGGGACAAAACTTGTATGACAATTGGTAAGCAGTTTTATGATGCGAGAATTCCATTCAATGCGGCTACCTATGCTAGCTTTGGAGCAATGATTGAAGCTATTGGTCAATATGGTCCCGGATTAAAACCACCAAGTATGTATGAGCTTAGAGTTCCTATCTTGAAAAAAGAAGTGAAAGATGTTGAGATGCAAGTAGAGGAGAACAAGAAAGAGTGGGCAAGTAAAGGTTGTTCAATTTTATCTGATGGATGGCGTGATTCGGTTGTCCAAAAGGATATTATAAACTTCCTTGTCAATTCTCCTAAGAGTTCCGTGTTTATTAGATCATTGGATGTTAGTTATTGTATAAACTTCTAGATAAGATGGTGGATGAAATTGGAGAGGAAAATGTTGCTCAAGTGGTGACGGACAATGCATCCAATTATGTCAAAGCCGGTATGAATTAGTAAATAGTCTTGTCACTCTTGTGATATGTTCAATTAAATTTTACTAATTTTTTTGCTTTGTAAGTTTTTATTTAATACTTTTTTTCAAAGATACACGGAACGCGGGACGACGGCGCGTTCCGCGAACCAGGACGCGTGTCCCGAAACGCGGAACTTACTCGTTCTGGTTCGTGGTGGTTCGCGATCTGGTTCGTGTTTGATAGGGTACCCACTTATAGGCAAAGGAATCTTCTGTTTTCTTGAGTTTTTAAATTTAATTAAAGCTTCAAGTTCTATTAATGGAGGAAAATGAAAAAAGAAGTGAGTAGAAGGAAGAAGAAGGGTCCTTGACAGCTTTAAATCATTAAAATAACCCTAACCTAATTTTTAAACATAATGGTGGACCCCTCCCTTTTTATCTTTTCTTTTTACTGTATTATTTTATTACTAGCACCTTGTTTTTACTCCATGTAGTCATGTACAGCTGTAATCTTTTCTTTTTATTATTATCTTATTTTTATTGCCTAGTTTTTAGGTATGTACTGATAGTAGTGTACAGTTATATATTTTTATTAATTTTTTGGTTAATACGAAGTAGTTGATTACGAGTACTTTTCAGTTTTAGTGATTTAGTCTAATAAATTTAAAGTCTAATATTCCCTCAAAAAAAAAATAATTTAAAGTCTAATAAAAAAGAAAATTCTAATTAAAAAAAATTCGAGAACTAGAGTCATACATTCCGGGAACTCTAAAGCCTACGTTCCCCGTTCCCGTTCCCGTCCCACGTTCCAAAACGTCCCACGTACCGTGTAACATTGCTTTTTTTTTCCTTTTTGTGAATTGTAGGAAAAAAAAAACTTGAATCTAAGAGGCCTCATCTTTATTGGACTCCTTGTGGTGCTCGTTGTATTGATTTGATGTTAGAAGACATTGGCAAACTAAAGAAGTGCACATTCATCAATAGCTATATTTATAATCATACCTATCTGGTGAACTTGATGAGGAAGTTCACACAACAAAGAAATTTACATAGGCCATCAAGTACTAGATTTGCAACATCTTTCATTACACTAGCTCAATTTCATAAGCAAAAAGGCAACTTGAGAAAGATGATAATCTCTCAAGAATGGAGTGCTTCCAAGTGGCAAAAGGAAGCGGGAGGAAAGAGAATTGCAACTTATATTTTGCAAGCAAGCTTTTGGAAGAATGTGGTGTATGCTCTTAAGCTAACAAGTCCCCTTGTTAAGGTGCTTAGACTTGTTGATGGGGAGAAAAAGCCTCCGATGGGATACATTTATGAAGCCATGGATAGAGCTAAAGAGACTATAGCGAAGACTTTTGAATTAAGAGAAGAGAACTACATTAAGGTATTTGAGATCATTGATAAAAGGTGGGATAGTCAACTTCATCACCCTTTGCATGCGGCGGGTTTTTATCTAAATTCGAAACTTCATTATGATCATTATGATCATTCTGTAAATGTAAATTGTGAGGAAGTTTTGAAAGGTTTGTATGATTGTATTGAAAGGCTAATTCCAGTTGTGGAAACTCAAGATAAAATACTTGCAGAGTTGGATTAATTTAAGAATGCAACCGGTCTCTTTGGTCGTAGAATGGCAATTAGGGGAAGGAAGACCAAATTAGATTGGTGGTCAGCTTATGGTGCAACAACTCCTAATCTCCACATGTTTGCCATCAAAATTCTTAGCCTCACTTGTAGTGCAACAGGTTGTGAAAGAAACTGGGATGTTTTTCAACAGGTTTATACCTTCACTTTTATTGATTTATCTAATATGATTTTATTTTATTACATTATATAGCTTATATTATTCTATTTTTATTGCTTCATTCTAAAAAGAGGAATCGATTGGCACAAAGTCGATTAAATGACATGGTTTATGTCAAGCATAATCGAGCATTACAACGGCGATACAAGAGGAAAGACACCATTGATCTCATTGTCTTAAATGAAATTGGTGAAAGCAATGAGTGGCTACTTGGAAGAATGGAAGAAGAGGAGGAGGAGGAGAATGATTTTGTATTTGAAGGGGAGGACTTGACTTGGAGTACAATTAGTAAAGCCTCCGGAGCTAATGAACCATTCTATGCTACTAGAGGAGCATCAAAAGTTGATAAAGGAAAGAAAATTGCTAGTGGCTCCACTTCTAAACCACGTCATACAATTGTGATAGATGATGATGATAATGAGATTTATGATGATGAGATGGAAGAGGATGTAAGTGGAGATGAGGCTTATCAAGAAGAGGAGGATGTGTATGATGATTCATCGGATGAGGAGATGGATTACTAGTGTCTTAGTATGCCATATAACAAGCTTGAAGACCTACTATGTTTGCTTTTCTTTCTACTTGATTTACTTTTTATGTTGAATGTGTGATTTGCTTTTTAGTTAAAGAGTTTCATGTCATTAGCGCCTTTTAAGGGTATCTTGTAGTTCCTTTGTTAATTTATGCATTTATAATATGTTATTTTGATTATTTAAGGCTTATATCTTGGTCTAGAAGTAAGTTATAAGGTTTTGGGCACTTAAGGTGCGCCTCGTATCCAAGAGGCACGGCCTCCGCTTTGCACCTCGCGCCTAGGCTCTGGGGACCCTTTGCGCCTTGGTGCGCCTCTCGCTTTTTAAAACCAAGCATCCCACCACCACCATCCATATCAAACCTGTACTAACTACCACCGGCATAAACACCAATTCCTCCATCAACACCAACCTCCTCAATTCTCTGCCGCTGGCCCGCTGCCGGATTTCTTCATCTTCAACACCATATATCTTTCAATTTCTCTCTTACTACTCAAATCGAAACTCTTTAATCATGTGTTTTTTTCCCTCAAGCTTTCTTTCTCTCTCTAAGACAACAAAGGTGGTGGTTGAATGGTGAGATTAATTCCGGGTTATAGATCTAGTGGTTAGAAAGGAGGAAAGAGAAATTATAGTTAGGGTTTTCATTTATGGTGGTGGTTTTCAGATTAGAAGGCGGTGCTTTTTAGTGGGTATGCGATTTCGGTGAGTTAGGGTCCTAAGGACGGCAGATTTGTGCGAAGGGGTGTTATTTTTGGCGAGGATGGAAGATTTCGACGGGTTAGGGGTGGCAAATTGGTTTAGAGGGCGGCGGTTTTGGCGAGGGCAGTCGTTTGATGAGGGCGGCAGTTTTGGCGAGGGCGGCGGTTTGATGAGAGCAGCGGTTTTAACCGAGTTCAGGGTGGGGAATCGATGTGAACAGTGGTGAATTGGTGATTTTCGTTGAGGGTGCTGGATTCCGGTGGGTTGTGATTTCCAATGAGGGGTGGTGGAGGTGGCTTTAATGGAGAAGGTGGTGGCTATAATGGAGAAGGTGGTGGCTTGCTTTAATGGAGAAGTTAAGAACGTGGGGCTGTGAGTTTGTAGTTAAGGATTTGGGGTTTATTAACCTTAGGATAAGTGGGGGTAAGTATGTAAGTTTGTAGTTAAAAACCTTCCATTTATAGTATGGGTCATCTAATATGACTATTCCTTTTTAGGAATGTTAGTCATCTAAATAAAAACGGAGATTTACCAAAAGAAAAAAAAAAAAAAAGAAACGGAGGAAGTATTTATTACCTGTTTTTAATGAGCCGGCTAAGGCTAGTATGAAAAAGTCCTGGTTTTGCTTCGTATTTCATCAAATCTACCTGAAATAAATAAAACATACTATTAACAAGATCTTATTCTTTGACTGTGATTACAGCTGGAAATGTGCCCATATTTTGCAAAAGAAACTGAGAATAAAACTGGAACTTCTGAATATTAAAGATTGTAATAGCAAAATGAGAACTATCAAAGGCAGATTCCAGAAGCAGGTGGTGTATAGTTGCTATGCTGGGTTGCTTTATGTCATTTGGAGCCAGAGAAACAAAGTTGTCTGGAACAAATGTTTGATGCAGCCTGAGAAGGTAATTCAGAATCTTTGGGCTGAGCTTTTTCACAGAATCTCATATGTCATGCCAGTCAAGACCAGCAGAAGGAATCAGAAGTGGTTCAAGGAGCTGTTTAGAAGCTGATAGCTGTCCTTTGGGCTTAGTTTGTTTTGTCTGTTTTTGTGTCTCTTTTGTTGTGGTTGCTGTTGTGTTTGCTTAGGGTTCTTTTGCCCTATGGTGTATTGACTTTCTGTTCTTGATTGATTAATAAATTTTTTTTTACTTTTTTCAAAAAAAAAAAACAAGATCTTACTTCAAATCAACAATCTTAAGAGATGAAGAGATAACTTACATTGTCGAGCATAGCATTTTCATCTGGAATTTCTATTGCACCATCTAACATCAATCTTGCTGGATATTCAGGAAATTTGGGACATGGAATTGTCTCCTCGGCACCAGCAAGCCTCTGTCAAACCCAAAGTTAGTTAACCGAATAAAAAAACAAAAATTAAAAAGTTTCAGAATTTCGTCTTACCTTCAGCACCATCTGTCCACCGACACATGGTTCAAGGAGGTAAAAATGAGGCATAGAAGTAAATTTCATAGTATCAAGATTACATCCACCTCGACATATCAACCCCTGCTCTTGTTTTGTAAGTATGGAGCAAAGTTTTTCGAAAGCTATTACATGCGATGACTCTAATGGAATGACCCAGTAAGGTCTTCCAATCACCAAACTTATCAAAAACAAGCAACATAAATAATGAAACGTGTATTCAGTGACATAATTAAATTAGCGTTTTAAAAGCACATCAATTATCATCCATTCTACTATTCCCTCTGTCCATGACCTTTGCCCCATTTGATCCAAAAAGCTCTCACAAAAAAATGGGGCCATTGTGCAAAGATGGGACAGAGAGAGTATGCAAGTTGCTACTTAATAGTTAAGATATTCCTGTGTAATTTATTCATTGATAAGGCTTGCAAAATATATCTTGAGGAGCAATCAAATGTATGTGTTTAGATCATAAGCAGCTGATTACTTTCTTAATATCCACTTGTTTAGGCATGGTCATGCATGCCTTGGACATTCTAAAGCAGCACATACCAACAGATATCTGATGTTAAGCACCCAACTATGATAACTAGTCAACAACAGATAGAAGATACTTCTTACGATGTAATTTCAAGTGAGATATTATTAAACATCAACATCAAGACCCATAGATAAGGTAACTTCCATACATCAGTAATGTTAGCAAAAAAAAACACGCAACAATCGAAAATCAAAAAACAATTATTAATGCTTAAAATCCAATAAAGTTAACGATTCATAGTTTAATACTATTTGTCTATTTCAATCCTTCATGTGAGTTTTTGAACTGGTAGGCAGGAACATTTGAAGAACATACTTCTGGTACTGCCTAGATGCAAAGTACCAGAAAGTGGCAAGCCTAATTAATGCACTGCTATTTAAACTTAAAAAAGAAATAAAAATGAAAAAAGAAATTCAGTACATGGGAATTAAATGGAAAAAAATTAATATATATAGCAACTCTTTTAATCCTAAATGATAAACAATTGAAGCCACTAACCTTTATCCAAAGAAGTCAACCCATCCCTCCCAATTACATCAAATCTAACAGCACCGTCAGCTTCAGAGAGTTTTACGCAATTCCTAGACTCTTCTTCTAGTAAGGTATCTTCATCAATGGTTGTGGAGTTAAGCATTTGATGATACCCATGTGCCTACATATTGAAATCAAATTTTATTATCATCATCTATAATTTGGGGAAAAAGCATATACATGAAGCAAAATAAGAGAAGCTACTTCAACTAACTTTAGTACCTCACAAAGGTAGAATTCATTTAGTATCTGATTTGAGGAACTAAACAATCTGCAGGGTATTGAACGATTATTGCTCCTTTGAAAGAAAAAAATAGCCACCAATCCTCTATCGGCTTTCAGTTCTTCAATCCATTTTTTTGCATTTTCATTCATTGTATCTGCAGTTTATATCCATTGCTTGGATGCTTTAAATCAGCTCAAAAAATGTATATTGTTGCAACATATGTATTAATACTACTCCTTATCATTAAGAAAAGAATTACACTGTAATGAAACTGTCAATAAGAAAATTTGCCCTCAAATCTTGATCATTGAGTCATTAAATAGGCAATCCTGGTATCATAGTCCAAGGTGGATCCAGCCTAAGACGACTTGCTTTCAATAGTCTATTTCAGTACGAAAACAGACTGCCTAAACATCAAGGGCATAAACATGACATTTAGGTGCCATAAAGTACTATATCATGTGGATAACTTTCCGAAACACTTAAAGATGCTTTGGAAATTAGCTATTTTAAGTAAGACATCTAACAAGAAATTAGCTATGTTATCAGTGCTTATGCTCCCCAAGTGGGTTTAGATGCAGAAGAGAAACGACAATTTTGGGAGGACCTAGACGAGGTGGTGCAGGGTGTCCACCACTCAGAGAAGTTATATATTGGAGGGGATCTAAATGGGCACGTTGGGGCGAGCCGAGATGGCTATGAGAGTGTCCATGGAGGCTTTGGGTATGGGCAGAGGGACGCCGGTGGTGAAGCTATTATGGATTTTGCCCAATCATATGATTTAATTTTGGCTAATACTTGGTTTAAGAAGAGGGATTCACACTTGATAACTTTTCGGAATGGAGCAAATGCAACTCAAATAGACTTCCTGCTCACAAGGAGCATAGATAGACAAAGTTGCATAAACTGTAAGGTTATCCCAGGGGAGAGTGTGGTCACCCAACACCGGCTATTGGTAATGACTATTCGTCTGAAAGAGAAGGCGAAGAAAAAAGTTAGACAAGAAGAACCAAGGATAAGATGGTGGACCCTAAGGGATGCAAAAGCTAAGGTTTTTACAGAAAAGGTAATTGAAGAAGCGGATTGGGATGGAGAGGTGGATCCGGACATGACTTGGTTACGAATGAAGAACTGTTTCCTAAGAGTGGCCAAAGAGGTCTTAGGGGAAGTAAGGGGAAGAACTTCGGTACAGAGAGATACTTCGTGGTGGAATGAAGAGGTGAAAGCAGTAATTAAGCAAAAAAGGGAATGCTATCAAGCCTTAGGAAAATGTAGGAGTGATGAAACCTTTGCAGCGTATAAGGAGGCTAAGAGCAAGGCAAAGGCAGCTGTTCGCCAAGCAAAAGAAAAGGCATATCAGGAGGTTTATGAAAAGCTTGATTCCAAGGAGGGAGAAAGGATCATTTATAAGATGGCAAAGAGAAGACAAGAGGCAAGGAAGGATATTGGCATGGTGAAGTGTGTCAAAGATAAGAACCAAATGGTCCTAGTGCAAGAGGAGGGCATCAAGGACAGGTGGAAGGGGTACTTCGATGAATTATTTAATGGAAGTAATGGAGTTGTGATAGGAGATACCTCTATGAGTGATGAAGAAATCAACATGGAGTATGTGCGAAGGATTAGGAGAGTAGAGGTGGAGATTGCACTGAGGAAGATGAAACCTAAGAAGGCGGTTGGCCCTGATGGGGTACCGATAGAGGTGTGGAGGTGTTTGGGTAAGATTGGTATTGATTGGTTAACAAACCTTTTCAACAAGATATGGACGGCTACAAGGATCCCACAAGATTGGAGGAAGAGCACCTTGGTCCCGGTTTATAAAAACAAAGGAGACGCTCAAGATTGTTCTAACTATCGAGGAATTAAGCTTATGAGCCATACTATGAAGTTGTGGGAAAGGGTGATTGAACAAAGGTTGAGGGCATGCACAAGCATTTCAGATAACCAATTTGGTTTTATGCCTGGGAGATCTACTATGGAGGCAATCCATTTGATAAGACAAATGATGGAGTTTTATAGGGTAAAGAAGAAAGATCTTCATATGGTCTTTATTGATTTAGAGAAGGCATATGACAAGGTGCCAAGAGAGATACTTTGGTGGGCAATGTTGAAGAAAGGTATCCCACGAAGGTATGTAGACCTAGTTAAGGATATGTATCGGGATGTGTCAACAAATGTGAGGACATGCGGAGGGTTGACAAAAGATTTCCCTATTACAATCGGATTGCATCAAGGGTCTGCATTAAGCCCTTTTCTTTTTGCAACGGTTCTAGATGAATTAACTAGACCAATTCAAGATGAGGTTCCATGGTGTATGCTGTTCGCAGATGATATCGTTTTGGTGGATGAGACTAAGGATGGGGTTAATGTCAAGTTGGAGCAATGGAGGCAAAGGTTGGAATCTAGAGGGTTTAAGCTAAGTCGGAGTAAGACTGAATATTTGGTATGTCGTTTTGGCACTCAGAGGGGGACACGCAATGAAGTGGTGAGTTTGGATGGAAAGGATTTGACCATGAGTGAATGTTTTAAGTACCTAGGGTCGATCATCCAGAAGAATGGTGACATTGATCAAGACGTGACCCACAGGATTAAGTCAGGGTGGCTTAAATGGAGAGCGGCCACGGGAGTGTTATGCGACCGCAGCATTCCCTTAAAGTTGAAGGGAAAATTCTACAGGACTGCCATACGACCAGTGTTGCTCTATGGTACAGAATGTTGGGCTTCTAAGAAAGAGCATATTAAAAAGATGGAGGTTACGGAAATGCGCATGTTAAGGTGGATGTGTGGAAACACTTTAAGAGATAGAATCAGAAATGAGGTTATTCGCAAGAAAGTAGGTGTGGCGGGCATTGTAGATAAACTAAGGGAAAATCGTCTGCGTTGGTTTGGACATGTAAGACGGAGACCCGAGGGTGCACCGGTGCGAAGAGTGGAAGAGTGGGACCATGGAGGGATTAAACGAGGAAGAGGGAGACCAAAGATGACTTGGTTGGAAGGAGTGAGGAAGGATATGAAGTGCATGGATTTACGTGAGGATGAAGTTTTGGATCGTAAGGGATGGAGGAGAAAGATTTATGTTGATGACTACACGGAATAATCAAATTTGGTTCATGTTAGCCGACCCCACTTTTGGGATTAAGGCTTTGATTGATTGATTGATTGATTGATTGATCTAACAAGAAAAAATATACTTCCCTCAAAAATACTTTACATGGAACGCAAAAAAGCAATTATTTAACCATCTCAAATGCGAAAGAGCATCAGTCAAACCTTGAAGAAATGCATCAGACAAGTTATCACAGTTCTTAAGGATCACAGATTCCACATCATTGTCTCTGCCTTCAGCATCCTGTATAGAGCAGACAGCAGTGACTTTGAAATTAAAAGGATCACTATTCTTAAGAGAAGTTTGGAACGCTTTCATAAGAAATGCAGCAAGCGAATTTACCGGTAGAATCACTGTAGAGAACACTGTGGTATCAAGACATGCGCCAATCAGAATTAATTTGCCCTTGCTTTCTTTTCTTCTAGAAGATGCTAACATTTGATCACTAAGGATCAATGCAAGCCCATCTGCCAATTTTTCACCACAAAAACAAAAAAAAATGATTTTATTAATGCGAATGTAATTAGTGAAAATAGAGCAGAAAGGGAAATAAAGAGAGGTACAAGACCTTCTGAAAGGGTAGATGTCTTAAGAAAATGTGCTGAATAACAACAGGGCAACCCGTTGACAGCATCGTGAAATTCAACAAGGTTGAAGCTTTCGGAAGAGTATGCAGCCTTAAGCTGCATGCAAACACAAATACGTTCAGAAATTAGAAAGAAATTAGAAAAAGATTCCACAAAACTTCTATTCCTACCCTTGTCCCTTCCATCAACCATGACCAATCATACCAATCGTTCACCAATGGGCCTATCATTGATAGAATTTTACATCAGCATTGAAGAACTAAGTAGTTTTGTTGAATTTAAGCTGTCGTGTTCAGATCTATCAATTGCTGAAACTATACAGCATATGCTTCCCTGTTTCCCACCAGTCTCTCATGATCTTCTCATTCCTACACGTCCTTATAGTAACAATCCAAACGAAAAATAAGAAAATCTAACCAACTGAGAATAAACGCCATACCTAACTTAAGAGATATTATCCTCAAGGAATTAGACCAGTTAATTCTCCAAGAAAATACCACAACCAACACACATAGATACTCAAGAATAAAATCTGCAAATATCAACTGATTTTCCTTGACTTATCTATCCACACACGATGCGACACTCTCCGACCTCAACCCGAGCATGGCATATGTTTTAAGAATTCTATCGCATGTGTTCAGGAGTTTAAAGAATAAAATGTTACTTGATACCTACAAAAGATGACCTTTTTTCTTAGTTACTGATGGTGTTAGTGACCTTAGAATGCTCTATCATGTTTTTAAGACGGATATTCTATGTTTAATTGTTGATTGCTTAATACATAAGGCAACTACTTCCTTCGTTCTTACATTATTGCAACAATTGAGTTTATTTTTTAATATTATTAACCCATAGGTAATTAAAAAATTAGTGGGTAAAGTTGTACATTGAGATGCATAAAAACCGAATTGTTGCAATGCGAAAGGAATGGAAGAAGTGTTAGTTTCTAGTGGAATTAAGTCAGCTTTAATGAGTGGCCATACCTGGACCATATGAAATGGGTTTAAGAATTACTGTTGCCTCCATTATAAAGCAAATTAAGATATAATATCCACAGGATGATAAGGTAGAACATAATTAATTTGCGAAAGAAATTAGAAAAAGATTCCACAAAACTTCTATTCCTACCCTTGTCCCTTCCATCAACCATGACCAATCATACCAATCGTTCACCAATGGGCCTATCATTGATAGAATTTTACATCAGCATTGAAGAACTAAGTAGTTTTGTTGAATTTAAGCTGTCTTGTTCAGATCTATCAATTGCTGAAACTATACAGCATATGCTTCCCTGTTTCCCACCAGTCTCTCATGATCTTCTCATTCCTATACATCCTTATAGTAACAATCCAAACGAAAAATAAGAAAAACTAACCAACTGAAAATAAACGTCATACCTAACCTAAGAGATATTATCCTCAAGGAATTAGACCAGTTAACTCTCCAAGAAAATACCACAACCAACACACATAGATACTCAAGAATAAAATCTGCAAATATCAACTGATTTTCCTTGAGTTATCTATCCACATACGATGCGACACTCTCCGACCTCAACCCGATCATGGCATATGCTTTAGAATTCTATCGCATGTGTTCAGGAGTTTACAGAATAAAATGTTACTTGATACCTACAAAAGATGACCTTATTTTTAGTTACTGATGGTTTTAGTGACCTTAGTATGCTCTATCATGTTTTTTAAGACGGATATTCTATGTTTAATTGTTGATTGCTTAATACATAAGGCAACTACTTCCTTCGTTCTTACATTATTGCAACAATTGAGTTTATTTTTTATATTATTAACCCATAGGTAATTAAAAATTTAATGGGTAAAGTTGTGCATTGAGATGCATAAAAACCGAATTGTTGCAATGCGAAATGAATGGAAGAAGTGTTAGTTTCTAGTGGAATTAAGTCAGCTTTAATGAGAGGCCACACCTGGACCATATGAAATGGGTTTAAGAATTACTGTTGCCTCCATTATAAAGCAAATTAAGATATAGTATCCACAGGATGATAAGGTATAACATAATTAATTTGCGAAAGAAATTAGAAAAAGATTCCACAAAACTTCTATTCCTACCCTTGTCCCTTCCATCAACCATGACCAATCATACCAATCGTTCACCAATGGGCCTATCATTGATAGAATTTTACATCAGCATTGAAGAACTAAGTAGTTTTGTTGAATTTAAGCTGTCTTGTTCAGATCTATCAATTGCTGAAACTATACAGCATATGCTTCCCTGTTTTCCACCAATCTCTCATGATCTTCTCATTCCTATACATCCTTATAGTAACAATCCAAACGAAAGATAAGAAAAACTAACCAACTGAGAATAAACGCCATACCTAACCTAAGAGATATTATCCTCAAGGACTGAGACCAGTTAATTCTCCAAAAAAATACCACAATTAACACACATAGATACTCAAGAATAAAATCTGCAAATATCAACTGATTTTCCTTGAGTTATTTATCCACACACGATGCGACACTCTCCAACCTCAACCCGAGACATAGCTCAATGAAGTAGCAGGACACTACAGGTCTACAGCCACAAACTAAAAAATCGATCATATCACCTAACCATGAGAAGACCATCGCCTTGATTGCTCAACTAATACTTCTCAAACTCAACATAAAAAACGCTCCAAATCAAACCCTAAACCAATTCATACTTCAATTTAACAATTAAAACCCTAGCTAATTTCACTCCATCATACAAAAATCGAAACTCTGAAGCATCCATAATACAAAGATCCAAACAAATCAAATCATACAACAATTCAACAAACAAAAAATAAAATCCATAAATCAGCATGCAAATCAATCAACAGTAAAGTAAATTAAAATTCAAATTAGAAAAAATAGAAAGAAAACATGTAGACTTTAGATGAACAAGTACAGTAAGAGAAATACGTAACCTAAATCAGTTTTTTGAACAATTAATCATACAACAACAATCAAATATCATAATCTTGAATTCAATTGAACAAATAAGCAAAATCCTATCCTAAAATCAGGAAATAAATAAAGCAAAATTACCTCAGATTCGGATTGTATGTAGCAAAGAGCAATTCGATCGTTGAGAGAAGAAAACTTAAACATATTTGCGAATTGCAGTAGGCAATCCTTGATTAACTTCAAGAATTCAGGTGAAAGAGTGCGAAGATCAAGAATGAATGCCAAAAACGCCATGAGATTACTGCTTTGCTTCGATTGAAAAAAATGGAGGGAAACGAAGAGAAGAAATTGATTTTGAAAAACCTAGAAGAAAAAAATGGAGGGAAAGGAAAATGAGGAATGTAACATCTTTCATTTGAATGACTACTATATAAAGAAGGGAATTGGATGGAAATGAAATAGAAGAAATTGATTTTGAAGAAACTAGAGCCTGCAGGGGGAAACATGGTGAAAGATTTTTTTTTTTTTTTTTTTTTTTTTTTGGTAGAAATGAATATTAGAACTTGGAACACAGAAAATTGCAGTCATGGAGTAAGAGTTCACAATAGAAGAAGGATGAGTAATAAAAAAAATAAAAAAATAAAAAAATGCAGCCACGTGCCCTCCAAGGGCCCACACCTCAAAATTGTGTTTTTATTTTAATTCTACTTTATTTTTATTTTTTATTTTTGTTTAGGAAAGGCAATAAATTACATAAACTTCGAACATGTCCTGTTTAATTTATTTCAGATTTTTTATTCAGATCATATCAGAACTATTTAGATCAGATCAGACCAGGACACATATTTTATCAAATTTTTTTGAAACCATTATTATTATTATTATTATTATTATTATTATTATTATTATTATTATTATTATTATTATATTAAAGAGTTAGTAATTATTATAATAAAAATTGCATAATAGTATAAAATAAGGTTGTTAAACACTGATAATAAAATTCAGATCAGATAGATTCAAATCAAATCAAAAGTATTCAGATTAGACAGATTCAAATCAAATCAAAAGTATTTAGATCAGCCCAAAAATATTCAAATCAGACCAGACTAGATCTTACAAAATTCAGACCAGATCAGATGAAGAGAACAAGTCCGAAATGTCATAAATACATATTTACATGTTATAAAATTAACATTTGTTTTTTGAAATATTATTTATTTAGTGAACTTATTTATAATCGTACTGTAATTAAAAAGTATTCAATTTGAATTTATTATGTTTTCTCCAAAATAATTAAAGTATATCAAAAATTTTGCACGCGATATATATAGAATTAGTACACAAACATACATAGAAACATTTTCTCTTTTGAAAGAGGGAGATGAAGCAATTATATGATTTCACACCATTTTTTTTTTTTTTTGGAAAGAGTATAATTTCACACCACTAATATAAGAATAATGTCAATAATTTTTTTCTTTTTTTTTACCCTAACGTACCCGTCAAAAAAAAAAAAAAAAAAAAAAAAAAGAAAAGAGTTACTCCGTATATGATTATTATGAACATGTATGTGCTTGATTCAATGTGTTCACTACGCTTATATATCTTTTGATATCATATCATTCTTTCTCTTTTTCCTTTTCTTTTATTGTTGTCAACATATGTTCTTCGTTTACACTTGAATCTACACCGCGATTGAGGCTAGAAACACTCCTTGATATGGCAACGGAATGTTGTTCTAATATAGAATATTGTTCATCATCATCATCAATTGAAATTACTTCATCATCAACTTCATTAGGAAGCCTACATTTTTCACCAAGTATAATCCTCTTAGTCCATAATGACTCGGAATCATGCTTCGTCTTCATATGACTTAATTCGGACGCCTTGTCCTTAAAATCGGACGCCTTATCCTTAATCTTCATAGACATTCTCATGCTAAGACTTGAGGATAACTTCCTTCTTGTTGATCCTTTTAATATGTAATTTTGTAAAGATGATGGTGACTTGTCAATCTTGGAGGGTTGATTTGGCTTTTTGTTCCCTGTAGTTTCACCAAATTCTAGCTTTGTGGCTGCCGGTGGTGGTGGTAATGGCTTCGATAAACCACCATCATCATTCGTCGTGGTGGTTGTAGTATGATCAATATTATTTGTATCTTGTGATTGTGAGGGAGGTGAATCCGTTGATTCTGTTGTCATGGTTGTTGTAATTCGTACATTTTTCTTCTCTTCTTCGTGTTGAGATTTAAAACTTTTCTTGGAACACATTCCACATAAACTTGATACGGTAGCAACCATAGCTACAACCCATGTAACAAATAATGCTAACGATAATATTGGGTGAATTGATGAAATTACCACGTTTGAAGGAAATTTTCTTCCCATGCCAAATATTTCACCCTAAAATGGGTGTATTTCTTCCAAAAAAACCCTTTCAATCCCTCCTTTTTGTTCTTTTGCTAGCTTTACAATTAATTTTATTTAATATGATCAATTGACAAAGCCTGAAAAGGTAAAGAAATGGACGTATTTCTCTTACTCCATATTGTTTCAAATGAAGATGAATACATCAATTTGGTATTAGTTATTACAAGGGTGATTTAATATTTGAAATTGTGCCCCTTCTCAATTTTAAGGGGCATTGTATGATTTGAAGAAATTTGCTATAATAGAAGGTCTTTGCTTTAAGTTTCATCTGAATTTTGGATATGCTTTCATATTAGTGTAAGGATTAACAAAAATGAAAATAGATGCTTTTTTTTTTTTTTCTTTTCCTAATCTACTTTGTTTCCATGACATTGCTATAAACATGCAGATCCTTCAATATAGGAAGGATACAGGAAAAGGATAATGAGAGAGATCGCATCATTTTGACTTGACAATTTTTTATGATACTATAAATGGTAAATTCTATTATGTCAAACCGTTAAGACAGGTTACATATATTTGACCAAAGAAAATGTTAAAAGCATATAACTCTTAGTTTGACAGAAAATAAGGATATAGCATTCTTGTTGTTCCTTCTTGCTTGACAACCAACTTATCATAGAAATGAAAAACAAAAATTAAATATAAAATGATGTAAAGAAACGTTTGAATTATAGTAGCCACTTCAAAAAGGTTCATATATCTTAAAAATGAAGGACAAGTATATTTGGGTGTTTGAATTTGAAATGGATTTTGATTTTTTAAGAACATTGATTATTTTTTTTGAAACAAAAACATTGATTATTATCTTCATCTTGAGTTTTTGTTTTTGTTTTTGTTTTTTTTTTTTTTTTTTTTGACGGGAAATAGTCACTTAACATCTTGAGTTTGACTCTTTACCATGTATGTGCTCAAAATAAAATAAAATAAAATTATATTAAAATTAATTGTATTTATAGTTATAGTTTTTTTTTTTTTTTTAGTTAAGATATTTATAATTTATACAAGTATTAGTTAAGGAAAAACTTACAAGCTAAGTGAGACTTTGATATATAGATTCACCTCAATGTTAATACGAAATATTTAATGGTTCAACTTCTATTCGTAATTTTCACATATACATAGTTGAAGACATATATTGAAACCGTGTTTGATTTGAATTTACATTGTGATTATTGTTTGTACATCATGCACATTTGAGAAACAAGTTTCATATGATTACATAGTTTGGTCTTCAAAAATCACAATATGTCATTAATGTTTTTTCTATTTAAGAAATTAATTAGATGCATTCTTAAGTTGATTACCTATAAAAATCTTATTTACAAAAAATAAAATTGGGCGCCTTATAGTCTAAGATAGCAACCCAATTAACTAGGCTCGTATAAACCAAACCAATCATATTTCCATTTTTTATCAAACTAGAGTACAAAAAAAGGCTCCAAGGTCAAATCCTCGAAGATAATGACAGAACTCAATGCATATAAAATTTAATTTTAGCTCCAACGTCAATACGTCGTCTTTTATAATGGCCTAGTACTAATGATATGATAAAAGTTAATTAGACTTAAAATAAAATCCAAATGTGGAAAAGTAATTCCGTAATTCGTATTTTACTTTCCAAATCATTGCTCTTATGTCGTCATGCATGAGATGAACATATCAAGTTGGTGTTGGACCTACTCTTATCAAAAGATAATGCAAATTCTTTTTAAGTAACAAAAAGAAACACAAGGAAAGCCAAAAATTTACTTCCTCCGTTAATGATTATTTGCAACAAAGGAATATTTTATATCTCACAAATAATACCCCTTTGTTGCAAATAACCATTAACGGAGAAAGTACATTAAATTTCATTACTATTACATTTTCTTCGTCTCTAAAAGTTTGTCTTATTTTTTTTACTCTGCAATATCATTCCCTTAAATTTCTTCTATACACTCAGTGCAACACTTAATAAAGTGAATATTGCAGATAAGTGAATAAATTAACATGAATGAAGGTGATTACACACAATAGAATAAACATCTTTCTACTTTGAAAATCTCTCAATTGTCTTTTAGCACGATTTTCAATGTATTCCCTTTGATCCTTTTAATTCACTATTTTTAAGACACATATTAGATAAGTTTAAAAGAATACTTGAGTAGTATATTGAAATGATCATTTTAACAAGATTTCACGTGAACATATTCAAGATATATGTATAAATTTCATTAGAATCTTTACTATGATAAACAAAGATTTGATGCTGAAAGCCTTGACTAAATAAACAATAAACATTGTGTTTAATTAATTGACTTCATTAAATATTGTAGGCCCTTGACCAACACACATTACAAATATTTTGATGATGAAATCAAGTTGATACTTAATAACTTAAAGAAGGTTGGAATATCAATTATCAACAAACTGTGCACGCATGATAATGGGTCAGCACTTAACCAAAGAATTAAAAATGTAGGGTAGAATTAACATTTATGATAAAATAGAATAGAAATTTATGAAAGAGAAGTGGAACCATCAAATAATGATTAACACTTTAGTGTATGATATTGACCCAAATATCTCCTTACATTTATAATATGCCCTTTTGCTTCCTCAAAAGCCTACCATTTTAGGTATGAATTTGGTCCTTTATTTGTAGGGTATTCAATATTATTGGTCAGAAATTACCTTCCAACATTTTATTTTTAGGCTACAAAAGCACAATGGCATACCATGATTCATAAGTGCCCTCTTTACTTTTCTTTTATTTTGTTTAATGCATCTTCAATGCTTCATCATTGATTGAGTTTAAGACCCACAACCAAGTACTTATAATTTGATGTAGGTTTGTGTTTACATCGTTTCTATTCGTCTTTGTAGTTGGTTGCTTAAAAGTCCTTAGATTTCCCTAGCTCGAGCCTCTTGCGGATTTGGATGCCGCACAAACAATATGTTTTTTTTTTGGTGTTTAGAGAGCCACAAAGGGCGGGTGATGAAAATCGATCCCAAGATCTCTAGGAATCGGGAGGGAAGCTCTAACCACTTGAGCTATCCCTCACTCTCACAAACAATATGTGATTGATAGATGATTTATGTGCAAATTTTACGTTGGGAGAAGAATAAAAAAAACATCTCACTATCTACACCATGCGTTTAAGAGAAAGTATTGTATAAGACGGACACTCAGGTGAAATGGATAAAGGTTGTTGGACGCTTTATATAAGTTTTTAAATCACAACTTTTGAAATTTAGATAATATATAAGCTTTTGGATATAAGTGTTTCAAATTTTCAATAAAATATTGAACATAACAATTTTTGAAATTTTGTATTGGATGGGTGAACTCATGGTGAAATGGACTCATCCAATACTCTGTGTATGTTTAATAGTGTTGTCGTAAGGGCACGCTAGTGAGTTCAGTTAAGGTGGAGGACTTTTGGAGAGACAAGTCATATGCTCATGGCTACTTGTGGCAAGACCAAAGTTTGAGGCCAAGCGATCAAACAAACATTCAGAAATCACTTATAATTTACACCATGCTTTGAGTACTCTCCCTCCTACTTTGTATTAAATTAGAATTTCACGTAAGTTCACATAAGTTTAAAATTTAACTAAGTTTATACCGTATAAGTTTAGATATCTTCCGCAAAAGCTATCCTTTCTTTTCATTCATGACAATTGACTATATAATTGCACTTTAGAATTCCATCTCTAAAATACCACCATTCCTCTAGTAATGGAAACATAGAGGGCTCACATCCTCATCCCTTAGTTCCCCATCAAATAATTTCAGTCCTACAAAACAAACATGGGATTTGTCATTTTGACACACTAAAATTTTATCACTATCCCCATATTCCCATCAACTATATGGCCATTGGCCACTTTTAGTCCATTATAATAATAATTCAAAAGTAAAAGGATAATAACAAAAAGATACTATGACCTAAAAAATAATGTTAGAAATTTGGAAGGACAATAATAATTATGGCAAAGTCCTAAAAGAGTGTGTTGTAGAATGAATGAAAAGATGGAAGATTCTCAATTTCTCACCTAAATTTATAGCATTATTGATCAAGTAAATTATAAGCTTTCAATTGACAACAATGAAAACATATACATAAAGAAGACTAAGGACCCATGCAATACATTTACCTTAAACTTACCACAAAAAACCCCATATAACACTCACATTTTTCCAAGAGCTTTCAAATCTAACACCAGTAAATTTGTCTAAATCAAATTCATAAAATTTCAATGTCTCAACTCCAATAATAGTAGTGTCATATCTCACGACATTTACACAAGAATATGAGTATGTCGAAGATTTGTCACTCTTTTTATACATGTGGTAGTACAAATCATCTTTAAGGGTTGTTCCAGTCTTAGGTTAGAATCCAACCAAACATATACAAATCACAACAAACCAATCCTAATCTTGCATTTGCTTATCACCAACCAAATATGGAAATATGTATTAGTAAAGCTTATGAAATATAAATATTTGAAAGATACGGAGTACACATTAAGATGTATCTAACAAAACCCCACTTGATAATGTCATTACTTTATACTCTGTATATAATAGCCTACATATACAGTAAAAGTTCAGTCAAACCAAAAGAAAGGATCAGATTAAAAATAAAAAATCTAACTGACCAAATCAAACCTAAGGGGTGACAAGTTTCATATCATCGTTCAATTTAAGCTATAGGGGAGGTTCACATATTTTCAAACCAGCATCATTTACTACACAAGCTTACATACGCAAAAGGCTTTTTCTTTAATCAAAACTCTTCTTTGAAATATCACAAGATTGTTACTGTAGTGGTGTTACAAAGACGAATCACTAAATCGAGCTCGCATTTTAGCTCCCAGTCAAATATAACAAGATTATTATTGAGAATGAAGTTGCTTGCATTAAGATAAGCTCAACCTGTTCACTTATGCAAAACTACAACTGCAAACCTTGGAAATGAATTCTAGCTTAAGCTCATATGAAGTGCTATGACTTTTAATAAATTTTCACGACAAAAATAAGTAGTAGATGCTGACATGGCATAAAACGTATAACAAACTGAGCCTAGGTGGGAGTCGTGGGACCCAGTAAATCATAATCAATTATATTAGATATATATAAAGATGGTCCATCAAAAAAAGAGCTAGGACATGAGGATATTCAGCTAATCATGATTATCTACCCACAAAGATACTAAATTGCAATAAACATCAGTATGGAACATTAGATAATATAAGTTATGCATTGACGAACATCATATCGAGGTCCAATAGAATCAAAAAAATCTAATGAGTAGGAAAACCAAACAAGCAAACAGGGCCTTTGTTTTAAGGCACCTTTTTTTCTTTTTCTTTTTTCTCCTCAACAAACTTTAATGATGGTTCCATCTTATCTGAATCAATCTATATATTATGTGTACCTACAATAGTTGGAGGAGAATCACTGAACATTTTGCTGGCTTGGATATTCACCCAACTGCTGCATTTGCCAGCTTTCATGAGGTGCAATATGTTGATGGGACGGAGTGAATTGCTGCAAAATTGATTGAGAAAAAAAGTTAGAACTACTTGCGTTTTCTCCAACTATTATTATAATAAGTTACAGGAAAAATTAGATCACATAATGGCCAATTTATTCAGAAAAGGAAAAAAAAAAAACAAACAAAAAAACAAGAAAAATTGCCCGCAATAATCCCACCTTTGGACCGTCCGCTAAAAATAATCCCACCTTTGGATTATTTTTAAATAATCCCACCTTTACCCTCAATCCGCTCAAATTGGTCCCAAGTGACCTGCAACCGGTTGAGCAAGTTTTTTTTTTTCTTAATTAAATTTAATTTACGCGTGTCAATACGTGATTGGTCAAAAAATAAGTTTTAATTTTAATTTTTTTAAACATGATTATTGGAGTAATTAACATTAATTAAATCTTTTAATAAATGATTAAAACTTCAAACAACCACCACCATTTCCAGCCACCTCTACGCCGCCAACATCAGCCCGGAACAACCCTTCGCCGCTCCCAAATCCGGGTCGGTCGCCGCTCCTCCACCTACCCCCGTCCGTCGTCTTTAAACTGATGGTGAAGCCGATGCAATTCCCGTAACAATGGTGATGCCGAAATTGATGGTGAAGGTCGAATTTGATGTTGATGGGCAAAATTGATGCTTTGGAAGGGAAGGGGGGTCAGAATAGGACGAAGGAAGGGGAGGGGTGGAAATCGGGTTGATGATGAGGAAAGGGGATTGGGTTGAATTGAAATAGACGGGAAAGGGGATTGGGTCGAAATTGGGTTGATGATGAGGAAGAGGAGGAGAGGAGGAGGAATGGCAAAGAGGAAGCAGAAGCAGGGGTTAGTGCTGCTGTTGTTGCTGATGATGTTCAGGATGATGATGATGAGCATGATGATGTTAAGGATGATGAAGACGAAGATGAGGAGGATTTAGAGTCACTATGGGAAAGGGACATGGGAAGGGGAGGACGCCGGAAAACATGGTGAGGAAGGGGAGGACGCCAGACCGTCGGAAATGGGATGGCGGAAGACGAGTGGTTGCTGGCGCAACAACCTCCCAGTGGTGGCGGTAAGAGCTGCGGCTGGGTCTTTTTTTATTTTTTTAAAGGTTTTTTTTTTAATTTTAATTTTTTGATTTTGACCAACCACAACCCGCCACGTGTCAGGTAACTTGGTATAACAAGTTAAATGACCGGTTGGGACCATTTTTAGCGGATAGAGTATAAAGGTCGGATTATTTAAAAATAATCCAAAGGTGGGATTATTTGTAGCGGACGGCCCAAAGGTGGGATTATTCCGGGCAATTTTTCCAAAAACAAAACAAAACAAAACAAAACGTTAAGAGAAGGGCTATCCTAGTTAAAATCAAAACGACTAAAAGTATAAATAAGTTCTAAGGGCTAATAAGTTCATCTAAGCCCATATTCTCTTCACCTAAACTGTGAATTTTGTAAGGTTTGATTTGGTTTAGTTTTGTCTGTTGTCATCTACTGGTTTGCCTGAACTTTGACTTATTTGTACATTAATACATAAGAAACAATATTATCAAGTGAAGGCTTGTTAAGTTCATCTTTAATGAATATTTTCCACATATTTAATATTTATAATTTTAATAATACAGAATTACATGTATTTGGCAATAAGCTAACACAAATAGGAAGATTTGGTCTAGTATAATTTGGTTTGATTTTTATAAGAATATGTTCCTAAAAAAGGTGAAGAGAAATAGCCTAAGCCACAATCAACAACTTGATCATATTAAGAACCATTTTTGGCATTTATATTCATGCTCTGCAACAGGTTACAACAAGAAACTATTGCAGCCTTCTGCATAAATACATGATCCTCATTCTTTGACTAAAGTACATTAAGATGTTCATCATTGAATATAGTGTCTTCTCACAAAGAGCATTAAGATAAAGCATAACGCCGCTAAAACACAGGATTATTAGATCATGTAGCTTTAATTTCTTTAAGTACCATTCTGATTCGTCTTGTAGAGGTCATTTGACTAATCAGCCATACATGTCCTTTTCCACTGTTTATACAGGAAAAAACATATAAAATCACACACTTTAACTTTGCAAAGCAATCTAACCTTACTATGGGGAATTTTGAGGGGGAATATAATCTGATAATGCACACACATGCAACTTAATAAATTTCAGACAAGGAATACTAAGAAAACCAATCTTTCTGATAAAATTTCTTCATGAGGCAAGAGATATAAAAAAAGCATATAAGATTCGAAAGCAATAACCTCCATTTTCGTCAAAAGCTCTTCCGCGTTGGGGGCAGATACTACTATATCACGCGCATCTTGTTTGATAAATCCTTCTTTTACACCGTTGTCAAAAAGTTGAAGCAAACAGTCATAATAGCCATCGACATTGAGAAGACCCACCTGAAACACCAGATAACATAACAACAATGACAATATGCACTTTGACATATCATTAATTTGTAACAAATTGAGAATGAAGTTCACCGGTTTCTTGTGAATTCCGAGCTGAGCCCAGGTTATCATCTCCAACATCTCTTCCATTGTACCATACCCACCTATGAAACAATTGAAACTGTTTACACACATTGAAGTACACACATCTGTAAAGGCTTGGAATTCAAAAAAACAAAGCAGTATCCATACCAGGAAGAGCAATAAAAGCTTCAGCCTCTCTAGCCATTTCGGCTTTCCTTTCATGCATGTCTGCAACAATTCTTACTTCCCCAACAGCTTCTCCAGATATCTGATCATCTCATTCAAATTAAAAGCATAAGAACAAAGAAGCCCAAGTTTTCCTTTGATTTATATTTTCCCTTCTAGTTCATTTTGACAATCTCTAACTTGTTAAATGTTAAGCATAAATGCATAATATCTATCTTAAGTACCCAACTAACAACATATAGATATACATATCTCCAATCTATCTTAATCCCCAATTATTATAAGGAAAGACAGAGTTGACCTAAAAAAACTTCCACACATACTACTCAATTTATTTTCTTGGTCAAAACCATGCATCGAACGGGTGCTAATGACGGATTGATTAATGAATTATCAATAAAACATATCAACTTTTGCAAGAATGAAAAGCACACATACCTCAACAGGCATGAGAGCAAAAGGGATGATACTGCATTCAAGGAAAAAAATTTCAAATAAGGTAAAGAACAACCCAACTTCATATTTCATGGTAAATTGAAGAAATGGTCATAAAATTACCCCAAAACATGGCAGCCTCCACTAAACACCCTCCTGGAAATTAACCCCATTAATCCAACACTTCCACCACCATAAACCAAATCCATCTTCCTTTTCACCTACAAAACCATATATATTAAGGTAAATATTCAAATTAATTCACAGTGGCATTTTATCAAACACTACATACTCACATCAACAAAAATCATCAAATGGGTCAAATTATTTGCATAACCATAAAAATTTTACCAAATTAACAAACCCATTTCTTAAAATATATCAAATCATCAATACACAAATTCATTCTTCAAATAAGATGAAATACTCATTAACTCATCATTCAAAATCCAATTTTGAAACCATTAATGCAGATTAATAATCACTATTTTGACTAATATGATTGAACATACATTTAATATATAGCAAAAAAAATTTGAAAGAAATACAGAAAATTGAGGGGCACAAACCAGTTCATTGCCCAAATCAATGGCACCATCACTGAAAACTTGTCTATAACCAGGATTACTCCCACAAAAAACACAAACCCTTTTGAATTTACTTCCTGTATTATTATTATCTTCCATTTTCAAGGAAAAATTGTGCAATAAAAATAACAATAATAAAAATACAATTGATAGAATTTTGCAAAGTTTCAAAGCATTGAGTTATAAAAAAAATAATAGCAAAAGACAAGTGCTAAGATTTCTAGATCAACCAAAAATTAAAAAGTTGGGAAATCCCAGAAAGATAACAAAATAAGAGAGTTTGGGTTGGTCTCCAAATTTTGTTACACAAAGCTAGCTTATTTATTGTAATCAAATAAAGAAAAAGCGCTATTCAAAAAAACATAAAAATATGAATTGAGAAAAAAAAATATATAAAAAATTAAAATTAAAATTAAAATTAAAATTAAGGGTGGAAGAAAAAAGAAAAAAAGGTGTATTTTGAAGTAATGATGAGAGATTGGAAAGTAAAAGCAAAGTTTTCTTCTTTGTTAACAAAAAATATTGGAGAAGAAGAAAAGGAGGGGTCCTCTAATACTCAATAGGGGGTTTCACAAGTTAACAAATCAAAGGGCTTTGGTTTGTAGATTCTAGATTTGTTTAATAGTGGGATTGTATGTTAGCAAATGTCTAGGAACCAATTCTCCAATGAGAATTTTTTATTTTTCCGATATTAGTCTTTATCAATCTGATGTTTTCAGACGTCGTCAAGATGACCTGTAGTCAATAATTTACACTGAAATACTCTGCTAGGTTTAAATTGTATCTAAAATAATAGCTTATCAAAATTGACTCGCATTAATTTGACTCTAAATTGAAGCGTAGTTTGACCTATGTTGATTATTGGGCCTTAATCATGAATGTACTAATTAGGTTATTATAGTATCAAGGGTGTTGACTAGACCTTACTCAACCCGATTGTATTGATATATGCAAAAAATTTCTATTGGGAAAAAATTAGTTTTGGGAAATTCTCATTGGTAGCAATAAACTATTGCACATTCTCATTGGTAGCAAATTTTTTTTAAAAGTCTCTTAAATAGCATTAGTAATCTAATTATTCTCTAATGTAGCATTATTTTACTAAAACTAACATAATTAAGTTAATTGGACTAACCATGGTTATATAATATGGAATGGACTAAAATACCCCCTTTTAATTTTGTAAATGCATCCCACTGATCAATTAATAAAGGCCCATTTTCATTGAAGACTTTGCCGTTGAACACTTTCGAACGTATTACTTGCTGCTGCGTTGATGATTTTCGAGCGCTAAACAACAATCATTAATATACCAATTTCAATCCTAATCTCTCTAAGGTGCTGAATTTTGACTTTGGGAAGGTATGTCATCCTATCTGAACCCTAAATTTTCTGTTTTTTCGAATTGAAATGTATTGTTGTTATAATTGCTCTGTTTTTTTCATGGATGATTATTTGAGAAATCTGGGTTTTTATGTGCTGAAATTTTGAATCTTTCTGGTAATTTAGGGTATGTTTTATTGTTAATTGGTGTGTGGTTTGTTTTGGGTTTTTATATGTCAATTCGTGTGGTTGTAATGGAGAAATTCTTGTGTATTTTTAGGGTTGTTAGTTATGTCCAAAATAAGTTGAATGTTACGAATTTATTGAGTTAATGTTGCATGTTGAATTGAGATGTGTATTTGGTTTAATAAATGCAGAATGGGTGATGCTATTGTGTTGAAATTCAAGTTTAAAAGTGGTGATGTAGATGTTGTTTTCCAGGACATCGATAAGACAAACCTTATCGATGTGATCATAGATTATTGGGATTATGCCGTTGAACGACATATTGAAATGCCCAAATTCCCTACATTTAGATATATGCATAACAAAAATTACCACTATCTTAATAGTGATCAAGACTTAATGAAGATGTTCTATGACTTTGCTGGAAAGAATGAGATACACATATGGGTGTATGATGCTAATAGCCCAAGTCAAATTTTTAAAGATGCTAAGGCTTTAAGGACAACTAGGAATGCAAGACGGATTAAGGAACAAATGCAAGGTGTATATTCTCACTTTTCCACCATCTCAACTAGCTTAATTCGCAAGAAAAAAATTACAGAGAAGAAGAGGGAAACAAAATTCAGAGGAAGAAGAAGATGGAAGTTAGAAAAATTGGGGAAATAGGAGTTTTATATAAGAACCCTAGTTTTTGAGGGAGGGAAATTGTTTTAATTGTGTTGGAGGGAAATTATGTAACCATGGTTACTCCAATTAACTTAATTATGTTAGTTTTAGTAAAATAATGCTACATTAGAGAATAATTAGATTACTAATGCTATTTAAGAGACTTTTAAAAAAAATTTGCTACCAATGAGAATGTGCAATAGTTTGTTGCTACCAATGAGAATTTCCCATTAGTTTTTATTTAGATCTCGACCCATGATCACCTCATGTGGAAAGAAATAACTTTACTTTTATCATACCTAAATTGATTATTTTACTTGAAAGTTGATTTATTAATAGACTCAAATTTAATCTACTCAATTTGACTGTAAATAGATTAAATGACTAGTCACTCAATAAGGTGGCTTAACAAGTTTCACAACAATATTCAATTTGACATGACCCTACCAAGATTAGGCTTGATTAAGTGTTCAAGCCAATCAAATTGCAACATGAAATATAACTAAACTAGGATATAAAGAAGATAAGTACTCCCTCCGTCCCTAAATTACATTTTTCTTTGTAAATTTACACGGGAATTAAGGAGGGAAGAATAAGACAAATAACAATAATTAGATAATGCAATGGGAAGTACAAAGATAGATTAGTTATTACTCATGACAAGTCATCAATTCTTTGCAAAAAAAAAGGATCAATCACATGCTCCTATTAAAAAAATTTAACCAATCATATTCATTGTAATTTGGCACAAGGATTATGAGTGAGATTAGGTAAGGATGAGTGAGAAAGCTTCAAATATAAAATAGAAAAAGAGAGTTGATTTACTAAAAAAAACTTACCAAAAATAGAAAGGAGGAATGTAATTTTAGAATACCAAAAATAGAAAGGAGGAATGTAATTTAGGGACGGAGGGAGTATATCATTTTAGGAATGTCGATGGGATAAGACTAAGTAAATCTTGGTATTCATATACTCATAGTCATAGTGTCATACACTCATACCCATCCCCAACTTCATCTAATGTTTTCGTTTCCATCCTCATAGTGGGTCTAAAATATATCACCATCTCCTCCCAACCTCCATAACAAATATAAATTTGAAATCATCTTTGCCCCATCAGCCATCACCCACAGCCTTTTCATAAAACCACACAATACATTTAAACCTATTCATACCCCATCAGAGTAGGGATGAGACGCATTTCTTATTTGACTCGCCCCACTAACATCTTTTTAAAAATTATAAAGATACAACAAGTAGTGTTAGTTCAATTTTTAGCTCCTCCTTGTTTGAGATTTTGATACTTGTTGTGTTGACCTTGTTGCGAAGTTGTGCTTTCACAAGGAAGTACAACAATAAAAGTCAATGTGACGATGTCACAAGACTCTAAATAGTATGGAATGTAGTATGTAATTAATGTAAATAATTGTGGTCCCAAAAATAGGAAGCTAGTACAATACTCGACATGTGTAATACTCAATCTCAACAGAATCAACTTATCTTTATATTACAAATTTACAATGAATGTAGCATTTTATCGTTTTTACTTTCTAGGGTTGATTTCATTCAACTGTCGGATAAAAAGTGGAATGAGATCAAATAATGTTTTAAGATGTTGTAATATGATAATGACAACTAGTTTTACTTTTACTCTTTTAGGCCCATGCTTTCTATTTAAGTCAACTGTTAAAAATGGCTTTAGGAGTCTCAATTAGGCGGCTCGACTTGTATTCCATGGAAATTTAGGTGTCTCAAATAGGCGGCTCGACTTGTATTCCATGGAAATTTACGAACTTGTCGCAATTAAGTTTAAGATGAAACTGTCTCACACTAATTAATTACACCGAAGTTATTTGAAATCATCTCACACTAGTTAAAATTGTACCGTAGTTGTCACTATCCCAGCTTTAAGTGTTGAGACAACAAGATGATAATAAGTTAATAACACGTCCTTGGTTTGAGATGGTGGGAGCAAGTGATTGATGTTGCTAAGATAAATTGTACGTATAAAGATTAAAGCACCCAAAAACGAGAAATCAAACACTTGCTATAAAGAGACAATCTTTGAAAGAGCCATATGTTCATATCGTAAGGTATCATCCTCTAGCTATGAATCCTATGAGTAGGACTTTGTTCAATAGGACCATAACTGAATTGGTAGGAAGACTAGGAACTGTTGTGCATATGCGATATATCCAAACCTGAGCTAAAAAATAAAAAAAATAATACAGATATTCAACAAAAATGAATACGAAAATACATGTTGGGGGTGCATTGTTGAACTGGTCAAGACTAACACTAACATTCTGCAAAAAAAAAGCCATCAACAGATCCAAGAATATACAACAGTTCCTCTGTTATTCATGGCTTTTCTTTGTTGGGGAAGTTAACAAATGATGCAAAGTGTTTGTATGAATTACAGCACTAGGGTTTGGATCCCTCGTTCGGACTGAATCAGGTTGCTTGGCACTAAAGCTCTTGTCCAACCCACGTCGCACAGGACGCTTCCCTGACCATGGAAGGAAACGCACCAACCGTGTTGAGCTCACCAACATAATCACGCCTATGATTATAAGCAACCTGCAGGTGGACATAACAATATTAATGGTCTAGTTTACAGAACTTGAACCAAAGCACCAAGAAAGACATTAAAATCTTCATAAAACAATTTCCCTCAGTTCAGAAGAAACTACTTCATACGAAGTATAATTTTTCTGTCTGTCAATTTTTTCACCAATGAAGTACTATAATTTATATTCAGAAAAAACAATCTAATATTGTATCAAAATACAGGTTCTTCGAATCTTCGTGGTACTTTTGCTGGAAATAATCCAATAGACAAAGTTTGACCTTGAAAAGTGAAAGGGACAATTAATCTCATTTAACAAAATCCACAGATACCAAAAGCAGTGGAAAGATTAGATAAGAAATAAAGTTTTTATCTTGAAGATCTTTATAGGACCAGTAAAGTGATTCTGGATGCTAAATGAATATGCATCCACTGTTTATCAAGCTAATCTTGTAACCAACGAGGTCAGGAAAGATTGTGTGTTTCTAAACAACACAATGGACATATTAACTTGAGAAAATACAAGACAAACACAAGCCATTTTGCAGACAGTCATACAATATGTTAAATTTGCAAAAGGAAGTCTCATCCATAATCCATGGTAATAGCAAAACAGTTTCATCTCAATTATTTGTTTTTCTCCATATCATGAGACATTGACCGAGACTTTGCTTACAAACTTACACATAGAATTATCACCAATACTGCTATATGATAGGCCTTAGAAGGTCTGCATACATAATTGTCTTACAACTTAGCTAGTCGATAGCTTCATGCTAAAATACAATCTTGTTTTAACTTTTAAGTGAAGGTGGCTGTCAAATGCAGCAAAAATTAATTTTCAGGAAGACACTGAAATAGATGGGACAAGGATACAGCCAGATTTCAACATAGTTGCAGCAATTGCATATAATTTTTCTATGGCTAGGATCAATACTTCGTATCAAAACCCAATAAAGCCATACTTGTTACTAACATATCACATACTAATAAATCATCAGAAAGGACAATAGAATTACCATCCAAGCAACAGCAAGAGACGGGCTCCTGGAGCAGCAGGCAAGTGCTCACCCAAAGCAAACATGCCAGCGAGTACACCAGTCACAATTGATGCTACAGCAGCACACGTGGAAACAACTATAGCCCTGCCATGTTTCAAACCCCTTGTCTGTTCAAAGAAATCAAACAGTGATTTCAGGAAGAAAAGCATCAACCAAAAGCAACATAAGGAAGTCTTCACAAATTCCCCATAAAAAATTCTTAACTTAATAGAGTATAGCTATGTCTGCTACACAAAATTCAATGTAATAGATTCATGCCAAACACATGCCATACAAGCACCATGACTACTTATTGAGATTATGAGGTGCTAAAGTCTAAAGAAAACTAAATAAAGCAGGTTCTATAAATAGTGAGAATAAATGAGGAACGTAATAAGGCATTGATACAAAATGATAATGATGTACCATGGATACCGGCAGTAATTAAAGCATATAAAAAAAATCTTGAACTTTGCAGACCAAATCTCATATACAACCTTCACTTAGTTACAAAAAGAACAAAGACTACATTTTTCTGTGAGATAAGGGAAACTAGACCCAAAGACACCCAAGTAAACATTGACAAGCAATTGCTACTTTTATCTGACAGTTCAATTTGAGAAAATACCTGGTAAACAAAACCTGTGCCACTGCAGCATACACTTATAGCTATACTAAGTGGAAGAAGCATCTTGGAAAAACCTTGCTCCAAAAATATAAACCCAAGCTTAGACACAACAGCCGCCATCCTGCAGTAATCTCAGGATCAGCATTTACTAGCAGCTCTTACACCGAGAAAATTATGTAAGCAGATTTTCACTTTTTATTATGCTTGAGGACACAGCAGAACTATACATTATAGAATTGAAAACCTTAAGGCAAACTAGGTTTAAAACACAAGTGTATCAGTGGAAAAACGCACAACAGAAAAGTCAAGCTCTGAAAACAATTATGAATTTCAGAGAGATCTTAGGTATACCCAAACAGAATGCCAGACTCCAGACCGTATATTATTTCTTCAACAACTTCAGATTGCATCTACAGAAGAAATTTGCAGAGATGACAGTCAAGAAAAATGCTCCTTTCAACAGAATAAACTCTAAGGTCAAACAGGAGGGCAATGAGAATTATGAGATTAATATAAAGATACCAATTCTTGTTCTCTTCGTTGCCTTCTGTAAATACGAAGCCACCCATTCAGGATTACCTACAAGCAAAATAGTCTCAGAATATATTGAGATATTTCGTGAACACATACATAAAATGTGCATAATATTTTGACGAATAAACTCTTCGCATAGAATTATAGAGGGACCAATATTGGCTTTGACCAGCAGCTAAGATGTAGAAACATGACTACGTGAGTGATTTGCGGCCCGAGCTGTGTGAATTTAGGGACCATGAACGTGAATACATCTTAAAGCAACACTTCCTAGTGTCCAAACAGAGACAAGTAAATTCTACAGAATGTTTATAACTTTATTCTAATTAAATCAACATTTTCTGTCAATTATATGGGCAAACCACAAGTGGAGCTTTGTTGGAGTTTCTCAGTACATAATCATATTGCAATTCTTCACCAACAAACCACTTAGGTATAAAATTTATCTAGACAAAACAGATATCACTTTCTGTTTAGAACATAGCCAATCATTCCATTAAAAGCTGAAAGAGACGGCAAATTTTCATCTCAAAAGTATGACAGACTAGTTAAAATGTCTCACAGAATATTCAGCTAAGATTCCTTATGAAGTTCTAGGCCAGCCAATTAGATTCCAGACGAAGGTCTAACGGAAAAACCTCTCTGCTATCACAGCAGTGACATTAAATAGAAGTGATCACCAAAATCCTGCTTGGACAGGTGCCTCCTTAGAATGACATCAACCAATGATGTAAATAGTAAGGTATGTGTAGTATGGTTGAAAGGCTTCATAATGAATAAGATACATATAGACAGACTTTGTTAAACCTATACCCTCAACATGTTAAGAAAATTAGGTCTTTATGGAATGCATTTCAACCTTTATAAATTTCATGAACCATTGCATACTTTGAAAGTAGCCACATTAGGCACTCTACAAAGTAGACATTATTTATTTCAGTTATAAAGCTGTAAATATGTCCAGGCAATATATGTACATCAATAGGCATGGCAGTCAACATCAGCTAGTGCACAGAGCAAGGTACCTACAAACAAGATCACAACAACAAATGCTAGCCAAGGAAGGTGGAAGATAGAGATAGGAGTAGCCTTCTGCTCCTCACCTCCAGCACCAATTCCTGCACTTACCCAAAAAAAAAAAAAAAAAATAAAAAATAAAAAAAAATTAGAAAACCAATGCCAAGAAAATAACTCCATGTACAAACACCAAAAGTACCATTAAGCACGTACTCACAAGATTCCAACCGTGGAGGATAACACTACGGCATTAGTGTTGTGTATTGAATACTTTGAAACAAACTAACACACAAACTAGATTCCTAAAAGCAGATGCTAAGCCCATAATATTTCTTTCGGTCTTACTCCAACATTGTGAATGATATTCTTGATACTCATATCTTTCTCTCGAATTTTCCATCTTAGATATTGAATTACATCAATATACTTCCTCCATTTTCTATTAGCCATTTCACGTTTCCCAATGCATTACTTTGGAGAATATCTTCAATTATATATTTTAGTATAAATTTACAAGAAATAGATATTTTCAAAATATGTACCAAGACAAATCTAATTAGATCCCACATGAATATATTTTTCTTTACATATAGATCACAAAAGATTGTTATAGGAGAGTGTGTGAATAGTGTAATGATCCGGATAGTGCAATTATAAAGAAATGGAAGAAGTAACAAGAACTAGCAGGTTCTTGAGTCTTGTGAAGGGCCAATATATGGTTATATCACAAATTTCTAGCCTGTGAGGCTGTGACCCCAACATTGTGAATGACATGTTCACCCTACTTTTCATAGGCACTTGAAACTAAATGAATTGTTCCCAAATTGCATCAAAGTATTAAATGAAACAGAAACACGACTTTTTTACAATGATGGAAACAAGAATGAGACTTCTGGCAGAAAATGAGTAATATCTTTTCTTTTTTTGTCCCAAAAATTTTTAAATCCTATTGGACAACTACCAATCAATTAAACCTTGACCGAGTCCTAATTCATTTTACATGTTATAGGAATATTCAGCTAGCAGCATAAACATATTAACTAGCACCAACTAACACAATATAAAAAATAAATAAATAAATAAATAATAAAAAAAAATATATATAATAATAATAATAATAATAATAATAATAATAATAATAAGATGACGGCACGATTATTGGAGACACTTTGGTGGTGGGGCAAGTTCTGCAGTTGATTATGGAGGAAGGACCTCGTTCTGGGTTATGTCTTAACGTGGAAAAAACTGAAGTTTTCTGCCTACGGAAGACCCTCGAAGCAAGCTGGTGGGTGTCTTTCCGCCTAATATTGCTCAACCTTTGCGTGGTGTTAGGTTGCTTGGAGGTCCCGCTAGTTCCGATTCTGGTTTCAGTGGTGAGCTTGTGATGCAGAGGGTGACCAAGACCATTGCCCTTATGGATAAGGTCGCTATGCTAGATGATCCTCAGTGTGAACTGTTGTTACTTAGGGCATGTACTGGAGTTTCAAAACTCTACTTTGCATTACGTACTTGTCCTCCTAGTACTTTTGAGGTAGCTCAGCGCACTTTTGATGGAGCTCTTCGATCTTCCTTGGAGCGTATTGTTACCGCTTCGGGGCCTGGGTTTGGTGATTGGCAGTGGCGGCTTGCCACCTTACCATTTGCGTTTGGAGGGCTTGGTGTTTATTCTGCAGGTGATGTTCGTCACTATGCTTTTCTTGCTTCTCGGTTGCAGTCTGCTGGGTTGCAGACACAACTTCTTCGGCATACTGGCATTGTTGGTCTTGGACGAGCCTTTGAGGATGCGTTGTGTCTGTTTAATGGAACAGTGGAGTCTGACATTTTGAGTAATCCGAGTGAGGTAGCTGCCCCTAAACTCATGAAGAAATTGGCAGATATGTATTTCACAAAGATTACCGCTTCTGCCGAATCTGCTTATTCTTTAACTCCTCGACAATCAGCATTGTGGAAATCACAGCAGGGTGATCACACCTCTGCTTGGCTTCGGGCGGTTCCTATTTCGGGGTTGGGTCAGACGATGAACGCCAAGACTTATCGCTATGTGTTGTCCTATCGGTTGGGTGTTCCATTGTTCTCTATCTCGACATCGTGCTCTGCTTGTTCGAGGGTTTTTGCTGGAGATATTTTCGGTGATCACGCGGTGTCTTGTGCTGGTATTGTGGGTATTAAACATCGGCATAATGTTGTTCGGGATACCCTTGTTGATGTTTGCTATCATTCTGGGATTTCAGCGAGAAAAGAGGTTGACATTGGGTTGGCCGGAGGGAACGACGAGGCCCTCAGACCTGCGGATGTGTTACTTTATTCATGGGATCGTGGTCGCGATGTCTGTGTTGTGTTGATTTGACAGGGTCTTCTCCTTTGACACAGTCAGGGCTATCTGACTTTATTCCTGGGCGGGTTGTGGCTGATGCTGCTCATCGGAAGCGGGTTAAGTATGAAGCTCGATGTCAGGAGATTGGATATGGTTTCATTCCCTTCTCCTTTTCTTCGCTTGGGGAATTAGAGAAGGAGGCTATTGCGTTACTGAAGCGGATTCAGAGGTTCTCGACGACACAAGACATTGGGGCTCGTGCTGCAGCTCATATCTTCACTAGGGTAGGATTTGCTATAGCTAGAGGAGTGGGGGCCAGATTGTATCTCGACTTCCCACTAATTTATTGTAGGTTGTATGACTTTTGTTTTTGAGATATAATAATAATAATAATAATAATAATAATAATAATAATAATAATAATAATAATAATAAATTCAATTCAATTCAATTCAATTCAATTTTTTTAAAAAGTATCACCTCAATCTAACAGCTAAAACTATCAGCTAGAGGAAAGTTAGCTGCCAATAGGCAACCATCTACAAACGATTTGAATGGTACGGAAATTCAACAATTTTCATAGTGTAACAACAATATCAATATATTATAGCTTTAACCCCAATGATGATCTCTCCTCTGCTCGTTAACCATGATCACTCCCAAAATTCCCTTATATAACTCTTCATATCATTCTTAACTGATTAACTCCTTTCATCTAAGTCATCGTTTGTCCGCTCTAGGCCTCCAGCTTCTTCTAAGATGCCCAAGATCCCAACCATCTACTTGCCAACTTTTCTAACCGGCACACTTCAGGTCTCACATGCCCAAACTAGCATAATCAGTTCTTCCTTACTTTATGCTCAATATTCGCAACTCGAACTTCCTCCTAATATCTTATCTCTAATGTGCTTTAAGGTGTTATCACACATTAATTTTGCTACTCCCATCTTCCTAGTATGACACTCCGTATTTCCTAAATGCCAATCGGGCTTAACTTTGTGGCGACATCTTGGTCAATTTCTCCATTCTTCAACATAATATTGTATTCCCTCAACTAATTTATTTTCTATTCAGTTACTATTATTATAGCTACGATATTTAAGAAAAGTTTGAAAGACGCTAGTGCGTGTAGGATAAAAGTAAGAAAAAAAATGTGCAAAAAGGCAAGTGGTGTAAGAAAAAGGTGAATAAAGTCAGAGAGAATGCATGATAAGGAATAACAATTGTGTGATAAAAAGGGTAAGATAATAATGGGTGATGCCTAAAATAAAATAAAGAAAAGTAAGTAGAACCAAAAAATAAAAAAGAACAAAACACAATGGAAAGAGAGTAGAACTAGACAAAATAGAAAGAGAGTAGAACAAAAAAGAACAAGACAAAATGGAAAGTGAGTAGAACAAAAAAAAAAAACATACGGAATACATAATCATAATCATTTCATATAATTGTAAAATAATTAAACTATTTTTGTAGACTATGATTTATTTTAAATACTAACTCTGGTTGGCTTGTCCTCTTTTCCTAGCACTAAAGGCTAATAAAATAAAAACATATCATCAATCTTCTGGAAATCTACTTTATCAGCAATCAAAATATTAGAACTCATATAATCTTAAGTCAACAATTAATTGCAGTCTGTTTGTCCAATCTCAGTGGGAAGCTCATAGCAAACTGGAATATGTAGGGTAAAGGTATATTTCTCCTCCCCCCAGCCGCACCTTTCAACTAAACATAAAGAAAGGTTCGCAATAGTATGTATGCTAAGAGTACAGCAATATACTAAACACTGATCAATATGCATTCCTTACTGCTTTAAACCTTCATATAAGCACTATTCTTCTATAAAGACATAGTCTCAAGACTCCAAAGTCCAAACACTACATAACTTGATCGCTATTTAGGTTCCAAGTTCCAAGTTCCAACTTAAAAAAAGTATCAATAATTTACAAACAAAGATGTTCAGCAAAGACAACTTCTACAGACTTACATTACCTATTGTGCCAATCCCAGCCAATGCAATTCCCATCCAATCTACAACATTCATTAGCTCCTTCAAATAAAAGTGCGAGAAAATGGAGAGTATAGCAAGCCCACATCCAGACACAGGTTGGATGACTGACACCTGAAATGGTTTAAAGCAATCAGAAAATCAAGTTGGTTTGAAAGGAATATATGCCAACTCAACACAGGCAAGATAATCTAGAAAAAAATACAGACCAAGAAGTTAAAGATTATAGCTGTTGCAAGCAGTATAATGCTGCTCCTGCTATAGTATACAATTATACACTCAGCAAGCAACAATAGTCAATAGATAATAGAAAAATCTGTTACTATCAAAAGATACAGGCCCATGCTTAAAGCAGCTAACATATAGGTGCTAGATATCAAGGTGACAATCACACTTCATTGAGTGAAGTTAAATATGAAAAAATGAAGAGTAAATCTCAATCAAATCATGAATTCCAGCTAACATTTTTCTAATTGCCCTGTACAGTTAGCCCTAATCTTTTCCATCAACTAAAAGAGCACACACCAATGACAGGATAAATATAATAAGTTCTATTTCTGTCACTAGGCGTATATATTTATAAAAGCATATTTATTTATAGGACGTTAACAAGAATAATACGGAGTATATTCAAACACATGGCAACTACTATAGTTAACAACTTACTGGAGCAAGAGATAATGCCCTCAACATCAAAAGTGCACCACCAATATCCATCAGAAAGCCCGATATCCAAGCTCTATTGAATGCATATGTCCTGATCACCTACAAACATAGATGACATTAAAGAATATTTTAAAACCAAAGAATACTAAACAATGACTACAAGAACAAATTCTTAAAACCCATCAGCTAACATCAGACATGGTAAGTTGTACGAGCAACTAAGGTGCTGGTTCCAAAAATAAAAGTTTATGTTCTTTGAGGTCCAAATAAGAGGGAAAGGGAGGTTAATTAAAACCCATTCCAATATCACAGGAAACAAGGAGAAATTGCAAGCCAAATGAAGCAACAATGATAATGCAAGTCAAAGGCCAGCTACTTGAGAAACTGTGTACATCAGGTTATACATAGGAAAGGAACTTAGAATAGAAGTAAAGAATTAAGCCAACAGAAGTTAAAACAATAAGAAATATGTGTAGAGTTGGCGGTACATGAAAGAGGACGTTGGGGCATAGGGATTGTCCTTACTCCTAAGTCCTAACTCCTTAGAAACAGAATCCTACCAACAGCATTAGCTTACACACAAACATGAGAGAAATTTTATTGCCCTCCCTCCCTTCTAATTCAACTACTCCCATATACCATCAATTATTTACCATCCATTACCCCTCGATCGATTCCCTCCATTCCAAGCATGCCCTTACAAGGATCAGATCAGCAGAGTTACCCAAACTTCAAGAGACCCAATTTTGGATCAAATGTGACTCCTCCTAGCACAAATTAGTTCAATCCTTAATCACTCAAACAATCCCCATAAACTCTTCATTAATCACAGTTCATAGAGCTATCTAATACAAGACACAAACAAATCAAACAAAAACACCCAATTTTTAACAATTAACAAGTTTACAAACAATAAACTCCTCAACAAAATCCAAAAAATCACAATACAAGATTCAAAACCCATGAAAAACCAAATCAATGTGAATCTAAAAGTGCAATAAAACTCAACCCACTACAGCAAAACAATCAATCATCCAAACCCACAAAATAATTCCCACAATAACAACTAAACAATTGAAAATCCAAAAGGGTACTTAGATCATGGTACAAGAAATCAAAAACTTTAACAACAAACCGAAAAGAGAAGGATTTTGATTTTCAAACCTTGAGCTTGAAAGAAAGAGGGGGTAGAATGAGGGTGCCTTTCTTTTGGAGGACTTTGCCGATGTTGTTGCCGGCCGTTGCCGCTAACGTAAGAAGCACGGCTTCCCACATCTGGTGATTGTAGTTGGGAGGGTGTTTTCTCTCTCCTCTGAAATTTACGAGTGTTCTTGCGCAAAATTCCTGTTCATCTTCATGATGAACAACATTTGTTCATCTTGAGGTTATAATTGGAAATTCCACATGTGCGACGTGCCACATGTACATGTTTTCTCCCGCTTACTTGTACACCTTTGCCACGACACATTCCTCCAGTTAGTACTGAAATATCACCCCGTTAAATAATTCTCCACTCACGGCGTTACCCTATAACGTTAGGGTCTGGTAGTATACTGATTGTTTATGCTTATTTTGTTGGACAATGTTATTGATTTTCCCGTTGTCAATTTCATTGTATATGGGTAGCTTAATGGAGGATGTACAAATGAGTAGATTATACTCAAATCTTGATTGCAATCGCTGGTTGTTTGCTAACTCTGTGAGTCCACCGACAATCGATCATCATCTCTAGTAGTTTGGATGGTTTATGCCCTCCTCCTCGTTTCCAGAGTACCGCTCAGCCACCACCACTCACCCTCGATCAAGGCTCACCGATCATCATTTCAAGTGGTGTAAATTGTAGTAAGATGACGATGATGTTCAAAAGTTATGCCGTTTAGTACTAATAGTCACTAACAGCGTAACGTGGTTAATTAAACGGTGAAAAACAGTTACTGCCACGTGTACTATTAGTCAGCATCTCTTCCAGCTCATTCATTTAACTGCCTTGTCATTTCGTTACGTGGACTACTCCACTGTTCCACTTATTTACAAAATGCCCCTAAGATAAACATATTTCGTTCATCTTGAAGATGAATGGGGGCCGACTCGTTCTTGTTGTGTCGTGTGAAGCTCGACACTGGTTTGACAATGGACGTGTCTTACAAATTCAATGTCATTTTTGTATTGTTTGTGATTTGTGATGTTGTAATGGCGTTTTCTTGTTATTTGTTAATGGTAAAGGTACCAGCTTCAGGCTTCTTCCTTTCCTTTTTCTTTTTCTACTCTAATAAGGGCTAATCGAAGAATTCAAACCGGCCTAATTACTCAAGTTGAACGTATTGGGGGTAAATCGGAGATTTTTAAGCCGGTTGAAGAACAATTTCTTCACCCAATCCAAACTTTTTAGCGAGCATATCAGTTGCACAAATACACTCACTTGGGTGGCTAGTTGTATGGGATGATAACGGCACAAATATGGATCGAGTAAATCGGGTCGGGTCTTGACATTTGGGTACTTCTAATATTGTCCTATTACGGCATTACCCATATCGGCCTACATCGTCAACCACGTGGAGACCTGCTTACGACCACGTGGACACTCATCGCCCACTTGACAAGACAACCTCGTGGATTGACATGTGGCACCAACTTGGGGATTTTTATAAATACCAATCATATTTCACTTCTAAGATATGATTTTCTTAACCTAAACACACTTAAGCCATCTTTTTTACTCATATCATCCAATTTGCTAACTTTAGTATTAGAGTGGTTATCATCGGACAAACCCTGAGGTCAACTAATTAATCTGCATTGATTGTATAGTTAGGCGATAAACCATTACCGGCCCAAATATAGGTAACCGAAGCAGATCTGAAATAGATATCATATTGATATCGTACACTTTTGTTAGTATACAAAGCTACATTTGTAGATCAATCCAATGCTTGTTCATTGCATAGAAGCTAAGCACCCGACAGTTGATGTAATTCATTAGTGAGTTAGATGTTTCTCTTTTTTTTTTATTATTATTATTATTTTTAATTTTAACGGAAAGAGTTAGATTTTTATGGAAAAGGAATCCATAATTTTTTGGTACATAATTGTATTCTCTAAGAAAATTTTGTCACAACTTCAAGAATAGGCAAAATTGTTCAAACTCAATGTAGCTTAATACATATTGCAAGTGATTAATATACATCTAGGGAGGAACCTTCAATGTGAGCTTACTTTCTGTTCCTCAATCAATGTCTTAGACGCCTAAAGTCTAATTGCTTTATTGCATACGAGTACATTATACATGTCTTGCTATGCATTCGACTGATCCGAGGTAATAAACTTATACATTCAATTCTCTTTAAGTAAACCATCTTTGTCACGTACTCTAGCTTGATAACGCCATCATCGAATTCTCCACAGTCCGTGTACAAGCACATTTGAAGCTAAACAAATAGAGGAAGACATGTTTATGCTACACACATCAGAGATGAAAGGTGGATCAAATTAGTCGTGACCAATGATATACGAAGTATATACCATGTACTACTATCACACACTTTTACAATAAACGTACAACTTAAATTTGTTTATGAGCCTACAATGAACAGCAAATCAGAAGAAGAATATTATTGAGACACCAACAACATTCCAAACCATATTGGACACAATGTATCTAATCAATAGGTCAACTCTATAGCATGTTGCCTGTATGCTACATGACAACCATCAACATAGGCATAATTATAAGTCGTACGAACTTGTAGGTTGTAGCCTTGTAGGGGATGCCCGGTTGGAGTATAGCACGCCATCACCTCTAAATTATACAAGATGATCCGATCCATTTAACTAGTAAATTATTAGTCATTTAGTGTATAAGTATACTTTGCAAATATCTCTAACTAATGAAGGGAGATTTTGGAACAAAAACCCTTTAGATCGAGTAACCTAATAAGAATCCACTCTCAAAGACGGGGTTTTAACCTTAGCTTCCTCGTCTCTATTGGAATAGGTTTCTCCCTCACAAATGTAAGATCTGCGATCACTTCTTTGTAAGGTTGTAACACATTCATTCTTAGGGATGATATTAAATTATTGATAAACGAGAATTCCATCATCAAGTTTGTCTAACCAGCAGTTCAACAAACTTGTGCACATAATATTTGCCTGAAATAATAGGGCACTACCAAATACCTTAAAACCTAGGAAGCTATGTTAAGAAATTTCATGTATGTATTACATCATGACACATTTTCTTGCAACTCCTCTATTGCAATTAAAGATACCATATTCTATCAGCATATCTTGAATGAAAATGAAATTAGTGTACGATATTATTATAAGATGTAGCATGTCCATTTTAGGGCGAATTACTTAATTAGATATGACACCATTCCTTGAATAAGTAAAAAATGGATGGCAAGATTAAAAATTCTTCATTCTACAGTATTTTTTGTTCTATACTTCTATCATATAGTACAATAAGATTTACCAGCTCCGAGTATTGTAAACACATGTCATGATGTCAATTAGCTTAATTGATTAAAAGTCAAGACATAATCACATAAATCAAATCTCATCTACACTATATCCTCTAAAACTAATGAACATGTTAGCAAAATTATGAATTCAACTACTAAAATGGCTAATCATATGTATAATGAATATGTTTAGATTTTACATCATGATATAAGAGGAAAAAAAAACACACACACACACATACACAATTTTTTGCATTATATAGGCAAACAACAAAATACAAAAATTTAAGATTAAAATGACAAAATTAATTAACAAAATTAAAAACTTACAACAAAAACAACCCAAATCATAATTAGTCACCAAAATCCATATAACAATTTCTCCTTTAACCAAGTGAAACTCCTCTTGAATGACCCTTTGACTTTCCCTTCAACAGTATAAGCTCTATAACTTGCAACCCTTTTCTTCCTCTTAAACTCTGGATCACTAAAGCACCAAACTTTCGAATTCGAAAACGTTTTCGATTTCTTCAGCTTATTATCAAACTGATTTTCATAAACATTATGATTGTTGTTATACATATCATCATTGTTGTGGTGATCTAAACTGTAACTTCTTCGATCATTCCAAGTATTCTTACCGCCACCGTGATAAAGATCAAGCTGCAGGTTATTCGTCGTTGGCCCGTACGATGTTCGGGTTTCGAATTCAGCAGCCATAGAAATTTCTGGGTTTTTGTTGTGTGGTTGGGAAGAAGAAGAAAACAGAGCATGAAGAGAGAGAAAAGTCTTTGTGTGTGTTTTTATTTGATGATCATGTTTTATGAAAGTTGGTTAGTGGGAAAAATAAGACTTAGTAGTATAAAAAAGCTAGCTAATTCCAGCATTTATGTGTTTTATTTTATGGGTTGGAAAAGATTTTATGTGTTAGTTTTTATGCAATTATTGTTATCACAATTTTTTTGTTTTTCTTTTGTGACTTGGTCAAAGAGTGGTGAAGAATTTGTGAGGGTATTGTTGGGACTTTAGACTTTGGGTGTAACATAAGACTAGAACTAAGAAAATGTTAGGCTTGTATTTATGATGATTTAGAAAGATTTGTGGAATTTGATCTGAATTAGAGTAATTGTTCTTTGGATTTTGGTGACCGATTGTAGTTTTTGATGGCCCGCTTTATTTGGTTGTTTATATGAGTGGTTTCTTTCATGAATAGACCTGATAAAACTGACCCGACTTGAATTGACTTGTGTCGAATGAGTCGATTTATTTCTAAAGTTTAACCAAGATGAAACACTTTGAAGATGATGTGAGCTAAAGTTGACTTGACCTATGATAATTGATAAAGCCATACCAAAAATTGACCCAAATTAAGGTAGCTTAAATTGATATGTCTTTCATAACAAATTCCATTCATGTCTTTCAAAGTAGTATGAAAATTGGTAAATAACCAGAAGATTCATAAAGAAGCTATGCAAATTATATCTTTTGATTGATAATATTTTTTTAAGCGGTTGTTAGACATAATATTTGGTTGTTATTTATCTTATATTTGGATATTGATAGATATAGTTTAGTGAAAGATAATTATCTTTTGTGTTTTAGAATATTGTGTAATTTATAGTCATTGTAGCAGACTGGAAGGGTTGTATATTGTGACCTATTTTGGAGAGATTGTTGAGTTAAACTAATTGGCAGTATAGACATATGCGTAGTCTACTTCATCAAAAGATTAATAATTTGCCAAATAAACTCAAACAACCATCTAGCAATGCAAAGAGATCTAAGCATAGATCGAAATTCACATAGTTTTCCTTACATATCTAGTGCATTAGCATGAACTTCTTTTTTGAAATTCTAATATCAAGGACATTTTATATATTTAACATACGAGGAGACCCCACATTAGAGGTGATCATTGGACGGGCCGGGGCTGGTCAGGTTTTTTGTGCCCAAACTCGTCCAAAATGGGCGGGCCGTTGGCTTTTTCGAGCCGGGGAAAAAATAAGTAAAATGCTTAAATACACATTTCAAAACTCGCAAAAAAAAAAAAAAAAAAAAAAAAAAATCGGACCGAAAAAACTGCCCAAATCGGGCCGGGCTAAATTTGATCAGGTCTAATCCTCACTAACATCTTGGCTACAGCAGTTGACTAGTTCTCCCACAATAAGCCTTCACCTTACCATAAAAATGAGGAGGTTGTGTCCATTATAACATAGTAATTGAGAGGATGGGAAAAAAATCTTTATATATTAAGGTTATAGCGTTATAGTGACCTTTGACTATTTGACCCTTTCCACATATAGTTACAATCAATACAACCTTTCCCCTTTAACCATAATTTGAACCAGATATGACGTAATTGATATAATAATCAATAACTCATTCACTACGAAATTGAAGCTTGTTGTCTCTGCCAGTCTATGAGCCCTTTCTTATCCATGTTAACTCATCCCGACACAAAATCATTACATTACATTACACATAAAATTTACCTGCCACACACCTTTAGCATGCCAACAAACCCTCATACGCATCAAAGCTGGAGCCTAGAGGTGATAAACCGGCCTAAATAAGGTTCAGATTTGGGCAACCTTAGAAACACATTTATTAGTTCCAAATCCATATCTAGCCCAATAAATCACGAAATGCCTAAACTTGACAAGGCCAACACTAATTTGTAGATTTTGGCACAAGATTTTATATAAAAGACCCGTCTAAACCCAACTTAATCACCTCTACATGAAAACAGACACGATCTTTACCCCTTTCTATAAATATGAGCAATAAATTACTATTGCTTATGAACAGTACTGTAGCTTAGGAACAGAGAATTTCCATTTTTGGCCCTGCAATTAAGTTCTCTGGTGGTTTGCATTTCCCAGTTTTCCTCTCATCTTCTTATTTTGCTTTCCCTTTTTCATTCATGTTGTTTTGATTCAGTCATCTAATATCTCCTCTCCTTTTGATTCACTCTCTCTCATCTGAAATTGAATTGTACCCAAAATTAATCTTCACTGCGTCTTCTTCAATTCAATGTTTACATGTATGTTAAGCCTTTTCCAATTTAGGAATTCCCAACTCTGCAAAAAAGTTGGGCTTGCTCTAAGTTATTTAAGTACTTCATGTACCTCTCCATTCAAGTATACTCTCAATTCTTCATTAAAGTAGCTTCTGATGGTGGACTTGATCCCTCTCGTTGTTAGTTTTCTTCTCTCTGATTTTGTTAATTTTCTTAATTTGTTTGTATTTATTGCGGTTTTCATGTTTTATTGTTGTGATTTGTTGAATTTATGACGGATTTAAATGGTAGTTGGGGATGTTGAGTTTTTTGTGTGTTAATTTGTAAAGGGTAATTTCTGGGCTGGATTTTTCGTCCATTGAAGCAGCTTCTAAGATAAGATGCTTGTTTTTATAATCATCGAAATCGTTTTCGGTCTAGGGTTTAATCGTTTATGTGAATTAGGATTCTTATTGGACTTGATTTGAAACTCAAAATTCCTAGATTGTAATCTGATTTGTTTCAATAGGATCAGGATTTTGAAAATAAGATAAAGATTTTGAATTGCTATGTTCTGTGAATAACATTATTTTAATTTATTTGTACCTTGTAAATCATTATGCTTGTAATAAGAGTGGTGCTTTCGAATTTGTGTATATTATTGAGCTAATTGTTGCATTTTTCATGAATTACTGTTTATTGCTAATTTTGGTGCTCATAACTTTTTGTGACTTTTCTAGGGTGGACCATAAATGGCATATTGCTCTTAGTGTTTCTACTCTTGTTGCCTTGTTGGGAGAGCAACTTAACCCTCTCTATGCCTCTCTTCTCAAGTTCTATATAACTCTTGGAATATTTTTAAATTTACAATTCATCAAACTCACAATAGGTGATTTATTCAAAGTTATAGTTGCATAGCTTAATGATTTATAAATATATTAGTGATTTCAATTATGTTAATGATTTTTTTACGGAAGACATTGACATCGAATAATTGAGTTAAATGTAGCTAATCATCGAAGTAGGCAATTATTTATACTCAATTTTTTTTTTTATGAATTAAAACCCCCTTTAATTAAATGAGCTTTTCTTTTATCTTTCCTTTTTTTTTTCTTTTTTTTTGTCATGTTGTCTATTTCATTATAAACTTAAAGAGTGGCAAAAGTTTATTGATTAAATAGTTTAATATGATACTCCCTCCGTCCCTAAATTACATTCCTCTTTGGAAATTTACACGGGAATTAAGGAGGAATGAGTTAGACAAATAACAATGATTTGATAATGCTATGGGAAGTACAAAGATAGATTAGTTATTACTCATGACATGTCATCAATCCTTTGCAAAAAAAAAAGGACCAATCACATGCTCCTAATTGAAAATTTTTAACCAATCATATTCATTGTAATTTGGGACAAGAATTATGAGTGAGATTAGGTAAGGATGAGTGAGAAAGCATTAAATATAAAACAAAAAAGAGAGTTGATTTACTAAAAAAAACTTACCAAAAATAGAAAGGAGGAATGTAATTTTGGAATACCAAAAATAGAAAGGATGAATGTAATTTAGGGACGGAGGGAGTAATTGATACTTCCTCTGTTTTTTTTAGTTGACACCTTTCTGTTATCACGCTTACCAACGCATGTTTTTAACGGTTAATAACTTCAATTATCAACATTATAAAATTATAAAAAGTGGATTTTAATAAAATATCTATAAAGACGATTCAAACAAGATTCCACATGAATATATTTTATCATATCTATAAACCGCAAAAGCGAGTCATTGTGTGAATAGTGTAAAAGTCAAACGGTGTCAACTAAAATAAACCGGAGGAAGTATGCTGTATGTACAGTGTACCCCCCTATTGAGCTTGCCACTATACCTTAACTTTATACAATTTGAGTACAGTGACAAGCCCAATAGGAGGTTATACTCATCATATGTTTATACTATTATTAGCAAAGCATTAATAAGCATTTTGACTTTAGCGGGACTGATGTCTTCTCGACTTTGGTTTTTATTAGAAAATTTCATCAATTTTCTAATTTGTATAGAATTGGGCATTCTTTTTATTCCTTGTTTGAATTTGTTCTAGGAGCCCCATTCAAATTTGGACCATGTATTCTATCTTGAAGAATTGTCTGGTTTATTTATTTTCTGTCACCCACTTACAATTATATGAGGTCTTGAAATATATTACCATTGCAATAATGAAACTTGTTATAAGTCTTGCCTCATTTTCTTGATCCTAGCATGGTTTGCAGTTTTTACTAGGAGACCCAGCCAGCTTAGTCCTTGATCTTATTTGTAATGAGGTCAATTTATTATGCTTATAAAAAATTGAAATGTGTTTTTTAAAGCTCTTGCTGTGTGGGATCTTGAACTATCTGCTCTATCGTATCAGGTTCTTAGTTTTCATAAGTAATCATTATAATTTGATTTGGGTTTCAATTATTTCTTGCAGCTGAGAAGGATACTATGATGGGTACGTGCTCACAACGAGAGCGATTTGAATTCAGCTAAGATGCCCCTGTAGATGACAAGGAAATTGAAGGTAAGTGGATACTCTTTGGTCAGGTAGACTTCAGGGACACATTGTAGTACATGAAAGATGATGACTCTGCATCTGGGTGCAGGCACTAAGGATTGAAACTGATAGTAAAAGTTCTCTGTAGTTCATTTTAACTTTTAAATGTTATCCTCAATTTCCTTCTACTCGGTACTACATATGTGCTTCCATGCATTTGATGTGATCATGTGAAGTTAAGTAAAACTAAGATTATACTCCCTTGCTACCTTTAGTTGTTGCTGCTGATGCGGCACTGGTCAAGCATATTGGTAAAAGCCTTCGGTTCAAATATTTAGAGGTACTCTACTCTTAAAAGTTAAAACGTAATCATAATTCTGTTGCTGTTTTTGGGTGGGCAAATCTTGTGTCTGAAAGCTGAACTCTAAATTTGACGTATAGCTGCTTACCTATTGAATATTGACCCATAACTCTACTTGTGTAATAGGGATGGTCATGGACTCATGTTAGCTTTAGTCATCTAAATTAAAATGCATATTTTTGTGTTTCTTGTTCTGTTTTAGGCTTAAATTTTGCCCCATTATCTCATCTTCTCCTTCAATACTATGTTGCATAATGTGCCTCCTGCAGTACTCCTTCGATTCTGGCGAGAACATTGATCTGAATGGCCTGATAGCGGCATTGTTGCTTATGCAGTAGCTGCTGTCAAAGCTGCTCCTTGTACCATACCAGTTGCTCATACTGGATGTGTTGGGGGTCAAGTCATTTTTCCTCTTGCACACACAATTGAAAATGAAGAAGCAAGAAAAATCTCTTATAATTTTTCTTTAATCTTGATTGAATTAATTTTTTTACAGCTGATATTGATAGTATAATCTGTTTCTGTGCAACAATTTATGGAGGTTGTTCGGCTTGAAAATCTCGGTCATTATCATGAAGACATGTTTATGTCGGGAGACATTTATGCTGCAAGTAAGCATATTCTTGATTTTGTACTCTGTTGCATTGTTTGGGGCATGCGCAGAACTTGTATTCACTACAATAGATGCATCTTTCTCTGATGATGCTCCTCTCCTTCCATCTGGTTTCTGTATCATTCCAATCAAATCTTCCAAGATGATTATTTTCTTGAAGTTAAGCTACTCATTTTCAATGATGTTTGTCTTGTTTTTGCTACCTTGACCTTGGCTTAAAATTAGTTGTGATATGGCAGGATGTTTCAAGTCCAAAATGTACTCTTGACCTTACATCTTCCCTTGAGGTTGGCGCAGCTGGAAATAAATCACTTGCTGATAACAGTGGTTCTGATGTGGGAAATCCGTGATGACTATAGCTTTTCAGTTTGCTTTCGAGATTCATCTCCAAGAGAGTGTTGCTACTATGGCACGACAGTAGGTTAGGAGTTTAATATCCTAGCATCTGCGCTGTCCCCTTCACGTTTTGGTGCTTTTAATGGTTCACCTTTATCCCCTGGAACTCCTGAAGCACAGACGCTTGATCGTTGGATTTGTCAAAGCTACAGGTTTTTTATCATCTTTTATCAAACAATCCAAATCTGAGTAACATAGCTTGTGACATGCAAATCTTCAACATGTTACTGATTATAGTTCATCTACTTTGACAGATTCTATCTAGGTGTTGAGTTGCTTAAACCCGGTAACGAGGGAGGAGAATCCATTCTTAAATCTCTTTGGAGCCATTCTGATGCCATTTGGTGCTGCACTTTAAAGGTTGACCATCTAATTTATGATAAATCATGTTTATGTTTAATACTACATTTGATTTTTATTAGTTGCAACTTAGGGGTATTATTTGTGAGATACAATATATTCCAGTGTTGCAAAAAAATAAAAAACAGAGGTAGTACATCTTATGTCTTAAAATTTTTCAGTGCACGACTTGTTCTTTCTTCTCTCTATTCTGGTCTATTCTCTACCTTTTCCCCGATATTTGCATACTTTTTCTGTATTTTGACGTATAGTTGCTTACCTAATGGAAGTTACTTGTCATTTTGAAGGCAAAGATTGAGGATAAAATCCAGAATGCTCATGATGAAGCCATGCTTAGAGTCCCATAATTTGGTCCATCATATGCATTGGAAAATGGAAAAGGGAGAGAGTGAGAACGAGAACGAGAATGGAAATGAAGAGACTACATATGATGAATTTCATAATCTTAAATTTGTAATAGATTATGTTTGATTAATTTTTAACTCCGTAAGAAATTTACTATATATGTTTGATTTAATTCGAGCATTTTTCCCTTTTTGTTTTTGAATTTTATTTCTACATTTGATTAATTAATCAAAATTGACCAAATTAATCAGGTTTTTATCAAGATGCAAATTTTCTTTCTTCTTTTTTGGTGTAGACTGTGTTTTTTGTTTTGGTGGTTTCGAGAATGGTAATGGAGTTAAGAGTGATTAAAATGCTGAACAATTCATCATGTTGAGGGCAGTATGTGTTAGTTCGAGTTCTTGAATAAATGTGATCTAATGTTTGTCCGGAACTATTAGTTTAAGTTTTCGAATAGATGTGAGCTTACGCTATTGTCTGGAACTATTAGTTTGAGTTTCTGAATTGATGTGATCTAATACTATGGTGTGGAATCATTAGTTCAGGTTATTGAATTGATGTAATTTTATCCTATTATGTGGAACTATTTGTTTGAGTTATTGAATTGATGTGATTTATTTCAAGAATGAACAAAATGAAATATCAAATTAAGGTTAGCAGCACAGCCTATGATGCAAAGTATGGTTGAAAGTGTTTTCTGAAAATTATATGTAAATATACACAAGTTCATTTAATTTTTTCAGGTTTAGTAGGGGATTGTAGCTAATTGAGCACTTTGTTTGATTACTAGATTGTTGAAACTATTAATACAACTTTGTGAAACAGCCGGTATTTGATTCTCTTTGGGTGCCATTCATTAAGGCAAGCACACCTCATTTGTTGTAAGATGTCACTCTCTCTTCCTTATGTTTCATATAAAACATAAAACTGAGATTCATACAAAATGAAAAACAAGATCTTTGTATGTAAATTTTAGAACATGATCTTCGTATATGTAAATTGAAAAAATAATCTAATATTGAGATTCATTCAAAAGTAGTGTATCACATGCATATGTTGCGAATACAAATTAGATTTTTTTTCTAAAAAAACCAATACAAATTAAACTTAAACTTATCTAACTATAACGAAGATATTCAAAATTATATCAACTTCATTGTTGTTTTTTTACAAAATTTTATCATTGATAGCAATAAAGAAATTACGATAACTTAAGGTAACGCTCGCAACGCGCGCGATGCCACAACTAGTATAACAAAACACGATACAAGTGTATACACAACAAAAGTTACAAAACCCATGCCCAACTCCACCAAACTTTCATAAAACAAGTAACACAACACATCAACCCATAAACAGACAATTAAAAACCCAAGAAGCATGAAGCCCAAACCTTCCAAATTTCCAAAACCCGACCCAAAAAGAAAGCAGGCCGGGTAAAAGCCCGAATGAAAGGACAAGTATAAGCAAAAGAAAGAATAGCAAAACCCTAATATAAATAGAATTGGAACATCGGCAATTGGTTGTCGTTCCTTGTTTCAAATATAAAAGCTTCCTTTTTTCTCTCTCCTTCACTCTCTTCAGATCCTGTTAGAGTTCCTATACGGCTCTAACCCTAGTTCTTCCTTCCGCTTTTCAATCTCTTTTTCGCTCTCTTTTTTCCCCCAATTTCAAGTAAGTTTTTCTCCTCTTTTTTTTGTTTATTTCATCTTTTAATCTTTTGTTAATTGCTGCTTAATTTTTTCGCCAATTTTTGTTATAGATTTAGTTGATTTATGTGGGGTAAATTGTGTTTTTGATTTTAATGCTTGGTTTGTTCTTTATTCTGCGTTTTTTGAGGTGATTAATGAAATAATGATGTTTAATTTGTAAACAAGATTGTTAATTTGGTGTTGTAATTGTGTTATCCTATAGTTTTTGTCTTCCCTGTTGTCGTTTGTTTAGATTTGATTATGATTTTAGGTTTTTGTGTTGAAAATTTGCTAATTTGATTATTAATGTTGTTAGCTGCATTATTTTTCGTCGTAGAATGCTACATATTTTGATGTACCCGTATTTGATCTATAATTTTTAAGGGAATAAGGGTTATTTTTGGATAAAAATTTCGAATCTTCCCGGTATAATTGTAAAGAGTTTGTGACGTTGGGTATTTTGTGAATTAATGTTAGAATTAGCGGCTGTTTATTGGTGTTTTTTTTTGTCAAAGAATTTGTCTTCGCCGCGTTTGATTTTTGGGATTCAATTGTGTTGTTACTGTGTTTATGCTTCGAGCGAGTTTGCAATGCGTAATTTGTGTTTGAGGAATCTGATCGTATGTTCATGATTATTGCAGTCATGGCAGGAGTTGCACCCGAAGGTTCTCAGTATGATGCTCGTCAGTACGACAACAAAATGAGTGAATTGTATGTTGTTCTGTTTGTCTGTTATAAGTAATAAGTTTTGTGAATTTCTTGGTATATTGATTTCTATCTTTCCTATGATGATGAAGGCTTTCCGAAGAAGGAAGTGATTTCTTTACTTCATATGATGAGGTTTATGAAAGCTTTGATAAGATGGGTTTGAAAGAGAACCTTCTCAGAGGAATCTATGCTTATGGTAAATTTAAGGACTTGATTACTTTGAGTTTAAATTATATGTTTACTTTGTCCTTTGGTTAATTTGTATTGATGTCTTCTGTCAGGTTTTGAGAAACCTTCTGCGATTCAACAAAGGGGAATTGTTCCCTTCTGTAAGGGTCTTGATGTGATCCAGCAAGCCCAATCTGGTACAGGAAAGACCGCCACTTTCTGCTCTGGGATCCTAGAGCAGCTGGATTACGAATTACTGGAATGCCAAGCTCTTGTGCTTGCTCCTACTAGGGAGCTTGCTCAACAAATTGAGAAGGTTATGAGGGCCCTTGGTGACTATTTGGGCGTGAAGGTACATGCTTGTGTTGGAGGAACCAGTGTTCGTGAGGATCAAAGAATCCTTGCTGCTGGGGTACACGTGGTTGTTGGTACCCCTGGCCGTGTCTTTGACATGTTGCGAAGACAATCACTTCGTGCCAATCAAATTAAGATGTTTGTTTTGGATGAAGCTGATGAAATGCTTTCTCGTGGTTTCAAGGATCAGGTATGCACGTTCATATTAAGTCTACATTCATTTGCCTTTGTGGTTTTTGCATTTCGTTGTTGACATAAGATGGTGCTGTATTAGCCATTTTGGCTCTGTGAAAGTTGAGATGTTGGGTTAAATTATGTCTGATAACCTGTGGTTAATTTTGTGTATTTTCCTAGTTTACAGTAGTTGTTCTAGATGTGGTGCATTACTTGTATGTTGAAATAGGTGATTTATGCCCTTTACTATTGCTGAATACGGATAGTTGCTTGGCTGGTCATCACTTTTGTGTGTAAGATAACTTGGCTAGAGTTTTAGGAAGAAGTAATCTGTGTGGCATCCTCTTAGGCTAGGTTTTGTAACTTTTTCAGTTGATACACTTGAATACCTCAATACAAGTGAATGTAGCTGCTTTTTTTGTCTTTGTGAGAAAGTCATGGTCTTTTTACTATTGCTTTTGTTACTTCATGATGATGTTTCTTGATTAAATTTATAGTTCCTGCTGTAGTTAATTTGTAGGAGAAACCATTTTTGTGGATTAGTGGAACTAATTTCCTATTGTGCTACAGATTTATGACATCTTCCAGCAACTACCACCTAAGATCCAAGTGGGTGTATTTTCTGCAACTATGCCCCCAGAGGCTCTTGAGATCACCAGGAAGTTCATGAACAAACCTGTGAGGATTCTTGTGAAGCGTGATGAGCTCACTCTTGAGGGTATCAAGCAGTTTTACGTGAATGTTGACAAGGAGGACTGGAAGCTTGATACTCTTTGTGATCTGTATGAAACCTTGGCGATTACCCAGAGTGTCATCTTCGTAAACACCAGGAGGAAGGTTGACTGGTTGACCGACCAGATGAGAGCCCGTGATCACACCGTTTCAGCCACTCATGGAGACATGGACCAGAACACTAGGGACATCATCATGAGGGAGTTCCGTTCTGGTTCCTCCCGTGTCCTCATTACCACCGATCTTCTTGCTCGTGGTATTGATGTGCAGCAAGTCTCCCTTGTGATCAATTATGATTTACCAACTCAGCCAGAGAACTACCTGCACAGGATAGGACGTAGTGGACGATTTGGAAGGAAGGGTGTTGCCATCAATTTTGTTACCAGTGACGATGACAAGATGCTCTTCGACATCCAGAAATTCTACAGTGTCACAGTTGAGGAGCTTCCTGCTAACGTTGCTGATCTTATCTGATGATCCGAGGGCTGATATTTTGTTTGTGTTTTTAGGGAAGGTGTTTTCTGTCCAATTAGTAAAGATTCCATTTGGACAACGTGGTGTTTATTGGATGATAATTATTTATCGGATGACAGTTCAAAGCTATCAGTTTTATTACTATGCGTTTCAAATTTTCTTCCTTTATTTGGGAACATCACTAACCACGCTGTGGGTGTCCCAGCTTAAATTTTTGTAGGAGACAAAGTTTAATGTACTTTTGTATTTTAGGTTAAGAAGAGTTTTTTTCACCTCTGGGCTAATTTGCTGATCTTTATTTTCGCTTGTTTTTATTTTTTCTGTCATCGACTTGTGTTTCTAGTCTCGCATAGTTGCTAGTTTGCTACTATGCTGTGATTCGGGTTCTACATAGAGGCTCTTTTTGGGCTATCTTCTTTGGTTAGAAATGATGCCTAAAGAACTCATTCTTGAGTCTTCCAATTATTACAATATCCTTACAATAACTTTAGTACGAAACTTTGCATTCAAATCGATCGAAGGGGTGACTAAGGGCTAAATCGATTTCCCTCTGAAGTTAAACTAGCAAATTTCAATAACCAATTGCAATAAGAAGGAATAATTGACATAATATTGAATACCACTTTAGGTCTATATGATGTTAGATTTGGTTTGTGAACTGACGTATAGTTGTTTTTTAAGGAGATTGTGAAACGGTGAACACTTTGCCAAGGTCATCTGTTCCTATCTTTAAAATATCAATAACAGATTCCTACCCCAAATGATGGGGTGCAATTTTGTAAGGATTTGAACACTAACAACCCGTGTCATACAAATTCTTAAATGAACCTGGTTCACACTAATTTATTGTGGACCACTAATATTAGAGAAATTATAGTTGTTTTATTATTAAAAAAAAGGTCACTATAATAAAAATAAGGTCACTATGTTGAAATAAAAGTCATTTTTGTAATATATAGCTATAACATGTTAATTTTTTAATGAAATATTTTATATACTGGTGAATATGAATTATAAAGGTCACTATGTTAATATTAGGGTTATAACTTCGTATTCAAGTTCACAAATCACAATAATATTAAACGTTATACAAGTTTTAATAAAGGTTACTATGTTAAAAATAAGGTTATTATGTTAAAAATAAGGGTCACTATGTTCAATATAATCTCAGTTGCGTGTTTATAAATTTCGGGTCCATAATAATATTATTGTGGACCAGGTTCACACAAGTCTTTCTGCCTTTGTCAAACCCCACTTCTTAGTTGTGCTATCTTATGAGAGAATTCCTTGTAACTTTTTTTTTTTTTTTTTTTAATTTTTATTTTGATGGAAGTAACTGAACAAAAAGGAATTATTTAAACAAAAATAATAATAATAATACATAACCCCATTGAAACTCTAAGTGCATAGTTTAGACGAAGAACACTTTATTAAGGCTACCCACCTATCTATCTATACTATCTATTAAAAGGCGTTTCATTTAAAGGAACGGTGCCACGTGACACTTTTCAACGTAGATGAAACCATGTCACAATGCCATTTTATTATTCAAAGTGCATGCGACACATAAGCTTGCAAGTTCATTTAACAAAATAAATAAATTATGGTTTGATCTAGATTCGAACCCACGACCTCCAACAAATAAAGATTATACACTTACCATCTCAACCAACTTTTATTAGTGTTTTAAATTTCACATAATTAACATTATATATTCCTTTCAAATTAGAGGTTATCTAATTTATTTATTTTTCACAAGATTAGAATATAAATACATATGAGGTAAAAAAACCGTAACATCCGAAGCAAAGCCCGAATCATACTCAGTTGAACATAATTATCAAATTAAAAAAGTTCGATGTACAAAATAGCATTTCGGGACATCGCCCGGACACACACTAGTTGTAGATGGAAAAGAAGTCCTTTAATGTTGCATCTATAAGCTTCTTTTGTAAAAATTATTAAAGTTTTAGTATATGTTTTTTTATTTAAATAAATTGCCTTTATTATTATTATTATTATTATTATTATTTTTATTTATTTATTTTTAATTGAAATGTTTGGTCTTAACCAATGTATAACTATACTACTAATATCTTCTAGTAATAAATATTACTGTAGTAAAAATAAAATAAAAATTAATACGAGTAATTAAAAGTATACATAGAGGCGCACTTAATGAAAGACGATGAAGGTAATATGTGTAATTATTATAAAATTCTAAATATTACAATTAAAAAGGAGCAACAACAAAAAAAAAAAAAAAAAAAAAAAAAAAGTATAAAAGTCAATATTGTAGACATATCAGATGCATAGATGAGATTTTTCAAAGAACAAACTGCTTTTTTCTTCTGAATAGAAACCTAAAACGACTTGAATACAAACTAGTTAAAAGAAACTTAAAACCATTGTCGACATTATGAAATTAACTTCATTAAGAAAACTAATCTTTTTTTTTCTTTCCATAAATAATTAATTATTATTTAAAATTAATAAAACTAGGTTAGCTCCCGTGCAATGCACGGTGATCTACAATTAATATAATTATAGATTATTGATTGATAAGTATTTAATTATAAATTAGTCGAGAAATTATAAAAGTATGTGATATGTCAATTTTTTAATTGTAGCTTTTTATACACAACTAAAACAAAAGTAGGCAAAAAATCAAAGCTATTTATGTAAAATAGGTCACAAATCACTGCGAGTATGATTTTTCATTTATATTTTAGAAAGATTTGTGAAATCTTTTTATTGTAAATATTATAATTACTACTTATTAATATGGAATATGTAAATAATGTTATTTTTGTAAATAATTGATTTCCTTAATCAATAATTTTTTTTATTAAAAGAAAAATAACTAAAGACACACCAGGAGATGACATGTGTCATTGCTGGTGTGGTCTTTTAGTATATAGTTATTGAATGAATGATAGTAATAAACTACTAGTAAATAAAATCCTAAAACGACTTGAATACAAACTAGCTAAAAGAAACATAAAATCATTGCCTACATCACGAAATTAACTTAATTGAGCCGGAATTTATCCCTATTAATGGGGTGTATCAAAATGGGTATATGTCTCACCCAAACGTGGTGTCTCACCCAAACGTGGCTGCTATCTCTTCATCTTCGTCAGGTTTTGCATCAAATCAGGGGACTACAACTCGTTCTTCATCTGAAACTAATCCTACTACTCCTGAATCATATCACAATCCACATTCCACAAGGTTTATGCTGGAGAATATGAGGGCAGGTGACCCATATGTGCCATATCTTGCTGCTCGGTCTTCCTCGGGCTTTGTTGCTGCTCCATATACTGCTACTTGGGCTGCTACTTCTGCTCATGGTGGTGCTCCAACTATAGCAGCGACACAGGAGGGCTACTTTGCTGCTCCGTTACACTCCAATTCATCAGGGGCAGGGGATCCTGGCTTCATGAATGGCGCTGCTCCTCCTGGGTCTGATCATGCTGCTATTTGTTTTGACGACTCCCAGTTTCAAGGACACTCAAACCTTCCATATCAATTGGACAATTGGTGTCTCAACTTTCAGGAAACACATAACTTTGTCCTCTCTACTTGGCAAAGGAATATCTCTGGATCGCCTATGTTCATTCTCTCAAAGAATCTGGAACATGTAAAATCATTACTTAGGAATTGGTGTCTCAATAATAAGAAATTCTGGGGTGTGGATTGGAAAAATTTTACGAAAAACCTTTCTGAGGAGGGTGAGTCTCTTCAGTCGGTTACCGATGCCTCTCTCTATCTGAATAATATTGTTTCGTCAAAGGACACTATCTTGGTGCAGCTTCAGTTCTGGAGACAGCGATGTAAGAAGAATTGGATACTGAAAGGCGATTGCCCGTCTAAACTTCTGTTCTCAAAGGTCAAAAGTCGTCAGAAAAAAAATGTGATTTCCTCGTTGTTTGATGATCTGGGAGTGCTCCAACATGGTCAAGTTGATGTTCAGCATGTTGTTGTGGAGTCTCTGAAAAAAACCTTCAAGAGTGATAGTTTGCCTCCTTATGATCCGGAAATTGATATCATCCTTCGCGAATTAGATCTTCCCCGATTTAATTCTTCTCAACTCGCTAATTTGGAACGTCCGTTCTCTGCTTCTGAGATCCGAGCTGCAATGTTTTCCTTAGGAAACTGTAAGTCTCCGGGGCCGGACGGAATTACAGTCGAGTTCTTCAAAACTCACTGGGATGTTGTGGGTGCTTCGGTTGTGTCAGGTATTCAAAGTTTTTTCCAGACAGGGTACCTACTGAAAAAGTGGAATCAATCTCTCCTTGTTATGATTCCTAAGATTGGTACCCCAACAGAGATGGGTCATTTGCGACTGATTAGTCTTTGCAACACAGTGTAAAAATGCGCTTCTAAGTGCTTGGTGGGAAGGTTACGCCAGTATCTTCCTCTTCTCATCTCAGATTCTCAGCATGCCTTTGTTCAAGGACGTGTTATGACGGATAATATTTTGTTGAGCCATGAATTAATGGAGAAAATCAATTGTTCAAAATCTGGCACTAATTGGCTTGCGTCTATCAAAATTGATATGAGCAAAGCTTATGATAGAATTCACTGGAGTTTTCTTTTGCAGGTCTTAAAAGCCTATGGGTTTCCGGAACGATGGCTACAGATGATCCAACAATGCTTCGCCACGGTTTCTTATAAATCATTGATCAATGGAACAACTTCGGATCCCTTTAAACCACAATGTGGTCTTCGTCAGGGTGATCCCATTTCTCCTTATCTTTTTCTTTTCTGCATGGATATTTTCTCTCGTATGTTGCACCTAGGACAGGATATGAAGCTTTTTCAAGGAATTAAGCTTTCTAGGTCAAGCCCTACCATCTCGCATTTATTCTTCACGGATGATGCACTCATCTTTTTCCGGTCAACATCTGCTTCCTGTACCAATATCATGCACATCATTCAACGATTTATGAAGATATCTGGAGAGGAGCTAAACCTGTCTAAGTCCTTGATTAAGTTTAGCTCGAATGTTAGCGCCTCCTCTCAGGCAGGTTTCAAATCGATATTCCAAATGAAGCTTGTTCAGGTGTTTGACCATCATCTGGGGGCTCCAATTGACTTTGTGGGAAAAAAGAAAGACCACTTCCAATTCATTATCGACAAAATCATTGCAAGGAATAATTGTTTAAATACTATCCGGATGTCACAATCGCAAAAGTTAATTTTTATTAACTCTATCCTAGTAGCTATGGCCTCCCATGTACTCGCTTGCTATGAGTTACCTGTCTCGGTTACTGGGAAAATTGATTCCTTGCTAATGCGGTTCTTTTGGGCACATTCGGAAAATAAGGGTATGCACTGGGTTAATAAGGATACTATGCATCTTCCTCGTGGCTTGGGTGGCCTGGGCATCCGCTGTCTATCTTCCTTAAACAAGGCATTGCTTATGAAACAGGTGTGGAGATTTCACTCAAACCCACAGCTGCTAGTGTCTAAAGTTTTTGGTGTACGTACGACCTTTTTGTCCACCAATCCTCACACCAGCCGTTCCTTTTCTGGTCGTCATTCGTATGGCCTATGGGGGTTACTTAAAGCGGATACTCTTTTGAAACAGGGCTGCAATTTGAAGATTGGTAATGGCCTCTCCACTCTTGCAGGGTCGGCCAAGTGGGTCAATGGCTGTGTTGCGGAGTTGAAGCCTGGAATTTCTTTGTCGAGCTTTGCTGTGAAGAAAGTTAGTTTTTTTATCCATCCTCAGACAAGGATGTGGGACACTGCTAAGGTAGTTGACTGGTTTGTTCCTAAGACAGCCTCTACAATCCTCACAATGGAGGAACCTGATACGACTAAGGAAGACTTTCGGTTCTGGGCGACCACCCCTTCTGGAACCTACTCGGTGAAAACAGGTTATGCTATGCTCCAGTTGCAACTTTCTCCTGTTTCCACACCTTCTAGTACTGATTCCTTCTGGAAAGTACTGTGGTCTCTCCAATTACAACCCAAATGGAAGCTTTTTTTATGGAAACTGCTACATCACGCTCTTGCAGTTAAGGTAAAGCTCCAGCATAGAGGTGTTCTGATTTAAGATGTATTCTGTGACCTTTGTCGTTCCGAACTAGAGGACTTGCAACATATTTTTAGAATGTGCACTACTGTACGATTAGTTTGGAGGGGTGGATGCCTTGGTATCCGCTCAGAATTTAATGGAGACCTTTCCTTATCGGATTGGATCCAAGATTATATCCGACTTTTTATTAGTCTGGATGGGCCTTCTAGTACTCGCTTAGATACCTTTGTCGGTACGCTTTGGAGTTTGTGGCTATGTCGGAATTCCAGAATCTTTAGGGATTCGTCCGCATCTCGCCCGTTTGATTCACAGTTCGCAGAGGTAATGGAATCACATTCCATTTTTGTATCTTCGGATGCCTTTGCAAGTTCGCCAAATGATGTGGGGGGTGATGGTGGCTCCCCTCATCCGCCTGGTTTTTACGTTGCTCAGCTTGGAATGAATTCTCAGGGGAGCGCTCTTCTTTCCATGCAAATAGATGGGTCTTGGTTCAAAGACTCTCAACATGCCGGTATGGGATGGTGCCTGGATAATGATGACCCGTTAGATGATCGGATCATTGGTGGTAGTAACTTTGGGGTTTGTTCTTCGGCTTTACATGCGGAGACACTTTCTTGCTTGTATGGGCTCCAATGGGCTTTGGATACTGGGTTTCATTCTATCACGGTGTTTACGGACTCATGGAATCTGGTTTCCCTCCTACGGGGGGATGGCCATGGTAATATTGCTTATATTTGGCTCATTCGCAAGATTCAACGTCTAGGCTCAACTTTCCAGTTCTGTAGTATACACAAGGCTGATCGTCAGCGCGTTCATAGAGCTCATCTTATAGCAGGAGAAGCGGCGGTTAAGTTTATTAGCTTAAGTATTAATATGTAATCTGTTTGTATCCTTTGTCAAAAAAAAAAAAAAAAACTAACTTTTTTTTTCTTTCCAAAAATAATATTCTATTTCTAATATAAATCAAATAATAAAAAAATAATAATAATATAAATAGTGGGAGATATTACCCTAGGTACCCTTTCATTGGTAAACAATTGTCCTCGAATTTTCGCAAAAAAAGGCTTCAGCTTTCCCTCTCTCTCTCCTCCTCAGATCCGGTTAGAGTTTCTCCACGGCTCTAACCCTAACTTCAATCGACACTCTCAAATTTTCGATTCGTTTCACTTTCAATCTTCATCAATTTCAAGTATGCTTCTTTATTCGATTCTTAATTTTACGCTTATTTTGTTTGATTTTCACCTATTTTTCTTCAATTTTGTTGATTTAATTTAGCTGTAATTTTGGCGATTGTGTGAGATCTGTGGTTTGAGATCTGTTAATGGTTCAATTATTTTGTTGATTTGATGTTTGATGCGTTTTGAATTGTATAAATTAGCTGAATTTTGTGATTTAATGCTGTTGCTTGATGAAATTGATGATCTTTTTGGGAGGAATTTATGCTGAATTGTGATCGATTTGCTTGATTTGTTTGTTATGCTTGTTGATTGATTTCTCTGTTATCTATTGAATTGGGAATTGTTGGTAATTGTATTCATAATTTGCTGATAACATGGATTTATGGATGATTGCTGTGTTGTGGAGTTCAATTTTTCTTACCAGTATAGCTTAGCTTAGCTTAGCTTGATTATGCATCGATTTATATCTCCTGTTCTGCATCATTGCGTAGTGATTCGGAATTAGTATTGATGAGGATGCATCGCTGTTTAGTGAAGGCGTTTTTTGTTCTCAAGTATGAATCTTCTTTTATCTATGCTAAACTGGACAGTCGGACAAGATGATATATTAGATCTTTGGAAAAAAATGTCAATGGTTTTGTCAAGCCTTTATGATAAAGGATGTAGAGAAATTTAATTTAGAAACCGTCTGCCATTCTTTTAAGCTGGACATCCTGAGAAATCCGTTCATCTGTTATTTTTCTTTTGAAGATGATAACTTATTCGAGATATCTCAATTAGTACGTTCTTTTTTTCGTATGATATCTCAATTAGTACATTCTTTTTTTTCGTATGATCTTAATATCAAGGGGCTAGTATCTTGTATCTATCCCAGCTACTTAAGCGGTAATAGGACTTCATGTAAATGAGCTTTGATAATGTCAGAAATCTTTTTGTGTTTATTCTTTTTTTAGTGAGTGCTGTAATCAGTTTCCTTTTTTCAATGTGTTAATGGGCTTTGGTTGTACATTATGCAGTCATGGCTGGAGCTGCTCCTGAAGGTTCTCAGTTTGATCCTCGTCAGTATGACACCAAAATGACTGAAATGTAAGATTGTCCACCTCCCTCCTTTCTACTTGTTAATTTAGTATCAATTAACATAGTTTTAAGTTTTGTAATTTGTAACATAGGAAGAACTTTTTGATCTTTTCTTTTTCTGATCTTTTAATTTTATTATGAAGGCTCTCTGAAGAAGGAAATGATTTCTTCACTTCATATGATGAGGTTCATGATAGCTTTGATAAGATGGGTTTAAAAGAGAACCTTCTCAGAGGAATCTATGCTTATGGTAAATTTAAAGATGCAATTACTTTAAATTGAATGTGTTTACTCTGTCCCTTGGTTAATTTGTGTTGATGTCTGCTGTCAGGTTTTGAGAAACCTTCAGCGATTCAACAAAGGGGAATTGTCCCCTTCTGTAAGGGTCTTGATGTGATTCAGCAAGCCCAATCTGGTACTGGAAAGACTGCCACTTTCTGCTCTGGAATCTTGGAGCAGCTGGATTATGAATTATTGGAATGTCAAGCTCTTGTTCTTGCTCCTACTAGGGAGCTTGCTCAACAAATTGAGAAGGTTATGAGGGCTCTAGGTGACTATTTGGGTGTGAAGGTACATGCTTGTGTTGGTGGAACAAGTGTTCGCGAGGATCAAAGAATCCTTTCTGCTGGAGTACATGTGGTTGTTGGTACCCCTGGTCGTGTCTTTGACATGTTGCGTAGACAGTCCCTTCGTGCAAATAACATCAAGATGTTTGTTCTGGATGAGGCTGATGAAATGCTTTCTCGAGGTTTCAAGGACCAGGTACGCTGCACATTTTATTTGTATATTTATTTGCAATTAGGTTTTCTGCATTGCAGTATTGCACTGTTTAATCCGACTGTTTATGTTTTGTTCTGCCTATTTCTGTGTATTACGAATGTGTTTTGTAATGGTTAAATAACTATATAGGTTATTCTTCTGCTGTTTTTTCTTTTTGAGCTGCAAACAACTCCTAATGCTCTTTCCACCTCAAGCAATAGATTCTTGTCTGTTTGGCATGGGTATAGATGCTTGTCACTTCTTTTTAGGCTAAATTATGATGTTAGTTTCATAAAACACTTAAGTCTAACACTTGGACACTCACCTTTGTCTATCGCAAGTACCTTGTCTCAAAGAATCATAGAGCCTAGTGCCCCCATTTCCCAGTCTTACCTGTTGGATGGTGTGTGTTTAAAAGCTGGGTCTACTTTCAAATGTTTTTATTTTATTTTATTTTTTAATTTTTGGGTTGGTCTTTTATGATGTGATTTGTTCTCTACTTTAGTTATATATTAATTTATAGGTTTTGCTTCCTATTAGGGGGGGGGGGGGGGGGGGAGTGGTGGTTGTGAAAATTGGTGGGATATCATTCTTCTATTTGGATGCAGTCTTATGTTTTAACTATATGAACTATGCTGTATCTTTTAACATAAGTGGCAACTATGTTACATTGACACGGGTACGGGTATCCGATATTGGTACGTATCCGAGTGTCGGATACGCCATTCTCAAAAATTTAGGACACGGGGACACCGTCTTAACATTGGACTCGGGTACGGATACGGCAATAATTTTGTCCATAATATATCAAAAATTATATAGGTGGTTTTTATTGATAGATTTTTATATCTAGGTGAGTGGATTGCTAAAAAAAAGTAAACAAAATAAAAAGCCCAAGTTGTTTATTTAAAAAAAGCCCAAGTTGTTGATAGAGAAACATAGGTTTAAGGCCTTTTAAGCTTTTTACCAATTAAAACAAAACCCTAGCCGCCACCCTTAAGCACATATATTAAAAAAAAAAATGTTACTGCTAGGTAAATCAGGAGAGAGGAGGGAGAAAAAAAGTCAAAAACTTCAGAAATTAAATAAGTAAATACACGTGAAAGAAGAAAGAGAGAGAAAACTGCATTGAGAAAACTCGTAATCGTGTTCATCTTCGAAATTGTTTGAGAACCGTCTTCATCTTCTTCAAAGCTTCAACTCCTTCAATGGCCGTCGTACCCGAGAACAAAATGGAGTATCCGGAACGGATTTCATACCCGGATCGGTGTCGCGTCGTATCGACCCGGGTATGCCGGCCAAAATGCCGTGTCCAGGTAACATAGAGTGGCAATCAGAAAAGGACGAATATTAGGGTGAGGGATTGAGGGAAGTGGTTGGACTGTTTAATTACTGTGTGTTTTTTTTTTTTTTTTTTTTTTTTTTTTTTTTTTTTTTTTTCCCGGAATGTTTGCATGCTGGTGTTTTTATGCAATTTTTAAATTTATTTATTTATTGTATCTTAATTTATGTGCTCTTTTGAAAGTTGTTTCGTTGTGGGATCTTTGTGGTTATGCTTATAAATTTCTGCTGGTTGTATGGGATGCATCGAAATTTGATGTCATGTTTATAGCACTGCTATATTATGTTCTTGTTGAGTGCTATGTTGTATTCAGGCTGTTGCCTTGTTTATTGGTGCCATTTTGCATCGGAGGCAAAACTTGATAGTGTTCTGTTTGAATACATTGTTGTCCAAATACTAGCCTGGTTAGAGTGATTGGTAGAATTTATTTGTGCGGCTAGTTTGTTCCTGTTTGAAGGGCTTGATGTTTCAATAATAGTCATGTTTATATGATTTTGTTCGTGTGAATGCACAAAATTATCAGTGTGGTTTGGATGCATTCAGCTGTAGTAGTTACTCTATATTAGTTTAGATTGATATATTTCAAATAATGATCCACTAGAAAAATAATATCTACTCCCTCTGTTCCAGAATAATTGGCACAGTCAAACTTGACACATGCCAATATGACCTTTAAATATTTATAGTTACACAATAGTAAAAAATAAAAAAAGCTGATATGAAACTTAATATTAATACCTATTTAACAACATATTTTATGATATTTTTTATTCTTAATACGTCACTAAAATTTAATATATGTGAAGTTAAAAAAGTCCAATGGAGGGAGTAATATGGAAATTGGGGGAATAGTTTATGAGGAGTTTTCTATGTGTGCTTGCTACATGTGTGTGTTGTTTTTTTTCGGGGGTTCTTGCTGCCACATCTGTCCTTACCTGTGTGGGTCTGTGGGAGTGGGGTTACTCGTAAATTTGTTTATGCAGTATTTGGGACTTGGGTCTTACACTCTTATTTTTCTGAATTGCTGTGGGTTTAATGCGTGTACTATTGGTACTTATTTTTTTGTTTTTCCTCTGCAGATCTATGACATTTTCCAGCAATTACCCCCTAAGATCCAGGTGGGAGTTTTCTCTGCTACTATGCCTCCTGAGGCCCTTGAGATCACCAGAAAGTTCATGAACAAGCCTGTGAGGATTCTCGTGAAGCGAGATGAGCTCACCCTTGAGGGTATTAAGCAGTTCTATGTGAATGTTGACAAAGAAGAATGGAAACTTGACACTCTTTGTGATCTGTATGAAACCTTGGCAATTACCCAAAGTGTCATCTTTGTGAACACCAGGAGGAAGGTTGACTGGTTGACCGACCAAATGAGAGCTCGTGATCACACCGTGTCTGCCACACACGGAGACATGGACCAGAATACTAGGGATATCATTATGCGTGAATTTCGCTCTGGTTCATCCCGTGTCCTCATTACCACTGATCTTCTTGCTCGTGGTATTGATGTGCAGCAAGTCTCTTTGGTGATAAATTATGATTTGCCGACTCAACCTGAGAACTATCTTCACAGGATTGGACGAAGTGGACGTTTTGGTAGAAAGGGTGTTGCCATCAATTTTGTGACCAGTGCTGATGATAGAATGCTATTTGATATCCAGAAATTCTACAATGTGGTGATTGAGGAGCTCCCTGCCAATGTTGCGGATCTTATATGATTACGACAAGTTGTCACTTTGTTTGTGTTTTGAGGTAAGATGTTTTGTCTGTCCAGCTTACTAAAGATTTGGGCAAGTTACTGTGTGTTGTCTTTTCCTTTTTTTCTCTATTCTGGGAACATCACTAAATTGTGTTGTGGATGCCCCAGGTTAAAATTTTGTAGGAGCTTAGAGACAAGTTTAAATTATACTCTTTATCGTATTTGGCTCAAGGACCGTGTCCTCTGTTGCCCTATTGGCATATATGCTGTTCGTTCTGGCATGATTTTGGTTTTGCTTGTAACTCTGCATTTCTGCATGCCCATGAGCCAATCTGTTGGCAGATGGATTGGTTAGGCATATTCTTTGGCTAAAATTAAGAAACCTGACACCTTTTCTATGAGCCTGAAATGGTTTTAGTTATTTGTATTTGGAAGACAATCTATTTTTTGACAACACAATAATGGTACCTTGACTGTACCATTTACCTTTATTACGCCATTTACTTCCATTCTTGTTCACGTTCAGCTTAATTTAACCATCTGCTTCAAATATAACCTCCTTTCCTTGTACCATTTACTTGATTATTTTGGTGCTTCCTTTAACCCTGATTTATTGTCTTCATGTCATTTCATCATCATTACAGTGTGCATTCTTGGGCAAAGAGGAAGATGGCCTGTTGAGAGGATGTGGTGTTATAGTGAGAAGGGAAAAGGAGGGAAGGAGGGGGGGGGGGGGGGGGGGGTGGAATTTTTAGCGATAACCTCCACAATGAGGGTAATTCACCACATCATTTCATCAACCACTTCTTGTTTTAAACATGATTGCCTCTTTATTGACGAGGAAGAGTGGGGGGTAAACCCTTCAAGCGAGGGCAATAGTTCCCCACCCCATCCTCTAAGGCCCTCCCTCCCTTTCCTTTCCCTTCTGAAGTTTTCTGTATGGCCTAAATTACATAGTCTTGATTAGTTTAGAGAGTCTAATCGATGGATTACTGTGAGGAGATTCACGGAAATAGTTATTATGTATATTGGATAGTTGTACCTTTTTGTGTAATTGGTAGAATCCATGCATTCATCAATGTTAAATTTGAGAGTATGTGTGTACTTCTGCTTGTGAGATGAATAAAAATTGAGCAATGTTTCTTGTAAAGAAAAGGAATTGGCCTAGCCAAATCTTAACTTGCACTCTGTATTCGGTATCTCCATGTTGAAAATTGCCATAGCATTATCTAAGATTGTTCAAACTTGTTCGAAAAATAGGTTGAATTGATAAGATGCATAGCATTATCTAAGGTTGTTCAAACTTGTTCGAAAAATAGGTTGAATTGATAAAATTTTTGGATTGGGTATTTGTACAACTCTTTCTCGCCTTTTTCTCTAGTATAACTTCTAAAAACCTACTTTTAAATAGCCATAAATTACTAGATAGTTCGAACAAATAGTAGGTTTTGTGTTGGTAAATGATAGAGATCATGTGACATTATTACTGGCCTTCATCAAGATATAGATCTTTTTTAGATAGCTACTTTTCTTATTTTTTACTCCTTGATAGTTTAGGTCATAGTCGTGTGAGAAGACGTACTTAAATTTCTCGGTGTATCTTACTTTCTATGTAAAAAATAATTTAGATCAACTAAATAATAAATAGATTATAAAATTAGTATATTTAGTTCTCAACCTTGTGAAATGTGGATACATCAATACATCATCAATCTATTGGACACTTGATAATCCAATTTTAGTGTCTATCAGTATCAACTCGGGAACTCAATTTTAGTGTCTATCAGTATCTAGATGAAGCATAAAAACAACTCAAATCATTCTTTGGCATACAACACTCCTTTAGATTCGAAATTAATCATTTGCAAATGAATCTTGCTAATGAACGTCTCAGGGCGTTAGATAAGAATTTCAAATATTTCTTAAAGTATTATTAATTTGGAAGTATTAAAGTTTTATACTATTTGATATCAAACGATTATTAGATATATTAGTGGTCAGAGATTTGCATTGACAAACGTAAAATTTCAAATGTTGCACATATTAAAAAATAGAGGAAGTAGTAATTTACCATACATGCTCCTTAAGTCCCTTGTAACTCCCCCTTGATCCACAAAACTTCCTATGCTCTCCAAATACTCGAAATACCTCTACAATAAGGATATCGCAGTTATAAGTTTGGTAGTGCTTCCCAACCTCTACAGAGAATATGATCTTGAGATTCTTAACTATAATATTCGCTTACATTTCTCCCACCCTTTCCGCATTAGAAAAGGGTGGTCTTAACTCTCAAAGAACAACAATGCTAGAATTGAATTCTTAATATTGGATCATATTCTTTAGATTCTATGATGCAAGCGTTTAATCCGGTGAATTTGTATGGATGGGGTTGAAGACTTAAAGCTAGGCTTCAACAAAATGTGTAAACTTTGGTGTTCTTTTACTTTAGGCATGTTTTGCTTTAATCGAATAAACCATTTATTATTGTAGAATATTCTTGGTTTTTTGCTTTTGTGATTGGAAGATAGTTGTGTGAATAAATTTTGGTCGAGATTCGTATCTGATCTTTTTATTGAGAACATGTGCTTAAACTCATAGTTTGACCAACCCATTTCCACAACCTCTATCGTTCGTTCACTTATGTATGTGTAGTCTAGGTGCATCAAAAAGTATAATTTCGCCTTAAATCATACGACATTTTACTTTAGGAGGATAACATCAAATGTTCCATGGTTTAGTGATACTCTATTACTCGTAATAAATTATACGAAGTATAATAGTCATGAATATAATACAAGGATTTGGGTAAAAAGGTTGATATGGAACGAGGTGAGGTAGGTGGATATGGGGGTAATTTTAATCAATTGACAATCAATACATTATTTGTGATGGGTTTGACTTTTGATATTAAAATACTCGTACATGTTTACTAGTTTATGACCTAAAATAAGTGAAAATGTCAAATGTAGTAGGACTATAATAATTTTAATAGAAGAAACAATTTTACGAGTAACTTTAAAATTGAATGTACGGTAAATAAATATTACAAAGTAGATAGTTTTAATCACGAGGAAAGCTCCTAATGTATTTGGAAAAGAATGAAACATAATTAAGAAATTATAGGGAAAAAGAGAAAGTAATTGTATGATGTTCCTAGTTGCTTGGTATTACACTAACCCAGGTTGACTTTGTTAGAACTAGCTTTGATCATTGTAACTTTGTTAGGTCCAACTACCTTTTCTTGGGCCTGCTAATTCATAGAATGGTTATTCATTGGGCCACTTGCTCTTTATTGGTATTAAGTTATTAACCTTATTTGCTGGAAAAGAGGCAGGGAAGGGTTTTATCCTCCCTATAGGCCTAGATTTCTTCCCCATAAAACAATACTCCTCTCGTCCCTAAATTACATTCCTACTCCTAGCATTTATTCTTCATATAATAGAAAGAAGAACATTTTATTTTAACTGGCTTACCTGGTCGTAATAAGCTAGGGAATGTTTTAATTAAGAAGTACCCCCTAAAACTGAGACCGTCATGAGTTAACCGATGATTGAGACATACTTTTTAAGAAAGAATGTCCATAGTCAGGTTAGCGCTAGTTTTTCCTAAAAAAACAAATAAATAAAGCAAGCATTTTTTTTTATACACACGTGTATGACAATATGATAATAATAGTTTAAAAATTAGGGCCTGTTCACATTTATTGATCGAACTGAGGTGAGTTGAACTGAACTGATCTGATTGGAGTTGAGCTGAACTGAGTTGAACTGAACTGAACTGTTTAGAGCTGAACTGAACTAATTGGAGTTGAAATGAACTGAACTGAACTGATTGGAGCTGAACTGAAATTAAGCTGAAGTGAACAGGCCCTTACGGCCTTACATTAGACTATCTAACATTTGTTTTTCTAATAGTTTAACGGTTACAAACTTACAATCATAAACATATCTTTAATTATTCAAATAAAGAGGTTATATGCATCATATCATGTGACAAACTTTAAGAAACTGCAGATTTATGCTAGAAAAATGACAGGGAAGAACGAACTAAATACTAAAGTTGACCAACAACAATATGCAGAAAGAGAGAGAAAAGAGGGCGGTGGAATGTGGCCGTAACAGTGTACATGCAGATCTCCGAGCAATATTTCTGACTTAAAATTGAACAACTTAACAACGCAACATTAACAACATTATGCAAATGCAGGCTTATTCAATATACTACTGTTGCTGCATTGCATGTTCCCAACGTTTACAAGGCATGTGATTATGGCACATGCCACCAATTTACCCTTATCCTTCTTCCCTTTTTACACCCCTTCTTAGCACCTTCTTCTACACTACACTACTCTCATTTCTTCGGATTTAGGGTCTATTCTGTTCAACTTAATCTTACTTATTTAAGGTCAGATAAGTTCAGATAAGATACGAAAAATACGTTCTAATAGAAGTTATACAAGTATAAATTACAACTAAAATAAATTTTAATAAGGTCTAATAAGTTCAGATAAATGAAAATCAAGTGAATAGAACACACCCTTGGTTTAAAGTTGGTGTGTCACTTGGAAAAAAAATCAGATTAGAGGGAGTACGGTAATCAATAATTTAGTCAAATTTTGTACATTCACTCAGTTTATTTTTATGTAAATCTTACTTGTATATTTACAATACGAAATAATATATAATGGTTGTTTTAAGTCTCATTGGTTAGATATTATATTTGTGCTTATAAGTTATGATGTTTAATTAGGGTTGTTCTTATTAACAAAGCATGTATTATAATGTGAATGTAGATGTTTATTCGATCCACTTTGAAATAACACAAATAAGTCACCTTTAATTACTTAAAAAATATCACTCGGATTAATTTGTCAATCTTATTATTTCTATCAAAGCTCCTAATAAAGCCTTACTCTCTTTCTAGGCCAAGTAAGGGGCATGTTCATATTTAATTAATTTCAGTTCAGTTTAGTTCAGCTCCAATCAGTTCATCAGTTCAGTTCAGTTTAGTTTAGCTCCAATCAGTTCATCAGTTCAGTTCAGTTTACTTCAGCTCCAATCAGTTCAATTTAGTTCAGCTCCAATCACTTCAGTTCAGTTTAGTTTAGTTCAGCTCCAATCAGTTTAGTTCAGTTAAGTTTAGTTCAGTTCAGTTCAGATCCTAATTTCCTTCTCTCATTAAGTATTCAGTTCAGTTCAGTTTAATTCAGCTCCAATCAGTTCAATTCAGTTCAGCTCAATTCTGTAAATGTGAACAGACTCTAAGCCTTCAATGTTTAAATAGGCCCTAAGTAATTCAAATTTGAGATAAAACGGACTCCAAATGTGGCAAAATCGATCTCTTCCTTGGCCCTACCCCACTTGTTCAACTCTTCCACACTTATTTGGGGTGGAAACGATGATAACTATTCTCTATTCTCCTAAAATTGTAGAAAGCAATTGCATTTTTTCAACACTGTTCACACACTCCTCTTCAAGAAGTTAACCACATGTCCACATATCGTGATCTATATGCAATGAAAAATTTGTTCATGTGAATTGTTATTAGATTCATTTCAATATATACTTTTATAAAACTGAATTTTCATAATACTTACTTTTATACAAGTAAACTATTAATGATTAAGAGTGCACATTGAGATGTGTAAATTGTTCCCATAATATTAGGATAACGGAGAAAGTAATTTAAATGGCGACAACTCATGGTCTCATTCCCATCCCTACACCCTAAATGCCCTATCTTGTTGATGAAGATGTCGATCGTGGGGTAACAATAATAGATAGCATGAGAAATTGACCTTACTACATGCCAAAGTAGTTAGACCAAAGTAAGGCTACATCGATCTACATATCTCTAACCTAATCAAAACCTCCATAAAGCAAACATATCTCTCATATATGGTTGGTTGTCAGCCTTTAGAGTAGACCAACCCTAGCCTGCCACGTGGTGATCCACCCTGCCTACACATATGATGCCCATTTTGTTTGCCGAAAGTGGAAAAGATTGGATCACCATTTGCCAGATCAATTCCATAACCCTTTTACCTCCTTTTAGAGTAATATATCGACTACATAATTTAGGAAGGTACATGTGGTGGTCCTTTATTGGCCGGTATCAAGTTTTATTTTATTCAGAGGCGGAGCTAAATTTGATTATGACATGGTACAATAATATGAAGTGATACAAAGCTTTTTACTTCACACAATCTGCCTATTTTTAGGGCTTAGATGAGCCTTCAAAGGAGGGCATGCATAGCCTACTCAAACCCTAATTAATTAAGATTATTGGTACCAATTGTACTTTCGGTTGTTGTACAATGTGTAAAAATGTTATCAAAATTATTTTTTGCTTTATATTTCCTTTTCATCTCAAAAATTAAAAGTGAAGCCGTATCATGATGTACATTAATGACATGACATGTTAGAATCCCCTCTTATCATAATGTGCCAATAAGAGTTCTTTCAATTCAATTAGAATACCCTTATAGCTCAACCTCTTCACCACATGCTCGTGATGTACATAAACATAAAACATAGGAAAAACAGCGTGATATAAAATTACACCCGAGTACAAGATTAACACCAATAACAAAAGGAATGTGTTATATTCGATCATAGCCTCTTACAGCTCGAAACGTACCCCTTTAAGTGGTGAAGACAAAGGTGTTGGGAATCACTAAACAAGATTATAGGTGTATATATGCTTCTTCTGGAAGGGGAAAGTTTATTAATCTTAAAATAATATCCTTCCAGAAAAGGAAGGTTGCTTATGTGTCTTTCATTTAGCCCACCAATTGTCATCATTAGGGTAAAGCCTTGTATCATGGAAGATTAGCAACTTAATTAATCTCTTGGATTCTGGCATGCCTTTCTTTTTCTTTAATTAATGGCTATTGCATTTGTGCATATACTTCTTTTTAATTACCAATGTCCTAATTTATCTGATCATTGCAGTTCAATTGTTTTTTGGTTCGTTTTATATTAATAATATGCCCACAAATTTGAGATCCATACATTCACATGCATTTTATGTATCTATGTGCAAATTTGAGATCCATACATTCACATGAATTTGATGTATCTATGTGGTTAATTAGAGTGCATGCTCGATACAGTCTTTTTATTTATTTATAAGGAGAAGGACATTAGTGAACCGTTATATCTTATAGTTCCGCTAGGCTAGCTACACAAGTAAGACCCTCTTCTTTTGAGCTTCTGATCAGAACATATTTCAATAGGGTAGAGCAGATTATTAATACTTAGCAGAGTAGAACAAAGCACAACAACTCAAAAGAACAGGGCCTAACACTTTAGTGGGGGAGGGGGGATTATAGGATATAAGAGAATATCAACTTCCAAGCATATGTAGATGGTGACACTGATGAGTTTTCTATTTGTTACACTTGTTATTTGACATAAATATACGAGAGTAATCAGACAACGATAAAGCAGATAAGATTTGATTTTAGGTATTGAGTACTTTTCACCATTTCCAATATGGCAATGTGCTTTCTAATTAAATTAGTTGACATCCTATAAATGCATCGGATAAAAGTGTGAAAGAAGGACAATCACGGCCGCTAACCACGTTAATCCAGTGATTGTATTGGCAATTAATAAGGAAATTGTCAGTGATTCTACTTCATTGTACCACTGATTACTGTAATTAGTGTCTTTGATTAGTATAATACTCATAATAATTAATATAAAAGCATATATACTTTATGCTGCGTGCTTTTGCGCCGCATTAGATCTTCGCGTGGGCAACTGGGCAGGTTTATGAAAGACCTGTAAATTAAAAAAAAAGTGTGTGTTAATTCATCAATTTATATCATAAAATCAATTTATAATTTTTTTGGACCATCTTTATCTTTTATCATCCCCCACTTTCTTCAAAGGACGAAGGCCACTTAACGTGTTTGAATTTGTACCTTATATTACTAACATAACATTTGTGGAGCATTAGAGCATTTTTAAGGAAAAATAAAAAATTAAATGAAAAAGAAAATCAAGGGGATGTTTGAATGTCACCATTTTGGAAAACTTTATCTTTTTTTTTACTTAAGGCTTGTTCTGATTTACTGAACTGAGCTGAACTGAACTGATTGGAGCTAAACTGAACTGAACTGAACTTAATTGAGCTGAAACGAATTATTTATAAGAGAAGGAAATTAAGAGCTGAACTGAACTGAACTAAAATTAAGCCGAAGAGAATAGACCCTTAGTGTGAGGAAAATTAATTAACATGTTAGGTCGTATCCATCTTTAAATAAGGATCAAATAGTTCAGAAAAGGGAAAATTAGACGATAAATAAAATGATCCCTTAGGGCTTGTTATCTTACGTTGAAATTTAGTTCAGTTCAGCTCTTAATTTCCTTCTCTTATAAAATATTCAGTTCAGTTCAGTTCAGCTCAGCTCAGCTTAGTCAGTTTAGCTGAGTTCAGTCAATGAGAACAGAACCTTAGTATAAGTATTTGTAATACAGAATACTCGTACGTATAGAAGTACAGAGTAGATTTTAGCTAGCACAAATTTATTTATTTATTTTTTGATAAAGGACATTTAAATTAAAGTTAAATTTTAGTGCAAGTACTAAACAAGTATGGAGCAAATTAAAACAAAACTTATAGTTGAATTTGTTTTGTAGGAAAGGTGAGTTCAAAAGTTCAATTCATGATAGTAATTGTCATAAACTTCCGATGTATACATGCCTTTGTCTATATAGGGAGAGATAAGGAAAATTCCTCAAATGAGCTCCATAAAATTTGATCCCTAAACCTCAAAGATATGAGGTGAGAGCGATGTCACTACTCCATCACCTCAACCTCACATAAAATTTATATATATTCCCAAGTTTATAAAGAAATAAATTAATACTGACTATAATCCACATCAAATAAAAAACCGAGCATGACTTGAGGATTACGCGTTAAGAATGTAACAACCAAAAAACCATAACCTGGTTGATGACTTGTTACCCTCTAAAATTCCATGCCTCCTTATTCCGTCTCTCGAGTCTCCTAGACATTATTAGATTGTCAAAAAGAAAAAGAAAAGAGAAAAAAGGGATATCGATGAAAAAAACAAGGGAAAGGATAAAAACAAGAATCAGAGGATTCCGTTAGATATGCATGGCCTGCAATTGATAAGGGATTCGAGCTTTGACGATTTTAGAAGCACAAGATGCATTGCATTGGTTTTTTAAATTATTTAATAATTATAATAATAATAATAATAACTAAATTATAAATGATCCATAAAATGTCAGGAAATAGATCACACCACACACCCATTGCTTACACTTTTCATTATCTTTCTATTTCTATATTTTTATATATTTGTAATAAACATTAGGGATAATATAATTTATTTTACTCCATTTCAAAATTTCTTGGAAGTTAATTTTATAAAGGTCTCATAATAAAATGTATGGCTATTAGGCTATTAGCTATTGGATCACTGAATGTAGATTTACATATTATTCTCTGGTTAATCATTCTATATTATTCTAATTGATTGCTCACAAGGATATTGTTAAAAAGATAATTGAAGTTTTGTTTTATATTTGGATAGTTTTCACTTATTAAAAACAGTTGTTATAATTTTATTGTAGTTTAGCTAGCTTGTATTCTAATTGATTTCTTTGAATCTAAGGGCCTGTTCACTTCAGCTTAATTTCAGTTTAGTTCAGTAAAGCTCCAATTAGTTCAGTTCAGCTCTAATCAGTTCAGTTCAACTCCAATCAGTTCAGTTCAGTGTAGCTCCTAATTTCCTTCTCTCATAAAATATTCATTTCAGCTTAGTTCAGTTCAGTTCAGTTCAGTTAAGCTCCAAGCAGTTTAGTTCAGTTCAATTTAGCTCAGTTCAGTAAATGTGAACAAACCCTTAGGCATGACAACTGTAGCAGGGCATCTTTCTTAAGAAAAAAACTTATGCGTGTGTTTTAATTAAATTCATTATTGTATACACCCTTTTATAAATTTATATTAACTTGACCTAATCTATTAGTGGAAAAAACTTAGCTAGATATACTAGCCATAAACTGAACTTATTTAAACTTAAAGTAACTGAAATAAGCTAAAAAGATAGATCTTTAATGACACAAACTTTGGCCAAGCTACAAAAGATACCAACAACTTGACACATAAAATGCACATTAAACTAGGCCACAAGTTAAGACAATTGGCTTGCCATATGGTAGATTGGAAGTCACAAAAGAAACCTTGAAGTAGAACATGGTCCATCACTACAACCTTTGTTCCACCTTGTAGGAGTAAGCAAATAATATGCCCTAGACGACAATTCTAACTGTTTTTCCGAACTCACCCTAGCCAAAACTAATTTCCCGACCCTATATTGGTGGTGCTCTTGTAAGATTGGGATCGTGTTCTAGGGCAATGGACTAAACTCGATCATAAAAGAGTCGTTCCTCCCTCCTAAATCTCGACATAGACATAGATCGTGTTTCACATTGATGGTAAGATCCCTTTTATAAGACATGCCAGTTGGCCCAATAAATGCTATAAGAATGACCAATTGCTAAATTTAGTCAAAATTTTCAACCAGTTTCATCAAAAAATATATGTTTCGAATTATTCAGCACACACAACCAATTATTTAATCAGGTAAAAACGACAATCAACATAGTTCATAATAATCAAAGCATTCAAGTATAGAAAGCTAAGGTTAGTTAGATGAAGTAATAAAAATTGTCCATTGATAATTAGATGAGTTATCCTCCCACTACCACTTGTAGAAAGATTTAATATAAGCAAATAAAAAACTAAAAGGAGAGAGAATGCACATTTATTCGAAATGTCATGCTACCCACTACTCACTATTAACACCCTTCCTTCCAACTCCCCTCTATATAAAGACATCAACCGGCATGCCTTCTCTTCACCACAACAAACTTATTCACTGTTTCCAATCTACTCAACACTAAATTACTACTATTAGGGCAATCAATCTTTCTTCTACTAAAATGCCCTAATAATTAACCCAATTAGGGCATCCTTTCGGCGTAAAATTAAATTAAAAGAAATATATCGTTATGTTTGAATGGTAAGAGGGAGGTGACAGAAGAGAGTGAGCACACATGGTGCTTTTCTTGCATCATTTTTATGCTTGAAGCTATGCGTGCTTACTCTCTGTCTGTCTCCCCCGCCCACCGCCTCGTCTTTCTCTCTTCTTTTTTTGCTATTTACCTATTTTTGCTATGTAAATGAAAATTATTTGTGGTTTTGTTGTGATGAATGATGATATTGAATATGATTTTAGGGTTTTTTTTTAAAAAAAAAAATTTAATTTACAAATTACTTTACAGTTTTTACTGTAGAGGAGGCTGATCAGCTGGCTGCAATCCAGGTAATATTAAATTTAATTTTGATTGATTAAGGTTGTACTATTAGTTATTATATTTTGGAAATTAATTATTGGTATTAGCAATTATTTTCGTGTGATTGTGGTTGATCTAATGATTAAAGAGCAAATGGAGACGGATCAAGTGATAATTAATCAAGCGTGAAAATGGGGAAGCAAATCGAGCAGCAGATTAACGATTGCGATGTTATAGCTAGTCAAGGGTTTGGAATGGACTCAAGAACATGGACCATTAGCAACCAACTTGTATGCCGTGAGGTTTTGTTTCCCAGAAAGTGTGTAGTCTTTTAAGTTGGACTGGGAGCATGCTTTAGCTTCTAATTAATGTAATTATGACCAAATTAAGGATATTAATTATTTTAAGGGGCATAAAGAGCAACTAATGTGACCAAATTAGAAATTCAAAATTGAGGAATTATTTTTATAAATCTTATTGTTTGGGTTGATTGAGATTTTCTGTACAAGATATGTTCATGATTTCAGATTTAATTTCTAATAATTATGTAATTAGTTAGTTAATCTTTCTTCTTAATCTTACTTTCCTTTTTTTTGATGGGACTTTTTGTTCCTGTTAAATGTCTACCTTTTTTTTTTGGATGGTCAAACTTTATCTTTATCTTTAAGAAAATACAAGTATCCTCCTCATTTACAAAATTATTAAACAAATTTAAATTTAATAGAAAGATAATATAAGATATTAAGATTAACCTACTATCTCATTTACCCAAAAGAAGATACATATATATTAAAAAAAAACCCTAATAAATACGGATGAAATTAAAATGTTGGTTGTATTAGGGATGTTCAAAACCCTAGATGTAGTTGACTGATAAAAAGCTGATTAGGTATGTATGATTCGGTCAAAGAAAGAAGAGATAGATGTAAGTTAATTGTACTCATCTAGATACGATTATAACAGACAGTGCAGATCGAATTTGTTCTCTAAACAGTCAGTTTAATTATAATCATGAAAACAATTACTCCATTGCATGTACTAAATTGTTCTATATTGTGATTTACCTTTCGTTTTAGTTTCTGTAAATTCTTTACACTTTAACTTTTCACGTTTGTCTTGTAAACTTTCTTGTATTGTAAAGAGTTTAAATAAACAAAGGTAGTATGTGGATGTGAATAGCTAGATAACTTATTACATATTTTGTTCACCTTATTTTCACTTATTTGTAACATTGTAAAGAGTTAAAAAGAAACAAAGGTAATATGTGGATGTGAGTAGCTAGATAACTTACATGTTATGTTCATCTTATTTTCACTTATATTAGGTGTAATAAGTTTTGATAAGTTCAGTTCACAAAATATAACTTCCGATAAAGGTTACTCAAGTACAAATTACAACTAAAATAAGTTTTCATAAGGTCTACTAAGTTTAGATTTGTTCAAGTACAAATTACAACTAAAATATGTTTTCATAAGGTTTAGTAAGTTCAGATTTGTTCAAATAAGTACATAAAATATAAGATAAGTTTAGATAAGTGAAAATCAGGTAAATAGAATGAACACACCCTCAAAGTCTAGAAATCTAGGATATTGAATATAAGACTTGAGATTAAATTCCGTTTAATACTAGGATCATTGCCATTAATCTTTAATGTATGTAAAGATAATAGACTGATTGAAGACTTATAAACTTTCCACTTTAAATTAATTATCATATGGAACCTAAATGAGTATGTAAAGTATGTATGCATGTCCTAACTTAAAATTTTCTATTATGATCACCCATAATTAACTCCCTGGATTAAGAAGAAAGTTAAAGTGGTCCAGGAGCTAGCTATTTCACTCCTCTTTCATTAAGTGATGATTTAGGGTGTATATAGGAGATGCTTTAACATATATTAGGTTACATTATAATTAATTAAAAAGGTGTGTATCAAACTTCCAACTTCCATTACCTTAAATTATAAAGGGAAAGCTAAGTATAGCCTGTTCCTATAATCCTATATAGATTTTTGTTTTTTTACCTTTAGATTTTCAATATTTGACACATCAACAAGAATTTATTTATTTTTAATTTCAAAATTGGTAAGAGAGAAGGTAAAAGGTAATTGTAAATTGCGTGCGTTTGTTAATTCTCACATAAAAAAATTCTCATTATATATTGCCCAATTGTTGTTTATTTTTTTGGTGTTCTAGTTTTGGGTTTTGATTTCCTGAACTAGGTTATTAATCTGCTCCATTTTATAACAAGGACATCAATTTGTTTGTTAATTGGATATGAAATCAAAATCCAAATAGTAAGATAGTATTATCTCCATCCTTATATGATTGATAGGAACCAAAACAATAGTCCACTTTCAAAATTTAGTACCTTAAACTTGCAACTTGTTATAATAAGCTTAATGATAATTTCAACGAGGACTACCTAGTGACATGATGAAATTATAAAACTAAAGTTATAGAAAGATATTAAAACTACCCTCGTATCTAAGGGGCTTTTTTTTTTTTTTTTTTTTTTTTTTTTTTTTTTTTGTAAGACAATCATTGTTCAAACAAAGAACTTGTAGACTCATAAGGGTTTTTCCGTGCTAATTCTGTAACAATTACACAAAATAATCAAATATGACATATATTATTTATTACTTTTTTTTTTTGAAACAAATATTATTTATTACTTGCATATGGAGGGTTTCTACTTTTTATTTTTTTATTTTTTACTAGCAAGTAAAAGCTAGTAAAATTAATTAGTTCCATTTCAATACATAAAGTGTATGCATGCTATGGTTAGGAAAAGCTCATAAGTAAATGTAGTGAAAAACAATGTAGTGACCAATTTTCAAAGTAGTGAAGCAGCAATTAAGAAGCAGGGAATGGTAGGGACCAAATTCTTTCAAAGCACTAAAGTAGCGTTCATCAAATCTAGATGTTTTTATTGCTACTTTAATTTTATGATAAGATTATTTTTTCTTGAGAAATGATGTTTGGATAGGGTGTAGTAGTGAATACCTAATTGTTTATAGAAGATCTTGTTAGAAATTTCAAAACAAATTGAGGTTCATTAATAAGTTTACATTCTAAAGTAATAGAAGAAAGATTTTTTAAAGTAAAGATTAAGGTCTTTTAATTATAGGGTTTCAACACTAACTAGGTAGATTATGTATATAAATATTAGTTTATGTTTTTATCTTACAACTTAACGAGTTATGATGATTTACAAAAACTTTTATCGCGATTCTTTGTCACCAATAAGAAGGGGGGGACATCGATCTTTGTTTGCATTATTGATCTTTACTTTTCACCTTTATGCCTTTTTACTTCCATTCCACTATCGAAACAAAATTGTTCTCTCACTAGTGATACGAGAATGAGATTTAATTATTAAGTGGTGTCAACAAAGCAGATATGAGATACGAAGTATATAATACTACATTACTACGTACTTAAATATATAGTATCCTAAGGAAATTGAAGTTGAAAGTGACGTAATGTAAAAATATATAATTTAAAAAAAAAAACAAGAGGGAGAAGGTTAAATTAATCAATTTGTGTGTCCCTATAATTGAAGTATACATCAAGCTAGTAGAGTTTGTTAAAGATGTACAAATGATGGAATTTTAATGTTAAATAATTAAGTCATGTGAATCTTTTTGTTAACTTGTGTGAAAGTCGTTCATGATAATAAAGTATGCAAGCTTTAAAGTGTATTGGCAAGTTGATTCCTTGTGGTGTTATTGCTGGTTGCTGTTTAGAACTTAAGAACAGGGGACAGACTAGATAGTTTCACTATAGATTACTGAAACAAGAACACCATTGATGGATAGTTCATTCTCTATAAATCACTATGGTAAAGTACATACGTGCATATTATCTAACTACTTAACTTATACTTTGTATATTTCATATGACATTATAATTTTTTTAAATATCGAATTATCATTTTATACAAAAATATTATTGCATCTATAATTATACCCTACATGACAAGTTATAGAAAATGAAGGACTAATAACAATAAAAAAAATCCAAAGTAACTAGAAAATTAGCAATGTTACTTAGGGGTCTGTTCACTTTAGCTTAATTTCAGTTTAGTTTAGTTCAGTTCAGCTCCAATCAGTTCAGTTCAGTTCAGTTCAGTTCAGCTCTCAATTTCCTTCTATCATAAAATATACATTTTAGCTCCATTCAGTCCAGTTCAGTTCAGTTCAGCTACAATCAGTTCAGTTCAGTTTAGCTCAGTTCAGTTCAGTTTATGTGAATAGGCCCTAATAGTAGTAATTGCTACAATTGTATCAATTGAATGAGATTTGCTTGAAAATGCCCTTAGGTATGGCATGCAGCTTATGCTCATACCTAGTGGAAAGTGATTTATTTAAACTTTTATTTGAAAATTCTAAAAGCTATAATCATATAACTACAACTAAACTCTCTAAAATTATGTATAGAGGAACATAGAGGATTTTAGAAAATTACATAATTTTTTTTAGAATATTTATTACTCTCTCCATATCTAAAGATTGCCTCACAAAAAAATAAAAAATAAAAAATAGTAAAACTTTTAAAGATGGAAGGAGTATTTTGTATCATTTTACGATAGGATGGAGAGAGCACAAGTCTTAAGTGTATCAAATATTGATTCACATAACAATTTTCATCAAAAAATATTCAAATTAAATAATTATAATTATCAACAAATATTACTCCGGTACTATGATACTCCGTAGTAATTTCACATTAACAAATATTACTACAGTAATATATAGTTTTCAAATTACTAGGTGTACTTGGTGAACTAATAATAACGTTGTTCTTACTAAATTTATAAGTAGGACATATAGAATAGGTGGTCCAAAAATGGTTTAATTAAGTAAGAGTATATTGCATGTCAACTTGCATTAACTTATTCTCCGATGATTAATTAAGCAAAATGGTAAGAAGTGGGTATCGTAACAATGTTTTGTTTTCAATATTTTGGGATTGTTCTATGTACCATCTTAAGATTCTGTAACCTTGGTTGTCGATTTCAGATTTGCTCTTTATGTAATTGCTAATCAAAGAAAATTTGTTTATTGATCTAATTGAATCTAAAGTACCTTCTTCTTAAAAGGTTTTTAATAAGGTATCACGCTTCTAACAATATCAATTAGTTTATTAGATATAATATATCTATACTTTATATATTAAAGTAATCCTCGTAGTTATCCCCTAAGTACACGTGTCATCACCATATAAAAAATTTTCCGGCAAAATATTTTGTTACTTTTTTTATTTTTATTGTTTTTGATACTCGTATAAGTTTGTTACTACATCTAAGGAAGAAGTTGTTGCCTTATATTTAGGGAGTGAAATCCAACCATAATAATTTTAATAAAATTAAAAATATAGTGGTATCAAATAAAATGTTACATAAAATTATTAAATACTATTTAGGATATCATCAAAATGTTTTTTTTTTTTTTTTTTTTTTTGAAAATCAACCAGAATAACGTGAATAGTGAGTACTTTTTTTTTTTAATTAAGAAAAGAGTTAATTCTTCCATCTCACATTAATTGTAATGTAATGTAGACATTGAGATTAATTTTATGGTATATCACAATGTTTATTGTACTTTTTTAATGTTTTTTTTTTTTTTTTTTTTTTTTTTTTTTTTTTTTTTTTTGTAATTCTAATGATCCGTTTTATACCGTTTCTATTATTATAAAACTGTGCATAGCACGAGTTTTGAACTAGTAGTATTATATAATTGTAACTATGTACTTTAAATTATTCCATAAAAATCTAAATTTTTTTTTGAAGAAATATGGTGTTTAATATGATAATGTTTTGGTGCCAAAAAAAAAAGATTGATTATGTTTACTCTACTTGATAATTGTTTTAATATCACTCTGTATGAACTTGTTTTCAAACTCGTGTAATACACTTAAGCCCCAATTTAATTTTATTTATATCAAAACAAGGTCAAACTCTTTACAAAAATAAGTTTAGTCAAAACAAGTTTTTTAAAATTAATACATTCCAATTAAACAAAATAAATTTATTTTAAGTGGTTTTAAAATAGAAAAATTCAATCAATTTCTCATTCAAATAAAACAAATTAAGGAAATAAAATTTTCTTCAAAAACAAAAAGTAAATGAAATAAGTTTTTCAAATTAATTACGGAGTAATAGTTTAAGATAAGATACCAAGGCTGTTAACTTCACCTTACAAAAAATATTAAGTAAAAATAATTTCAGTTAAGTAAAAATAAGTTCATGCAGTTCAGTAAGATTCACTAACTTTAAAGAAGAAATATAATAAAAAATCAGTAAAAATAATTTCATTTTAGCAAAAATATTGTAAGTTTAGTAAAAATAATTTCAATTCAGCAAAAATAAGGTGAAGTGAACATAGCCCAATATCTCATAAAATTAGCTAACATTAATCTAACATTTAAGGAAACCTTCTAACCAACTATGGAGTAACATCTAACCACTAATATTTCTCACATTTTCCAATGTTATATGACATTTCCACTTACATATGATCTGTTCATTGTTCATCCGTTCCTAATTTAACACTATTATAAGTTTATAACTCATCTAAGGGCCTGTTCATATTTACTTAATTTCAGTTCAGTTCAGTTCAGTTCCAATCAGTTCAGTTCAGGTCTTAATTTCTCTCTCACATAAAACATTCATTTCAGCTCAGTTCAGTTCAGTTCAATTCCAATCAGTTCAGTTCAGTTCAGCTCCAATCAGTTCAGTTCAGTTCAGTTCAGTTCCAATCAGTTCAGTTCAGGTCTTAATTTCTCTCTCACATAAAATATTCATTTCAGCTCAATTCAGTTCAGTTCAGTTCAATTCCAATCAGTTCAGTTCAGTTCAGTTCAGCTCCAATCAGTTCAATTCAGTTCAGTTCAGCTCAGTTCAGTAAATATGAACAGGCCCTAAATGACTAATCAGCCATGTTCTTTTTATTTATTTATTTATTTATTTGGACAACCATGTTCTTATTAATCAAAGATTGACACTAGTTCTTATTAACCAAGATTTTATATTTCTTCAGAATTGTGTATCTCATTTATTAGAATAACCAACGTATATTTCCTGTCAAAAAGGGAAAATAATAAACTCGCTCGTACATTGTACCTTTTTTAATTTGACATACGGAGTAATTTTTATTTTTCAATTGTAAATCATCCTCTGTTATAGAAAAATGGAAAATTTTGAGGAATTAATTTTTTAATTGATTTAAAAAAATTCTTGCTAAAAATTGATTAATGATTATGTTGGTGTATTTTAATAGTTTAAAAAATTATCAAACAAATAAATTCCTTGATTTAGAATGGTGATTTCTTTTTTTTTTTATTTTTTAAAAAAAGTAAAGGGGGAGGGGGGGGGGGGATAAATTATTTGATTATATTACCAACTAGTTTAAGGTCCCGTGCAATGCACGGTTTTACTTAATCAAATTATGAATTACAATGTTACTATAACATTAATATATTTGTATATATAAAAAAAAATTAAAACAAATACTTGAATTTCTCTTCAAAAAAAAATTAACTTGAATTAATATCAGTATATTGTTATCAAAAGTTATTGATTATTGAACATTAAAAAAAACACTCAAATTTAATGATTATACTGTTTTATATGAGAATAAAATTTATGTTAATTATAACCCGTGCAATGTAATTATATACCCCATATTTCCCTATTTTGTTGGCATGTTTTGACCGGCATAATATTTTATAGTATATTACCGGAAAAATATTTTATACAAATTTAATTGACTTAACTTTTATGACAATTAATAATTAAGGCTTTTTAATTTTTTTTTTATATTTATGTTTATAGTTATTGAATTGTAGCGTTATTATTATAAATAAATCAAAAAATTGTAGTAAAAGCTAAAGTGTCTAATCCTGGTTGGAGCACAAAAAAAGAACTTTCAAGGAAAAAATACATTGTAGAATGATACGAAGTACGGGATTAGTACATTATTCTAATTTAATATATTACCTTATATGTTTGTTTATTATAGAAAAATACCTATTATAAAAAATTATAAAAAAATATGCATAGAATATATTACGAATATGAATGCCAAATTGAAGGTCAAATATTACATATTATATAAATTGATAGTAATGAAGATTTTGTACAAAAAGGAAAAAAAAAGGAAAGAAAAAAGTGGCGGGAAATTTTTTAATCAGAACATGACAAGTGTCATGTCAGATTCGCTTTTAGTATTATGTAATTGATTACGAATATGAATGCCAAATTGAAGGTCAAATATTACATATTATATAAATTGATATTAATGAAGATTTTGTACAAAAAGGAAAAAAAAAGGAAAGAAAAAAATGGCGGGAAAATTTTTAATCAGAACATGACAAGTGTCATGCCAGATTCGCTTTTAGTATACTGTTTAATGATTATACTGTTTTATATGAGAATAAAATTTATGTTAATTATAACCCGTGCAATGTAATTATATACCCTATATTTCCCTATTTTGTTGGCATGTTTTGACCGGCATAATATTTTATAGTATATTACCGGAAAAATATTTTATACAAATTTAATTGACTTAACTTTTATGACAATTAATAATTAAGGCTTTTTAATTTTTTTTTTATATTTATGTTTATAGTTATTGAATTGTAGCGTTATTATTATAAATAAATCAAAAAATTGTAGTAAAAGCTAAAGTGTCTAATCCTGGTTGGAGCACAAAAAAAGAACTTTCAAGGAAAAAATACATTGTAGAATGATACGAAGTACGGGATTAGTACATTATTCTAATTTAATATATTACCTTATATGTTTGTTTATTATAGAAAAATACCTATTATAAAAAATTATAAAAAAATATGCATAGAATATATTACGAATATGAATGCCAAATTGAAGGTCAAATATTACATATTATATAAATTGATAGTAATGAAGATTTTGTACAAAAAGGAAAAAAAAAGGAAAGAAAAAAGTGGCGGGAAATTTTTTAATCAGAACATGACAAGTGTCATGTCAGATTCGCTTTTAGTATTATGTAATTGATTACGAATATGAATGCCAAATTGAAGGTCAAATATTACATATTATATAAATTGATATTAATGAAGATTTTGTACAAAAAGGAAAAAAAAAAGGAAAGAAAAAAATGACGGGAAAATTTTTAATCAGAACATGACAAGTGTCATGCCAGATTCGCTTTTAGTATTATGTAATTGATAAATAAATTACCTTAAAAGATCTTATAAACTATATACTAATTATATAGTATTTATATATATATTTTTTTTTTGAAAGCATATTGTATTTATATGACAGATGATTATTAAGTAAATAATTATTTGCTACTTCTCTAAAAATAAAAAAAAAAATGTTTAATTTTACTATATAATTGATCGTCCATTATTCATCCAACTCAGAATGGTTGGGTACTTGGGTTATATAGTAGTATATAATTTATTTATCCATTTATTCTGTCCAAATGAACATTTGACCTATAGTAATCCGACCAAAAAAGACATAAAAGGCTTTACATATAGTTAATACCTACATGATTGATCTATACAATAATGACATAAGATTGTATAAATAAGCAGGATGTAATGTTCCATATTCAACTAAAAGAATGAATTTCATGCAAGATAATGGAAGCTTAGTGAGTTAGTGGTCTTAGAGAATATGGCAACTTTAATTTCTTGCAAGGAATCTATAGAGAAAGGAAAAACATATAGAAGCAAGAAAGAATCAAAATAGACCCTTGATGCACTAATTAATTTAACTAAACAGGCAACGATCAGAAAATTCTTGTGCTTATAAGCCTATAAGGGGATAAGTTCCGACAAAATAATTCAGGTGTAAGTTTATACAAATAATTTCAAACAAAATAGGGTCAAACACATTCACATATAAAATTCATATGTTGTCGTGAAATTAATTTTATATAAATCCAGTTAGGGTCTGTTCTCTTACGTTGAAATTCAGTTCAGTTCAGTTCAGTTCAGCTGAGTTCAGTTCAGTTCAGTTCAGCTCAATTCAGTTCAGTTCAGACAGTTCAGCTCCTAATTTCCTTCTCTTATAAAATATTCAGTTCAGTTCAGTTCAGTTCTGTTCAGTTCAGTTCAGCTGAGTTCAGTTCAGTTCAGCTGAGTTCAATTCAGTTCAGTTCAGTTCAGCTGAGTTCAGTCAATGAGAACAGGCCCTTAATATAAGTTCACAAAATAAGTTGAAACAAACAGTTCAATGTCTTATTATTGATTATGTTGGCTGAGCTAAGGTGGTTTTTTTAGATTAGGCCAACTGGTTAAGGCTACACCCTTTACTACATAATATTTAAAAAATAAATATAATAATGCATATTAAATTATTTTAAACCCGCGTCACCTAAGACTCGATGATTTGGATTCTCTCAATTAAATAAACAAAATCAAGTTAGGTTGCTTAATCTTTAGTATGATGTGGAGAATTACTTGCGGTTGAGCACTTAAGATGATGCATGCATGCATTGCTTTCCTACCAGAGACATCATTGTTGTAAATGCATGAACTATGAGAATATGTTCGTAGACATTCTTCTTAGTATATATCAATGAATATAAAAATTTGAAGTAACCAAATCTTGGTCATTTTTTTAATAATCATTTGTTGCCTTGTTAGGGGTTGTGTTTCACTTTTCCCATCAAATAATCGACCAGTTGTTATAGTGGGTATCAATTTTTGGAAGTTGAAAATTGACTACCACATATTATTATTAGCTTTAACTAAATTATTTCATAGTTTGGTCAAATTACAACTTTAATTACTTTATAGTGGATGATTTTTGGACTTATGTATACTAGTAGTAGGTTACTTCCCATTAAGTTAAGATTTGTTATTATGTCAATTTTGAAGACTATGTAAACTTGTTTATGTTAAAAAAAAAAGTAGTTTCTATTACATTGTTATCACTTTTCAAATTATCATCATCAATATCAAGCCTAATGTTAAATTTATTATATCTACTAATATAGTGATATGTAACTATTTTAAAAATTTTGATTTCTTTAATTATTTAAAACCATAAAGAAGAATTCACTATATACTTAATTGCTTGCTAAGTTGTTATAGATGCAATGATTGGGTTGCAGATTGGAAAGTTGCGTACAAATAATCTACAGGCAAAACGAGTTGTGAATTAAGAGCCATGAAATTGATCATACAAATAAACTAACAGTTGATGCTAGATTGGGTAACTAGGTCAGTTCAATACCGCGAAAGGCTCAGATACATGGTGCCATGGTGGGTTTGAGTTCGTAGTTTGAGTCACGATGAAAGATTGACATATTGTAGACAATTGAGTATATTCGTCAAACAGAGGCCTTGCAAAACCTGCTGATGATTCAGAGCTTAATAATATTTTGAATAGGATTTGTGAAAGAACATCACTCTAGATCAATAAAAGTTTATCTGAATCTTCTGTAAATGACTAAATTAGGTTCATAAATAATAGCTAATGTTACAAAAATCCAAAATTTGTGAGCAAAATCAATGGCTTAATTCAGAAAGTAGCTTTGATCCCCATATAGTTGATGCACTTAGTTTTGACTGTCTGAATCCGACTTCACTCTTTGGAAATAGAGGATGCTTAATGCAGTACTTGGGATTTTGTCCTTAGAGTCGATCTTTGAGAACCAGGAAGTCATGATGCTTTGAGCATGGCTTGGCCTACTACTAGGCCACCTATCTACCAGCCTAAATCCAAAATGAGATGCAGCTGAAAGTATAGATGGCTCATCCACTCTTCGTAAGACATGGCAGAGAACCAAGGCTGGTTCTGACAGCTCTCCAGAGGTGTCATCAACTGAAAGAAGCTTTGCAGCAGTGGAAAACAAGGGTAATATAGCTTCAGAAATGTATGTCACGTCTGTACCTATGATGATGTCAAAGCCTCTATCATTCTCTTTTTTGATCGCATCGATGTGTTCTTGATTACCCCAGTGTAGTGTTCTTACCAATAATTTGTCAAGCTGTGTTGATTTGAGATTTTCAGAGACATTTTGCGTCAACAAGTCAAGTGTACTAGCATCTGCATCCGTGGCTACTACAAGATGTGCAGATTGAGCAGCTATCATTGAGCATATGCCTGAACAGCCACAACCTAGTTCCAAAACTTGTCTGCCTGCTGTAATTGAAGGATTTTCAACAAGTATAGAAGCCATCAAACGAGCAGATTCCCACAACATCAAGCCAGTAGATCTACAAGTGTGCTGATTCTCTTTGGAGAGAACCTTAATCTTGAAATTCAAGTCTCCAAATCTGATATCGATAACCTGGATTAAGAATGTGGCTACATTAACATGAGGTTAAACAGGCACATAAAAAGCTTTGATTCTGATTTCAGACACTGTCTGAGAGAACATGAAACAAAACAAAACAATGTCTGCAAACATGAATATATCCCACTCTTATTTTCTTCCCTATCCTCTATCAAGAAATGTAAAATTCCCGATAGTTGACAGTCTTGACTAAACCACTCAACCCCAGTTCACTTGAGATGTTATAATAAGTAGCTTACCGAGTAAACATAATAAGAATAAGTTTTGTTAAGGTTAACTTTTTCCAGAGACTATCACACATAAGTTATCACAAACCAGAATCAGAGTTCTAAAATCTTGGTTTACCTCATCATTAGAAGGTGAAACACCAAACATTTGTGCAGCCAAGCCTTCTGACATGTCAAATTCTACAGTAAGAGGCACCTCAGTAGCAGCTTCCTTCACTTCAATTTCAGTACTTCCTCCATCAAGGGTGCTCTTACTTAGGTTCAAATCATTCTCCATTGACGGGACACAGAATACACCTTGTATCCAACGTCTACAATTACACATAAACGAACAGGGATCAGATGAAAGGTTTTCAACTTGGCAACTATTGTTATGTTTCATTATAAAGAAATACCTGAATTATATCATTACAAGCAAAATAATACAATCCTTTTGGCTTAAGTGATGCATTTTTCAACACCCACACGAAACTAGATCACCTAGAGGCACAAAAAATTGAAGTGATGGAATATTATAGACATCCAAAATTTTCAATTCATGACATTGAAAATTTAACAAAATACTCCAGGGCACACTTTAAATCTTGGAAAAAAATAAAGTGATGGATATATTATATTAGAAAGTTCAGTATATACAGCCTAGTTTTACGCACATATATATACATTAACATGCAATTGTCTGGACTCTGGATACACCAAATAAGGTTGTCTCAAGAAAGCCTAGAAAAAATGTCAAGTTCATGGAAAATTTAAGATGAATGCCTACAGACAATTAAATGTTCAAGACATGAGGCGAACATTGTCTTTTGATTCACATATTGCAGCGCACTAGAGTAGGAACTTCTCAACAGAAAATTGACAGATGCAGAGTCAGAGTAAAGAGCACAGGCTAAACAAGTCTTACAAAAATAGGTGTGTATACACTATAGCTGCAGTCTCATTTTTTGATAATAAACACTTCCACAGTAGACCTCTGCAGCTTATAATCAAGGAAAAGAACTTCAAACTCTATACATACCGGTTCATAACCAATTCACGAGATCGATTCTCTACTTGTTTGCAACACAACCCAATTTCTTCAGTAACAAATCCATTTTCTTCAAACAAATGTGTCAGGTATTCCTCAGAAAAGTAGAAGGCTCGCTGGATCAAAAATTTAACATATAAGTCATTGCACAAATTAGATTGTTGATTGTTAACACAAACAATATACATGAATAAAACTTACTGTACCATCACCTCTGACATAGAAATTCTCACTGATTTTTTGATCTTTGCATGTAAATCTCTCCTGCCACAATTAAAGATAACTCCATCATACAATAAGCACAGTAAAACTTTAAAAGTTAACACAAAATATAATTTCTTGGCATTTTTCCACCCAACCTTAGCATAACTTTCTTTACAATTATTTATTCTTTTTCAAGGGGAAGGGTGAGCAGGAGGTGGGAAGAGATAACCTCAATTAAAGTAAGTAAGAAACTGTAGAGGTAATTATCTCTCCCGTTTGAGAGAGGGAGGAATGGTTGGGGGCATGCAACTGTTGAGGTAATTATCTAAGTATAGCAAATGCCACAATTCAGGTAGACCAAAAGAATGATGATATTCCAGAATATCTAAGCAGGATACAATTCATACAAATATAAACTAGCACAAATTCAGAATGCTCTCAACTATCAAGAAGTAAATATGAGATATTCACAATTGCAAACGGCTGAAACCAAAAACGATAGAGCAATACCTGAGCTAGATCACCAGTGGCATAATCACGGAAAAGTACAAGGCCATTTGGCTGGAAAAGAAAAGAAAAAAGAGAATGGTTCAGATTGTAGAAAAATATGTACCAACTGCGTAGAAGTTGAAATATATTAAGAAATAAACTTCCATAAAATTAAACTTCTAAAAATTTACCTTGAGAATTTTTCTGATATTTTGTAATGCCAGTGACATTTTCTCAGGCGACACTGCAGACAAGACAAATATCTGTTTAAAGGGTCAGCTAGTTGAATAGAACATCAAAGATTCTTAACACATAATTAGTCCCAGAACTTGCAACTCAATGATGATAGAGGACATTTGTAACATGTTCAGGGCTTTAATACAGGTTTATCTTATAGACTAGGATTTTCAGATTATAATATCTATTTAACAAGAAATTTAAAGATAAAAGCTTGAGTCTTTGATTGATAATGGCAGAAATTTGGAAACAAAAGTGATAGATTAATAGCTTTAGGCTATTAGTCTCTTGGATAACTTTAGGTTATCACTCCTTTAGTAACTTGAGGTTGCCATTCTCTCTCATTTCCTCAATACAAATCTCATACCCTTCTATTATTATTCTACTTCCCTTTTATAATCAAGAGAAACTACAAAAATAACCTAATAATATAATGTTTGTCCTCTCCTGCTCAAGAGTATCAGAATTCAGTCCTATGCTGCCACACTCCCTAGTGCTTTTTCCTTAATAAATTTTGTCTCCTAGTATTGGTCCTTGTACCGGGTCAATTACAGTTTAAAAGCAAGCAGCCTGCTAATATCAATTAGTTGCTTCAAGTACGACAGAAAAGTTGTTTCAAAAATATTCTCATGATTCTACAGTGACATAGCTCAATTTGATAGAGGTTTGTTTTTTATTTATATTTTATTTATTTTAAACAAAGGTATACATAAGTTAGGAAAGTCTTCTCTCAGGACTAATGATAAAGGTTTAAATATTACACTGTGATACTATACAATATGCAGTTTTTCAAATGTATATAGTTATAAATGACTATGAACACTATAATGCCAAAGAGACAACAAGAGAACCCAAAATGATTATATGTATACCATAGTCACAATGTCCACAGACGAGGAAGGTATTTGTTTGCTCAGGTCATCATTTGTCAGATCGCAAACAAATGCATTTACGGAGGTCTCTGAGTATTCTCTGTGCGACTGAAAATGCAGAAAAAAGAGTCCCATCAGAGAAAATCAATTGTTCAGTTAAAAAGCCAACAAAAAAAATATAATCACTTGAAGAATAAATATGTCATGCATAAATTCATAAATTGCTTGGGGCAGGGAAAGAAGGGGGAGGGTGGTGTTACAAACCTTCACTAAACTTATAGCTCGCTGAGAAAAGTCACAAGCATGTACAAAGACGTCTGGGTATGTAGCACGAAGAGGGAAAATGGTATTCCCAGCCCCACATCCAACCTGTTTGTCAATCCATAGATAGGCAGTTAGATATGTTCAACAAAAAGCTCATTACTAAGCACCTAACCTGGCCCAAACACACACAATAATTGATGAGTGTCATTTATGGCACTCATAGGGTAGTCTTTTAGGTTATTTCTTTCCCCCTTTGTTACTTTCTTCTTTTTGTTTTGGTTCTTTTTCCTTTAGTTTCTCCCTTTTCCTCTTTTCTCTTTGTTTCTCGTATTTTTATCGTGTTTTCCTTTATTTTGCACTTTTTCCCTTTTATTTCCTTCTTTTGTTTGCTTGTGTAGGTATTGAGAGTTTTACCTTGGCAAAGGATACAATTCGGGACCTCAATGATCAAGCAAGGAAGAAGCATTGGGCAAGAGAGGGCTTAGAAAGGCCTTGGAGAGGCCTCGGAGAGGTCTCTAAGGCTTTGCTGCAGGCCGCGGGCGCGGGTCATCAAGCCGCGGGCGCGGGTCCTTTGGAGAAGAATTGCCTAAAAAACTGGCAGGAACTCCCCGCGGTTGCCCCGAGGGCTTCCCGCGGGCGCGGGCAAAATGGAGAGGTCTCTCCACTCAGAGAGACCGCGGCCCCCTGATCTGCCTTTGGGAGCAGGGGACTTGGCCGCGGGCGCGGATCTTCTACCCGCGGGCGCGGGCCCCTGATGCCGCGGGCGCGGGTTCTGCCCAGATGGCCGCGGAGGGTTCCGTACCCATTTTTCCGCGGGCGCGGGTTTAGCGGGAGAGACCGCGGGAGCTGCCGATTTCTTCTTTGTTTATAAATAGAGTTGTATTTCCTTTTTAAAAACTAACTTTTAGATAATATTCATTAGCTTAATTTTAGAGAGAGAAGTTAGAGAGAAGATAGAGAGAACTTGTTAGCTTTGGATTTGTAACTCAACATTTGATCAATCAAGTTTGGATTTCTTCATCAATTTTAGTGAGATCTTCTTCTTTCCTTAATCTTTACTTACTTGTTAATTGTTTCTTTTGCTTGATGTTTGATTTTCTTGGAATTTAGTTGTGATAATATTGAATACTTTGATTTCTATTGGATTTTGATTTAGAATGTTGATCAATGCAATTTCTAGTTATTTGTTCTTGAATTTCATCATGATTAGTGAGTAATTTAGTTGCTAGGGAAGGGGGGGGGGGGGGGGGGAAGCATGCTTGATTGATGGAAATGCTAGTTGAAGCTCTTGATTGGTTGATTTGTTGCAATTAATTTGGTTGACATAGTTTTGCATGAGATTGATTAGACTAGGATTGATCACCCTACAAGATTAATCTAGATTGCATTGCAACTCTTAATGACATGACCAATTGAATTAAAAGTTGCTTTAATTGATTGAGTTTGTTTATGATTCTTCTTGGTTTGCCTTGCATAGTGACCACTAGATTGGCCTATAGGAGATAGTTTTTGAACTCTCTTGATTGCTACTATCGTTTGTCCATTGCAATCTTTTGAACTAATTGAATGAGTTTTAATCTAGCATTATCATTGGTTTTGCATGTGGAACCCATCTCCCTAGTGTTTAGACTTTTGATTTAGTTCATTTAGTACCAACCGATATCTCATTCTCATCTCCGAGGTAGCTTGACTTAGACTTAGGTTTTCATCATTGCATTCCCTTGGGATCGACCCTTAACTTACCCTATATTCATATAAGGTTGGTTAGGTGTTTACAAATTTAGTTTGGCTAGGGGAAAGGGTAGGAACGACATGCATTTTCCTCATGTCAAAATGGCGCCGTTGCCGGGGAATGCTTTTGGTGCTTAGCTTTTGTTGTTGAGTCTACTTCAATAAAAAAACAAAAAAAAAAATTTTTTGTTTCTTTAGGCTACACTTGTAACCGTGCTACTAATATTGTTGTTTGAGTTTTTGCATGCACAGAACCCGTGATCGTCCCCTTCTTCCTCTTGATCCGGAAATAGAAAGAACTATTTCAAGAAGAAGAGTGGATATTAGATCCTTGGCTTATAGCTCTTCAAGTGAGGAAGAAATTCAAGAAGGACAAGGAATGGGTGAACATCCTAGATTAGCCTTGAAGGAGCTTGGAGTCCCCGGGGCTTATAGATTTGAAAGTGGAATAGCTCCTCCCACTACCCCGGCAAATGACTTCGAAATCCGTCCGGCAATGATCACCTTGATCGAGAGAAGGCAATATAGTGGGGCTAAGAATGAGAGCCCAAGGAACCATTTGAAAGAATTTGAAAAATATTGCAATACCATTAAAGTCAATGGGGTTTCTCAAGAATTTATCCGCCTCAAGTTGTTCCCTTTCTCTCTAATTGGAAGATCCTTGGAATGGCTAGACAAGGAAGTGAAGCCCAACTCCTTGAGAACTTGGGACGATGTCACAAAGGCTTTCTTGTCCCGCTTCTACCCCCAAAAGAAGACGGCGGAGGCAAGAGCCTTGATTCAAGGGTTCAAGCAAAGGCAGAGTGAAAGCCTTTATGAAGCATGGGAGAGATTCAAAGAGTATCAAAGGGAGTGCCCTCATCATGGAATCCCCACATACCAAGTGATCCAAATCTTCTATGGCGGTTTAAGTCCCCAAGGCAAGTCATGCCTTGATGGAGGGGCCGGGGGCCCTATCATGAACAAAACCGAAGAAGAAGTTGTGGACATCATTGAAGATGTGGTGACTTATTATAGGGATTGGCAAGATGGAGAGAGGGACTCTTCAAGCAAACAATCTTCATTGTATTCGGTGGACCATCTCAATGCAATCAACAACCTTTCCTCTCAAATGACAAACTTAGGGAAAGAGGTCACCGCAATCAAGGCAAAGTTGGAGAGCACTTCTTCCTCTTCTCAAGCTTCTAATCTTCCCTCCCAATTTAAGGGGAGAGGTACTCCTTCTAACTCTCAACCCCCTCCCTCTTCGCATAACATGCCTTTGGGTTGTTTGTTTTGTGATGCATGTGGTTCGTATGATCATGATTCTAGTGTTTGTCCTAATGAATGTGTTGATGAGTTTGATAACCATGAAAGTGAACATGTGAATTATGTGTCAAATAATAATGGTCAATGGTTTGAAAACCAAAGGGGTCAATGGAATAGGAACTTCCAAGGCCAAAGCAATTTTGACAACTATAACCAAGGCGGTGGTTATAGAAACCAAGGGAACCAAGGTTCCCGTGGTAGCTATAATGGCCAAGGTTATAGTGGCCAAAATCAAGGCCAATATTATGGTAACCAAGGCCAAAGTTATGGTTCTCAAAACCAAGGTTATGGAAATCATAACCAAGGTAGTGGGAACCATAATCAAGGTGGTGGAAACCATAATCAAAATTATGGCCAAAACCAAAATAGGAGTAGTTGGAACAACCAAGGTCGGGGCAATTTTCAAAATAATTCTCAAAGAGGCCCCCCACCCGGGTTTGTTCCAAAAACTCAAGGGGAAAGTTCCTATTCTCAACCCTCTTCACCTAGGACTAATTTGGAAGAGATAATTGAGAATCAAACCAAGTTGTTGAACACATACATGGCCGTGAGCGATAAAAAATTCAATGAAATGATGACTCATAACAAAATGCTTGAAAACCAAATCTCTCAACTTGCTAATGCCTTGAAAGATCATGCTAGCCCTTCTTCTTTACCTTCCCAAGGCCTTGACCCAAAGAAATCCGTGAATGCTATTGTTACTAGGAGTGGAAAGGTTCTTGAGGAGGTATTGCCTAGAAGTGGTGTAGACAAGGAGGTTCCTAGGGAGATTTTGGTTGAGGATGAGGCAAGAAAGGCATCTTTAGATGAGGTAGTTGTTGAGACACCTAGAGAGGTGAGAGTAGAGAAAGAGATTGTGAGACCCAAACTCCCCTATCCACAAAAATTCATGAGACACAAATTGGATGAACAATTTGGGAGATTTATTGACATGTTAAAACAACTTCACCTTTCTCTACCTTTTACCGATGTGATCAACCAAATGCCAAACTATGCCAAATTCCTCAAGGACATTTTGAGTGGGAGAAGAACTTGTGAGGTTGTGGAAACCATCAACTTGACCGAAAATTGTAGTGCTATCATCATGAACAAAATGCCACCCAAGTTGAAAGATCCCGGAAACTTCTCCATCCCTTGTGCAATCAATAAAATGCAAATTGATAATGCCTTATGTGACTTGGGAGCTAGTGTGAGCCTAATGCCATATTCGGTTTATCAAAGACTTGAGTTGGGGGAACTTCTACCTTCTAACATTACCTTGCAATTAGCGGATAGGTCTATCAAATTTCCAAAAGGTAAAGTAGAAGATGTTCCTTTGAGGGTAGGGAAGTTTGTGTTTCCGGTAGATTTTGTTGTTCTTGAAATGGATGAGGATGCCACCATTCCAATCATTTTAGGTAGACCCTTTCTTGCTACCTCGGGAGCTATGATTGATGTGAGAAATGCAAAGATCTCCCTTAAGGTGGGAGAAGAGATTATTGAATTTGATTTGAATGAAAGCATGAAATATCCATGTTCTTCTTTGGAAAATTGTATGATGATTGATTCACTTGATATCGTTGTGTCTTCCATGCATGAGCACTTGCTCACTTCTAACGATGCTCTTGAGAATGTATTGTTGAACAAAGACAAGGTAGGTGCTTCATGCAAGGAGATGAATTTCTATGAGGAATTGCTTGATGGAAGTGTGGAGGATGTGGATGAGCAATCATGTTTTGGAATCTCAAGCAATGAAACTTTGCAAGCAACCATATCACAAAAAGGTAATGGTGTGCCTATGGTAGAGCTTAAACCTCTACCATCACACCTTAGGTATGAATTCTTGGGCCCTCATTCTACTTACCCCGTGATTGTAAGTGCATCCTTGAGCGAAAGCCAAGCTCAAGCGTTATGTGGTGTTTTGAGAAAACACCAAAGTGCTTTGGGGTACACAATTGATGACCTTAAAGGTATAAGCCCCGCTTTGTGCCAACACCACATAACACTTGAGGAAGGCGCCCTTCCTTCCATTGAACGACAACGGAAATTACATCCCCAAATGGGAGAAGTAGTTAAGAAAGAGATCACCAAACTCTTGAATGCGGGAATCATATTCCCCATCTCAAGCTCAAGGTAGGTCTCCCCCGTGCATGTCGTTCCTAAGAAGGGGGGTATGACCGTAGTTGAGAACGAGAAAGGTGAGCTCATTCCAACTAGAACGGTCACCGGTTGGAGGATGTGTATAGACTATAGACGTCTAAACACATCAACCAAAAAGGATCACTTCCCTCTCCCTTTTATTGACCAAATGCTTGAAAGGTTGACTAGGCACAAGTTCTATTGCTTCCTTGATGGATATTCGGGATTCTTTCAAATTCCCATTCATCCCGAAGATCAAGAAAAGACAACCTTCACATGCCCCTATGGTACTTTTGCATATCGAAGAATGCCCTTTGGATTGTGTAATGCTCCGGCAACCTTTCAAAGGTGTATGATGAGCATTTTTGGGGACATGCTTGAAGAGGAAATGGAGGTTTTCATGGATGATTTTTCCGTGGGAGGTGTTTCTTTTGAAGATTGCCTCAAGAATCTTGAGAGGTGCCTAGAAAGATGTGAAAAGGTCAATTTGGTGCTTAATTGGGAGAAGTGCCACTTCATGGTGGAGGAAGGGATTGTGCTTGGGCACAAGATTTCACATAAGGGCATTGAGGTGGATAAGGCAAAAATTGATGTGATAGAAAAGCTTCCACCTCCAATAAATGTCAAGGGAGTAAGATCTTTCCTTGGTCATGCGGGTTTTTATAGGCGATTCATCAAGGACTTCTCCCTCATTGCTAAGCCCCTAAATGACCTTCTTCAAAAAGATGTTGAGTTCAATTTTGATGACAAATGCTTGAAGGCATTTGATACATTGAAGAAGGCCCTAATCTCTACTCCTATTGTTCAAGGCCCAAGGTGGGATCTACCTTTTGAGTTGATGTGTGATGCAAGTGATTGGGCAATTGGAGGTGTTTTGGGACAACGGGTAGACAAGAAACTTCATGTCATTTACTATATGTCCAAGACTCTCAATGGGGCTCAAAAGAACTACACAACAACGGAGAAGGAGTTTTTGGCTATTGTGCACTCTTTTGAGAAATTCCGGTGTTACTTGTTGGGTTCCAAAACCATAGTCTTCACGGATCATGCGGCCCTCAAGTATCTCTTTGCCAAAAAAGAGTCCAAGCCAAGGTTGATTCGATGGGTTCTTGAATTACAAGCTTTTGAGATTGAGATTAGGGATAAGAAGGGTGCGGAGAATGTAGTGGCGGATCATCTTTCTCGCCTTGAAGGGGATCATATTCATGATGATGGTTTGCCGATAGAAGATAAGATGCTTGATGATTTCTTGTATGCCATAGAGGTGAAGGAACTCCCATGGTACGCCGATTTGGTCAATTTTCTAGCATGTGGGGAGTTTCCACCCTCTTTCTCCAAGAATCAAAAGAGGAAGATCAAAAGAGAAGCAAGGCACTATTTGTGGGATGAGCCTATCTTATACAAACGTGGGGTTGATGGTTTACTTAGGCGTTGTGTTCCAAATGAAGAGGTGCCTAGTGTTTTAAAAATGTGCCACTCGGACCCTAGTGGTGGACACATGGGTGTTTCCAAGACCGCTACTAAAGTCCTTCAATGTGGTTTTTGGTGGCCTAATCTCTTCAAGGATTCATGGGGCTTTGTTAAATCATGTGACCAATGTCAACGAGTTGGCAACATTTCCAAACGAAATGAGATGCCACAACAACCTATCCTTGAGTTAGAGGTGTTTGATGTGTGGGAAATTGACTTCATGGGACCATTTCCCTCCTCATATGGGAATCAATATATTCTTGTGACGGTGGACTATGTTTCTAAGTGGGTTGAGGCCATCGCCTCTCCAACAAATGATCACAAGGTTGTATTGAAGTTATTCAAAAAGATCATTTTTCCAAGGTTTGGTGTTCCAAAGGCGGTAATAAGTGATAATGGATCCCATTTTGTCCATAATGCCTTTCAAAAGATGTTGAGGAAACATGGTGTGCATCAACGATTTGGGCTACCCTATCACCCTCAAACGAGTGGCCAAGTTGAGGTTTCAAATCGTCAACTCAAGCTTATTCTTGAGAAGACGGTTGCTCGTAATAGAAAGGATTGAGCGGACAAATTGGATGATGCTCTATGGGCTTATAGGACGGCCTTCAAGACACCAATTGGTACCACTCCATATCGCCTTGTCTATGGCAAATCATGCCATCTCCCGGTTGAGCTTGAACATCGTGCCATGTGGGCTATCAAGATGATAAACTTTGACTTAGCAAGTGCGGGAGAGAAGAGGTGGTTGGACCTTCATGAATTAGAGGAACTTAGACTTGATGCCTATGATTGTGCTAGCACTTACAAAGCTCGATCCAAAGAGGTTCACGACAAGTTGATTGAGAAAAAGGAGTTTTGTGTAGGTGACAAAGTCCTCCTCTATAATTCTAGAATGAAGTTGTTCCCCGGGAAACTCATGTCAAGATGGAGTGGTCCGTTCTTGGTTAAGGATATTTTTGATAATGGTGCCGTGGAAATTTCTCCTTTGAATTCCTCCTCATCGTTTAAGGTTAATGGTCATCGGCTCAAGAAGTACTTTGACAAAGTTTTTGTTGGTCTTGTCCACCATATGATTCTTTTCCAACCACCTTGAGTGGAGTGAAGCACATCGAGCTAACGACGTTAACCAAAAGCGCTTACGGGAGGCAACCCGGATTCTCTTCTCATTTTTTTTTTTTTTTTTTTTTTTTTTCCTTTCTTTTCTTTTCATTTTCCTTGTTTCGTTTTTGATCTTATGTTGTGTTGGTTTTATGTTTGTTTTGTAGGTTGCCTATTGTCATCACTTGATAGAAAAAAGGGGTTTCATGAAGATTTTAAAGTGCAGGGGAGAGGGCTCCCCGAGGGCTTGGAGAGACCTCGGGGGCCTCTCCAGGTTTCAAGAGCAAAAACGATCAGGAACTCCCCGCGGTTGCCCCGCGGTCTCTCCGCGAGCGCGGGGGAGTATAGAGAGACCTCGGGAGTTTGGAGAGGGCGCGGCCCTCTACTTCAGCCAAATTGCAAAATCGGATCAGGAACTTCCCGCGGTTGTCCCGCGGTCTCTCCGCGGGCGCGGGAAGTTTTGGAGAGGGCGCGGCATATCTGGAGAGGGCGCGGCCAACATCAGGTAAATTTGTTCAAAATTTGGCAGGAACTCCCCGCGGTTGTCCCGCGGTCTCTCCGCGGGCGCGGGAGAGTTCCCGAGACCGCGGGTTTATCGGGAGCGGGCGCGGCGATCTGGGTTACATGAACCCGGACGCCCCTCCCTCCCTCTCTCTCCTCTCTTATTTTCCTCTTTACTCTCTAATTTTCCCCTTTCTCTCTCTACATACTCTCAAACCCTAACCCCAATTCATCAAATCCTTACTCCTTTCTTCAAATTTCCATCAAATTCTTCACAAAATCAACCTCATTTCTCCATTTTCATCACTTCTACTCATATTTCTCGTGGTTTTTCGGCAATTTCGGTAGTGTGTGGTGCTCTTTGCTTGATTTGAGTCTCCAATCTTGGTATACTTCTAACCTTTGTTTAATTCTTGTCAATTTTGCTTGATTTCTTTACATTGGTTGGTATTATCTTGATTTTGAGCATGATTTTGTATTTCATGACTATTGTTTGTGAAATTTGGTATTTTTGAATGATGCTTGTTTTTCTTGAAAAATCTTGCATATATTTGATGGATGATTGTTAATATTGGTATTTATTGTTGGAATTTTGGTTGTGGTGTTGATTGAAACAGGTACCTTGTAGTTTTTGGGGGTTTTGGTTGGATTTGAAGGAGGATTGTGTGTGTTTGGAGTATTTGTTGTTTGATTGAGGGAGTTGGACTATTTCTTGAGAATTTTTGTGTGAGTTTGTGTAAAGAACAAAACCAAAGAAACAACATGAATTTGTTGAGACGTTCCAAGAGTAGCAAAAACCGCTCCACCCAATCCCCCGGCCAATCTTCTCAAGGCCAATCCTCTAATCCTAACCCACAAATACACCCCTCTAACCAAGATGACGCCCCTCCTCCTCTACCTCCTCTAAAATTGTGGAATCGGTCTAAGCAACTTCCCATTTACAATAAAATGAAAGATCGTAGGTTTAGACCCACCCGCCACTACTTCCGTGATGATATGGCCAAGCTAGGGATTGATAATGATCTTGAGGTTCTTCTAAACAACCTTAGCTTAGGTGTATTTTTGAAGTCCAACCCTCGAACTTACTTGGAACCATCGATCGAATTTTTCTCTACTTTCGAGTTCAATAGGGTTGGGGACACCGACTACATCATCTCCTTCCAACTTTTCAACATTAAACACACAATGAACCTAGCCGAGTTCAATGTTGCCCTAGGTTTCAACCCGGATGGTGATATTTTCGAACCTCTTATCACCCTTGCCCAAAGTGCGTACAATGAGGTTTCTTGGTGGAGAACCATAGCCCACAAAAGACAGTTCGACTCTAAAACTTCCCTTGCTAGTGAGATCATTCATCCGGCCCTTAGGATCCTCCATCGAATTCTTGGGTACTCGGTCTATAGTAAGCAAGACTTGGGTAAGTTGTCTCGAGAGGAGATAATGGTTTTGTGGATGGCTACTAAGCCAGAATTGGGTTCTAGGATTAACTTTGGGTACATCTTTATGGAAGGGTGCAAGGAGATCATGCACGGGGTGAAAACGGGAGAGGTTCATTGTGGGGGCATGGTGACCCGGTTGGTGAGGTATTTCAACCAAGAACGGTTCTTGGAGTCTTGCACTCCGATTGGAGGGAGTGAAGACATTTGGATTAACTTGAGGCAAGTTAACACCCTCCGTTTCATCACTAGTACTAAGAGGGCCGGTACCTACTCTTGGCTAGTTAGGAATACCCACCATTGCCTTCTCCCTAACCCGGCCGCTACCTCCATTTTTCGCGAGGCTAGGAATGTGTGGATGGTCCCTAGGGACAATGGTAGGGTTGATGAGGACGAGATGGAGGAGGATGCTCCTTTTGTTGAGGGGGTCGGGTTAGAAGAAGTGCCCGAGGAGGAGGAGGACGGTAGAGGAGATGAAGATGAGGAACAACAACAACAACAACCATTTCAACAACAACACCAACAAGGAAGGAGGAGAAGGCAACAACGACAACAACAACAACAAGAACAACAACAACCGTCTTATGACATTGAGCAAGATATGGCGGCTATGTGGGCGCAAATGGACCGCATGAGACTCTCCATGCATGGTATGTATTCTGACCACCAAACTCTTTCTTATCAAACTAGCGCTTTATATGATGCTAGTGTACGTAGGGGGGAGGTCACACCCCCGGTCAACTATCCTTATGTGCCGCCCCAACAAGGGCCGGTACCTTCCCGGGGTGGTGATGGCCTCCCTACGTACCCTTATTGGCAAGGGGTTGAGAACCCCGATGTGCCAAGGCGCGACTTCCCGCCTTATGACTATAGGGCCCTGGGGGGAGTGATTATAGGGGTGACCCCGCCTATTATTATGTTGACCCCCGTCACCCCGAGCCCCTCATTCAACAACCACCCTTTGACCAATTGACCCCATCCCAACAAAACCTATTTAAGGGTTATTACGGTTTTCCGCCCGGTTTCACCGGAGGTTGGGATGGGGGCGATGGTTTTGGGGGTGATGATGGTGCCGGCCCGAGTGGCCATTAGTCCTTTTATTTGCATTTTTGTTTCCCTTTTGCTCTCCCCTTTCCCTATTTTTGCATGGTTGATGGCATCGGGGTCGATGCTTTCATTTTGTGAGGGGGGAGGGTCAAAAGGATGTGTTAGCATGGGGACGGCACCTTTGGCTCGGTGGGAAGTCTTTGATAAGGTTTTTGGTGGATCTTGCTATTTGGTCTTGTTGTTTGTTGTTGATTATTTCTTTGGATGGTGTTTTTGGTTTCTTCTATACAATTTTTGATGATGATGGGTTCTTCTAGGTTTTTGTATATAGTTAGTGTTTTCGTTTTTATTATTGTTTGCTTTTGTGTGGAAGTTACTAACAATTTCACTTTGTATATATATAGCTTTCTTTTCTTTTACTCACCTTGTTCGTAGCTCATGCTTTGGATTGCGGAGCCCTTTGGAGAAGCCTCTGCGAACTCTTTGGGTACTTTAATCTAGCACGGACGCTTGGTGAGACCTTTCTTATTTTACTTCTTTTTGTCTTTCGCTCCTTTTTATTTTTCTTGGTTGCTTAGATTAAGATTAGACTTAGGGGAAGTTGAACGGTTCGAGGATGTATGAATTTAACACCTAGTGTGTTTGGGGTCTTTGGCGATGTGGCCATTAGACCACTTGTATGTCGATTGGGATAAATTTGTTTTGATTGCATCTTTGCCTTTTCTTCTTTCTCTTTTCTTATCCTTGTCTAGGTTTTCCGTCTTTTCCTTTCTTTTCTTTTCTTTTATTCTTGTTGGTGTGAATATCTTTTTGAGGCTTTCTTTCTTACTTTTTCTCTTTTTGAAAGTCGGACTTGTATGCAATGGACTTTTGCTCTTGAATAATAGTCTTCCTAGGTAATTATGGTATGCACGGTTTGAGATTACGTTTGGTTGATTCTAGGATAAAGCATGCTAAGGTAGATGTCTAGAACTAGAGGGATTACGAAGCCGGATTCTACTTGTTTGTGGCATGTTTGGTAGTTGCTCCCTATCTTCGATTTGACAACCTTAGTGAGTTTTTGCTACAACCATGTGAGGTGTTTATTTGTTCAAGCTTTCATCACATTCTTGCATGAGCGGCATGGATCCTTGATTTTCGCAAACCTAATCTAGAATCTTAGCATATGATTCCCGAGACCGCGACCGAACTTCCTAGGAAGGACAAAGGCACCTTTTTCGGGGTGGTATTTTCATTTTTTAGGATAGTTTGATTCAATTTTGTTTTTGGGTTTACATTTGCCTTCTTGCAACCATTTGAGCCTTTTCCCTTCTTTTCAAGCCACATCTTTAGATATTTAGCCTTTTGTTTCATTTTTCGTTCTTCCTTGTTTTTGTGAAGCAAATTGATCATTTTTGTTGGAGTTTGTGGTGGAAAAGTTGGATATTGGGTTTCCATAAGTGCAAGATTACATCTTTGTGAATAATGGCAAACGTTATTGTAAAAGCCGTCCTAATTCATAAAAGGCATGGACTAATAAATTGCATTATAAAAAAAAAGCCGTCCGATTTTAGCAAAAGGCAAGGACATTGCAAGTTTAAAATGAAAAAAAAAAAAGAGGTTGAAAAAAGTAAAATTCCAAAAAATATTTTGTTGAATTCTTTCCTTCTAAGCATTGAGGACAATGCTTCCTTTAGCTTGGGGGGAAAGCGTTATTCCTTCACGCTTTTTGGTCTTTTTCTTGTAGAGTATAGTGTTGAATAAGCTTGGGGGTGTTAATTCATTTTTGTTTGGTGATTACTTAAAGTTTGGTGTTGAGATTTGGCCGGTCTTTGCTTCACATTTTAGGATAACCACCAAATTTTAAAATTTTTAGCCTACCTTAACCCTTCTTGCCCTACGTTACAACCTTGGGGAAAGACCTTTTTGACCTAGGAGTTGAGTCTTTCATCGGTGGAGGGAATCATAAGTTGTGGACTAAGGAAAGGGGATGCGAAATCAAGATGTCGAGTAGCCTAAAACTTTGATCTTTTTCCGGTTCCTTCGCGGAATCTATGAGATGCTCACTAAGGGGAGATATGAGATTAGTAGGGGGAACGCGGTAAGATTGTATGGGATGAAGGTGGAGTGTGATAACTAGTTCCTATGCTTAGCATATTTATGTTTCAATCAACCTTGGGTATCTTTTAACGTGCATACCATAATTCGCTTTAGAAAGGATGTTATTCATTTGTACTATAGTCTCTTTGTAAAGTCCATTTCATAAAGATTTTATTTCCTTTTTCTTCTTTGTGCTTTTTCCTTGGTTTGCCTCTTGGGGGTTTGGTGGAGAGTTATGGGTAAACTCTTTGGAAACCCTTACGAGAGCATCACTCGTCCTCTTGAGCGATCTAGGGGTTCAAAATGGCTTGTTGTAGCTAAAAACAACCGTGATTCCTACGACAATGAGTCCTAGTGTAAATTCTTACCCCTCTTTTTCTTTTTACTTGTCCCCTCTTATTCCTTCTTGGCCTTTGTTTTGCTCGGGACGAGCAAAAGTCTAGCTTGGGGGAATTTGATGAGTGTCATTTATGGCACTCATAGGGTAGTCTTTTAGGTTATTTCTTTCCCCCTTTGTTACTTTCTTCATTTTGTTTTGGTTCTTTTTCCTTTAGTTTCTCCCTTTTCCTCTTTTCTCTTTGTTTCTCGTATTTTTATCGTGTTTTCCTTTATTTTGCACTTTTTCCCTTTTATTTCCTTCTTTTGTTTGCTTGTGTAGGTATTGAGAGTTTTACCTTGGCAAAGGATACAATTCGGGACCTCAATGATCAAGCAAGGAAGAAGCATTGGGCAAGAGAGGGCTTAGAAAGGCCTTGGAGAGGCCTCGGAGAGGTCTCTAAGGCTTTGCTGCAGGCCGCGGGCGCGGGTCATCAAGCCGCGGGCGCGGGTCCTTTGGAGAAGAATTGCCTAAAAAACTGGCAGGAACTCCCCGCGGTTGCCCCGAGGGCTTCCCGCGGGCGCGGGCAAAATGGAGAGGTCTCTCCACTCAGAGAGACCGCGGCCCCCTGATCTGCCTTTGGGAGCAGGGGACTTGGCCGCGGGCGCGGATCTTCTACCCGCGGGCGCGGGCCCCTGATGCCGCGGGCGCGGGTTCTGCCCAGATGGCCGCGGAGGGTTCCGTACCCATTTTTCCGCGGGCGCGGGTTTAGCGGGAGAGACCGCGGGAGCTGCCGATTTCTTCTTTGTTTATAAATAGAGTTGTATTTCCTTTTTAAAAACTAACTTTTAGATAATATTCATTAGCTTAATTTTAGAGAGAGAAGTTAGAGAGAAGATAGAGAGAACTTGTTAGCTTTGGATTTGTAACTCAACATTTGATCAATCAAGTTTGGATTTCTTCATCAATTTTAGTGAGATCTTCTTCTTTCCTTAATCTTTACTTACTTGTTAATTGTTTCTTTTGCTTGATGTTTGATTTTCTTGGAATTTAGTTGTGATAATATTGAATACTTTGATTTCTATTGGATTTTGATTTAGAATGTTGATCAATGCAATTTCTAGTTATTTGTTCTTGAATTTCATCATGATTAGTGAGTAATTTAGTTGCTAGGGAAGGGGGGGGAAGCATGCTTGATTGATGGAAATGCTAGTTGAAGTTCTTGATTGGTTGATTTGTTGCAATTAATTTGGTTGACATAGTTTTGCATGAGATTGATTAGACTAGGATTGATCACCCTATAAGATTAATCTAGATTGCATTGCAACTCTTAATGACATGACCAATTGAATTAAAAGTTGCTTTAATTGATTGAGTTTGTTTATGATTCTTCTTGGTTTGCCTTGCATAGTGACCACTAGATTGGCCTATAGGAGATAGTTTTTGAACTCTCTTGATTGCTACTATCGTTTGTCCATTGCAATCTTTTGAACTAATTGAATGAGTTTTAATCTAGCATTATCATTGGTTTTGCATGTGGAACCCATCTCCCTAGTGTTTAGACTTTTGATTTAGTTCATTTAGTACCAACCGATATCTCATTCTCATCTCCGAGGTAGCTTGACTTAGACTTAGGTTTTCATCATTGCATTCCCTTGGGATCGACCCTTAACTTACCCTATATTCATATAAGGTTGGTTAGGTGTTTACAAATTTAGTTTGGCTAGGGGAAAGGGTAGGAACGACATGCATTTTCCTCATGTCAATAATCACTACAATCCCCATGAGAATTTTGTGCGATCATAGAAAACTAGTACAGAACATAAGACAACATAGCTCCACTACAAAAATTTGGCAGACAAATCAGATGATGAGTGGACAGCAGACCTCTAAAAGAACTTTTCCTCCAGGACCCTGAAATATACATACAATTATATTTAGAATATTATAGATACATTAATAGGAAATACTATGTCACTATGTAAAGGAGTAATGCTCAATGAAACCTAGATCTTACAGTAAAGTGGCGACCCCATTCTTTGTCCAAGTAATGTCGATCCTTGAAGAACTGATGCATAACAGACAAATTATTAGTTACCAATTACGACACTTGGGGTTCAAAGGTTATTTAAAATATTTATATCATGGCATGTCTATGGAGTTTCTCATCACTAAATGAACGTTTTGCAATGGGCACGTACATGTCCACCCTAGGCTCAATGCGTAGCACAAATAAACAAAATTGGAAGGACCTCAACTCTCAGTGTTTCATGGGATTCACTCAAAGAATATGTCATATCAGGTCAGATTGTCAGAATTACAATTGCAGATCAATATAGGAAATAGGGGCTCTTCAAGAAAGTCTGGATCCACATATTTAAAAATTATAGGGATACCAATTCTAAGTTCTTCCAGGGTTTTCTTATACAAGGCAGGTATTTAAACAGAAAAGAGTCCGTTACAACGAGGATGAAACTGAGGATCAAACCCTGAAAGTCCTCAGCCCTAAAAACACAAAATGCTGAGCTAGCCGAAGTCAGCAATGTCGTTAATACTAGAACTTGAAGCAATAGCTACTAGATAATAAAAAGTTTGGTTCCAGAGATTAAGTGCAACACCAGTAATGTGGTAATACTAGTTACAATCCTATATATTAAGTAAAAATTATACCATGAATTCCCTACAGAAATGCATTTACACATGTTTCAAGCTTATATACTTCGTGTTATACTGTATATCAACAAACTCTCATACAAAGCATAAAAACAATCTAATTACAAATTTACAATCAATTCTCAAACAAAGAAACTAAGGGTCCGTTTGGCATCACTGTGGTTTTCTGTTTTTTGGTTTTTTGTTTTTTAAAAGTATATTACATATGTTACATAATGGATCAAAAAAATATTTAGACTTATTAAAATCATGATAATTTTGAAAACTGACAACAAAAAAGTGAAAACACCTTTTTCTTGTTTCTTGTTTCCTGTTTTTGGTTTTTAGTTTTGAAAAAAACAGGAAACTGAAAACCAAAAATGATGCCAAACAAGCCCTAAGTTTTCCATTTCAACTGTAAATGAAGCACACATCTAATATCAACATTAATAAAAAAAAAAAAAAAAAAAACAGGAAGAAAAGAATTGAAATAGCTTACTTTGTCTTGGTGACGCTTATAAAAAATATCCCAGTATTTTTTAGCATCTTTTTCATATTTATCTGCAATAACAATATCAAATTTTTTATAAATACGCAGAAATTGAAATTAAAAAAAGGGTTTTTTCCCCTTAATTGAATAGAAAGAGAGGAGACCTTTCCAGAAGGAAGAAATCCCAGAATTAGCAGTTGGGTATATTTGAATCTTTGTTGTAGCTGCTTGCTGCTCACCAGATTCAGCAGAATTTGATGCCATTGTTATTGTTAACTATTATTATTGTTCCTGTAAATTTTTACACATTAAGCATGATTTTGATTGAAAATTGATAATGGGTTTTAGAAAAAATCATATTGCTACTTCGAATTATAGAATCGATTAATTAGGAAATTGAAAAATTGTAGAGAAGGAAGAAGCAGAGAAGTAAGATGTAGTACCTGCCGCAAATGAGGAACTGTTGAAAAAAAAATTGAAGGCAGGCAGCCGAAGGTTTAAGCGTCAGTTTAACTAATCAATGCTGCGCTTGGTGAGGGTTTTAACGAATTAGTCATCGATTGATTTGCGGGTAATAACTGACACAATCAAGCATTGCATTGTCGAGGTAGTTTGACCTTGTTTTTATTAATGAAACTTTATATTAACATACTATTTAATAATATATTTTATGATAAAATATGTTTTTATTGATTTGATTTTAGGTCTAAAGAGTTTGGATTTTGGAATAGATAAACTTAATTGGATGGTGGAGACGTATGTGCAGTGATCAACTGCTCACTATGCATACATTGAACACCAAGCTTTATGTTCATTTGACTTTACATTCATTGAATTTAGTGTTCATGTTCTTTAAAGTTGAGCGTGATGTTCTCAACACATGCACATTGAGCACTATGCATACGCCTCCACCATCATATGTGCACCAAACTCATGTGTAATACATACCTCAAACTTGCAATACATGGGATTTATAAAACCTAAGGGGAGGTGATTATGACTCACATATACCTTTAAGTATCAAAATAAAAAAAAAAAGAAAATATGTTCCCAAACAACAACCGAATACAAAGTATTAAGAATCAAGCTCTAATCTCATAGCACTTTGATCTTATCATTGATTCACATTGTGAACCAAACGCACCTCTCCTTGTTTTTCAAAACCTTAAACCTTATAGATTTAAGGTATGAGTATGGAAACTACAATTTTCTTAAACAATCACGAGATATGAGAGATACTTGAACCAAACACCCTCATGATAGACTTTTCACCAAACTCTCATTCCTCTATTTAGACGAACTTAATCTTTTTTTTGACAATAGATGAACTTAATCAATTTCTCGATTTTGGTATTCTTAACTATTTATGCCAAATGTAGCTGAATTTTCTTGTTTAGGCAGGACATTTTCTAATTTCTTTGGATTAATTCCATTTTCCAACTCTTTTTTTTATTTTCTTTATTTCAGTTCAGATTGTTGGGTTTTTCAATTATTTGGGCTGGCTTTTGATACTTATCCCTGGGAGATTTTGTTTTTCCCAGTTACCCAATTTTGTTTTACAAGAATTACAACTACAAATCTACAATGTCTACAACAAAACCTTTTCATTCACTATTCATTTATACACGAGAAAAGAAAATGTACAGTCTCTTCGAGTTAGGCTAGTCCAAATGTTGAACTCTAATTTCAATAAATACAAACATGTAAATAAAAAAAAAAAATCATGAGACCAAACCACAACTGAAAATCTTTAGCAACAATTCAATAATGTCATTTACATAATTACATTTGAAAAGAATTGGTAGAAGATATAATCTTAGCATCCTCCATTCTCTGCTATCTTCCAGACCCAAGATTCCTAAGGCCATATTCATGGAACGAACTTATATCCCAATTTTCCGTGGTTGACGAGGAGGACATCAAAGCAACTGCAACCGATCTCATGCTAGGTCGCAGGTCGGGATTCTCATGAGTACATGCTCTTGCTAGCTCTACCATCTGCAAAACAATAAACATATAGTAACTCTTAGAACAAACATCTTTTAGACCTCAAATTAGCAAAAATATGTTATTGCTTGATCATATTCACCTTGAGAACAGAGTCAAGAGGGTAGTCTTCCCCGAGTCTCGGATCCACTAGTTTGCATATGCTATTCGGATCAGACTCACTATAAGCATCCTGGAACTGTTACATGGAGAAAAAAATATTAATAATGAAGTTAGTAAGAACAGCTGCATTAGACATATTGACTGAAATAAATCACACAATTACTCTATTCCTGAACAACTGCTTGCTTTTTTATTTTGAGTTGGTTCTTTAATGAATGTCTAATTTACTGGCACTGGAACATATTATTTTACTACATGCATTCTTTTTCTAATATACTTTGTTTGATATCAATATTGTATATTAAGAAAGTAACATAATATTTATAGAAGTGGTATGATTAACCAAAAACAGATTGTTTACCAAAGTAGCAAGGCCCTGTGGTTGAAGAGATGATTCACTTCCTTTTACCACAGCTTCCTTGCCTGATATGAGTTCAAAGAGAACAACACCAAAAGCGAAAACATCTACTTTGGGAGAGACATCACCAAATTGGGCGTACCTGTATGAAGCACAGCCAAATAGTTAGGATCTCTATGAAGCAAATACATTATTGGTACAAGAATTTAAGACATGACTAGACATAATAGTACCTTTAATAATCCTTAAAGATATTCCACACAGAAAAAGATAAAACAAATTTATATGAAATGTAGCCAAAAAAAAAAAAAAAAAAAAAAAAAAAAAAGGAAGAATCAGAAAACTTCCTATTTTGACACAATAAAGCAGGAAAACCTCCTAGAATTTCAATATCAACTTCCACAGTGATTAGAACTTTGACTACATGACAGCAAAAGCTACTGTAGGCTATTGGCTTCAAGCTAAGTTGCCCCCTTTGCAAGCTTATATGTTGACAATTATGAGCAATTCTTGTCCTTCAATATTATGTAAAGAAAGCAGCTTATACAGTGTTCTTTGACCATGACGACGATTGACAAATAACAAAACATAATTAGAGACATCTCATGTGGACCAGATGCTGAACTGTTGAAGTAGGATGCCTAAACACCTATAAGAGTTATAATCGTCACTAAATCATTCTGCATGAGTTTCTATCTTCTTCATCACTAGATGACGCTATTTTCAACCAAGCACTATCAAAACCTAAAAATTTCAATCGATGATTCTATCACCTAAATGATATCTCTTGAGTCCTTAACTACAACCCTTCTCCACTTCCAAGTGTTCCAACTCCTTGATAAAGATTCTACTCCTCTTTCCATCAACCATGTCAAGGGGATGCTTAGAATTAGTATCCCTTACAATTCATTTCTTCTCTTACAGGATTAAGATGCCTAGAGAAGTTTGATGAAAAGTATGCATTAACTAGCCAATCATCCAGTGCACCTCCCTCTCTACACCATACATTTAGCTACCTTGCAAATAACCTCCCATCTGATAGCTCTAACATTTCTAAACTCCTCTTCATGCAAAACCCTCAAGCTTCTCTTTTACAAACTTCAGCAGAACAACTTCTTCATAATTTATACCTCTATCTACTATTCTTATCACTACATCATGAAAACTCAATTGCAAAACTGGAATGAATGACTGACATTTGCTAAGAATAAAGAGGGGGCGGGGTTTATTATGTCAGACTCAAAAATAACATGCAAATGAGTCAAATTTCCGAACAGCCCTACTCCTTAAGACCAGCACCATATTTGAGCACTCTTGATTCCATAATTCAGTTGTGGAAATTTTGCCACACCAACCCCATGCTCATTATAAATAATTAATATACATGCTCATTATAAATAATTAATATATTTTGTTTAAAAAAAAAAAAATCCTATGTAGAAAGCCAAGGCTGAGAGGTCGTGCATAGAACAAAACAACCAGGAAGTGTTTGAGATTAACAGCCTTTAGCCATTTTTCTTCTAACTTGTTTTGTACTAGTAATTATTTTAAGGTAAATTATTAATATATTAAATATTACTGGTAAAAAAAACATAAGAACTTGACATAGTAAAATTACATTGAGACGAATCTAAATTATATTTTCCTTATATATGAGTCACAAAATATGGTTAAAGAGGAGTGTGTGAATAGTGCAAAACGGTTGCAAAATTTGTAGAGAGGAGGAAGTAGTAAAACAACCCCATTACCTTGACTTTTATAAAAAAATAAAAAAAATTACCTCAGTACCAAATACTCACTTTGTCTCTAAAAGTTCTTCCGGTTTGGATGGATATTGTCTCCCAAAAAAAAAAAAAAAAGAACTTTTAGATGTGGAGGGAGTACCAACTACCACAAATAACAGTAAGAAGTCAATTCTTTTGCCTAGAAGCCAGTGTCAGTTAAGAGGTGGTGAGTAATAGCTACTTAATTGTCTAGTTGAATAAGTTGTCTACAGTACTATAACTGATCAAAGAACCTCAAACTATTCACATTATTTTGATATATTCATCAGAGAGAGCTAATATGTTAATACTCTGCTTTGAGCAGCAGGGGTAGCTCCATCCCACTAGCATTAGGACTAGGGGCAGAGATCAAGCCAAGTGGATGTAAGAACCAAGCCGAAGCCAAATTAGCATAATTTACCACAAGCGCTTGTGGTGTATGTAGTAATATCAGGGTTATGAGGAAGGAAAGTTTTCAATTGTCAAATAACATACTCTGGTGGCATGTATCCAAATGTGCCCACTAAACGAGTTGGTAAAGACGCATTATTAACCTCCACTAGCTTTGTCAATCCAAAATCTGCAACCTATAAATATAGCAGATTGTGAGCTGATAAAGTATTGACTGGCTAGTGGCTATTATACAAAGTGCAGTTATTTGACGTACCTTTGCATGGAAATTATTGTCAATCAATATGTTAGCAGATTTAATATCACGATGAATGTAGACAGGTACAGTGTGCTCATGGATATATTCAAGACCTCTAGCTGAATCAAGAGCAATTTGTACTCTTGCATGCCATGGCAGAACAGCTTTTCCTGAAAAGAGATAAGCTAGCATGTTGGCACTGATAGAATACTTATGCCAAAGGAGAAAAACAGAAGGAAATTGGTTTTGCACAGAGATAGCTCCACCTGAACCACGCAAATGTTGACTCAAGTTTCCATTTTCAATATACTCATATACCAGGAAGAGATAATCCTCAACACAGAATCCAATCAAGCGAACCTGCACTCACATACAGCATACATGAGTATATTCATAGGAGGCTGGTTGTAACAGACATCAAATTAGATACAGCATACATGAGTATACTCAGATAATCCTCATTTTTAAAGGAACTGTACTAGACCTTAAGTATACATGAGTATATTAAATTGTATGCGGTGAACAATACCTTATATTCCAACTAACCAGTTATGGTCAAATATAAGTATTGCAGATGCATGAAAAGGTGCAATATTCGATTTTTCATCATACATGACATTAGAACGAACTTCAGTTCAAAAATAAACCTTAAAACTAAGATTAGGGGGGGGGGGGAGATCTAATATAACAGGAACAGAAACCAAGTATCTGATAAACACCATGTGAGACTGAGATTGTGTCATGAGTCTGGTGAGTGGTGATTGTAAGAAACACACACACCACGTGAGACTGAGATTGTGTCATGAGTCTGGTGAGTGGTGATGAATTAACAAATGATGAATCTTAGCAGGAAGGAGCCCCCTCTGGTGTACTACTCCACTCTATTTACAAAGGAGGTTCCCTTTCTCATTTCTATAGGGATTGTCAACCAATAGAAAATATTGCTGGTCCACTTAAACATTGAAATCCTACCTAACTCATATACATGATTTTGCAGCAGGGAACAAGAATGCAAGATTGCAAGGTATATGAGTAATTTAATAAAGTATAATATATAAATGAAGAGATACACTTAGACTAGTTCAGGAGAAAATAACTTATAAGACAGTACATCAAAGACTCAAAGTTACTGACTAATCAGACATGCTCAAAGACTCAGGGGGTGAGTGTATACCAAGTTCAGGTGATGAACATGCGTCAAGACCTTCAGTTCAGCAAGAAATTCTTTTGTTGCTTGCATATCCATCTTCTTGATAGCTGCTTTCTGAAGATTTAAAAAAAAAAAAAAAAAAGGAACAAACCAAATTTATGAATATGTGCCTACGTATAGAACGGTAAAATTATTCTTAGTGTTTGTACACACAGGAAAATAGTTAAATGCATCTACGAACCTCGCCTCTTAGCTCCCCATAGTAAACAGCTCCAAATCCACCTTGACCAATTTTGTTAGCCAAACTGAAATTACTAGTAGCATTTGCAAGCTCTTCATAAGAAAACTCCACTGACTTATCAACTGCTATGCCAGGATGCTTAGGATTAACAGCCACAGCTTCAGATGGTCCAGTTACATGTTCTGTTCACAATAAAGCAAACAATATTAATCCAGCACAAGACTGCCAAAATATCAGATTACTTTTGAGACCAGAAGGTGCTTTGGAGTTACACGTTTATGACAGTAATTTGGGTGCTTTGGTTGGAGCATAATGTCTATAGTTTCTAGCATAGAACTAATAGGGTGGAGGTATTTAGGAATTGGGATCATATGATGGCTTAGCTGCTTGGTCTATGGCATCTGCATCCGGTGCTTCTCCAGCATAATTACTTTTGATATTTGATATTCTTTCTTGTAGTTTATTACAAAAATAATAATATTAATAGTAATAATAATAATAGTAATAATACCATGTCATCATGCAGTCATTTTGTTTTAGTGGCTTCTCACATTTCTTTATTATATTTTTTCATATAATCTTACAACTTTTTACAAACAAATAGCAAGACACTTAGAAATGATTCAAGAGTTCACCACAAAAGATGAAGAGTACCAGCTGGTGTTAACTGGAATTCAGGCTTATCGAAAAGTAAGGCTGCTGCTTTCCTCTTCTTTCTTCTTATATAGATAAGATACCAAGCAATCAAGAGCACACACAATCCAACTGCCACACATATACCAGCTATAGCTCCAGGAGAAATTCCTGGAAGCATACAAGACAATTGTCATGAGGAAGTATAAACTGTTAGAACAACCAAGAATATGGAAAAGGGGATAGACAAGAGGCTTTATTGGCGTGATATAGGATAAAATAAATTAATAAATAAATTTTTTTTATTTTTTGAAAAAGGAGGGAAGTCAAATACCTTTGGAAGGTCCACCTGGTCCCGGGCTGCATATAATTTTTAAAATATAACAAGACAATTATATAAGAAAGAGGCTCAAATGAGATAAAAATAGTAATTTTTATACAAATAGATGAGTCTGGGATAAAATAAGACAAAATACCTTGATTCTGAAATCAATGGAGGATAATTTTGATTTTTGTCTGCACAAAAGAGTAATAAATTGAGGCTAGTTCAGAAAATGAGTGAACATGCTTGTAAAAGTCTCAGTTAAAAGCTTTAAGCTGATTTATCCCATGGTGAACAAAAGGTCATTACAGAAACATACGAAAAACTGATGTACTCAGAGAGCACATTTTTTTTCCTCCAGATATAATCAATGCAGCCTTTATAATAAGCAAGAAGAGTTAGCTACTTAGCCTATCATTGAACTTTTTCTCCAGCTTAATACACATATTATTAGGTCAAGGTAGCACTTAAGGGTGTGATGAAAAGCTGAAGCCTGAAATAGAGGTGAGCTGTGTAAACTCGTCTCCCCCATCTCGTGTTTTGAAATAAAAATATATATGCTGCAGTAATTATTTACAATCTAAAACTCAATCTTCTAACAGAGAGCAAAATTTATCCCTCCAACTATTTGAAAGATACGCAGTAGTCAAGCACAAGTGCCTGGTATTTTAGTTGTTTGCCCTAGTATATATGATTTGCCAGCCCATATGATTTTTACTCAGAATTTATCTAACCAGAAACTATGCCAAATGGTTAAAAGTTATACTGCCAAAGATTCTTATTGATCTCAAATTTAAACTTCTGGGAAGCTTGAACACATAAATAAATCCATCTCTCCTTTTCGTACAAAGTATGTTACAAACAGCATCCAGGCATGAGTGCTGGCATTTTAATTGTGTTGTCCTTTTATATGGCTAATACAACAACAAAGCCTTAGTCCCAAAATGATTTGGGGTTCTACTGTCTACATGGCTTATACTCAAGAATTAATTTTAAAAAAAGTTGCCACATGTGTGAAATTATTTTTTTCTTCTCCAATCTCCCAATATATATTTTTGGGTTCATCTTAACTCCAAGAATTACCCAATCATAAGAATTGAGGGCCGTTTGGTTGGGAGACTCAAGAAAGAGTAAGGTGATTCATATCCCCAAAGCCCTTTGTGACTGTATGGTGGGCTATCTTTAAAGTATCTCTCCTCATTTTCTTTCATGATTATCATGATATTCCTTATAAAACGCTCTCCATCAAGTTTCACCTCTCACATGGGACTTGAGGATTACACCATATTATCTACACCTCTCTTCTATTCCACCACCTACCCAATCATACAGTCACTAAATGGGTTGGATTGGCTTGATTTTTTTGTTTTATATAGACACGTGATGATCACTAATAATATTACCTACACTTGTGTTTCAACAAACATAAATACTTGACAAGCTTAAAAGATCTATTTCTCCCAGATTTATCTCTATCCATAGGTTCATTTTAAAAACACAAAATAATTGACCTATTGGGTGCTAAATTTATAATCATAATTACATTAATAAAGCTTAAGAAGTAGCAAGGATAGATAAGAAACATCCTGTCAGATCATATAAACTCCTTAATCAGAGTGATTTCCATTGATCAATATTTATAGGGTTACAATGAGAAACCTAATCATATTAGGTAACTATAAGATATGTACAGATATCAAAGATAATCTTATACAAAATATATCCTAAACCTAAGATGAGAATATTCTATGGATATTCTCTATCACACCCCCGCAGTCAGAGCGGGAGAAAATCGAATGCTCAGACTGGATATGAATCACGCATCGAACGGTAAGGATAGTATGATAACCCATGATCAAAAGAGAAGTAGTAGACATGTGCCGGAGATGACGACGAGAAGCAACAACCACAACCTACGTAGAGTAGAGATAAGCACTGCTAGGCCGGAGGAGAAGGAGAAGGAGAAGGAGAAGAGCCGCACACAGACTTGGGCTAAGTTGCAGATCCAGAGAAGAAGAAGCTAAGGGATCAAACCATCATCGGGAAGAAGACACTACACTACTACGTGAAATCACAGTTGAATAAAAACAAATAAAATAGCGCAAGAAAAGATTAAATTTCACCGCTTGAAATTAATCTCAAAAGAGAAACCCAGGTAGCAAGAAACAATACTCCACAAACATTCCAAGTGCTGCAACAATAAGAGGAGCCAACTTGATAGCAAAAGAGATGTGCAAAAGTAGTTGACCTTAATCTAATATACGACCACCAAAACAAAATCTATGTGATTATGTGTAGAAAAACCAATGGGGCAATGTAAGAATCATTGTTGGTCATGAGGAGGTGGAAATAGAGTGCGGCACATGGAGAAGGTTGGCAGATAGATGTGGTTACTGCCAGTAGTGGGAGGCGGTAGTGTATGCAATTGCCACCAATGATGGAGGCGGCTTTCGCGGTTGCTACTGTCGGTGGGAGGCGCAAGGTTACATAAAGATTCTAAAAAAAACTTTGAGAAAAGGAAAAAAAAAAAATCTATATGTGTGTGTTTGCGGAAGCATAAAAAGTTTGTGTATATCCCGCCGGTGGGTTTAATTTTCCAACCCACCGGCAGGGTGAGAATTTTTATATATGATCCCAAGATCTCACCTAAGCTGTGATACCATGTCAGATAATATCAACTCCTTGATTAGAGTATCAACTCCTTAATCACATCCAATGCATTCCAATGACCATGTATCCAGTCAAGTTTGACTTAGCCAAGTTTTGAGACTGTATGCAGCCTATAAGAAATGCATTTAATAAGCTTTTGGTCCAAACTATTTAATTGTTACCGTACCCCTAACCATGCTTTTTACTGAGTTTCACAAGTTTTCAACAATATGCATGCACATTTGCACAATATAACAATGCACAATAGCTAAGTCACAAATTCCAAATTTCCAACAAGTTCTTTTACCTAAAGAAGGCAATGATCAATTCACAATTTAGCAACTAAACATTCGATAAACCTCAAGAAAAAGAAACCAGAATGCACCCCAGGTTTTAACACTCAACAATAATTTCAATATATGTGAGTGAGCGAGAGAAGATTGATACCTCTTCCAGGAATATAAACGAGCCCATTTCCGTCATTAAAGTTTGTACCAGGATTATACCTCTGCAACAAACTCGCATTCAAATTAGCTGTTCGCGCAATAGAGCTTAAGCTATCACCAGGACGAAGCGGATAAGTAATGAACAACCCATAATCCGTTGACACACTGCTATTTCCACAAGAACAATTAATAATCACATTAAGGTTGCCACTAACAGGAAGGAGAGTCGGCGTATAATTATTAAACTTCTGAAGCCAACTAGCAGTAGTAAGATTGGCATATTGGTTTGCTGCAATAGTTGTATATGTATCGCCAGTCTTAATCTGGTAACTAAAATTATGACCAAGAAAACTCTCATTTATACAATTACAAGAAAACGGAATATTGATCCGGGAATTCGTTTGAATGCTATTTACATCCGTGATTTGGGGATTATAGCTCATAATATTAGCAGCTGAAGTTTGAAAGTAATTTGCTATGACAAGAAGAGTATCACCTGACTGAACATAGTATGAAGCTAAACCCAAATCACAACCACTACTACAGATTGATTCAGCAACTGCCAAATAGCTAATTACAACAGAAAACAAAAACCCTAATTTCTTCATCATCAAACCCCCTCAAATAAAACCCTAAGCAATTGAGGGATTATTCAAGAAATCAATTGATACCCTTTTCCCCAAATTGCATCAGAAACCAAAATTGAAGGTTTAATTGGAAAGTTGACTCTAATAGGGTTTAAATTGAGCTGGGTTTTCACATTGTTGATTAGTCAATGGTCAAAGATTTTAGCTGTGTTTTTTGCCATTTACATAAAAAAAAATAAGATGTCCAAATGAAATACGAAACTACTATTTGAAGGTTAAAATGAAATTGATGGTATAAATTAATAATTTAGAAAATTGCAGCTGACCTGAAACTTCAATCATTAGGTAGCAGCTTAAGAATGTTAATTGCCAGCAGAAAAGCTTCAAAGTTGTTGACCTCCATAACCATCCCTCTATCTCTCTTCATTTTCTCTCTCTTTAGACGTTAACATAAAAAATTAGCGGGTAATTTAAAATTGAACTGCATTTTATATACTACTTCCGTTATATGTTATTCGTAACGATTTGATATAAAGTAGAGAAGAAAAATGTCTAATCGTTACAAATAATATGTAACGGAGGTAGTACTTTTATCCCTCAAAAAATCAATCCCTCTCTGTTGAAACATTTTCGTTATGCACGTATGCCAATACAATACTTTGATAGTTTGACTGATAATATCTTTAATTATCAATAAATAAAAATTATGAAATATATTGTAACAATTGAATCTATGGAGTAATAATTTATTCATTGAGACAAGTTCATTCTAACAATATATGTGTTCTTGCGTATATATTTCAAATATTAGTTAAAGTAAATTAGATTCGTGTTTGGCTTGAAGATTTTCCTGATGTTATTCAGGCTTATGTAAACTTTGATAACGTTTATTTTTCAAGCTCGTTTTCCATCAAAAAAAAAAAAAGTTGAATTATTGATAATTTATAAATCTAGCTAAGTTACATCCCAATGTATACACCAACCCCTTCATTTTTCGACTTCACAAAAGCTAGAAAAGTGGAAATCATACCACATCTTGTAACTTTGTAAGAAGTACTCATATGTAGTAAACATAAAATAAGATTGAATTTAAAATAATGCAAAGAAAGTCCTGTGACATTTTTGGGTTTTTTTTATTTTTTTTTTGTTTCATTATAGTCACCCTCATGTAAGAAAACAAAATTAGGATATCTTAACCTAAGAAATATTCCATGCTTAGACTAAAATCTTCATCGTATTACTGTTGAATTGTGAGTTTATACAGCTTCTAAGATGTTTTAAATTTATAATAAAACTGAATTATCAATATCAAAATGGCACCAGTGGTCTAGTGGTAGAATAGTACCCTGCCACGGTACAGACCCGGGTTCGATTCCCGGCTGGTGCATTGTTATTTTTTGTTTTTACAGCTAATAATAAATTTTTTAACTGTTTGCTTCAAATAAACTCTTGATGGTGGTTGGTGTGGCACCTTGGGAGACGGTGGTGGTAGCACGAGTGGTTGGATGGGATCCGGTGGTGAGTCTTTGGTGTAGATGATCGCGATGGTAAGTTTAGTGGTGTGAGGACAGTTGTAGGTGCCGGGGGTGGTGGCTTTGGTACCGGCGGTGGTGATGAGGAGCAAGTGCCACACTTATGCAAAGTTGCCCACAGCTGTTGGTGAGCTTTGTGGAAGTAGCAGTGAATTCTATCTTGACATTTACATTTGTTACAAGTGTTAATATAATGGTTAATTTCGATCATATAAGCCTCATGGTTAGTGTAAATGCATGTTTTCTAAGGCATAAGAAATGAGCAGTGGAATAAATAATCGTTGTGAACTTCTGCATGGTATTTAACAAGCGTGTGAGTGGTGCTTAATAAAGTTGGGAACTTAATTTTATATGCTTCTTGTAAGAAAGGTAAAGTATATTTGCCTCACATTTTTGGCTTTTGATGTGTATGAACCTCCCCTGCATTAAGAAATATGTTGTTAAAAAATTAGGAGCCAAGTCTTCAAGGCATAAATATAGATTTTATATGGGATTTAAACTCAAATGTCAAGTAGATTATTTTGGTTAGGTGCCAAAGGAAAAAAAGGACAAGCTATATAGGCATATAGCACTTTTAAGTACTGTAGCAAGAACAAACATACTATTATGTCCTAAGAGCGTTGAAAATGCAATTAGACGATCCCTAAATAATTGGTACATTTATTATATTGTTGACGTGGTGCGACCATTACACATTTTCATTAAAATAATGACCCTAATTTATAAGGGTCGTGAGAAAGTTGCATTACTAGCTAGCATGTTGTTAACGTGTATACGTTTTTTCGTCCACCTTGGAGTGTTGTTTATTCTTTCATGCACTCAAGAAGTTATGAAATTTTTTTTATAGTTGTAGGAAAATAGTTATTGGTTTATACTTTGTAATTTGATCTCTAATATGCCAATAATGCCATTTAACTTTAATACAAGTAATGATGAGATGAAACATTGTAACAAAAAAAAATTGGTGGACAAAGGGAACATAAAAGTAGTTTATAACTCTATGTCTAAGTCTGCTGTTACATAACTTGCATTGTACAAAATCCAAAAACTAGTGCTAAATATAACATCTTGTAGCTCCATAACAAAGTAAATCAATTTTACTAAGTGAAAAACAAAGTGGAAAATGAATACAAAACCACATATTCCTTTGATCAATTTTACTAATCATACTAGACAAGAAATAATACATCAAAAGCAATGAATACAACAGTAATAGTGAAGTAAATTGGCAAAGGAAGTGATGAAAATGCAGCACTAGACTCATAGAAGTAGTAGTATGGGTTAGGAGGGGAAGGACCAGCTGGATTTATCACCAAAGGAAATGAAACTGGTGGACTGGATTCAGTGGAAGGAGGTTTTTTACTACTACCCCCACCACTACTCTTCGGCGAACCACCCGAGGATGACGGTGGTGGTGGCGGTGGTGGTGGTGGAGATGGTGGTGGGTGTGACACTTTGGGTGATGGTGGTGGCAGGTAACCTCCAGAGGATGGTGGGAGTATTGGCAGTAGTGGTGGAAGTTGCGGCGGTGGTGGCAAGAGTGGTTGGATGGTTTCCGGTGGTGGTGGTGAATGGGGAGTCTTTGGTGTAGAGGATGGCGATAATGGGATTAGTGGTGTGAGGACGGCTGGGGGGGCCGGGGGTGATGGTGTTTGTGATGGTGGTGGTGATGAGGAGCAAATGACAGGGCAAGTGCCACACTCACTTATGCAGAGTTGCCCTGCAACAGCTGTTGGTGAGCCTTGTGGAAGTGGCATTGTATTTTGTTCTTGACATGATACATTTGTAACAAGTATAAGTGCTAATATTATGGCTAACTTCATAATTTTCATGGTTTTCTAAGGCATAAGAAATGTAAGAAAGGCAGTGGAATAAATGGTAGTGAACTTAAGGAGTTTATCAAGCGTGTGAGTGGTGCTTAATAAAGTTGGGAACTTAACTTTAGATGCTTCTTGTAAGAAAGGTAAGGTATATATGTCTGCTCTTTTTGGCTTTTGATGTGTATGAAACTGGCCTATATTAAGGAATGTGTTTGTAATAAAAATGAGCCAAGTTTTAAAGACATGTAAATATAGATTATATATGTGTTTTGAGCTCAAATTTCAAGTAGAATCTTTTAAAAAAACCTAAAGTTATTAGGTTAGTTGTCACAGCTAAGGAAAAATGACAAGCTACTAGTATATAGCATAAGCATAACATACTACATATTATGTCTTGAGAGTTTAGATAATGTAACTACACCGCTACACAATCCCTATATATCTGGTGCAATTGTTGTATTGTTGATGTGGTGCACTATACCTTTTGACATATCGAAAAAATACCCTCAATTCATTTTTAATTGATAAAATAAACTTAGTTTATAAAGGTTACGAGAAGGTTGCATTGCTGACTTGGTGTACTCGTATATATTTTTTCGGCCACCTTATACAATTGGAGTGTTATTTATTCTTTCACTCATGATAGATTTACAAAATTGGAGAAAGTTAAGCTTACGCGTGTAGTATTAAGGCTATTCTTTTCCCCACAATATTGCCTTAACATTCAACTTTTTATGCTTTCTTCGAGCTTTAATTATACTTTTCTTGCACACAGAAGTTAAAATCCCAAGGACTCAGCATAACACCTACCTTATTCTGATGCAGCTTTTTGGGCTTTTGTTTGCTCCCAGAATAGAATTACAAAATATATTCAAGCCTTAACCAAATAATTGAAAGATTTAAATCAGCATTAAGTTTTGCATATTCCTCTTTTGTCTGCCGGATTGGTTGTCGCATCATCTCAACTCCTCATAATTAAGGATATGACATGATTTTACGAAAGAAAAAAAAAACCTGTATAATAATCCTAGTTGTGTTATTTTTGTTATTTTATGAATCACCGCACTTAATTATAGTTGTAGGAATAAAAAAAATCAACAACTCAAAAGAAATCCAATCATTAACCGATATTATATCAGAAAATGTGACACTTTTCTTAACATCTTAAATTAGTATAGGTGACTATTAATTTCAAAAAATCGGGAGTAAATTCTTTAGCCAATAACAGAACCAAAACTGCAATTTCTTTCCCTGACTGGTTTATGGTTCAGACTTTTAGAAAGATTTATCATCTGGACACCAAAATGCTGCAAAAAAATTGAATCATCTGAAGAATACAACCGTGTTCATTGCTAATTACATAGTTTACACAAGAGCCAAAGGCTCTAAGCCCCCTTCCTCCCACTCCCACTCCCACTGCCACCCTTCGATAATTATGATCATGCTGTTCCTGATGTCTTATAAGTATATTGTTAAAGCTCAATAGGGTTTGAAGTTGAGCACATCCTATGAAAGATCAAAAGCAAAGAGAGCAGGATTTTATGCAGAAAATGAAACAAAAACTATTCATTCTCCTTCACTTCAGAAACATGGTACTTTACAAGAAAAACCCCATGTACATAATGCTTTGTATTTCATTTACAGGATCTACATCTTCAAAGGAAACATGATAAATATAATATCAATGTTCATCTTGTAAAGATAATTGACATAATGATTTCACCAGTTTGAAACCAGGCCGAAGTGGCCTGCTTTTATTCACTTTCTAAAGAAGTTTCATCTGAGCCCTGTGATGGCGACCAAGACAAGGTCCGTGATGACCCCTGATCAAACATCAACATTATAACATTTAGCAAATCATCAATACCTTTCATTTAAAGTTCATTTTTGCCTATAACACCACAATGTCAATTGACAATTTTGACATGGATAATCAGATAATACATGACTTCGAGCAAGATTACCTAATGAATCCTTATACTCTTGTAACATTACAAAATATATCCTAAGCCTAGGAGGAGAATATTCCATGTATTCTCCCTCGAGTCCCTCCCTTCCTAAAGGCTGGAGTATAGGCAGAGACGGCCAGGTGTGGAGCATTACATGTGATGAAGCATTCAAAAATAGATAGCAGAGCATGCATGTGGCATTCTTAGGGGGAGAGGAAAAGGCATCAGTCGAGATTCATTCCCTTACGAAATTTTGCCAACAAGAAATATACTTCGAATTAGATTAGATATTTATTAAAATAAAGAAAAACAATTTGGGACATTCATACTAAGGAAGTGTGAATAATATTAAGGGGTAGCTGGAGTAGCTAATTACCTGGCTAGAATTTGATGATCGATGATGTGAACTTGATGACGGGTTTTTGCCACTCCTGCCTGTTGACCTTGGGCGTGGAACTGAGTTGTGAATTCTTGGTTTGTAGGCATAGAAATTGTTTGGGTCTTCAGTCATCCCAAAATCTTTTAGTCGGATGAGTTCTGGCAATACAACAGTAGCAAGATCTGGGCGGTCCCGTTTCCTAAGTTCAGAGCATTTTAAGGCCAATTTTGCAAATGCAATAGCTTCATCAATAGGCCAGTCAGTCACATTTGGGTCCAGCATATCAGCAAGAGTTCCAGTATCGATGGCCCGTTGAACATGGTGACTGAGACCCATTGCAGGTTTTGCGGTAATTATCTGAAGCAACATAATGCCCAAAGAATATACATCAGATTTGGTGGTCAACATTCCTGTCTGCTGATACTCAGGATCAATGTAACAGAAAGTTCCTGCAGCAGAAGTCATGTGATATTGTGTGACACTATTTGCCACAGAAGGCGGAACCAATCTTGCTAGACCAACATCACTGATTTTGCTCGTATAATTTTTGTCTAAGAGGATATTTGCTGGCTTTAGATCACGATGCACAAGGGGTTCTGGTTTCGCCTGGTGGAGAAATGTAAGGGCAATTGCAATCTCAGCTGCTATTTTAAATCGGATCCTCCAGGAAATAGGAGCAGTCCCACCTTTTCGGAGGAGCCTGTCCTCCAGGCTTCCATTGTTCATGTATTCATAAACCAAGCAACCATACTCAGGGCACGCTCCTAAAAGAAGAACCATATGAGGATGTCGCATACAGCTTAGTACCTCAACCTGCCATCAAGTTGGAAAGTCGATTAAAGATAACAAATTTGAGCATACTCAATCTAGTAAATTGTGGTTTTATTATGCTAATATTATTACATCACTAAAATTTCATGATTCACTAAAATAATAATAAAGGAAATTTTTAGGACACACACACATGCCTTACACTAACTAATTTAATCCCCAATTTCCTTAGTCCTTACACAATGAATAACGAACTAAAAAATTAATTAAACTTTAGAGCATGCAAATTACACATATCATAACATCTACCAAGTCATAAAATATATGATGAGGTGTGGTTGAGCTTAAGATACACAAAGCTAGCCTAATGATTGGTTATGCAAATCAATAGTCAATTACAAAGACGAGCAACTAGGATCGGCAGGCTTCCCTTGGTAAGCCTCCTATGAATATCTTGGACAATTTTAGCATAATGATATTAATAAGAAATATTGTTATATTCATAGTCTCATAGTCCATACATTGTAGCGTAAAAGAGAAATTAGATTATAGTTGTTTTACCTCCTGTTGGAACTGCTTCCTTCCTTGTGCAGCATCTGGTCTTAATACTTTAATGGCAACAGGGGTATGATCCAGTCTACCTTGATAAACAGGTCCATACCCACCTTCACCGACTTTATTTTGTGGAGAAAAGTTTTCAGTTGCGATTTCTATCTCATCAATGGAGTATTTCCTGTACCTAACATCATTATGAGCTAATGCATTTAATGCCCGATTCTTCTCATCTGCTTCTTGCTTAGCTTTATGTTCTGCAAGCTTTCTTTTCTGTGCTTCTTTCTCAGCTAATCTCTGTGCCGCTTCAGCAGCTTCTATAGCAGCTCTACACTTAGCCTTCTCCATCTCAACAACTGCATGAGCAGACTCTTTAGAGTTACGTGTTTGCTCAAATTTTCGAATTTCCTCCATCTTCCAATCATTCAGCTCTTTAGCCTGAACAATTACCAAAAAACAAACTATAAAATTCCAACAATTCAGTAGCACAGAATATTACATACAAGACCACAGGACCAGCTATCACCTTCTGCTTTGCAGTGATTGCTTCTTTGCAAGCTGAGCTGTACATATCCATTGTTTGCTTTAACTCAAGCCTTAAGCGTCTCATTTCTGCCTCTAGATCATTCTACAACATAGCACACACCGCAATTTCATTAATACATGTTACTGAACGACTATTTATGTTACAACATATTACTTACTGGTGAGTGAGTGTGATCCTTTCTTGGGGGACCACCAACAAACGAAAAGTCTGAGTCCTTGGCAGGCACTTCAACCATATTATGGAATGAGTGATCAATATTATCAGCATCATCAGATAAGGAATTGCGGTGGTTGGATGTTCCAGCATTAATGTCAATATTTTCCATTGATGATGACCCCTTCCAAGCACTTCCCAACACAGATGCCCGTCGTCCAGCCCTGCTGCCTTCACTGCTTCTATCCCAAGATTTTCTATCAGATCCATTGGAGTTAAGTGATCCTCGGTAAGAAGGTGATCTGTTCTCAATGAAGAAAACAATTTTATCAGACCTTAAAAAGATTACATGAACAAAGCATATTAGGAAACAACCATAAAAAGACCCTCTTATAAAGGTTAGGATGTTAGATGTTAATATAACCACGTCAGACCATAATTTTTGCTATTTGGAGCTGTTCATAATTTGTAAATTGTGGAATAGTTCTTTGAATACAAAATTTGTGGTTTTAGGAGATTTTGAAGAAAAGAGAAACAAAATTGAAAGCTTACAATACATTGCAATTCTCTGTGATAATTTAAAATCAAATTCTAACTATCATAGATACACAAGAGGTAGCTTAAGACTATATATACAATGTCTTCACCATTTAGATTTAGAGCTTAGAAATGCAAATGTTGATATACAATGTCTTGAATACTGGCAAAGAAAAATAGAGATGTCAATGCAAAAAGTAATTCTTCAACGTATAACTAATAATAATAGCAAATACAAATTACCTTAAGCTGAAGTCGTCAGCAAGTGCCTGTTCCATTGAAAATTGATGTGGCAATCCAAGAGATGGAAGCTTTGGAGGAGTGGGAGTATTTGCAACTGGACGCTGTGCTGATCGGACACTGAGAACTTTTGACTTTGCAATAACATACACAGAACAGAAATCTGGTGCACATTTGGTCACATAGCTTGGCACATCAGGCTTTTTAAAGGTTCTGTAAATAGCAACAATATAATTTCAGGAACTAGGCTTGTCAAACATTATTTTGCTTCTTTTAAAAGAGACAAGAAATACGACTAACTTTGCAACAACATTTCTTGAAGATGCACCGATAACAATGTTAGTGATGAAGTTGCAGTTCACATAGTCCAGGATAGCCCTAGCTATGTCAGCATCTTCAAGAACAACCTCTCGCACTTGAACCTGGTAATAGCAAATGATTATGATTTTTCAATAATCTATTTGAACTCCACAATTATCAACTGTGACAGCTAAAAAGTTACTTGACAACTAACCAGAATTTTTCACAAGCAAGTACACTTTCAAAATATAAATTCTCTCCTTCTAACTTATAAACTAGTAGGTTAATGTATCAATATCAGCTTGAAATACAGCATAATTATATCTAAGTTATTTTCATTAAGCATGTTTTACAACATAAATTCTCCATGAAGATATAGTTATCACTATGTCTTTACACAAGCAACATACAATCACGAGTATTATTTTTGTAGTAACTTGAAACATATAGATCCAATGCAATAAGTGTTATCATACTTATCAAGGTGCCTATCCATTATGCTATGTTTCCCAAAAAGATAATTCATTTTTCTCAATATGAAAAACACCATAAAAACAATAATAACACAATAGTCAATAGGATGGAAACATGACACGCCATGCTTTATGGCGTTTCAGTATATAGACCAAGGATATAAGAAATAACAAACCTACAAAGATGGTCATTTGACTTGAAGACCTTTCAACATTAAACTAAATGCTAATAAAGGAGAAACAAGAACAAAGTTGAAAATTTTGTTCTGAAAATTGCATTTTGTTTGTAAAAAAAATGTGATAGGCCGGCATACATTATGAAACAAAGGGAGTCGAAATGATTAAAGAGCATTGCTTCACACATAATCCCCCAAAAATATACAAATAGCTCTGATATCCCTTGTGCCAAATCAATCAATTCCACACCAAACATACACCTTAAGTGGCAAAAGATTAATGATAATAGCGCAAACTTTCAAACTTATTGAGGTGAACTATACACATCCCAATGACTATGTTACATACAATTCTATGAACAAAATGCCGGGAAAATGATTACTGGCTATCTAATATGTAAGATGTGTCAAGCAATTACCGATTTGCGAGCACAAAATCCACGATAAGGAATGAATATATGTGTTGGATCAGATTCAATTCCCCCTGTGCCAACCTCAAACAACCCACCACCATCTGAAACAAAAACAATTCCGCGAAAATTAGAAACTTCATTATTTCAATAATTTCCAACAAAACCAAAATCAACAACAAGGGTAAGTTTATAATCAGATTCCCACATCATATCATATCAAATCATATCATATTTCGGAAAAATTAAAAAGAGAGGGATGGATACCTACGATTTCTCTGCTTAACATGGATCAAAATGAGGAAATGATTGCCGGACAAAAGATGATCAATTGCCCATTTAACCGCGTATTGGCTATGCTTATCCTTATCAATAGCCACCGCAGTACAGTTGATGGGCAGCGGCGCTAAATCTTCCGATATAGACATGCCCACCAACTGTTTGTTGAAATGCTTCTGAGAAGACAAAAGAGATTGTAGCAGTTTTTCTTGTTTTGAGGAGAGAGAAAATCAAAACAATGGAGAATGGAAGAGAGAGATAGAGAGAAAAACTTTGAGGGTGTTTTTCTTCTCTTTCTCTCTCTAACCCCATAAAGCTAATTTCCTTTCTTCTTGAGTTGTTTTCTCTTTCTAACATAAGATTTTGGCGCGAGAAATTCGGAATCTTAACTAACTTTTAATTTTCTTTATATAATGTATTTTTTTCAATGTTTTTTAATGGTGTAAGAGCAACCTAACTTTTGAGTTCTAGCAAAAAAAATAAAATGATTAGGCAAATAAATTGTTTTACTTTAATAAAAAGGAATTAAAAAAAAAAGTATCATTTGAAAATATTTGAGTATAATTTGGAATCCGTCATTGAGTTTGTTTTTTTTTTAAACGATATTTAATCAACAAACTAGTGTATAGCCCGGGCGTTGCCTCGGGTTGCTACTTTTTTTAGTCATACAACTATTAATTTTTAAAAAGATATTTAATAATTTGTAAGTGTCTTCGATACTTTTGTGGTATAACATATATTTGTGTGCAAGATTTCAACATAAGTGACAATTGCTTAGATGCATGGTTAAACAATGACATTTCTTCTTAGAGGTTGAGTGTTCAAACCTCTTCATCCACATATTTTGACAAAAGTGACACTAAATTTGACAAAAGTGACACTAAATCTGACAAAAGTGTACCCGATATATAGTAAATTACTGAAAATTGGGTGTATATAAAAATTTTCCATATTAATCTACGTTTATGAAATTAAAATAAAAGTAATGAAATATTCATTGGTTCAACTATATGATGCTGACAAATCTTATCTAGTGTACACTTTAAGAAAATCTTAATTTGGTACCAACTAAAATGATAAAATCGTGAAGAATCAAAGATAGCATACCAATATACCATAAAATTTATCCATTCATTACCTAGTCATTCTATCATTATTCATTAGGCAATATATTGATCTATCTATGTGACAAAATATATACTACATTATAAAAATCAAAGATTTTATATGTGACAAAATATACTTCACAAATTATTTTGACAAAAAAATTCGAAATTAAGCATATTGAACAATTAATAACATGCAATAAATTTTTTGCTCGTTTACAAAAATACGAAGAAATCAAATCATTTCAATAAAAGTCAATAGATTATTTGACTAAAATATAGTTTTTTGAGATATAATAAAGAAAAATAAAAAGTAAACAAAAACCAGTATGTACATACTACTCGTATAAAATTGTAAAAACAGATTAGAATCAAAAAAAAATTGTAAAAACAGATTGAATTGCAATACAACACTGAACACCGGCCCAAGCTATGCTTAAGTGCACCATACCAAAGTGCAAAATTGCGTATGAGCTTTAACAAGCTTTGGCAACAAAACACAATATTGCGACTACGAAAACAAATCAAAACCACCAATGTCATCACAAGTAAAGTATAAGACAATAATAAAACAAAGAAGATTGACACTAACCGGTGCCAGCAGCCGTGATAGCCTGCCTATACTTGCTATCCTGCACATCACCAGCCGCGAAAACACCCTTAACACTCGTCTTTGTCGTCCCCGGTTCCGTAACCACGTACGTACCCATCACCATCCAAAGCCACCTGCTTCCCCAAAAAATCAGTAGCAGGTTTGTGCCCAATAGCAAAAAACAACCCGGAAACTTCAACATCCTTAACCTCCCCACTAACAACATCCTTCACCTTCAACCCTCCTAAAACCTTATTCTCCTTCTCCACATCCCCAAACGCTTCAACCACCTCAGAATTCCATATAACCTTTATTTTACTATTCTCCAATGCTCTCTTTTGCATAATCTTCGAAGCTCGAAATTCACCTCTCCTGTGAATTATATACACTTTCGACCCGAACTTCGTCAAGAAACTTGCTTCTTCCATAGCCGAATCACCACCACCAATGACCGCCAACGGTTTATTCCTATAAATAGGCAACGCCCCATCACATACTGCACAACCCGATATTCCTTTATTCCAGAACTTTCCATTTCCCGGGAAATTCAGCTTCTTTGCCACGGCACCGGTTGCAATAATAACTGAGTCAGCGACTACAGTCTTGGACTGACCCCAAAATAGCTTAAACGGCGTCGTTGAGAAATCGACGGAAGTAACCGTTTCTGCTACTATCTGCGTACCGAAACGTAGAGATTGGTTGCGAAACTTTTCTGTGATATCTAGACCCGAAATTCCTTCCGGAAAGCCGGGGAAATTCTCGACGTCGGTGGTGGTTGTTAGCTGGCCACCTGGCGCGATCCCATTGGCCATACTCCCTTCAAAGAGAATGGGCTTGAGTTGGGCCCGTGATGCGTAGATTGCTGCTGTGTGGGCCGCCGGACCAGACCCGATTATACAAAGCCGGGTTCGGATGATGTCCTCCATTGCCGAAACTGTTGTGGCCTCCAAAGATAATTAGTAAAACTTAATGGCTAGGTAGTGTGTATCTTTATTATAAAAAAATTCCAAATTAGAAGTTTCTCTAAAATTTTATTGTCTTTTATATTCTGCCAAATTAAAAAGACACTCAATTGGAAACTAAAATTAATTGAAAACAAAATTTACAAAATTATATTATTCTCATAATAATAAGTGTAATCATACGAAAATAAAATACATACTATGATTTGAATCAATTTGTAATAAAATATTTCATCTTTCAAAAAAAAGAAAAAAAGTGATAAAATATTTCATACAAATATACTACGAGTTTGACATAAAGTAGAGAGGGAATATGTTTAATCGTAGCAAATAATATGTAACGGAGGTTGTACAATATCAAACGAAACCCAAAAAATGGTACAAGTATCAAGATAAGAGGTATATGGTGGGGAATTAGGAATGATCACATTAATTATACGAGTAATAATTATCAGAAGATTGAAATTTGTAACGATGTAGATTGAAAAACGAAAGGATATAGGCTGGCTTTGTCCGAAAATTATGCTAGTTTAATTGTTCAACCTTGAGGCTTAGGGATGCATATACGGGTCTTAGTTCATAATCTAATAATTGTCATACCAATTTAATTGCTTTCTCGATCTATTTCTGGTTAATAATTTATGTGTTATGCTGATTTCAAAAAAAGACATGGAACAAATATTGTAATCTCTTCATTCTTATATACTACGGAGTAATGATTAAGAAAACCCATGAACTGAGTACAATGTTAAGGAAGTATAAACGGATAATGGAGTAGTACATACATATATCACATTGATACAACAAAGACGAAATGAACAAAGTACATTATCACAGCAACTTTGACAACAATTTTAATGTACTTAACAAATTCATCCAATGTTTCCTTTACAATGACAATCATCCTTTGCTCCGCAACAACTTCCTCGGCTGACCGGACTATGTCGTCCTCATTCATCCAGGCAAAGAATCCACAAAATCTACACTTGTAATAAGGTCTTCCAGAATTGGTTAAGGTGTCTGAGATTCTAATTTCAGATATTTTTGGAGGATTACAACAACATGGTGTAACTTTGACCCATTTCGAGCTTCCATCTAGGAATATCCTGTTGAATAAAGAAGAACATGATTCCTTAATTAGGCACGTACATTACATTAAGGAACAGAGGGAGTACAATAAATGTGCATTGATGAACGATTTATTTATTTATTACCTCGTGTTCAAATCATCTATAGGAGGATGTTCAACTGAAAGCTGATGTCCGAGTGATGAAGATGGAAGTTTAGGCGAAGATGGAGTGTTTCCAAAAGGACGTTGAGCAGATCGTAAATTGGACAATTTCGACTTAGCAATCACGTAAACAGAACAAAACTCTGGTGCATATTTGGTCACATGGCTTGGTACATCAGCCTTTTTAAAGGTTCTGTAATTAGCAACAACATAATTTTCGTTAGTATAAATTCTTAATTGTTTTCGTGTACACGTACTAGAACTTTAATTTATGTGTAAAAAGAAAGGATATAAAACTAACTTCTTAAGAGCATTTCGTGAAGATGCGCCCATAACAATGTTAGTGATGTAGTTGTTGTTTACATAGTCCAGAATAGCTTTAGCTACGTCTGTATCTTCTAGAACAACCTCTCTTACTTGTACCTGATAATAAGTTTATTAATTAAAAGTTGAGGTCCAATTCATTATTATATTACTCTATACATTTAATTTTCAATTCACAAATAATTTATAAACTCGAATTAAAGTAATAATGAAAATTTTGATTGAATTAAAGGGGAAAAAAAGTTTTGGAGAACTTCACATCACATGAGATATAGTAAAAAAAGAGCGAGACTGTGAGATTGAGATAGTTAGTAGTAGGATCTACATCACATGAGTTGAATGAGTGGAAATATTCATTTAAGATAACATGACAATTATTTGGAGAATGACCAAAATAGTATACAAGACAATTATTTGAGGACAAGGGGCGTATATCTTTTATGTGATTACATATGCAATAAATTTCATAGATACTCTCATCATCTACCAAGTACCAACATCCCTTTGGTTTTCAAGGATTGTCTTAGGAAATTTTAAGTGAAAATGGTGGAACTATTATTACGTTTTTGTTTTTAAAAAGTGGTGCAACTAAATAAAAACAATATATTAAAATGTCAAGTAAATACCGATTGGCGAGCACAAAATCCACGATAAGGAATGAATATACTTTGTGGATCAGATTCGATACCCTCCATTGCTCCATCAATTCCACTAGCTACAAGCAAATAATTAAGATCCAAACAAAGATGATGTTTACATATAATTGTATATAATTTAACTCACATTTACGAATTAACACGTGTGTTAGTCAAACTATTACGAGTTTTCATAAATGAAGGAATGATACGAGTAATAATTTTATTTTTTTATAAGGATACTCATATTACCTTAGACAAATATACTTTTAACCACTAATATCTTTAATTGAACGCTCGTATCATATCACATTCGACATCGATTATTTACCCCAAAAAAAAAAAAAAAAAAAAAAAAAAAAAAAAAAGAGAGAGAGAGAATACCTACGGTTTTTCTGCTTGACATGGATCAAAATGAGGAAATGGGTGCTAGACAAAAGATGATCAACTGCCCATTTCACGGCATATTGACTATGCTTGTCCTTATCAATTGCCACTGCGGTACAGTTAACCGGCAGTGGCTCCATATCTTCCGTTGATGAATTCATACCACCTATTCCTACTCTCTCTCTTTTGAGAGAAGAGAGTAAATAAAAGAAACAAAGAGAGAAATAAAAATCTGTCTTTTTTTTTTCTCTCTTACCCCATCTCTCTCCCTCTCTTAGTTGTTAACTTAAGATTTTGACGCGGGAATTTGGGTTTTAAATAGTTAATCACCCTTTACCTAGGCTAAAAATACTTGTATGAGTTGTATCTAATAATGACACCGATTTCATGTTAAAAGATAGTTTCAATGACTCAATCACTTCCTATTTATCGTCATTTACATAGTCACAATCGATATAGATTGATCAAGTACAGAAATATTCACATTTTATCTATTATTTTCATTGTATTTTAGCATTTTATGAAATTAATTACACAAATTTAATTGCTCCATATATATCTTTTTTAGATTTTACTTTTTCCATTTGTATTTAAATTAATACAAGTATATACAAGTAATTTTGGTGATAATATAGTTTTGAAGAGCTGGAAAATATATAATTCAAAATTTGTTGTAAAAAAGGTCCTAGAAAATCAAATTCAGAAATTTTTACAGGGTATACAAAAATGAAAACAATAACATTTTGTAAGTGAACATACTGCATCAAGTGGGTGTTAATAGGGATTGGAAAAGACTGGATCTTGAATACCAAAATAGAAAAGTAAACTGTATGCACCTTGTTCTTTTAGGAAGGACAGATCTAAGGACTGCAGGTTGTGAAAGCCTGCAACGAGTTAATTATTGCTTCAGACTGCAAGAATGTGATTGATATGTTGAGTTTAAGTACTGTAAACTCCAGATTTTGGGTGAATTGCTTAGCTGCTTTGGTAGACTGTGATACTCTGCTAGATCTTAGAAAGCTGTAGTTGAATACTTGAAGTAGTACGCCTTTGTAAACCGAACAACCGAGAGAATTGGGGAGGTTTTGAACATATATGCACAAAACACCTGATTCTAAGAATGATACTGAATTATGTTCTGACACCATCAAAAGATATCAGGTCAGGACTCAGGACCTCAGCAGACAGCAGACCTGCAATAGCCTTCAGTAAATTTCATCAAAATTAAATCTCTGAATAATTTACCCCCCGATAGTTGATTCAATGATACACAGAACAATAAAAGGAAGGAAATCAGGTCTTTCATTAATTTCTAACCCAAAGGTACAAAAATACACAACCATCAAGAAAATACACGATAGCATTCTCTGTCAAATTGCTACATAGAAATTGCACAATAATACTAGTCTAGTAAAGCTTGAGATACTGATTGATCCCAACTATAAAAGTATAAGTAATGACAATTCATGAAACCAAAAATAGACGACAATTACTAAGCAAAACCCTGTTTGTTGTTTCTCTTTTTATGGGAGCTAGTAAGTGTTGTTTTAGCAGTTTGCCAGTCCTTCAATGAATCAGCACTACTCATAAAAGGGCAAGTTTCACTGATTCGAACTCCCAGACGTGGATTGGACACCTTCTGCTCTGAATCAGACTTCATGGCAGTAGTTGAATCAGAGCAATCATTTCCCTTTGGAGTTATACTAGGATGAATACCTCTAGGAGCACTTTCTTGGGCTTCCTTTTTCTTATCTTCCCCAGCTACGCCAGACCTTGATCTTCTATTGCCACCAAAAGCAGTTACACTACTAAAAAAGTTGTTTGAAGTGCCATTATTATTTGGTTTGTTCAACTGTTGTTTCTCAAGTAGATCTTTTGGCAAGATTTGTGAAATGCTAAAGGAGCTACTCTCTCCACCGCCTACAAGCTGACTCCAAGATGATTTTTGCAGCCAAGTACTGCCTTTAGTTACTATATTTAAACTTGCACTTGCTCCAGCCGGTTGAGCAGCCTGATGTCCCTCTGTAGCTTCTTTTGACTGGGAGGATAGGCCATCCTTGTTTTCAGGCACAGCGTTGCTGACCCTTTCAAGTTCTTTGTTGACAGAAAAAGTTATATTACTAGGTTTACGCTCTCCATTCACAACATCAATATCCCTCTTGTGTTTCTTGCTGTCAGTTGATGCTTCTCCACCAGATATAGGCTGTTCATCAATGTTACTCTCATCATCCACATTTTCAGGCACAGAGTTGCTGACCCTTTCAAGTTCTTTGTTCACAGAAAATATCGTATTACTAGGTTTATGGTCTTCATTCACAACATCATTATTCCTTTTTTGTTTCTTGCGGTCGGTTGATGTTTTTCCACCAGATATAGGCTGTCCATCAATCTTAGTCTCACCACCAGGTGTAGCCTGTGACAAGTAGAATGATCTGCTACTGCCTTCACCAACCAGTTTTTTCCATGAAGCCTTCTGGGTCGGCATGCCACTTGTAATTGATTTATTGGTATTGGACCCTGTTACACTTATCATTTCCAAATGCTCTTCTGAGTCCATTATTTGAGTTTGAAAACGGGCCTTTTTTCCATGGATAGGAGATGCAGGATCCTTTTTATTGCTTTCATTGGAAAATGATTTCCTTTTCTTATTGGAAAGTTTTTCCTTTACAATCTGCGTACCAAGCTTACTTTTGGAAGTTTCAATAGAAGTCTCATTTGACCTCGCCATCTGCATCATAAGTCATCAAAACTAAGTCAAGCAGAGATTAATTTGTTATAAAACTTAACTATTGCAAATCACATAAAATAAAAATCACACCTTATTAAGCAGGCTTGTTTGTAGCTCCCAGCTTTCTGGTCCAAAATCTTGTCCAGCCCCCGTATTAATTTTAATATCATCATCATCTGTTTCTTCATCTATTTCGTTATTATCCTCTTGCGATTCAACAGCTGGGGCTGCTATCTGTGGAGTATTATGAAGGTCCCTACGCTCAGTTTTTGCACTCTCCCTATCTAAGAGTTTTTTCATCACAGAATTCATGACATTAATCTCTTCTTCATTCAAGCCATCATCTTGTATTATTGTATCATGCACTTGCATTCCTCTTTGGGGCTGAGCACATCCAGATTTCAGAGAAGTTCCCTTACTCAGAAGCTTGTTCATCACTGGATTTGTCATATCTCTGTTATTTTTCTTGTCACTTTGTACATCAACAAAATGCTCTGGGCAATCACAGAAATGAACTGGAAGAGGTGGTACTACAACACGCTGGAAACTGTATTTGTGTTTACCAGTTCCACGAAAAGGTAATGCTTTTACCTGCATTCAGCCAATTTCAGAAGATATGAATATGATGCTCAAAAGGAAAGAGCAAGTATATCACTTTCATAAAAGATGGAAACAACATGCTTGTAGAGCAACAACACTAGCTTGATCATCCAACGATACTGAATTATCCAACAGGCCAACATACATGGACACAATATCTATTCACTACAGCCCGGGGGGGGGGGGGGGGGGGGGGGGGAGGGAGTGCATGCCAAATCTTCTAAATCAACACCATTTTACACAAGGCAATGCATTACCTTCCTTAGTTTGGGAAAGAACATCCGGATCTGCATCTTTTCAGAATCAAGGGTGCTCTTGGGCTGTAGAGAATCAGCCACATTTTCATCAAGATCATTCTGATTGGAATTAATATTTTCACTATGTACGAGTTCAGCATCTTCTGCCCATTCTTGTTTCAACCGGTCAATATAATGTTCTTTCGCCTTTTCCAGCTTTAATTTTCCTCCCTTCCACAAACACCCATTATACTGAAACACAGCAGAAAACATATTAGCAACCTAAAGTATCAAAATAATTTTTACTAACAGCATATAATCACCCCTTCCCCAGGGACAGAGAGTAATAAATTGCACGACCCTGCGCTTTCTGTCTATGGGCAGGGGGCCTTCCTATTATAGTAGCTTAGTAATATCTGATACAGCAAAATGTTATCATTGAACTACGGGAAGGAATATAGGCTGTTTGTCATAAGGGAGTTTTTTGAGAGTCCATTCAGGTTAATGAGATACTTCCTAGCAGGTGTCAGACTCTATGCATCGAGCTACCACTTAGCAAAGACCAGTGATCCTTCCAAGATCTATTAACAACAATACAAATATAAATTCTATCTTTAAGAAACATTGGTCAATCTCTCTCTTTCTGGAAAATCTACGATATATCCCTGGAAGAAGGCTAACCTACACAGTGCGTAGAGTGCATAAGTATTAGAGTCAGAAGAAGGCAATGAACTGAAGAGGGATTTGAAATGTGATTGGATGGGTAAGGGGTCTAGGGTTTGTTAGCCTACATTTATGCACACACACCCCGAAAAAAAATAAAATAAAAAAAAATCCAAAACACAATTGACCTTGATAAAATATGCATTAACCCCAAAAACAACATATTAAAAATAAATTACTGCACATGTTTCTAAGAATCAACTTATCTTTGAACAGAATTAAGAGATATGTGGGACTTAAGGTAGAAGATGAAGTTTGATTGATGATGTACTGGAAACAGCAATGATAAAGGATAGAAGCTTATAAGAGCCTTGTTTCTCCAAGTGTAAAACAAACTAACAGAAAACTTTCAATAGCACTCAGCATAATCTCCTCTCTGTAAAATGCTCCCACCAAAGCCACGCTTCCTTGCCTAGGAAAGCAAATAAATGTTGTAGTACACAAACATAATATTATTACTCCGTACAATTATAGCCACCTGATGCTAGCTCCAACTATAAACAATAACACCTGTTAAAGTTGTACTAAGTATCACTAACTTCCTCCGTGAGTAAAAGACTAAAAGCAGCAGCAGCAGCAACAAAAACAAAAACAATAAAGATCCACAAAGGAATTGGGGTCGGCTAACATGAACTGTCATTCAAAATTGTCTGTGAAAAGTTCAGGAAAAATTAGTTGAGAAAGTAAACAAAGTAGAGTGTGGAAGTGACAGTAGGGCAAGTTATACTAGAGAAAACATGAGTATCAAATTTTATTATTTCTTTTTTTTAAAAAACAGGAAGGGTGACAATGAAAGCTCAAAAACGAAGGGAATGAAATAAAAGTGAGATATTATAATAAAATAAGAAAACATAGCAATTATACATATTATTGATAAGAAAATTAGGTTTGATCGTTTGAAAAGTAATTAAATGTAAAGTGAACAAATGAAAAGCTTTGGAAATAGAAAGAGAACAAACAAAATATGAGTGAGATTGAAAGGTTAGTAAAATACAAGGATTAAAGTAAATGGAAAGAAAAAGGAAGAACGGATGAAAATATAAGAAACATCATGTCATATCACATATATTTTCTCCTTCTACTCCTTTCTATCCAATGCATACATTCCTCAATTCCAAATAAACTCATATAGCTATCAATAACCTTCCTCTACCCCTACCACTTACAACCACATCATTTTGCCACTCTTCAAACCTTCTAACCGTTGCATTACTCGGTCTCCATCTTACATGAAAAAAATAACTTGAGCGATTCTCCTTCATTTTTATACTTAATAAGTGTAAGCTGTGTAGCCCCTTAATTTCTTCCTAATTACCTCATTTCTAGCTGATCCTTTCTAGTATGACCACACGTCCATCACAGCATATGCATCTCCGACACATTAATCTTATAAATCTGACAATGTTTCATAGCCCAACACTTGTCGTGAGACGTGCGATAACATTTTCCCTTCAATCTACGTGACATGATAGAATCACAAAAACCTGGTAGCACTTTGAAGTTAATTAGACAATGAGAAAAAGTAACCAATAGAAGGTAGATTCACAAGATTGCATGGAAATTAGGGAAATCTGCACAATTACAACTGAATTCAATCACTCTTCAAAAATATTTGCACAATATGATGAGCTAGGAACTGGCATTTGCCTCTGCCTTCAACTCCAGAAAATGCTTGCCAATCAAAAACAAGAGAGCAGCTCCTTCAAAACTAAATCTGAAGTCCATTAGATATTATCAGTCAAATCTTTATAGTCTGACCCCAACTAGTTTTTGAATATTAATCATAGTGCTAAAATAGGACCTTCTTGAATCTTAATTACCCGAGTGATTATACTGCAATACTGCATCCTTAAACAAACAGACTTTATTCAGTTGGTAAACTATTTCTGATAGATAGAATCCAATACTTGCCATTCCTACCTAACCTTTTGCTATCTTCCCAATTGGAACAGATTACAATAAATCGGAAAACCAACACAGGAAGCCATAGATGTAATGTCCAACCAAACCATATTTCATGATAATCAAATACACATCCAACCCCATCCCCTCATTGATCCCTCATTCCTTGGTCAACCTAAAACCATCGCTTCAAAACAACTCAGCAATTTCATCCCAGAATCTACAAACAAAGCAGGGGGTGATAAAAGTGCCAACCTAACAAGCAATTCAATCAAGACAAAGGGACAATTACATGAAATAAAAGACCATATAAACGTATTACCCATAAGCAGAAAATACCACCATCTGAAAATGTATCAAATGGGATGGGTAATTATTAGCAAGCCTATGTGAGCAAAACAAGACAGAAGATAAAGTGGAAATGGTGCAAACAGTCAAAGAAATTAAAATAAACTCGAAAAATAATCTCAAGGGACTGCATGATCCGATGAAAAATAAATTTATGGACATCCCCTAGCTTAACACTAAGATTCGAATGCAATAGAGAAATTGAAAGTCAGGAGTCCTCTCTCGCCAGTCTCGCAAAATGGAAGAACGAGTTCTTTTGCTGGCCCCGGCACTTGCCTTTGGGAAAGGCGAGTGCGCTGTGGAAAGACTTTCCGCTAGTTGAACCGATGCCTATTTCTCCAATCAAATTTAAAAGGCAATGAATTCAAAAGACAATCAAATTAATTGTTATTCATATGAATTATTTCACACATTTCCCCAATCAAATTCGAAAGACACCCCAAAATTACTTGCTATTTATAAACTATTTCATGAAAATTCTATCACTAAAAAGACACACCAACATTACTTGCTATTCATAAACTATTTCATGAAAATTCTATCACACATTTCCCAAACCATATTCGAAAGGGAACCAAATTAATTGTTAACAGTATAAATTATTGCACACATTTCTCCAATCAATTTGAAAGACACCCAAAAATAATTGCTATTAAAAAGCTATTTCATACAAAAATTGTCACACATTTCCTCAATCAAATTCGACAAAGGGAACCAAAATAGAATTACCCATCAACATAATTGCAGGGTAAATCATAATGAAAGAAACAACTTGAAACAAACAATAAACACAACAAATCAAACAAAAAACCCCAGATAGTAAAAACATCAATCACTAAAAAAAACATCAAACTAAACTGAAAAATTCTTTAAAACAAATTACAAGAAAAGGGGTAAGTGATTAATATACCGTGCTGAATAATTTGGCAAGGGAATTTTCTGAAGAAGGAAGAAAGTTAATGTAAGCAAAGCTTCGACCTTTAGTTCGAATAATATCAACAGTTTCAACAGAACCCAGATGAGAGAATGTGTTGCGGAGATCCTCCTCTTTCACTCTCTCTCCCAAACCACCAACATGAAGTCTCGTCGCCATTTTCGTCGCCCTTTGCTCTGCTTGTGTCACCGGTGGTAGTATCAGGGTTCGGCCTTTGGGGGTTATGTGCTGCTTGTGTGTGTTTTTAAGACCTTTTGTTGTAAGGAGTTTGGCTCAACCCAACACCGTGCTAGTCTACGCGCAAGCGTAGTCATTTAACCTAAGTGAAACATTATACGACTAATACGAGTAAGGGCCTGTTCATATTTACTTAATTTCAGTTCAGTTCAGCTCCAATCAGTTCAGTTCAGTTCAGTTCAGTTCCAATCAGTTCAGTTCAGTTCAGCTCTTAATTTCCCTCTCACATAAAATATTCATTTCAGCTTAATTCAGTTCAGTTCAGTTCCAATCAGTTCAGTTCAGTTCAGTTCCAATCAGTTCAGTTCAGTTCAGCTCCAATCAGTTCAGTTCAGTTCAGTTCAGCTCAATTCAGTAAATATGAACAGGCCCTAAGTTGTTATGGTTAGCTCTGAGCTAACTCGGTGGTTTTGATTGTAGGTAAAGCTTGATTTTGTTAAGTAGACTTGGTACGGTACTAGTTATGACCGTTTATTTGTAAGAGGTTTTTTAATTTCTAGTAATGTGAGTCTTTTATAACTCTAATAACCGACACTTTTAACAGCTCTAGATTAGTATTGTTTTAAATGTCGTTGGTATTCTTATTTATACGACCGACAAACTTTTTCAAATCATGGCTACAGTAAAAAATAATATGCATGATGTGCTGTTGTGGGGCTCAGTCTTCTATCATTTCATCCTTCGCTATTTCTTGAAGATCATCTTCACTATCTTGTTATCTTTTTCTACGCACAGTTTCTGGACACATGTGCCAAAACTATAGTGTTTTCCACATGAATATTGGGCAAGAAATCTCATTGCCCTTTATTTCGTAGGATTATTATTAACTCTTAATCGTATATTATCCCAAACATTGTTACAGTGGTGGATTAACTTTCCCTTTAATGACTTCCATACTTGTACGTTGTAATCTAGCTTTATAGGAATTGGTATATGCTAAACTAATGTTTTTAACATATTGTTGAAACAACACTTGGTAAGCTTAACAAGATTTTATTTGTACAAAACTACAAATATAACACCCCAACAGACCAACCGCTGATTAGGATGAAGTATAATATCAAAAAATGAGCATCTAAGACAAGTTCTTTTAACGTATTTTGTCCAAGACTAATTAGACTACTTCAAACCAAGCAATGCGTGACTAAAACTATTCATCCCGTTTACACCACTGTCCACCAAAGGATTCATATGCAAAAATATGACATTAATTGTACAATAATCTATAATTTTATAAAATGCCCCAAAAAAGGCCATACGAAAAAAGAAGTATCAAATACCTTACATTACATATATATAGTAAATTAGAAGCTCAATTAAGACTTCCAGGTTCCCCATTAAAAGATCATAATTTTGTTACAAATGTTACAAAGTTTGTTTCTAGTCCCCAAACCAGTTCAAAAACAGCGACCAGAAACTGCCACTAGAGAAGGCGTTTCACTAATCCCTACACTAGCCAACCTGGGCAGCCAGGACCAAATTCTACTTACTCTTATATTTTTCTAATAAAATTAGCCAAAAGATAACTGGGGAAAATTAGAAAATAAATTTAAACAAAAAAAAAAAAAAAAAAAAAAGAGAGAGAGATGAACAAGGGGGACAAAAGTCTCTATTACACAAACCCCTTCTAGATATCAAATTCAACTTCAGCCAAATCTACCCGACATCGGGCTCTACCTGATGTTTTTCAATGCTGTACACTTAAATCTTAATGACAGTGAAGCTGCAGAACGCTCAGAAGCCAGATAATACAAAGCATCACATTTTGGTAAAGCCCTGCATTCATGCCACAAACTCTACAAGACTGTCACTTTTTTCACGCATATTCTTCACTGGGACATACAATCGTCAGCTGTTGTAAGCATCTGTATATCCATTTCGTCTGCATGCTTTGTTGCAAAGTCAATCCCATTTTCATCTGCAAACATCTTGGTAAGTTAAACGCCATAACATGTAATTGAAAAAAAAAAAAAAAAAAGAATACATGAAAGCAAAGTTTAGGTATAGTCATCAGGATGAAGAATTATTACTAAACATTGAATCCAGAGACGGGCGTTTAGGTGAATTGCCTCCCTTACGATCTGCAAAACCAAAAGCAAATCAAGAAATGGGCATAAGACTTCCAAATTATATAAGAATTTTCCATGGACAAGTACTAGCAATCAATCATGAGGAAGAAACTACTCAAAATGACCTTAGTCCACACAGCTTGTATCCCCAGTTTAGCTTTTTTTTTTTTTTTTTTTTTTTTTCCAAGATGCCAGATATCACTTACATAACGAACAATTGTCCAGAATGTAATTGCAAAATTTATGCGAGTCCTTTCCCTCTTCCACTCTTTCATCTCCTCTACCCCACCTCCATTGATTTATACTCCCTCCGTTCCCTAATGTTTTTTACGTTTGGAATTATGCGCGGTAATTAAGAAATTGTGTAAAGTTGAGGTATATTGGAATATTTCAATGATTGAAAGTACAATGTTGAGCATGTGGGGTGGAAAAATTAGAGGAGAGAGGAGAGAGAAAGTAATAATAAGGGTTGAAAAACTAATAAAATAGTATAAGAAGTACAATAGCACATGGAAAAGTAAGGACTTTTGAGTAAAAAAATTGTAAAACAAGGGTAATTTAGTCCAAAATTTATGACCAAAATAGGAAAGATACTAAATGTAAAGAATAAAAAGGAACACCCTAAATGGAAACGTAAAAAACATTTAGGAACGGAGGGAGTAGAAAATAAATTTGATAAACTAATTTTTTTCAAATGTACATGGTATATCGGTATGCACATTCAATGTTGACTAGCATTACTGTGACCTTTCCATCGAGGGTGCAATTAAGTTATTAAATTCTTTAAAATATTGAAAAAAATAATTTCTCAGAAAAATGGGAAACAAGGAAAAAAAAAAAAAAAAACACACACACACACACACACAAAATTAAGTCCCTTCTCCATCCCCTGCTACAAACAAGCACCATTGTTGGCCCAACCTAATATACAACTTGCTGCAACCACAGAGCCACCCTAACACCCTTCCCACGTCTATATAAAATAAAGAAAAGTAGCCCTGAATTTCCATCCAATCGATCAAAATATAAATATCCAAACATCACCAAATTCGCCTACAATGCCAACTATAGCGAACAATTTAAATGAAAGGAATTCCAAATCAAAAAAGGGAAGACCCTGAGGAAGAAAATTCTGGAGAAAAATCAGTGCAGCTTACTGCTGCTAATGGAGGAAGACATAAAGGGCACATTAAGTGAAACCACCATGCTGAGCCTCTAATTATATTGTTGTTTTGATGTGGGTGTGGTGTTAGATGGAGAAGCAGAGAGAAAGACTGAGTGTATGATGACTGAGAATTAAGATGAATGACATTTTATTAAGGGTGTCTCCCTTTTCCTCCCCCTCCCGCTTCCCTTCCCTCATAACTTAAGCCTTAGGAATCTCAGTTCTTGCACCAGCTCAGGCAAGGTACCTCATGTATGAGAAGTCAGATACCTATGCAAAAATAATCATATTCTCCCTCAATATCTGCACAGAGTGCACACAGTATAGACCCTTGCACAATCCACAAATGACACAACAAAGGTGTTGAATAAGTAAGCATATGCAATATCTACTAGAAAATCATAGCATCATTAGCTAGGGATGAAAAAAAAAAAAATACCATAAGAATGATGTAGCCCCTTAACAGCATCAAAGTTTTTGTACGTATATCCAACAAAACTTAGATCTTTTGATGTCAACATCTGCAATGGTGTAGGGAGGATAAACAAAAATAATAAATTAAGCATGATATGAAACCATATACCTAAACAGAGAAATAAGGATGGAAACAAGAACAAAGGTGTTGTGATATAAACAATAAACATGCCAGTGAAAACTGAAAATTACATCACACACCAAAGAAGTGAACAGAACGAACAATAGATTGATTGAATTTATTAATAGAATGTATAACTAATTAGAGTGAAAAAAGATGAAATCGCCAACAAAACTAACTTCATCTTCATGCATTTATGGAACTTTATTCTTTCAGTGTCCACAGCAAGAGACGAACAATCTGACAAACAGTCCATCTTCCACTAATTATTGCTCTCTTGGAATAGTTACATAACTTGCATCTTAATAGAACTGTTTCTAGATGAAAGACAAAGGGCAATGACTACAATCATAAACCCCACCTGCTTCCAATATGCATACAGCCATTAAATTTCTATTATCACTTTAGGTTAAATCTTTTGAGTGTGTGTGTGTGTGTGTGTGTGTGTATGTGATGGGGTTGGTACTCCACTCCCTACTAACATATTGCAGTTTTCTAGAAATTTTATGATGTACAACCGACCGTCCAGAATACAAGGAGTAGTGTTTCATGCAAGCAAATTCAAGTTTTATCATGATATGGAACAAATTAGCCCACACACTAGGAGAATAAAAATTTTGTGTCTTTCAATAAGGTTGGTAATTGGCAGTTGGTAGAGTCAACATTAGCAAAGTTCTCAGTTCAAAGAGTTACATTTGTAAAACTAGGAGTTCAACACACTAGGAGAACATGAGCCAAGTGTTAAACTATATACAATTTATATATCAGAAGCTTCACGGAGCTTATCAATGAATTCCTTTCCTAGCTTTTTCACATACTTTCACTTACCTTACAAAAGCAAGACCCAAACTCTGACCTACCTTATTATTCATTGCCATACCTTATAGGCTTCATAAGAGGCATCACAATGATTGCACATGTTACAGAAAAAAATTCATATAGCCAACATACTTTTGCTAAGTGCTGACAGTAAAATTTAATTTATCAATATTTGAAGGTTTTTAGCCCTGATTTGATGTGTTCCCACTGTCCTTATATGGTTAGTTTCACAAAGATATAGCTACCATGGCATTTCCTTACCAACCAGACAATTTTGATTAAATTTATCACCTTTCATTGCACAATTATATTTTTAAGATGACTACTCCCTCCATCCTCAAACAAAAGTCTTATTTACCCTAGACAAGAGTCTCATTTCACTTTGTCCCCAAATAAAAATCACATTTCCTTTTACCAATTTTATTTTTCACTTTCACAAATTAATTATTCTCTTTCAAACAATCACCTTCACCTATCATCCAAACCTCACTGTCTAATTTTTTTTATTCATTGTAATCAACCAAACCCCACTATCTTTCTTTTATTTTTTTATTCACTTTTAATCTACCAAAAACCATTATCTTATTTTAATCAACCAAACCCCACACTATTTTATTTTTTTATTCACCTTTTGAAAAAACGTGTGCAAAAGGAAAATGAGATTTAAATTTGAAGACAAAGGGAGTTTCATTATTCTGTTGTTCTCTTATTGTTATCCTTCTGCAAAAATGATTCGCAAGTCTTGTTGAGATAGTGGCTCTACTTTTGCAGGTAAAGCTGCAAAATCTATGCAAAAACGCACCACCCAAAACTAAACAATAGGTCGATCCTGTTGTACAAAGAATGTCAGGTTGAATAAAAAATAAAAATACAAAAGCTCTCCTTTTCTGTAATCATATAGTAAAATCAACACATAATGCAGTCAGAGTAAGCTACCTTTCTTGAAGGTCCTGATCCAGATCTCGATGGTGTTGCATTGTTTGCCTGAAAACAAAGGAGAACTCATAAAGATGCATTCAGCGCTACAGTATGCAACCAGATGCGCGCACTTGTGTGCTTGTGTGTGTGTGCTTGTTTGTGTACTGAATACATTTGAACCTTTAGTTAGACTTAGAAGGGAAAAAAAAAACACAAAAGGACTTCTCGCAAGAAAGTGCCAAGAACTAGAAAATTGAAAAGATGTGTAGCATATAATCTTGTTATATTATTTAGGGACGGGAGGGGAAAAAATCAGAAGGTTTTCCAGAAATAGTGCTAAAAGCTGGAAACTTGAGAAATAATAAACGATAAAGATATGATTCATCAGAGAATATTGATACAATCCTCAATCATCAAGAGGCATGATCTCTACCAAAATAAAAAGAAACCTAAAAAAAACTTCAAAATTTTTCCATAATTTTCTCTCCCTACTCCTCTATTAATAGAATTTCTGGTTTCCTCCCCTTATAAGGAATCTAGCTAACTCTCAACCTTTTCCCTTATGCTACTCTCTTACAGTATTACAATGCTATCCCCATGGAACCCAATACCCATCCCTTAAGCCTGTTCACTAAAGAGAGAAACACACTAAAGAGAAAAAAAAAACCACAGTTATACATGATAATGTGCTATAAGTTCATCTAAAAGTTAGCATATTAAATACATGGATGGTGGCTGCTCGTTGTAATGATTTTTTTTCCCCATTTCTATACAACTTGCTAAAATATAATTGTCTTGCACTGCTTGATCCTTGTTATTAGAGAGAAACACAAAAAATAATTCAAGTATGAACCCCTCCAAAAAGGAAGTGAGGGTACGATCTCCCTCACTTTAATGTGTTGAAAATGATTTACTGACAAATAACCTTGTAGATCTCCAACAACCCTTGTGACAAACAAAACGCCATACCTTAAACACCCCCCCCCCCCTTCTTTCTTTCTAACAAGAAATAAGGCTTATTAGAATTATCCACGTTCGCAGAACCTCAAAAGGTTTCACAAGCAAGAAAATTCTGACTTGGCCTTTTAGATTATAATCGAAGTCAGAAGGGATTAACTTTTGTCAAAATAAAGAAGTTAGTGATAGAACTAGGCGTACCTCATCAAATTTCATAAAGTTCTGAGTATCCAGCTCCCCATTAACTTGTGGTTTATAAGCTGCCTCCATCTCATATAATCTATCCCACTCAACATCTTTAAACCAAGCATGTGCCTGACAATGCTTATTAACTTTAGAGAATAACAAAAGCTGTAGGTCAAAGATAAAGACATTTAACGAGGTTACAACCAGTTTCACACCTTAATTTGCTCTGCCCCTCCAGTGCCTAATCGATGTTCAACGTCACAAAGCAACTTACAAATAAGATCTTTTGCCTCAAATGTCAACTTTGCATCCTCGGGAAATTTTAGATAGTGCCTCCAGTGTACAATCTATCACACATGTTCAGAGATTGCATTAGGTAGAAAAAAGCAATGTCCTACTCATAATGACCAGACACCAATGAATTCGCTAAGTGGAATTATCTACATGCATAAGTGGTGCATTTCCCCCATAAACTTGAACATGTACTCAAGATATTCTAAAACTTGGTACATGAAAAAAGCATTATCAGCTATGGGGTAGTTAACAATGATCTATAGTCCTTTCAAGTTTCAACACATCTAAAACAAAAGTAAAGCATACCTTTCTGCATGTTGTTATTGGATCATCAGAGTAAAAAGGAGGATAACCAACTAGCATTTCGTACATGATTGCACCTAATGACCACCTGCATAGAATATTGACGGATAAGCATGGCGGACAAACAAAAGCAGACCATATAAGATAAACCCTCATTTTGCAAACACCAACCATATCAAGCAGTTCATAGGTATACTTCATATAGACATATACATGAATATGACCATTATTCATCATAAACAAACTCAAAGCTCTGGCAATTATATTACTTATGTACAAATATGTCATTATTAACTTGATGATACAAGTATCAAACTTAAGAGCTCTTCCAGGCTTCTAAGATTATGTCGATGAATTAACATAGTTAATGAGGCAGTCAGGAGATTATTGACAGTAGAAACACTACACATTATAGCCAGATGAGGTCAGCTTGATAAGTACCAGCAAAGAAACAGGCTTTGTTCTGGAAATCAGACAGAGCAGGATAGCTAAAGCATGCACATTATGTAGGCTATGGGCATCTGCAGCTTCAATCTCAGTAGTCTCACGTAATTAAGTTCCCTATGGTTTTAAAGCAATTATAGACTTTTCATTCTCAAATTACATTAACCCTTCCATAAGTGCATAATTTGCATTTTGGAGATCGAGCCCCATGAATGAAAGATATACATGCCAAAGATTAAAGACTTGGACTCTTTTGATTGCTTAAAAATTCAGAAGATGTACAGGCGTACAGCTAGAAAATTCAGTATTCCAAACATACAAGCATCATTATTGGAGAGGGAAATATGGACTAAATCTACATTGATCTATTATTCACTAAGTCCAAATAAAATAACTGTGGATAGGGTTAATATGAATACAGGGTACATGTTGGGGTGGGGGGGGGGGGGGTGTTGTTAATGACTTTCTTTTTTTATTGTTTTAGTTGACCCGTAATTTATTTACACAAAGGTACATAAAATGTTCATGGCAATAACTTAGTCTAGGTATGCTGGATGCCCGAAAAATTCAGTGACATTATCATAATATACAAAACTAGAGTATTGATTTTGAACAAATGAGCAGTTGGCAACGCAACATAGTCCTGGGAACTCTATTCTAACAACGAAAAAATAGTTATCACATGTTTGAAACTTCAATGAATTACGTCATATCATAAAGACATAAATACTCATGATAAGTTCAATGTAATATTTTAATGCAACCATCCCAAACATTTAATGATTTAGGTGATAAAGCATACCAGTCACATTCCATTCCATATCCTTTCTTCAGTAAAACTTCAGGAGCAATATAATCAGGTGTACCCACAGTTGAAAATGCCTGTTGAGTTTCACCCAAAAATAAATTATTTAAAATAAATAAATAAATAAATAAATGAAATAAATAAAATAAAATAAAAAAAAAGCTAAGAAGCTAACATCAATTTTCAAGGCAAAGTTGATTTATTATCTCAACTATGCTTAAACATTTGACAGTAGCATGTAAACTCAGAAATTCACATCGGCATACAACAGCACTATGCCTTTCAATCATCGATGCAACAACATCTACCAGTAGATTATAGATTGCCTACCGTACATGCAAGAATGCAACAAGCAATATATTAATTGACTAATTAAGATTCTAAAACCATTAAGCACGAACATCTGCTTTACAGAGAGAAAATGTACAATATGACCCAATTTAGATAAACAATTGCATGCCTATGTTTACAAGCAAAGAGGCTCCTCGCATTAATTTTGGAACCCAAAACACTAAAACAATAAAAGCATTTTATTTCCAGCAAGTTAAAGCATGCTCAAAGCAACCCTTAAGAATTTTCTAAGTCACATATCATCATCTCAAGAAGCTTGTATAAATCTATGCAGAAAGAAAAACTGCATTTTTCATATAAGTTGTGCAATGACTCACTATAGATAGAAAAGATTTCAGCATTTACTATTTGGATGTCGGAGCCTACTGGCCACTACATATGACCTTTTAGTATTGGTTACAGGAAGATTGATAACATTCATAATTAATATGGTAACTATTCCATTGCACCAAAAAAATATATGGAAACTACTCCTCAAGACTCAAGCAACCACCATCAGAATATCCCTGGAAATGGATGCACATCGCTTACCAGCTTTCTCCTATTCCTTTGCCAGTGCTGAAGTTGCTCACGAGCACTTCTCCAACTGTGACCATTACCAGCATCAGGAAGGGTAGCATCTATATCCATTGAATCTTTAGAAGCGTCATCCATGGATTCATTTTCTCGGATAGTAGACAACGTAGCACAATCTAGAGGTTTACAAAGGCCAAAATCTGAAAGTTTCATATGACCACTCTTATCAAGAAGAAGATTGTCTGGTTTAATGTCCCTGGATAAAGAGTTCAGTAAAAATAACCTCAGCAGCTACTCACAAAATAATACAGGATACAAGCATTAAAATTGATTATCAATAAAGATGATTTTTGAGCTTCATATCTCAGAAAATGATGCGATTCAAACCTGTGGATATAGTGGTGCTTGTGAATAGATTCTATTGCCAAGACACTCTGTGCTATGTAAAACTTTGCAACCTTTTCAGTTAAGATATCCTCCCTCATCAGAAGGGTCATCATGTCACCACCAGGCAGATATTCCATAATCAGATACAAATATTCAGCATCTTGAAAGGAGTAGTACAGTTTTACAATGCAGTGACTGTCAACTTCTGCAAGCAAGTTCCTTTCAGCTCTAACATGTTCCACCTAGGAAAGAAAAAGAATTTGAGATGAAACAAACTTCTCTACTAGTCCATTAAATAAGAATTCACACTACATGGAAATCAGTATTCAGGGAAAAAGAAATATATATATATATATATATATATATCAGGGGCTAAAAATAAATCTAAATTTTCATTGTAAATGGATATCTTTTACAGAGGTGATTCAGTTAAAGAAGTCATGTATAAGAAAATGACATCCCCGCAAGGAAAACACTGAGCATGATGCATGAACAGAAAAGATGAAATGTTAAAAAAAGAATAAATTACACATCAGTAATATCAGTAGATGAAACTAATTCTTTGCCATGATCCAGAGTCCAGTCAAATACAATTGGAGGCAAGAACTGGTGATAGATGAGGAAAGTGGCAACCACCACAAGCTGATAATTCCAGTGTTATAGGGCCATTATACTATCAATTTTGTCAATAGCCCCACTAAAAAAATAGTATCAGTCTTATAAATCTAAAAATGCAAAACAAATGAAGAGATTCAGACATTAGCACCATTCATAAACATGGAGACAGCCTCAACATCCCATTAAAGAATGTAGAACACTAGTGGGAGATTAGGGGAAAATATTACAATTTTTGCATATCTAGATGATGTTTTAATGAGATCAAGTAGTACAAATGTACAACATACACAACACGAACCAACTATTTAGTTCAAATATACATCTTAGGAAACATGTATTCCCAATTCAAGGATAAACTTTTAAGGACTTGCATCAAATCAACATATGTAAAATAGTACCTGTCCTCGACTAAGCATTTCGGATTTCTTCAATTTTTTCATGGCATATATATTTCCAGATTTCTTTTCTCGGCACAGTTGGACCTGCAGAATGAAAAATTAAAACAGTATGAATAATGTAATAACATTATAATTCTTTATCTGTAAGGCAACAGAAGTTTTCTAAACAGGCAAAAAACAAGAAACAGAATATCAGTAACCAAAAGTACATTAATGCAGGTGCAAATCAGTGGCTTTGGGCCTCTGGGTCAAATTCAGCCAAAAAAGAATGCTAGTGTACTCAGAATCACAGAACATATAGCTCATTAATAGTGACTTATTTTTAAGATTTACTTACAGCAGCCAACACACTTCCCAATGCCTTGACAAATACCTCCTCAGTTATAAATGCACTATGCAGCATTTTGCATTATATACTATTTACACATCTTACTTTGACTACATTTGGTGATTTATTATAAAGTGAACATTAATGTGGGATCTTGTTAGATTCAACTCATTTTCATACTTTCAAAATATCAAAATTTTATACATATTTCTGAATGGTAACTAAAGATAATGTATTTATGGTTGAAGTCATGCATCAGCAAGTGTGCAAATAAAAGTGTTGCATCTGAAAACAAACAGAGGTTGGTGTAATGGATCTACCAGTCTGTGAATCTCATCATAAGTGAAGCACACACCCGGCTCTTCTTGATGAGAGATCGGGCTTTAAAAAGGAATGGGATAACTATTTGAAAACAAGGAGGGACCAGATGAAAGAAGAGCTGACCGAGATGAATGAATTATTCCACCTGGCTACAGCAAAGGTACTTCAAAATAGTTGATTTATTTTTTCTTCTTTTTTTTCCTTCAGGGTGGGGGGTTTTACCAGGCAAGTTAAAAAGGCAATGACCAGAAAGATTGCAAGGCAGTGTCATAACTGTATAGATCAGGAGGAATAGCACAAAAACAATAAACACTCAGCCTCGAAGGGTGCTAAGCAAGTTAACAAACAAAGCAGTAACAGTTTACTTCAAACTACTTGCTTTTAATATTCTTACATTACGCAGCTTGACAAGGTCGCAAAAGAGCACAGTAAGAAATGTTCTACAGCAAATAAAACAAATAGATGGTTCTAATCAAACAGATCCTAAAAAAACCCCTTCAACTAAGGTTTTATAGGACACTTTAGATTTAAATCTGATAACAATAATAAATCCACTTATTATTTGGAGGATTGGGGTGAGGTGGGGTGGGGGGACTTCAAATGCAGATTTGCAAAATGCCAAAAAGGATGAGCACTGCATGCAGAACACCAGCACAACCAGGATATGAGAGGAAAAGTACATTAAAAGCATCATCAGCATAACACTATCGACACTCACCTCACCATAAGCTCCTCTCCCAATGATGGTCAATAGTTCAAAGTCATTCACGCATATCCTATTCCTTTTCAGTCGCATAAACTCTGTCTCTTTTCGCTCCAAATCTTTAATCAAGCTCATTTGTTCTTCTTTGGGCACATCCGAAGAAGCTAGCTGTTTTTCTAGAACCCAGCGTCTACAACAATAAGGTAGTAAGCATTTAAACCACTTAAATGGCACAATCTAACCCAAAATTAATATAATGCACCAGAATAATAACAGTCATCAGTGTGATGTTTTTCCACCTAATCCGAAAACAATTGAAATGAGCACAAGTACTTCTGCTGATCATGAACCAGCCAGATAACACTTCCATTTTAAGAGAAAAATCAAAGAAATAAAACAAAGTTAATCAGAACCATGAATTAAGAAAACTCATCCCAATTACAGAAGATGTTATGAGCAAGTCAATATAATGGCTAAAATCATCAAATACATTATGGGTTGTTTGACAAGGAAGCACAATGGAGATTGTCACTGCTATTTAAGCAAAAGGATGCAAAAGGGTCACAATAATATTTTTAACATAAGAGAACATAATAAAGAGCAAACTTTAAAAGAAAATATCACAAAGAATAAGTGAGATCCTATCTGATTATCTGAAAGTAATTAAGATAGTCTAACCCAAGTACAACATTTTGCTATGGTTTCTTTTTTGCAAAAGATTTAACACTAGAAAATAAAAGAGAAATACTATAACGGGATGAACGGCATACATGAAATCTAAATGTCGGGAGAAAAAAACCACTTCTTCAACAGAAAAGTTCCGAAAAGAATAATAACAGCTAGCGAATGCCCCCTGACAGGCATATACATAATAAGTCCAAAAAAAGCAAAAAGGAAAAGTTGGTGAGACAGATAAAGGCCAAGGGGAACCCAACAAAATGATCATAATCATTTGACCAAAAAGCCATGTTAAGTGTATATTAAACTAACCCCCTCTTCATCTCTTCCCCACCAAACCAAAACTAGGCCATTATCCAATAAGAGGACTTGATTAGATGGAATTAAGCTACCTTATACATTCTTTCACCTCCACATAATGTGTACATATAAAACCAAGCTTAATCTAGGTCCTTTTAACTCATGACAAGAACAAGCTTAATAAGCAATATTCATAATGTAAAAACTTCCAAAAAAAACCTAGATTCTATATATGAATGTCATGTCGAATTTATCTTATTAATATATTAAATTAAAACATGCATAAGTTTCTGAAGTTGAACTTCTAGAAAAATATCAATCAATCAATCAATCAATCAAAGCCTTAATCCCAAAAGTGGGGTCGGCTAACATGAACCAAATTTGATTATTCCGTGTAGTCATCAACATAAATCTTTCTCCTCCATCCCTTACGATCCAAAACTTCATCCTCACGTAAATCCATGCACTTCATATCCTTCCTCACTCCTTCCAACCAAGTCATCTTTGGTCTCCCTCTTCCTCGTTTAATCCCTCCATGGTCCCACTCTTCCACTCTTCGCACCGGTGCACCCTCGGGTCTCCGTCTTACATGTCCAAACCAACGCAGACGATTTTCCCTTAATTTATCTACAATGCCCGCCACACCTACTTTCTTGCGAATAACCTCATTTCTGATTCTATCTCTTAAAGTGTTTCCACACATCCACCTTAACATGCGCATTTCCGTAACCTCCATCTTTTTAATATGCTCTTTCTTAGAAGCCCAACATTCTGTACCATAGAGCAACACTGGTCTTATGGCAGTCCTGTAGAATTTTCCCTTCAACTTTAAGGGAATGCTGCGGTCGCATAGCACTCCCGTGGCCGCTCTCCATTTAAGCCACCCTGACTTAATCCTGTGGGTCACGTCTTGATCAATGTCACCATTCTTCTGGATGATCGACCCTAGGTACTTAAAACATTCACTCATGGTCAAATCCTTTCCATCCAAACTCACCACTTCATTGCTTGTCCCCCTCTGAGTGCCAAAACAACATACCAAATATTCAGTCTTACTCCGACTTAGCTTAAACCCTCTAGATTCCAACCTTTGCCTCCATTGCTCCAACTTGACATTAACCCCATCCTTAGTCTCATCCACCAAAACGATATCATCTGCGAACAGCATACACCATGGAACCTCATCTTGAATTGGTCTAGTTAATTCGTCTAGAACCGTTGCAAAAAGAAAAGGGCTTAATGCAGACCCTTGATGCAATCCGATTGTAATAGGGAAATCTTTTGTCAACCCTCCGCATGTCCTCACATTTGTTGACACATCCCGATACATATCCTTAACTAGGTCTACATACCTTCGTGGGATACCTTTCTTCAACATTGCCCACCAAAGTATCTCTCTTGGCACCTTGTCATATGCCTTCTCTAAATCAATAAAGACCATATGAAGATCTTTCTTCTTTACCCTATAAAACTCCATCATTTGTCTTATCAAATGGATTGCCTCCATAGTAGATCTCCCAGGCATAAAACCAAATTGGTTATCTGAAATGCTTGTGCATGCCCTCAACCTTTGTTCAATCACCCTTTCCCACAACTTCATAGTATGGCTCATAAGCTTAATTCCTCGATAGTTAGAACAATCTTGAGCGTCTCCTTTGTTTTTATAAACCGGGACCAAGGTGCTCTTCCTCCAATCTTGTGGGATCCTTGTAGCCGTCCATATCTTGTTGAAAAGGTTTGTTAACCAATCAATACCAATCTTACCCAAACACCTCCACACCTCTATCGGTACCCCATCAGGGCCAACCGCCTTCTTAGGTTTCATCTTCCTCAGTGCAATCTCCACCTCTACTCTCCTAATCCTTCGCACATACTCCATGTTGATTTCTTCATCACTCATAGAGGTATCTCCTATCACAACTCCATTACTTCCATTAAATAATTCATCGAAGTACCCCTTCCACCTGTCCTTGATGCCCTCCTCTTGCACTAGGACCATTTGGTTCTTATCTTTGACACACTTCACCATGCCAATATCCTTCCTTGCCTCTTGTCTTCTCTTTGCCATCTTATAAATGATCCTTTCTCCCTCCTTGGAATCAAGCTTTTCATAAACCTCCTGATATGCCTTTTCTTTTGCTTGGCGAACAGCTGCCTTTGCCTTACTCTTAGCCTCCTTATACGCTGCAAAGGTTTCATCACTCCTACATTTTCCTAAGGCTTGATAGCATTCCCTTTTTTGCTTAATTACTGCTTTCACCTCTTCATTCCACCACGAAGTATCTCTCTGTACCGAAGTTCTTCCCCTTACTTCCCCTAAGACCTCTTTGGCCACTCTTAGGAAACAGTTCTTCATTCGTAACCAGGTCATGTCCGGATCCACCTCTCCATCCCAATCCGCTTCTTCAATTACCTTTTCTGTAAAAACCTTAGCTTTTGCATCCCTTAGGGTCCACCATCTTATCCTTGGTTCTTCTTGACTAACTTTTTTCTTCGCCTTCTCTTTCAGACGAATAGTCATTACCAATAGCCGGTGTTGGGTGACCACACTCTCCCCTGGGATAACCTTACAGTTTATGCAACTTTGTCTATCTATGCTCCTTGTGAGCAGGAAGTCTATTTGAGTTGCATTTGCTCCATTCCGAAAAGTTATCAAGTGTGAATCCCTCTTCTTAAACCAAGTATTAGCCAAAATTAAATCATATGATTGGGCAAAATCCATAATAGCTTCACCACCGGCGTCCCTCTGCCCATACCCAAAGCCTCCATGGACACTCTCATAGCCATCTCGGCTCGCCCCAACGTGCCCATTTAGATCCCCTCCAATATATAACTTCTCTGAGTGGTGGACACCCTGCACCACCTCGTCTAGGTCCTCCCAAAATTGTCGTTTCTCTTCTGCATCTAAACCCACTTGGGGAGCATAAGCACTGATAACATTCACAATCTCCTTGCCACATAGCAACAGTGAAAAATAGAGGGAAAAATTTCACCATTTACTAAAATTCACGGCTCATGCAATCCAAGACGGCAAGACCAATATAGTTAAGTAGAATAACATCAAAAAGGACATATAGTGAAGACATTTATGGGAACACAACTTTACCTGCCTTATAAGAACTTGATAAAGAAACCTGCAAGGGAAGCTAGGAAGCATCTTTGGATCATTAAAGAACCCACATCAGACTTCATTCATTACATCTACGTCAGGTGAATTATATCATTGAAAGGTGACAATAGTGAAGACTGAAGAGAACAGAAAAGTGGCTGTTTCACCACCTATGCAACAGGTTCCAAGCCTTCCTCCTTCAATTCAATGCCCTAGTAGAACGTAATCTTAATCACTCTCATCTCAAAAATCCCTTAATACACTAAAATGAATCTTCAAATCTCTTAACATAACATAATATAATCACATTCTCTAAAAAAAACCATCTTTTCACCCACTAATTACAATCGCACATTAAACTTGAAAGAGGAAAAGTCTAAATCTCTTAATAATTCCAAATAAAATCAAAGTCATTTCCCTGCACTACACCAGCCTAAAGGTAGATCTACCAAATTCCTTCAAATCTCAAAACTTATCAAGTAAAGTTGTATCCATTTAAACAACTAATTCCACCCGTTTCTCAACATAGATCTCGGAAACAGAACAAACAATGAAAACTCATCCCCATCCTCCTCCCCCTCCCCCTCCCCCTCCACCAATTCTTACTACATCTCAAATAATCAAGTATCGACACTCCTCATCAACCTCGAGAACAAAGTGTTCACTATTTCACTAATAACAATCACACATAACAGTTGAAACAGGCAAGCCTAAAAATTCGTTTCATATAATCACTCATTTTCCCACTAACTCCAACTGAGATCGCATTCATTCATCACAACTCGAGTCTCGATACATTAATTCAGCATTCAACTATCTAACTCAATCCAATTCTGCAATCTAAAACCTTAAATTGAATTTTACGCCAAAAACAAACAAAACCCCAAACTTCAACCCATTTCTACTCCACCTACAACACTATCATCAACTCACTCACAATGCTGCAATTCTTTGATTCTCATCCAAATCAATCACTCACTCAATTCAATCAAACAAAAGTCAATTCAATAAACAAAAATATCAAACAAAAAACTCGAAAAAATCCGCTAAATTCAATTATTTTAGAAAAAAAATCAAATAATCAATTGAGATCTAAATCAGTACAAATTAAGTTGAAATGAACACGTAAAAATGAAATGAAATTAAATCTAAAAATTAAGAATTAAGAATTAAAACCTCTCTTTTCGTTCTTGAATGTTCTTCATCTGAGCTCGATAGTGATTCTCGATAAACTTCTTAGCAGCCTTGACTTTCTCCATGGTCAAAGTTGACCCCATAACTTCTTCGTCTCTCTCTCCTCCTTGATGATTCTCCATCTTCTTTCTCTCTCTAACTAACTTTCTCTCTCTAGCTTTTTCTGTTTCTCTCTCTACTGTGTGACAATTGCCAAGGAGAGAGAAAGAAGAGAACACAAGAGTGAAACTCTAAGCTTTTGTAATTAAGTCCCTCCTATGTACGACTACTGTTATTTTCTCTTTCTTGAATCATTTTCTTTTTTTTATACTCCCTCGGATTTATACCGGTCGATTAACTTTTAACACTATTCACAAATTACTTCATACTTCCTCCGTTTTTATTTACTTGCAACACCTTTTTGTCACGGATTTTAAGAGAGATATTAGACTTATACACTAGGAAAACGGATAAATTAAATCGTAAATTTTTACCACCAGGAAGAAGAAAGGATAAGTTACTACGGTTAAAATTTCATAGCTTAATTAATTTAATCACCTAGTCTAATCACCTTCTCGAAAAACGTGATAAAAGTGTGTTGCAACTATTAATAAACAAAAGAAGTACTCGTATTTTTTAGTACTCATAATTATAAATACTCGAGAATAATAGAGTGATATAGAGTAAAAAACTTAAATACTAATTGTAGTAATATAGATTGACTCGTATTTTGTCGTGAAATCTTAAATTAATACAGAATATTTTCTCATTTTCTTGGCTTAAGCCTTGTTTTAACTTTTAACACTATCGACAATTTTACTTTTCGAAAAATAATTAGACATGATTATGTGATGAAAAATTAATTACGCACGTATTTCGGAAAAATGAAATATGTTTGACAATAAATGCTAAAATGTTTAGGCTATGTAATAATTAATTAATTTTAATATTATAAAAATGAATCCAATTGGCGAACAAAAACAACGAAGGATTGCAGAAATCTTACCTGGACCTTTACTGTTCACCTCATCAGCGCCAACCCAATTATACCAACATTGTTTTCCTTTTCTATATTTTTTTATTATTTCTTAATTTTATATTGTTTCTTACAAGTGTATCATAATTATTTTATTTTTCTATTGGATTTATTAGTCCTCTACCCATCCCCTCTTAGTAATCCTACAATCCACCATTGAAGTGAAGTACTCCGTATATTTCTACTCCTTTCAATATTTCATCCCTTTATTATGTGACTGTTTTTCATTTTAATGAACAAAAAATATTGTGCTAGTTTATAAAAATATCACATCATTCTATTATAATCAATATTCTTTTTATTTTGTAATAATTACTCGTACAATATTAGATGTTGTACAAACTTTTAGATAAATTATAGAGGGAATCAAAAGTGAATTTTACTTGTATAATACGTAGTATAAGATTTTTTTTTTTTTTTTTTTTTTTTTTGAAAACTACCCTATAGTAATAGGTTTCAGGAGAAAGAGTTAATAAAAAAAGGTGTAAGAGGGGTTGGTAGAAAAGAGAAATAATAAAATAATACGGAGTAATACGTTTTTTTTTTTTTTTTTTTTTTTTTTGACAACAGGAGTAATACGTTATTACGGAATACCAACTAAGTGTTTCAATTATAATGAAACGTTGCAAATATTACAAAATAGATAGACGATTTTTTATTTTTCTTATAAAATTCTTTTATACGATCATAATTTCCATGCTACGGAGTATTAAATATTTTTAACATTTTCCATATAAATTACACATATATCTTTAATTACTTCCTCCGTCCCTGAATCACGTTCCTACTTTTAGCATTTATTCCTCACATAATAGAAAAAAGTACTTTTTTAATTTAGGGAAGAAGGGAGTACTTTTTATCTTTCTCATAAAATATTATCTACTTTTTACATTTTCCATATAATATACACATACTACCTCCATTCTCCTTACATTTCGTGGAAAAAAAAATGAGAAACGGACACATAATAAAGGGACGAATAGAGTATTCCTACTCCCTTGAGTTTTCATTAGTTGTTCCACTTTTAATATTTTTTTTTTTTTTTGTAAAAAAAAAAACTATTTCACTTTTACTTTTGATTATGATACTTATAAAAGCTAGTTTTGCACTGGATTTTCTATGGGGCTGACCACACTATGTGGTCACTTGTAAAAAAAAAAAAAAAAAAAACAAATCAATCCTTATAAAATAACAGAGTAACCCCTATTATACTGATAGTGTAACTCCTTATTAAACATACATATTGAGTAACCTAAAAACCAAAGTAACCTTTACAACACTTGTAACGGATTAACCCCTATAACATTAACAAACAAACCCCTATAACACTAACAGAGTAATCTCATAGTAGTTGTCAGCATAGTAATACATAGCAAATTAGAAAAATTACAGCTCAAAAGAATAAGGCCTTAATCATCTAATGCTCAATGAAATTACAATCATCAAATTAACCAAGTAGTCCCAAGTTATAATAAACTAGGCCATATTGTCGATAATAAGCTACTGTCACTTTATTACACACATAAATAAGACAATTTTGAAACATAACAAATATATTAAAAAAAAAAAAAAAAAAAAAAAAAAAAAAAAAAAAAAAAAATTTAAAAATAGCAAAGTTATACTATTACGGAGTATATTAATTGCAATGTTAAGAGTTCTTACGTTTGCCAATGTTAATTTTATACAAGTAAAATTTTTAATCGTAATTTAGTAAAAATATAAAGTTAATATATAAAACTATATATCAAGAAAAGCGGCAAATACAAGTTTATCTGCCTTATAAACAAATTTTGTTAATCTGGTGGTGATTCTTTAAATATATAGAAAAATCGGGGTCATTTATTCAATACTTTTGATGAATTGTCCAATTACTGTTTGCAACCTGCATTTACTGTTAGGTGAGGAAATTACACATGTACCCTCAACTAATACATTAAAAAACGCATGTACCCCTCCATTGATACTTGAAAAGACGATTACACCCCTAGATAAACAAATTTGGGGAATTAACTTGGCACAGCTCAAAGAAAAGTAGATCCTTCTTGACCAACGACCATGTTTTTCCTAACGTATAAATTATAAAGACGATTAAGAGTATCTAGGAAGAAGTATGTAAGATTTTGAAAAAATACAACAATGAACATTATTTCCACTTTCTAGCTATTTTTGTAGGCTTTAGTTGGTCAAAGTTATGATGTTAGCCTTTTCAGAATCTAACAAAGAGACAACAATGCCAAAAATGTAAAAATGCCAAAAATGTAAATATGGTGTTCTCAAGACTACTAAGTTGAATAAGGAAATTGATCAAAGAAAATCAGTGCGTCGTGATAAAATATTACAAACTTAGTAAACGAAAATCCGACAAAATTGGATGTACAATTGTATTCGCCATCTTGTATCCCAAGATTAACACACTACCCTCACACAAAGACACTTTTAGGTGAGAAGTTGAAGACATATAAAGGTTTGATTTTTAAATATACGTATATAAACAAGTTTTTGGCTCGGCAGAAATATGGGCTCAATTTACCTATGCATCATTGCACAGCTTGTTGTGAATGAACTTGTCAAGCACTAGGTGAACACTTGTTAGAAGTCCAAAGTCTTGGAAACTTTGGAAGGTGAAGCTTGATTTTTCAAGTATGGAGGCATAGATGCAATTTTTTGATAAAACACTTGTGTTGTAACAGTATCTTTTCTAGGCTATTATTACGGACATATAAGCCCTTCGAGATAGGAGTTTCACATCGATCAACACCAGAGTACTCGACTCGTCATATATACATAGGGTAAAAATCTAGTGAGAAGGTGAAGAAAAATGTACATAAAAAATGTATTACAATTACATTACCTATATGTTATACATACATTTAGAATTCCTTGTAGATACATCAAAAGTATATTAAAAATACATTGAAAAACTCAATGTAAGTTAAATCAATTCATATTTATCTTCTAGTAGTGATGATTACAAGTCATACGAAACAACAATATTCTGATAGTCTTGAACTCTGGATTTTGCTCCATCAACATAACATGTCCAACTTCTCCACTTCAAAATTTTCCAATTCTGATAAACCAACTTCACCAAGTCTCTCAATATTATAATCAATCAATAAATCTAACAGGATAATCTACCAATTTTTCACCTTTTGTAATAAAACAATGCAGTATCTGATGTATCAAGCTATGAATTCTGATTTTTCATTCTCCTTGCGATTGTAAATCATAATCATCACAATAAGTAAAGTAAAAGTTTTTCCAAATTGAAAGATTGCAAAACATCGTTAAGCCGCTCATTAGTCTAAGTCATGATAGGGCCAATACTATAAGATCAATGATGATTCCTACATATTTATGGACAATTTTCCTGTGTTGAGACAACCTTTGAAACATCTATTCAAGTATACAGGGGAAGCAACTATCCATTTTTGTTTGGCTTGTATAGGAAATTGACCTTAGTCCACACTTGTATCCCCAGTTTAGCTTATTCTAGTGAGATATATATAATTATATATATATACCAGATTTCACTTTACACAACGAACAATTGTCCAGAATGTAATTGCAAAACTTATGCGAGTCCTTTCCCTCTTCCTCTCTTTCATCTCCTCCACCCACCGCCATTGGTTTATAGAAAATAAATTTGGTAAATTATTTTTTTTTCAAACGTACATGGTATGCATTCAATGTTGACTAGCATTACTGTGACCATTGCTATCAAGTTATTAAATTCCTTAAAATATTTAAAAACTCACTTCTCAGGACAATGGGAAAAATAATCTAAAACTTAGTCCCTTCATCCCCTCCTACAAACAAGCACCATGGTTATACAACTTACTGCAACCATGCACAAAGCCACCCTACTACCCTTCCCACGTCTCTATATAAAATAAAGAAAAGGTAGCCCTTAATTTCCATGCTTTCCATCAAAAGAGAAAATCCAATCCTTGTACAAGTTCCAAACATCACCAAATTCGCCTACAATGCCAACTACAGCGGACACTTTAAATGACAGGAATTCCAAATCATAAAAAGGAAGACCCTGAGGAAGAAAATTCTGCAGAACAATAAGTGCAACTTGCTGCTGCTACTGGAGGAAGACATAAAGGGCACGTTAAGGCCCCGTTTGGTTTTGATGTAAAATGTTTCCATGGAAAGTGATATCCTTTTTTTTTTCCCATTTTCCTTTGCTTCGTTTGTGAATGGGTGGAAAACAATTTTTCAATGGTAGAAAATTGCATCTTTAATGATGGAAAACATTTTCCTCTACAAAACAAGGGAAGCCACATTTTCTTCCTCCCTACCTTCTTTTTACTTTCCTCTCATCCATCCTCACATTCTCACTCTTATTTTTCACTTTTAACTTTTCTTGTATGCAACCAAACAAAGGAAAACTAATTCGCCATTGTGCTTTTACTTGAAATATGTTTTCCATGAAAACTAATTTTTCATTGAAATTGTCTTACATCAAACAAAACAGGGCTTATGTGAAAACCACCTTGCTGAAGTTCTAATAATATTGTTGTATATGATGTGGGTGTGGCGTTGGATGGAGAAGCAGAGAGAAAGACTGAGTATGATGATTGAAAATTGAGATACATGACATTTAATTATGGGTGTCTCCCTTTTCCTCACTCTCCCCCTTCCCCTCCCTCAATGTTTAAGCCTTAGGAATCTCAATTCTTGCACCAGCTCAGGCAAGGTGCCTCATGTATGAGAAGTCAGATACCTAAGCAAATATAGTCATCTTTGCCCTCAACATCTGCACAGAGTGCACACAGTATGGACTCTTGCAACATCCACAAATGAAACAACAAAGGTGTTGAATAACGAAGCATATGCAATATCTACTAGAAAATCATAGCATCATGAGTTAGAGGTGAAAAAAATACCATAAGAATGACGTAGCCCCTTAACAGCGTCAAAGTTTTTGTAGGTATATCCAACAAAATTTAGATCATTTGACGTCAGCATCTGCAATGGTGTTGGGAGGACAAACAAAAATAATAAAATAAGCATCATATGAAACCAGGTTAGAGAAAAAAAATACATTTAAAGAGAGAAATAAGGATGGAAACAAGAACAAGGGTATTGTTATATAAACAACAAACATTGCCAGTGAAAACTGAAAATTACATCAGACACCAAAGAAGTGGACAGAAGGAACAATAGATAGATTGAATTTATCAATAAAGATTACAGAATGTACAACTTATTAGAATAAAACAAGATGAAATGGTTATTAGCATATTGCAGTTTTCTAGAAATTTTATGATGTACAATTGACAATCCAACATACAAGGAGTAGTGTTTCATGCAAGCAAATTCAATTTGTATCATGATATGGAACAAATTAGCCCACATACTAAGAGAACAAAAATTTAATGTCTTTACAATGAGGTTGGTAATTGGCAGTTGGGTAATGTCAACATTAGCAAAGTTCTCAGTTCAAAGAGCTAAAATTGTAAAACTATGAGTTCAATAGACTAGGAGAACATGAGCCAAGTGTCAAAATACAATTCATATATTAGAAGCTTTACGGAGCTTATCAATGAATCCCATTCCTAGCTTTCACTTACCTAACAAAAGCAAGGCCACAAGTCTGACCTACCCTATAAGTATTCATAGCCAGACCTTATAGCTTCATGCAGTGAGCAAAATCCATATAGCCATTAGCCAATATGCTTTGCTAAGTGCTGACAATTATATTTAATTGATCAAGTTTTGGAAGTTGCTAGCCTGATTTGATGTGTTCACTGTCCTTAAATGGCTACTTTCACAAAGATTAAGCTGGATCTTTTACCTTATAATTGATCCACAACATCCTAAGCTGCATGTGCACCTCCATACACACACACACACCGCTACACCACCCCGCACAACCCCCCCCCCCACCACCCCACCCCACCCCACCCCACCCTAGGAGATTATAGGTACTATTGCGGAATAAACATGAATCATATTCATAAAGCACCAAACCAAAGATCTCATGCATAACACATAAAGAGCAAGAGTTTATACCTTTGAAGTGTGATTCCACGTGCGATCAACCAAGAACAATGGGAGATAAAGAACCTCAAGCGTGATTCCTCTACTTGGTCCACGGGCACGGATTAAGACCTCCACTAATGATAGTTAGTTGCAATTGAACCTTTCAATTGACCTTCTACGAAGAAGAACGAACAACGACCCAACCACGAACCACCACACACGCCACTAGGGGTGGCCGGCCGTGAGTCCGGGGGGGGGGGGGGGAAGAGAGTGCTGTAAGTTTTAGGGGAAATTAGGGCTTTTGGAATTTGGTTGCTTAGATTTATAATCCACTGTAAGTTAATTGTGACTTAATTAATCAACCCTAGGCATGACTCTTATTTATAGATCTCATCTCCAAATAAGAGTCTATGACAAAGCCCAAAACCTAATTCCAATCAAACTACATTAGCCCAATCCTTTCATGATTAGTTAATTTCTCATGAGGCCAATAGGCCTCTAACTTGCTTAACCCAATACCCTCCCTTGTGTGTAACCTCATAGGATCCATTCTAGCGGGCTTTGGACTATTTGACTAGTCCGAAGATCATCACTCATAGTCTAGCAACAGATGATGACGACCCAAGAGAACGAACTTATTATCTCCATAATAGTGATCCTTAATATATCTAGTAATTGCACTTATCGAAGACACAACTCCTTCAATCTCCCACTTGTCTGAGACAAGTGCACAATATTCAAATTCCTTAAGTCAATGTGTGTCGGTTTGATAATGTGATTGCATCTCATGTCGTGATTATATTAATCTACAAATCTTTTCTTGAAAACTGAGTTAGAATTACAAAACAAATGATTACTATGTAATCCATTTGAGCACGGCCATGCATTTTCTGAATTCTCCCTCCTCAAGCGGCCAAGACACATTCCTAATTAAATAGGTAGACTCAATCCAATCTTGTGGCAACCAAAGCTCCCACTCAACTTCAGAAATAACCGGAACACACTCTTTATAATCTCAAGTTACGGGCAGACGTTTAAGTGCACCACAGTCATAACGTCCATTGAATGAAATCAATGTTCCACTCATGTCAAAGAAATCCACTAATATATCCGGAAGCTCTATACTTGAACTTCAAAGTAGGTCTATAGTTCGATAATGCATCATTCATGCATATACATGTGATTTACCGAGCATCACTACGCTCCTATAGCCCATGAAACTGTGCTATCCAATCAATCTTAACATGCTAGTCCATTAATTGAAATCATTTATGTCCAATTTAATGATTCCGAACTAGGAACTTAAATAACATATGAATTTAGTTCACATGTGGGGTTTCATTCACCATCAATCCATAATTATTTTGGACATTTTATTTAATATTGAACCCACGATTAAATAAGAGAAATGATAAATTTCTGATTAAACATAATTCAGCAAATGAATGTATTACATATGTAATAAGTTTTTCTCCAAAAACAAATACAACTTAAATTATATCATTAGCCTCAATCCAGTTGCACTAGTATGCTTCTCATGCTTAGGCAATGGAAGGAAATAGTAAGTGGATCAGCGATATTCTCATCCGTATGAACTTTGCACATCATGACATCTCCTCTGCCAACGATTTCTCGAATGAGGTGATACTTCCTCTCAACATGTTTGGATTTGAAGTGTCACCTAGGCTCCTTTAATTGAGCAATGGTGCCATTGTTGTCACAAATACAACTCGATTCCCTTTTGAGCACTTTGTACGATATCCACCTCAGTTAGGAACTTCTTTATCCAAACTGCTTCCTTGGCTTCAACAGCAGCCAAATACTCTGATTATGTCATAGAGTCTGCGACAGTGATTTACTTCGAACTCTTCCAGCTTACTGCTCCTCCATTAAAATGTACCCAAATTGTGATTTGGAATCATCTCTGTCTGTTTGGAAACTCGCATCTGTATAACCTTTGACAACCAACTCATCTTCGCCACCATATACTAGAAACATTCCTTTTGTTCTTCTCAAGTACTTAAGGATGTTCTTGGCAACTGTCCAGACACATGCTTAGAGCATATGCAACGTCTAGCCTTGTACAAACCATGACATACATTATAGATCCTACTGCAAAAGCATAAGGAGTGATAGCTATACGTCTCATCTCATTTGGCATAACTGGGCACACTGAGATTTACTAAATCTTGAGCGTAATGCCATGGGACATGAGGAGAAATCCTCTCTTGGAGTCTGTTATCTCAAACCTGTCAAGAACCTTACCAATATAAGTCTCTTAACTTAGTCCAATCATCCTTCAAAACCTGTCTCGATGGATTTTGATTCCCAAAATGTACTCGGCGTTACCCAAGTCTTTCATGGAAAAACAACTCTTCAACCATTCCTTAACTGACTCAAGCATTGGTATGTCATTTCCCATGAGTAGTATGTCATCAACATACAAAACTAAGAAAACCATGTTGCTCCCACTAGACTTTTTGTATACATAAGGTTCCTCTTCACTTTTGAGAAAATCAAACACTTTGATTGCTTCATCAAAACGAAGATTCCAACTCCTGGATGCTTGATTCAATCTATAGATGGATTTTTGAAATTTGCATACCTATCTAGGATTTTTTGGATCTTCAAAACCCTCGGGTTGTGTCATATACACTTCCTCTGTCAAGGAACCATTCAAGAAGGCGGTTTTAACATCCAACAGCCAAATTTCGTAATCGAAAAATGCAGCAATCGCTAGAAGAATCCGAATACACTTAAGCATTGCTACTGGGGGAAAAGGTTTCATCATAGTCAATACCATGAATCTGTCTATACCCTTTTACAACCAGACTTACTTTATAGATGTAGGCATTTCCATCCTTGTTTGTTTTAATCTTGTAGACCCATTTGCAACCAATGGGTTTTACCCCATCAGGCGAGTTTACTAGGGTCCACACTTCATTTTCAGACATCGATTTCATTTCGGATTTCATGGCCTCGAACCATTTATCTGAGTTGGGGCTCACCAAGCTTGCTTGTAGGTTGCGGGTTCTTCATTCCCCAATAGGAAGATTTTAGAATCCTCAACAAATTGTTTGTTTCTGATTCTGGCAGACCTACGTGGGGTAGGAGCAAGGAACAACAATAGAAATTTTCTCTCCAACTTTTTTAAGATATTCGCATTTAGATTCAAGTGGGACGATAGGAGTCTTGCTAGTCAAATTAGGTTACTCCGACGCATGATTAATCGACTCATACTCCCTCGCCTATGATGTGGTGTTATCCACATCCATTTGTTGCTCACCTCGAATTTTTTCGAGGACCACTTTACTCCCACTTGGCTTTCTAGAGAGGAATTCCTTTCTAGAAAGACACCACCGCAAGCAACAAACACTTTGTTATCTTCGCGATTGTAGAAGTAACACCCTTTTGTTTCTTTGGGAAAACCCACAAAGAAACACTTGTCTGATTTGGGGTGTAGTTTATCGCCTTGTAAACGTTTTACATAGGCTTCACATCCCCAAATCTTGAGAAAAGACAACTTTGGAGCTTTTCCATCCCACATCTCATATGGAGTCTTTTCGACTGCTTTGGATGGGCTTCTGTTTAGTACTCTAGCAGCTGCTCCTAAAGCATATCCCCAAAATGATATGTGAAGATCAGTAAAGCTCATTATGCACCGAACCATATCTAGTAAGGTCCTATTCCTCCTTTCTGACACACCATTCAATTGCGGTGTCCCTCGAGGAGTTAACTGTGAAAGAATTCCACAATTTATCGGATCTTGATCTTCATCAAATTCTTGAGTCAATATTCACCACCACGATCAGATCGTAATGCTTTAATTGTTTTCCCAAGTTGGTTTTGTACTTCATTTTGGAATTCTTTGAACTTTTCAAAGCACTTGTTCTTCATTAAGTAAATGTAACCAAATCTACTTAAATCATCAGTAAAAGACTAAAATTAATGAGGTAATTAAATCCACCCCTAGCTTTTGAACTCATTGGTGCGCACACATCTGTATGTACGAGTTTTAAAAGGTCACTAGCTCTTTCACCAATACCCGTAAAGGGTGACTTAGTCATTTTTCCAAGCAAGAATGACTCACAATTTTCAAATGATTCATAATCAAAAGAAGAAAGGAGTCCATCCTTATGTAATTTCTGGATGCGCTTCTGGTTAATATGACCAAGCCTACAAACCATAGGTAAGTTGTGTTTGAACCATCTGTTCCCTGCTTTTTATGATCTATGTTGTAGACATGAGTTGTATAATCTAAGACACACAAACCATTAATTAACTTTGTGTTAGCATATAACATATTTTCCTTGGAAAAAAAACAACATTTGTCTCTTATTTCAAACGAAAAACCTTCAGTTTCTAAAACAGGAACTGAAATAATGTTCTGGGTAATTGTTGGTACATAATAACAATTATTAAGCACCAAAATAAGTCCAGAAGGAAGTTTCAAGTGATAATTTCCAATAGCAAGTGCAGCAACTTTTGATCCATTTCCTACTTGAAGTGATACTTCCCCTATAGCTTACTTCTTACTCTCTTTTAAGCCCTACATGTTATTAACAATGTGAGTACCACAACCGGTATCGAATACCCAAGTGGAAGATGAAGTAAGATTAATTTCTACAACAAAAACATCAAGTAACACATTACCTTCTCTTTTCACTGGTGTACGATGGGGACACCCTAGTGTGTGGCAAAGCCAATTACCACAATAGAAGCATTCGCTTCCTCTCCTTTTCAGGTACTCCTCAGCATGGTTAAGTTAAAGGTTGACTAATGTCACCGTCGAGCCCTCATCATTATGAGTAAGCCTAAATATATCAAATCCATAGTGAAGTGAGAACAAGATTATGTCATACGCGAAGTCATCATCAAACGGTTTCCCAAGGACGTCCATCTGATTGAATAAATCAATCAGTTCATTGACATGGGCCCTTACTAATTCACCAAGCATGAGTTTCTTAACCATTATCTTACAATGAACATTGTAAGCCTTCATACCTTATGCTGTCGGTCCAGGAGTAGTAAATCTGAGGGATCGAATTAACGACCTCTCTTACATTACGGTCTCCATTACCTAATGCCCTAATGCCACCTCGACAGATGGCATGAAAAAATTCACGCAAGTTGGTCAACTCATAGTGCCTGAACCTTCTTATACAACAATTTGGAATAGATTCTAAAATGAGATTCCTGATTTTCTCTGCATCCGAAACAATTTTCGCATGCCTTTTAGGATCATAACCATCAGTATACTTGCTCTCAACGGGTATATATAAACGAGATTTAAGCTTTTGGCTTATGAGAACATTTCTTAGCTCGTTCTCCCATTCCCTGAAGTTTCTGAGATTCAGCCTTAAATTTAGTTTCGTTAATAGGTTGCTTTTCCAAATTAGATACCCAAATACCCTTTGGTCGTGAGTGACGGCTCGGCCTCAGCAAAGTGTCACTCATTATCGTAGGCGTTTTGGGGTAGATCACGTTCTACATATTTAATTGGTTATACTCAACAAGGTTACCTAAAGAATTTAGAACCTTGAAACTAAGGGTAATAATTAAACATGTGATGGATAATTATTCAACCAAGAATTACAAGACTAATAATCAATAAAAAGTTTACTCACCTTGAAAAAGTAATACTTGATGGTATGGCTTCAGTCCGATCAATTATTGCACAAATAAAGAATCTTGGAATCATTTAATTCAATAGAGATCAATTGAAATTGAATAAATGCTTTAAAGTTACCAATACTTAAAATCGCTTATGGTACATTTGAAGGAATTGTGTCTTCGATTTAATCTATTTGATTTCATGTTAAATTGTGAATTTTTCCATGATCAACCTATTTAATTTAAAAGTTAAATTGAATTAGGATTAAATTCATAAAGAACCCTAATTTTAAAATTGAATATGATTTAATTTTAAATTAGATGGACCACATTAATTTTAATTTAAAAAAAACTGTTTTGTTTAAATTAAATATCAATCAAAAAAAAAACAAAGGGATTGAGGTGCGGCAGCCGCGGCTGAGTGGCGCAGCCACGGCGACTGCCGCACCGGTGGTGGTCCAGGAGGGAGGGGTGGGCTAGGCTCGGATCGAACAAGGGCAGCGCAGTAGTGCACCACCCCGTTGCGTGTGCTGCTGCTGTCCTTGCGTCGCTGCAGGGGCAGCGTACACCGCAAGGTGTACGGCCACCGTGGCCGGCTTTGGCTAGCCAAACCACGGCGGCTGGCGCGGTTTTTTCAAAAAAAAAAATAATTTATTTTATTTTGAATAAAATCAGTTTTTCAAATTTTAAAAGGATAAGTTTTGATTTTGAAAAGATAAGTACCAAGATTAAAGTTGTTAATTTTGTTAAGTTTGGATAATTATGGAGCAAAAGATTCTATTTGGATAATGATTGATTAAATAATGTGATTATCCCATAATTATTTATGGATAATAATTGATTTAAAATATGTGATTAGTTAGTAATTAGAATAGAATTTCCTAAATTAATTAGGATAATCATGGAAAATAAATATGATTTATCTTCCATAATTAAAATAAGATTTGATTCTATCTCATACCTAAATTAAAATATATGATATTTTATGATTGGTCATGAATAATATATGATATTATCAAATTACAGTAATTAATTAAAATATGAGATTTTTAGGAGTCATGTTTTCTTTATTGTGAACATTCGATGTTGTAGTTTAGGAAAGCATGATGAGTGATTTATTATATGGCACTTTATAATATATGATATTGTTTATTGCTATATATAAGACTAGTATGGCCCATAGATTCTAAATACGATCTGGGCATCGTGATGTATTTTTGTAATCTAAATACGGTCTGCGTGCCGTTAAGTATTTTTGCAATTTATTTTATTTTATTTAAGTAGTAGATAGAATAGAATAATATTACAGGTTGCAGTTGATCCAAAAGCCAATGAAGTGAAGGCCCAAAGGAGCAAGATGGATGAGATCCATGAAGGTTCAAGTAGGAGCATTTTTGCTTTATTAGTTTTCTTAGGATTAAGGGGCCATACTATGTCATGTTTTATTTATGCATTAGTAGATTATGCATGTTTAGGTTTATTTATGTTGCTTGATGATGCGCTAGAGTTCACTAAATAATCACAACATAATAAATCAAAATCCCAGTAATATTGAGGTAGCTTTTCCAATTAAAAACCCAATGAAACCTTTGACATTTATGATGGGTCATGCCAAAGCTGAGCGTCATAATTTTCATTGGGGAGTGAGGGTATGACAAATTCTACACTTTTAATTGGTTATACTCAACAAGGTTACCTAAAGATAAAGTTTAGAACCTTGAAGCTAAGGGTAATAATTAAACATGTGATGATTAATTATTTAACCAAGAATTACAAGAGTTGTAATCAGTAAAGAGTTTACTCACCTTGAAAATGTAATGGTTGATGGTAGGGCCAAAGTCCGGTCAACTATTGCACAAATAAAGGATCTTGGAATCATTTTATTCAATAGGGATCATTTAAAATTGAATAAATGCTTTAAAGTTACCAAATTTGAAATTGCTAATGGTACTTTAAATTTATCAAACATAATTATTGAATTTTGCCTCGTTTTGTTTTTGTTTGTAGATGAATAACTTTTATAACAACACAGATTTACCAATGAAACTCAATTTAAGGCTAAATCTCAGAAACTACAGGGAAGGACGAGCTGAGAAACGTTCTCACAAGCCACAAGCTTGAAGCTCGTCTATATGTACCCATTGAGAACAAGTGTGCTCTATGTCAAGATCCTGAATGGCATGCAAAATTGGTTTCGGATGCAAAGAGTCAGGAACCTAATAATGGAATCTATTCCAAACTGCTGGTATAATAGGTTCAAACGGTATGAAGTGACCAACTTGTATCAATGTCTTCGTGCTATCTGTAGAGGTCGCAAGGGGGCATTGGGTAGTGGAGGTGTCAACGATCCTAATGTAAGAGAGATCGTTAATTCGATCCCTCAGATTTACTATTCCTGGGCTGACAGTTTAAGGTATGAGACTTACAAGATTCGTGGTAAGATAATGGCAAAGAAACTCTTACCTGGTCAGTGAGTGAGGAACAATGTCAATGAATTGATTGATTTAATCAATCAAATGGATATCCTTGGGAAACCGATCGATGATGACTCCGTGCGTGATATTATCTTGTTCTCGCTCCATGATGGTTTTGATATAGTAAGACTTTCTTATAATGATGAGGGATTATCAGCCATTTTGATCAACATCTTACTTAACCATGCTGAAGAGTTCCTGATAAGAAGAGAATGCCAATGCTTCTTTTGTGGTGGATGGCAAGTCCATACACCAGGCTGTCCCCATTACACACCAGAGAAAACAGAAGGTAAGGAGTTACCTGATATTTTTGTAGTAGAGATTAATCTTACTTCATCTTCCACTTGGGTATTCGTTACCGGTTGTGGTGCTCACATCGTTAATAACGTGCAGGGCTTGAAAGGAAGTAGGAAGTTGGAACCAGGGGAAATAACACTTCGATTAGGAAATGGAGCAAAAGTTGTTGCACTTGCTATTGGAAGTTACCATTTAAGACTTCCTTCTGGACTTATTTTAGTACTTAATAACTGTTATTATGTACCTAGCATTACTAAAAACATTATTTCAGTTCCCGCCTTTTAGATACCGAAGGTTTTTCATTTGAAATAAGAGACAAGCGTTGTTTTATTTCGAAAGAAAATATGTTATATGCTAATGCTAAGTTAATCAATGGCTTGTATGTCTTAGAATATGCAACTCATGTCTACAACATAGATCATAAAAAGCAGAAAACAAATGGTTCAAACCCAACTTACCTATGACATTGTAGGCTCGGTCATATTAATCAAAAGTGCATCCAGAAATTACATAAGGATGGACTCCTTTCTTCTTTTGATTATGAATCATTTGAAAATTGTGAGTCATGCTTGCTTTGAAAAATGACTAAGTCACCCTTTACGAGTATAGGTGACAGAGCTAGTGACCTTTTGGGACTCATACATACAGATGTGTGTGGACCAATGAGTTTAAAAGCTAGGGGTGGATTTAATTACTTCATTACTTTTACTGATGATTTAATTAGATATGTCTACATATACTTAATGGAGAACAAGTCGGAAGCCTTTGAAAAGTTCAAAGAATTCCAGAATGAAGTACAAAACCAACTTGGGAGAACAATTAAAGCATTGCGATCTGATCGTGGTGGTGAATATTTAACCCAAGAGTTTAATGAACATCTGATTAATTGTGGAATACTTTCACAATTAACCCCTCCAGGAACACCCCAGTCAAATGGTGTCTCAGAAAGGAGAAATAAGACTCTACTAGATATGGTTCGGTACATTATGAGCTTTACTGATCTTCACATATCATTTTAGGGATATGCATTAGAAGCAGCTGCGAATATACTAAACAAAAGCCCATCCAAAGCAGTTGAGAAGACACCATATGAGTTATGGACTGGAAGAGTTCCAAAATTGTCTTATCTCAAGATTTGGGGATGTGAAGCCTATGTAAAATATTTACAAAGCGACAAACTACACCTAAAATCAGACAAGTGTTTCTTTGTGGGCTATCCCAAAGAAACAAAAGGGTATTACTTCTACAATCGCGAAGATAACAAAGTGTTTGTTGCTCGCGATGGTGTCTTTCTAGAAAAGGAATTTCTATCTAGAAAGCTAAGTAGGAGTAAAGTGGTTCTCGAAGAAATTCGAAAAGAGCAACAAATGGATGTGGATAACACCACGTCAGAGACGAGGGCGCATGAAACGATTAATCATGCGTCGGAGCAAGCTAATTCCACTAGCGAGACTCCTATCGTCCCACTTGAATCTAATTCATGCGAAAATCTTCAAAAGTTAGAGAGAAAATTTCTACTGTTGCTCCTACCCCACGTAGGTCTATCAGAATCACAAACAAACAGTTTGTTGAGGTTCTGTTAACTGAGGATTCTGAAATCTTCCTATTAGAAAATGAGGAACCCACAACCTACAAGCAAGCTTTGGTGAGCCCTAACTCAGATAAATGGCTTGAGGCCACGAAATCCGAAATGGAATCGATGTCTGAAAATAAAGTGTGGACCCTAGTAGATTTGCCTAATGGGGTAAAACCCAATGGTTGCAAATGGGTCTACAAGATTAAAACAGACAAGGATGGAAATGCCTACATCCATAAAGCAAGACTGGTCGCAAAACGATACAGACAGATTCATGGTATTGAGTTATTAACTATGATGAGACCTTTTCTCCGGTAGCAATGCTTAAGTCCATTCGGATTCTTCTAGCGATTGCTGCATTTTTCGATTACTACAAAATTTGGCAGATGGATGTCAAAACCGCCTTCTTGAATGGGTTCTTGACGGAGGAAGTGTACATGACACCTGAGGGTTTTGAAGATCCAGAAAATCCTAGAAAGGTATGCAAGAGAAATCCATTTATGGATTAAAGCAGGCATCCAGGAGTTGGAATCTTCGTTTTGATGAAGCAATCAAAAGGTTTGGTTTTCTCAAAAGTGAATAAAAACCTTGTATACAAGAAGTCTAGTGGGAGCAGCGTAGTATTCCTAGTCTTGTATGTGGATGACATACTACTCATGGGAAATGACATACCAATGCTTGAGTCAGTCAAGAAATAAATGGTTGAAGAGTTGTTTTTCCATGAAAGACTTGAGTGACGCCGAGTACATTTTGGGAATCAAGATCCATAGAGACAGGTCTCGAAAGATGATTGGACTAAGTCAAGAGACTTATATTGATAAGGTTCTCGACAGGTTTGAGATGAAAAACTCCAAGTGAGGTTTTCTCCCCATGTCCCATGGCATTACGCTCAGTAAATCTCAATGCCCGGTTATGCCAGATGAGATGAGACGTATGGCTATCATTCCTTATGCTTCTGCAATAGGATCGATTATGTATGCCATGATTTGTACAAGGCCATATGTTGCATATGCTCTAAGCATGTGTAACAGGTTTCAGGCAAATCCAGGAGAAGCACACTGGATAGCTGCCAAGAACATCCTTAAGTACTTGAGAAGGACTAAAGAGATGTTTCTAGTGTATGGTGGCGAAAATGAGTTGGTTGTAACAGGTTATACGGATGCGAGTTTCCAAACAGACAGAGATGACTATAGATCTCAATCTGGGCACATTTTCTGTCTGAATGGAGGAGCAGTGAGCTGGAAAAGTTCGAAGCAAAACACTGTCGCAAACTCTACGACAGAATCAGAATACATGGTTGTTGTTGAAGCGGCTAAGGAAGCAGTTTGGATAAAGAAGTTCCTAATTGAGCGGGACATCGTACCAAGTGCTCAAAAGGGAATCGAGTTGTACTGTGACAATAATGGCGCCATTGCTCAATCAAAGGAAGCTAGATCACACTTCAAATCCAAACATGTTGAGAGGAAGTATTACCTCATTCGAGAGATCGTTGACAGAGGAGATGTCAAGATGTGCAAAATTCATACGGATGAGAATATCGCTGATCCACTTACTAAACCTCTTTCATTGCCTAAGCATGAGAAGCATACTAGTGCAACTGGATTGAAGCGAATGATGTAATAAGAAGTTGTTATTTGTTTTTGAGAAAAATAAGTTACATATGTAATACATTCATTTGCAGAATTATGTTTAATCAGAAATTATCATTTCTCTTATTTAATTGTGGTTTCAATATTAAATAAAATGTCCAAAATAATTATGAATTGATGGGCTCACTAGGTTGATGACCTTTTGAATGAAACCCCATAGGTGAACAAAATTCATATACTCCCTCCGTTCCTAAATGTTTTTTACGTTTCCATTTAGGGTGTTCCTTTTTATTCTTTACATTTAGTATCTTTCCTATTTTGGTCATAAATTTTGTACAAAATTACCCTTGTTTTACAATTTTTTTACTCAAAAGTCCTTACTTTTTCATGTGCTATTGTACTTTTTGTATTATATTAATAGTTTTTCAACACTTATTATTACTTTCTCTCTCCTCTCTCCTCTAATTTCTTCACCCCACATGCTCAACATTGTATTTTTCAATAAAATTGTACTTTCAATCATTGAAATATTCCAATATACCTCAACTTTACACAATTTCTTAATTACCGCGCATAATTCCAAACGTAAAAAACATTTGGAAACGGAGGGAGTATTATTTAAGTTCCTAGTTCGAAGTCATTAAACTGGACATAAATGATTTTTGAATTGGACTAGCATGTTAAGATTGATTGGATAGCGCAGTTTCATGGGCTATAGGAGCGTAGTGATGCTCGGTGAATCACATGGATATGCATGAATGATGCATGATGGAACTATAGACCTACTTTGAAGTTCAAGTATAGAGCTTCCGGATATATTAGTGGATTCCTTTGACATGAGTGGAACAATGATCTCATTCCATGGATGATATAACTGTGGTACATTCAAACGTCTGCCCATAACCGGAGATTATAAAGGGTGTTTCCCGGTTATTTCAGAAGTTGAGTGGGAGCTTTGGTTGCCACAAGATTGGACAGAGTCTACATATTTAATTAGAAATGTGTCTTCGCCCCTTGAAGAGGGAGAATTCAGAAAATGCATGGCCGTGCTCAAATGGATTACATAGTAATCATTTGTTTTGTAATTCTAACTCAGATTTTAAGAAAAGATTTGTAGATTAATATGATCACGACATAAGATGCAATCATATTATCAAATCGACACACATTAACTTACGGAATTTGAATATTGCGTACTTGTCTCAGACAAGTGGGAGATTGAAGGAATTGTGTCTTCGATAAGTGCAATTACTAAATATATCAAAGATCACTATTATGGAGATAATAAGTTCATTTTATTGGGGCGTCATCCTCTGTTGCTAGACTATAAAAGATGATCTTTGGACTAGTCAAATAGTCCAAAGCTCTTTAGAATGGATCCTATAAGGTCACACACAAGGGTAATGGATTAAGCAAGTTAGAGGCCCATTAATGGGCCTCATGAGCATTAAATTAGTCATAAGTACGATTGGGCTAAGTGTAGTTTGATTGGGATTAGGAATAGGGCTTTAACTTGGACTATTATTTAGAGATAAGATCTATAAATAATAGTCATGCCTAGGGTTGATGAATCAAGTCACAATAAACATACAGTGAATTGTGAATCTAAGCAACCAACATCCAAAGCCCTCAATTCCTCTAAAAAATTCACGCCCCTCTCTCTCCCCTCTCACCCACGGCCAGCCACCCTAGTGGTCCTCATGGTGTTGCGCGGTGGTTCTTGGCTAGTTCGTTGTTCGTTCATCTCCGTAGAAGGTCGATTGAAGAGTTCTTTCGCGACTAACTAGCATTAGTGGAGGCCTTAATCTGTGCTTGTGGACCAAGTAGAGAAATCACACTTGAGGTTCTTTATCTCCCTTGTTCTTGCTCGATCATCGGTGGAATCACGCTTCAAAAGTATAATTCTTACTTCTTTATGTGTTATGCATGAGATCCTTGGTTTGGTGTTATATGAATATGATTCATGTTTATTACGCGATTAGTACCTATAATCTCTTACAACATTAAATTCATTAAACATAATTATTGAACTTTGCCTCGTTTTGTTTTTGTTTGTAGATGAATAACTATAATGATAACACTATTTAGCCAACGAAACTAAATTTAAGTCTGAATGGGAGAACGAGCTGAGAAATGTTCTCATAAGCCAAAAGCTTGAATCTCGTTTATATATACCCGTTGAGAGCAAGTATACTGATGGTTATGATCCTAAAAGGCATGCGAAAATTGTTTCGGATGCAGAGAAAATCAGGAATCTCATTTTAGAATCTATTCCAAATTGTTGTATAAGAAGGTTCAGGCACTATGAGTTGACCAACTTGCGTGAATGTCTTCGTGCTATCTGTCGAGGTGGCATTGGGTCATTGGGAAATGGAGGCATCAAAGACCATAATGTAAGAGAGGTCGTTAATTCGATCCCTCGGATTTACTACTCCTGGACTAATAGCATAAGGCATAAAGGCTTACAATTCATTGTAAGATAATGGCTAAGAAGGTGAATCAGTAAGGGCCCATGTAAATAAACTGATTGAATATTCAATCAGATGGACGTCCTTGGGAAACCGTTTGATGATGAATTCGCGTATGACATAATCTTGTTCTCAATCCACGATGGATTTGATATAGTTAGGCTTACTCATAATGATGAGGGTTCGACGGTGACATTAGTCAACCTTTAACTCAACCATGCTCAGGAGTACCTGAAAAGGAGAGGAAGCGAATGCTTCTATTGTGATAATTGGCTTTGCCACACACTAGGGTGTCCCCATCATACACCAGTGAAAACAGAAGGTAAAGAGTTACTTGATGTTTTTGTTGTAGCAATTAATCTTACTTCATCTTCCACTTGGGTATTCGATACCGGTTGTGGTACTCACATTGTTAATAACATGTAGGGCTTAAAAGAGAGTAAAATATATACCTTTAAAGCGTGATTTCACAAGTGATTGAGCAAGATTAAGGGAGACCAAGAACCCTAAGCGTGATTCCTCTACTTGGTCCGCGGACACGGATTAAGACCTCCACTAATGCTAGTTAGTTGCAATTGAACCTTTCAATTGACCTTCTACGGAGAAGAACGAACAACAAGCTAACCACGAACCACCACGTGCCACTAGGGGTGGCCGGCCGTGAGTCGGGGGGAGGGGGGGAAGAGAGTGTCGTGACTCCGTGAGTTTGAGGGGAAATTAGAGCTTTTGGGATTTGGTTGCTTAGATTCACAATTCACTGTAAGTTAATTGTGACTTAATTAATCAACCCTAAGCATGACTCTTATTTATAGATCTCATCTCTAAATAAGAGTCTATGACAAACCCCAAAACCTAATTCCAATCAAACTACATTAGCCCAATCCTTTTCATGATTAGTTAATTGCTCATAACTTGCTTAACCCAATACCCTTGTGTGTGACCTCATAGGATCTATTCTAGCGGGCTTTGAACTATTTGACTAGTCCAAAGATCATCGCTCATAGTCTAGCAACAGATGATGACGACCCAAGAGAACAAACTTATTATCTCCATAATAGTGATCCTTAATATATCTACCCCCCACAAAAAAAAAAGGAACTATTTTTTATATGTTACATGGTATACCATGGCATTTCCTCAACAACTGACCATTATCTTGTTTTTAATCAACAAAACCCCACTGTTTTATTTTTTTTGTTCACCTTCAAAAACAATGTGTGCTAAAGGAATTAGAGTTTTTTATTTGGGGACAAAGGGAGTATTTATTTTCTGTCGTTTTCTTAATATTTTCCTTCTGCGAAAATGATTCGTAAGTCTTGTTGCAATAGTGGCTCTGCTTTTTACAGCAGGTAAAGCTGCAAAATCTATGCAAAAATGCACCACCCAAAACTAAACAATAGGTCGATACTGTTGTACAGAGAATGACAGCTTGAGTAAAAATACAAAAGCTCTCCTTTTTCTGTTATCATATAGCTAATTCAATATATAATGTGTTAAGAGTAAGTTACCATTCTTGGGGGTCCTGATCCAGATCTTGATGGTGTTGCATTGTTTGCCTGAAAACAAAGCAGAAACATTCAGCACATTAATGGTACGCAACCAGATGCGCGCCCTTGTGTGCGTGCATGTGTGTGTATACTGAAAACTTTTATACCTTAGTTAGAAAGTGAGATAGAAAAGAAAAAAAGAATAAAATAGAAACAACAGAAGGTCTTCCCGCAAGAGAGTGCCAAGAATATGTTCCTAAAACAGAATATGTTCCACGTGTCATCTTTTTTAAGTTCGACATGTCAGCAATATGTGCCACATGTTACTATAAACATGACATGTCACCTTCACAGCATATATTAGGTTTACATCTAAAAAATGCTTATAACAAGACTTGAAGGTCTTGAACCCAAAACCAAGAACTCTTAAGTTACATGTCTTACCATCTTAGCCATTTATTAATTGTGTTTTTTTTATCAAACAAAATTAACTTAGATAATTTAATTGGTGTTTTATTATACTATTTGTTTCCATTATTGAGTTTGGCAACTAAAAAGTATTTATAGCAATAGCAAGACTTAAACTCGAAACCAACAACTACAAACTAGCAATCTGGGGCATCGTCCAAGCCACACTTTAGTTAGAAAATTGAAAAGATGATATCAATTTGTTGTATTATTTAGGGGCGAGAGGGAAAAAAATCAGAAGGTCTTCCAGAAAAGACTGCTAACAACTGGAAACTTGAGAAATAATATACGGTAAAAATATGATTTATCAGAGAATTTTGATACAATCTTCGAGCATCAAGACTACAAGAGGCATGATCTGTATAAAAATAATAATAATAAAAAAAAATTAAAAAAAACATCAAATTTTTTCCATGATTTTATCTCCCTACTCTCCTCTATAAATAGAATTTATGGTATCCTCTCCCTCTCCCTTGTGCCAATCAAATCACCAACTAACCCTTGTGCCAATCAAATCGCCATGACATAACCAACCCCCCCCCCCCCCCCCCCCCCCCAAACTAGCAAGAAATAAGGATTATTAGAAGTATTGACATTTACACTACCTCAAAAGGTTTTTAAAAATTATGACATGGCCTTTTAGATTAAAGTAGAAGTCAGATGGGATTAACTTTTGTCAAAATAAAGAAGTTAGTGATAGAACTAAGCGTACCTCATCAAATTTCATAAAGTTCTGAGTATCCAGCTCCCCATTAACTTGTGGCTTATAAGCTGCCTCCATCTCATATAATTTATCCCACTCAACATCTTTAAACCAAGCATGTGCCTGACAATGCTTATTAGCTTTAGAGAATAAAAAGCTGTACATCAAAGATAAAGATATTTAACTAGGTTAAAACCAGCATCACACCTTAATTTGCTCTGCCCCTCCAGTGCCTAATCGATGATCCACGTCACAAAGCAACTTACAAATAAGATCTTTTGCCTCAAATGTCAACTTTGCATCCACGGGAAATTTTAGATAGTGCCTCCAGTGTACAATCTATCACACATGTTCAGAGATTGCATTAGGTAGAAAGAAGCAGTGCCCTACTCATACTGACCAGATAACAAAAAATTCGCTAAGTGGAATTATCTACGTGAATATGTGGTGCATTTACCCATAAACTTAAACATGTATTCAGGATTTTCTAGAGCTTGGCAGATGAAAAAAGCATTATCAGCTACGGGGTAGTTAGCAATGATCTATAGTCCTTTAAACACATCTAAAACAAAAGTAAAGCATACCTTTCTGCATGTTGTTATTTTATCATCAGAGTAAAAGGGAGGATGACCAACTAGCATTTCGTACATGATTGCACCTAATGACCACCTGCATAGAATCTTGACGGATAAGCATGGTGGACAACCAAAAGCAGACCAATTAAGATAAACACTCATTTAGCAAACACCAATTATATAAGCAGACAAGCAGTTCATAGGTATACTTTAAAGAGATATACATGAATATGACCATTATTTATCATAAACAAACTCCATTCTGGCAACTCAATTACTTATGTACAAATATGTCATTATTAAGTTGGTGATACACTGATACAAGTATCAAATTTAAGAGCTCTTCCAGGCTTTTAACGTTAGGTCAATGAATTAATAGAGTTAATGAGGCAGTCAGAAGAGCATTGACAGTAGAAACACTACACATCATAGCCATTTGAGGTCAGCTCAATCAGTTCCAGCAAAGAAACAGGCTTCGTTCTGGACTTCAGCCAAAGCAGTATAGCCAGAGCATGCACATTATGTAGGCTGTGGGCATCTGCAGCTTCAATCTCACAAGTCACAAGTAGTTTAGTTCGCTATGGTTTTTAACCAATTATTCCCAGACTTCTTTTCACATTTCATTTACTCTTCCATCCGTGCATAATTTGCATTTAGGAAAATTGATCCCCATGAATGAGAAATCTACATGCTAAAGATTGAAAATTTCAGAAGATGTATAGACATACAGCTAGATAATTCAGTACTCCCAACATACAAGCATCATTATTGGAGAGAAAAATATGGACTAAATCTTCATTAGCTATTATCCACTTAGTCCAAATAACGCAACTGCAGATAGGGTTAATATACAGAGCACATGGGGAAGAGGACTTTTTTAGTTATTGACTATCTTTTTTATTATTTTAGTTGACCCATGATTTTTTTTTACATTAAGGTACATAAAATTTTCATGGCAATAACATAATCTAGGTATGCCGCAGCCCGAAAAAATGTGGCTGTGACATTATCATAATATACAAAACAAGAGTATTGATTTTAAACAAATGACCAGTTGGCAACGCAACATAGTCCTAGAAACTATATTCTAAATACCAAATAATGTTTATCAGTTTATCACGTGTTTGAAACTTCAATGAATTACGTCATATCATAAACTTTCAAGATAAATACAATGTAGTATTATAATGCAACCATCCCAAACATCTTATGAATTAAATGATAAAGCATACCAGTCACATTCCATTCCATATCCTTTCTTCAGTAAAACTTCAGGAGCAATATAATCAGGTGTACCCACAGTTGAAAATGCCTGTTTAATTTCACCCAAAAAACAATATTAAAATAAAAAAAGATAAGAAGCTAGCATTAATTTGCAAGGCAAAGGAGAGTTATTATTTCAACTATGCTCAAACATTTGACAGTAGCATGTAAACTCAGTCACTCAGATCCATCAGAGCCAGAAATGCTCATCAGCAATACATCAGCACTCTGCCTTTCAATTATCGATGCAACAAGAGTATACCAGTAGATTATAGATTAGCTTCCATACATTCAACTGAGCAATACATGAATTGACTGATTAAGATTCTAAACCATTAAGTACGAACATCTGCTTCACAGAGAGAAAAATATGAACTTCATGTAGGACGGACCCTATTTAGATAATTAATTGCATGCCTTAGCCTCCACGCATAGGGGCTCTTTGCATTTGTTTTGGAACCTAAAACAAAAAACTATAAAAACATTTTACTTAACTTTTCTAAGATAAAGCATGCTCAAATCAACCCTCAAGAATTTTCTAAGTCATAGAGAATCAGCTCAAGAAGATTGTATAAATCTATGCAGAAAGAAAAACTGCATTTTTCATACGGAGTATTAGTTTTGCAATGACTCACTATAGATAAAAAGGATTTCAGCATTTACTATTTGGAAATCGGAGCCTACTGGCCACTGCATATGACCTTTTACTATTGGTTGCAGGAAGATTGATAACATTCATAATTGATATGGAAACTACTCCATTGCACTAAAAAAAATAGAAACTATTCCTCAAGACTTAAGCAACCAGCATCAGAATATCCCTGGAAATGGATGCTCATAGCTTACCAAGCTTCTCCTATTCCTTTGCCAGTGCTGAAGTTGCTCACGAGCACTTCTCCAACTGTGACCATTACCAACATCAGGAAGGGTAGCATCTATATCCATTGAATCTCTAGAAGCGTCATCCATGGATTCATTTTCATTGATAGTAGACAATGTTGCACAATCAAGAGGTTTACAGAGGCCAAAATCTGAAAGTTTCATATGACCGCTCTTATCAAGAAGAAGGTTGTCAGGTTTAATATCCCTGGATAAAGAGTTCAGTAAAAATAACCTCAGCAGCTGCTCACAAATTAATAGAGGATACAAGCATTAAAATCAATTATTAACAATGATGATGATGATTTATGAACTTCACAACTCAGAAAATGATGCAATTCAAACCTGTGGATATAGTTGTGCTTGTGAATAGATTCTATTCCCAGGACACTCTGTGCTATGTAAAATTTTGCAACCTTTTCAGTTAAGATATCCTCCCTCATTAGAAGGGTCATCATGTCACCGCCAGAAAGATATTCCATAATCAGATACAAATGTTCAGCATCTTGAAAGGAGTAATACAGTTTTACAATGCAGTGACTGTCGACTTCTGCAAGCAAGTTCCTTTCAGCTCTAACATGTTCCACCTAGGAAAAAAGAAGAATTTGAGATGAAACAAACTTCTCTACAAGGCCATTTAGTGAGAATTCACACCACATAGAAGTCAGTACTCAGGAAAAAAAATTATGTATATAACAAGGGAAAAAAAAATATATAGTCTCATGGTAAAAGAATAGCTTTTACAGAGGTGATTCAGTTAAGAAATTCATGAATAAGAATGACGTCCCCGCAAGGAAAACACAGAGCATGATGCATGAACAGAGAAAAGATGACATGTTAAAAAGAACAAATTACACATCAGTAATATCAGTAGATGAAACTAATTTTTTGCCATGATCCAGAATCCACGCAACAACAATTGGAGGCAAGAACTGGTGATAGATGAGGATAGTGGCAGCCACGGCCCACGACAAGCTGTTATTTTCAGTGTTACAACGCTATTTTGCTCATCAGTTTTTTCAATAGTCCCACTAAACAACTGAAGAGATTCGGACATTAGCACCATTCATAAAAGCAGACAGCCTAAATATCACTTCGCCGAATATGGAACACTTGTAGTTGGGGAAAAAATCACAATTTTTGCATATCTAGATGATGTTTGGATGAAACCAACTAATTAGCTCAAACATACGTCGATATTCCCAATTCTAGAATAAACTTAACTTTAAGGACTTGCATAAAAAATCAACATATGTACCTGTCCTTTACTAAGCATTTCAGATTTCTTCAATTTTTTCATGGCATATATATATCCAGATTTCTTTTCCCGGCACAGTTGGACCTGCAGAATGAAAACTTAAAACAATATGAACAAAGCCAACAACCAACACACTTCGCAATACCTTGACAAATACTTCCTCGATTTATAGAACCAACATTTTGCATTTTTCAATATTTACACACCTTACTTTGACTATTTTCATGTGGGATCCTGTTAAATTCGTCTCATATTTATACTTTCAAGGTATCAAAATTTTATAAATTTTTCTAATACTATCGACACTCACCTCACCATAAGCTCCTCTCCCAATGATGGCCAGTAGTTCAAAGTCATTCACGCACATCCTATTCCTTTTCAGTCGCATAAACTCCGTCTCTTTTTGCTCCAAATCCTTAATCAAGCTCAATCTCTCTTCTTCGGGCACGTCCGAAGAAGCTAGCTGTTTTTCTAGTAACCAGCGTCTACAACAATAAGGTATTAAGCATTTAAGCCACTTAAAAGGCACATTCTAACCCAAAATTAAAATAATGCACCAGAATAATAACAGTCATTAGTGTGATGTCACTTAATAAAAAAACAAATCAAATGAACCACCCAGATAACTCTTTCATTATAAGAGGAAAATTGAAAGTAATATACTACTCTGTTTCATATTTTGTGCAATGATTAAACATTTTCTACTCACACTTGTCAAATCGTTGCAAATAATATGAAACGGATGTCGTTACAAAGTTTATTGAATTCAGAACCATGAATTAAGAAAACTCATCCCATCTGTAGAAGATGTGATGAATTCAGCACAATGAAATTAAATTTAAACATTTTGCTCTCGAATTAAATTTAACTTTTGTAAAAGTAAAATTAATTGAAATCTTAATCAGTACAAATTAGGTTGAAATTAACGCGAAAAAATGAAATGAAAATAAATCTAAAAACAAAATTTAGAAAAATAAAAATTGAGAATTAAAACCTCTCTTTTCGTTCTTGAATGTTCTTCATCTGAGCACGATAGTGATTCTCGATAAACTTCTTAGCAGCGTTGGCTTTCTCCATGGTCAATGTTGACCCCATCACTTCTCCTCCTTGATGATTCTTCATCTTCTTTCTCTCTCTAGCCTTTTCTCTTTCTCTCTCTACTGTGCGAGGAACAAAGTAGAGAACAGAGTGAAACTCTGGCTTTTGTAATTAAGTCCCCTCCTGAGGGAGAGACCTCTTGGTTTAGTGACACAAGAGGTCGCCTCGCATCCTCAAGGTGCGTTGTTCGATCCTCACCAACGATAAATCCCACCCCTGCCCTTTAGGGCATTGCCAGCTAGGTTTTCTGTGATAGGAGCCTTTGACTGGGCCTAATTGACCTGACAGTGTAAAAAAAATATCCCCACATATCATGACTTCAAGTAAATAGTGTCATACTCGGTATTTATTTTTGACACTATATGGTAAACTTAATTATATAGATTTACTCGTATTTTGTAATGAATTATTAAATCTAATCTAATCTAATATATATATATACAAAAAGTAGGTGTTTTTGGATAGCATTGGAAGCGCCACATAAGAAAAGGTATATTTTCGACCAATTAAAAATTAGATTTCTATTTTATTTTAGAATTAAAAAAAATCACTCGCCACCTAAACAAAAGTGACGAATGAAATTTTAAATTTTTTCCACGTAGGTAAAAACGACAAATAGTAATTTATTAGGATTTTAATTATTTAAGAACACTAAATTTATCATTTTTATTTGTTACAAAACTAAAAATTGTCTTTAGATATTAGGATTTATATTATTTAAAAAACTAAAAATTATATTTTGATATTTAAAAAATATAAATTATCATTTGATGTTAATGGTTTATGTAAAAATCTGATGATATGAAATTTTCATACAAAATTTTTAAAACTTATAATGCAAGAAAACAATTAAGATACCACCAAAAAAATATTTATATACAAAATGTATATAAAAATTCGTGCATCGCACGCCACATAAGCAAAAGTAATATTTCGACCAATGAAAAATTAGATTTATATATTAATTTAGAATTTAAATTTTCAGTCTCCATTTAAGAAAAAATTAACAAGTGAAATTTGAGAATTGAAAACAAAAAATAGTAATTTAAGATTTAAATAATGAAAAAAAAAACAAAAATTATCTATTATATTATCTTTTACATTAGGATTTATAGTATTTTAACAAATGATTAGAAATTAAAAAATATATATAAAGGGGAGTTTTTTCTTGAGTTTTTAGAGAGCCACGTAGGATCTAATTTTCTCAGCGCACCATGTAGGATTATAAATCTTAGTATTAGCCAGTTAAATAAGAGATTATTAATTTATTTTAGAATTAAATAATTCAAATGCCACGTAAGCAAAATTGGCGAATGAGATTTTAAAGTTTCAATTAATTAAATATTAAATATTATCTTTTAATATTAGGAATTTTATCTAAATATATAACAAATTTTAGCTCATAAATACAAAAAAAAAAAAAAAAATTAAAAAAAAAAATCAAACAAACCGTGCATCGCACGGGCTTCATCTAGTTAAAAATATATTTTGATTTAATGATTTTATCTAACTATCAGATGAATGAGATAATATTTATTTCAATTTATAAATTCAAGTTCTATATGCGTAAAATTTGAATAAGAATAATTTAAAACTTAGGGTTCATTTGGCATTGCTGTGGTTTTCTGTTTTTTGTTTTTTTGGTTTTCAAACACATATGATATAAGTCATATAATAATACAAAAATTATTTAAACTTATTAAAATCATGATAATTTTGAAAACTGACAACAGAAAAGTGGAAACACCTTTTTCTTGTTTCCAGTTTTTGGTTTTTTGTTTTCTAAAAAACAAAAAACAGAAAACAGAAAGCGATGCCAAACAAGCCCTTAACAAAATATTTTATCTTTTTTTTTTTGATGAACACAAAATATTTTATCTTAAATTAATGTTAAAATAATAAAATAGAAAATAAAAACAAAAAATATTAAGAAATAAAAAAAAAATATATATATATACATAAATGAAATATTTAAAAACCGTGCATCGCACGGGCTTACATCTAGTCTAATATATATAAGGGGAGTTTTTTCCCGAGATTTTAGAGTGCCACTAGGATTTTTATTTTTAAAAAATTATTAGAGCGCCACATGGGATTAATATTTTTAAAACGTTACAATAGGATTATGCCACCTAAGATTAGTTAAAGTTATATTTAATAAATAATTCAAGTGTCACATAAGCATAATTGACCAATGAGATTTTAATGGTTACATTAATTAAATACGAAATATTATCTTTTGAGATTAAAAATTTTATCTAATATTTTAAAACAAATACGGAGAAAATGATATATTACGTACAACTAATAAAATAACAAATGTAATCACATAAATATGAAAAAAAAATTTTAAAAAAAATAATAGACCGACCCGTGTATCGCACGGGCTTCATCTAGTTAATACGAAATTAGAGCATAATCCGTGCTAAAGTACGAAATATATTAATCAACGATTATTGTTAGGAAAAAGAAAGGAAGAGAAGGAAAATGAAACAAACTTTATTTGGTCATTGGTTATGATTTGCTCCCAATGATCTTTAGGTTTGGGCTTGGTACCCTGAATATTATGGTTCAGCCCAAGCCTGGAAATTTTTAAAAGTCATTTTTATATACTGTGGGTTTCATAGAAAATATGAATAATTTATTTAAATTGAAAATTTTGAATATAACCATCAAGTACAAAACCAAGAATACCATAGAAGAGGGGAGACTATATTACAGTCTGATTGTTTACATTCACAGATCGACATTTACTCCAAATTTGTGCTCATCACTTCATCAGTACAAGATATAATACGCGACCGGAACGTCTGGAACCAATATTCTTGTGAAAAGCATTCCATGTATCTTTTAGTATTTCGAGTGCAGGATCATCCCTTGGCCGTCATCTTCAACATGAAGATGCGCAGAACAGGATCATAGGAATTTGTCAATCACATGGCCATTGACCGAGGAAGTTTAGAGAATCAGGTCAGGGATCTCCCAGCCCATTCACGTTCTCGTCGCTTTTCCTTTGCTATCATCCTATTGAATTTCTGTTTGCCTTTCTCCAAAAGAGGATCAATCACAGCATAGTCATTGGCATCTTCACTCCGTGACATGTTATTCTGCACACAGATTTACACACAAAAAAGCCTACATCAATCATCACATCCAAGCTTACTTTCTAAGCACAGAATGGCAGTTGAACAATCTCCTACATCTGTCATTATTCATCAGTATTTTTCCTCACATGTAATACCATTTTTTCAAAATTTCAAGCAAATGATAAAATGTATGTAATCAAGTTAAAAAAAACATAAATAAATAAAAATAAAAATAAAAAAGATCCTTACAAATAGATGCAAGTTAACACATTACAAAGCTAAACATAAAGCAGCCTATGAAACAGCCCATGTTTTCAGTCATTATCTGGTCTCTTACGATTGCCCCCTTCTACAACCCCCTCTCACCCAAACAAAAAGAAAAAAGAAATATGAATATGATGCATTTCTTAGGATTCCAAGGTAAATGGTACTTAATCAGCAATGAGAAAGTCATCCTGGATCATCAAACTTTTCCAAGTGTAATCATAACTGAACATCACGTACATAACAATTTCAAAAGGGAGCTCCTGTTCTAGGTGGAACTGCAGTATTTTTCAATTTATTAAGGAATCTACATCCCAACTTTATCCAAGTAAGAATTGTATAGCGTTATTTCAGATATTTCCTTTAGAGAAGTTTGTTTTCTGAGTTTCAATTTGCAAATGGCAATATTGGAAAATTTGAACACCAGATAAAATAATTCTAGCAATAACACAAGGGGAGAGGAAGGATAACCTTTCCAGGTTCAGGTGCAAACTTCAGGTGGACAGTTTTCCAGTCAGATAGATCTTCATCAATTCCACTTTCGGATTTTCCACTCGGTTCAACATGCTTTTTGGCCATCGAATTTTTGAACCGCTCAAGTTTGGCAAGTACCTGGACAGCACATATGCAAACCACCGTACAGTGTCAATTTTCCAGATATTTTTGAAAGAAAGACCAGCCATGACCAGGCAGCTGCGAAGCAATTGCAAAGCCAGAATAAAGAACAGATACAAGGTATAAGTAGCGAAGAAAAAGAAACAGGACCAGAGATATATTTCTGCCCATCCTTTGCCCTGTCTTTTGTCTCATTGGAGAATACTAAGGAGCTTCAATGATGTTATACATGGTATAAAAATTTGGTTCGTCTTTTCCATTAAAAGTTATAATTTTTTTTCCAGTCATTGACAAAAAAAGGGGAGAGGGGGAAAGAGCTTAAAGGTATCAATAGCAGCATAAGTGGTGCTTTAATGTAGAGTATCTATGATACAGAAGATTATTCGAATAATTATGTATTTATGTTTACATTGAATAACTACATATGACTGCCCATATTTTAAATACATGCTTGCATATAATTAGTTTGTCAGTCATGCTACATTGCTACTCATTTCTTAAGTCAAAATCTTAATGATCTAAGAGATTGAAGCAACATTTATCATATGCACAAGGATATACCGCCTCCGTCCTTTTATTCTACCCACTTTCATTTCAGGTGTTTTTTGTTATACCCACTTCTACTTTATTCCTTTTGACATAAAATCTTTGACAATCTTGCCCTTCACCCCACAACTCACTTTTTTCTCACAACCACCCACCTTTATCAATATGTCCTTGTTTGGTGAATCTACAATAAGTGGGTTGAACAAAGTCACAAACAAAAACACCATATGAAAATGGAGGCAGCAATACTTTCACAGACACAAATTTCGGGTGCTAGTGTTTTCAGCAGACCTTTACTATATTGAGGACAATTATAGGTGCTGAGCTGCTGACACTTTCTTTACAATACCAAGCTGCATAAATAAAGGTGCAAGAAAGAAATAGTGCAAGGATAGGAACTGAAGGATAAGAGAAATGATAACATACATCATCTTCACGTCCCTTCAGTCTCCGCTTCTTCTGTTTCTGCAACATTCTTTCTCGCTCAGCATTATTTAACAGCTGCAGGTCCGTGTCAGCATTAACTATACGCACTGCCCTAGCTTCAGATCCGATTCCCTTTTTCCTGATAGACAATTTTCCCACTTTTCTTTGGTCATCTGAACTTTCAGGATCTGACCTGCTGGATATAACACCAGAAGAGTGTTCTGTCACAAACTAGAAAGTTTTAAGCAAGGAAGTAGGCAAAAATGCCGCATGTCAAAGAGCTCACAACACAATTGAAATTTTGTGAACATGACTACTAAAACATTAAATTCATGAGATAAACCCAGAAACACAGTTGATTTCTGAAACAACATTGTGAAATTATCAATAACAGCAATTAATGTAGTCTCCGTCATCATACTTCAAACAACATAAAGCATGTGAGCTTAAAAATTTACTAGACAAGTCAACCTAATTAGCACGATAACAAGTGAAACTATCCCTTTTCTTGCAAGATCTCAGCATTACCAAATAGAGGGGCCAACGACCAAGAATTAAAAATATACGCCCCACTTAAACAAGCAGAGACAAGGGTTTTACTGCTGAATGCGTCACCAACATAAATGTTATCTCACCAATCTGCTGTTTCGAAGGGAAAACTTGGCAACCCTAGGAATATCACTATAAGTTAATATCTGCAGGTTGAAATTGATATTAAGCAACCACAGATCTTAGAAACCAAACAGTAACTTATAAAGTTATTAGAGATTAAAAAAAAAATCCAATAGTTAAGAGATCCCTCTCAGGCAACAGCAAGATAAATTATAACAACAAAGCCAAAAATGGTGAGTAATTATCTTTCTTAGTTCAACCTTTGGGTGATAGCTACTTGGTCATTTTATCACTCTTAAAAAAAATCACATGAGGCACAAGACTTTCCAAAGATAACACACTAGCTGACCAATAATTCAGTTCCTTGACTAACAGAGATTCCAAGTAGGTAACCTACAAAAAAAAAAGTGAACTTCAAATTGTCGCCCAAAAATTTGTACTATCAAAATTAAAGAATTTTCTGTTACTCTCCCCATCTACATCCTCCAAAGCCCTCTTTCTCGCTCACTCTCTCGCTTGCATATAATTTTTATTCTAGGAGCACTTTTATGGCTCTCAGTTCTATGACAATGTGTTAGGCGCATTTTTATGTCTGTTATATGGCCTAATATTTTACCAAGCTCTCATCACTAGGGCACTAGGCATCTAAGATGCAGCAAAGAAAATGACGTGCAGCATCAAGAATAAATTAGATGAAAATAGGTACATAATCAAGGTAAGGCTTTTAGTTTTTAGTTTTTACCTTGGGGCTGACTTCTGCTGATCCGTGGACTTTGACCTCTCTAATATAAAGAACAGAAGACAAAGAAACTAAGTTAAAGATTCTGACACGGTGAAAATTAGAACATAGCAGTACAGTTGCAAATCAGGAATTGTACAACTGCATGAACACATACAAAATTACAAGGTAAAACTAATTTGGGAAGGGAGGAGGTATAAGAGACAGGGTATCTCCCAACTTCAAAGATCTGATGGATGATTCTTAGGCAAATGCAAATTACCAATGACTGACAAAGTGACAAGGAATGTGAATAATAAACTGGAAATATGAAAAGAAAGTTGAAAATTTGAGCATGATTATCTATCATCACATTCATCAGGGAGTACACTTGAACAGTGAAAGTAATCTGGACAACAACATAGAGGGGGAATCCCTCTCCACTTCTACCCACTTGTCTCATTTCTAATCAGGCTATGCCTACATGCACATCAATATCTGCAATTGTAAGTAGGTTTGAGACTAAAATGACTAAGTCCAAAGCCACCATGAGTGAATAAATTTAGATAATAAAGTAGCCATACCACTTTGAGACTTTTGCTTAGTATTAGTAGGAAGATCACCAATCTCCATTCTTTTCCTCAAAATCTGCTCACGCATTCGTCCATCAAAACTTATTTCATCCTCATCACTGTCACTTAAAGCACGAGAACCAGATAACTCATTAGGTTTCCCTTTTATTGACTCCTGATTTTTTGAATTCAAAGCTTCTCTCACAGATAATTGCAAATCCCTTGCACTCTTGAGTTTATCTGGATTCTGATAGACAAAAGTTTAGCAAAGACAACAATTATTAGCTTAGACAAAGTTAAGACCGCCAAAAGGCCAAAACAATTATGTATATTTGTGCAATGGTCACATTTTCGATACATAGAAAATTATTTGAATCCCCAAGAGAAGTATTTGCCAAGCAAGTAATATCACTATTTAGATTTAGAATTGATCAATTAAACATATCAACATACTTCAAGTCTGAAGAAGGAAACCCATGAAACTTGTTCTATTGTTAACAACATAAAGACAAAACTTAGCTAAATATATGTCCTGTAAAGAATTATATTTCACTATCTGAGGAGTCAGGACTTATTATTTTTTTGTTTTCTTCACTTTATTACCTGAAGTTTATTACAAAGATTGAATGAATGAAGTCCCCTTAGAGTCCAATACTCCTGTTTATGCTACAGCATTACTTTTTTTCATTTTCCTTAATCTTTGACATGGGCCATGATAATTTTCTTCTCCGATTAAAAGCTTTATTGCATTCCTAAAAACCAAATAAAGAAAGGGAAAATCTATTCTTCTCTATCGCCATGTGGGCACATGTATAAATAATATGTCATTGTTTAAAAATTCACTATAAAAATGATATGCTGGCAAGCTGACTTCAATAAACAATTTAGTTCTTCAAAAGGCAGTATTCTCAAGGACATGTAGGTAAAAATGGACATATGTTCACAACTCAAGAAGATACCAAGGTATGGTAGTACCATTTCTTCAGTGAGATTGTGTTCTTTCAGTAGACGAGGATCATCCAACACATCATGACTGCTCTTAATTTTCTGCTTCACAGCTGTCAAATCCCTCTCATCTTCTTCAGCTTCCTCACCAAATGAAAGTAAGTTCAGCTTTCTGCATCAGAAAATTACAACTTGAATGGTTAAATGATACATATATGCATAGATATGAAAGAAAATTGTCAACATCCAGGAAAACTCACTTCACGGCTTTCTTCTTCAAATCTTTGTTCTCTTTGTCAGTTTCCAACTGGGGCAACTTCTTAGATATTTCTCTTGGGACAATATCTTCAAAGGGATTCCATATAACCTACTTATAATCAATCAACCAATTAATCAATCAAAGCCTTAATCCCATAAGAAAAAAATAAATAAATGTCCGAACTTCAACCATTTCCTTTTTGATCTTCAACATCCCTTGCCAGTTAAGAAAAATTAACAGTTTGAAGGAGGCTTTTTATTTATCAGACAAAAGGATACAGTGGGAGATCATACACTTGCTGTTTGTCTCAGCAACTACTCTCAAACATAATGTCGAGGTATAATTAGACATAAATAAAAGGGTATTCAAATTGTGTGTGACAACGTGCGTCAAAAATAAAATGTGTGACAGCGTGCGCGTGTGAGAAAGAGAGAGAAATCAAGGAATTTGCATGGCCTCATACATTGAATACAACGAAGCTACCATAGTTTTAGCCTTAAAAATGTGAGAGATTATGTTCAACCTTGAGGTTCTGAAGACATGCGGATAAAAAGAAACAAATGGCATGCATGAGCAGAACCAAACCTCAACAGATGTTATCTTCAGAGCAGGGTCCAAGGGTCTGTCATCCTTATCAGCTTCAACTTCTCCTATCCGGAGAAGATTATATATAGAATCTCCAGTAACCTGCAACAGAACATACCAATGTAACTTGCAAGAAAACATGAAAAGGGAAATGTAGAATACATTATGTGACACCGTCAAGGGAAATATAGCTTAGCTTTTTCTTATAAATATGTCACCTATTTTCATAGCCAATTTTAGTTTCTTGATCTTATCTGTAGTAAGTTAGTAACCACTTACATGCTTGAGTTAAAATCAACAATCATGGTATTAAGGAACACGATTTGCTATTTGCTGGCAAGAATATAAGACAAGACACATCTCAAGAGTCCTCAGCAGAAAGAAGATTACCCCCTTCTTCCTTCAGTTAGAGCTACCATTACACCATTTAAACTACCAGGCAAGACCTAGTTGCAAAGCAAAACAACTCCATTCCAGATCAACACCTCTGTCAGTAACTCGCAATTGGGAATACCAAGGATATCATTCACTTCTCTTGTTAAACAATATTATGCAATTTCTGACAGAAGGCTTATTCATGCTGGTAACAAGATAGATATATATAGGTTACAGGGGTTTGTATGAAATATATGAAGCATCAGAAGACCAAATGAGCTTATAACTTATTAGGTTTGTATCTTCTCAATTCTCTGACAAAGCATGCAAATGGACTATGAATTGTTTACTTTGTGCATGTTCAATTGATAAGTGGACCTCTAGTAAATCTCCAATTGGGTCGCATGGTAGTAATTAAGTACAATATATAAACCAATTTAATTTCTTCTCCAAGAAACTCATTTAAAGCCACAAATCTGGTCACTTTTGACTGACTACCATTCTAATGCAAAACAACTCTTATTGTCAATTAATTTTTTTTAAACTGAAGCATGAAGGTATATAATCACAAGGGTAATGGTTGCAAAAATCTTTTTTCCAATAATCTTCCCAACTCCAAAAGCCACCCGGACTGCCTGACTAACATTAAATTAACATGGTTTTTTTAACATGACTTAGCTTCTTTATTAGGCTTGATTAGATAGCGTAATTATCATACTTCTTGAGCTCTGATAACCAACACAAGGATGGAACATACACTACCGCTGTTTTTATTGAATTAATATCCCCTAAGGTTAAATCAAGCGAACCATGTCACTAGATCTATGAACAGTAAGAAAATTAATTGACATGTACTAAAATGAGATTATCATCAAAACTAAAATAGCCACAGCAAGGCAGCCAAGAAATAATCTGCTTTGTACCAAGACACTGGAATCTAGAGATTTAAAGGAGTGATCTATTCAAACATGGGACATTCTAATAAATTAAGATCGATAAATTAAGGGTGTGCTATCAAATGACTCATCAGCTAGAGGCCCTAGAGCCAGAAAAAACATAAGTATATGCAGCATATCAACTTCAGGTGTCACCCACTAAATTCAGATCTGATCTTTGTAAAGGTTGCTTATAACTTTATTCCTGCATCATGCTTGCATCTCCTAAAGTTATCAAAGTACAATATGTAGATTATCTAGATGCTACAAAACCTACATCTATGTTTCCATTTAAATCAACTCACAAGTTCCTTCAAAAGTAGGAATATCAAGTATCAACAGAATAACAGATATCTCTTCCTTTTTTTTATTTTTTGAATATATGTCTTCCCTTATGTCCAACCAACCACAACCAGGGCAACCAAATGAGGAAAAGAAATACTTGTATAAAAGAAGAAAATGAGGCTCAGTGCTCAAGAACGGTATCTTCGTAATTACAAGTATAAATATCACAATATTAAAGGCAAAGATTACCATACCTTTCCAAAAATCGTATTTTTCTTATCAAGCCAATCACAACGGTCCAATGTCATAAAAAATTGACTTCCATTTGTATGTGGAGAACCAGCATTTGCGCACGCAACCAAGCCCCTATGGTTGAAACGTAGACGAGAATGGAATTCGTCAGAAAATGCTGCACCATATATGCTTTCACCACCTAACCACAACAAATTGCTGATCAAGATGTTGATAATCAGCATGATACAAAATTAAATCCAAGAGCTGCACACAGCAAGTAATTGTTTACTAAGCACTGCTAATAGAAATATACAGCATATAGATGGAACATCCATTATTTTACGAAAATGAAAATCCTTATAATTTCCATATCTTAACATCATTACTGGAGCCAGTATCTTAACAGTATTTGTTTCAAGATGTATAAAGAACGCAACTCAACATCCTCAATGCAGCAACTGAAGTTTATTTTATAAGAGAATGTTTTGCATGTCATATTTATCCAAAATCTTCTTTCATTATAACTTTATAAGCCAAGTCCTTGATGTAATGACAGATTATTTTTTTTAGTAGTCTGAACTATTTTTTTAAGCCAGCTCACTTACATATCAGCTTAAGCTCTTATACTTCTCTAAAGGTGCAATCCTCTTTATGGCGAGCCCAAAAGAAGTAAAATGTCAAGTATGTTGAATGCGGGACCAGTAAGAATATAAACAATGAAATCAAGAGTTTACAAAAACACAAGTAGCACTTATTTTTCCTAATTTCAATTTCCATCCCAAACAAGCAAAAAAGAAAATATTATTATAACCCTAAAACCTTCAAACATGAACTAAAACCAGCTTGTTATTGTTCATAAAACATTATTTAAAAAAAAAAAAAAAAAAAAAAAGAGGACCGCATTCTGCAATTATAAGATCATGAAATACATCATATTGAAATTAACAAGCTCTAAAGCAAACAATTTAAATAATTAAGTTCAAAATTTTAGGCTACCCAGTACAAATATTTCTCCATTCTAACCATCAAAGTGGAATCTCTAATTCAAATGCACTCTCAAAAAATTCAAAATCCTCCAAATTCACTCTACTTTATGAGTACCCATTATTACAAACAAATGCCAGATTATCTCATATCCATCAATCCAATTGAAAACCCATCACCACTTTGCTACCGAAAACAAAATTAAACCCCTAATTCCATGCTCAAAACAAGTAAATTGGACCAAAAAATACCCAAACCCATCACAGTATTACTACATAAACAAAATTAAAGCCCTAATTCAATCATTACATGCTCAAAGTAAGTAAATTGGATCAAAAAAATCATCCAAAAAAAACCCTCAAAAGTTTCAGGTACCCAATTAAAATTAAACATCATTTTCTCATAATCAACAACAAAATTGAAAACCCATCTCAGTTACACTACTAAAAACAACAACAAAGCCCTAATTGAATGATTAAAAGTTGAAATTGATAAATTAAGAAGACAAAGAGGGAGAAAAGAGAAAATACCGAGGCCAGTTGAAGTGGGATCACCACCCTGAATGAGAAAACCCTTAATAATGCGATGAAAAATGGTGGAATCATAGTAACCTTCAAGGCAAAGCTGAACAAAGTTTCGAACAGCTTTAGGAGCTTCTTTAGGCCAAAGCTCGATGTCAATGGGTCCATATGTTGTGTGTATTACCACCTTCCCTTTCGTCGGCGGCTCCAATACGTATATCGTCGACATGTTTCCGATCAAATTAGGAGAGAGGATTTTGCAATTTGTTGTTTTAATTTGTGTTGCTTTTGTTTAAGGCCCTCCTAAATTCCTAATACTCCCTCCGTTTTTTCGGTGGAAATATTTTGACATTTTGCAATATTTCAGTTCAGTTCAGTTCTTATATTACGAGTAAGGGCCTGTTCTCATTGACTAAACTCAGCTGAACTGAACTAAACTGAACTGAACTCAGCTGAACTGAACTGAAATGAATATTTTATAAGAGAAGGATATTAGGAACTGAACTGAGCTGAACTGAACTGACTGAACTGAATTGAATTTCAACGTAAGAGAACAAGCCCTAATTTCCTTCTCTCATAAAATATTTTGTTTAGTTCAGCTCCAATAAGTTCAGTTTAGCTTAGCTCAGTTCAGTTCAGTCAATCAAAACATGCCCTATTGTTAGTGATTTATCCATCCGAAAAAAGAAAAAATTATTCCATAATCTATATAGTATTATGGATTTTTTTTTTTTTTGAGAAAACAGAGCAATTCATTAATTAATATCAAGTTCCGCCAAAGTTAATATGCTTTGGGGAAAAGAACTCGTACAAACCCTCTCCGAACATTCACTCGTATCTCATCTTGCTATAGAAGGGGCTACTCTGTTAACATAAGAAATGTTACAAGCTTAAATAACTTTGCTAAGGTACGAACTTCATCATAGACAATCCATATTGGAGACCAGCCACACGCACTACTATTCAAGGTGTTTATTACTATCAAGGCATCCCCTTCGATCCAAACTCGGTCATATCCCAGCCTCCTAACAACATGGCATCCAAATTTCACCGCGGTCACCTCTACAAGCTCAATATCCCAGCCTTTCGGTATTCTCCTTACTACTGCCCATATAATGAGGTCATTCTCATCCCCGGCAACAACACCCACACCATTCCCCATATTAGAGACAACGTGAGCGTCTATGTTGATCTTCACAGAGTTGTTGAGGAGGCTTGCACCAGTCTACATATGGGTCTGTGTTGTATTATGAATAATTGTTAAATTATACTGATGAATTTTTTTTTTTTTTAGGAATAATGAATAGTTTATTGCTATTTAATTGTTATAGTTTTGACATATTGATAGTTAAAGTATTTAAAGTTTTGCATTAGCATTCGCACCCGTTTTGCTTCAAAAAAAAATGTTTAATGACAATTTATACTCCGTATATTTTAACTTACCTGTCTTAGCATTCCCTAAACAAGTTGGGTAAATAATGTTGTTTAAGCAAAACAAAAGATGTACAATGTCAGCCCACTTACCCACCATTCTCTCTCTCTCCTCAACATGGAGCTAGAGAATTCTTCAACAATGAAGGTCAATCAAATCAACAAAGGGGAAAATGCTCACAAATGACAAACGCCTACCATTTGGGGTTAACTATACCCTTAGTCAATATATTTTCTTTAAGGTTTTCGTTAGATGAGTGGTGGGTTGGTGTTAGTAGTGTTGGGGTTCGTCCGCCATTGATGATGAGAAAAGGAAGATGGGAGGTTAAAGAAGACGTAATTTACGAAAGGAGGAGGGGGGAGAAAGTGAGACAACAACAAAAGAACAATAATATGTTGATAATTTTTACCAATTTTGCCACTAGAAAAACATTCAAACTGATGCTCCCTCCGAAAACCCTACATGGCCTTTAAATAAGAAAATTTTAAGTTAATATTCATTAAATTTTTTAGTTACTTTAAAAAATAATTACTTCATCTATTTCACACTCACTTGTAAGAAATTGTAAAGTTGTTAATAGTAGTAGTATTTATTTATACAAACTCTTAACAAACTTTAAAATTTGTTGTGAATGTAATGAATCACTAACCGACTAATTTTAGTGATAAGTATCTAGTCCTCATATAATACGAAGTACCTTGTATTTATTTTATAAAAAAAATGATTCAACAAAAATAATTTAAGTTTTAAAAAATACTTTCTTTGTTTCTTATGTGAATTTTCATTTCACCTTTGTGAATAAAATATTCCAATGACAAGTACCTTTCATTACCAATTAATAATTTTATAGATTATAAAGCATAAATCGAGAGGAATCTAATAAGATATTCTTATTACCAATAAGTATGCTTTTCCTTAACTAATAAGAATAAAGTCAGTTGAAGTAGAATATTTGAATAGTGTAAAAGTCAAAAAAGGAAATAAAATTAGATTAATTTTACTAAATTTAAATGATTTTTTTATTGCACTTAAGTTATTTTTTTTTATTGATTTTAACTTATATTTACTATCATATTTGATTTGATCTTTAAAATTGCTTATTTTTCCTAGTTAAAAGCTTATATTTACATAATTGGACTTATTTTTACTGAACTAATAAAATTAATTAAACAAACTTAAATTATTTTTGTTTATAATATTATTTGAAAAAGGTAAAGTAACCGCCTGGATTTGACTTTTTTATCACTTGAAGTGGCCGATGAGTGGCCAAATTGTGAAAACTTTTAACGTTTTTCGTTTTAGTTTGCACTAAAATTACATTAATTGATATAGTTTTCTTTGTTTTCTTATTGAAATTACCTTTCTTTTTTGCTTTATATTCTATCTTTTAATGTGTTAAAAATAACTTTTCTTGATTTATTGACACTGATTGACAATAATTTGATTTATGTATTTGGATTAAGAATAACGTGACATAATTGAGAAGTGTTAATTGTTTGACCATCCCTACTCCCTAGGTCCTCTTCTGTTTTTCTTAATTTTTGTTGAACTAAAAATTATTTTTATTGGAATAAAATTATTTTTGTTGAATTTAAATTAAATTTATCGAGTTTATATTTATATAATATTATATTTGTTTTTTGAAGCTATAGATTTTTATTGATCAAAATTTGTTTTTTACTAAAGTGAATTGAAATTATTATGCCGAACTTAAATTAATTTTACTATATTGCAATTATTTTTTAAAAATTTAAATGAATTTTATTAATTATTAGTTGAATATATAAGGTGGAGAAAATAGGCCTCGGACCTGTTCTCTTCAGGTTAATTTCATTTAAGTTCAGTTCAGCTCCAATCAATTCAGTCCAGTTCAGCTCCAATCTAATTAGTTCAGTTCAGCTCCTATTTTTCTTCTATCGTAAAATATTTATTTCAGCTCTTGTCAATTTACTTCAGTTCAGCTTTATTCAGTTCAGAAAATCTGAAAGGCCCTTCGTCTTTTTTTTCTTTTTTTTTTTTTTTTTTTCACAAAAACAAATATTTGTACTGACTAAAGTGTATAAATAAAGTAACCTCGTATAATCTCTATGTACTTAGTTGATTACTTGAAGAAGAGGAGAGAGAAAACTCAAAAAAAACAAGAAGCAACAACAATGGCATCTTCATCCTACTCAGACTTCAAAGGCAAACCTCGTCTCCCCAAATTTGCTACCCCAAAACGCTACGACATCCGCCTTAAACCCAACCTTCAATCCTGCAAATTCGACGGTGTCGTTTCAATCGATGTTGATGTCGTTTCACCCACTAAACTCTTCGTTCTCAATGCTGCTGATCTCAATGTTGATTCTTCCTCTGTTTCCTTCAATCACAAATCATCTTCTCAGGTTATAATCTAATCCCACTTCGTTTTAATTTTTATTTATTTGAATGATTTGATTTTTCAGTTTTTGGGCTAATAAAGATTTGATTTTTTTTTTTTGAATTTAGGAATTTCGATCTTCTGGGGTAGGATTGATTGAAGAAGATGAGTTATTGGTTGTTGAATTTGCGGAAGAGCTTCCTCTTGGAATTGGGGTTTTGAATATTTCTTTTCAAGGAACCCTAAACGATCAAATGAAGGGCTTCTATAGAAGGTGTGTGTGTGTGTGTTTTATTTTTTATTTTTTATTTTTTATTTTTAAATTTAAAATGGTTTTAATGGGTAATTATTTGTTATTGCATTACTGATTGTGTAATTTTGAGAGAATTTTTTTTTTTTAAAATTAGTTAATCAAGGAAAGCGTTGATTAGTTGGCCTTTATTATGAACTTTGAATTAGTATAATTAGGCATGCAATGCACCCATTGAACTGCATTAGCTTCTTATGAACTGTTAATTATTGTTTTGGGTTGCTAAATTTTGAATCTTTGGTTTATTTTATTTATGTATGTTGTTATAATTTTTGTTTTGGGTTGCTAAATTTTGAATCTTTGGTTTATTTTACTTATGTATGTTGTTATGTTCAATTGTTCAGTGTGTATGAGATCAACGGGGAGAAGAAGAACATGGCGGTTACTCAATTTGAACCTGCTGATGCACGTCGATGTTTTCCGTGCTGGGATGAACCAGCTGCCAAGGTTTTTTTCTTTATGTTTCTTTAGGGTGCTGATGTATTGGGATTGCTTAGATTTGTTTTACCCCCATAGATGTTTGTTATGTTTACGTGCTATGCTAGGTTTTCGTTGTGATTAGAAGCATTGTTTGTGTAATTCTTAGTGTTCTTTGACACTTAGGTTAATCAGAAAAGTTTCCTTAAAATAGCTTGTTTTGATACTTGGAGTTGGATTTTGCCTGGACTGCCGTCAATTGAATAACCTGTTTAATTGTCTGTTGATGTTGTGAACTTTTTTCTTGGTAATTTGCATATTGAGAGTGACATAAAGGGATAGGTGAACACCAAGTTGTCAGACATGTCAAGTCTTAACAATTTTGATTTGTCGTTGTAATTTGCTTTCCCTTGTGTTTGTGGCCTTTGGCTTATCATCTGACTTTGTCCATCTCTCATCTGTTCAGGCTACATTCAAGATTACCTTGGATGTTCCATCAGATCTTGTTGCACTCTCTAATATGCCTGTCATTGAAGAAAAGAAAGAAGGAGATCTTAAGACGGTTTACTTTGAGGAGTCACCGATTATGTCGACGTACTTGGTTGCTGTAGTTGTGGGTTCGTTTGATTTTGTTGAAAGTCACACATCTGATGGTATATTAGACTTGACATTTTGTTGCTAGTGAATTTTGATGAATTACATTTCAATGGACCTGTATATATGACCATGTTTCTTTCATATTGTGAAGGTATAAAAGTTAGATGTTATTGTCAAGTTGGCAAGTCAGACCAAGGGAAGTTTGCTCTGGAGGTCGCTGTTAAGACACTTGAATTATATAAAAAGTAACTTGCCCCTACTCTCTCTTTTCTTTGATGGTTCCAAGCTATATATTTTCCCATGTTTCTTCTGTTTTAGTGTTAATTTACCTTTAACATTTTTAAAGGTATTTTGATGTGCCTTACGCCCTACCCAAATTGGATATGATTGCTATTCCTGATTTTGCCGCCGGGGCCATGGAGAACTATGGTTTGGTCACATACCGTGAGAATGCATTGTTGTATGATGAGAAACACTCTGCCGCTGCTAATAAGCAAAGGGTAATTTATTTGTTTAGCTGGATGATCACTGATTCACTATAACTTGATCTTGTCCATTGCATTACTTCCCTTGTATATTCAGTGATAGAGTTCTTTTCTTTTAAGGTTGCTATTGTAGTTGCTCATGAATTGGCTCATCAATGGTTTGGAAATCTCGTGACTATGGAATGGTGGACTCATTTATGGCTGAACGAGGGATTTGCAACATGGGTATTCTAAAACTAATCAAAGCAATTTTCTATTTATACTGCAATATAAATTGGTATTTCAGTATTAATTATATTGTACTATTATTGGCTGTCTTCAGGTGTCCTACTTAGCAGCTGATGCTATATTTCCAGAATGGAATATTTGGACTCAATTTCTTGACCAGACTACTGATGGGCTTAGGCTGGACGGTCTTTCTGAATCACATCCTATTGAGGTTTTGTTTTGCTTATTGTTTGCTTTTCTAGATGTAACAGTGTCTGGAAATTCAACTTATAGTGCTAAACTGTGTCTTACTTCCAGGTGGAGATTAATCATGCTAGTGAAATCGATGAAATATTTGATGCCATCAGTTACAGGAAAGGCGCGTCTGTCATCAGGATGCTGCAAAGTTATATTGGTGCAGATACATTTCAGGTTCAGTCCTGTTGTGTCCACATAATTTCTGAATTTGCTATTTTGTTTTCTGTTGTTTTTGAAACTGCATGTTGTTATCAGCTTCATGTTTATGTTGTTTTGAATTCTTGTTTTCTGTTGTTCATGTTGTTCTGCCTCAGAACATCATGCTTCTAGAATCTGAACTCTACTTCTTTGTTGTCTTTGTAACCGTTTTAATTTCTACTTTATTCATCAACTATCTCAAGGGTCCCCAAAATAGTATAGGGTTGCATTAATTGGCATAGAAGAAATGAAGAATCATTTGTCTTCACATGCTCTATGGAGTAATTTCGTATTAGTTAGGTAGTTCTGACATTCTATTATTGTGATTATGATTGCTAGAGACCTGATTTGATTGTTATACTTTGCCTCGTTATTGCATGACCTTCTAATGTGGTTTTGCTCTATCAAAAGTATTCTTTGGTCTCTTTTACATGGCTGCTTGGTTAGACATTATGATATGCCCTTTATACTACTATATGTCTTCAACTTTCATTGTTGCTCAATGTTGGATGGTTTGGCTTAAGTTTATGTTAATTGCTTCTACCAGAGAGCTCTTGCATGCTACATAAAGAAGTATGCTTGCTCCAATGCAAAGACTGAAGACTTATGGGCTGTTCTTGAGGAGGTATCAGGCGAACCGGTAAAGGAACTAATGAATTCATGGACACAACAGAAAGGATATCCTGTTGTTTCCGTGGGGGTCAAAAACCAAAAGCTGGATGTAGAACAGGTGCAATGCTTGTAATTAAATAATTCTTTCAGTACAGTATTACATTTGGAATTTACTTTGTTTGCGTCATACTACCTACTCTTTTTTTTTTAAAAGTGCAACGTTTCCTCTTTTTAATTAGTAGTTGTATAATAAGTGTTAACATCCCTACTTTTTGCTACAGTCTCTTGACTCTCTTCTTATCTCTCTTTTAATTGCATTGGACCACTTTTTTGTCTCTCTCTATCTCTCTCTGTACAACCTCTACATGTTGCACTTATTAATAAAATGGGAGGAAGTATGAGGTTTTGCATTAGGTAGTTTGTTCTTGCATTGGTTTTAGAGCTAATATTGTGCAATTTGATGACAGTCACACTTTTTGTTGAGCGGTTCTCCTAGTGACAGCCAATGGATTGTCCCAATCACTTTATGTTGTGGATCATACGATAACCGTTATAGTTATCTCCTGAAAGAGAAGTCTGGAAGTCTCAGTATCAAAGACGGTGGTTGGGTTAAGCTCAATGTAGATCAAACAGGGTTTTATAGAGTGAAATATGATGAAGAACTTGGAGCTAAGCTTCGACATGCTATAGAGAGTGGCCAATTGTCTGCAACAGATAGATTTGGTATGATATTTTTATAATTCTGGCCTGATTTTGCCATTTCTAGTAATGAAGTAATTTTGCAATGTTTGACATTAAAATTCTTACCAACAGGTGTTTTGGATGACTTGTTTGCCCTGTGTATGAGTGGTCAGCAATCTCTGATAACTTTGTTGACTTTGATTGCATCATTCAGAGAGGAAACTGAATATACTGTTCTTTCCAATTTAATAAATGTAAGTTCACAGTAATTTGTGATTGAAGCAACTCAATTGTGCAAATCTCTTATCTTGTATTTCTGTTTCCTTAGATAAGCTACAAAGTTATGAGAATAGTCGCTGATGCTACGCCTGAATTAGTTGATAACCTCAGAAAGTTCTTCATCAACCTTTTTGAGTATCCAGCAAGGTTAGTGTCTTTTATATGAGATCAAAATGAGTTTATTTATTTATGTAGGTAACAACTAATACATATATGACAATCTTATGCATTTGGTTGGAGCTACTTACTCAAACTGTATCTGTTTTGTGCTATCCATTTGTTTTTCTTTAGGATACAATATATTAGTCTTAGAATTTAAGGATGTAAACAATCCTATTCTGGTGACCTTAAATTGCTGTTCTGGCTCATTCTTCCCTAGAATTGCTTCCACGAGAAGTTCCTAGGGATAGTCTACTCTGCCTCTTTTGAGATATGTGAGAGATCTAGAAGGTAAATAATTTTAAATGTTGGAATCAGAGGATTTAATGGTGCATAATCGTGTGGAGTTTTGACTTATCAATGTATAATTGTTTGGAAAATTTTACACTCCTGTTTATAATTGATTGTCCGATTTGGAATCTTTTAGACATTTCAATGATTATTATGGAATATAATACTTCAAGGATCTATGTTTTTATTTTATTTTTTTTTTGACAAGCAAGGATCTATGTTAAATAGGATGAACAAATAAAATCAGAGAGAATAACTAAAATAAACTACTATCTTAAATGGATGACAATGTTTTAGAAGAGTAATAGACGTTGGTATTATTTAGTAGTAAATGAGGGGTAAAAAATATTTCTTTGATGCTACCTTGTAAGAAACAAACACTGGTATTATTTAGCCACATAGATGCCTAAGTTCCTTCTTTTTGTGTTGGATAGTTCTATGATTTATGGACAATAACTTCAGATTTGAAGTTTGATTTCAATATTTAGCTTTTAGAATCTTAAAGTGTGAATTATTTGTGCACACTGGGCCGTGATGCTTTATCACCAAATATGTAGCTTTTAGAGTTAAATATATTTGTCCGCCTGAGCCTTGATGCTCTAAAAATGCTGCTTTTTGAGCATAGCCTATGGGTGGAATCTGTAATTAAGCAACCACGGTGAAGTTCACTTTTTTTTTTAAAAAAATTAATTACTATGTTGCTGAAGTTTTTTGTTTTTTTTTTTTTTTTTCGGCTTGTGTGGGGTAATATGAGTTGACAGTCTTGTTCCATGCTTGTTTTGTAAGTCAACTCGCCAATGCTTGGGAAATAATGGCAGTTTGCTTTTGACTCTGCCTTTGCCATTGTGGCTTTGCCTATTTTCTTCTTGATTATTCTATATTAAAAAAATAAATAAAAAATTGTAGGAAACTTGGCTGGGAGCCCAAGTCAGGTGAGAGCCACTTGGATGCTATGTTGAGAGGGGAGCTACTAACTGTGCTTGCTGAGCTTGGGCATGAAAGTACCCTGAATGAAGCCATTAGGCGCTTTGATGCATTCTGTGCTGACAGGGATTCACCGCTTCTACCACCTGATACAAGAAAGGTATTTTATCACATAAAATTGACTTCTTTGTATATGTCCATAATGCTCTCTCTCTCTCTCTCTCCCTCCAATGCTTGAAATATCACATTTACATGATTTTATTAAAAGATGCTTTTTGATCGTACTTTGTCATCACTTCATCTGAGTATATATATTTGGGTAAGAAAACAAATTCTGGACGGGAGGGAGAATGCATAAGACCAAAAACTGGGGCAAACTTAGGGTTACATTGGTGAAAAGAAGTGAAGCCCATGGAAACCTATATCTACCTTTTACCCTGATCTGACAACTGTGCTACCAAAGATAAAGCATTGGAATAAAATTATAAGTGAAACTACAAGAGGAAATAAGGGCTACCCATGCTCAATTTACAGTTAGGATAGTCCAAGTAAGTGATAATCGGTTGAATAAAACACACTCTAAGTCCATTAGAGGTCATTAAGCCCTATATCATTCAGTAGTTTGTATAATCGACCCAATAGTTGCCATAAAAGTAAAGAAAAACCAGTAAGCAAATGAGCACTGTGCCAATCCTATTTGTTCCTTCCATTTGTAATCGAAGAGTATATTAGGGAAAGTGAATCTCAATGAGAGGGATTTTAATTCTATAATAATTTGTCACTTTTCAAAAGTATTCTGGAATGATGCATGGGAAGGAGAGAATGATGATTAAAAATTGGAAATTTTGGAATGATGCATGGGGAAATTCAATTAGTGGAAAATTGTTTAAGAGATTGTATGGAAAAGAGAAGGGTGGTATATTTTTGTACATTCACCAAGAAATTGAGGAAAATTGATGGAATAGTATAACCATGTATGGAAAAATTCCAAATGAGAAGAATTTTTTAACCTTCCTGATTGGGAAATAGATTGACAAATAGGATTGGAGGGAGTAGTGTTTTTCTTTCTTGACACACCGTTATACAAGTATACAACTGACATATCTACATCAAATCACATTATTATAGGACTTCCTAGCTCTACCTTACATCTGCATTTATGGCCGGTCCTTGTATTATGAACACCTTGCTCTCTTGTGTCTCATCTGCTATATATTAGGTATTTGGTGAATCAGATCTTTAGGGCCAAATTAGAACATGTTATTCACATATATGTCCTTTGCCAATCCTGGCTGTACTAGTTTAAAGCTCAAGATCTCATAATGGTTGTGTGTTTTGTGAATTGTGTAGGCTACATATACTGCTGTGATGCAGAAAGTCAACGCATCAAATAAGTCAGGTTATGAAGCTCTCTTAAAAGTATACAAAGAGACTGATCTGAGTCAGGAGAAGGGACGTATAATAGGTAATAGTATTTCCTCGTTGCATAATTCTGAGGCTACCTAGTTCACTCATTGACTTCTCTTTTTTTTTTTTTTTTTTTTTTTTTTTTTTTTTTTTTTTTTTTTTGGTGTGGGGGAAACATAGGTTCACTGGCTTCATGTCCAGACCCAAGTATTGTTCTTGAAGTTCTCAACTTTTTGTTGTCTCCTGAGGTAAGCTAAACCTAAACTTTTGATGTCTGATTCCAAATGATGCAATATCTTGATCTTGATTGTTAAAACATAAATTGTGAAGGTTCGAAGTCAAGATGCTATTTTCGGACTCTCAGTCAGCAAGGAAGGGCGTGAAACTGCTTGGAAATGGCTTCAGGTTATTCCCATACTACAGTACTGGAAATCTTATTCTTCATCAGTGTATTTGTGAAATATTTGATAGATCGCTTTGATTAAGTTTATGAGTGGTGACTATGTATGAACGGCTTCGTTTAGTTTGGACAACAGTCATGCATGCATAATGCAATCCACAATTGTCGTTGCTTTTAAAAAAAAAAAGGAAATTTTGATTTTGGTTACAAAGTGTTGGTGTATGTATTATTTTTATCAAATGTTTAGCTCAATTTTTTTTCACCAATGCTGCTTACAGGATAACTGGGATTACATTTCAAAAACATGGGGCTCTGGCTATCTGATCACCCGCTTTATCAGTGCAATTGTGTCACCAGTATGTCTCTTTCTTTCTCTTTTATATGATTTGGAATTGCACACTCAGAGCATTTGCCATATTTTTGCTTTGGTTATTTGCTGATGAGTATTCACTTTGGAATTCCACAGTTCTCCACACTTGAAAAGGCAAAGGAAGTCGAGGAATTTTTCTCAAGTCGAATGAAGCCTACGATTGCAAGAACCTTGAAGCAGAGTCTTGAGAGAGTTCAAATTAATGCAAGGTGGGTTCAGGCTGTTCAGAATGACAATTACTTTGCACAAGTTGTGCAGGAACTGTCACATAGAAATTGATGAGCTCCGGTCCAGCCTCCCGGTCTTGAAAGGAACAGGTGGAGTGGTGGAAGGTACCCCAAGAATAAAATTGTAATTGAAAGATACGGGTTCGAGCTTGTTTGACCATGGCTTGATCATTGGGGGTCCTGTATTAGTACAAGTTTATTTACTAGTCTGAGTTTGTTTGACCAACATGGTTTGTGTTTGTCTAACTTTTTTTTTTTAAAAAAAAAAATTATTAGTATAAGTCGAGCTTCTTTAGCTTAAAGTGATTAAAAATAAATAATGTTTTTAATGGTTAGCATTTCATTTTAATTAAAATTTAAAGGTACTGTTCCTCAATTTTTCTTCTCAGTTACCAATCAATCAATAATCTATACAAAACAAGACATGTTAGCATGAGCTCGCTCTAGTTAAATGATTAGTTGCGTAATATGTCCGTTAACCATTAACTAACCAATTAATCTTAACTTCCATTATAATTAATGTCTCAATTTGCGTTTTCTGAAATTATCTCGATTTGCATTATAAGAATGGCTTGTTTAAGATTTTGAGTCATTTTAGCCCTTAAACATCCAATTTGAGGCCAAAGTTGGAAAAAGATTTAGAAATGACTCGATTTGTGTGTTCGAAACTCTATCTCAGTTTATGCACTGAGAAAATAGCTTAATTTGATCCTAAAACTCTAAAAGATCCGAATTGAGGTCAAATTGGGTAAAAAAAAAAAAAAAAAAAAAAAACTATAAATGTCTCAATTTGTGTGCTTTATTATTTTTTCCAATTTTTATGTTCATAAAATTTCTCAATTATTGTTAGGGGTTTGTGTTGATTCTAAGAATTCAATTTGAAGTTCACATACAATTGATTACCATAAACATCTTGATTTGCATGTTGAAAAAATGGACTAGTTAGGTTTTGAGGGTTATTTAAACCTTTAAGATTCTATTTTGAGGTCACATTTTGCTAAAAAAAATTCTAGGACAAGTGTTTATGATTATAGTGAGTTGTTTGTTAAGATATATTATTTGAATATATCTTAGTCAATGTAAATATATTAGTTTCCTTGTTTATAGCTAGGATCTTTTTATAGTTAGCTAATTCTTAATTAGTAGCTTAGTTAGTGCCATGTTTAGGCTGTATAATTGTATATATTGGCTACTCAAGGAAGGCAATACTCACGGAATATACTTCCTTTATGGTATCAGCAGTCTAGGGCAATCTTCCGCTGCACCCTAGTTCTCTTGTTCCGCCATTCTTCTTCTTCTCCCTTTCTTCTCTCTGTTTTCTTCTATTGCACTGTAACAATGTCGGATTCGAAAAGCTCCTTTCATCCGGCCTTTACCGTGTCTAATATCAAACACAATGTTCCCATAACACTTGAAATGGCAAACGTTGAGTATTCTACTTGGGCGGAACTCTTCAAGATCAATGCTCGATCTCACAAGGTTCTTCATCACATAATTGCTCCGGAAGAGAAGGTGGCCGAACCTTCGACCAAGGAGGAAAAGGAGCAATGGGTGGTTTTGGATGCTTTGGTTCTTGGGTGGATTTATTCTACCATCTCTAAAGACCTGATGCACACAACTATGGAACCGGATTCCACGGCAATGGCGGCTTGGAAGAGGCTTAATGTAATCCCCCGTATTTTTAAATATTTTATAAGTGAAAATTTATTTTATTTATAATATTTATTTGTTATTTTTCATAATTTAATTTCAAAAGTTTCAAATTATTAATTTGGGTCGAAAATTATTTGAACAAATTATTTTATGCACCTTTATTCTACAATTTATGTCCAATCACACAAGCCTAACCCATTTGTTTACTTAATCGACCCATTATTTTTATGAGGCCCAATCTTTCTTTTTACCCTACAATAATTCTCTCCTATAAATATCCCATGAATCTCCAAAAATTTCCCACACAAAAAGATTAGTCTTATTTTCATCCTCCTTTGTTTCATTATTTTGCTTAATGTTAATTTAATTGTTTTGGGTTTTGATTTTAGTATAAAGATTATATTTTTAGTATCAAATTACATTTTAATGGTATAAAGATTATAAATTTCAGATTATATTTATGTTATAAATTTCATATTTTATGAATTATAAACCTAGGGTTTCAATTTAATTTATTGAAAATCATGATTTTAGGGTTTTTATGAACAATTGATTTAGGGCTTTTATAGTAATGATGTTTTGAAATTTTGGTGATTATAACTACTGATTAGTTTAACTTAATTCCAGATTATTTTGAACACATAGATTCGTGTTTTAATTTTTAGATTTCCGTTCGTTAATATTAATCCCGTTTTAATCCCGATCAGGTTCTAAACTCATCCGATTTTGACAAAAAAGTAGTGTTTTCCATGTGGAAACCACGTTTTAAGAAAGACTCACTACCTACCTATGGTATTGAGCACCACCCTCTCGAGGCCAAATTCAGCCTCTAAATATGATTTTCGGGCAGTTTTTGATTTTAACGAAGTTTTTACATACTTAAAATATTATCCTTGAGTTTGAATAATAAAATTAATTATGTTTAAAGTTAATTAAGCATAAATATATGTTTTTATTGAAGTTTCAAGTGTTGGAAATAGTTTCTAAGTACTACTTTTGATGTTTTATAAAGAGGGTTTAATCACACATTAAAAAGAGAGATTTTAATGGTTTTTATATAATTTTCAGATTTTTATTAGACTTTGAACTTGCTGTAATTTCATGTATAAGAGTGTATTTTAAGGTTTTTATGAAGAAAAATTTAAAGAACTATATATAAGCCTTTAATTTTAACAAAAGGGAAGGTTTTAAAGTGTTGTTTGATTTGGATTTTGAAGGTTTTAAAGTAAGTTAGTACTGCTGTAAATTTAATTGATTGGGTATTGATTGAGATGTTATTATTTGGCTTAGGAGAGGAGTTTATTGAAGGTGATTTCTAGTTAGTAAAGTGGCATACCAATTCGTTTGCTCAAGGTACGTACAAGTTACAAAACCTTGCTTTTAGGTGCATGTTTAAGGACGGATCGAGAACTTAGTATCATGTCTAGGGATGACTGGGTTAAATTGTTTGGTTATACATTGTGAATTTCCTTTGACGTGCACTATTCCTTATTGTAATTATTGGTTATGTTCTAATTATGCAAGGTGCGCTTAGAGGCAAAGGTATGTGATTGGTTAAATGACTTAATTATTACTCATTCATGATTTAATGAAATAGGATGAGTAAAGGAATGGTTCATGTCTTATAAGACAAGGTTAAGAGTTTGGGGTGCCTTATGCACTCAAGGTGTTTATACACCGAGGTAGTAAAGGAATAAATAATAAATGTTGCTTGCCACTAATAAATCAAGAATTGAAATTGAAAAGTTGCTTTACTTGATTGAATTGATATTGGATTGATTGTATTGTTATGCATATGAGTCATCACCAAGTCTAAACCTGTAAATCACGTAAAGTGCAAGATGAATGAGCAATAAAACTCTGGATTGGTGCACTTCTGGAGTAATGACAATCAGGGGTTGGGGTACATGGGGTATTAGCCGTGTACTTTTCTCGAGGCCGTCTGATCTACGAGTCTCTTATTTCAAATATTTTTCAAAACTAGGAGTTAGGTGAGATCTCATACTAACTACGGTCACGGAGTCGCGCCCGTGGTCGTTGGATGTTTATTGATGTTTCCGAAAGGAGGCATGGGGTTTTTCTTTTATTGATGTTCCAAATGGAGCATGGGTTGGACAACCTTGTCTATTGCGTAATCCAATGAATAAAAATGATGATTTACCTATTATTAATTAATGGAGTCTTAGTAATATAAATAGTTGAGTCGTGTGTTGAGTCTATAATTTAATGATGCATGATGATTGATTATTAGTAGCATGTTATGGAATTCTTAATTTATTTTGCAGCTTGTATGTACTCAGCTTTGCTGATTGCGTGCTTTGTGTGTCTTTCTTTGGTCATGGCCTTCGCCTTTCAATGACCCTGTGACGATCCAATTTTTACACTTGTAATATTGGGGAGCAGAATTACCACAGGTTCATACACATGCAGCATTCATCAGGGTTGTGGGATCTTGAGTAGAGAGTTGGTTGTTTCATTTTATTTCTTTTGCAAGTTTGAATTTATTTTAATTCGATTTTATTCGACACTATTTCTTTTGGGTTTGAATTTATTTGAACATTGAATTTAATCACTTACTACTTTTATTGAGTTTTGAATAAGGGCCTTAATGGTTCCAAGTTATATGACTTAATTTGGTTTCATTCGTTGGTTTTGAAACTTATTTATAACTGATTTAGTTTTTCCGCTGCTATTTTCTGATAAAGCCTTAACGTTTGAACACGTGGCGGTAGCACGCCAGTAATTCTCTTGAATATTGTTCAGGGTCCTCAGAGGTTTAAAGAGAGAATTATTGGGGTGTTACACTTAAAGACATTTTCCAAGATAATCAGCATTCCCGTGCCGTGACCCTTGAGCACGAGTTCTCTAACACCGACATGGAGGATTTTCCAGATCTCTCGGCATATTGTCAAAGACTTAAAAGCCTCTCCGATCAGTTGAAAAATGTTGGGGCACCGGTGGACAATAACCGGTTTCCGGTCTCACGGAAGCATATGATGGGGTGGCTACGTTAATTCGGCAAAGCAATCACTTACCTCAATTCTACCAAGCACGGTCTATGCTCACCTTGGAGGAGGCCGGTTTGGCGAAGAAAGCTGCTACAACATCGGCTACGGCAATGGTGGCGGGTGTTCCTCGTGAAGCTGCAAATTTAGGGGGTGAGTCTCGGGGCAAACATCAGAAAAATAAGAAAAATCAGAAAAATAAAAATTCTAGTGGTGGTGGTCACGGCCAGACCTCCGGCAGTGGTGGCGGCCAGGCTCCGGCAGTGGTGGCGGCGGCCAGAACTACAACCGCGGTGGGCGGCAGCAGCAGCAGCAAGGCTGGGCTGCACCTCCACCGTGGCAGCAGCAGTTCCAGCCTTGGGGATGGGCTTCTCCGTGGGCAGCTCCTCCTTGCCCATGGCCCACCCAAGGCTGGGCTCGACCCCAGCAGCAGCAGTACAGGCAGCAGCAGCCCGGGGTGTTGGGTCCTCGTCCACAGCAGGTGTACACGGCCTCTTCTCAGCAGCCCATGCCATTTGTTCCAACGAACATCGAGTCGGCTATGCACACCATGACATTGAACCAACCCGATCCTTCTTGGTACATGGACACCGGTGCAACCTCGCACATGACTTCCTCCAACGGTAATCTCTCGTCTTATTTTAATTTGAGCAATCATCCTAATGGTATTATTGTCGGTAGTGGTCATTCTATTCCAATTCATGGTTGTGGTCATACTACGTTGCCTTCCCCGAACCCACCTTTGTCCCTTACTAATGTCCTTCATGCCCCTAAAATTATTAAAAATTTGATTTCTGTTAGGAAGTTTACAACTGATAATTGTGTGACCGTTGAGTTTGACCCTTATGGTTTTTTTGTGAAGGATTATCGGACGGGGATGCCAATAATGAGATGTGATAGCCAAGGAGACCTTTATCCTCTTACCACCACTTTCAAAAACTCAATTCCATCAACTTTTACAGCTTTAGCTTCCTCTTTGTGGCATGATCGTTTGGGACACCCGGGATCGTCTATTTTATAGACTCTTCGTAGTAATAAAAGCATTGAATGTACTCGTAATTCTAGTAATCATGTTTGCAATTCTTGTGTACTTGGAAAACACGTTAGATTGCCTTTTATGTCATCGAATTCTAGTACTTCTATGCCTTTTGATATTATTCATAGTGATTTATGGACCTCTCCTGTTTTGAGTTCTTTGGGTCATCGTTATTATATGCTTGTGTTGGATGATTATTCTAAATTTTTGTGGACTTTTCCCTTAGCTAAAAAGTTGGATGTGTTTGACAAAATTTTAGCCTTCCAAGCTTTCATTCGTACTCAATTTGAACGACCAATTAAAACTTTTCAATGTGATAATGGGAGGGAATATGATAACGGTCCGTTTTGGGCTTTGTGTGAGTCTAATGGCATGTCTTTTCGTCTTTCATGTCCCCATACCTCTTCACAAAATGGAAAGGCCGAGAGAAAAATACGATCATTGAATAATATCATACGTACTCTTCTTTCTCATGCTTCTTTACCCCCGTCATTTTGGCATCATGCCTTCCAAATGGCGACATATCTTCGTAATATTCTTCCGAGTAAGTTGCTAGAATACAAATCCCCTCTCCAAGTCTTGTATCAAAAGGAACCTTCTTATTCTCACTTACGTGTTTTTGGGTGCTTGTGTTATCCCTTGATTCCATCTACCACCATCAATAAGCTTCAACCTCGCTCAACACCATGTGTTTTTTTGGGGTATCCACCGAATCATAGGGGTTATAAGTGCTTTGATTTATCGTCTAATAAAATATTTATTAGTCATCATGTTATTTTTGATGAAGGTGTTTTTCCTTTTGCGGATTTGTATAAGCCACTTTCTCGTGATTATGATTTTCTAGATGATGGTCTAAATTCATATGTTGTCCAACATATGCAGCCCACGGCCCACTCTCTATCTCCTTCCTCTAGCTCCACGCCAATTGGGCCTTCCCCTCATTCAAGCCCAGTTCGCCACAGCAGCCCAATTCCAGCTCTCTCTCCTTCTTCTCCTAGCACACGGGAATCTGGTGGGCATAATAGGGCCTCGCTGGAACGTGGGCCTGTTCAATCAGCCACGGCCCAGCTTGGTCCTACCCAACCAGATGACCCAAATGCTATTTCTAGCTCCATCCCATCTACGGCTCCGACTCCTTCTGTGTCTTGTCCACCGCCACCTCCTTCTAGTATTGTCACCCGTAGTCGAAATGGAATAGTCAAGCCTAATCCAAAATATAAAAATTTTAGTGCTATGACATCTAGTGTTACGATATCCCCTTTGCCTCGTAACCCCGTTTCTGCTCTTCGTGACCCGAATTGGAAAATGGCCATGGATGATGAATTTGATGCTCTTATTAAAAATAAGACGTGGGAGTTGGTGCCCCGTCCACCTGATGTTAATGTTATTCGTTCTATGTGGATTTTTACTCATAAGGTGAAATCTGACGGTTCTTTTGAGAGGCATAAAGCCCGTCTTGTAGGTGATGGCAAAACACAACAGGTTGGCATTGATTGTGGGGAGACTTTTAGTCCGGTTGTGAAGCCGGCTACTATCCGTACTGTTCTTAGCCTAGCTTTGTCCAAAGCTTGGTCGATACATCAACTGGATGTTAAGAATGCGTTTCTGCATGGTGAGCTTCAGAAGACAGTCTATATGCATCAACCCCTTGGGTACCGTGATAAAACTCACCCTGATTATGTGTGTTTATTACGTGGCTCTTTATATGGTCTTAAGCAGGCACCCCGGGCGTGGTATAAGAGGTTTGCAGATTTTGTTGCTTCTATTGGTTTCACTAATAGTAAGAGTGACAACTCTCTATTTATTTATCGTCAGGGGAAGAATGTGGCTTATTTGCTATTGTATGTTGATGATATTATTGAAGGAGTTATGTCTTCGATAAGTGCAATTACTAGATATATCAAGGATCACTATTATGGAGATAATAAGTTCATTCTATAGGGTCGTCAATATCTGGTGCTAGATATGATAATTGATCTTTGGGTTAGTTAAATAGCCCAAAGCCTTATAGAATGGATCCTATGAGGTCACACACAAGGGTATTGGGTTAAACAAGTAAGAGGCCCATTAATGGGCCTCATGAGATTATGACATACCATGTAGAGTGTTGGGCTAGAGTAGTGTGTTTTGGATAAGGGTTTTGGGCTTTTGACATGGGCTCTTATTTAGAGATGTGATCTATAAATAAGATCCATGCCTAGGGTTTGTTGCAAGCAGTCATAATTCACACACTGTGAATTTTGACATCAAGGCAACCAATCCCAAAACCCTAAAACACTCTCCTCACTCACGGCCCTCCCCTCCCCCTTTCACGTCCGTACGTGCGGCGCTCCTCATGGTGGCTCGTGGTGTTCGTCGTGGTGGTTTGTGGTTAGCTCGTGTCTCTCTTCTCCGTTGAAGGTTGATTGAAGCGTTCAATCACGACTAACTAGCATTAGTGGAGGTTTAATCTGTGCCCGTGGACCAAGTAGAGGAATCACGCTTGGGGTTCTTTATCTCCCTTTGTTCTTGCTCGATCGCACGTGGAATCACGCTTCAAAGGTACAATTATTTGTTCTTTATGTGTTATGCATTAGATCCTTGGATTAGGTACTGTATAAATGTGATTCATGTTATTTCCGCTGCGTAGTACCTATAAACTCCTACAGTGGTATCAGTTAGCCTATTGCATTTACGCATATTGCCAATAATTCTTTGATAGTCCGCAATTTTAATTCAATTAGGAGGGAGAATAATTAATTATGGTTCAATCTTTATATTAAATGGAGATTTAATTTTTGGAATATGATTAAATATGATTTAATTGCTCAATTGTTCTAGCAAAATCCGAAATAAGCCCTAGTATTTTCGAAAATTTTAATTGGAATAAAGCCCTAAAATTTTGATTTTTGTGCTTGATTTTGATTATTTTCGAATATTTATGCTTCATAATTTTAATTAGTTTGATTTGATACATAAAATATGATTTTTTGTATAATCAATAATTTTATCTAAATGTTAGATTAAATTTGAATTAATTTTGTGAAGAACCCTAGATTTGGAATTGAATTGTGAATTTGATTTCAAAATTGAATTGGGCATAAATGTTGTGTTTTAATTCAATAGACCCAATCTAATTTAATTGTACAAATGTTGTATAATTTAATTAAAACTCTCAAAAAAAAAAAAAATTCAATCTGGGAGGGGGCAGCCGTGGCTGGGTGGTCGAACCACCGTTAGGTGGGCCACGGCGGCTGCCCAGGAGGTCGGAAAGGGTGCGGGAAGTGAGGGCAGCAGCTAGTGGCGACGGGCGGCAGTAGGCGGTGCAACTGTTGCACAGCCGCAAGCTGCAACCCGTGTTCAGCTGGTGGCTGGGCTTCGGCCTAGCTGCCACAACAACCCTCGGATGACGACGAAAGTTCAGGCAAGGAACAAGGTGGCTCCGGCGATTGGAGCCCACTGAGAATCGGCGGCAACTTCCGGTCAGGCTGCTTATGCGGTTGTGCCGTGGCTGGGGTTTTGCTCCTGGCTGCGGTTGCGGTTTTGCGGGAAGCGGCTGCTTCGTTGGTTGGGGATTACTCCCTGGCTGACGTGGCAGCAGTAATAATTTAAAAAAAAAAATTGTTTTATTAAATTTATTTTATTTTTAAAGATAATTTCAAAATAAAATCTGATTTTATTTTGGGATAAAATCAAATTTCAAAAGTTGGTTTTTGATAATTATCCTTAATTAAGGTTGTTAATTTTGGATAAGATTTGTTAGAATATTCTGAGCATATTCCAAAAAGATAAAGATTGATTTAAAAAATGTGATTATCTCATAATTATTTTTGGATATAATTGATTTAAAATATTGTGATTGGCTAGTAATTAGGATAGAATTTCCTAACTTTGTTAGGATAATCTTTGAGGATAAATATGATTTACTTTTAAGATTAAAATAAGATTTGATTCTATCTCATGACTAATTTAGAATATATGATATTTTATTGATGATCATGAATAATATATGATATTATCTAATTGCACTAATTAAAATATGAGATATTTAGATGTCATGTTTCCTTAATTGTGAACATTCGATGTTATAGTTTAGGAAAGCATGATGAGTGATTTATTATGTGGCAATTTTATAATATATGATGTTGTTTATTGCTATATAATGACTAGTATGGCCCAGTAGATTGCTAAATACGATCTGCGCATCGTGATATATTTTTGTAATCTTAGTACGGTCTACGTACCGATAAAGTATTTTGTAATTTTATTTTATTTTATTTAAGCAGTAGATAGAATATAGTAGAATTACAGGTTGCAGTTAATCCAAGAAGCCCATGAAGTGAAGGCCCAAAGGAGCAAGGTGGATGAGATCCATGATGATTCAAGTGGGAGCTTTTACTTTGTTAGTTTTCTTAGGATTAGGGGCCATGCTATGTCTTATTTATGCATTCAGTATTTTATGCATGTTAGATTTTATTGATGTTTTGTGATGATGCGCTAGAGTTCACTATTTAATCACAACATAATAAATCTAAATCCCAGTAATATTGATGCAGCTTTTCCAATTAAAAACCCGACGAAAACCTTTGACATTTATGATGGGTCATGCCAAAGCTGGGCATCATATTTTTCATTGGGGAAGTGGGGGTAGGACCGCATATCTACACTTTTAATTGGTTATATTCAACAAGGTTACCTAAAGCGTTTAGAACCTTGAAGCTAAGGGTAATAATTAAACATGTGATGGTTAATTATTCAATCAAGAATTACAAAGAGTTGTAATCAGTAAAGAGTTTACTCACCTTGAAAATGTAATGGTTGATGGCAGGGCCAAAGTCCGGTCAATTATTGCATGAATAAAGGATCTTGGAATCATTTAATTCAATTGGGATCAATCAACATTGAATAAATGCTTTAAAGTTACCAATTTAATTCGCTTATGATACTTTAAATTTAATAAACATAATTGAATTTTGCGTTTACTTATTAGTAACATGTCGTTCTAATTTTATTATTATATATAATCTCCTCGATTGAAAATAAAGTTGAGAAACGTTCTCAAAAAGTTTAAAAGATGATCCATAAACCTATATTCCAATTTTGTTGAGATTGCTCTAAAAGGCAAGTTTTAGAAATTCATGTCACATGTCTAAGGTTGGTTTTATTCAAAATGTTTAAGTAAAATACCAACACATCTTCATTTTGAAAAATTTTTCAAGGGATATAATGGGATGGGAGGTACAAATCCTCCAAAAGACAAGTATAGAAATCCAATAAAATCTCTTATCTTCAATATGATTGAATATGAGAAAGTGATTGGAAATCTCTATGATCAAAAGTTGATCAAATGATAGTATTCTTCATCTATTTTATATAGAGTTTAATACTTGATTAAACTCAAATATAAATAATGATAGAATAGACTTAGCAAAATCATGAAAAATGCTTAAAGTAGTTGAGCAAGGTATCATTTTGAACCTAAGAGAAATGTTCTAAGTGGCTCAAATGGAAAGGTTTAGGAATATATGAGGATTGCATTAAAAATTTATAGGCCAAGAATTGCAAACAAGTTGCTACTTCTCAAACCTAGAACTACTTACATGCTAAAAGTTGTTATGAACAACAAATGTTTCAAATTAAGTGGACCAATTCCAATTGATTAGATACTACCTCATATAGTTGGAAGGTAAAAGAATGGAAATGTTCCAATTTAAGAATTATATTATAGAAATTGATTTAGCATATTGCTACTTCTTGGACATATGATGTCTTGTTTAGATCACTCATTGCACAATGTGATTGAACTAAAGGAAGAAGTTATTGCTAAAGGAGAAATAAATCTACAAGTTTAGAAGCAAGTGTTGCTACTTCACAAGTAGAATCTACAAGTTTGGAAGCAAAAGTTGCAACTTTACAAGTAGAACCAGTATTTCACCAATAATAATTGGCTAGAATTAAATAAATGTTATTCATTCTTGCCATTATCAAAACACCATTCAATGTTAGTAATGACTAAGCATCGAAGATTCAAAAACGTGGAATAAATGTTATTCTATGCTTTTTTGAGTCATAATGTGTTTTGAATTGCTAAATAGGTTTAAAGTTCTATATGATAGAAATAGTTAAACCATTTCTATGTATATAAGTTGTCTCTAACATGTCAATTAATTCGAATGAAAATGAAAATTGCATGCGAAAGATTCAAAGGGATGGACTTTCAATATCATTAGATTATGAATCCATTGATATATGTAATTATCATTCTAATTTGAAATTTTGACAAAGTCACCATTTAGAAAAATGATGATGCGAACTCTAGGTCGAATACATATCGATGTAACAAAACCAAAGGTTCAAAGGCTAGAGACAGACAATGAAGCTTCATTTGTGATACGATCACTACTTGTGCTTAGTTGAAGCATAAGAGTGAAGATTTTGAAAAGTTCAAAATGTTCAGTATGAAGTTCAGTATCAACTTGACAAGAAAATGATTACATTACAATATGATTGTAATTGTGAAAATTTAAGTCAAGACATGTACTTGGCAATACATTCAAAATATTGCGATATGATCGTAATAATGAGAATTTAAGCCAAGACCTTGATAAACATCCAAGAGTTGTAAAATCGTTTTACAACAAACTCCGAAAAACCTTGTGAAGTGTTTATGAAGGGAGCTATCAATCTATATGAGATATATTTTGATAATGGATGTAAATTACCTATCTTCCAACCATTGTTCAAGGGATATACCTTTAAGATAAGCTACAAAACTAAACAAACTACATACGTCAAATCAAATGTAGCAAAGGCTTCATATGTGATATGGATAAGAAAAGTTCTTATTAAGTCTTTCTACAAAGCAAGGAATAAAACATGTATTAAACCGTTTGATGCACGTTCGATTCCTATATAGAGCACGGGGTACTACTACACAAACCATACTTAGCACAAAATGTTTGTTGCTCAAGTAGGTGCCCTTATGGAAATTGTTCCAAAAGGTCAAGTGGGAGTAGTGTAAATCTCAAAACAGTTCGAGAAAAGCAACAAACAAACGTGGTTCAAACCATGATTGGTTCACCCTATGCAAAATTTGCCTCCTCAAAAGGCAAGTGGGAGTATAAGAATCTCGAAAAGTTCGAGAGCCTTGAAAGAGTTCAAGAAAAGTGATTTCGAAAATCTCGAAGAAATTTGAGAAGTTATCGAATAAAAGCAACAATATGAGCATGATTCACCTCATGTTACAAATGACAATGCATGGTCTCATTATGTGTAATGGGATTAATAACCATGTTTCGAAGGTAGTACATTCCAAGTGCACATCCTCTATTGTCGTTTCTCATTGAAAGCTAAACAAAGTTGTTGTATGAGTTTCAATTGTTGCATAAAAACCCACAATGATGACTAGCATACGTAAAACTTAGCCAAAGAAATATGATTTCATATTGACTAAGAGTTCTAAAATATTTATTTTGGAACATTATGATTATGCAAGTAATAAAGATGATTTGACAAGTTATCACTCCAAGTGGTTTAAAACCAGGAAATCTGAAATAGATTCTAAATCTGTAAGCAAGTGTATGACACTTGAATAATTTGCCTAAATTGGGTGAAACCCAATATAAGCAAAGCAGACAAGAAAGAAAAATGTTTTCTAACTAAAGCAAAGACTTGTTAAAGGATTCAACTAATTCATAGTATGACTATGATTACGATGAAACCTTTACATGTTGCAAAGATCTATTAAAGATATTTAGTGATTTCTACCTTATAAGATTTGGTAGATGGATTTCAAAACACTTTCTTGAAATTGTTCATGAAAGAAGATTTGTATATGATACAATCAAAAGTTTGGAGATCCAATAATCCTAGGGATGCATAAAAGATCAATAATGGATTGAAGTTAGCATCAGGGAGTTAATATTCTTAATTTTGCGAGTTAGTCAAATCGTTTGATGTTCTCGTAAAATGAAGGAAAAGGTCTTGAGTGTACAAGATGTTTAGTGGGAGCTATGAAGTCTTCTTGGTCTAGTACAAAGAGCGATTATTTGTTGCTTGAATAGTCAAGTAATGGTTAATGCATTTTGTATGAAAACCTTGGAGAAGAAGATGAATACATTTGGGATTCAAGATCTATATAGATAGGTCTCGAAGGATGTTTGAGTTTTGGTTAAGAAGCTTATATTGATAAGATTCTTATAAGGTTCAACATTATATTGAAAAGAGTTTCAATCCCATGTGACATGGCACGTTGCTTAATGATTCAATACCTTGAGAAAGGTTGATGAAATTAAAACTTTGAGTGATGATCCTTATGCTATTCGCAAAGGATTCATCATGCATGCCATGGACTATACTCGTCTATTTGATTCACGTGTTTTAAAGAACAAGTGATGATAGATTTCAATCGAAATCCAATGTAACGTTGGAATACAAATTAAAAATTCCTAAGTTCTTTGCGAAAGGGCGAAGGAAAATTCTTAGTGTATGGAGATGAAAATGATTATAAGATTTAGAAATTGCAAAGTTCATGTTTATGAGAATGTCTCATGAACTCTACTTACTAAACCCCTTCCATGACCAAGGTATGAGAGTCATACTAAGGTTCTTGGATTGAAGCAAGTTATGTAATTTTAGTTGTGTATGTTTTGAGAAAGCATATTACAAAAGTAAATACATTAGCTTGCAGAATTATGTTTATCAATTGAAACAAAGTTTCAATCTTATTTAATCGTGGTTTCAAGATTAAATAAAATGTCCAAAATAATTATGAATTGATGGGCTCACTAGGTTGATGACCTTTTGAATTAAACCCCACAGGTGAACAAAATTCATATATTATTTAAGTTCCTAGTTCGGAATCATTAAACTGGACATAAATGATTTCCAATAATGGACTAGCATGTTAAGATTGATTGGATAGCGCAGTTTCATGGGCTATAGGAGCGTAGTGATGCTCGGTCAATCACATGGATATGCATGAATGATGCATGATCGAACTATAGACCTACTTTGAAGTTCAAGTACAGAGCTTCCGGATATATTAGTGGATTCCTTTGACATGAGTGGAACATTGATCTCATTCAATGATTGTTTTAACTGTGGTACATTCAAACGTCTGGCCGTAACTGGAGATTATAAAGGATGTTTCCCGGTTACTTCATGAGTTGAGTGGGAGCTTTGGTTGCCACAAGATTGGATCGAGTCTACCTATTTAATTAGGAATGTGTCTTGGCCCCTTGAAGAGGGAGAATTCAGAAAATGCATGGCCGTGCTCAAATGAATTACATAGTAATCATTTGTTTTGTAATTCTAACTCAGATTTCAAGAAAAGATTTGTAGATTAATATGATCACGACATAAGATGCGATCATATTATCAAATCGACACACATTGACTTAAGGAATTTAAATATTGCGCACTTGTCTCAGACAAGTGGGAGATTGAAGGAGTTATGTCTTTGATATGTCTAGTTTATGTAGTATTTTACCCCCGTCCCTTGGTCATTATTAGTAGTGTTTTTGGCTCTTTAGAGCCACTTTTATTACTAATATGTGTTTTCTAGTGTTTTCGTAGTTTTGGTTGAGTTTTGTAGGGAATTGCACCTTTGGAGTACTTTCCCGGGATTTTATGGAGCAACTACGAGCATTGGAGGAGCACGACCATCTTTCGTAGCCCAAGATCGGTTAGAGTAATCAAACCGGTGAATAAGGGCTCGACTTGTGTGAAGACGAGGCATTTGGACCGAATGATTAAAGCCCCAAAGAGGATATTTGGTTTGGGCCAAGTTACGAGCCTAAACGAGGAGTCCAAGCGGCCCAAGGGTGTCCGCTCGGTGGTCCGCCCGGTGGTCTGCCCGGTGGTCCGCCCGATGGTCCGCCCGGTGGTCCGCCCGATGGTCCGCCCGATGGCGCGCCCGATCAGGCAAAGAAGACTTATTTCGCAACAGCCCTTCGCCCGATCAAAAAGGCGCGCCCGGTCGGGCGGTGTGGCGCCCGGTCGGGCGCGTGTCTCTGATAGATCTTTTAAGCATCGTTTAGTTTGTTTTAGTTTAGGATTCTTGCTTATTATAAATATATTTTTGTTAAGCAAGTTTAGAATCCCTTTTTACACTTCCTTATTCTTCGTTTACTTTTGTAATTCTTTCTCTTAGATTTTCTCTCTCTACTTAAGCTTATTTTCTCTCTCTACACTATATACTTTGTTCTTTACTCAACTCTTTATTCTGATTACTTTAGTAACGATTTCTTTTCTCTTAATCTCAGTTATTTATTTTATTCCTTCTATCATGTTTTATTTTTGTTGCTTTGATTAGTTTAGATTTAATTATGTGTGAGTAGTTCTTTTTTTAGGGATTATGGGGATCCATAAATAATATGAAGGGGTAATTTATTGTTGTTAATTATCAATGCTATATTAATTTCCTATTGATTGATTTAATGCTCTGTGACTAGATTAGGCCTGATCTTTTATGCATGAGTTTGACAATATTGATTCGAGATTCGAGAGATGAGAATTGATGTTTAGGTCTAGTTTCAATAGGCAGGTTAATCTATAAATGGTTAAGTCGAGATTCGAGAGATGAGATTTAATACCGGTAGATTAATTCTGTGATTGTAATACGTAGCGAAAGCCCTTTATTATCTGGTTAATTGATGCATTAATGATTGGTTATTATGTTTTACCCTGGAATATTATTTATTGGTGAACCTATGCCCTAGGTCCTTAATTCATTGATTCCTCTTATTTTATTTTCCCTACTTATATTCTTCGTAGTATAATCTTTAAATCACAACAAATTGTTACTAATAATTTAGATTGCTATTAATTAGTTAGAAATAGAAAGACTAGTTTCCCTGTGGATTCGACCCTACTTCCCTATCTACTTTAGTTAGAGGACTTAGGTAATTACTTTTGATTAGGTGATACGACTTTAGCCTGTCAAAATTTGGCGCCGTTGCCGGGGAAACGGTTATATTTTTTATTTCTAATTGTTTTTGTAGTCTAGATTATTTTCCTTCGTCCCGGAGAACATAAGTTTTTTGGGACAGTTCTCATATCTGTTGTCTAGTTCTTTGTTTATGTCCAGGTGTTCCAGATCAGGCTACATTCCTTTCGATCCTGAGATCGAGCGCTCTTTCCATAGGCAAAAGAATTTATACAAGCAAATACTGGCGAGTTCTGGTGGTGAAATTCCTAGAGACCCTTCATCTGATTCTAGTGATCCAGACACTTCTTCAGAATCAGAATTAGAGATGGGAGAAAATCCACCTAAAAAGCTCAGCGACTATTCTCAGCCATCTTTAGCGCATTTTCCCCACCTTTCTCCTACGCCAGATCTTGAGGGAGTTCAATTCGAGATCAAGCCCCAGTTCATCACGATGATAGAAAGGAAGCAATTTAGTGGAGCTAAGGGTGAAGACCCAAATCTACACATTGCTGACTACTGTCAATATTGTAACACTATAAGGCAAGCTGGGGTCACGCAAGACCAAATAAGGGAGATTCTCTTTCCTTTCTCTTTATGTGGAAAAGCTAAACTGTGGTTTAATGGTTTAAATAGAACTGCACTTGGCATTACTAATTGGGAGACTCTTGTTTTGAATTTTTATAACAAGTATTACCCTGCAGAGAAAACAGCTCTATTGAGAAGCGCAATTCAAAATTTCGCCCAAGAGCCAGATGAGTCACTATATGAAGCTTGGGAGAGATTCAAAGACCTGCAGAGAGAGTGCCCTCATCATAACTTAGCACAGTGGCAGTTGATACAAGCTTTCTACAATGGGATCGGAAATTCTTCTAGAGCAATTTTGGATTCTGCAGCTAATGGGAGGTTTATGAACCTCAATGTTGATGATGCAGGTCAGGTTATTGAAGATATGGCGATCCATAATTCCCAATATGGGAATCCTAGAGGTTTTGCAAACAAGGGAAAACACCACGTCGATTCTGTATCCTTTTTGCAATCTCAATTAACCTCTATTTGTCAGAAATTGGATAACCTTACTACTGCTAATTCTAAAATAACTAATGTTTCTGCAATTAATAATAATGCTAATGATGCTTTCTGTGAAAATTGTGGAATTGTAGGTCATTGGGAACATGAGTGTAGGAGTTCTATGGAGCAGGTCAACGCTTTTCAGTCCATCAAGCAAAATAACCCATACTCCAACACCTATAATAATCCCGGGTATCGGAACCATCCTTACCTTTCCTATAGGAGCAGTAATGTGCAAAATCCCACACCTCCACCTCCACAACAACCAGAACCACCACCTCAGCAGAAATATTACCATCCCAATGCTGGCCAGAAAAACCAACCGCAAACTCCTCCACCACCTTCTGACCCAGCTTTATCAGAAATTAGAGCGATGTTAACTAGTATGCAAAAGCATATGGAGAGTAGAGACTCACAAATTGACTCGATTGTAGCCCACAATAAAGTCATAGATACTCAAATTGCACAGTTAGCCGCTGCTCTTCAGGTTCGCCCACAAGGAGCCCTACCATCGCAACCAGTACAACCCACAGATCAGGCGTTTGCAATTACCCTCAGGAGTGGTTCACACTATGATGGGCCTCCTATGCCCAAAGAAGATGAACCTGTTTCAACAGAAATTGCTAATCCTGATTCCTTTATACCAAGGGATATTAATCCTAGCCCTGCAGGGCTAAAAGGTAGTACTAATATTTCTGATGTTATATTGCAAGGTAAAACTCCAGGGAAGGTTGTAACTCAAGACAGGAGTAATGATGTGCAACAACCAATTATCAAACTACCATTCCCAAATCGAAATTTGAAAACCAAGGTGGATAAGCAGTTTGGTAAGTTCCTTGACATGGTGAAGGATTTGCAGGTAACAGTTCCCTTTACAGAATTAATCACGCAAATACCTTCATATGCAAAATTCATGAAAGAAATATTGACTAGGAAAAGGTCTATTAGTGAGGTAGAGACTGTCGCTTTTACTGCTGAATGCAGTGCCGTACTACAAAATAAATCTCCACCCAAACTAAAAGATCCCGGTAGTTTTTCTATCCCTTGTCATATTGGCAATTTAATGATTGATAATGCATTGTGTGATTTGGGCGCTAGTGTTAGTGTCATGCCATTATCTGTGTGTTTAAAGCTAAAAATGGGTAAATTAAAGTCTACTAATATTACTCTGCAAATGGCTGATCGTTCTTCTAAATACCCCATAGGCATTCTAGAAGACGTCCCTGTTAGAGTAGGTAAATTTTATATACCTGTGGATTTTGTTGTTCTTGATATGGCTGAGGATTTGCATACCCCAATTATCTTGGGTAGACCCTTCCTTAATACTGCTGGAGCAATTATAGATGTGAAATGTGGTAAATTGACACTATCAGTAGGGGATGATAAAATTGTTTTTAATTTGAATAATACCCCTAAAAGCCCCATGCTAGAGGAGAAGTGTTATAAAATTGATGTGGTTGGTAATTGTTCTAATAAGCCCCAAGCTTTTGTTAAAGATCCCTTGGAGGCGGTATCGTGTGTTGCATCTTCTACAGGTACAACTAACCAATGGAAAGAGGAAGTGGACGCAATAGAGAAAGCCTTATACTGTGAAGGTCTTGGTTTTGAAGATGAGAAGGTGGAAATGAGTACACAAGTTGCGGAAACTGAGCCTATAGTGAGAGTTCCACCAGATCGTGTTGTAATAGCTCAACAAAGTGATAAATCGAGGCAACCAATGGTCAAAAAGGGTTCTCAATCGAACAAGAGCAAAGAACCACCAGTTCAAGCCAATGAGGATCCACCCAATAAGGTGAATTGGCGCCTTACAGGGCGTGTTAGGAAGCCGAGTCGTGGTTTAAAAATTGCTCAACCGGGTGAAGAACCACCCGACCAGGCGATAGGCCAAGGGGCTTAACTTCCTGACATGTGGAAAGAGGGTCGTGCGGGACCTAAATAAACCAGCGCTTTGCGGGAGGCAACCCGTATTTTTCTTGTTTTTTTTAGTCTTCTTTCTATTTCCTGTGAGAGGAGAGAGGAGAGAGTTTAATGAGTTTATTGAGTTGTACAGGTTAGAAGGAAAAGAGTTAGTCAAATTTGGAAAAAAGAGAAGGAGTCTCTCGTACCAAACATTGCCTCGGGCCCGACCGGGCGAAGGACCGCCCGACCGGGCGCGAGAGCAAGGGTGAAAAATTGACAATTTTTGCCCGACCGGGCGAAGGACCGCCCGACCGGGCGCGAGAGTTGACGAGTACGGACATTTCGACCGCCCGACCGGGCGGTATGGCGCCCGACCGGGCGCGAGAACGAAGAGAATTTAGAGGGTTTATACCGCCCTACCGGGCGGAGTGGTGCCCGACCGGGCGCGAGAGCGGATCAGCAAAACTGCTCCACTTTGACAGGCCATAACTTTTGCGTTTCTTATCCGTTTTTGGCGTGTGACCTATCTTTGGAAAGCTCTTCAAGTCTACTTTCCAATGCAATTGGAATCATTGAATTATCAATTATACATCAAAAGTTATGATCAGAATAGTGCGCCTGGTTCAATTTTTATCTTTTTTCCACTAACACTTTGTTTCTTTCTTGCCCAATTTTGTTCCAAAAAGATGCATTGCAATCTTGAGGCTTTGGTGACATTGATGTGGTGATGATGAAGAGTAGTCACCTTGAATACTTGCTTCCCCTTAAGACAATGAGGACATTGTCTGATTTAGCTTGGGGGGAGGTTCTCGTGTTCATATGGTATATCTTTCACTCTCTCTCTTGGTATGCTTAGTGTAGTTTTACTGCTTTCCTAGTGTAGTTTTACTGCTTTCCTAGTGTAGTTTTATTGCTTTCCTATAAGAAAAATACAAAAAAATTGAAAAAATAAAAAAATCCAAAAATACGTTCCAATGAATTGTAAATCATGCTTCTCTATGCCCCCATACTTGAGAAAATTTGTTTTGATTCTTGGTTATTGATGATAAGCATTGTGGACTTGTTGGTCATGATTTGAAGTTTAATTGCTTGGATGCCTAAACATGCGTCAATTTTGTCCAACTACTTGTGAATATAGTGCTTGACTAGTTGATTTGGTTAGGAATGTGTGTTTAGTTCCTGGTATGTCAATGAATTTGAGTATTGATTTGCAACTATGAGTAGTATTTCATGACTCACATATTATGCACATGAGGAGGACGAAGGCGTTCATTCTTTTAGGTAGCCTTCAGACGATATTAGATACATTTGTTCCCTTCTTGCTACCCATGTTGTTGCTTGTGCCCTTTTATTGTTTATTTAGCCACATTACAAGCCTTTTTAGCCCCATTGGTTACTAGTCCCAAGCTTGGCTTGGGGGAGCTATAGTTAGTGAGGTGAGGGATTTGTAGTGTGCACATTATTTGCACAATGTGGAGGTATAAGAAGAGTAATTTGTTCTTTGATTTTTGTGATTGGAAAAAATAAGAATTTGTGTTTCAAAGTTGAAATTTCCAATGTGGAATAAAAAGAAAAAAAAAGCAAAAGAAAAAAATTGTTATATGTTCAAATTATCTATATGAAAGTTGCCCAAGAAAAATTCAAAGGAAAAAAAGTATCAAGTTTGAAAAAAGAATGAGTTCAAAGTTTGTTTATTCACTCAAGTTCTACATTGTCATATTTTTATGAGTGAAATTGTAAGTGTTGGGATTGTTTATGTTGTTTGGAGTAGTATTTGGTGGATTCTTGTTGGAGTTAGTTATGTTGGAGATGTTGATCATTGGTTTTATTAGGATTTGGCTCCCTTTAAGCATGGCTTTTCTCTCACATGTTCCCAAATATTTCTTACCCTTTATCCTAGCCTTACATTACAAGCTTTAAAGACCTTCCAACCTTGTGCATAGAATTGTGTAGATGTGAAAGTGTTGTTTATCAATGCAAATTATGAATTGACATATTCCGAGTCGACTATTAGGTTGAGTGCTTATCTTTTTAAACACACGAGTGTGTGAGTTTGGGAGGGCATTGTTCACATAAAAGGGTGGTTGGAGAGCGATCGAGTACATCTTTTACTCGCCACATAAATGAGAGTTGAGTGTGTGAGCACTAGTCTTGAATTCTATATGCTCGTGTGGTTTGCTCTATTTGACAATTGTTGGGGAGGAAGAGTGATTGGATGAATGAGATTGATTGATATTGAAGCATGCTCATTAGATTTGCCTTGAATCGTATGTGCTTGATTTGATTATTGGGGTGAGGAATGTTTTATATGTTCATTGATGAGCTCTTTGCTTAGGGACAAGCAAAGGTTTGGCTTGGGGGAGTTTGATATGTCTAGTTTATGTAGTATTTTACCCCCGTCCCTTGGTCATTATTAGTAGTGTTTTTGGCTCTTTAGAGCCACTTTTATTACTAATATGTGTTTTCTAGTGTTTTCGTAGTTTTGGTTGAGTTTTGTAGGGAATTGCACCTTTGGAGTACTTTCCCGGGATTTTATGGAGCAACTACGAGCATTGGAGGAGCACGGCCATCTTTCGTAGCCCAAGATCGGTTAGAGTAATCAAACCGGTGAATAAGGGCTCGACTTGTGTGAAGACGAGGCATTTGGACCGAATGATTAAAGCCCCAAAGAGGATATTTGGTTTGGGCCAAGTTACGAGCCTAAACGAGGAGTCCAAGCGGCCCAAGGGTGTCCGCCCGGTGGTCCGCCCGGTGGTCTGCCCGGTGGTCCGCCCGGTGGTCCGCCCGGTGGTCCGCCCGATGGTCCGCCCGATGGCGCGCCCGATCGGGCAAAGAAGACTTATTTCGCAACAGCCCTTCGCCCGATCAAAAAGGCGCGCCCGGTCGGGCGGTGTGGCGCCCGTTCGGGCGCGTGTCTCCGATAGATCTTTTAAGCATCGTTTAGTTTGTTTTAGTTTAGGATTCTTGCTTATTATAAATATATTTTTGTTAAGCAAGTTTAGAATCCCTTTTTACACTTCCTTATTCTTCCTTTACTTTTGTAATTCTTTCTCTTAGATTTTCTCTCTCTACTTAAGCTTATTTTCTCTCTCTACACTATATACTTTGTTCTTTACTCAACTCTTTATTCTGATTACTTTAGTAACGATTTCTTTTCTCTTAATCTCAGTTATTTATTTTATTCCTTCTATCATGTTTTATTTTTGTTGCTTTGATTAGTTTAGATTTAATTATGTGTGAGTAGTTCTTTTTTTAGGGATTATGGGGATCCATAAATAATATGAAGGGGTAATTTATTGTTGTTAATTATCAATGCTATATTAATTTCCTATTGATTGATTTAATGCTCTGTGACTAGATTAGGCCTGATCTTTTATGCATGAGTTTGACAATATTGATTCGAGATTCGAGATATGAGAATTGATGTTTAGGTCTAGTTTCAATAGGCAGGTTAATCTATAAATGGTTAAGTCGAGATTCGAGAGATGAGATTTAATACCGGTAGATTAATTCTGTGATTGTAATACGTAGCGAAAGCCCTTTATTATCTGGTTAATTGATGCATTAATGATTGGTTATTATGTTTTACCCTGGAATATTATTTATTGGTGAACCTATGCCCTAGGTCCTTAATTCATTGATTCCTCTTATTTTATTTTCCCTACTTATATTCTTCGTAGTATAATCTTTAAATCACAACAAATTGTTACTAATAATTTAGATTGCTATTAATTAGTTAGAAATAGAAAGACTAGTTTCCCTGTGGATTCGACCCTACTTCCCTATCTACTTTAGTTAGAGGACTTAGGTAATTACTTTTGATTAGGTGATACGACTTTAGCCTGTCAGTCTTCGATAAGTGCAATTACTAGATATATCAAGGATCACTATTATGGAGATAATAAGTTCATTCTATAGGGTCGTCAATATCTGGTGCTAGATATGATAATTGATCTTTGGGTTAGTTAAATAGCCCAAAGCCTTATAGAATGGATCCTATGAGGTCACACACAAGGGTATTGGGTTAAACAAGTAAGAGGCCCATTAATGGGCCTCATGAGATTATGACATACCATGTAGAGTGTTGGGCTAGAGTAGTGTGTTTTGGATAAGGGTTTTGGGCTTTTGACATGGGCTCTTATTTAGAGATGTGATCTATAAATAAGATCCATGCCTAGGGTTTGTTGCAAGCAGTCATAATTCACACACTGTGAATTTTGACATCAAGGCAACCAATCCCAAAACCCTAAAACACTCTCCTCACTCACGGCCCTCCCCTCCCCCTTTCACGTCCGTACGTGCGGCGCCCCTCATGGTGGCTCGTGGTGTTCGTCGTGGTGGTTTGTGGTTAGCTCGTGTCTCTCTTCTCCGTTGAAGGTTGATTGAAGCGTTCAATCACGACTAACTAGCATTAGTGGAGGTTTAATCTGTGCCCGTGGACCAAGTAGAGGAATCACGCTTGGGGTTCTTTATCTCCCTTTGTTCTTGCTCGATCGCACGTGGAATCACGCTTCAAAGGTACAATTATTTGTTCTTTATGTGTTATGCATTAGATCCTTGAATTAGGTACTGTATGAATGTGATTCATGTTATTTCCGCTGCGTAGTACCTATAAACTCCTACAATTATTCTAACTGCTTCTTCTGATACACTGCGGTGCTCTATTATCTCTCTTCTTAGCTCAGAATTTGCTATGAAGGACTTGGATCATCTGAATTATTTTCTTGGCATAGCAGTGACAAAGCATAAGGGTGGATTATTTTTGTCACAACGCAAATATGCGGAGGAAATTATTGACCGTGCAGGGATGGCTTCGTGCAAGCCTTCGGCCACACCTTTTGAGGTGAAACCGAAGGATAGTTCCGCAGGTACTCCATGTGCCGACCCTACATTGTACCGTAGTCTTGCAGGTGCTTTGCAATATCTCACTTTTACCAGACCGGATATAGCTTATGCGGTCCAACAGGTTTGCTTACATATGCATGATCCGAAAGAGAGTCATATGGCTTCTCTCAAACGGGTTGTTCGGTATGTACAGGGCACTATTGATCATGGTTTGCATCAGTATTCGTCATCTACCTCTTCACTTGTTTCATATACAGATGCCGATTGGGCTGGGTGTCCGGACACTAGACGCTCCACATCCGGCTATTGTGTGTATTTGGGTGATAATTTGATCTCTTGGTCCTCAAAACGACAGGCTACTCTATCTAAGTCCAGTGCCGAGGCAGAGTACCGGGGCGTTGCGAATGTGGTTTCTGAGTCATGTTGGCTTCGAAACTTACTTTTGGAGCTACATTGTTCGATTAAGAAGGCAACATTGGTGTATTGCGACAATGTAAGTGCTATTTATCGTAACACCCCAATAATTCTCTCTTTAACCTCTGAGGACCCTGAACAATATTCAAGAGAATTACTGGCGTGCTACCGCCACGTGTTCAAACGTTAAGGCTTTATCAAAAAAATAGCAGCAGAAAAACTAAATCAGTTATAAATAAGTTTCAAAACCAACGAATGAAACCAAATTAAGTCATACAACTTGGAACCATTAAGGCCCTTATTCAAAACCCAATAAAAGTAGTAAGTGATTAAATTCAGTGTTCAAATAAATTCAAACCCAAAATAAATAGTGTCGAATAAAATCGAATTAAAATAAATTCAAACTTGCAAAAGAAATAAAATGAAACAACCAACTCTCTACTCAAGATCCCACAACCCTGATGAATGCTGCATGTGTATGAACCTGTGGTAATTCTGCTCTCCAATATTACAAGTGTAAAAATTGGATCGTCACAGGGTCATTGAAAGGCGAAGGCCATGACCAAAGAAAGACACACAAAGCACGCAATCAGCAAAGCTGAGTACATACAAGCTGCAAAATAAATTAAGAATTCCATAACATGCTACTAATAATCAATCATCGTGCATCATTAAATTATAGACTCAACACACGACTCAACTATTTATATTACTAAGACTCCATTAATTAATAATAGGTAAATCATTATTTTTATTCATTGGATTACGCAATAGACAAGGTTGTCCAACCCATGCTCCATTTGGAACATCAATAAAAGAAAAACCCCATGCCTCCTTTCGGAAACATCAATAAACATCCAACGACCACGGGCGCGACTCCGTGACCGTAGTTAGTATGAGATCTCACCTAACTCCTAGTTTTGAAAAATATTTGAAATAAGAGACTCGTAGATCAGACGGCCTCGAGAAAAGTACACGGCTAATACCCCATGTACCCCAACCCCTGATTGTCATTACTCCAGAAGTGCACCAATCCAGAGTTTTATTGCTCATTCATCTTGCACTTTACGTGATTTACAGGTTTAGACTTGGTGATGACTCATATGCATAACAATACAATCAATCCAATATCAATTCAATCAAGTAAAGCAACTTTTCAATTTCAATTCTTGATTTATTAGTGGCAAGCAACATTTATTATTTATTCCTTTACTACCTCGGTGTATAAACACCTTGAGTGCATAAGGCACCCCAAACTCTTAACCTTGTCTTATAAGACATGAACCATTCCTTTACTCATCCTATTTCATTAAATCATGAATGAGTAATAATTAAGTCATTTAACCAATCACATACCTTTGCCTCTAAGCGCACCTTGCATAATTAGAACATAACCAATAATTACAATAAGGAATAGTGCACGTCAAAGGAAATTCACAATGTATAACCAAACAATTTAACCCAGTCATCCCTAGACATGATACTAAGTTCTCGATCCGTCCTTAAACATGCACCTAAAAGCAAGGTTTTGTAACTTGTACGTACCTTGAGCAAACGAATTGGTATGCCACTTTACTAACTAGAAATCACCTTCAATAAACTCCTCTCCTAAGCCAAATAATAACATCTCAATCAATACCCAATCAATTAAATTTACAGCAGTACTAACTTACTTTAAAACCTTCAAAATCCAAATCAAACAACACTTTAAAACCTTCCCTTTTGTTAAAATTAAAGGCTTATATATAGTTCTTTAAATTTTTCTTCATAAAAACCTTAAAATACACTCTTATACATGAAATTACAGCAAGTTCAAAGTCTAATAAAAATCTGAAAATTATATAAAAACCCTTAAAATCTCTCTTTTTAATGTGTGATTAAACCCTCTTTATAAAACATCAAAAGTAGTACTTAGAAACTATTTCCAACACTTGAAACTTCAATAAAAACATATATTTATGCTTAATTAACTTTAAACATAATTAATTTTATTATTCAAACTCAAGGATAATATTTTAAGTATGTAAAAACTTCGTTAAAATCAAAAACTGCCCGAAAATCATATTTAGAGGCTGAATTTGGCCTCGAGAGGGTGGTGCTCAATACCATAGGTAGGTAGTGAGTCTTTCTTAAAACGTGGTTTCCACATGGAAAACACTACTTTTTTGTCAAAATCGGATGAGTTTAGAACCTGATCGGGATTAAAACGGGATTAATATTAACGAACGGAAATCTAAAAATTAAAACACGAATCTATGTGTTCAAAATAATCTGGAATTAAGTTAAACTAATCAGTAGTTATAATCACCAAAATTTCAAAACATCATTACTATAAATGCCCTAAATCAATTGTTTATAAAAACCCTAAAATCATGATTTTCAATAAATTGAAACCCTAGGTTTATAATTCATAAAATATGAAATTTATAACATAAATATAATCTGAAATTTATAATCTTTATACCATTAAAATATAATTTGATACTAAAAATATAATCTTTATACTAAAATCAAAACCCAAAACAATTAAATTAACATTAAGCAAAATAATGAAACAAAGGAGGATGAAAATAAGACTAACCTTTTTGTGTGGGAAATTTTTGGAGATTCATGGGATATTTATAGGAGAGAATTATTGTAGGGTAAAAAGAAAGATTGGGCCTCATAAAAATAATGGGTCGATTAAGTAAACAAATGCATGGGTTAGGCTTGTATGATTGGACATAAATTGTAGAATAAAGGTGCATAAAATAATTTGTTGAAATAATTTTCGACCCAGATTAATAATTGAAACTTTTGAAATTAAATTATGAAAAATAACAAATAAATATTATAAATAAAATAAATTTTCATTTATAAAATATTTAAAAATACGGGGGATTACATTATCTTTCTGGCAATCCGGTGCAACATCAACGAACAAAGCATATAAAGATGGATATTTTATTTGTTCGAGAAAAGGTAGCACGGGGTGAGGTTCGTGTTCTTCATGTACCATCACGACACCAAATTGCCGATATTTTTACGAAGGGGCTTCCTCGAGTGCTTTTTGAAGATTTTAAGGATAGTCTAAGTGTTCGTCCTCCTCCCGCTTAGACTAAGGGGGTGTGTTAAGATATATTATTTGAATATATCTTAGTCAATGTAAATATATTAGCTTCCTTGTTTATAGCTAGGATCTTTTTATAGTTAGCTAATTCCTAATTAGTAGCTTAGTTAGTGCCTTATGTTTAGGCTGTATAATTGTATATATTGGCTACTCAAGGAAGGCAATACTCACAGAATATACTTCCTTTATTGTTTATGATTGTCGATGTCTTTGGAGAAACATCCCACATTAGCACTTTTTTTTCCAGATCCTTTTACATGTTAAAATGTACACGTAATTTTCCTTTTTAAAAAAAAAAAATTGGACAAGTATTTCATTTTATAAACAACATTAAAATGTACACGCCCCATTTACCACCAAGCTATCAGAATATCATTAACATGTTTTACAAAATCATTTATATGTATACTAAAACTCTACAGAGCCTAATAAATAAAAAATATGGATAGTAAACCGGCTTAACTCGCCCCAAACTGGATATTGCGAACATCGACACTTCTTATTTCACAAAAGTTTCCTAAAAATTTTAGGGTTCTTCATTTTGCCAGTTGATTTCTCCATTGAAGAGGTCCACTGGGGTCATCAATTTCATCTACATGGCTCCTAAACCAAGTAAACGACAGGTTAGTCCAAAAATTGTAGAAAAATCGGGTAAAAAGGATAAGCAATTGAAAGAATTTGATCCTAATTCAGTTTGTAAAAATAGTAGAATTTCAATCAATCTTGAAATTGATGTTGATTTTTTCAAAAATTATATTAATGTTATCTATTTCTTAAGGTATGGGGCTGCTTTTAATGGTTGGAAGTGTAATAAGGATAGAAGATTATCCAAGTTTAGGTGTAGTGAATCGAATGATTATACTGAGTTGTTTATGATTGTAGATGCTTTATTGGGGAAACTAATGAGGTTAATCTGCTTATTTATAAGCCAAAGTTATATTTGCTTGCAATTGGTGTTATTTATTTCTTAAGGTATGCTGCTGCATTTAATGGTTGGAAGTGTAGTTGGGATAGAAAATTATCCAAGTTTAGGTATGGTGAATCAAGTTATTACAGGGAGTATAATTTTAATTGTGAAAAAAAGAAGTGAGTAATAAAAAGTTGATCCTAATAAAACTAGCCGCGAATCTTCCTAGTGTAGAAAACCATCACTTAAAGTCCAAATGGTAACAAAGTGATCTTGTCTCTACCTCTAATATAATCAATTCTCCTTTTCAAATTCTAACAAATTATATTAAAATAAATTATAAATTAACAAATTACATAAAACTATGTGTATATATTGTATATTATATTGCATATCATATTTTAACTAATTCTACCTCCGTTAAATGTTATGTGCAATTTTGGAATAACCCATTTTGAAATAAAATCACTAAATTTAATCATCTTAGGTTCATTCTTCATGATCGGAACAAATTCATAAAAAATTCATCAAACATTGTAGGTTCACAGAAGAATACGCATAGTTTTTAAAGGATCTTTATGATTCTTTCATATACCTTTTATTATTTACCAAATCTTCTATACAACTATTTAGAATGTTAAAACTGAACTGTTCTGGAATTTCGTTGTACCTACTATCATAGCCAATCAAATTCCCTTTCGAAAAGTTCAATTTGGTATGAATATGGAAATCGTCAGTATACTACCAATGGTTTCTACATACAGCAAGTAATTACATTTTGGGCTTATATATCAAAAGATTAAGCTCAGTGTTTTTCCCAGTAAAAACATTCACAATCATAAAACAACCCTTAGAGTAGTCATGAGGTTCTCCACACCTAAACTTAGAATAATTTCTATCTAGACAACATTTTCAACTTCCGTTAAACGCAACATATCTCAAAAAATAAACCACATCCATATATCTCTTGTAAAAATCAACATCAACTTCAAGAATAATTGAAATCCTATCATTATTAGAATCTGAATCAGGGTCAAATTCTTTATTATGTTCAGATTTATCAGCTGTTTCAAGATTTTCTGACAAAGATCAACTAATCTAGGTTTAGGTGCCATACGGTAGAATATTGAGAAGCTCACGAGCAAATTGTTAGCAGCACAAGCAGATTCGAGAAGCTTTGAGGAAGTAAAGACTGAGAAGATTATTGAAGTGAGACTGGAACAATGAAAGGGCTGAGGTAGTGGAAGAACTGAGGTGGTGGAAGGAGAAAGATCGAAATTTTTGGACGAAAGAAAAAGGGTTTTCTTTTTTGACGAAAGAAAACGGTTTCTTAGTTTGTTTTTTTTTTTTACACAATTAATTTGGTTTTTCTTTTTATATTTAATTTTATTCAAAAACTAAAACAAAAAAATATAATAGTAAGGCACTTTGTCATATAAAATTTGTCATTAAATTTTTTTTTTTTTTTTAAAAAGACAATGTCGTCTACAAAAATGAAGTACTTGTATTTTTTTTGGGGGGGGGGGGTAAATAACTGTACAATTTCATCCCATTAGTTAAGATTGGAGTATCTCGTTAATAAAATAATTTGGTATAAACATATATCAATAATATCAGCTAGAATATATAAATGGGTGTCTTTTTCTCTAGCTTACTTAAATAAATATGTTGAAAAACGAAAATCAACAAAGTTTTGACTGTGGGATTTTTAGATTTTTCATTAATCCCCACGTGTTATTGTGATTTTTACAAAACTTAAATCATTTTCGAAAATAAATTCTAATTAAATTTTTAAAAATAAAAAATTCATCATTGTTCTTCATTTATAATCCTATTTAATCACCCCAAAATCTTGAATAATCTATTCGGAACTCAGATTGAAATTCCGACCTTAAATTCCATCCAAAGATCAGATTTATTAGGTTTCGAATATAATCTATAATTCTTATACAAATTTCGTTTAGGATTCAATTGATGATTTTGATTTATGTAAAAATCATGTTGTTTGATGGTTTTGAGGATCAAAATAACCTTAGGAGCTTGTATTATGATGATCTAAAACATAGCTGTTTAATTTTTTTAAACGATCAATGCATAACAAGGGTATGCTTTTCAATTTACACTTTGTTTGGATAGAAAGAAATGGATGGAAAAGAAAAGAAGAGAAAGGGAAGGAGGCAAATTCTCTTGTTTGGGTACAGAATTAGGAGAAGGAAGGGGAGGGAGAGTGAGGGATCTATTTTCCCTCTCTCTTTAATAAGCATAATCTCTCCAGAGTTGGAGAGATTTGGAGGGAAAATTGAGCTCACCTCCCCCTCCCTTTCTCTTCCCTTCCCTTACTCCTTTTTCCCTCCCCTTCCTTTCCTTCCTTCTTTGCTATCCAATTAGAGTTCGAAATATATTTTTTTCGCTAACCTGTTTAATTGAACCAGATTCGAGGTCTGCGATTTTGTAATCTATTTGTAGTTAGGTAATTACCTGTATTTATTTAGGTCATTACCTAAAAATTTTAGTTTTAATTACAAACAGATTATATAAAACACTGATTTTCTTATGTAATGACCAAAAGTAATTAAGGTCATTACCTAAGACACAAACAAGTTCGCGAACAAATTAAGCATTATATTTTTAAGGATTAAACAGAAGGGGCTTGAAAAGAAAAAAAATCGAATGAACTCCTATCATTCAACCTAAATCCCTATGCCGCCGGCCATCACGAATATTGCAAAACACCTATGCGATTCTTCCTTAACAAATGCTTAAAAATAAGATTGTAAATGAGATTTTTTTAATGAACAAAACCCTAAAATCAAAAACTGCAAAAAAAAAAAAAATAAAAAAAAAAAAATAAAAAACGCAAAAACACAATTGTTATATGAATTTTAATACCGATTTAAGGTCGAATTTGAGAATTTATTAACAATTAACAATGATTTTGAGAACGGGTGGCTAATCTATGACATGAATGACAAACATTGATGAACAATTTTAATTTTGGGGTTTTTAAAACTATAATTATAATTTCGAGAATTAATTTATAATTGGAAATTTTGATTTTAATAATCCAACCTTTCACTGGTTTTATTCTATTAATCCTACCTTCTAATTATACATGAATAATCCCACCTTTACACCCCATTTTATTTTATTAGGCCAAGGTGACCGATAACCTGTTCTTTAGGTAATTTTTTTTTCTTTTATAATTTTTAACAAAAATAATGGATTAAAAAACTAAGAAATAAAAAGCATCCCCTACCACCCCCTTCTCTGACCACCCTCAACCGTCCCTCCCCCATGCCACCCTTACTCATCCAGTTTACAACCACTCCCTCTTCTTCCCGCGCCCTTCCCCTCCAATGGTAGAATCGCATTTCCCCTCCTATTTTGGTTTAATTTATTTCGAGAGGGGTTGGGGGGTTTCTTGGTTAGGGATCGGGTTGGAGCTTTCTTTGGGTTATGGGTTGGGGTTTTTGGGTTGGGAATTAAAGAAGAGGGAAGGTGGTTGGAGAGGGATAAGAAGGGGGAGGGGTGGTCAGAAATTCGATCTAAATTAAAGGTGGTCGAAAATGGTTGGGGACGGGGGAGGGGGAGAGGGAGGAGGACGGGCAGCCGGGAAGGGGGGAGAATGGGGGTGCCGGGAAAGGGAGAGGGACTGTTGGGAAAGGGTGGTAAGGGGAGGGGGGCTGCTGGAAAAAGGGAGGGAAGAGGGAGGTGGTGGCTGCTGGAAAAAGGGAGGGAAGGGGGAGGTGGTGGTAGAGGGGAAGAGGGCAGCCATTGATGAAGGTGAAGGAAAATGATGGAGGTGGAAGGAAGGGGGGAAACTAAAAAAAAATTAAAAAAAAAATTATTGATTAAAAATAATTTGAAAAAAAAAATTAAATTCTAATATTTGGACGAATCATAGTATGACACATGGCAAGGTAACTTGTTATTGGAGGTAGGTGACCGGTTTGGCCTAATGAAATAGAATGGGGTGTAAAGGTGGGATTAATCATATATAATCAAAAGGTGGGATTAATAGAATAAGATCGGTGAAAGGTTGGATTATTAAAATCAATTTTTCCTTTATAATTATGTAGTACTTCTTAAAAAATACATGTACAAAAAAGAGTACATAAAACAATACTCGTACTATTTTTTTTTCTCAAAAAAATACTCCGTAGTACACTATTGACATTAAAAATAATTCGAAATAAAAATAAAAATATTAAATATGGACCAATCAAATTTTACCATATCAACAAACCGTAGTGTCTTTTTTACAAAAATAACATTGTAGAAGTTTTTTTTAAAAAAATAACACTGTAGAATTTTCAGCCGTAAATCTTCCTTGTGTAGAAAAACATCACTCCTCTACTCTCATCTATAACAATCATGCCATTACTCCTCACTCGAAAAAAAAAATTCCCCTCATCATGCTCACACTCACCCCACCAGACAACTCCACCCCCTCCCTCCACCTCCTCTCCCTCCTTCTCAAATGCGCACATCTCATCTCCTCCAACAACACCGCCTCCGCCACCGATCTCCTCCCCGAAATCTTCCACCTCTCCTCTCCTTTCGCCGCCTCCCCCGCCGACCGTATCGCGGCATTCTTCGCTCACTCCCTCCACTCTCGCCTCCTCCTCCATTTTCTCTCTCCTACACCTCACCCTCTTCTCAAATCCATCACTCTGTCGTCACAGCTTAAGTCCTTTCATTCCGCTTTACAAACGTTTAACTCTCTAGCACCCTTTGTGAAATTCTCCCATTTTACCGCCAATCAAGCCATCTTCGAGGCCGTTCACGGCTTCGATCGAGTGCACATAATTGATCTTGATGTTATGCAGGGCCTTCAATGGCCTGGATTATTCCACATATTAGCTTCTCGTACTAAAAAGGTTAGCTCGGTTAGACTAACCGGGTTCGGCCCTTCCTTAGAGTTGCTAGCTCAGACTGGGTCCCGGCTCGCTGAGTTTGCCGCCTCGCTCGGGTTGCCCTTTAAGTTTAACCCTGTTGAGGGTAAGTTCGGGGACGTGTCTGAGTTAGAGTTGAGTGGAATTGATTTGCGAGCGAACGAGGCGACCGTGGTGCATTGTATGCATCATAACTTGTATAATGTGATTGGGTCTAATTTCGGAATGTTGAGGGTTTTGAGTACATTAAAGCCTAAGTTAGTTACAATGGTCACTCAAAACATTGAAATTTTCGAAATGGGGTCGTTTTTGGAGAGGTTTATAGAAACGTTGCATTATTATTCGGCTATGTTTGATGCCTTAGGTGAGGGATTGAGTAGAGACAATGTACTACGTCATCAAGTGGAGCAACAACTATTTGGGAGCGAGATAAGGAACATTCTAGCGTGTGATGATGTTGATAAGGTGAATGTAAGCCGGTGGGGGGACGAGCTTAGTCGTTTTGGGTTTGAGCCAGTGTCGCTGTCTGGTAGCCCGGCTGCGCAGGCGAGTTTGTTGTTAGAGATGTTCCCGTGGAAAGGGTATACATTGATGGAGGAAAATGGGTGTTTAAGGTTAGGGTGGAAGGGTATGTCTTTGCTTATTGCCTCAGCTTGGCAGCCTTCTAATTATAGTTGTGTTACTAATAATAGTAATATCATGAGGAATTAAAGTATGATTATAGGGTTCATATTACAAAGTTTGATTGGAATAATGCATGAATTATTGGTTATTGGATGAATATTGGGTGAATATTGGGTGATAGAGAAGAAGTACATAAAGATGATCAAAAGTTTGTGTAAATGTTTCGACAATAATTGAGGGGATAAAGTAAGGAAAGGTACATGTTACTTTTTGAGAAATTGGATTCTTTTTTTGTACTCCTATTAAAAAAGTTTGTGATCAAAAGGTGTAATACTTTTCAAGCTTGATTTGAATTTAATTGTATTTTCTTCATATGAGAAGCATCTTTGAGATATATATTCAAAGGCAAAATAGTGATTTCACAAATTCATGTTTTTTTCTTTATCGGTAACTTATGTATCATACATTCATACATCGGCTCAATAGTTATATTACTGGGGCTAACTAGACCTTTGTCCACAATCACCATGTACCCGAGTCAATTTTTTTTTCTTTTTCTCGAAAATAGGGGACCAATTTGGCTACTTCTATAGTTCTATGCATGCCGACTCTAGAAGAACTGGTATGGTCACACACTCACACTAATTCTAGTAATCATTGTTTGTTTGTAATAAGGCCACATTATTGATTCTTCCAAATAGTGTAAATTACACATTTTGTGAACAATTTCTGATTTAGCTGTCTGCCATTATTGTGATGTTCTTATTTGAGATTCTTTCTCCTTTACAATAGTTGTAATCTAGGAAAACTCAAATGAAGCATGCTTTTTATTTGGATATGATTATCTGTAGGAATGAATTATATTGTTTGAATGTGTACATGCATTGTGGGAAACTGGGAATGTGGGGGTGTACTTGTACTGTCAGCTAATAATGAAAATTGAAGACTACAAATCTGTCTACAACATATAGTGATTTTTGTTTCAAGGGTATTCCATGTTTTTACTTTTAGCTAATTTTATCTAGACTAGAACTGGTGAATCTTGATCTAACTTGAAATCGACCCAATAAAATTCTTTTCGGTGTGTCAAAATTGTTGTACACATGCATGTTGATGATCTTCTATGTTAAAGGATCATAGTTAAGTCCAAATGCGGAATAACAAAGTTTGTTTATAAAAAGCATCATCATTAGTACGTGACCCGAATTTGATCCAGCTAATATGATAATTGACCTAATTCACATGTTATTTGAAAATCGTACATTTGTATGATCGGATGTGGCTTTCAAAATGGTGGAACTTCTCTATCTACCACAACCAAAGTATATGCTTTTGATATGGACCATTTTTGCCTTACTTGGCTTCTTTTGCTATGCATCTATTTGGATGCTTGTTGGTGATAGCGTAGTAGCAACATTCCTTAGCTTAAGTTAAGGAGGGGTACTTTATTATATTTCTCAAATGAATACTCTTTAAATACTTTATTGGAGTATCATATCTCTTCCAAAATTTCATATTTCATGCAAATTCATTTAAGAAAACAAAAGCTTTTCAAAAGATGTGTAGTGTGTTTCCTCTAATAGAAATCATATGAGGTTATATGAACTGAACTTTTTTTTTTTTTTTTTTTTTTGTTGACGGGGATATGAACTGAACTTAATTCATGCCGATTTTTTTTTTTTCATGCCAAAGAAAATCAAGACATATTTTAATTAAATTTCTGAAAAAGAGAAAATAATGCAATAAGATTTTAGATGACAAGCAAATCCTGCTACATCACATCTAGTCAGTAGTCTTGAAGTTGTAAGTGCTGAGTGTTGAAGAGATTATTGCCTTACTGAATCTTGTGTTACTTGTGTGGCTCCATTATATGGTTCTATTATTTGTGTATAAATGACAAAATTGCAAATCGTGTGGACAACAAAAACAAATTTTAAAAGCTAAAAACTTCTTTATTCAAATTTTAAACCAATGAGATTAAATTTATCAGTGGAAGGTTGCAATATTAATTTTCATGATTAATTTGATAGTATTTCGTATAAGGTTATTGATTCAGAGGTCGTTCATGTATCCATATATCTAGAAAAATGCCTTTTTTCATTAGTTTTTGTTACTCTAAATTCCCTTTTTTTATTTAGGGGATTTTTTGTGACTTCTTATATAAACATCTGTAATAATGAAAATTAGTGATAATCACTCTCAACTCCAAAATTCACAATTTTACAACCCAAAATACTAACATAAAAAGAAAATCACCACCATTAAATAACCAAGTAATAATTACATAACCAAAAACTGCTTCTTGGTGAAATTAAACTAAAACTTAACAGCCACCAATTTGAAGACTTGAGTTATATAAACAACTTACTGCAAAATAATATCAATTCACCAATCTTGAATAAATAAAGCCAGAATTCAATCAGACAATAATAAGACTAAAGTTAATATCTTTTCCCTAGGATCACACCAAGAACTATGGACACCAATGCAACTCCCAGGATAAACTTGATGTTCATGCTGGAAGAAGCTTCGGCTGTTGGAGTCTGAACCACTGAGGATGATGGTGAGGTTTGTGCAGACAATTTTTCTGATTTCTTGCTCTTACGCTTTGTTGGGCTAGAAATCATTGATCCGATATCTCTGGACCTCACTTCTGTTTCGCCCTCTTTGGTATCAGCATTGCTTTCGTCAACCTGTAAATAATAAAGGCAGATCACTCATCATATGCTACTTTGTACTCATTTACTGCAATCTTCATACATTATAGTCAAGGCAAATAGAGTATTAACTGACTAATGTTAGCTTTGATTTCTTATAGCAAAGACAAAAAAGGCTTGCAGTAGCTTCTTTTGGGTAAAAGGTAAGATGATGAGGCCAATGTGTGTGAGAAGTAGGAAGGGTACAAAGGTACGACGTAAACACCCCAGAAGGATATGATCCAGGTGACCTGATATGACCATCAGGCTCTTTTTACCAGGGTCGTCCCCTTAAGGATGGCTTTGATACGTTGCTTGTATTTAAAGCTTAAAAAAGTAGGGGAAAGAAGACTGACCTTTGGTTTAGATGCTTCTACAATCTTCTGGAGTTTTTGCTCGACTTCCTCAATTTTCTTTCCAAGAAGCATGATTTCATTGTTTTTGGCATCAAGCTCTTCAGACGTACGACTCTTGGCAGCTTCCAATTCAGAGACCTTTGCAGAACTCTCCTCTTTCTGTTTGACCAGCAAAGCAAATAAACATATATAAGCCAAATTTATGACATTTTAGTCTGAAATGGTTGTCATAACAGCATCATAATAAGAGGAAATGAAGGAGATTGAAAACTAACCAGCTTAATTAAATTGGCCTCTGCAAGCTGCAGCTCTTCGTTTAGTTTCAAAACCTTTTCATTCAATATATCCCGATCTTGGAGTTTTTGCACATGATCTTCCAACTGAGAAGTCAAATCAACCTCTCTTGTGGTAGCAGATGTTTGGAGACTTTTAACCTACAAAAAATACGAAATTATTTGTATTTTCTAAAATAAGCAAATAGATTTAATTCAGGTTCAAAATTCATTTAACACCAACCTCTTCTTTCAATTGAGCCTCGGTTGCCTGATATTGCTCTTCAAGTTCCTTCAACCTTGCTTGCAGGGCAGATTTCTCAGTTATTTCAACCTTAAGATTATCAATCTCGGCCTTTGAAGCATCTTCTTTTCCTCTATATTCTTTCAGCTGCTCTTCTAGTTGGACCACAATAGCTTGATGTTCTTTAATGGTTTCATGAAGCTGGCTGCTCTCCTTTAAAATTGCAGATATCTGTAGGAGGTAATTTATTATTACATAATGTTGAATAAAAGAATTAGAAAATAAAACATAACATGAAGTTTTTTAAGGTACAAACCTCAGACTGAAGCCGTTCCTTTTCAGAAGTTAGCTCCTGGCGTAACTCCTCATTAGCCTTCTCTGATAAGAAACATTTTGCAGCAATATCTTCCTTCTCATCAAGAGCATGTGATAATTTAGCTTGGAGATCACTTTGTTCAGTCTCAGCCAAAGCCAGATCCTGAGTGAGTTTCATATTGGCCTCAGCCAAGGCCTCATTACGTGTCTCAACTTGCCCCAACTGAACCTGCCGTTCATCAGCCAATTTTTCCTGCTCCTGTAATTTTAAAAGCATAGCTTCAACTTCCAGTTTTCGAGATTCAGCGATCCCTGACACCTCAAGGGCCTCTTCCTGGTACTTCTTCAGCTGGTCTTCGAGGGAACTTATCTTTTCATTTAACTCCTTGATCTCCAACTCCCTTTGAGCTAATGTCTCAACTGTAACCTGCAGCTGTTCAATCTCAGCTTTTCTTGATTCAGCGATCCCAGAGGCTTCACGAGCTGAATCCTGGTGTACTGTTATTTGCCCTTCAAGAGAAATAAGCTTTTCATTCAACTCCTTTACTTCCATTTCCTTTTGGCCTAATTTTTCAGTCAAGCCTTCGAGTTCAACTTTCCTAGACTCAACAATCCCTGAAACCTCTAGGGCCTCTTCCTGGTGTTTCTTCAGCTGGTCTTCAAGAGAGCTTATCTTTTCGTTCAAATCCTTGATTTCTAACTCTTTTTGAGCCAATGCCTCAACTGATCCTTGCAACTGTTCAATTTCAGATTTTCTTGATTCAGCGATCCCAGAAGCTTCAAGAGCTGCTCCTTTATGTACTGTCAGCTGCTCTTCAAGTGAAGCAAGCTCTTCATTCAACTCCTTCACTTCAATCTCCTTCTGACTTAATTTTTCAACCAGGTCTTCAATTTGAACTTTTCTAGATTCAGCGATCCCAGATACTTGACCGGCCTCTTCTTCATAAACCTTTACTTGGCCTTCAAGGGAAGCAAGTTTCTCCTTCAATTCTGTAACTTCAAGCTCTTTCTGAGATATTTTTTCAGCCATCTCTCTAATTTCAACTTTGCTTGATTCAGCAATTCCCTCTGCTTCATGAGCCTCCTCTTCGTACTTTTTTACTTGGCCTTCAAGAGCTACAAGTTTTTCACTAAGTTCCTTGATTTCGGCCTCTTTATCAGCTAATGTAGCAACAGTCTCCTTTAACTGTTCGATCTCTGCCTTTCTAGACTCGGCTATCCCAGATGCTTCACGAGCCTCCTCCTCGTATGCTTTCACTTGGCTTTCAAGAGCACTCAACCGTGCACCCAACTCCTCGACTTCCTTCTCTTTCTCAGCTAGTCTACCACTTGTTTCCTTCAACTGTTCCTCAGCCTGTGAATGGCGAGCTTCAGCAGCAGAGTGCTGCTCAAAAGATCTCGAGTGTTGCTCAGTTAACTCAGTGATGGTATTCATGTGAGAGGCAAGTTGAAGAGAAGTGGCTTCTTTTTCTGCATCAGCCGAATTAAGCAATTCCTGAAGCTCATCAACCTTGTTCTTCAGCTGCGAGTTTGTTTCCACCAAAAGTTCCTTTTCTGAAAGAGATTGTGCTACTTTACCCTCAGCTTCATCAACCATCTTTTTAAGCTCTTCATTAGAGCTTTCTAAGGAATCTACCTTAGCAGCACTCTGATGCAATTCTTCTGTTAGAGATGCAGCCTTCAGAGCTGCTTCACCAACCTGTTCTTCATAACTTTGTACCTTATCTTCAAGAACCTTAAGTTTTTCAGACAATGAGTTAGCCTCAGACTCCTTTTCACTGAAATTTGCCATTGTCTCTTGCATTTTTACCTCAAAGTCCCTAGTAGAAGACTCGTGTAGAGATTCAAAATGCATTTTACTCGCAGTTGCTTCCTCTATCGCTCTCCCTTGCTCCTCTAATTGACTCTCAGCAGCCTTCAGCTTTTCCATAATTTCACCCTCCCTTAGTCCAGAACCCTTTAGATCATTTTCAATGCTTTCTAGTTTCTCTTGTGTAAGAGACAATTCACCACGCAATGATTCAAGCAAATTTTCAGCATCCTGAAGCTTTTTAGTGGAATTTTCCAATGCTTCTTCTGAACTTCTTTTCTCCTCTTTCATTACATTCAAAGATTCCATCAGCCCTGCTTCCTTTTCACTTGCTGTTTGAAGTGCACTTTCAAGGTTCAACATTAAAGATCGGAACTTCTCAATTTCTCCAGTGAGTTCAGATACCATGCCTGAATATTTTTTTGATTCAGCTTCAGCATCCCCACATTTTGACTCCAGTGAACTTATATTCACTTCAAGCTCTTCAATTTTCTGCTTCTTTTCTTCCAGCAGTGATTCAAGGTCACCCATCTTTTTCTCAGCATCCTCAATTTTGGAGTGAGAAGATTTTACTACATCTTCCAATTCTGCTGCACGAGATTGTAATTCTTGCTCCAACTCCTCTATTTTCTTCTTTGAGTTCTCGGACTCAAGATTAAGACTTTCAAATGATTCCTTAATGCCAGAAAACTCCTTGTGCTTAGTTTCATGATCTTCCAAAGCATCTTGCAAAGACTTCAGCTTTTCATTGAAGTTATTTTCGGCCTTAAACATCTCTTCCTGCAATTTCTTGTGATTCAGTTCAAGAGTTTCATACTTCTTCCCACTTTCTTGCAGCTTTTCTTCAGTCGATAAGGCCTCATTTTTCAAACTTGCATTCTGTGATTCAGAATCCCTTAATGCAGCAGCCACTTTTTCTAATTCAGTCTCAAGTTCAGTTATCTTCTCCTTTGCTTCAAGGACTTCTCTGCTAGTTTCACTAACAGATGATTTGCTTTCTTCCACATTTACTTCAACATCCCGAGAGCTATCTTTCGTTTCCACAGGTTCTCTCTCGACCTTAATGAACTCTCCATCATCCAAAGAGCTTTCTTTTTCTTCTTTATTCCCATTTTCCTGTTTCCAAACAAAAATTCAAGTTTCAGATGTATAAATTTTAAAAATAAATAAAAAAAAACACTATATAATGATATTGCAGATACTTAAGCAATATTTAACACAAATCTACCTGAATTGGCTCCGTAACACTAGCAAGCTTCTCCTTCACTTCCACCACTGGCACCTCTACATTCGTTTGAGTTTCTTCTTCCATTTATAATCACAATACTTGACCTCAAACCTGAGGTAGACAAATGTACGAACTTAAAACCACAAATCGACTACTACTTCTATCTTATTGCATACAAGTTGACCCAAGCACTTTCAGTGTTGCACTATATGTAAAGAAAAGGCTACAAAAATTTAAGTAAAAAAAGGATAAAATTGCTGTAAATTGTGTTTTTCCACCTTCTGGAAATTAAGAAACTTTAACGGGGTATCTTTTTTCCTGTCATGGTACTAAAATATGCACAAAGACAGGTTGTTTGAACAGAGCACTTGTGCAACAGATCTAAGGCTACATGCTATTATAATTTAAATACCTCCAACCGGATTTCACAGTGCACTCACTTTTATACGAGTAAAAAAAATCAAATCTAAGTTCCACATATGAAGAAAAATTGATTTCTGCAGCAAGTTTATTGTATTATTGTTATACTTCCCACATATCCTCCTAATTAGTACAGGTTTGGGTCAAATGGTCAATAATACAAGCACTTCAAAAAAATTCTCTAGGATTAGCATTATTTTAATGTAATCTTATTCCATATAATATGATATAAAGATTATAAACTATCAATGGATTGCCCATTTTATGATAAATTACTAGACAAATGACATGCTTCAATTCTAAAGGAAATGTCTTCACTCTCTTGCTATGGACCCTTGATAGAGCCGGAAAACACTTACTAAAAACAGATTATTTTCCTTATTGTGTTAAAATACCGTGTACACTGAGGCAGTAACATTGATTCAGACACAAATCTTAAATTCAAAGCAATGATTAATTATCTAAACATATCACATGTGTGCAACATGAGACGCCTGTTTTAAGCATCAACTGATCAACATGCATTGCAACAAAAGTCCAATTAGCAGATTTACAATCGATTTGAGACAATAATACGGACATTACACTTTAATCTAGGCAATCAAATATGTACAATGCACATACTATATAAATCCGGAAAGTAGGCCTATAATTTTTTAAGATTTCTAGCTGTCCATTAAAAAGCTTAACAGAGTTTTTCTGATAATGAGAATAGATTTATGCATAAACTATTATGTGTTGCGTACTCTTGTTTGGTGAATGCACAAAAGACATAGGAAACAGGTAATCAAGAAGGGCAACTCAAGAGTGTCTTATTTGAAAGCACCGGTATTTAAAAATGGCAGCAAGTAATGCTGAATCTATACCTGTCTTCAGTGTATTAGATCTAAATCTCAATATCATAGTTTCTCATTAAATTAATCAACATTACCTACCCTGGTAAATTCCTAAATCTTAGGCCAAAATTTAACAGATTTGTCTTACCTACGAATTAATGCTCAACTTTACCCCTGCTATAAAGTTAAAACAAGCATAATCTAAATCTATTTGCATTTTACAATGTGAAAAACGCGAAAATAGTGACCACAAAAAGCAGTAGCTAGACAAGAAAAGACAGTAAAATCTAAAAAACGCAACTGCTTGTTAGTTGTGACCACCGACTGTCAGTAAGCTCTAAGAACAAAAGTAATCCGTATATGAAAATGACTCTATATCATAACTTATACTTCGTACATGTAAGAGTAAAAGCCAAAATCGAAGGTCTGACTCATAAAGCACAAGGGAAATAACATACACATTGATAGAACAACCTCCCAACTGAGTTAATTCAGCTACACTACTAAGAAGTGGAAAAAAATAATAGACACAAGGGTAACAAGAGCAGAATTAAACCTTCTTTAAAAAAACCTCAAAAATCAAAATCACTTTATGGTAGCAACTTATGTATTATAGAGATTTGGCAACACTTTAACATAGAGCTTCTTATGTTAGCTACGATACTAGTAATGTTTAAGCAATGAGATATCCAATACTAAACTAGTCTAATCATACTCGTGCAATAGGAATGTATACACTAAACCTTGACTGTGGACGAGTACGTATGTGTATCTTTGTTTAAGTACACTCGACTACTAGAGCACAATAGAGGTTGTTTCCAAACTCGATTAATCCTTATAATACTTCATAATAAAAATCCCAACTTTATTTGTGGATAAAACTTACGTGACACCTACAACAATCAATTTCAAAACAAGGTACTCTAAACTAACATCAAAAGTACAAACTATTTAAACCCCTTACCACCAAAAGAACCTTAATTACTCCCATTCGTTCGAACTTAGTTATCACATTACTAGTCCTATCAAACGCGACAATTAAATAAAAACAGATATCGGAACAGTGATACATACATAATTACATAAAAAAACATGAAAAGAACAGAACCATACAAAATAGGAAAAAGAAAACGATAGGTTTGGTAAGAGGGTCCAATCTCTCGACATACGAGCAATTCATAAATCTTCATCATCAATATCTTTAAAACGCGTGATCTTTCTTTTTCATACACTAATATTTGTTTTTCTCCTCTTTTTATCATCATAATCAAACACATAATTTGCTTTAAACATTATAAATTCATATTTCAATCTTTATAAAAAGCATTCCAACATAATAACTTTTTTTTTTTTTTCTCTTTTTCCACCTAATTAAACTCAACTTTTTTCACATTTCTTAGCGTTTTAGATAATTAAGAGCTCATTTAAGATAATCAATGTTAATAGACGAAAATTTCAAAAATTCAGAGATTCTAAAAAAAAAAAAAAAAAACTAACAACTATTTCATATTGTACTAATCGATAAATTACAAGTGTTAAGCAGACAGATTAAAATAAATAAGCACATGATCATGATTTCACAGTAAACAGACAGATTAAAAAAAAAAAAAATTACTAGTAAAACATGATCATGATATAACAACAGTAGTTTTTTTTTTTATTCCCTCCGTCTCTAAAAGTTATTCCTGTTTGATAATAAAAACCCAAGAACTTTTAGAGACGGAGTGAGAATAGAACAAACAGTAATAAACAGAATCACAATTTGTAAAATAAAAGAGGGGAGAATTCTTGCCTGAGAGTGGGAATAATATTGGGAATCAGAAATGGTGATGAAATTTGATGAAGAGGAGAGAGAGAGAGAGAGAGAGAGAGAGAGATTGAGGAGAGAGAAAGGAAAGAAGGTCAAATATAAGAGCAAAACAGAGTGGAAAGTGGGGACTTAAGAGAATGGGATTGGGACCCACTTTTTGCTGATATGTGCATATTCGCCTGCCGTTTTCTTAGCTGTCTTTTTTTCTCCTTTTCTTAGCGTTTCCTCCCACCGATTTATTGTTCATGTTATTTCTTCTTTTATTTTGTCGATCATTAGATTATACACACGAGAGCATGATTGATAGCTAAAGAGAGTGAGGTTTTAAAGTGTAAGCCATTGCTTAGGTGGATTCTAAGAGAGGGTATCCTAATTATAGGGATGGACAAATGTGTTTTTATTTGAATTGATCATTAACAATTTATACAAGAGATACTCATAAGAAATAATTCTAAATAATTCTAATATGGTGACACCTTATTCTAAAGTTTATTTTAAATTTCTATTCCGTATATGGAAAATATATTATACAAATATATTTTTCTACTCCATATATTGCTTATATCACAAATCTCTTACATTTATTGTCTCAAAAAAAAATCTCTTACATTTATTATGGAGTATAATTTCTCTTATTACATCTCCTCTCCTTCATCCTATCATAATATCATATCGATTTTATTAGTATAATAATTATTATCCAATTTTTGAAATACGAGTAGTTTTTTTTATTTACTTTTTTTTTAGGACTGAAATATAATAGTTTAATACTCGTATAACATAGATTAGTGGATAGATATTATGTTATTAATGTTGTAGTTCAAATAAACATTTCATTATCGGTTATATTTTTTTAATATAGGTAAGGATATATGACTATATGTTAATATTTGGATCATTGAATGAGATGGTATAAAAGAAAATATCATATGATGGGATTAACTTTATTAAAAACATTTTAATACTCTATGAGGGGTAGGAATTTAGGTAGTAGGTGTGTTAAAATACTATGCTTAGATGTTAGGTGGATCATATAATATAGGACTAGTTAATGCTACCTTTCTCAAAACACATCATTTTCTTTTCCAATTTTGTTTGAAAATATTTTTCAACTCAGAAAAGGGGAGTGGTGTTCTCATGTGAATATTGATTTTTCTACATGAAGAAATACGAACTTGGAGTAGACCCGATTTACAATTTTACATAATCTATCAATTTTATTTGATTGGGTTGCATAAAAAGATAATTTTAGGTTTTCGACATAATTTCTTGAAAATGTTTGATTCCCAAATCTTTGCTCTAATGGTTAGCTAGTTGTTTGAACATTTACGGAAATTACTAGCTAGTCCTTAAAATTTAGTACTTGAGATGTTTTTACATGTACCGATTAGACTCAAAAGGATAAAAGTCCAAACAAACCTAACTTGACTCTTCATTTCAACCTGCTATGTTGGCCCAAATCAAATTTAACCCATCCAAACCCAACCCAACCCAATATGATAACTATGGTGAAAAAATAGAAGATCGGGTCAAATTTGATTGTCCAGGTTTGAGTTTCTCTCAACAACTTCGAATTCATTATGTGTTGGGTTATCGGGTCAGCTATTGTAAACCAATTTCAAGCTTATAACCAAGTACTCTCTTCGTTTATTTACAAATATTTTAGTTGACTTTTACACTATATCTTTGACCAGTATTTGAATTTTATACATAAGATTCAACATAATAGTAAAAGTTTTTGTTAAAATCGTCTCAAACTCTCAATATACAAGTATAAATTTTAGATATCAACTTTATATTATTTATGCTTACTGACAATTAAAGATATGGTCAAAAATTCACATTGACCACATATGCCGATCAAAATGAGACACTTAAAAAAACAAAATACATACTACTCCGTATTTCGTATTATTATACAAGTATAGTACGGAAAAATAAAGAAACATTTTCTAAAAAATTGGTGTCCAATGAAAAGGAGAAAATATAGGAGCCGTCAGCCAAAAAGAAAATAAAAAATGGAGTATTGACAATAAAAGGTGGGGCCAAGGCATGAAGATTCGTTTTATGAGTCTCAAAAATGCCGGCCTATTTGGACCGACCAAACCGCCCTTTCCATGCTTACCATACTGGGCCACGCCCAAAGTAAAGTGTACTAAAGTGTTCATTCTATTTTATTCATTTCTTTCTTTATTTATTACGAAGTATAATTGATCAAACCACTCAATTTCTTTTTGGAATGTTAGACTTTTTTCATTTTCAGTCAATAGTCTCAATTTTATGCCATGGATCTAGAATATCTTGAATATTCTTTTTTAACAATAAGTAATATGTAGTATTATAAAACACACTAATATATTTTTCTTATCAAATAACAAATTTAAAAGTTGCTAATCAATTAACAAAAATGTTCAATTAGCATGACATATTCATGAATAAATCAATAGTTATGATGTCCATATCTAATCAAAAATTGTTGATATATTATTTTGCTACTTGATAAATTAATTTTGTTTAGCAATCAAGAAAATAAACTTTTATTTTCTAATATAAACCATCACATATAATTTTAAGCTAGAGGTAGCTTTCCAAAACAAATTTAGTGGCTTTTGGTGAATAGAAACTTTCAACTTTAAAAGCAATAATTGTTAGGCAAGAGTTAGACTCTTGGAGTTTTCATTCCTAAAAGGGCTATTCTAAAAGTATCAATGTACATGTTGTTAGGCTCTTCAATAATTAGACAACTCCCTATTATGTCGAGTAAGCCCACACGAGGAGAGATTATCATGGACTTATGGGTCGAATCGGACTTTGAAAAGTGGGCTTGAATTATAAATTGGACTGGACCAAACATTAATTGCATCAATTATTGCTAAAAAAAAATAACAAAAAAATAGATAAATAAAAAAATTGGCCACGTAAGGTTAATCCAAACCAATTTACCAACTAAAATAAAAATTTATTTCAAAAAAGTCATGCTTAGAAATCATATGCTTTATATTAGTATATTACCCTAACATAAATAGAGGAGTTGATTTTATAGCTTTAAATCACTACTCTAAAAAAAATTCAATGTTGAAATTCACAATTGAGCTTTAAAGAGTTGTGGTTAAATTAAAAAATAAAAAGAAAAGTTGCTCATCAATTTTTATACATTCTCCGTTTAGATATAGTTGCACCACTTTGACTTTTAAGTTTTTCAATCACTTTGGCCATTAATATCTTTAATTGTCTTCAATAAAAATTAAATAAAATTTTATAGATTGAAATAAACATTTGAATAATCAAAAGTATTTTTTATATAAAATTGATTACTAAGTAACATTTAGTTTTTGTACTCCTTCCGCCTTTTGAAGTGTCCCGTTTTGACTTTTACACTATTCATATATAACATCTTAATCACGGTTTGTCCTTTATATATACGATTAAACATAGTCATGTAAATACTCATTAGATATCTTCACAATGTATATTTATCGAATGTCAGCTTTTTATGGGTTATACATATCGATAATTAAAAATAATGATAGTAAAACTACCTCATTGGTCAATGTGTTAGTTAGAGTTCAAGAGAGAAGTTCTAACCAACTTAGGCTACCGAGCTATCTCTCACTCTCAATAGAGGATGTATGTTAGTGTAAATAAGAAGTATAGAATAACTACCCGTCAAAAAAAAAAAAAAAGAAGTATAGAATAACTATTAAAAAAAATGTTTTAGAAACTGTGTGTGACAGTGTGACACTATACAAGAATAATATAGGGTGAAAAATATGGGTTAAGTATTGGCGCATAGAGCCTATATGCTTTAGAAAAAATAAGATGACAAAATGTACCACTACAGTATAATAGGTGATAGGTAGTAGGTATTTTAAGAGAAAATAGTCGACATAGGATGCCAAAAAGTATCACTACATGTATAATAGCACACAAAAAATATTATTAAAACAACTTATACTTTAGTGATACATTATACATGTATAATACGGAGTAGTACGCAAAAATGTACCACAGTAGAAAAATATCAAATGAACAAAAAAAAAAAAAAAAAACCCAAATTAGTTCCTATGCCCAAACCTGGGAAGATCCAGACCAATTATTGGACCAATGCCATTGGATTTCAAGTCATTTGGGTTTTTGCTAAGTTTTGGTTGGAATTTTGGAGCTTAGAACTTGTAAAAAAAAAATGGGGATTCTGAGAGACAAGCGAACTTCCCCATCTTCTTCTCCCACTTCAACTTCTCCTTGTGCTGATCTCAGAAACGCCTACAATAATTGCTTCAACAGGTGATTTTCTTGCTCATCTATTTCTTCTAATTACCTAATATAGAACAATATAAGTGTATAACTGTATATAAGCTAATCAAATTGGGGTCAAATGTAGAACCCCTTTACATATTTATGTAAATGAATGATAAAATTTGCTTGATTTCATAATTGGGGTCAAATTTTATGATGTGGGTATGTGAAATTTTCAGGTGGTATGCAGAGAAATTTGTCAAGGGTCAATGGCAAAAGGAGGAATGTGTTGTTGAGTGGGAGAAATACAGGGAATGCCTTTCTGTATGTTCTTTTAATCTTACTATCTTTATCATATGAATGAGTTTATGATATTGTTTTTGGAGATATTGTTCAAATTTATGTGGATTTTTAAATATTTTTGCTCATGAAATGTGATAAATAGTCTAGGGGTTTGATGTTTGTATTTTTAATTGACAGCAACATTTGGAAGATAAGCAGTTAAGTAGGTTTCTGGAAGTTGAAGCTAATAAAAATCCGTTTTCGGTGGATCGAATCGATAGAAAGAGTTCAGTTGATGGTGCTTCAATGGGTGGTGCCAGCACCAAGTAATGTAGTAATTTCTTGTTGTATATACTGATGCAGTTGCTAACAACTTTGATAGTCAAGTTTTGGTTATACATTGATTGGATTACCTGTTGTTTTTCGAGAAAATATATGTGATACGCTTCTAATTTTGCAATTATGGAATCTTGCTCTTGTTATATTGCTATTTAGAGGATGCTACAACAGGATAACCTTTATTGATGTGGCTGCATTGTTTGTATAAGTGATTAGACTTGTTAAAAAATAACTTCAGCAGAACAGTCGCACATGTTGAGGAAGATACTACACTTGAATGAAGTAGTTTAGAAAAATTCTGATGGACAAATTCATGATCTTGAAAGAGCAAAATGATGGTAATAATGTAACTTTTGAGTTTGAAAGCTTGCACTATCAACTCATACATTTGGAGAAGCGTATTAATTCCTTTTCATCTATATTTCTGTTTATGGAATCCTCAATCCTGTAATTACCAGTGGATTTGGGATTAGAAAATTCTTTGTCCACTTTCTCCAACCTCTAAATGTTCTTAAGCTCATTTTTCATCCAGAGCTTGTAAAAGTCTAATGTGTGGATAGAGAAGCAATTGCATTTTCTAACCACCTTATGTCATTTTAGAGTGTAGCCTTGGTGAAGCAAGTCTTCTACATAGATTTGGGTTCTGGGCTTTATATTCGAGCAGTTTGAGGTAGGCAGAAATCATACTTTCTTTTCTGTGTTTCTTAGGCACTTTAGCAGTGTTTTGGTCTAGGAGTTTGAGGTTGGCTCAATCATGGTAATAGGATTTGGCATAAGGATGTGAATCACAACAGTATTCTATATTGTAATGCATTGTCTTGCATTCAAAAGAGAAAAGTATGTGTCAACAATTCTCTTTTCCCATTGATAATCTTCTCGAGCTTAATTTCCATTGTTTGTCAATTATGCATGTGCTTTTTGATGAGAAATCTTGGGCTGAAATAATTCTAAGAAGCTGTACCAAAAGACGATGCGATTCTATGTTGATGGCTAGACTCACCAGCTAGTTAAGCAGAATCTATACACAGGGTCTGAATGTCTGTCTGTGATTTGGGTGTTTAGAGGCCATGTATGATTTGGCATGTGCACCGTTGCAATATGAACAAATGCTTTCTTAAAATTCATGGGTATTGTGAAGCTGCAATCAAACAGAGTTCATCTTTGTGAAGGATTGAAGGTGCAAAGTATTTTTTTGACAGATTACTGATTCCTTTAGTTTGGCACAAGTGGCCTGTACATTTTTGGTAAGACACAAAAGACTGATGAATGTGAGATGAATGACTTGCAGATAGGGTGCAGTAAAAAGAATCTGTTCCTTGATCAGAATTATTTGCTGCTGCTCTATACTGAGGGTTTTTATCACTGGGATATCAACTATATTTTACTGTTTGATTGTCTACGGAGGAGCATAATCAGCTATTCAGATCTGCAGATGGTAGTAGATTAGATGTTAAGGGGATTTCTGAAGAGGTTTACTTCAGTTAATTTGGTTATTCATTATGGAATTCTGGAAATAGATGTCTTATAGTATTTCATTAGCTAGGATCTGATTTTGTTCCATATATTTTTCACTGGATTCTGAAAAATTATATTCAACATACTGAAACTGTAGCAAAGATGTACTTTACAGGACCAAAACACAGCCTAATTTAAAGCCATTTGTCCATATTTGTTCTACATTCATATGCTAGGGTCATACGTCGCTCTATATTCTCTGTACACCATTCTAAAACTAAATTGCATTTACAGGAGCTGAGTTAAGCTAAAAGCTACCATGGCATTTCCGGTTCCTACCTGCCATCGCTTCTTTCAACTTTGAGTCGATTCAATCATTATTCGAAAACATGGGCTGCCACAGTTCAAATCTGTGGCATTAATCTTTCCAAATAACTCAATTGACGTCTACCAATTGTCTACATTCTTTTTATTTGAAAACAACAAATTAAAACATTAACAGATTATATGAAGAATGCTCTCTAGAAAAATCTGAAAAAAAATATTCACTAATCAAGAGGTAATCATTGACAGTGAGCAGCATTACAAACACTTGTTGCAAACTTGCAGCCCCATACTTAATAAAATTGGTTGGATGCATCCCCGGTCGCTTGCTTTTGCCCCCGCTCTTTTTCCGAACCCCATACACTGCGACTCATCACTGTGTGAACTCTTAGGAAAGTTAAATCTTACTACAATGTTAAAAAAACCAGCTTCATCTTCGTTCCCTTTCCGATGATTGCTCATTGATGCTGCTGGGATGAGAATGAATAAGCTGCAAGATCAACCTCATTTCTTCTTAAATAGGAAATGAGCAACCATCCATTCCTCTCCATTATTGTACCCAAATAACTCAGCCACTGCTATGAAGAAGGTTCTCCAATATACTATCCACTTTAGAGCTGAGTCTTTGCCATAAGTCGACTCCATTATTGGCCTTATGTAAGCCAAGTTACGGTCCATTCTTTTAAGCCACTCCTCGCTGATAAAAATGATAAAAAGGTCTATTAACATGCTTTTCTCTACTTAATTTATAAATCTAAGCCAACTTGTGAATTTGGCAAGTTAAATTTCTTGGTAGGCTTAAGCTGTGGTTAAAACATTGTCAATCTTGCTTTCTCACCTTGTTTGCGCGTAATGCTTCCCATTTACAAGCCAGTGGTTGACGATAGCGACATCATCCTGCAATGAGATCACCCATAAGCAACTAGATATAATTGATGTGTTATAAGGATGAGACTATGGGATTCATAATGGGTTGTTTGCAAAGTCTCAAGACTTTACAGATTTAAACCTTAATATTGGACTTAGCAAACAATGGGATTGTATAAGGGGATTTGTATTAGGTGGTTTCTGTTGCTAAAATTATGGTGAATCGCAATTTCAGGCAGAAACCAGACAAATCAAGGTGTTTGAATGACAGAAAAGTGATTTGATTACAATTTCCAACTGAGTGACAGGGGATTGGCATTAATCAGATAGATCAGTTCATGCTTAATACTCTCTTTACCCGAAATCATTGTTCCCGCATTATAGCAATGTATATATTATAAGTTAGAGCAATTTGACAATACAATCTGGAAGTAGTATCACTAGTATGATACGAGCAGTAATGAATCTAATGATCATTCATTAGCAAACGAAAGAAATGTTGCAAATAAGACTTTGTGTTGCAGTAACTGTAAGTTGTGGTTTCCACAGGCTAACCTGAAAGTACAAGAGCAGATTTGCAGCAGGCATTGTGCCTCCGGTGAAGAAATACCTAGTAATCCAGTCATCGTCATTAATATCCTGCATACAAGTGTGTGAACGAAGTTCTCAATACTTCATAGCCGACTCAAATATGCAGTAGCTCGTTGAAACTCAGCAAGTAAAATATACAAGAAAGAACAGTATGTCTAGACAAGATGAAAGTACCTCAAAGTGGTATGCAAAAGCTTTATGACAGAAATAATGAACAAACAGAAGACCATCAGGTTTCATCCAATTGGATATTTTCTTTAGAAGATCTTTGTAATTCTTCATGTGCTGTAGAAGTAATCATCAAAAAATCATATCAAATCCTAAACACTGCTATTCTGAAATATCCAACTTCCTGATGAATATTACAAGTCTTACCTCAAACATTTCAATAGACAGTATCCGATCATAAGATCCCTCCATGTCGAATGTACTTATATCTGCTACTATGATCTCAACATTTTTCAGCTGAAGATCCCTGAAACATAAGAATATGCACACCTTAGAACTTGATCTAGTTATATACCCTCCTACATCATGCTAACTTTCAATCTGTACTGTTTAGAAATGTTAACTTAATTGCAGGACAAAAATTTTTTCAAGGAAAATGTGTAAGATGAAGAGGAGTGAAAGACGCACCTGCACCTATCCTCAATGTGTGCTTTCTGCGTTACTGAATTGCAAATTCCGGTAACCCTGCAGTTACTGTACTTTTGTGCAATGTACAAAGTGAGCGACCCCCAGCCACATCCAACATCAAGAACAGTATGACCATCTTGTATACCTGACCTCTCACAATATAATTCTAACATTGCTTTCTCTGCATCATCTAGGTTTGTCTGCTTGTCAGAAAAATAACAGCAACTGCAACCAAGAGGCAGAACAAATAAATATGGAACAGAAAAGATTAATACCGACAATCATCAATTCAAAGATGCACATCTTTATAGTGCTACTACCATACTACATTGTCAAAAAGAATACAACTTTTTTTATATTCACCTGTATTTAAGATGCTTTCCTAGAACAAGCTTGAAGAAGGAAGTAGGGAGCTCATAGTGTTGAGATTTCGCCTTGTCAGTCTGAATTGCTATTGGCATTTCTCTTAAAGCTGCAAGAGAAGATATAGTTAATTAATTACTGCCTAATTGATCAGCAATCCGACACCTACTTTGCGAAATTGGTGGAAGCAGAACTACAAGAAGGTTAGGGCAGTCTTGTTTAGAAGCTACACCCTGCCTTCGAAATTGGCACATTGTGTTACAAAGATAATTTGAACTTCATTGTCATTTAATCAGATTCCTAACAACCTTAGACAAGCATAATCTGTGTTAGATATCATCTCCTTAACACGTAATTAACAACATATTAGAAAACACTAGGGATAGTATACGTGACTATTAAAATCAAACAAATTCAATAGCCTTATCTCTACAAGAAATAAAGAATAGAGACATTATTTCATAGTTAGACATTCAATCATCCAAAAATTGTTAACTACCTCTATTACATGATTAAACGTCCAAATGTCCATAACACCCACATTTTAAATTACAGTTAGATAACCAAATGATCCATCATTTAGAAAATGTACCAGTATACCACAACATGATTACTAGAATCATTCAAACAACAACTCATACCATACAAAAAACATATGCTAGAGTGCTAGACAACCATTTTCCATTTTTTTTTCTTTTCGTCTATCATTAATAGTCACGTTGACAGTGTAATTTAAACCGCGATTACAAAATTATAAATACCAAAAAGAGACAAGAAAACATTACAATGAACAAAGTGTAGAAGATCAGAGAGTTGAAGTTGAGCAGAAGATTTGTAGGAAGAACGAAGGCGACTGGCTAAGAGAAGGCGAGTAAGGCGTCTAATAAGAGCATCAGGCAACAAGTTCCTTTCATGTGCGCCTAGCATTAGCTTGGCAGTTGCTTTGTATGCCATTTGCTTCATTTCCTCCATTTTTTTTGTGTTCTGTATTTTCACTGCTTTGATTCTCTGTATCTCTTATCTTTTGTTGCCTGAATTGAAATTTAGAATTGTGGTGTTTGGATAGATAAGTGTGGTGATGCACCATGCCACGTTATTGGTACATGTCAATGTACTAAACCCCGCTCCTCCTTTGGGCCCGCCCAAAAATCATTTCGATTTTTTTTTTTTAACGGGCATTTTGATTTTAAAAGGTTTTGGATTAGACTAGACCGGAGATCATAAAGTTAAAATTATTATAAACCCAAATACCATAATAACTTTTTTATTTTTTATTTTTTGTTTTTGATAAAATACCATAATAAATAATTGCTTTCAGTCAAGTTTGAAATGAGATTTGAAACCCCTACTACATAATTTGTACAAGTACTAAACATGAATTGTGCCATGATTGTAAATTTTTAATTAATAAGGAATTAAGGATTATAATTATAATTTCCAACCCCCAACCCCCAACCCCCACCAAATTCTTACATACCAAACAATTCTTAAAACTTTTATACGGAGTACTAATTGTTATTGTTATGAACTTGACATTTCTTTAAACGATAATAAGAGAACCATTTAGTACTCGTAATTCATTATTGATTGAGTGAGAATTTGGATTAAATACGTGCCATAAGGTATTAGGTATGATGTTAGTTTAATTTGGATGTTTTAAAGCTTGATTAAGTAAATTAATATCGACTATTGACATTTTCATGTCCCAAATAAAAAGGAAAAGAAAAAAAAAAAGTAGGTATTGATTGCCGACCATCCACTTACCTTAACCAAATTATCAAATTACTCCTAATTAATTAATCAAAACACTTTTAAAAAGATACAATAATAATCATAGATTCATAATTAAGAAAGAAATAAAAGCAAAGACAAAACTTCTATTCTCTAGCAGTATACTGAATTACTGATCTTATTAATTCAGTGGATTTAAGCACTAATTCCTGGATTTAATCACATAAAACATGACATTAAAGCTTCTTTAATAAATTAATCATCCGAGCAGCAAAAAAATAAATAAATTAATCATCCACCTAGATTAAAGCCCCCAAAGCTAGAAGAATCCGAACCTTCCTAGTTCCTACCTACCTTACTCCAAAAAAGTCTCTCTCATTCTAAATTTGCTCTCAAATTTGGACCCATTTCAAGTAAGCATCTTTTTCTCTCTTTTCCACTGTATAATCCAAAGTTTTTGTACATTTTTTTGAAGATTTGATTGATAATTACATGTATGCTTTTCTGGGTAGTTTAAAGATTTTGTTTCATGGGAGAAAACATGTTTGAATCTGGGTTTTCAGTACATAATGATTCAAGTGATGGTGAATTGTTGCGTGATATTGAAGAGATTAGTAATGCCCTTTATTCAATGAACAAAACCCATGAAAATTCTGTGATTTCTTACTCTAATTATGGACCTAAATCGCAATTTAGTGTTCCAAAATCGAACCCAAAACCGGGGTTTGATAGAGAGAATGAATGGTTGAAAGAGGAGCATAAGCAAAATTCATCAATTTGGGGTTGGAAACCCTTTAAGGCATTGTCCCACATTATTAGGCAGAGGAAATTTACTTGTTATTTCTTTTGTCATGTTCATTGTATTGAGAATTTGATGTTGGATTTCAAAGATAGTTGTATGAGTGTGCATTGGAAGAGGAGGGATGTTGTGCTTAAGACCCATCCGTCGAGGGTTTCGAATGGAATGGTTGAGTTTGAGGAGACATTGATGAGTAAATGTACTGTTAGTGGTTCTAAAAATGGGCATGGGGGTTTTGTGAAGTATGAGCCTAAGCATTTTTTGCTATATGTGTCAATAGTTGGGGCAGAAGGGTTAGAAATTGGGAAGCATTGGGTTGATCTTACAAGATTGCTTCCTCTTACTTTGGAGGAGTTGGAGGAAGATAGATGCTCAGGAAAATGGTCGACGAGCTTTAAGCTTGCAGGCAAGGCGAATGGTGCTACTTTGCATGTTAGTTTTGGGTTTTTGGTTTCAAAGGATGGATTAGTAGAATCAGGTAGTTGCATAAAACCACCTCTTGCTCTTAGCTTGGAGGGAAATGAATTGAACAGGATGAGCTCTGTTGATTCTGGTTCTGTCAGAGGCAATACCTCACTTAGGCGGGTGGGGAGTGTTCCGAGTAGCTTAAATAATGCTTCTTGCTATTCATCTCAATGCCTGGATGCGAAGATTGGTGGGCCGAAGGATGAATATGATTTCTCAAATTCCATTGATATGCTATATGGTAAGCTTGAGGAAGGGAGGGGTGATAGTCTGACAAAGTTTGACAAGGTTATTGAACAGTTGGAGTCGATTCAGTTGAGTCCAAACTCATTATCTAGTTCTGTAAAAGATTTTTGTGGAACCAAACATGATGATGCAGAGTTTACAGTGATAGAAAAGGGAGTAGAATCAGAGTGCTCCCCCAAGGAAGCGAAAAAGTTGGATGAATGTATCCCTGCAGACTTGGAAGCCTCAGCTGTAGAAATAATTGATGTGGCTGAGATTTTCAAGGGTGAAGAGATATGCTCAGAGGAGGAGACAAAGGTTGATCATTGGGATGAAGCCTTGAATTGTGTTTCAGAAGAGGCTCCTATAGATAAATACAGTGTTGATATTAAAGAGTCAGATCTTGAAGAAGAGGCTTTAGATTTGCTTAAGATGTTTATTTCACAGTCTGATGAATTAGAAATGTCAGAGGATGATATGTCTGTTGAGATTAAGGCCAAGCATAAAGGAAGTAATCTGGTCAAATCATTGAGCTTAAATGACTTTGAAAGAACTGTGGCAGATGATTTCTGTAATCTGTTGCAAGACTTGCGTACGCCCTCAAACCGGAGTTTCAATGGCGGGCTTGAATCTCCTCGAGAACGCCTTTTAAGACAGTTTGAAGAAGATATGATGACTTCAGGTAGCCTCTTCTTGGATGCTGATGTACAAGATGATGTGTCTGATTATGACTTTGCAGCTTCTGGTGTATCCTCTTCAGAATATAATGTTGAGAGTGTAGATCTCTCGCCTTCAATTGATACTGCGGGACTTGAAGCGAATGAAAGTTTTCAACAGTCATTGAGAAATAAACTGAAAGCAAAAAGCCTTGAACGCTTGGAAACTCAGACCTTGATGCAAAGATGGGGTTTGAATGAGGAAGCCTTCCAGAGCTCCCCTTATTATAGCACTGGCGGATTTGGGAGTCCTGTTTTTGTACCACCTGAAGAACCAATAGGATTGCCTCCTCTTGCCGAAGGCTTGGAATCATTGCTTCACTTAAAGGATGGGGGTTATTTGCGGTCTATGAGCCCTTTGCTTTTCAAAAATGCTAATAATTGTGGGAGCTTGATCATGCAAACCTCAAAGACTCTCGTGCTACCCACAGAATTGGGTTCTGATATCATGGAGATATTGCAGTATCTGGCATCGGTTGGCTATGAGAGACTGTCCAAGAAAATGCATAATTTACTGCCTATGGAGGATCTCTCTGGAAAAAGTATGCAGCAAATAGCATGGGAGGCTTCTTGCTATGCCGAGGTGTCCGAAAGGTTTGTGAAATGCTGGTTGATGCTTTGCTTGCTCATTACATGTATCTAGGCCTTGTTTGGTTTGGGAGGCTTGTGAAATTCTCATAAAACTTCAAGTTCATTTATTTGGTTAGCTTCCATGGAACTTAATAATTCTTGTGTTTCTGAAGTTAGTTGCTTTAGAACATGGAAAGCTGCTTACCAAGAGAGGGTTGGTAAGCTGGACTTCCCATGATATCTCTTAACAGAAGTTTTTCCCCTCAAAATTGATACCCTTTTTTTTTGCCAATAATTAGTCTTTTACATTTATAATGTGGAAGTTGTTTTATGAACCAAACGAATCTACTTTATGACATGACTTTTCATGAAGCTACACATCTATGATACATGATTTTTTATTTCAGTATGCTTAACTTGTTGGTAGGGGATGGAAAAAACAATTTTGATGGATTTACATTTATTCTTACTACTGGGATTGAGCCAAACAAGGCCTAGAAATGCTATCTTATCTTGTTTTAATTGCTAACTTGTTTCCAGTTGCTGCCATAGGTCTGCCTCTTCTCAGTATGAATCTATTGTCAAGATTGAGGTTGAGAGTCCTCCATATGTTCAGGGTTGTAATTACTTTAGTTCAAGGTCAACTGGCAGTGATATCAGGTCAGAATATGTGGCCGCTAAAGATCTGGCCTTGTTGGCACTTGACAGGATAGAAGCCCTCATGATTGAAGGGTTGAAAGTACAGTCAGGCATGCCTGATCATGATGCACCTTCCAGCATCAGGGCAAAATCTGTAAAAGAGGTCAAATATCAACCCGGGATTGACTACTTTGATGACTCTTCCGACTATGTTAATGGATTGTTGGATCTTTCTATTTCATTAGCTGAGTGGTTAAAGCTGGATGCTGGAATGTCAGGTGATGAAAATCAGGATGGTAAGAGTACAATGAATGTGCTAAGAGCTCATCATGCCAAGCCTAGCTATTTTAACAATAAATCAGCAGGAGAAAATGACACAGAGAATGAATCGAAAAATTGCGGGATTTTGGGAGATAATCTTACACTAGTTATGATGATGCAGCTCAGAGATCCATTCCGAAACTATGAACCAGTTGGTGGCCCAATGCTCTGTCTAATTCAAGTCAAGAGACTAATTGAACCTGTGACTCTAGCACTGGAAGATGACAAAGTGGGAGAAGGCATGGTTTCCAGGTTCAGATTAGACGAAGCCCATGTTGCAGGATTCAATATTGAATCCGACAATCTAGAAACATGGTCGTCTAGGAGACAGAAACAATCAGGATCTCGGTGGTTGCTTGCTAGTGGTTTGACCAAGATCTGTAGTTCTCGGTTTTCAAAGTCAAAGTCAATAATAAGAATCTCCTCAAAAGTGCTTAGAAAACCATGGACACGAAACTTCATTTGGAGCCTTTCACACCCCATTCATGAAGTTGAAGCTGACCCTCTGAACCCACTCACTCGTAACCCTGACGTTATATTTCCTCAAGTGACTGTTTGATTCCCATGGTAAGAAACATATTACCCAGATGATACTATTATTCCCTCCTTTAGGAACTTGAAGTGCAAGTACGTATATCAAATCATATTTTTGCGTCTCTTACACCGTTGTATTGTAACTATGATATGATACTAGAATTACGTTTTGTTCAACTGTTTTTGCTGTATATTGCTTCAGGATGGTGACTTGTTTTTGCTCTAAACAGGGTCATGATCTGTAATTAGTCAATTAGTCAATGAAACTTTAGTGGTACATATTGGAGTGTCTTTTGAATTCTTTTTAGGCCAATTATATAGCTTTTTTGTGACTCTAATTGCGATTAGATTTTTTGTTTTGTGGATGTAAATGTAACTTATTTTACCCTACATGACGTACACTCATTTTTTGTTGATGATGTAACAACGCTTTGTAATGTTTCACTGCTTAAGCTTAAATCATACTTAAGGAAAAAGAAAAGTTAAGGTTCTCAGAATCTCATTCTTAAGGGACCCAGCCACCTAGGTGGCTAGGTGAGTTTTCGTGCTTACACCGGTGGTTCTGTTTTTTGGTTGTTCTGTCTACTACAGTAGCTTTCAGCTTACCTAAATTTGAAGGCAGGGTTGCTATACTAATGAAAGTAGTACTCCCTCGGTTCGAAAATAATAGTGATGTACACTATGCTAGCTGTTTAGAGATTAGAATTTTAGGGTAGGTTGTGTCGCACTTCCTCAAATTAGGAAAAGATCATGCATGGTTTTACAAACATATTTTTACGAAAACTGACAAGTGACTGAGGATGGAAATGAGACAACTAGTCCACGACTATTTTCATGGGTATGTTGGTGAAATCATGGCAAGTTCTTAGTATGAGGCTTGGTTGCTACAGTATCAGAATTATTTTTGGGCAGTAGTAGCTTAGAAACGAAAGTTTGACAGGTAATTCTGTATAAGCTGATGTGCTTATATTAGACTTCAGATGCCTTTCTTTCTGGCAGAAAAGTCATAGAACTTTGCTGTCATGTTTATCATGTCATACTTTGAAGACCATCTTATTTGCAGTGGGAAAGAAACTTCCTTCTTTGGTAGAAGCTGTTATTTTCTGTGGCTTCCTAACTTATCATCTTCTTTACAAATTCATTGCTTATCCTAACAGTTATTCAAACTTCAAACATATGTCAGACAATTGATTCTGGTGCTTGTATAGAGTTAACTTATTTCTTGGTTTCTGATTCCCGATCATCTTTCTGAGTACATCTAGTCAAATGTTTTTCTCTGTTCCCAAAACTGAATCATGTACAAGATTTTTACAAGATTTGTACGTCGTGTTTGTCTAACAACTTACGTAATGAACAAGGGATGTATTTACCAACTACTTCTTTAGCTTTTGATGAATTGAAGTAAAGGAGGGTATGACAGGCTTCTCACCCTGGAATAATTGCGTGTATTGTTAGGAAATTAGCCTAAGCGTAGAAAGAATCGTATTGAGTATACATTCTTGACAACATGCAATTATTCTGTCAAAATAAGTCCAATTATAAGTACTTGATCTGCTACATTCAATGGATATGTATCTGAATATTCAACTTCATTCAAATGGATAACTATCTTACAAGCTGTTCCGGACTAGAAATATGATTTCAGACTGCCAGATTCAGCTGTAGTTTCTGATTTACATAATTCAATGGGGTTGCCTCACTGTCTTTATTTTTCTCTTTTCAATTGAGACATCACCATAATATTTGTGACTGAAAAATAAATATGAAACTAAGTATACTCTTTATATACTACTACTGCTGTTAAAACAGAAAGTGGCACACTACATCTAACAAGCCTAACATGACTAGTGTTGTTTATTGTGTTCAATTTGTTACTGCAGTATTGATTTACAGATCTCGGGTCTCCGGACAAAAGTGAAACACATGACAGTATGTGGAGAAAAAACTTTTGCTGATCCCTTATGCTCTGCCACCAACCCACCAAGCTCTGAAGGAGGAAACTGAAATTCCTTGCAGTTGACAAGTACTTGCAGAGCATAGAGCTCTGACAACATCCTGAAGTTAACTACTTTGGGGCGTCATGGATATGATTGCCTTCGTATGTTGTTATTACGTATTTCATGTCATCCCTGTCTCGCTCTACTCTCTTCTTTACAGGACAACTGTCTACAGCACACCTATAGTAGTTCCTGCATATAAGTTTCGAAGAATGATCAGCTGCAGTAGTAGGCTAGTAGCAGTAAACTAGTACATTTAACTTGGTTATGTGTTGTTCATATTATTATGTTGAAAATAGGCTTTGTGGGAGTTAAGTTACCTTGGGTTTGGGCTGTTTTTAACCATCTTCTTGCCATACTTTCTCCATTTGTATCCATCATCAACGACATCAATCTCCGATTTCATTCTGAATGCAACCCTTTCCTTCTTCTCTTTGCCATTTCTAACCGCTCCTGCTAATAATAGAGTGAAAATATGATTCAGAATGAATATATTTATGCATGCTATATTATCCAAGTATAGCTAAACAATTTAGAAAGAAGAGGTAAAAGGCGGTATATTTGAACTCGCTTACTGCTGTTCTCTCCCTCATTTTGGATGTTGCTGCTTCCTCCAAAATCATACAGCTCAGTTCCCTGACACCCGAAATTCTGAGTACCCTGTGAGCCAAAATCCATGGACTGCTGCTCGTTCGCCCAGTCTTCAAAGGAGAAAAAGTCTGAAACCTCGAAATCAGTACTCTGCTCGAAAAAATGATCACTTCCTGAGGACTCAAGTGAACTGAAAGTGTTAGTAGTAGTTGTCATAAGGTGGTTGTTGTTATTGTTTAGGTATGCAAAGGATGGGAGAGTCGAAAAAGGAACGAAACAAGAAACGTATACGTTGCTTGCCATTGTCAAATAACAGAAGTAGCAGCATACATATAATGTGCAAGATATTCGCGCTTAATACATCAGTGAAACCTTCCTAGGAGCTTCCATTGAAATTTAAGTTACAAGGGAAGTTTCATAGGTTGGTTCTCTGGATTAAGTGATGGCTATATAGGAAAGTAATTAAGGGGGGCCTGTTGAAGTGTGCAATGGTAAAAGTTTTATATTTGAAAGGGAAAAGGACTGATCAAATGGAAAGGGAAGGCCAGAGAATCATAGATCTAGATGGGACATACCATTTGCTATGGATGACTTGTGAGTAGACTTTGGTTTAATAATATTTTTCGGGGTTGATTTCGTGACGTACGCTCACAATTTTCGAAATCCTACAACAGTTGAATTTTTACAATATTTATATTCATACTAGATAATGCTCCAGTCATGCTCCGTTTTTAAAATTACATAGTAATAATTGAATTATAGAAGTCTCTATTTAATGTAACTCAATAGTCAACTATAAATAAATATATATTGAAGTTCGTAGATATAAAAAATTTAGGAGGGAATTCCCTCCAAACAAAAAAACTTTACTTTAGTATATGATATAGATACGAATATGAAGAAATATTAGCTTTTGAGAAGGTTTTGCGTGAGATCGTTTCACGTGAGTCCGGATTTAAATGCACATACCCATCCCCCACCTATTTCATCGTTGTCTCCGCCGATCTCCGCTGTCTAGGCCACCACCACCACCTTCGCCCCCGTCATCAACAAAACCCAGCAACCCGAATTCAAACCCGAACAACCCATCAATGAAAGACCCGAATTCCAATCTATAAGGATATTTTGTTGCGTTGCTTCTCTTCGGTGCTGCTTTTGGTGCTCTTACTGCAGGAATTATGTACTTGATTTGGTCCTTGTTCAATCACTGACATAGATCTTACTTGATGGGTAATCAGATATTTCTTTGTTTCGTGGGTAATCAGGCATTCTGAGTGATTAGTAAAAAAATATTAAGTAATTTTTTATATATTTTTTTTTATTAAATCAGAAATAAGATTTTGTTAGTCAGGAATACGTTAATTTTCGTCAGGAATTAGATATTTTTAGTCAGGAATAAAATCATTCTAGTCAGGAATAAGTTAATTTTTATCAGGAATTAGATGTTTTTAGTCAGGAAAAAAATCATTCTAGTCAGGAATAAGTTAATTTTCATCAGGAATTGGATATTTTTAGTCAGGAATAACTTAATTTTTATCAGGAATTAGATATTTTTCTGTTTTATGATTGGACTCACGTGAGTCCGTTCTACCTAATACTTTTACTTAGCTTTTAATTTGACTTTTTTTTTTATTGGTTTATAAAAATCAAATGTTACTGTGTAATATGTCGTTGAATTAGTTTTAATGTACATTTTTTTAAAAAAATTAGAACTTTTGCTAATACTAATTTGCATATGTATAAAGTTAAACTTATACAATGGAAAGTATGTCGGTCAAATTATTGCAAGTATTTAAAAACGAGGTAATGAATTATTTATTTATAATTTTATTTGAGTGGATGTGCTTAGACCAACCCGTCCACCAAGGGAGGAATACAAGTCAAATTCTTTGATTATGATTATATGATCGATATGAAGATCTTATTTATATTTATAGTTATGGTAGTTTCTTAGCTTATGCGTATTATGTATTAATATATGGTCTAGTCTACTATGCATAATAAAATATAGGACTATAATAACTTATTAAAAAGCAGCATGCCTTTTTGGGTTTAAGATTATCGTTGCACTTGTAGAGTTGTAGTTGTTGAAATATGCAGTAAGCTGCAATTAACTGATAATCAGCTTACATAATATTATCCTTCCTCTCTCTAAAGTCTAGATATAGTAACCACAAAGGTTTAACTTTTAAGTAACCCCTCCTTTCTCCATTCGTCTTTTTACAACTGTGACAATCTTTTGAGATATAGTATGTGTAATAAAATAGAATATATAACATCACAAACTTTTTAAAAAATCGGGTGTACAATAATTACTAATTTACTATACATCCATTATAAATATAGTCTAAAGTGATAAAAAATTATCCTTGAAATGAATAAAAGTTACCCCAATATGCATAAAAGTAACCCAATACATAAAAATTATCTATACTTTATTAGTAAAAAATCACATTTTAAATGATTAAAATTCAATTATTAGTGATTGAATGTAATAAATTTACCTTTATAAAATTTTCTCGTTGTCAATTTATATAAAAGTGTATTAGGTTTAAAGTTAAACAAAAACAGGTTAAAAGTTACCCTAAATTAGCTAAAAATTACCCTTATACTACTCGATGTACACTAATATTAGTGTAAACCGGGTGTATACAAAAGTTTTTCATACCAGTATAACATTTATGTGAGATATTGTTAAATTAATCTTTATATACAATTTTAAAATATCAACTTTTTATATTAAAAAAATTCATAAGTTATGCATTGGTGATCGTGTGAACTTTAAAAATGATGTAATTCTAATTTTTTATTTTTTAAAAAAACTTGTTGAATAATCAAATACAAGTAAAGTGAAGTTAGTTTTTGTTTGAAATTTTATTGATCAATTAAAAAAAATAATTTATGATGCGTAAATTTTTTAAAACATTCGATTTCAAATTTCATGAATTTTTTTGTCACTTATTACATAATACATACAATACAATTCTTTAAATTTTTTTAAAACTTCATGTCATTCCTTAATAAAAATAAATAGTATGGAGTAATCTAAACGAAAAAATAATCTAATATAACACAAAGTTAGAGGATTGGAGAGTGCTTTTTATTTACCTAAATTTTGCTTATTTGAACTTATTGAGTTTGTTTAAGTAGTAAATGTTTATGAGTTGCCCTTATCAACTTTTACTAGCATATTTTTTTCCCTCTAAGCTTATTTTAATTTATTTAAATTAACTACTCCATACCTCTTTTCTAAACTTGTTCATTTCTTAAATAAAAATAAAATAAAATGAGGTGAATCAAACTTAAAGTCTCTATTTAACTACTCCCTCCGTCCCTGAAAGAACGACTCGTTTGGTTTAATTTTAATCCCAAAAAGAATGACCCATTTGTATTAAAACACCTACCAATTTGCAACAATATTTGTGCAAAATTAGCTTTCCCATATAAAAATTTGATTTTCCATGTAATTTTATTACTTTTTCTCTCTATTTTTTTACAAACCCCATGTAAATTTATCTTTCCAACATACTTTTACTTCTTTTTATTTAACTTTCTTAATACCAGCGTAATCAACCCAAATGGATCATTCTTTCGGGGACGGAGGGAGTACTAAAAACATGGATTGACAAATACTTGTATAAGTTTATTAAATAAATTTAAACTCAAATACATTCTTAAGATAACATACTTCATATATCATTAATTATATTTATATATCATATCATTATTATCATTTTACTTTCTAGAAGAGCTTATCTTATTTATATTATAATTACTTAATTATTAGTGGTAATATTATATAGAGCATGTGTTAGTTTTTGACTTTGATAAAACTCCATAAAAAGTTAGAAGATGTCGCTAATATAAGATGCAACATTAGGCTGTAAAAGACTTTTTGACTGGTACTGACCAATGACTATTGACTAAAGACAATAAAAAAATTGTGTCCAAATGAGCTGAATGCTTATATGTTTTGAAAGCTTTGCTTAATATTCTGTACATATTTGAATCTTAACTCATTTTCATGACATCAAAAGGCAGTCAAGCAGAATCATCGAATAAATAGTAGAGGATTTCCAAAACGTATCATCAAGGGTGGCATATGTTACACAAATTTTATCAAGTCATTTTTGAATAAGACCGCTAAAGTCACTATATTTAATTAACTATATCTATACTAATATACCGAAAAGAGAATGTATATGACACATATATATTACCATTTGATACTTTTTATTATGCTTTCATTATTTCATACTCGATTCAAATAACCCAACATGGATTAAGGGTACGGTGTTCATATTCTGCCTTTTTTAAAAAAAACAAAAAAAAAAATTCTCGACGTAATGCTTGCTAATTTTCATGGCGTAGTTTTTTTTTTTATTTTTTATTTTTTTCATTTTTCAAACTCAAATATAATTTTTTTTTATAAAAAAGTTAAGTAAAATTTGAGATATTGAGTCAAAATACTAATTTCTCATTATAAGATCTATTGAAAGAAAATCTTATGAGGTGACATAATAATAAATAACATAACATAATACTAAAACAGACACCAAGAATGACACGTGTCACTTCTTGGTGTTGTTTTTTCCCTCCAAATTTTTTTAATTTTTGCAAAAAAACCACCTTTTAAATCTTGTTTTTTGCATTTAACCACCTTTTAAAAAAAATGTTGCAAAAAACCACCAATTTTAAAAATTTTGTTGCAACTTACCACCAATTCAATATAAAACAATTGATAAATTTGGCTGAAAAAGTGGTAATTTACAACAAAATTTTTGAAATTGGTGGTCTTTTGCAACATTTTTTTTAAAAGGTGGTTATTTGCAAAAAACAAGATTTAAAATGTGGTTTTTTGCAAAATTTCCTTAATTTTTTTTTTTTTTTTTTTTTTTTTTGTTTTGTTTTGTTTTGTTTTGTGATTCACTTCCTCAAAAAAATATCACCAAAATATAATTGTAGTATTCACTTCCTAAAAAATATTCACATATTTCCCATATCTTTTATTTTATAACATATTATTTTATATATTTTACTTTTTGATTTGGAACTCAATTCTGGTTATAAATTAAAATTTAAACTTTTTCAATTTCATTTAAAAATTTGAGTATATTTTTTTTGATAGATTTTGAATTAACATTACACTACGTAATTCATTAAATTTTTTTTGTAAAAACCGCACGTGGCACGGGACTTAATCTAATTACTCATCATTAAATTAAAGTCACCATATTTTCTCGAAAAACTGATTCACCCTTAGAACAAATATATTCTACATTTGCTTATAACTATATGTATTGCACTCTTATATACAAGTAAGAGACATGTCTAATTTCCGTCGAACAATAAAAAAAAACTAAGGACATTTTACACGAGCATGCTAACAAATACTGATTTCTTTCAGTTAGTCACAAAGAACTACGCATGAGGAGATAAGATTTGAACCCATATCTCGATGACTCTTTACATTTTCTTGTAGGCATATGTCCGTTTCAACCTAAATTACAAGGAGTGTTATATATCTAATTACATAGTTCTCAAATCAATTCGTGAACAAAACAAAGGAAGGAAGAAAGAAAGTTAGAATTTCTAGATAATATTTCGAGTATTATTTGTTATAATGTGATGTGGCAGCTTAGTGGTGTTAAACCAAAATGATAAATTAGTGGTGGGAAGTACTTGATTGATAGCATACTAAAATTCTAGTAGAGGAATGCCGTATGTACCTTCCTAACGAAGAACTTTCAAATTGTTTTACCACTTAACTAAGCTACTTAATCATTAGTATTAGCACTCCCTCCATTTGACTCACTTCTTCACCCTTTATTCTTCTATTGCCTTCACTTTATCACACATGGTGTAATACTTTTCCTTTGATCTTTCTTACACTCAAGACTCAACTATTGGTTTTAGCCATACAAGTTAATTTACCTTAGCTTCTTCTTAATTACTTGTTATAGATAGGTTTTTACTTTTCAACATGCCTCCAAAATTTTAATTAGAAGTGATCCTTGTGGTATAAATGGAATTTTTGTTTGTTAATGTACAGTTTTGACCTGTTATATTATTAATCATCTATACTGAAAGTTACAAAAGATTAATATTTTTATGTATCAAGCTGAATATAATATAATCTCAAATGACTATATTTTTCTTTTATTACATATCACAATGGTTAAACGGGTGTATGAATAATATAGAAGTTCAAATTTATTATTTCCTACAATGATTTTTATGTAGTTTGCATTGCTTACTTTTACTACGTATTATTGGCAATACATTATTTATTAATTTTACTAACATTTGAACACGACAATATGTTATTGAAGATAACATTCGATGTTTCGTTTAGACCACACACTAATTATATATGCTCTTAAAAATGTGCAGAGGCAATGGATCACCTTAGCATGATGGTACCCTTTTTAAGGGGATGGTTCATGCAAGGATGCATGCATATTTCGTGAAATATATGGATCAATTTCATGTAATTATCATCTTTGCTAATTGTCAAGTTTTTGGATCTTGGTCTCTAAGATCGATATTCAATCCCACCTACTAGTATATATTACAATCCTTTGAGTTTTCGTAAATAGTTGAGAAAAATTATCCAATCATGCTAACCCTAAAATAGTAGGTTATGGTTAAAAATTTCAACGTATTCAAATAAAATGACAGAATTGACTAATCTTGGAGTTAATGTTTAAAAATTTTCCAACCCGTTACCCCTTGGAGGAATTCTAAGGGAGTATTGTTATGTATTTGTTGGTACATAACAAGGGTATAATGGTACTTCAATACTATACATCAATAAAAGGTGACGGAATTCATTGTGTAACTAATTTTAGTATACCACTATAATCATTTTAGTACCATTACAACTTTTTATAATATCATTACAACCATTTATAATACTATTACACTACCAATGATACAATTTTACAATCTAACTGAAAAGTATACTATTACCATTTATTTCGTTTATTATTATTCCACTATCAAGTTTACATTTCACAACTCAGTAACTATTTACAACACAAATTTGCCATGTTATGTAACAATAGATGTGTAACTATACTGCATTACTATTACTCTTACCTCTTAATTACTAGTCCAAGTACAAACACGAACCCGCACACAAACACAAACACAAACACAAACGTGACCAGCCCTAAACAGGCCTAGTTATGACCAAATACAAACACGAACTCGAACACAAACGCAAACAAAATTGCGACCAGCCCTAACCGGCCCTAGTTACGCACACAACACCCGCAAATTTGTCAAATTGAAATTATTCTCACTACTTTACTAGCATCCCGCCGTGACAGAGCCTAAAACTTGAAAAAACCAAAAATGGTACGCCGGAAGAAGCAAACTCTAAAAAAACTTAAACCCTCCAACACCGACAAAACCAACAACCAACCGCCGCCGAAAACGCCACCGCCGACGAAAACGCCGCCGGAGAAGAAGGACCGGAAGCAACTCAACGCTGAAAAGTCGGCGCATTTCGGCCGACGAGAGGCCGCCAAAATCCTACGAGTAATCCTTCAAGGCGACGCTCATCGTCGTGCTGTTGGTTCCATCAAAACCCTGGTTTTCAAACCTTCTGTTCGTAATAAGAAGGCTACTTTTGCTCTCATTTGCCAAACTCTTAAATGTATGTGCTTCTAAGTATTAATTTGTTGATTATATTGTTTTTTATGCTGATTTTGGAGTTTTAGTGTTAATTTTTTGAATTAGTTTTTGTCAATTTATGTTCTAAATTGAAATTGGAGGTGTTGTTTAATATGAACTTCAATTGTTGCATGGAAATTTTGTTTTATATACTAATTGAACGTGATATAAGTGTATGAGATTTATATTTGAGGGGATTTTCTAAATTTTATATTAATGAAATTTAACATAATTTTCAATGTGTTTTGTAATTTCAATTATGTGATGCATAACTTTAGTTAGGTGGATATAATTCACAGCTTACTGACAAGTGATATGCCATTTGCTGTTGTTTTTATTAGCTATCACGCCATTGCGCAGCTAAGTATGAGTGTTTTGATCAATGGCAGTTTAATAGACACCGCGGATGCCAGTTTAGAGTCATGCATCATAGTTTGTTAACTTGGTATGCTGCTTTATAGGCAAGAAGCTAATATAAGTCTATGAAACATTACTTTTATGTCGCGTGCTATGAATTTCTCTGTACTCCGTATCTTGTAGTTCTAGGGTGCATGGTTTGTGAATGAATGGAATCATTGAAGCATACTCTGAACTTCTGAATTTTGATACAGTTTAGGGGTATACCCTGAAAAATGTTATGTTTGGGTGAATTATATCAATATTTGTTTTACTTCTTTCTTATTGTTAGGAGATATTGAAATCATATTATCAATTGTTTTGATGCTGTAGGATTATCTCATGTTGTATGCTTTATTCCGATTACACAGAGTCAACAAATGGGTGAATGGACAAGTTTTAGATCATTGTGCCATTATGTTGTTCGAAAGAATAGCAGTAGATGAATGAAATTTTTATGACATCGTTTTGGCTTTGATTGCTTTCAGATCTTCCTATTATCAAAGAAGTCTTGGATACTTCTGCTGTATTAAACAGCAAATGGAAGGTAAATAGTTACTTTGAATTACATGTTTTTTGATCAATTTGCGTACTTGATACTTTAACATGAGCCTGACTGGTACGATTTCGAATTTATAGGCTCTGTAATATGAATTAATGATAGTGGTCTGGAATGTGTCATTAGTGAATTAATTATGTTCTTTTATCTCTGTTGTAGAGACAGGAGGAGCTAATATATATAACAACCTACGACTTGCTCTTCGGCAAGGTAATATATAACTTTGTGTTTTGGTATCATATCATTCTTTCATTTCCTTAAAATATTATTTCTTGTACCAAATTGGACACGAATTATACCAAGATTGACCTTTTGCTTATAAGTGATGAGGGGAGGTCAAAGTGTGAAGGCTTGATATAGTTAGATTCAGACTTCAAATCTTTAATATGGAAGGAATGCCGCTGGGTCCTAGTGGTAGTGTTACGGGTATCTATTGGTAGTATATTCTGTGAGATGCTGTAGGTTTTTCTAAGTAAGCTTATAACCAAAGAGTGGTTAAAGACAATAATAGACTTAAGTATTTCAAATCTGGCATGCTTCCTACTTAAAGCCGTGCCTTTTAAAAAAGTTCGTCTGAGAACTCAGGTTCTGAGGTTCAAACATTTGTTGCCTCTGGAATCTTGTAACGTCTTTGTCTTTTCAAGTTTTATACGAGAACTCAAATTATATATTATTATGATATTTTTTATGTTTTTATTATTTTTGTGTGATAGTACTTGATCATTCAAAAAATTTTACATGTGTGAAAATTATTGGTGAATTTTTGGTTAATCTTTATGAGGTGCACACCTTTGCATCTTACCGTATTTCCAGGCTTTAAAACCGTTGCGCCTTCACTGTGTCTCATGCTTATTTAAAACTCTGACCGAGAGAAATTAATAGGATAGAGAACTTACCTTGGACAAAGCTGAGTCCATTGTGTTTTAGTTTTGCCTATTTCATGTAAACTTTTGTTTTGATAAGCGGAATGTAAATGTTCAGGAAATTTCGACATGGGGTGATGCAGAAAAATTTCTATTTCAAAGAAAAGCTGTCCTTGAGTCTACTTTGGCAAAGATACTAGCTAAAAAAAAGGTTAAACGAGTTGAAGATCTGCTATCCCAAGACAAGACCCCAGGTTTGCTTTTCCCATGTAAATATTAGCAATAATGATAGACTCTTCTCTATATTTTAGGACATGAACTAAAGTTCTCATAGCTAAAGGAAGATTTTAGGCTCTGAGATGTTGCATGTATCAATAGAAGGAACACTTCATCATATTAATACTTTTTGTTTGAGATATTCTATGTGATATTAGTATATCACGTGTGGAGTCTTTAGTTTTAGTATTGTAATTACTCATCTGTTCTTACAGTGTCCGCTAATTAGAATACCAGGCTTACCAAATTTCTTTTCAGATGTTCCAAAACCTCGATATGTCCGTGTAAATACTTTGAAACTGGATGTTGACTCTGCTATCAAAGAACTTGGAAAGAAATACAAAGTAAGTTTGCTAGATTGTTTTCATCCTTTCACCTCTCCTTTGGCTGGGGCAGGAGGGGGGGGGGGGGTTGAGCATAAGCAATCCTTTGAAGTTTTAAGACATGATAATGGTTGTTCCTCAAATTCTTGATAATTATGTTTTACGTTTATGATAGTGGCTTCCAAATTGTTCATTTTACAGGTTCAGAAGGATGACTTAGTTCCTGATCTGTTGATTCTTCCACCTGGTGTTGATTTGCATGATCACCCACTAGTGACAAGTGGAAGTGTCTTTCTACAAGTATGCATTCTTGTCTCTAATTGTTGCTTTTAATATGTTGATAAGACCATTAGTAAATTGACAGTAACAAACTTCTATTTGATTTTGAAATCTGCTAGGGTAAGGCAAGTTCTATGGTAGCAGCTGCCCTTGGGCCTCAACCAGGTTGGCAGGTTAGTTAATGATTTAATTAGCTATCAATAGTCCTGCTTATGAGCTGAGCTGGTGCTGTAATAATTAATTTGTGGAAAAGGAGGCAGTCTTATGTCTGCATACTATTGTTCTCAATAAGATGTAATACTGTAAGACAGAGAATGAATGCTTACATTAGAGTTTCTAACAACATCCTCTGTGACATTAGAGTGTCAATGTGTTGAGTTTGCAAGGCTTTAAATCTTAGAAACCCTTGTTGTTAAGTCTGTGGCTCTTGTACACTTCTCTGTTTTCAATGCTTCCTAGGTTCTTTGAATTGTGTAACCAAACTAATTATAAATTTTATTGGTATTTTGGGATGATATGTTTATATCTTTATTCTAATTCACAGTGTTTTCTCAATCAATCAAAGCCTTAATCCCATAAGTGGGGTCGGCTACATGAACCAAAAGTGATTATTTCGTGTAGTCATCGACAAAAATCTTCTTCCTCCATCGTAGTTTCTAATTTTTTTTACCAAGCATACAAGTAGCTGTATATAGAGCCTTAATTGCTCCCAGTTGAGGTTTTAGAGATGAGAATAAGCTAAATTTGTGGGTATCTTTACCTGTTGCAACATTTATGTTTACTAGTTTTGATGTGTAAATGTGTACTATTCCTTAATTCTTTATCTGATGTGCTCTTGGGGCAATAGCCCAAAACAATGAAAAAGAAGCAAGAAATGGTAGCAATAAGATAAACAACTGAGTTATATTTAGACAGTTAGAATACGTTAAGGGGAAGGAATAATCAAACTAATTTTATATCCAGATTGTCTTTGAGGTTAGAAGTAGAGGTGATCTTTCAAGTGTTATGTATTTTACCTCAAGTTTGTGTATTGCCTTTGTCAATGAATTTTATGAAAGTATCTGGCATGGAGTTCTCGAGAAATAAGGTTAAAGCTGTTGTAATTTTTTTTTGAAAGAAAATGGGTTTAGAATAAGGGTTGGATATATGTGCGTAATTTATACTCCTTTTCCTTTGTCCATGACAAATCTTCTGGTTAGACTTGGGCATGCATTTAAGGATATTTGTAGGGTGGGATGACAGTGTGAGTGAAAGAGAGTCAATGAAGAAGTCCAATTCATATGGGATGAAACTTGAAAGAGAAATCTTTGTGTTAGGCTTTGGCAGTTTGGCTCACATATTGAGGAATTTAGTAGAGTGGGGTGAGAGTATCAGAGAAAGAGATTTAGTGGAGAGGTCCTCTGCACATTGATTGAGTAAGAAAGTTATCTACAAAAAATAACATGAAGTTTTTTGTGGACGTTTTAGTGTGAATTGATTTATTTGTGATTATTATCTAGGGAGGAGTGGAGTTAAAATTCAGTGATGGGAAACACCCCCACCCCCCTCCCCCTCTTCCTTCTTAGCTGCCTTCTTCAAGCACACTGCCCCCTGCCACAGGTATTGACCACTTCTACCATTCACCCTGTAGATAAGACCCTCTTTGCCAATGTCACCTCCTCCAACACCGTCATTCCTTTCCTTTTGACATCTCCTCTCTCTCTCTCTTATATATTCTTTCATCTTTTGCTCCTTTCCTTCATATAGATGTTGTAGCCCACCAATCCCACAATACAAGTGTTTCTGCAGAGCTGACTAATTAAGAAGATAGATGCAGTTATTGATGTGTGTAGAGAAAGTAGAGGGGCATAGGGTTAATAATTGTGGTGTGAAATGAAAGAGGCAATGGTGGGAAGAGGGAAGATGAAAAGGCATTGGATAGGAAGAAATACTCTTAAGGTTTCTTTTTCTATTATAATTTGCTATTTTTAAATTAATAATTATTTAAATAAAAGATATGATAAATGCTTATCAGTAGTGACATTGTAACTTATACCATAATTCATGTTATCTTGGTTTATATTTTGACTTAAAATGCGTGTAGCAAATGTATTTGAAAATTCCAAATGGAAATTTTTGTTGCAGGGTGTAATAATAAATGAAAATGTTGGAGGGATGCACACTTGTTCTCTTTTTTTTTTTTTTTTCCTTCTTTCTTCTGTAGTAACTGGTTGCTTTTTTGAAGGTCCTTGATGCTTGTTCTGCTCCAGGGAACAAAACTGTGCATCTTGCTGCTCTCATGAAAGGCAAGGGAAAGATTGTAGCATGTGAGTTGAATGCGGATCGGGTTGAACTTCTTCAGAATACTGTCAATGTAGCTGGGGCAAATAGTATCCTTCGTTTCTCTGTTCTTACAATTGGCTGCTGTTCTTTTGTTTAGCTCTCTCACATTTGTGCTGGTATGTGATTATTGTTGTTTGATTTAAATATCTAAATTGTGTTATAAAAGATAAAACCAATAATTCATTGCACTGCTCTCTTTAATTTTACATTTATGGTTATTTGTAAAAATTGTAACCTTGACCTAGACAACAGATGTGGAAGTTCATCATGGGAACTTTCTGAACATAGACCCGGAGGATCCAGCCTACTCAAAGGTGAAATTTTTTGGATGTTAGATACTTTGTAGTAGTTACTGCAATAGTGGTTTTATTATGTAGTGGCGAAAGCTCAAATTTATTTATTGGCATTTCTTAATCTGGAATGATGCTGCCAATGTAAAACTGTGCTTGTTTTTGTTTTCCCACCTTTTATTTTTCTGTCAAATATGATTTGTAAATTGCTACTACAGTTCCCATGATCATGAAAGCCTTCTTTTTTTTCAAGCTTATTAATCTTTGCTCATACGACCAAGGAACTGGATAACTTGCTGTGAACCTATATTCACACTATTACTTATAAACATCTCTTTGTATTTTCTGTTGCATACAGAAGGGTACTTATGCAGTTATGCTGGTTATGCTATGTAATTTAAGTACTCTCATTACCTAGAGGCCTAAGTACTCTCCTTTGTTTCTGCCCTAATGTATATTAAAACGCTTTGTAACAGCTTCGTGCTATACTCTTGGATCCTTCCTGCTCTGGATCAGGGACTGCAGCCGAAAGATTGGATCATTTACTCCCTTCACATACGAATAGTAAGTGACTAGATTCTGATATTCCTTTTTTATTATTTAAGTGATTTACCCCATTCCCCTATCCTTTAGAAATATAGATAGTTTTTCATTAGAGAAGAAATGCTAGTTGAATTTAGCTGGGATAAGCTACTGCTTTACTTTTAAAGTGTCAAGGGTCCAATAGGTATCATTATATTGCTGGATCCTTTTTTCTTTACCCCCATCTCTGTGCTTAGTTGAAGGGTAACATAACTAACATCGTAAATGTCACTTGAGTCAATTATGGATTATGTTGGGTGTAGAGATAAATCAAAGATTGCTGGATTAGAGAATGGGGTTGGGGAAAATCGTACAATGTTGGGTTAAATAATGATGTGATGTGCAATCAGGGAATGGTCATGTAAAGAAATAGAGGGTCAATGTTAGATTCATTCAGATACGTGGAAAGAGAAAGTGTCACTAGAGATAGCAGTCAGAGCACCAACCACTCAAATGTTGATTAGGCTTTAAATGGTAATTCACCCTGGTTTCATCACTACAGTCTTATCCTTTGCTTTTCTACCAATTTAATCTCGTTTTATTTCCTTATCTTCTTATTTCTGTTTAATTTCTTCTTTTTACTTTTAATGTACCAAGTGAGCAATGCTAAGGATCAATCTGATTCTTGGCAGTTGTCTCCTTAGGTTATGAATATCAATCTGTCTCTCTGTAAGTAGTGTGATAAATTTCCGTCTCTAGGATAAACCAATGATTGTATATTGTCTAAATTCCGGATCTCTCAGCTCCTTGTCTTTTTGTAAATAGTTTATATGAAATTAATAATGATTAAGGCATCATGTATGTGGTTATATATACTGGATCCAAATTAACTTGCCAGAAAACAGTGTAGAATTTTATTACTTCATATTTCATTGTTACTGTGCCAGTTCATACTTAACATCTGCATGAGCATTGTTCTAGCTTGACAGTCAGATTCCAGACTGACATTAATCATGTTAATTTGTGGTTAATTTATTCTGGTAATTGAAATATATACCAAAATGTTAATAACAGCATGACTAAACCAGGAAGCGTGTATGCATGGCATTTAATGAGCTTAGGACAATTTCTGTTTTGACTCATCTACTGAAATTGTTGCTGGGCAGATAAAGCAGGTGTGTCTGATGTAATCCGGCTGACGAACCTTTCAGCTTTTCAGAAGAAGGCTCTAAAGCATGCATTATCCTGTAAGAATACCGTATCACTTCATTTTGGTTTCTCACTACTTGGATATACTATTTTAATGGATTCCTGTAACTTGGTTTTTCAGAAGCAGTTTGTGTATAGTGAGAAGATATTATCCGCCTTATCCTTATAATCATTCTTGCTCTAATTTTGCAGTCCCTACAGTTGAGAGGATTGTTTACAGTACATGCTCTATCCATCAACTTGAAAATGAAGATGTTATAAAATCAGTCTTACCCACGGCTTTAAAGAATGGTTTTGAACTGGCAACACCCTTCCCCCAATGGCCTCGTCGAGGTTTGCCAGTCTTTGAAGGATGTAAGTGCTAATAAGACATACTTCCTATCTCATGAATATATCACCTGTTGACTTGCTGTTAACTAAAAACTTCTAAATTTTATTTTCTTATGGGAATAGAACTTGTAGCTCTGTAATTTCGTGTTATTTTACCCAAATGAGATGTGAAATTATGGTGGACTTGGGGATATGCTTAATGCTTGAGATGAGTATAAGTTGGTAAGATTAACAATTTAGAGAGACTGTTGGGACTTGGGAGGCTGGCCTTAAGATCTCGTGGGGATCCATAAAGACTGATGCTGTTTATGGCTATATAATTCACAAACTGCATAGGTCACACATGTATTGTTATGCACTACGTACCTTTTGGGGTCAAATAAAAAAAAATACTTCCTTTTCCTTGTACACAAATAAATTGGTTGGGAGGGAGATATAAGCACCATGATTTTATTGTTTGATATGCGATGCTTCTAATCCCTGATGCAGTCCGGATTAACAGCTACTGCCTCAACCCTCAAAAAGTTGACCCCCCCAATCTCCAAGACCCATTTATTTTCCTTCAGACTTCAGTACCCAAAATTTTGTAAAAGTGACAGTCACTTGTGGCTTATTTGGGGATGGTAGAAGTGTGAAATGTTGATTTTTTGAAAATACACATAAATGCATATAACAAGATCCAATGATTATGTTTACATGTCAGTGTATAATTATGGTCTTAAACTTGAACTTAGAAAATGAAGATGGATATCCCGTTAGAGAATATTGGAGATACTTTTTCATATATCCCATAGGGAATGTTGGAGGTACCTTTTCAAATATACACAATAAGTAATTTTCACTTGGCTTCATTTTCTGCTCAGAACTGTGGCAGTGCTGGAGTAGCTCACTGCTAGAATGGTAGCACCGTAGCATGTCCTATCATATGCTGCGGAACCAATGTCCTATTATATGCTGCGGAACCATCTATATCATTATATGGCGATGTTTTGTGTAGGAGTAGGAATTGTTCATGTGCCAGTAGACTATTAGTAATGTTTGCTTCTAATACCCATTCATTTTTGCCTCGTGATGATACATATCTGTCTATACGTGAGGCTTTACTGTGATTCTGTGAAGCACTTCCCCATTGGATCTTGTCATTAAGTAACTTGATAAATTGCCTCAAGGCTTATGTTTGATGAATGCCTCTATCTTGTATGGCAGCTGAACACGTGCTTCGGATGGATCCTGTTAAGGACAAAGAAGGCTTTTTCATTGCTTTGTTTGTGAGGAAACAAGAAGAATGCAGACCAAACCAATCAAGAAATCTAAAGAAACGAAAACCTGAAATGCCAGTGCCTTTCACCAGGCTTTCAAAGATGTGGCTTCTCTCTCTGATGTTGTCTCCGCCACATGGAGGTGGCTGTTGCGCTGGTGGTGGCTGTTGTCCCGGAGAAGAATCTGTTTGTCACCCTAAAAGTTAAGCAACTTGAAAATTTTGTTTTTAATAGAACCATTCCCTCTAATTTTATTCCATGTTTCTTAATTTAGACATTTAAGGCCTATTAGTCTTTTTTTTTTTTTTTTGAACGGAAGGCTCATTAGTCTCTTGCTGTCTCTTACATAGTGGATTATTTTTCTAGAGGTTCATGATTAGTAGCTTATTAATTAAGATCTCTTCTTTTTTTTTTTTTTTTTCCTTTTTTTTATCATGAAATATCATTTTGACTTTTGAGCAAGCTTAAAAGTTAAAACCCCCTAATATTGGATTGAAAGGTTAATAGTACAGAAAATTTTACAAGACAATTTTTACTTCTGTAAAGTAAAATATATAATGCCATTATTTTTCTTCCAATATTGACAATTAAGTTTAGTTTTCCTCCATTTGGTAATACTTTGTATTTCGTATAATATTAAAACATACGGAGTACTTTTAATTGTCACTTTCATAATCAATATCTTTAAATATGTATTAACTATATCATATAAATTGGTTTTATAAAAGTACACAAACTGGGACAAATTTTGATTATTAAACATGATTATTATGAGAAATTAGACAAGATCATTCCATTTTACTCGACCAAAATTAGACAATGTACTAAGAAAAAAACAAGATCATTTCATTTTACTCATAATCTCATTCCAATATTACATCATCATCATTCCCATCCATTACATCACACATAGAAAATCTCACATTGTTACCCCACACCACAACTCTCAACCTCACCCCAAAAAAAAAAAAAAAAAATCTAAATACCACCACTAATCAAGATTATTATTGATAGATGATGAAGAAAACCCAGAATTAAGCAACCTTAACCTCAATAGTCTTAGGCTTCTTAGGTTCAGGAGGAGGCAACTTCTCAACAGAAACAGTCAACACACCATCTTGACAAACAGCACTAATCTTCTCCATATTCGCATTTTCCGGCAACACAAACTTCCTCATAAACTTACCAATTCTCCTCTCCATTCTCAAATACTTCACCCCATCTTTTTCCTCTTCCCTCTTTCGTTCTCCACTGATCACCAGCACGTTGTCGTCTTCCACCTGAACTTTAATGTCCCCGCTCTTCAACCCCGGCATGTCGATGATGAACTGGTACGAGTTCGGGTACTCCTTGACGTCAGCTGGGGTTCGCGCCATCGCACGCGCGTCACGGACGTAGGCGTTTGATGGGGCGGTTGATCCTGTGTTTGATTTGTCGGTTGCCGAGGGGGTTGTGAAGTCGTCTGCGTCCAGGAAGTGTGAGAGGGCGTGGATGATGGGTGTGTCTAAGCCTGTGAAGCGGAAATCCATCTTTCTTTTTCTTGGGAGCTGAATTTTGGTTGATTTTGAAGTGGGTTTTTTTTGTTTTTGGTTGATTTTTGATGTGATTGCAAAGTGTTTGTGAAAATGCTTGAGTGAATTTTTTTTGTTGATGATATGGGAGTTTGAAGGGGGGAGTTTATATAAGGTGTTGAGAGAAGTTTCTAGAGAGAGAATGGAAGAGAAGGATATTTTCTGGGGTATTCTTGAATGTTGGTTGTTGTGTGAGTTTCACGTGGCATTGATTTTTGAAAAAGTGTCGAGAAGGTGGTAGAATATTATGGATATGGTGTCGAAATTTAAAGTTGGGGTTTACTAATTATGGAGTTTTGAGATAGTTTTAGAAGTTACTAGTACAATGGAGAAAAAGATAGATAATATACTGACCCATAGTCCATGGACCATGGACTGAATTGAAAGTATCAAGCCCAAAATTTCTTATTTAAAAAAAAAAAAAAATTACATTCATTTATACGTATTTTTAGTCATGAGTTTGTACAATTTTATAAAGTGTATTTAATGCTTATATGTAGTTCTTTAACATTATCTTTTTTTTAAAAAAAAATGCAATTCCTGATAATTCAAAGCCTATTGGACTCCAACTAATCTAAATTCAAACTGCTTCATTTGGAGTAAAAACTCTTCCAACTAATGTTGATTCATTTCCCAAATCTTGAACCCGAGACTTTGGTTAAGCTAGATTACTACCAATGCCAACCTTGGTTAATAAAATCTAGTTGTTCAATAAATAAATTATATTACAAATGTATATAAATACTCCCAACATTATTAGAGGAGAAAGAATCATTATAGAGTTTTTATGCAATATATTTAACTAAAAAATTGATTTTGTTAAAGACCAATTTTTCTAGGATTTTGGATCTAAAACAAGATACAGTAAACTATATTTTTGACTCAGACAGTGGACTAGTAGGTTGATCGAGTCTAATTTTCTATACCAAATTGATTATTGATTGATGCTATTAGCTTCCATTACAATAAAAGGCCAGACTTGGCATTTCAATCTTAGTGTAGCTGAGAGAATATGTTTTAACTATTACTTGCATAGTCGTACTCCTCAGCCCTTAAAACTTGCTTTGGGAGGACTTAGTTGGGATTACCTCACCTCGGTTTGTTCGGTAATTTGTCTTTTGTGTGTTCGGGTTTTGCCCACCTTTGAAACAAAAAAAAAAAGTTGTACTCCTCGGCCCTTAAAAAAAATAGTTGTACTCCTCAGCCCTTCATGTAGAAATGATAATTTGAATGTTTAATACCTTTATTCTTTTTCTTTCAAATTCTTTTTTGCATAGGTGGATGTGATTTTTAATTTTTTTATTTTTTTTTATTTTTTTATGGTAAAGAAATAGTCCTATACTAAGTTATCCTTTTTCCCCTGAAAAAAAAAGAGTGACCCTTGTTTTGTATTTTCCATAATTTTCAATGTACAAGTTTATGCATATATCTTATTCTTCTATTCCTTATATAGTGTATTATTTAATTTTTTAAGGAAGCTTTTATTACACCATACTCCGTATTTTCTTACACATTAGAAATACCTAATATTTTCAATAAATTTGAAGAATTTTTGTTAAAATTAATGCATTGTTTACTTTGAAAATATTTTATTTTGACAATTTTTACTTGTACTTCCTTTTTTTTTTTTTTTTTTTTTTTTTTTTTGCAATAGGGTGATGTACTATTTAAAGTGTAAACGTTGCAATGTTAAAGAAACTAGTGAAATATACTTCTATTCATATATTGTAGAGTAATTGTCAAATTAGTGTGTTGAAAATGCAAAAGTCATGAATTAACTTTGAGAAAATACAGGGTGTATATACCATCAAATCATGGTTGAAACTTGATTAGTGCAACATTGTACACAATTAAGTCGACAAAAACTCAAATCCAAATGAGCACAAGAACCACATACATACATTATTTGTGACTTTAAAGTTACAACAAACCCCTCATCTTCCATAAAAAAAACATTCATCAAACATATTTTTAATTAATACAACTTAATTAATTAAGCACCCTTAACCTCAATAGTCTTGGGAAACTTAGGCTTAGGAGGAGGCACCTTCTCAACAGTAACAGTCAACACTCCATCTTGACAAACTGCACTAATTTTCTCCAAATTTGCATTTTCAGGCAACTCAAATTTCCTCATAGACTTCCCTATTCTTCTTTCCATCTTCACATACTTCACTCCTTCCTTCTCATCCTTCTCTTTGTCCCTCCTCCTCTCGCCGCTCACCACGAGCACGTTGTCATCCTCTAGCTGCACCTTTACTTCAGAGGGCTTAACCCCGGGCATGTCAACAATGTACTGGTATGCATTAGGTAGGTCTTTGATGTCGGCTGGTGTACGTGCCATGGCCTTGGTGTCACGTACATAGACTCGAGAAGGGTTGTTGGGTTGTTGCTTGGTGTCGGATACTTCTTCAGTGAACTGGTCTAGCATGTCTTGGATGTTGTTAAGGAAGATGTTGTCGACGAATCCAGGAAATCTCACGTCCATTTTGCTTCTTTTTGTTGTTGTCACAAAAGAATTAGACTAAACAAAGATGAATGTAACTATTTTTGTAGGAGAGTTTTGTTGTTTGTTGTGTTTTTTTGGTTGTTTTGAATGGAGTTTTGGGTTTTGGTTTTATAAGAGGGAAAAGAGAAAAAAATTTAGAGAGTTCTAGTGATGTTTGGTGAGTAAAATGGAAGTAATGTTCGAGAAAATGATTTATTTATTCAAGTTCTAGATTTAATTTGTTTTTTAAAAAAGGAAGAAATTCTCGAATGATCAAGCAAAAGTTGTACAAATTTTTATTTGATTGTTTACTTTAAAAAGGAAGGAAAGTCTCGAGTCTAGTGATTGTTTATTGTAAATGAGGATCAATCGATCAATAAAGTAAAAGAATTAAGGCACAATTGATATTAGCCTTACAAAACAAACGGGTTTCCCTTCGAACATAATTAGTTGTTACAATGTCTTATATGAAATAGTAAAAGGTGACAAATTTTTCCGAACATTCATTAGTAATATAAATGATTAGAAATTATGAGTAATTCCCCCTCATGATAATAAACTGATTAGAACCTGCTAGTTCTGCAACTGTTTAGCATTATTTGATCAATTGCATCATTTCTTCTAAGATTTTACAATTAAATTGATGTAATTGTCTAAAACAAATGAACACCAAATATATTTAACAATGAAATTATGCATAATATCCTAGAGGATTTGAATGAACTAGTTTACAAAGTTTGATTTATAAGTAGCAGGAGGAACATCAGCTGCTGTTGCAGAAACTGCAATGGGGCTCCTAACAAAGTGATTTCCATCTGACCATATCAACTCTCCGAAAACGTACCCTGCAGGCAAGCCACCAGCTTGAGCTTTTAAGGTCACCTTAAAACTCTTCTCTTCTCCAGCTTTCATAAACTTTAAAGACTTCGGTTCCACAGTGACTTCAACGCGTTTGGTGGGTTCACACGAGCTTCATAAGTCGAGGCCTCTGCCACATTCTTAACTGTTCGAGTGACAGTGACTGAGCCAGAAAGTTTAGGCACTGTGATTGAAGGGTAGTTGAAGTTCAATAGGCCACTAGTGTTTGCTGTTTTACATTTGTAGGAAGGATCAAAGGACTGGAGCATGGTTTGGTTATAGCCTAGAGAGCAAAGGAACTCCAAATAATCGCGTGTGGTTAAGTCATAGACTAGCCCTGGATCCATGGCACGGTTTGGTCTAACATGTCCTGCTCCATAGGCAAATGGGTCGGCTGTAGTGAAAGATGCATCCAGTATTGGCTTCTCTGTGTTATCTTTGACTCTCGCTGTAACAACATAAAAATTAACAGCTCAGAATCGAGTTCTTTTGTCTAGAGATGTTTCTATTATAAACAACTACGAATAACAGTGGATCAAAAAATGAGTTGTAGGGTTACCGGTGGTCATTATTGCAGATCTGATTGCAGCGGGGCTCCAAGTGGGGTGAAGAGTTTTGAGAAGGCCAGCAACCCCAGAGATATGAGGGCAAGACATAGAAGTACCCGAGTCTAACATATAGGAAAGTATACGCTTATCCCATGGTTCTTCTGTTGGACTTACTGCTCCAGAGTATGCAGCTATGACATTCACTCCTGGTGCTATGATATCAGGCTGCAGACCACAAGAACATCATTACTTCACTTGACACTTCAATTTATTTAAAAAACATTGAATCTTCATATCAAATGTAGTATGACACTAAAAACTCAGGTCAGTACTAGACATCAATTCCCGAGTCCAAGTAACATATCAACCATTTATGCATAGGTCCAATTTCAAGCAGACTGAAGATTTTAAAGTGCCACAACTTACTTTTAATATTTCAGGTGTAACAGGATTTGGACCTCTGGATGAAAAGGCGGCCATATAAGGAGCTGGCTTGGTACCTATTACAACTTCTGGATGAGTGATGTAACCATAAGGCTCACTGTCAACAAAAATTTTCTTTTCAGATTAACAAAACAAACAAATTCAACAATTTTGTGAAATATATAGGCTACAAGAAATGTATGAACAAATTGAACAACAGTTATATACATACGCCGTGGAATTGATATAGGCCAGAACAGCAGCCCCATCTGTATAGGTTAGTTGTGTTGCTGGAAGGACATGAAGATCGGCTAAAATCTCATTGCCACTATCTTTGTCGTTGCAAAGGATCATCCCTGCACCTCCAGCAAGTAATGCTTGCACACCTTTCTCCACTCTTCCATTAACACCACGAAGACATGCCACGATTTTCCCCTGTGCTTTAGTTTTATCCAATGTGCCTACCAGGCAGAGCATACTGCAGAAACAGATTAATATCAGGTTTGCAACATATCACAGTTAGAGCAAGCTCTGATGGTAAAGAAAGGGATAAAATTACGCGTCTGCAGCAGATGCATTGGCAGTTTTCGCTTGAGCACCAGATATGAGTGGATAAAGCTTGTCATCTGGCAAAGGTTTTGATAAGCTCGAACCCTGAACACAGCAAAAAACTTTCAGAAAAACAGACAGTCTTCAAAAATGTCTACTAAGATCATAAGACTGATTAGCTAGTATATGTTACAAGAGATGCAGACTGATACCTTAAATCTCTGACCATTTCGAAGCTCAGCAAAAGCTTGAAACTCCCTATCCATAGTACCGGCTCCAACAGTAACAATCCATGGTGCAACATTCACAACAGACGCCACTTGAGGTCCAGAATTGCCAGCAGAACAAACCACAACGATACCATTTTGAATAGCATGAAAGGATCCAATTGCTATTGCATCACTGAAATAATCTCTAGGACCTCCACCAATCGAGACAGATAGGACATCAACCCCATCATGAATAGCCATATCAAAGCCTGCTAGTAAATCTGCATCGAAGCAGTTACCCCAGCAGATCTTGTAAGCAGCTACTCGCGCCTTTGGTGATCCACCTTTAGCTGTTCCATTGACTATGCCTAAGACAGATGCTCCTGGAACAAAGTTGCCACCAGCCGTTGACAGTGTGTGAGTTCCGTGGCCAGCGACATCACGTGGAGAGACTATTGATTCCGTGACATTTCCACCAGCTGCAATGAATCCTCTGTTGAAGTACCTTGCTCCAATAAGCTTCCTGTAAGATGATCGATACACAATTAGTCTTTCGTATGTCCTAACCCTTAGAGGAGAATATTTTGCGTGTATTCTTTATCAAAATGTGTACAGTCATAGAAATGTAACGAACCTATTGCAACGGACACCGTCATTCTGACTGTCACAACCACCTTTCCATCTGGAAGGAACAGGTCCATATCCTTCATCACTAAAGCTCTTTGATTCAGGCCAAACCCCTATTCATCATTTAGAAGAGGGAATTAAGTAAGTTTGTAACACTTTTATGTTACAATGTTTTTCCAATTTAATGATATGATTATAAACGATACATGTAACTATTGAGGCTTCATGTCTCAACGTTCATGCGTTACTATACAATTTTTTATTATTTTTTGTCAACGCATAATTTTGAGTTATTGACTATTGGTATATTTAATACCATATTTTAAATATAAATAATAAATTGTTTGACATATTGAAAGTATATCATGAAACTAATCCAACAATAATTTACCACTACTTATAGGGACTACTTATTTTGAGATAGGGATCATATTTTAGAAGGATTAAGGAAGTGAAAATTAATTTATAACAATCTATTAATCCTCTAATTTCAAATTTTGATCATAGGTAAACCATACAATTAATTACTTCTTTCGATTAGATATACAACTATACAAGTACGTAAATGCACATTGTCGATTTTCACCTTTGTCAATAACAATTTTGACTATAACTATCTTAAATTATTTTTATAAGCACCTATCATTTTTTTTATTGCTTTGTTACAGTTCCTTACATTAACATTAACACTAACACTGATATATGCACATACATATCTTAACAAATTATAAAATGTTTAAAACTACACACTGAGACGAATCAAATAATATTTCAAGTATAACAGTAGAAAGACGAAATGAATGATAAAACACAAATGAGTTTAAGCAAATACCAGTGTCAAGGTTAGCAATGATAGTATCTTCCCCAAATCTAGCCTTTTTCCACGCTGAATCCGCTTGGATTACACCATTGTTTTCAAGCAACATAAAATCCCAAGACCTTGTTGTTTGTAATTCCCTCGCTCTATTCGGGAACACAGAAACAACTTCTGGGTGTTCTGATTCATTTTCAAAACAACCAAATTAATTAAACCAATCTTAATCTTACAAACTAAACATATTATAACCTTAATTACTTTTTAATTTGCTTGTCAAAATTATTTATTCTTTGTTACCACGTAATAAAATGAAGCTCAATATAAAATGTTGTATACTTGTATATGTATGTTTAAGTTTTACTAGAAAGGTAGGAAATAAAATACATTATTGTGAATTTGTGATATATTTCAAACCATTTTAATTTTATGATCGTGTTTAGGAAAATAAAGGAAATCATTAATTATTGTTCACCTTAATGAAATTAAATCATAATTAAGTAGGTTTTCAAAAAAAAAAAAAAAAAAAAAAAATCATAATTAAGTACGCATTCATAATATGTAAAGTATTAGGTTTTTTTTTTCTCTCTCTTGTTTTTTTTTTTTTTTTTTTTTTTTTTTTTTTTTTTTTTTTTGAGGGAGTAAAGTATTAGGGCCTGTTCACATTTACTTAATTTTAGTTCAGTTCAGTTCAGTTCAGCTCCAATCAGTTCAGTTCAGTTCAGTTCCAATCAGTTCAGTTCAGTTCAGCTCTTAATTTCCCTCTCACATAAAATATTCATTTCAGCTCAATTCAGTTCAGTTCAGTTCCAATCAGTTCAGTTCAGCTCCAATCAGTTCAGTTCAGCTCAGTTCAGTAAATATGAACAGGCCCTTAGTAGTTGAATAATACGAAGTACTCTTAAGAAGTTTAAGATAATGTTTAGAAAGTCTATTATTCTATCCTACGCATATTTCTATTTCAAGATGCTATGTTGTTATTGTATAAATATAGTCATGCTATGTTGTAAACATTTCACAATGCTCCATTTTACCCTAAACTTGTCAAGTTTCAAGGTTTTGTAAACATTGTATATGTATGATTATGTTTTGTAATTATATATAGATGAATTAAATATGATAATCAATATTAACTTGATCTCTACAGTAATAGAAATATATACTTCATCCGTTCCATACTATACTTTTGATTGCGCCGTATTCATCACTATTCAGTACACATTTTGAGCATTAGGAATTATCAATGTGAGATGCATGAACCTAGCATGGATCAATTGTAATTTAGGCTATTTATTAAAAATGAAATAAAAAGTAGATTGAAGCATAAAAAATCAAATTATTACTTGCAATCTCTGCTGCTTGCTCATCATCAAGAATTGCCGCAAAACCATTAATATGCATTTGGTATGAGTAAAATATTGCTTCCTTTGCCTTGTCTTGACTATATAGGCACATTTTTTTCAATTAAAAAAAAAGACAATATTTTGGTAATCCGATGACAAAACAATACATAAAATCAAAGCTAACGAACGCACGGAGGCGTTGAATAAGCTAGCTAAAAGTAGAAAGATTAAATTAAAATGAACATTAATTACACCAATCGACGTGTGTTTTTGTCTTGTTTTCCCAAATTAATACCACTTTAAGTATTATTTTAAATGCTTATCCAACGCCCCGGAGACGTTCGTTAGCAACATCTTATTAATTATTATAGCTTAGTTACCTTCCAACAAATGAAGCCAGAAAATTATGATGAGAATTCTCTACTAGTTCCATATCTTGTTGTGTAACGTCTGGACCATGATTATGTGCTCCCATATACACGATATAAGACTAAATTCAACAATTGAAAAAAATAAACCAATATCAATAACAATAATACTCGTATAATATCATATTCGTATCCATATCAAAAATTAAAATGTAACAACTTTACGTGCCTGTTTAGCCGCAAGAGCGGAATTATTAAAAAATGAAAAGAGGATGAACAAGAGACACATTTTCATTGTGTTACTTGAACACAGGATTGACTCCATTGCTTGTTTAGGCTTAATTATGGGTAATAAGCCGTAAGTTTAAGTTTAAAACCTATTAATTTTATGAATGAATGTGGTGAGCTTATATATAGAGATTAATGTATGTCATGAGATTCTAATTAAAGTTGTAAAAGATAAAAATGATACACGGGATATAATTAGTCAATGTGATATGATAATTTTGTCAAGGATTCTTAATGTAATCAATCTTTGATTGATATCAATGGGGTGTCACAGTCTAATAATAATTATTCATATCACTTCTATGGGCTGGCCTAGTATGCCCCTAATATATATGTACGGTTTAGTATTGATTCCAAAATATGTACTCTATTCATTATTTTTAATTAGATCATCAAGCTAAATTTAGTTTATTGGAAAGAAGAGCGTCTTTTAATCATGAGATTGGAGATTCAATCCTAACAAAGTCACAAGAGATAATTAGGGGGTGGAATTCCCTTACCCAGTGGCAGATCCATGAGACCATGATTTTACGAGTGCTAGGTCACCATTACCCATCGACCGCATACCAATAAATATTCTAAAAGTTAGTTAAAAAAAAAGGCTCTGTCAAAAAAAAAAAAAAAAAAGCATTTCAAAGATATTAAATATTTTAAGGGGGAGGAGAAGGATTTGTAACGAATAATGACAAGTCACTAATGAAACTGCCCCCTTGGGTATCAAACCCATGATCTTTGACAAGAATTACAATGCCTCCCACCACTACAACGCTAAGCACTTATTTATATATTGTCAATGTTGTCGAAAGAGAATTCACGTGTTGGAGGGAAGATCCTGAACTCCTCCCTAAATTACATGAATATTGTTTCAATGTTAACCCGCTTGCAAGTGTGATTAGGGCAGTCCAGAAAGAGTGACAAACAAGGGGAGAAAAATGATCCCTCAAGATAATGTGATTTCCACTCAAATATCGGGCACACTACAAATGAATGCATGACACTCAAAAAGGAAGTCGCTTACCTGTTGAAGAAAAGATACCTCAAGGAACTCATGACAGACAGGTCCAAAGCTCCAGGTAGAGAAAGAGATTCCAACCCAGCTATTTGACAATATGCATTTTGGGTTTCTTAGTTTGGGCTAATTTTTTGGACTGAAACTGCTAGAATTAATGTCATCGTGGGTTGCTTCCAAGCTATGCTAGCTATTGTTTTTAGGTGTAGCGTTGTTGGAATGTCGACTTTGGTGGTGGCTGGTATTAGGTGAGGTGAGAGATGATTTTGGGTCGAAAGTGCATTGAGAAATTGCGAAGGAGTGAAGACTTGTACTTTGTTGGTTTTAGGGATATGTGAGGGCAGTTTTGGGGGTGTTTTGAGGCAGGTTGAGGATGTTGTGGTGGTGGATCAAGATGTTAAGGTGGTGGGACGGTGGTAAGGAAGGTGGCACTGCTGGTGGGCATGAAAAAAAAGGTTTAAAAGGTCACGTGATCGACACTTGGGTACGGTAGTCAACGCTTGAGAAATTAGTCAACGGTGAAATTCGGTGAAGGGTAGTCTTTTACAACATTATAATTTTAATAATTAACTAGCCTTTTGGCCAGTTTGACGCACGGGTTCTTACCTAGGTTATTTCATATGTAGGTATGTTTTTCAATAGTTGAAACTTTTGATATGAAATACGAACTAATTGTTTCATTGCTAAAACTTTAAAGGAAAAAAAAAAAAGAATGAGGGTAGAATTGTGGAAAAAACTAATGGAATTAGTTACATATATATACACGAAGATTGTAGGATATGAAATGACATATTGGTTTAAGTTATATTTTAAGTCTAGGAATTGAAAAGACAATTTTTATATAATTCAATTCATATGTTTATGTGATATATATTAATTGGTTCAACTTTATTTGTATTATGATGGAAATAAGATACTTCATTTTCTTAAGGGTTTTTTGTCAAAAACTACCTAATAAAACCAATATTTTGCGAGAAACTACCTATTAAAAAAAATGTTGTAATAAACTACCTAATAAAGGTAAAATGATGGCAAAAACTACCTAAGAAAAGGTAAAATGTTGTAAAATACTGTCTATACCGAATTTTCACCGTTGATCGACCTCAAAACACTCCAAAACCACCGCTTTCATTCCCAAAACTAAGACAACTTGCTTGAAATCGTCTCCACCACATCTAAAGCACCTTCCAATCCCAAAACCACCACCTCTAACCCTAAAAACCACCATCCCGAAGCACTAATCTACCCTCACCAACTCAAAATATCCTCCAACCATCCTGAAAATAACGTTACCACCTTGAAAACCAACCCTAACAATGGTTTTGGGGGGTGTTCTAAGGTGGATCAACATCCTAAAATTAAGTCAACGGTGGAATTTCGGTCAAAGGTAGTATATTACAACATTTTATCTTTTATTAGGTAGTTTCTTACAACATTTTTTTTATTAGGTAGTTTCTCACAAAATTTAGGCTTTATTAGGTAGTTTCTCACAAAATGTCCTTTTCTTAATTGAATTTGCAAGTTATAAAATGCATAAAGACTTAATATTAAACAAAAAGATTAAAAGGGGTGACATGTGTCATATGTGGTAGTGAGTGACTTGTGATGACATGTGTCATATGAAAAGTTGTGGTTTGTGTTTTTAAATACTAAAGTATAGAGTATAGATATAGATTACAAATTTTTTTTTATTAGTTAGTTTCTCTCAAAAAAAAAAAAAAAAAAAAAAAAAAAAAGCTTTTTAATAGGTTGTTTATGACAAAATGTCCTAAATTATACTCCTTATAAGTACTTCTTATTTTTTTCCAAAATTTTTTGTGACCCTATATTTATAGTACAGACATACAAACCTACTTAATAATATTTGTAAAAAAATTAATGTCTTAAAATTATTACTTCCTCTGTTCTTTTTTACTTGACCTGTTTCTTTTATCACGATTGCCAATGCAAAACTTTAACGATCAATAACTTCAATTCTCCATAAATAAAAATTATTAAAGTTAGATATTATGATAGTACTTATTGAGACGAATCTAAAAAGATCCTACATGAATATATTTTTCCTTACATATTATTTACAAAAGACGGTCAAAGGAGGGGTGATGAATAGTGTAAAAGTTAAAGTGGGTCAAGTAATAAAGAACGGAGGAAGTAGATTTGATGTTGTTATTATTTTTATAAGGGTAACATCGATAATTTAATGTATTTGTTGAAAATATAGCCATCACTTGTAATATTAGCATCAATAATTTTATGCATTCATAAAATAAGAAATTATGATCATCACCTGCTAAACATAAATCTGATCCACCCGTTTCATCACCAGGAGATGACAGATGGATCGAATTCGGGTGATGAGTTTTGTGGGTGGCGAGTGTATCGAGTGGAGCAGATGGATTGAGTGGGTGGCGGGTTTTGCTAACTGATGTAGTAGAAAAACTATCGGTATATGCTTGGATTTTAGTAGTGTTCGACCTGAATCCAATCTATTGTCATTCCTACTTGTCGGTAATCTGAATGAAGTGGAATAAGCATTGCTATTGATCTGAATAAAATAGTGAATTTCAAGGATATAAAGCCATTTAATCTAACTAGGACTAAGGGCCTGTTCACATTTACTTAATTTTAGTTAAGTTTAGTTAGCTCCAATCAGTTCAATTCACTTTAGCTCCAATCAATTCAGTTCAGCTCCTAATTTCCCTCTTTCATAAAATATTCATTTCAGCTAAGTTCAGTTCAGTTCAGCTCCAATCAGTTCAGTTGAGTTCCAATCAGTTTAGTTCAGTTCAATTCAGTAAATGTGAAAAGCCCTAAATAACGATTAAATTGGTTTTTTTTTTCCTAGCAACTATCATACTCCCTCCGTGTTTTTTTAAGTGTTACACTTTGACCGGCAAATTTTAGGCAATTTAATTGATCGACTTAAATAAAATAAGAGGTAAGTGGGGTAGGAGTATTAAAAAATTGTAAAAGAAAGATAGTGGGGTTAATAGCTTATTAAAAAGTAATGAATGTGAGAGGAAAGATATAATAAAAAAAATAGTAGTGGGTTTGGGTGGGGACCATGAGAAGAGAGAGATATAATATTTTAATGTAACTTTTTGCCAAAAAAGGAAGTGTAACACTTAAAAAAACACGGCCGAAAATGGGAATTGTAACAATTAAAAAAAACACGGAGGGAGTATGCAATTCTCTTGCTAAAACAATTCATACGAATTGATCAAATGTAACTCAAAATTTCTCTACCTTCATTAATGAAAATATTGATTATAACAAAATATATGTTCTAATAGTAATATTAGAAAACACTATCTTATCAATCTAAGAATTCTAAGAATTCTATTACAACGGTCCTAATTTGATTAATCACGCCTAACTTTGGATTGACGCCCTCAACCTCATAATTAATAGATGACTCAACAAAAATAAATACAAAAAATAAAATGATAATATTGATGCCTTGAAATCGCATCACTACTCAAGACTTCTCGACCCAGACAAGTACTTTAATTTGTAATGGTAAAGGATTATGAAAACACAAGTCAACTAAGGGCCTGTTCATATTTACTGAACTGAGCTAAACTGAACTGAACTGAACTGATTGGAGCTGAACTGAACTGATTGGAACTGAACTGAACTGAACTGAACTGAATTGAGCTGAAATGAATATTTTATGTGAGAGAAAAATTAAGAGCTGAACTGAACTGAACTGAACTGAACTGATTGGAGCTGAACTGAACTGAATTGAACTGATTGGAGCTGAACTGAACTGAACTAAAATTAAGTAAGTATGAACAGGCCCTAATTATATTTAGTAAGGCAAAATAATTAAAGAGAGAAAACCAAAGAAAGCTGATTGATTCATTTCACACAAAAGCAAAATACTACAAGGCTTTAAATAAGAAATGAAAATAACAAACTCCAAACTGAGCTCCTAAAAATTAGTGACCAATACTTTCACTAACGGCTAGAATAACTTACCACTAATTCACTAAATCACTAACAACAACTACATTATTTTAATCAAGAATCCTAAGCCTACCAACTTTCCTAATTAATAGGAACGAATTTTGACCATTACTCAACAGATTATATATACCCCAACAATAATTAGTAAAGTTATGATTGCAGCGATTATCCATGAGCGAATAGTAGACGATGCATCTAATATAGTTGTGGTGTCACTAACCTGAATGAAGTGAAAAAAAACATTGTGATCAGATCAGTCTGAATGAAAGGGTGAATATAAAAAACAGAAAAGACGAAAATGGAATAACACATACATGTCCATGCAACAGTTGCCACTTTAATTTGTTATTCTGCCATCTTGGTTGATTTCCTGGGATTGAGCGGACAATCAATGAGAGGGCAAACGTGACGAAAATTGAGGCAACCACTGGTGCAACCAAAAAGAGGATAACAACACCAATTTTTTGGGAAGGCTTGAAATAAGAATAGGTGCCGGTTAAAAATGCAGCCATCAGCATGATAATAGAAATGGAAGTAGCTCTGAAGCCCCAAGTGAAGAGGTGTTGTCTGATTCTTTTCCCAGCGGGAACAATAACGAAAAAAAAGTAACATAAAATGGCCGTAAGAGAAGAGACTAAAGCGAAACAGTCTGTGAAGAGGAACGCTTGAAATGCTTTACTGTGGCTTAACATGGCAGTACCTGTTAAACTCAAGAATATTGTGGAGAAAACGGCTTAGCTTTTGCATTGATCATAATCACATATATATACACAATACAATAGGAAACCCAACTTGCCTAAAACTCCTAACAAGATTAACTTAACATAAATACATTATTAACATAAATAACCCAACCAAACTCTAATAGTACCTTCTTCCCCTTTAATCTTCGTGTCTGCATCAAATCCACCAGGTACTGCGAGGCCTGCTGTAAATGATACAGTTGCTATTAGAGCGGCAACCACCATATGACTTCCAGCTGCTGTACTCATGCCACTCGTGATATAGGCCTCTGGTTGAGCCTCGATATCTTTTTTGTACTCCTGTAGAGGTGGTATCCATTGCTTTACACGCCCGCCTTTTGGGGCTATCATTCTGATTTCTCTCACGATATCCTGCGATTATTGTGGGCTCCACAATTGAATAAGTTGAATAAAGTTATTGGTTTATTTACGAAAATGCCATATGAGAAACAAATTTTGTTTATTTTTCACTATGACAAACTGGGGCATCCCCATGATTAACTCTACTAGGTAAGGTAATAAGTTAATAACGTAGTATAAGGGGAGACACGTATATATGTACCTTCCTTATAGCCGACCCTGATTGAGTAGTGAATTTGATTGAGCTGGCTATATCACCTGGTGTTTTATGTTCACCATTATAACTCATGACTTGCAGTTTAGATAACTTAGGAATCAGGCTCCTTAAGCGTTTTAAAGAGCTAAGACGAACAGGAAGCTTCTCTTGGAGTGATTTGACGAGCAGGTGAAGTGGCGTATTTCCATCAACGTCTATTTTGTTGACAAGATTAGAAAATTGAATCTCACTCAGAAAATAATCGAGGGCTTCAAAATGGCCTAGAAAGGCCGAATAGTGGACAATGTTCCGGCCTTGATTATCGTTTATTTCGCAAATGTCTGGAAAGTGTTTCATTAGAAGCTTCAGACCATCTACATTGTTCATTTGCGCTGCTACATGAGCTGCAGTCCGCCCCTGGTTGTCTTGAATGTATACTACAGTACGAGATTTGGGTTCTGAAAGAGCCGCCTCGAATACTGCCTCCAATATTGCCTTCAATACTGCATTGTCAATGCCAGCTGCATAATGAATTGGTGTTTGTCCATGTTTATCTATTGTCTGTAATAGCCGCTTATTACCGTAATTGAGCTTTGTTACCATGTCTAAAAATCACACACAAAGTTCATTAATGATGATAATACTGCAAATTCTATTTTTAAACTTGTAAGTATGTACATACTATATGAGAAAAAATGAGAATGTAATATAAGACGGGGGAATATAGCTTTGGTTTTTCTAGTACAGTTGGACTTATCCCGCCTATGGCCTATGCTATGCCACCCTTATAAATGACTTAAGGTACTCCCTCCGTATTACATTTATCAAATGCGGTTGTGTTTAAATAAGTGTTATACTTTCATTTTTGGTAAAAAACTATATTTAAATATTCGAAAATCCTACCGTAAATGACATGTACTGCTATGTACCACTAAAATAATGTACCGCTATGTACCACTAATTTTATTTATTAAATATTTTATTTTTGTAATTTTAAACAAATTTCAAATCTAGCTAAGTTGGTAGTGTTTCCTATTTTCACTTCAAGGTATCATGATCGATTTTTTTATTCTAATCCAATTTTTTTATTTTTTGGAAAAGTTTGAGCAACCCATCAATGGCGGAATTCACTGGATTCTCCTTCACCAACACTTCTTCAACCTCCTCTTCTTCCTCTCTCTCCCATATTCTCTCTCCTCTCCCCCCTATCCCTTCACCGCTAACCTAAACGCCTCCACCTAAAACAGAGCGGTAATCGAGGTTGTGGGGTTTCGAGTGCGCGGTGGTCGAGGTCAGATGGTTCTGGCCTGGGCGCGCCGTGGTCGGGGTTTGGGTTAGGGTCTGGTGTGGTGATGGCTGAGTGAAGATGAGGGTGAAAGTGAGGAGATTTAAAATTGACAAAAATCAAATTAGTTACCTCAATTGAATCTTCAATGATATTGAGTGATTTTATTCCTTCTGATTATAATTTGCTTCAAGATACATGAATAATTAAAGAGGAAAGCAAATGAGGAGAAATTGGAATGCGAGGAGATCAAAGAATCTGACTTTTTGTTTTGATTTTTTTACAGAAAATTAAATTTTAATAATTTTAATTTTAAATCTATATATATAATTTAGTACAGTAGTGCATAGCAGTACATATCGTTTATAATACATAGAAATGTATGTCGTGTACTGTAGAACTACTTTTATTATTACTAGATGTAAGCCCGTGCGATGCACGGTTTTTAAATATTTTATTTTTGTATATTTATTTTTTTTTTTTGTAATTTCTTAATATTTTTTGTTTTTATTTTCTATTCTATTATTTTAACATTAATTTAAGATAAAATATTTTGTTAAGTTTTAAATTATTCTTATTCAAATTTCACGTATATAGAACTTGAATTTATAATTTGAAATAAATATTATCTCATTCATCGGATAGTTAGATAAAATCATTAAATCAAAATATATTTTTTAATTTCTAAATATTTGTTAAAATAATATAAATCCTAATGTAAAAGATAATATAAAAGATAATTTTTGTTTTATTTTTCATTATTTAAATCTTAAATTACTATTTTTTTTTCAATTCTCAAATTTCATTTGTTAATTTTTTCTTAAATGGCGACTGAAAATATAAATTCTAAATTAATATATAAATCTAATTTTTCATTGGTCGAAATATTACTTTTGCTTATGTGGCGTGCGATGCACGAATTTTTATATACATTTTGTATATAAATATTTTTTTGGTGATATCTTAATTGTTTTCTTGTATTATAAGTTTTAATTTTGTATGAAAATATCATATCATCAGATATTTACATAAAACCATTAACATCAAATGATAATTTCAATTTTTTAAATATCAAAATATAATTTTTAGTTTTTTAAATAATATAAATCCTAATATCTAAAGATAATTTTTAGTTTTGTAACAAATAAAAATGATAAAATTTAGTGTTCTTAAATAATTAAAATCCTAATAAATTACTATTCGTCGTTTTTACCTGCGTGGCAAAAATTTAAAATTTCATTCGTCACTTTTGTTTAGGTGGCGAGTGATTTTTTTAATTCTAAAATAAAATAGAAATCTAATTTTTAATTGGTCGAAAATATACCTTTTCTTATGTGGCGCTCCCAATGCTTTCCAAAAATGCCTACTTTATTTTATATATTAGATTATTATTATTATTTATTATTATTTCTCTTCTCTCACAATAATTACTTTTCAATAAACTATTAATCCCACTATTAGTTTTTTAATACTCTTACTACCCCACTTACCTATTATTTTATTTAAGTCAATTAAATTGACTAAAATTATATGTCGGTTAAAGTGTAACACTTATAAAAAAAAAGGGAGGGAATATAAATATATGACTCTAAGAGATTGTTTGGTTGACAAAATAAAATGAGGGGAGTGAAAATTCATGGAATTTTGTAATTTAGGTAGGTTTTTTTTTTTTTTTTTTTTTTTTTTTTTTTTTTTTTTTTGAGGAAAAGGTAGTTGTTTGGTTGACACAAAAAAACAAAAATGAAGAAAGTTGAAATTCATGAGAATTTTCACTTCCCACAAAATGTGGAAAGTGAATTACCTAAGCCCCCTTGATCATTCAAAATTCATGGGAATTTCAACTTTTCATTGCACAACCAACCAACTTAAAAGAAATTCCTAAGAATTTTGTCATTTGGGATTCCCATAAAATACAATTTTCTATAGGAATTTAGTTTCAGTGTCAACCAAACAATGCCTAAGTATACATCCCTATTGAATGTGTTGCTCAATGTCTAACGTATATATGCTTGGTAAAATGAGAACTTAGGAGTCAACATGAAAAGGTGATTGAAGTAGAAACTACTGACCTTTATTTCCCCATATAATTGCCATATGCAAAATTGACTCTGTCGCCGGAATATCTCCGTTCTGTTTATAAATGCCATCACGTATAACTTTTACCAGATCATCGGATCCACTCTGCACTCCAAGGTAAAATGGAGTTTCACCCGCTTTATTTTTAGAATTGATAACGCCCAAAGACTGTTGTAGAGTACACATGTATCTCACGACGCTAGTGTGCTTGTTCCGGGCCGCCATATGCAAGGCCGTGTCTCCATCATCGTTAATTAAAGTGAACAGAGTATCATCTTCTTCTAGGAATAATTTGACAGATTTTAGTTGCCCGAAACTAGCAGCAAGATGAAGTGCAGTCTCTTGCCTATCATTCTTGAATGTCAGAAGATTACAATTCTTCTCAAGGAAGTGATTCAAGAACTTAACACTAACAGGTTGTACATGAACTGGGACTGCCACATGGATATGGAGAATAGAATTTCCTTTGGGTGTTATCACGTTAGTTGTTAATCTGGCGTAGTTCAGTTGCTGCTCGTTTTCTATACAAGCAGTAGCACGGTCTAGTTCTCCTTGCAATGCAGCCTTGTATAATATTGCTGGGATGTGCCGCTCATTATTGCCATTAGACGATGATCCTGGAGGAGGATCATCTCCAGGCAAGTTACTAGTAAAAACACCATTGACCACATTTTCCTCTGTGTTGGAAGATACTTCTATTATTTCTTGCCTCGTTTCTTCACTGATGGACATTGTTCCGCCTCGCACTGTTTCTTCTGGTGTTCCTGTTGAGCCCCTTGTTCGGTTGATTTCACCTTGAGTTGAACTACCAGGAGCGTCAGTAATTTCAGATGATTGAAGATTGTTACCAACATTTTCTTCGTGTGAAACTTGTCCACCTTCTAAACCTGCATCTTCATTGGATGCTTGCCTCAGTTCTTCATTGGACATTGTTGTGTCTTGCACTGTTTCTACTGGTACTCCTGCTAAGCCCCTTGTTCCGTCGATTTCTCCTTGATTCGAACTAACAGGATCAACAACAACAGGAGGAGGAGTAGGAGGAAAAATAGGAACATGAGGATGAATAATATTATTATTTGGAGCAAGGGCATGAGCATCGGGAGGAGGAGGAGGAGGAGGAGGAGGAGGAGGAGGAGGAGGAGGAACAAGAGCAGCAAAAGTAATTGCAACACAGGCAGGATTAACAATATTAAAAGTATCAGGATTAGCAATAACATCGGCGGCAGCGGCGGCGGCAGCAGCAGCAGCAGCATGATTAGGTGCAGAATAAGTAATATTAACACAGGCAGGATTAACAGTATTATAGTGGCCATCAAAATTAGGATTAGGATTAGCCATACTTTGATTTAAGTAGCTTAGCCTGCCTTTCAATGAGTTAATATGATGTATAGAAATTTGAGAAAGGGAATAAAATGAATGGTAATTAAAAGATTGAACTAATCCAATTAATACTATGTTACAAGAAATAATGATTTGGGCTGTACTGTAGTAGCATAGTTGGTTTAAAAAACTGTCATTGTAAGCTTTACAACCAAAAAAGCAATGAAAACATTACTTTTTTATGCAAATTGAGCAAACATGCGGATTTAATGGGAAAAAAGCAAGAGCTAAAGTTTGGAAAAGAAGCGTGCGTTTACTACGTTCTTTCACATTTTAAAATAAGTAATCAAACGATAATAATAATAATAATAATAATAATAATAATAATAATAATAATAATAATAATAATAATAATAATAATACAGTAATAATAACATAATTGTTTTAAAAAAAATAATCATACTACAAAGTATAAGATCGGATTAATAATAATAATAAGGCAAAAGCTAGCGAACACTCCGGGCACCTTAGATAAGCTAGCTAAAAGTAGAAAAATAAATTAAAATTAACATTAATTACACCGATCGACGCATAATTTTGTCATGCTTTTTCAAATTAATGAAGTACCATTTTAAGTAATATTTTAAATTGTTATCCAACGCTCCAAGGATGTTCATTAGCAAGATCCTAATAATAATAATAATAATAATAATAATAATAATAATAATAATCTCGTACTTAAAAGAAAAGTGCGGTTAGTGGGAAGCTTCTAAAAAGTGTGTTTTCAACTTTCCATTATGTGCTAGTGTGCTACTCCACTTTCCCCATTGCTCTGAATGCACCCAAGGCTGTCATCTCTAGTCTCTCTGCTTTTCCTAAACAAATTTAATTCATAAATAGGTTAAATAAAACAACATGTAATATTTTTTTCACAATTAAAAACTTCCTTGGTTTTGGAATTTTTTAAGGGTACAAATTATACTTTATTGGTCTTATTTAGTCTTCCTCTTGCTCCCCAGTCCCCGCCAACCCAAATTTTGGTCTGTCCTATCAATCACCAATCTAATACGGAGTAAATGTGAAATCTCTCATTTCGGTCACCTTGGACATAGAATCCGACAAATTACAAATGTAGGTGCTCTTGAAACAAAACATTATAAAGATATTCTTTTCCTAAAATAGTATCCTAAAACTATATAAAGAATATACTGAAACGTCACATAAATTGATCGAATACTCGATGTTTAAGCTGAAAATTATATTACAGAAAATTAAAAAAATAGGAAAAAAAAAAATTAATGTTGCAATTTGAGTAATGCATGTAAAATTTGTATCTTAACCAATTAGGTAAAGTTGGTAGAGAACTCATTGTAAACCATAAAAATTCAAACCTGCAATATATAATTAAAGAGGCAGAAAAATATACGAGAACAATTATTTTTATTGATAATTTGTGGGTAAAAACTCTCGTAGATCTCTTGATTCCTCTCTCCAAAGGGCTAGGGTTTTGATATTTGTTTATAGTACAGGGCCTTGTTGGCTTATTCCATACTATGTACCTACAATGTTTGGTAGTAGGGAGGAGATGGGGTCTTTGTGACTTATTCCATCTAAGCCTAATTAAACCCTAGATACGACCCTCTTTGTATAGAGTGTCGTAGAGTAAAAGATAATAATCTATGAGATTCTGAAGATAAATATCTTATTTTTTTGATATTATCTCCTTATTTACATATATCTAACACCTAATAATTACAAAATTTCGATGTCAACACTCATCTATTAAGTTTGTACTTACAAGTTGGAGCAATAACATCTACTACATTTACTATGGAGTAGATGGATTTCTTTACCCTTCCCCTCCTTCTCTTAAGCGTTGACTTGTGTTGTTGGGCTGGCTTGACATGGTCATCAATTTTATCTTAAGGAAATATTGGGCACATTATTCAATTTGATATCCATTGATTAGATAATTTAGATCTCCACTTGCTTGGAATTAATCTTGGCTCACAAATTGATTATGATTTAGGGTTGTAAAGCATTTGTGATTTTTTTTTTTAATCAATTCTGACCTCAAAACCGGACCCAAAGGCCAAAATAAGTACAAAATCTTTAAATAGCATGTTTTTAACATGAAAACCGAAAAAAAAAAAATTAATCCTATTAGATTTAATGGTCATTTTTACGGCATATGGTTAAGGAATACTATTTGGTGGTCAAGTAAAACTTTTAGAGATAGTGGTAAAAAACAACTTTTTTTTTTTTTTTTTTTTTTTTAGTATAAATCAAAATTTACTATTTCTTGTTAATATGGGATGGAGCCAGTTTTTTTCGAGGGTTTGCAACTAGTTTTGGTGTTTGCTAGGCTTACAGGGCCAAATTGATGGCTGTGGAACACTCAAGATTGCAATGAACTTGGGCATCTCAAAACTTGAAGTTCAAATGGACAACAAAGCTTGCACGAGGCTCTAAAAAGTTATTAACTCCATGGAGGGGAAGGCGTGCATATGCTCCGAATTTGTTTTTTTTTTTTTTTTTTTGGGTGCTAATTTGCTCCGAATATGTCATGATATCATTAGTTCTTTTGGTTGTAATTGTTGGAGTCATTCACTTATTCCCATAGTGCAACTCTAAGGGCCTGTTCTCATTGACTGAACTCAGCTGAATTGAACTGAACTCAGCTAAGCTGAACTGAACTGAACTGAACTCAACTGAATTGAACTGAACTGAAATGAATATTTTATAAGAGAAGGAAATTAGGAACTGAACCGAACTGAATTGAGCTGAACTGAACTGAACTGAACTGAATTGAGCTGAACTGAATTGAACTGAACTGAACTGAGCTGAACTGAACTGAACTCAGCTGAACTGAACTGAACTGAACTGAATTTCAACGTAAGGGTCTGTTCTCATTGACTGAACTCAGCTGAACTGAACTGAACTGAACTGAACTCAGCTGAACTGAACTGAACTGAACTGAACTCAGCTGAACTGAACTAAACTGAACTGAACTGAACTGAACTGAAATGAATATTTTATAAGAGAAGGAAATTAGGAGCTGAATTGAACTGAACTCAGCTGAACTGAACTCAGCTGAACTGAACTGAATTTCAACGTAAGAGAACAGGCCCTAAGTCTAGGTTCATTGATTTTGCTTCAAAAGATCAAAATTCAAAGTTGCTTGATTGATACCATGATTATAGCAATTATTTGCCTTTGATCATCATATATTTCCCCCTCACTAGCCGTTTGATACATAGATGGAAGACTAATTAGTATTCATGCATAATTAAAGGGTTTTTTTTTTTTATTATTATTTCTTATGCATGATTGCCGTATTAATTCCCTTCCTTTGATTTGAGCTTAGTGAAACTACTATATAAATGAAGTTCCTCCACTTCTTTTTGGACACACAAAATATATATACTACTCCACTATAATTGAAGTATCCTCTACTTCACAAATACACACACAAAAATAGAATATTCTTCTCTTCTTTATTCCAAAATGTTACACAAAATAGTTTCTTGTTTTGGGCATTGATCAATGTGTTCTCAATCTAGCTCTCCGTAATTCACCGAATGAAGAGTTAGAGTCGTGTAACCCTAGAGGTCGATTGCTATGAGTCTATATGTACAAGTACGGGGCAAATTTGACTTTAAAGCAGTGATGCTATGTCAAGCCACGACATTATATCAGATAAGTCTGCTCTATTATTAATTGTTATTAGTCATAATTTCTACAGTAATTTTCGTATTTTTCATTGTTTTCATGAGGGGAATAAGGTGGCCGATTAATAGGGGTGAACATGGTCTGGTTTGGTGTGGTTTGCGTCTAAACCAAACCAAACCGCAAAATACGGTTTGGTCAATTTTCCAAACCAAACCAAACCATATTAGTATTGAAACCAAACCACACCAAACCATAATAATGCGGTTTGGTGCGGTTTGGTTTGCGGTTTATGATGAAACGACATTTTTTCCTTAAAAATTGTCAAATATTAATAAATTTATAATAAAGTTTAAATAATTAGCCTAAAGGGATTAAATTTTACTACAAAGTTTCAATAAAAATAACAACCAACTAATCAAGTGCTAAGTGCTAACACAATAAGAGCAATATGAGTTATATGACCTATTGAATTTTAAGTATTGATATTTGAGAATGAGTATAAAGTATAGTAGTATACTGACAGTATAGTCTTCTAATGATTTTTCATGTGTTTTTTTTTTTTTTATTTTTTTATAATATATAATAACTATTTTAATTTAATTAAAAATTATATAAATATTAAAATGCGGTTTACTGGTTTACGGTTTGGTTTGGTTTATATTTTTCGAAAAACCAAACCAAACCGCAAACCATATTTCCCCAAAATCGAAACCAAACCATATTTTTCCAAACCGTAAACCAAACCAAACCGCTAAAGGTTTGGTCTGGTTTGGTTACGGTCCAGACCAAACTGTGTACAGCCCTAGGCCGATAGACTAGCTAATATAGGTGTCATTCAAGAGGAGGGCCCCCCTTTATTTCGATGTACCTCCGATCAAAATAAAGCAGCTACTCAAGGAGGACGTCTTAGGAGTTACTACCCCTCGTTTAATTACTTAGTTATTTTGTAAATTTTGAGCCTTTTAGCCCCCTTTTGTACCCAAAAAAATAAAAAACATTGGACACATGAGGAACATTAATGTGTGAAAAAGAAAATAATATGTTTTTTTTTACAATAGTAACTACCAATGCAAACATAAAACAACAAATCACAAAGATCAAAAGGACCAAAACAGAATCCTACACTCACAAGCTCGTCTGGCTAGCCAATGGGCTGGTGTAACCCAGTCTCGAGGCACTTTAGATATTTTGCAAACCGAGAAACCCTCAAGAAGTTGGCGAACATCACTCAACAACCATAAGCAAGAAACATCTGCTGGGCAATCATGATGAAGAAGCGAAACCAGAGTAACGCTATCGGTGTAAATAAAAAGACTATGAAACCCTTTATGAATAGCTTCTTGAAGGTCCCATAAACAAGCTTGAAGCTCAGCTTGGAAAGAGGACGAAACACGACAAGCTCTAGAACCACCTCCTAAAATTTCATTCAATTCAAACCTGCAAAAAATCCATCCCGTTCCCGTTGAACAATCTGCAGCAGTCCAAGCTCATTTTAAAAATCAAACAAACCTGCATAGGATCAATCGAAATACTTCGAAGACAAGTAATAGAATGAGGCACAGTAGGATTAACTCGGCCCTCCTGATTAGAAAAGAACTGAATTGAAAATAGACCAGCCTGATCGCCATGAGAAACCTACTCATCCGCTATGGCAAAGATGGTGGTAGGAGAATAAAGTGCATGCATGAAATGAATTGATTTTGCGACAGCCAAATAGCCCATAAGTGGCATAAAAAGAGCGTAAACCCCTCCATTGCTTAAGAAGACTGAATTCCGTAATCAAATCTGAGAACCATAACTCAAAAGGCTGCCTAGATAAGGAAGGGCCCTCCTATGATAGAAATCTACAAGTAAGAAGGTGTTGAATAAAGGAACAATCCCGAAAAAGATGAGAAGTCGATTCAGGAGCCTTCTTATAGAAAACACCAATGGGTTGACCAGAACACCTCTCAGACATAGGGAGGCTAAAAGAGGCAGGGTGTTATGGAGAATCTTGCAAAAAAACACCTTCAGTTTAGGAAGAATAGGCATTCCCCTCAACTTTTTCCACCAAGCGTCTGAAGTAGGCTGAATGATAATATTCTCCATCGAGAGACGGACGACCAAAGAGTAGGAAGACTTAGTGGAGAAGCTTTCATTCCGAGTAAACTTCCAATACTCAAAATCAATCATGAGCCGTTGAGGGCGTTCCGCTGACAAAATACGGAACGCCGTAGGTGAATCAAAAAACTTGTAAACTAATGAAGGTTCCCACGCGTACGAACGCAGATTGATGATAGAAGACATTTGAGTCGGGACATCCGACCCATCAACACCAGAATTAAACCGAACTTGCCCCCCGAGGCCCAGTCATCCTCCAAAAAACGCACCTTAGATATACTGTGCCAACTTTCCAAGTGACACCCTAGACTACCGTTTGCGTCCCTAAAGCCAAACCCTTACTTCCCCAAGATCTACAAACAGTCCTAGCTGGAGGCAAAGCTAAGAGGGAAGGATACTTTACAGACAAAAGCTCAAAAACAAGAAGTTGGGGATGTTATCGAAGGTGCCAACACTAGCGAGCTAACATAGCAGAGTTGAACTGACCTAAGCCGGCCATACCCTTAAGAAGATGCAACAAGGAGGCTTATATATATATATATATATATATATATATATATATACATATATACATATACATATGTATATGTATACACATATGTATATACATATATGTATAACTCAATGGGAAAACATGAGCCTGCCACGTGACTTCATGACTAGGCAGATGATTTGACGCCATGTCATAGTTCGACTCCAACGTTTTGGTCTTTGGTTTCCCTCACTTAATTTCTTGAGTAATTCTTATAGCCCCTAATTTAAGAGGATATTTTTGGTGATTAATCACAACCATTATTCTCTTAATAAGTAACTCTCATAATCCTTCATTTAAGATGATGTTTAAGGTGATTATTCACCTCCCCTTTGATGCTTGGGATTCTTCTTCTGTGTTCTTTCATGTTTCTCTATAAATAGAAGAAGCCTATTTTCTGTTTTTTACACTTGAAAAATACATCAAGCACAATAGTTTAAACACATTTTCTATTGGGCATGCATAAGTTATTTGACTCAAACCATCCATCCTAAAGTGTCTTTGTGTGGAAGTGGTGTCTTAACCTTAAGAAATGTGCTGGAGAATACACTTGAGCACATTGGTTGCGCCGAAATTCATTTTCAAGTTAGTAATTTGCATCACGGCACACCGATATTATTCCATGGTTTGTGAGATTATCTATTTGGTCTTACTTAAATATTTCTGTATTATTTGTACTCCCTCCATCCCTTTTTTACATTCCTATTTCTAAAATTACACGGAAATTAAGGAACTTGGAATAAAACAAAGAACAATAAAACAAAGTACAATAGGAACTACAAGACATTATTTGATGTCTTTGAATAAAACAAAGATTGAATAATATTTAATGATGCACATGTCATCAATTCTTTGAAAAGAAAAAGGACCAATTACATATTTTGGTGAAAAATTATAGGACCAATCATATTCATCTAAAGTGATGCACATGGATAATTTGGGTTATTTGATAAAAATTTATTTATTAAAAAAGGAAAGTAATAATGTAATTTTGAAATACTAAAAAAGGAAAGTAGGAATGTAAATAAGGGACGGATGGAGTATTAGACTACTCCTTTATTTACAACAAATGTAACTAATTTAATACTTTTATTTTATTTTATCACATAATTTTTATTATAAAACCTCATTTATAATATACATATAATGACCCGGGGCATTGCCCGGGCCACACACTAGTTTATTATTAAAGGGTAAAGAATCTCAAGCATTCAAGTAGCTACTCCCTCTGTGTTTTTTTAAGTGTTACAGTTTGACCGGCACATAGTTTTAGGCAATTTAATTGACTTAAATAAAATAAGAGGGGTAGTTGGAGTATTAAAAATTATAAAAGAAAGATAGTGGGGATTAATAATTTATTGAAAAATAATGAATGTAAGAGGAAATCTATAATAAAAATAGTAGTAGTGGGTTTAGGTGAGGACCAGACCATTAGAGGAGAGAGAGATAATATTTTAATGAAGCTTTTTTAATAAAGTTTTTGCCAAAAAGGAAGTGTAACACTTATTAAAATACAACCGGATTTGGTAAATGTAACATTTATTAAAAACAAAGAGAGTATCTATTTATAAGTTCTACACTTCCTCACTAAAAGGCTTACAAAATACAATTAAAATACTCAACTACTTTTTAAAAAATAAATTCTATTTATCTTTCTTTATGTCCACACGCTTACCTTTATATTTCATCTATATTACTTCTTTTTTTTTTTTTAAAAAAAAAAAAAAAAAAAAAAAAAAAAAAAAAAAAAAAAGAGGTATCACAAATATTAGAAATTTAGAATGAACTTTACTAACAATTGGCATTATCATTTTTCTTATTGTTTCATACTAGTATATATGATGATATTACACTAATAAAATATTAACAAAAATATTATCAAAATATGTATTATGCTTTTGATATTATAATTAGAACTCATGTTATTTTAGCTAAATAAATTGTTTCATTATTATATCATCAAAAACTGCAATAATAACAGTATAAAGTTGACACTACATCACTTACCACATATGAAAAGCAAAAAACATAACTCAAGAATAAAAGATACCAGTATACTCTATCCAAAACATGAAATCCATATTAGTCGATATATATGGTATCAAACAAAATCAACATCATAACAATAATGCAACAAATCAATCCATAAAGCTACAAGATCAACATCATAAAACTACCAGATCAACATCATAAAGCAACAAGATCAACATGCAGGAAAATCAAGAAGCCTCTGGTACATGTAGCAGACGAACCCAAACACCATCGGCATGCTCATACCGAACAACACAGGAGTGGGCAGCAGTAGAGAAGTAAATACAGGAACATTTAGAGGTGTCACACAAAGACAACCTTCACCTTTTTTTCCCTTCCCCTTGACATCGCTCCTCTCCCCACCATGATGGCAGCCGTATTTTCCAAATAAAACCGAATAAAATTATTATGAAATTGTGTTATAATACCAACAAAAGAACAGATTAAATTAAATTGTATAATGTGTATACAAATTTAAGCTTGTGTAATGCATCGGTATTGTAGTTTAAATGAACTAGTTAATAAGATATGAAAAACTAATTATGTGAAATTATTTAAAAGTTAACAAATTACGTGAAACTCGAATATATTATATTTTATCGATTTTTATATAACCGGCCTCTAAGGTGTGCCATGGTAAATTAGTACTGCAGTCTCGTGTGTCTCTTAAAGAGACCGGTTGATAGAATACAGGTCTCTTAGGTTGTCATTTTTTTTATTTTTTATTTATTTAAAATCATCAACTTCTTCTCCTTTTATTTTTATAATTTTTTTTGTATGGAATTTTGAAGAAGAGAAATTTGTGAAAAAAATGACCTTTTAACAACTTAATCTTGGTAATTATCTTTTCAAAATCAAAACTAATTTTAAATTTTGAAATCTGAATTTTTTTATCCAAAAAATAAAATATTTTTTTTGTTGTTGATTTTAATTTAAATAAAACAAAACACATTTTGTTAAAAATAAATTAATGTTAATGTGGTCCAATTAATTTCAAAATTAAATCACATTCAATCTTGAAATTAGGGTTTTTCATGAAATTAATCCCCAATTTAATTTAAATCTTAAATTAAATAATTTGATCATGAAAACTCATAATTTAACATGAAATCAAATAAATTAAATTCTTTAAACATAAACTATTGAATTAAATCAAAACCAAAACACAAATTTCTCAAATTAGGGTTTAGGGTTTTGAAAATTTTGAAATTAGGGTTGGGGTTTTCGAATTTTTCGAGTGATTTCGGGGCAAATTCGGATCTATGCAAGGCTAATTTGGAGCAAATTAAACAACCTTTAATGATTCTATATTGTTAAATCACATTTAATTTTAATAATTGACCGATAATTAAATTATTCTCCCTCCTAATTGAATTAAATTGGGGATTATCAAAGAATTAATACTCAATAAATGTACATGCAAGAGGCTAACTGATACCACTTTAGGGAATTATAGGTACTAATTGCGGAATAAACATGAATCACATTCATAAAGCACCAAACCAAGGATCTCATGCATAACACATAAAGAGCAAGAATTTATACTTTTGAAGCATGATTCCACTAGTTATTGAGCAAGAACAAGGGAGACAAAGAACCCCACGTGTGATTCCTCTACTAAGTCCACGAGCACGAATTAAACCTCCACTAATGCTAGTTAGTTGTGACCAAACACTTTAATCAACCTTTTACGGAGATGTGAGTCACAAGCACACCACAAATTACCCACAAAACCACCACACGCACCACTCAAGGGGGAAGGCCGTACGGACAGGGAGGAGAGAGAGAGGGCCGAGTGGAGAGAGAGAGAGAGAATTAGGGTTTTGGAGTTTACTTGATTCACAATTAACTGTTAATTGTTCTATACAGCAACCCTAGGCATGGATTGTATTTAAAGATCATATCTAGAAATAAATCCATGTCAAGCCCTAAACCTATTAGACTCTTCTAACTACCCAAAGCCCAACTATCAATATGGTATGTCATAAACTCAAGAGGCCCAGTAATGGGCCTCTAACTTGTTTACCCCAATACTCTTGTGTGTAACCTTGTAGGATCTATTCTATAAGGCTTTGGGCAATTTAATTATCCCAAAGATCAATTGTCATATCTAGCAACAAACATTGACGACCCTATAGAATGAACTAATTTCTCCATAATCGTGATCCTTGATATATCTAGTAATTGCACTTATCTAAGACATAATTCCTTCAGGAGCAAGCAAGGGGGAGGGAAAGATCGATTAGGAAATCAATGGAGGAGGAGAGAGAGAATCAGTAAGGAGGAGGGAGGAAAAGATAGTTGAGAGAAAGGAGGAGATGTGGTTGGGGGTTTATATGCGGTGGGGGAAGAGGCGCCTGTGAAGGCGGTGCGGGCTCGGGAGAGAAGGTCTGGGGCAATAGTTGTGGGGACCAAAGACTTGGGTTGGGTCGTTGGAAGAAGGAACGCCAGACGTTGGTGGTGGAAGGGTTTTAGTGGGTTGGGTTTACTGCTTTTTTTTATTATTTTCAACCAATCATGTGGTGATACGTGTCACTTAAATCTAAAAAAATAATTACCTCTTTAATAGGTTCCTGATCACTTAAGACCATTTTGGGCGAATAACCCCCAAAATTCGGATTATTTAAAAATATTCCAAAGTTGGGATTATTTTGAGCGAACAGACAAAAACTGGGATTATTTTTACCAATTTTTCCTTTGAAATGTCATTTATGTATTTTTATTGTTTTTTTTTATAACAATTTAACAATTTTTTTTTTTTGCCAAACACTCATACTATTAGCCGCTACATTTGCCGCCAACCTCTACCCATTAATAATAACTAATTGACAGTTACCCGCTAGCGCTAGTTTTGCCAAACATATCCTAAGTACAAGTAAATATTATGCGATTGAAAATTGATTCTTGAGATAGAATCTCATCATTTACATGTGTCCAACCCTTAGCAAACAATTGATATAAATTTTAATTCTTTGTATTTTATCTTATATACTATTTAACACTTCCTCCGTTTTCTTTTACTTACAACACTTCCCTAAAAAGGAAATGTCACAATACTTGCAACACACTATAAAAAGAAAGTTACTTTAGGGAAAAACTATACTATATCCCTTATTTAAAGCACATGACCCACTAAATTACACTCCTAACAACCACTCATCCTATTTTAAATTTTATTATATCATGTAAACCCCACCTTTCTTAATTACCGCGCTAAATGGTGTGTTGCATCTAAAAAAACGGAGGAAGTAGATAAGAAGAAAAATCCTACTAAATCAGCATATCTCACATAGTTCAAAATTTGTCAAATTCAACTTTCATACCATTCAGGGCAGTGATACCCTTAAAGAGTCGCTACTAAAATTAATTACATGACTTTTATGTCATAAAGTCAAACCCTAACCAATAGATGAAGCTTTTTATGAAATTTGCATTAGAGTACCATTTGTAGTAGAGGTTTTTTGGTTTTGGAGAATCTTCATATAATAACTTGTTCTCTTCGCCTAAAACAATAAGGATTTGATTTTAATAAAGTTTGATCTGGTTTTGAATTTTATTATCTGGTCTGATCTGACATGATTTAATAATACAACTAAACTTTGACCGTATTATAATACCAATCTATAAAGGAAAAACATTATCAAATTGGATCTTCTTAGATTTGTCTTTATATGAATTTTTCAAATATATAATTTTTATAATTTTTTAGTACGCAATTAACGATATTTAACAACAATCAAATGATTAAAAGTTCTGATCTGGATGTTTATGGTTTAGGGTCTATTCTGTTCATCTTATTTTTACTTATTTTAGGTCTAATAAATCCAACTAAGTTCAGATAAGTTTAGTTAAGTTCATCTTATTTTTACTTATTTTAGGTCTAATAAATCCAACTAAGTTCAGATAAGTTTAGTTAAGAAAAAATAAGTTTTGGTAAGGGTTGATTAAGTTCAAATTACAACTAAAATAAGTTCTAATAAGGTCACATAAGTTCAGTTGTTCACGTAAATTCATATAAGTAAAAATCAGATGAATAGAATGCACCCTTCGTCTGATCTGATTTGAATTCTTTAAGTAATAAGTATGTGAAACAAGTTGAAGAGAACAAGCCCTTATTCGTTCATATAACATTCATACATACAACATAAACATTATAATATGTACTTTAGTACTATACATAGTGCTTTTTTAAATACTACGTACAATTGGTACATATACATAAAAAGGTAGTGAAAAAAAAAGTAGAAAAAACATACAAATTGTTTATCTTAGACGGAAAGAGTATTTCGTGAAGTAGTCGTATTTTTTCAAGGGATAGTGAATACATACACTACTCAATGGGTAGGCCATGGAATAAGCCTATTAGCGCTGTCCATGGTGTTTAAATTGCAATTGCCTTTTATGGTCTTCATATTCGTATCATTGTCTAACATCTAGCCTTAAGATATGGACACAAGGTATATTGAGTTGGCCCATATTTAGCGATGGACTATGGATGGTCATCAACACTCAACAAAAAATACTACTCCCTCCGGTTTTGTTTTTTTTTTTTTTTTTTTTTTTTAATGCATTATTTGGTTGTACGAGAGAAATAATAAAATAATTTAAATGAAGTTTAAAGTAAAAAAGAGAATGATAAAATATACTATAAAATTACCTACATAAAAGTAATGCATTAAATATAAACATCTATTGAAAAAAAGTGATGTATTTAGAAAAACGAAAACTCAGAAAGAGTAAATAATTATGATAATGAATTCTTACAAAAATAAAATATCTAAAACTTGGGTATAAACCAAGTAGGAGAAGAATTCTCACTAAGCGCATCATCACCTTCATAAAATTTATTGTATCGTGAAAACGTCTTCTCATATCCACGCCCATCATATTAATGGGTCACCGTTACCGTTGTAGGGCTTTCTATCACATAATGGGTCACCACTATTATTTGGAAATGCCATATCATGTACACCCATATCATGTCCACGAAATTTGATACATTCATTTGCATTCCAATAATCTTCTTCATCATCAGTAAAGTAGATAGCATTTCATTTACAATTAGTAGCCTTTGATATATTAACAACAATTGATGTGTTTTTACCGACAAATAACGAAAAATCTCCCAAATCCTTAACTTCCTCCCACATTTTTTTTTTTATCAATGTCAAGTTTGTGGACTAGAAAACCACAAGTATGGTAGCCCGGACGCCCATAATCCTCATTTCCTCTCTTCATTCGACAGACTACGTGCAAATGACCATCAAACACCTGAAAATAGTATGGTGCACCCGGGTAACATTAGACATATTTTAAAGAATATAGGCGAAAAAAAGAACATGCTAGTGTTTGAAAAAGAACATACATGTGCTTGACAAAAGAACATGTTTGCGTTTGACAAGAACATAAAGTTTTTACAAAAAGAACATGTTATTTTTCATGGTTACTTGGGTAATTAAACGTATTTGAAAAAAAAAACATTATATTTTACAAAAAATAACATTATATTTTACAAAAAATAATATGTTTGTGTTTGACAAATATAGAGGTGATCACTGGGCGGGCCGGGCCAAGGTAAAAAATCAGCTCACTTCTCGAGTCGGGCCAAGTTTTGGGCCGAAGTTTTTGTGCCCAAACCTGCCCAAAATGGTCCGGCCATGCTGGGAGGTGAAAAAATTCTGCTCAAAACCCGTCCAAAATCGATCGGGCCGGGCCGCTCTAACTTTGATCACCTATAGCCAAAGAACATGATAGTACATTAAAAAACATGTTCTTTTTCCTAGTTATTCGGGTGATTGATTTTTATTTTTTATTTTTTTTAATGTACATACATTAAAGAACATATTGTATAATGTAAAGAACATATAGTTTAAACTCAAAGAATATAATAATCAAACTTAAATGCTCAAATTCTTAATAAATATATGTTCTTTTAAATATACCTAATGTTCTTTTCGGGTGGTGCACCGGCATGGTGCACTTGGGTGCACCAACCATACATTACCAATTTACCATATACATTTCTCCCATCCCAATAACTGCATATTTCAACACGTCGCAGGGAATAGGTAAATAAAGCTTGGCCATAAAGGAGGAAGGTTGAAGGTTACATTTATCATGTTTTCTCCATATCACAATAATCATATCCGATTTATCAAGGTTGAAGGTTACATTTACATTTTATGAAGGTTACTTTTTAATTAATAACTAGTGTGTGTCCCGGGCGATGTCCCGAATTGCTAATTTGTACTTTATACTTCTTTAATTTGATAATTATGTTCAACTGTTGGTATAGCTAGTGTGAGATTCTGGCGTTGCCTTGGATGTTACGACTTTTTTTTATCACATATGTATTTATTTTCTAATCTTGTGAAAAAATAAATAAATTAAATAACCTCTAATTTGAAAGGAATATATAATGTTAATTATGTGAAAGTTAAAACATTAATAAAAGGCGGTTGAGATGGTAAGTGTACCTATTTTATTTGTTGGAGGTTGCAGGTTAGATCTAGACCAAAACATAATTTATTTATTTTGTTAAATAAAGTTGCAAGCTTACGTGTCGCATGTACTTTGAATAGTGATGTGGCATAGTGACATGATGTTATATACGTTGAAGAGTGCCACGTGGCACTGTTCCTTTAAAAGGAACGCCTTTTAATATATAGTATAGATTATATCCGATTTAGTAGTTTTGTAACAAAGTTTTCTTTTGTGTCAAGACTTTAAATACTCCGTAATTTCTATGATATGATTAGTTTGCTAAAATCATTTACATGCTAATATTAAAAAGGAACCAGGAGAAGGCTACCACCAGCCACCACTCACATTTATCCTAAAATTCTTACAATGCACAAAATGTTTACTTTATTAGATTTGTTGGAGTACGTTCAAGGAACTTCTCATGTCTCATGTGTAGATTCAGACCAATAACTGCATATTTCAACACGTCGCAGGGAATAGGTAAATAAAGCTTGGCCATAAAGGAGGAAGGTTGAAGGTTACATTTATCATGTTTTCTCCATATCACAATAATCATATCCGATTTATCAAGGTTGAAGGTTACATTTACATTTTATGAAGGTTACTTTTTAATTAATAACTAGTGTGTGTCCCGGGCGATGTCCCGAATTGCTAATTTGTACTTTATACTTCTTTAATTTGATAATTATGTTCAACTGTTGGTATAGCTAGTGTGAGATTCTGGCGTTGCCTTGGATGTTACGACTTTTTTTTTATCACATATGTATTTATTTTCTAATCTTGTGAAAAAATAAATAAATTAAATAACCTCTAATTTGAAAGGAATATATAATGTTAATTATGTGAAAGTTAAAACATTAATAAAAGGCGGTTGAGATGGTAAGTGTACCTATTTTATTTGTTGGAGGTTGCAGGTTAGATCTAGACCAAAACATAATTTATTTATTTTGTTAAATAAAGTTGCAAGCTTACGTGTCGCATGTACTTTGAATAGTGATGTGGCATAGTGACATGATGTTATATACGTTGAAGAGTGCCACGTGGCACTGTTCCTTTAAAAGGAACGCCTTTTAATATATAGTATAGATTATATCCGATTTAGTAGTTTTGTAACAAAGTTTTCTTTTGTGTCAAGACTTTAAATACTCCGTAATTTCTATGATATGATTAGTTTGCTAAAATCATTTACATGCTAATATTAAAAAGGAACCAGGAGAAGGCTACCACCAGCCACCACTCACATTTATCCTAAAATTCTTACAATGCACAAAATGTTTACTTTATTAGATTTGTTGGAGTACGTTCAAGGAACTTCTCATGTCTCATGTGTAGATTCAGACCATTATCAGGTATGGGCGATCGTTGAACGAATCTGCGGTGTAACTAGTTCTAAGCTGATTTGTACTGGCATATGTTGGAATTTTAGATTTCCTATAAATTGTTTGTAATATAATAAAGGATATTACAGTCATTTTCTCTAGAGTATCAAAGCCGTTATTTTACAGCAATGATTAGCTAGATATTTGTGTCTTTTTGTGTTGTCATGTAATTGCTAGGAAGGTTCCTTGTAGCTGTTATTTTGTTTTAGTGCAAGGGTATTCTTGCCTCTTTGTTTTTGCTGTACATATGCTCACTGCTCTGCTCTTCCGCTAATCAATGAGAAATGACTGAACATTCCCTCTGCTGATATTCTGCTCATATTTTTCTCTCTGTCCTCTTGCACAATTGGTCATATTTTACTCTTTATGGTATCAGAGCCAGGTTGTGCAAAATCGGGACTAAGAATAGCAGACTTGGAATAGCATTCTCATTTGAATCCTCTGTATCTTTGCTGCAAAAATTTTTCAGCTTCTTCTTTCTCTTCTCTTCTTTTCTTTTCTTTTCTATAATCTGTTATGGCAGCTGATACAAATAGTCCTCTCTATCTGCATCCGAATGATGGGTCATACACAATAAGTGTTGATAAACTCACTGGAGCAGCAGACTACAGATCTTGGAGAAGATCTATGGAGATAGCACTCACAGCAAAGAACAAGATTGGTTTTGTTCTAGGAACCGTTCTGAGATCTACTTATGCTCAAGACACTGTGAAAGAAGATCAGTGGGATATCTGTAACTCAATGGTAATTACCTGGATCCATGCTTGCTTATCTGACACTATCAAAAAATCTGCCTTGTATGTTAATAGTGCTAGAGAAACTTGGGTGCAGCTTGAAAAACGTTTTTCTATGTCAAATGGGTCTAGGAAGTATAAGTTGAATAGAGATCTCTATAATTTAAGGCAAAATAACAATCCTATAAATGTCTATTATACTAGTATGACTAGTTTGTGGGAAGAAATAGACTCAATGAATGCCTTGCCTGCTGTGACTGAAACTTCTGCTGAGATTAGATCTTTGTTGAACACAATATCAAAATATCAAGAAGAAAATAGGCTATTTCAGTTTTTGAATGGCTTGGATGATATTTTTAGTGCTATGAGAACACAACTTCTCATGTTGACACCTCTACCAACTGTTGAATCAGCATGCTCTATGCTGCAACAAGAGGAGAGCCAAAGAGAAGTGCTGAACTTGTCTAGCTCAGAACCCACTTTGTCAGCTATGTACAGTTGTGGTGGTGTTGTAGTGCACACCAATTTTGAGAATACTAGAGTCAGTCAGATGAATGGTGGTGAAAGAGTGATTGAGTGTGGTGCTTGTGGTGGAAAAGGTGATTCTCATTACAAGTGTTGGACTGTTGTTGGGTATCCTAAATGGCATCACAAACATAAGAGTGGAAATGTGAAGCCTGGATCCAGATTTCAGGATCAGAAATGGAATAACAGGGTTGCACCAAAGATTGCTGCTGCAGTTCAAACCTCAAACAGCAACTCAGGAACTGTAACTCTCACCCAGCAACAATTTGAACAGCTTCTTAAGGCTCTGCCAGGAGGTAGTGGATCTAAAGACAGTGAAACTGATGAAAAGTTGGATAATGCTTTCTCTGGTATGGTGTCTTGCAATGCTGCTGTCTCTTCCACAGATGAGTGGATAATAGACTCAGGAGCCTCTGATCACATGACAGCTAACTTGAACATGGCTATTGATCCAAGAATGTGCAAAGAATGCCTTGAGATCAATTTGCCTACAGGTGTTACAGCAAGAGTAACTCACTTAGGGACAGTTGAGCTTTCCAATTCTTTGTTTCTGAAAAATGTTCTAATTGTGCCAAATTTTAAACACAATCTTCTGTCAGTTCAGAAGTTGCTGAAGGATTCTCAATGTGAAGTGACATTTCACAAATCACACTGTGTGATTAGAGATATGGTCACAAAGAAAATTAAAGGAATAGGGAAGGCTAGAAATGGTCTCTATTACCTTGTTGAAAATGATATGAATCTGCTGTCAAGTGATTCTGAATCAGAGAAACACTCACATCACACAAGTCTGTCTGCAACATCTGAGACAAAATTGGTACCATTTTCTATATGGCACCATAGACTAGGGCATGCTTCCCTGGGAAGCTCAAGCATATTGAGTGTGTGAAAAAGACAATCAAGGACAATACTCAAGTGTGTGTAACTTGTCCCATGGCTAAGTTTACAAAATTGCCATATGAATTGAGTGAATCTCATGCTTCTGCTCCCTTTGAACTAATTCACATGGACATCTGGGGTCCATATAGAGTGTGCACCAGAGGAAAATATAGATATTTTCTCACTATTGTGGATGATTACTCTAGAACCACATGGATTTATTTGCTGCAACAAAAATCTGAGTCTTTGTCTAAGCTTGAGATTTTTCAGAACTATGTCCAAAATCATTTCAACTGCAAAATCAAGTTTCTGAGATCTGATAATGCTCTTGAGTTTCATGATCAACATTGTCAGGCTTTCTTTGACAAGTTGGGGATCATTCACCAAACCTCTTGTGTTGATAGACCACAGCAGAATGCTAGAGTGGAGAGAAAACACAGACACATACTTGAAATTGCTAGGGCTTTGAGGTTTTAAGCTGGGTTATTCTTGGAATATTGGGGTGATTGTGCTATGACAGCTGTTCATCTTATAAACAGGCTTCCTTCTTCTGTCTTAAACAACAAAACTCCATATGAGATGCTGTTCAAAAGGTGCCCTAACTATTCACATCTCAGAGTATTTGGTTGCTTGGCATTTGCAGCAAATCCAAGTATTGTAGCTGACAAGTTCAAACCTAGAGGAGTAGCTTGTTTGTTCCTAGGATATCCTGCAACACAAAAAGGATATAGATTGATGGAATTGGAAACAAAGAAAATATTTGTTTACAGGGATGTGAAATTTGAGGAAACAATCTTTCCTTTTCAAAAGGATTCTCTTGACAAATATATGAAACCTGTCCCTGGTGTTCTGAATCAGACTGAAAAATTCAGAAACTTGTGTTGTTGATGAACAAACTGAAATGTGTGAGAATGAAGAGAATGATGCTGAGGAAGAACAGTTCACAATCTCTCAGCAGCATTCTGAAAATGCAGAAACTGCAGAAAATAATGAAGAAATTGGTCAAGAACCTCAAATAAGACAGAGTGGAAGACCAACAAAAGAACCAATCTGGATGAAAGACTATGTTCAGGTGGGAAAAAGGTCAAGATAGCCAATAGCAAATATGGCTGACACAATTGTAAAACCTGAGTTTTACTGTTTTATGTCCACTCTTGAAGGAAATAGTGATCTAGTTCTGTATAGAGATGCTGTTACCCAACAACATTGGGTTGATGCAATGAACCATGAAATAGATCAATGTGAAAGAAATGGGACCTGGATAGTGACAACTCTGCCAAAAGGAAAGAAGGTGATTGGTTGCAAATGGATATATAAAACTAAGTATAAATCCAATGGTGAGATAGAGAAACACAAGGCAAGGGTAGTAATTCTTGGTTGCAGGCAACAATATGGCCTAGATTATGGTGAAACTTTTGCCCCAGTGGCAAAAATGACAACTGTTAGAGCTTTGTTAGCAGTTGCAGCTATGAATGGGTGGTTCACAGCTCAGATGGATGTCACAAATGCATTTTTGCATGGTGACCTCGAAGAAGATGTGTATATGTCCATGCCTGCAGGATATTCTGGAATAGGCAGCAGAATAACAGTTGATTCTCAAGGAAATAATCCAAGCAAGAATATAACTCTTGTGTGCAAGCTGACAAAATCATTGTATGGGCTCAAACAAGCACCCAGACAATGGTTCAAAAAGTTGTCTACCTCTTTAGTATCTTTTGGATACACTCAGTCAAAGGCAGATTACAGCTTGTTCACCAGAATGCAGGGAAATTCTGTAACTGTGGTGTTGGTGTATGTTGATGACTTGCTGATTACAGGCAACAACCAGGAAGAAATTGCTAGAATCAAGAAAATGCTGGCCTCTCATTTTCATATGAAAGATCTGGGATCTCTTAGGTATTTTCTAGGCCTTGAAATTGATCATACTAATCAGGGCATTTTTATATCCCAAAAGAAGTACACAACTGACTTGCTAAGAGAAGAGGGGTTGTTGAATGTGAAACCTTTGAAGCTTCCCATTGATTCTCATTTAAAACTCTCTGCTGATAAAGGAACACCTCTCCCAGATCCTGCTAGATATCAGCAATTGTTAGGGAAACTGATCTACTTAACCATTACCAGGCCTGATATATCCTTTACAGTTCAGTTGCTAGAATGATTCAAACCGGAATTCGATCTGATGCAATTCCTAACTGCCAGTAACTAGAATGAAGTGAAAAATCATTGCGATCGATCTGAATGAAATAGTGAATTTCAAGAATTTTGGGGATATAAAGTTATAACGACTAAGACTAAATAATGACTAATTAAATTGGTAGCTTTATCAGCAAATATCATATGTAATTCGATCTCTTACTAAAACTATTCAAATTGATCAAATGTACGTAAATCACAATTTCTCTACCTTCATTAATGAAAATAAAGATTATGTAGTAGCAAACATTCCATGTTATTAGGATAACTAGATGATTAAATAAAATAAAATATATAAGATATAAGTAAATAACTAATTGTACATAACAAAATATATGCTTCTAATATATTAAAATAAATATGCTACTAGTATTAGAAAATTTCTTATCAATCTTCTTATTCTATTACAACCCTAATTCGATTACTTATTGTAAATAATAATAATAATAATAATAATTCGATTAATCACGCGTAATTTTTGGATAAACGCCAACTACCCACATGATTAATAGATGACTCAACAAAATCAAAATAAAATAGTAAAATGATAATATTGATTCCTTGGAATCACATCACTCAAGGGTTCTCGCCATTGAAAATTACTTTGATATAGTAACCGATGAATAAAAAACCTAAAATTATCCCTGCATCCAATAACCATATTATAAGTGTAGACTCCGTATTTATTACTGATGGGGTGGAAGTAACCTGAAAGAAGTGAAGAAAACATTGTGATCGATCTGAATGAAATAGTGAATATAATAAACAGGAAAGAAAATAGAATAACACATACATGTCCATGCAACACTTGCCACTTTAATTTGTTATTTTGCGATCCATGTCGTGGGCTTGATTCATTTTCAGTACATGGGGCAAACATGATGCAAATAGCGATAATCACTGGCATGGCCAAAACGGCGAAAACAACACCATTTTTTTGGGACGGCTGGAAAAAGGAATATGTGCCAAACAGAAATGCAGCCATCAGCATGATAATAGATATGAAAGTAGCTCTGAAAGCCCAAATAAAGAGCTTATGTGTGATTCTTTTCCCACTGCCAAAAACAGCAACCAAAAAGTAGCAAAGAATGGCCGTAAGAGAAGAGGCTAAAGCGAAACAATCTGTGAAGAGGAACGCCTGAAATGTTGTGCTGGCGCTTAACATGGCAGTGCCTCCTTCCCCATTTTTAGTCTCTGGATTAAATCCACCAGGTACCGTAAGACCTGCTGTAAATGATACCGTTGCTATAAGAGTGGCAACCACCATATGAGTTCCAGCTACTTTATCCATATCATTCGTAACATAGCCCCCTTGCTGAGCCACAATATCATTCTTGTATTCTTGTAGAGGTGGTATCCATTGCTTTACACGCCCACCTTTTGGGGCCATCTTTCTGATATGTCTCACAGCATCCTGCGATACAAATTTTTTTTTTTTTCTTTTCATTAGACCATTTCCAATGGTGAGACTCAACTTTGAGTATTGAAATACAAAATGAGTTGTTTTTTTATCTCCAATGGTGATACCCAACCCACTTCTCAATTTAGCAAATCATATACTCCGTAAAGTCTAATTTCCCAGTGGTGAGAGTTTCTAAAGTATACTAATGTCACTTTCAATTTATGGCTCAACTAATCATATTTTAAGTTTTTTTTAGAAAAATTAAAATAAATTTAAAACTTAAATAAATTACAAAACATATTATAATATTGATAAGGGTCTACACTTTTTATCAAATGAAACTTAAAGTTGAGTATCTAAACTTTCTAGTTGTTAAGTTTAAATACCAACTTATTGGTATCCTTTGCAAAATATACTCTTTCTCTCCTAAAAAAACTCACTCAAGTCTTATCATTGGAGAGGGTCTTATAATAATAATTGACATCTTTGCATTACTATGTAATCCATAAAGTAATCCATATGGTAATTCGTAAAAAGCAGAATGATGTCACGATATTTTTTTCTGTATTTTTCAATATTTTTTCAATTTAAACTAGTTTTACCGTGATCAAAAACAGATTATTATCTGTTTCAAAAAATTAAAAAATAAAGGATTATTATCAATTAACACTTCTCGGTAACTTTGACAGGTTATTTGAGTTGCTTAACATTAATACTGGTTGTATGCAGTTTTTGAAGTTCCATAGAGTAATTAGCTAGCTTGAGTACACAGTACGTAGTATAAGGGGAGTCACGTACCTTGTTTTCATCAGGCTTTAAATTGAAGAAATCGATTGAACTGGCTATATCACCTGGTGTATTATTTTCACAATTATAACTCATTACTTGCAGGTTAGATAACATAGGACTCAGGCTCTTTAAGCGTTCTAAAGAAGGAAGAGAAATAGTAAGATTCTCGAGTGATTTGACAAGCAGGTGAAGTGGCGTATCTTTGTCATTGTCTTTTTTATTGACGAGTTGAGAAAATTGAATCTCATCATCACCCAGAAAATAGTCAAGTGCTTCAATCTTGCCCAGAAAGGCCGAATAATGGACAATGTTCCGGCCTTGATGATCTGTTATTTCGCAAATGTCTGGAAAGTGTTTCATTAGAAGCTTCAAACCATACACATTGTTCTGTTGCGCTGCTATATGAGCTGCCGTTCGCCCTTCTTTGTCTTGAATGTATACTGCAGTAGAAGACTCGGGTTGTAAAAGAGCCTCCAATATTGCGTTGTCCATGCCTGCTGCATAATGAATTGGAGTTTGTCCATGCTCATCTTTTAACTTTAGGAGCTCAGGATACTTGTCGTTTATCTTCTTAACCATATCTAACCCGTTCAAATTATGTCCCACAAATCAGCACAAAAAAAGTTCGTTAATAATCATAATACTACAAATTCTATCTTAAACTCATAATTAGTACGGACTTTTACTTTGTTTGTACATTTACATACTAAATTAAGAGCTCATTTTGTTTTAAGTCTCGAATAATCTTCTTCAAATGCTCCTTACTAAAATTTTCATCATACTCGCATGCATGGTACACCCGCTTAAAATTCAAGAGTATATAAACATAGAAAGAACATTATTGTGTGCAAATACAAAGTACACAAGTGGGAAAAAAAATCGAAATGATTTATTAATTTTTTTTTTTTAATTATTTCTTTTGAAGAAAAAAATGATTCTCTATCTATTTAAGAGATTGTTTCATTATTTATATTCCTTGATTTATGGAATTGATTTATTATTTACATTTTAATTACTATTGGTAAACAAAATTTCTTTTTATATTACTTTTGGTAAACAAAATTTCATTTTTTTTTTTTTTGTTGAGAGAGAAATTGAGATTTTATAAAGAGAAACCATGATAAATTTTAGATTTTGAAGTGATTTAATGTTATTACAGAGTCGATTTCATCATTCAATAAATCTTTTAATTGAAAACGGTGATGATAAATTCGTTGTTGAGAGAAGTCATTGTCATTTTTTTTTATATCTATTTTTGAGTTTTCGTATTATTTTCTAAGGTTAAGATGATGTTCTTCATATTTTGATGAATGTTCTTTTTTATTTTTTTAAAGGAAAAATGGAATTTAATAAACCCACCTTTAGTTAATCTTCCATTAACAATCCCACCTTTGAAATTATAGAAACAACCCCACCTTTGACCCCATATTCCATTAACAATCCCTGACCGGTTGGATTGTTTTGGTAACTGTTATCTTAGGTTATAAGACACGTGTCGGATTTTAATAGGTTTAGTATAATTTTTAATAATTAAAAGAACAAATCTAATAATAAAATTATAAAAAAAAAAAAAAAAAAAAAAAAAAAAAAAAACCAAAGCCCCCACCCCGCCACTGCACTTTGTCTAACCATTGGTATCAAGTTTACCGATGGCTTTTCCATCGTTCATTTTGATTTTTCCGACGAATTTTTATCCGATGGCCAAATACCAATGACAGATATCGGTAAACGAAATACTGATGGTTTTTATACTTTTACCAATGGATGTTGACCATTATTGGTATTTGTACTTTAGGGAAAAAAAATAGGGTGATTTTCCTACAAACTGCTTAAAGGTAAATTTATTCCCTAGTTATATGCATCAATTTAAAAACTTATTCCCAAGATGTTGTCCATGTAAAATTGGATAGAGCTTCATAATTTTTTTATTTTTTTTTGGGTTTCAACATTGAACCGCTAACGGTGATAGTGGTGCTATAAATTAAAATCGCTAAGTGTGTTAGCGGATTTAATAGACAGAAGGAAGTGGAAAAAATATTGTTGTGTGATGTTATTTAATTATTAGAACTGCTAATTGTGTTAACGGTTTTAATGTATAGAACCGTTATCATCATTAGCGGATCTATGTTGAACTAGAAATTTAAAAAAAAAAATTACTAAGCTCTAACCAATCCTACGTGTACAACATTGTGGGAATAAGTTTTTTAAACCGATTGATATAGGGAATAAATTTATAATTAAGCAACTTTTACGAAAATAGTTCAAAAAGAATATCCCACTAAACAAAATAATACACAATATTTTAGTAGAGGAACGAGATAAAAAATTTAAAAAATACCACCTACTATCATACTTGTTTTAGTAATAACTACAGATTATGTTTTTTAAAAAAAAAAATCCCCATCAATTCTTCAAAACATCAATAACACCGCATCTTTCTCCAAACCCTCTAAAGTGATGTCATGTCGGGCTCCTCTTAACAATTTTCCTTTTTCTCTTCTTAAATTATCACCTTTGTTCATCCCTCTTCATCCTCTTTCTTTGCTAACTCTCATCACTGATTAATCACCCACCCCAAATGAATGTCAAATGATACATTCATCACTATTCTCCATCTCCTCAAATCCTTGAAAAAAAATAAATCAAATTGCAGCTTTAATTAGCAATAAATTGCAAAATAAATATAAGAACCAATTTTGCAACTAACTAATTATAGAATCAAATCCCCAAAATTTATTTTGTAAACCCTTATTTCAATTGGAAAACCCTCAAATTAATTTTATAAACCCTAATCTAACTTACCTTTCTGTAATATGATTCTGCCTTTGGTTTTGCATTGTCATTTTGTTTCAAGAACAAATTGGCGAATTTAAAACCTAATTAATGCCTAATTGATTTGCAAAATGATTCTTAGATTAGACAAATTAAAGAAGAAGAGAGCGGGGGAAGAGGGAAGAACAAAGGTGAAAATCGATGGAAAAGAGAGGGAAAAATGTTAGCGAGGCCCACTATCTTTAAAAATGAAAAATAAAATAAAGAGAGTATGACTTGCGGCGTACACTTCAATTTATTGTGTTGCTTAATGTCTATCGTATATTTCCTCTATTCTTTTTTATTTGACCTATTTCTTTTATCACGCTTGCCAATGTAAAACTTTAATGATCAATAACTTTAATTTTATAAAAGTAAAACTTATAAAAACTATATATTATGATAGTACTTATTGAGATGAATTCAAAAAAATCCAACATGAATATGTACTTTTTTCCTTAGATATTATTCATAAAAGACGGTCAAATAAAGGATGATGAATAATGTAAAGTCAAAGTGGATCAAGTAAAAAAGAATGGAAGAAGTATAAACATGTAAAATCTTAAGGTAGGACTGTAGGAGTCAAGTAAGTCAAAATCTAAAGGAGATTGAAGTTTAAAGCACAGTACTGACCTTTATTTCCCCATATAACTGCCGCATGCAATATTGACTTTGTCGCCGGAATTCCATTATGAATATCGATTTTATTAACTATAGCTTCTACCAGATCTTTGGATCCATTCTGCACCCCAAGGTAAAATGGAGTTTCATCCGCATGGTTAGTAGAATTGATAATGCCCAAACACTCTTCTAGAGTCAACATGTATCTCACCACGCTAGTGTGCTTGTTCTGGGCCGCCATATGCAAGGCGGTGTCTCCATCCACATTAACTAAAGACAACAGAGAAGAATCTCTTTTGAGGAATAATTTGACAGCTTTTAGCTGACCGGAACTAGCAGCAAGATGAAGTGCAGTCTCTTGCCTATCATTCTTGAATGTCAGAAGTCTAATATTCTTTTCAAGGAAATGATTCAAGAAGCTGACATCAACAGATCTCACATGAACTGGGACAGCCACATGGATATGGAGTATAGAATTTCCTTTGGGTGTTATTACGTTAGTTGTTAATCTGAAGTAGTACATCCGCAGCTCTTTTTTCATACAAGCAGCTGCACGGTCTAACTCTCCTTGCAATGCAGCCTTGTACAATTTTGCTGGGATGTGCCTCTCATCAGGAGCAGGATTAGCAGGAGCAAGAGCATCAGCATTATTAGCATTATCAACATGGACAGGATTGGCACTATCAACATGGGCAGGATTAGCAACATAGGCAGTATTAGCAATAGTAGCAGTGGGAGCAGTATTAGCAATAGTAGCAATGAGAGCAGGATTATTCATACTTTGGGTTGGCTGATTCCAGTAGCTTAGCCTGCCTTTTATGATTTGTTTAATAAATGATGTATAGGAATTTGAGAAAGGGGATATGGTGAACATACTTGAGAGATTGAAGCAATCCAATAAATACTACTCCGTACTTCGTAGGTTAGATGAGGATCAACTACCATGCAATAATGATGTGGGCCGTACTGTAGTAGATTAATTGGTCTTAAAAAACTAAGTCATCGTGAGCTTGACAACCAAAAGCACCGAAAGACTTACGTGGACCTGGTCCACAATAATATTATTGTGGACCTGGTCCACAATAATATTATTGTGGACCTGAAATTTATACACACGCAACTGATGACATTATATTAAACATAGTGACCCTTATTTTTAGTATGGTAACCTTATTTATAACTTAGTAACCTTTATTAAAACTTGTATAACGTTTAATATTATTGTGAACTTGAATACGACATTATGACCCTAATTGTAACATAGTGACCTTTATTATTCATATTCAACAGTATATAAAATATTTCATCAAAAAAATTGACCTCTTATGGCCTATATATTACCAAAATGACTTTTATTTCAACATAGTGACCTTATTTTATTATAATGAACTTTTTTTTTATTAATAAAACAACCATAGTTTCTCTAATATTAATGATCCACGGTAAATTAGTATGAACTAGGTTCATTTAAGAATTTATATGACAATTTAAATTGGGCAGACATACGGATTTAACGTGATAAAGGTGACTGCGGTCTAGCAATATCATAAGACTAATACGAGGAGTCCACCGGCCAGCTAAGTTTGAAAAACAAGCCTGCGTTTACTACGGTCTTCAAATTTAAAAATAATTAATCATACTAATAATTCTTTCAAATTATTTAATAGTAATAGTAAAATTTTTAATGATAACAATAATAACAATCTAGTACTAAAAAGAAAAGTGTGGTTAAGGGTAGCGTCTGAAAAGTGTGTTTACATTATGTGCTAGTGTGCTACTCCACTTTCCCCATTGCTCTCAATGCACCCATCCTTTCTCTCATGTTTACAAGGCTTTCATCTCTCTATCCTCTTTCATTTCTAATCAATTTCAGAAATAAGTAGGTTAAATAATACAACATGAAATATATTTTTTTCACTATTAAAAGCTTCCTTAACAACATGTTTATGCTTCAGGAGTGAGGATGACACGGTTTTGGATTTTTTTAAGGGTAACAAATTATACTTTATTGGTCTTCTTCAGTCTTCCTCTTACTTCCCACCAACCCAAATTTTGGTCTGTCCTATCACTCACCAATATAATATGTGAAATCTCTCATTTCAGTCACGTTGGATACTATACGGAATCCGCAAATAACAAATGTAGGTAGTGCTGTCAAATTTCAAACCGAAATCGTTTAACTGTCCGAAACCGACCGACCCAAATGAGAACCGAACCGATTAAAAACCGAATTTTTTGGAACCGAAAACCGACCCGAACCGTATTTTAGTAAACCCGAAACCGAATCGACCCGAGTAATGGTAAACCGTTTAAGAACCGAACCCGTTAACAAACCAAACCGAATATAAACCGAGCTGAATGAAAACCGAACCGAAAGAGAACCGAACCGTATCTAAACCGAAACCGGTTCCAACCCGAAACCGTTTAAACTGGCAAAAAAACCGATTACACCGAACCGTTAGCAAACTGTTACCCATTTGCACCGAACCATTTAAAAACCGAACTGATTGTAAACCGAACTGGTTATAAACCGAACCGTTTATGAACCAAACCGCTTCTAAATCGAACCGTTTACAAACCGTTAGTAATCAAAACTTCACTTACAAACCGTATTCAAGTATAATAGTAGCACAAAACCTCCCTCATTCGAATAGTTTCCATTGGTTCACAGTTAAGTTTGACATAAAAGTTTTAACATTTACCCTCCCTCCTTCACATAAATTAAACACTGGTCTAAACCTCTAATCTTCCTTTATCTCGTCCATATTTATAATAAAAGTAATCCTAAGTAGGAAAGGATAAGAAAACAAGTACAAATTACCTAATTCAGCACCACACAGTACCTGAGAAGTTGCCAACATAGATTTACAGACCAAACTTCCTTCACATCCGCAAAAGGAGACTCAGCAGGTACACACTTCCAAAGGGTAAAAGGACTACATAAAGACCAATTGCAAATGCCATATTGAGAAACACAAATTCACATTAAGCAAATTTCAAATGCTTCAAACAGAAGGGGGTAAAAAAAAATAAAAAAATACATATTAAGGGCACATCCATAACACCAGATTTGATAAAATTAACCAAAGATAGTCAAGTTACTCAAGTTCATAACATATTGTTCCCAGGGGAGGAGGTGGAAAATAATGGTTAATTACTCACATGAAACTCATTGAATTGCACTGTGCTATTTTGCTACAAGCATATATGAAGTCTAACAAAGTCCTAAAACTGTAGACATGGCAGCAGCAGAACAGCAGAACAACATACAAGCAGAACAGCAGAACAGCAGAGACACAGCAGAACACAACAGAACAGCAGAGACACAGCAGCAGGGCCAGCAGCAGACATGGCAGAACAGCAGACACAGCAGAACAGCAGATAAGCAGAACAGCAGCAGCAGAACAGAAGAGCAGCAAACATGGCAGAATTCACCCCAATGTAGCATCACCTAGGCTTGAGGAAAAAGAAAAGCTATATGTGAGCAGAATTCAGGAGGGAGGCAGGAGAGAAAAAAGCTATTTAAAAAAAAAAAGATTAAAGGACATCAATACCTTCCGAATTAGATGCAAAACTTTCATCTATCACTTCTTTACCAATTTCAAGGACGTCTTCTTCAATATCACAATCATAACCACGTAACCAATTTTGTGTGGTAACCAACGCCTCAACATTCTTAGGCAAAAGCGCACTCCTATACTTGTTTAAAATACGACCACCCATGCTAAAAGAAGACTCAAAGGCTACTGATGTTATAGGAATGGCCAAAACATCCCTAGCCATAGCAGCTAATATAGGGTACACCCTAACTTGAGATTCCCAATACTTGAGAACATCATAATTCTCCCCTTCAATATATGGTACACGAGTAGTAGTCAAATAATTATCAACAGTGTCTTGAGAATCTATAGTGTGCTCATCATAATTTCCAAACTCTTGCTCCATTACTAAAAAAATAGAAACAAAACCATATTTGAAACAAAATCAATACTAGGCCACATATTCAGCAATCTTAACAAAAATTACAAATTTACAACACATTCAGCAATCTATCTTGATGAAAATGAAGCACATGTTAGAGTTAAAATGCAGCATATATTCCGCAACAATAAAATGCAGCATATATTCAGCAACAATAAAATGCAGGCACATAGCAAGATTAAAATGCAGGATATACTCAGCAATCTTCATCCAAACAACCTTTGGTTCAATTACTACTTTTGGTAATTTACTAGAAAAATTACTGATTTTAACAGGTTTCTCAGTTTCTGCATAGTAAAGATATCAAAGCTATTCTTATTGCAGGGTATTCTTACAGTTACAACTTGGAGGTAGGAGATGTATGTGTTTTCGAGCTTACTGATGCAATAAATTATGTGCTGCATGTTCATATTGCTAAGAAGTCACATATCAAGGCTGCTGCTTGACAACTCTTAAGCCCCTTGTATCATTTTGGCTTAATTTGAGCTGCATTTAGATAGTAGGATTATGTGTGTTGTGTACTTGCATGAATTCTTTGTTAGTATGTAGTATTATGATATATTTTGTATATGTCGAACCATAACAGTCGTGCATTAGGTGAAATCTTTGTTCAATCTTTGCGCTTTCTGAATTTCAATTGCATATTTGGACATACAGATGCAGACAGACAATATACTTCAAGTTTGTCAAAGATATACCACAGCTTCACAATTACATATACTTCTAAAGTGAATTAACAGATAAACAGAAGATATCATCATGCTTCATCAATATGTCTCCTAATAGACATCAATACACTGTAAACACTTCCATATAACAAACCACTACATCATCAAACACTATAAATACATATGCTCGTGTAAACAAAACCAAAATAGGAGAGTACAAAACCAATATATCCTTAATTCCTTATAAACAAAACCCCATTCTTCAACACTTTCAGTCAATTCATCCATTCATCCCCAAATTTACATTTTCAATTGCCATGCATTACAACTTGTAATTTACAAGAAATACATATACAAAATATAAATAATAAAAAAAAAAAAAAAAAAAAAAAAAAAACCAATTCATACCATGATACCAACAAAACATATCAATTAAAATCTAGAGATAGAGAGAGTGGTTACCTGAATTTGGAGCAATTAGGGCAGCAAACACCAATGACTCCGTGAATGAGAGGCGCCAGGACAGCTTCAGAATAAGGACAGCAAACACCGTGAATGAGAGGCGCCGTGAGACGGAGAGGCGATGAGACGGAGAGGCGATGAGACGAAGAGGCGCTTAGCCGTGAGAAGGGAGGCGCCGTGAGGATGAGTGGTAAGGTGAGAGTGGTAAAGTGAGAGTGAGAGTGAAAGGGTTTCAAAAGGGTAAGAGTGGTTTCATGTAAATCTAACCATTGATTTTTTAATCTATGGTTCAGATTGGTGATCCATGTGTGTTGTGGGAGAAAGAATCTAACCATTGATTTTTTTAATCTATGGTTGAGAATGGTGATCCATGTGTGTTGTGGGAGAAAGAATCTAACCATTGATTTTTTAATCTATGGTTGAGAGTGGTGATCCGTGTGTGTTTGTGTGTTGTACATTCATCTACAAAAATATTATTCCCTCAATTCTTTAGTATTTTTTTGCCCTATTTGATAGGGATCAGTGCCCAAGACACGTATTAAAACATCTACTAGTATATCTTTATTTTCATACACGTAAAAATTATAAAAACGTTATATTAATAAAATGTATAAATAGATTAATTTAAAAAGATCACTAATGAGCTACTTCGCATAACTTTGTAGTTTGTACTAATTCATACGAATAACGATGATACGAATATTTATCTATGAGATATTGAGATGGTTAGATACCACGTGTTAATAATGTGTAGTACATATGATCGATTGAACTAATCAGTATGACCTTGTTAATTAGTCATTAGTGTTTTCTTTCATTATACAAATCAAAGCACTTTGTAATATCTTCATAATTTCATGAAAATATATAATGATAAACGAGTCATAATTATCAGTCTTGTTGACTAATCAAGTATCGAATTACCAAATTGCAAATTTCCATTTCACAAGAAGTCAAGAACTCATCAAGTCATGATTATGATTGTATGCGTAGTATATAAATGATTAAATACGAAGCATATAATAACCTAATTGTATAACAATAATACATTAATACACTAACTCTTATAATCTACTTCGTAATAAACTAGTAAAATCTGTATAACTAAACTTGAAACAGAACATAATATGTATTTATAAAATAAATGAGAATTTGTTTATAATATGTTGCCTAAATATGAAATGATTCGCGACTTGCCGACTTTATTTAAAACTTGTGAACGCAAAAGATTAGCAAGTAGTCAAGTACTATCAAATTTCAAACCAAAGCCATTTAACTGCCCGAATCCAAACAACTCGATAAACAATTTATTTTTTGAAACCGAAAACCGACCCGAACCGTAATTTAGTAAACTTGAAATGGAACCGATATGAATAACGTTAAAGTGGTTAAACCATCGAAGAACCGAACCAATTATAAATTGAACCGAAAAAGAACCGAACCAGTAAAAAACCGAACCGAAAAAGATCCGAACCAGTTATAAACCGAACCAAAAAAGAACCGAACTGTTTCTAACCCGAAACCGTTTCCAACCCGAAACTGTTTGAACTGGGATAAAAACCGTTTACACCGCACCGTTAACAAACCGTAACCCGCCTGCACCGAACCGTTTACTACCCGGACTGTTTACAACCCGAACCGAATTAAAACCGCTTAAGAATAAACCGAAACCGAATCGAACCGATAACTATTTAATCCGAACCAAAACCGACCCGCGAGACAATTAAACCGATTCCAAACCGACCCGATTAACTACCGAACCGATTTCAAACCGAACCGAAACCGAACTGTCAAACCGTTTTGACAGTGCTAAATGTAGGTGCTCTTGAAACGAAACATTATAGGATATGAAAAATTGCCACCATTAATCTTTTTTTTGGCTGGCACTATTAATCTTAACTTTGTCTCATTCGTCAAAATTAATCACAACTTCAGTTTATTCACTATCACTCCCAACTTTATACCTTATTAATTTTTATTACCCCGAACCGATCATCCAACCTAATATTACAGGTTACAAGACATGTGTCACTATATGATTGGCATAAAAAAAATTTAAAAAAAAAACAAAAGAACAAAGAAAAAAACCCCAAAAATTAAAACCTTAACCCTTATCCCAGCAGGTGGCAGCCTCTGCCACCACCGGCAGGTGGCAACCCCTGCCTCCTTCGGCCACCTTACCTTCCCATGTCCATCTCTGGCACTAACGAACCCACTCATGCTGCTACCTTTATTGGTGATGTGGCCATTGCTGCTGGATCTACGTCTCGTTGACGCAGTTGCTACGGCGACTACTAATGCTACTGCCTTCGGTGATGGTGTTATTGCAATGGTTGCTGCGATTGCTGCTGCTGATGTAGTCGTGTACCACCCTCGATCTCTTTTCCCCCTCTGTTTCCGCCAACACCTTATCCACATCCAATCCATCAACCCCCCCCTCCATCTCACTTCCCTATCCGTTTCCATCGCCTTCCCAGTCGGTTTCCGCCCTCCCTAACTTCCCCGTCGAATTTCGACCAAATCTCTTTCATCCCTTTCTGATTCCGACATCCCCCAATCCTTCCCCCACCATTTCCGCCCCTTCCATTCCCTTTCATGGCGGATTCCGCCCTTCGAATTGTAATACCCGGGATTTTTAAACATGGTTTATTGTACTCCAATCTTTATTATAAGCTTAATATAATTTTAATCTCTATTTTACGAAGAACGACTGTGTTTAGTTTTAATCTTATTTTAAGATTATATTATTTCAAAAGCTAATTTTACAACGAAAATTATTTATTTCAAAATTTATTTCGGGTCAAATGATATTTTTATGTTCTGTAAAATGTCAAAGATTGAGAGAGTGAAATTACCAAAATACCCTTATGCATCCAAAGAAAACAAAACCCACCTTTTCCCTTCACCCATTTTTCTTCACGGTGAAGTTATAAAGATCAAAGTTAATTTTTGCTTGTTCTTTTTACTTGTTGCTTAATTTGGCCTAACCGATCAAAGTTGATTGATTATGCTTATCTCAATCTTGAGCTTATCTCACTCCTTCACGGCTAAGAATTGATGATTAAAAGTTACTTTTTACTTCCTTATAATTGGTTGTCTAATACTCAAGCTTATCACTTTAGCAAACTTCATCTTATGATTCATAACCTTCATTTCTTTCAAGTTCTTGGAACAATAATACTCCATATATTATCACCGTCCTTCACTACCGCGGCTATCACCGCTCCTTCCTTTGCTTGAAATGGTTGCTGCCATCTCTTTCCTTGCCACCAAGTTCACGCATCCCAGCCACGTACTCTTCTTCTTCCTCCAATCATGGTATGCTTGGTGAAACTAAAAATGGTCTTTGAGGCTACTCTGTACACGTGAAACTAAAGTGAGCTTATTACATCTTTTATTTGCTCTTAATTATGGGTATAAGTTGACTTCTATGTTTGGAAAGCAACTCTTGCTTGTCTTAGTTAATGATTATATATTACTAGCTTTGTTTTAATTTAATTTTCTTAATGATGATGAATAATAGTAGTATTTGCTTGTTTAGTATCATATATGTACTTACTACTAAAATTTATACCCATTTCTAATAAAACGAGTATTTTTGACTATTTGTGTTGTTTTCATATTAAGTAATTAAAGTATTTGTAGATTTAAACTCTTTTTCTACTAATATGAATAATGGTAGTATCTATTTTTAAAGTAATGCTCATTTTACTCAAAATGAGGTAATACTTGTTTTGTTTCTAAAAATAAGCTTATACTTGTTCTATCAAAGGTTTTGAATTGAGAGGTTACTAATGAATATTTATTATTACTGGGTATGATCGAATGTGTCATAGCAATGAGAATCTAATGATGGAGGTTAAGAGCTCGGATGAAAATTATGGGAGAATAAGCTAAGTGAGATGATTAAAGATGATCAAATGAGGTAATCATTATGTCTAGCAATTATGTCTAGCCCAATGTGTGTCACCATTATGTTTAGCAATTGTGTTCAGTTCCGTATCTGTAACTATTATATTTAGCTACTGCATGTGTTTAGGCCTGTATGTGTGACAATTATATGTAGTTATTATGAGTGCACGTGTGTAATTTTAATGACATGTTATTGTATCACACGTATGCATGTATGGTATATTTGGCATGTTATGATTTAAAAGCGTGGTATGTGCAAATGACATGACATGATCTTTTATATTCTGGTATAAATGACTTGCGAGATGATCAACATGTTCATTGATGTATTTCAGTCTTATGATTTATATGAATGATTTTACATGTATACAATGTTTTCTCAATTTGTGGAACTCTCGAAAGTAAGTTAATAAACTACGAATAACTTATTAAAAGATACATAACTTAATAAATGAAAGTGAAAGACCTAGTCCGTCTGGCAGTATATGTTATGTTTCGGTCATGCAATGCATGTACCCATGGGGCACCTGCCCAACTATGTCGAGCACCAGCTCTATGTTATGGGCACCGGCCCATCGCGGAAGACGTTCCGCCATGTCATACTGTCCAGCGACTAGCATGTCCACCAAAAAGATTACGAATTCCTGAATTCTATTAAAGGACTTATGAGAACTCATCAGGATACTCTATTAATGAGTTTTACGATATACTGATATGTACGATCGTTCATAAAGATGTCTTACCATCATACAAGGTGATAAGAATGCTATGAATAACAGGTATTTCTAGTTATTTTATTAATCTATAAGATATGTGGACGTGATCTGTTATGTTATGCCCCTGTTAAATGTTTAACGCTAATGAATATTTTATTTAATTAAGTGTTACGAATGAATGATTATGAATTGTGCCAATGTGCTATGAATTTATATGAGGTATAAAGTTGTTCAGAAATTATTTAATATGATACGAGGTTACATTTGTCGACAATGGAAAATGAACTGAACATAGAAAATAAGTGAGTTATAGGTGGAGGAAAGTATGTTGATAAAATGGGGAATTAATCCCACATGAATGAAAGTTATGTTATGTTCAAAACCTGTACTTACCTATGATCTTACGTGAAGGGAATGATCCTTGCCGATACAACTTTTAAAAATAATGATGTTAGATTATTTCTGAACAACTATGTATGTATGATATATACTCAAATGATTTTGAAAGAAAAACTGTTTTTACAAGCTAGAGTAATGTTACTGAGTTTTCCACTCATTTTTTTTGGATTTTTCCTGTGTTTTCTATGTTTTCTATTTTTATGGATAATTACAGGGATAATAATGACGAAGCTAATATCAAAGGCAAAAGGATTAAAGGAGTTTACATAGTTGAGGGATTATGGAATCAAGGCTTATGTATTATGAATCATCGAGAGCTGAGACAGATCTGTTATTTTATTACTGTAAGGAAGACTGGAGTTGTATAATTTATTGAATTTTCTTATTAAGGAGTATGTTTATTTGTGGGCCATAACCCACAGGTGATTATGAGATTATCTATATGATTGATTCCACTGTGTATGATGAGTAAAGAATGGTTTAGCTATGACAAATTAATTTTCGCTGCGAATGACTGATTAAGTACGGTCCGGTAAATCCAATTAAAAGTCGGGGCGTTACACGAATTCCTTCCTTTCCCCATTCAATTTCGACCACCGTGCTGCATTCTCCGTTGAATTCCGGCCACCCCTTCCCTTCCCTTCCCCTCTCCGATTCCGGCTACGGTTGGCTGCCATTATGGGTGGCTGCTTTCTTTAAAACAAAAAAATTGGTTCTTTTAATTTTTTTTATATATTTGACTAGTCACGTGGTGACACGTGTGGAAAAAAAATCCTACTCATAGATGTTAACTTGTTTAATCGGTTGCAAGTCACTTGGGGGTGATAAAAATTAATAATATACAAAGTTGAAAGTGATAGTGAATAAACTGAAGTTGGGATTAATAATGGCGGATGGAGCAAAGTTGGGATTAATGGTGGCAACTTTTCCAATAAGATATTCTTTCCGTAAAATAGTATTCTTAAACTATAAGGAGAATATAATCAAATGTCACATAAATTGATCGAATACTTGATGTTTAAGCTAAAAATTATATTACAACAAAAAAATGTTGCAATTTGAGTAATGCATGTAAAATTTGTATCTTAACCAAGCAAATAAGGTGGAGTAGGTAGAGAATTCACCTATTAACATCTATTACATTTGCTATGGAGTAGATGGATTTCTTTAAACCACTTCCCCTGGCCTTCTCTTAAGCGTCGACCTGTGTTGTTGGGCTGGCTTGACATATCAGGTCATCAATTTTATTTTAAGGAAATACTGGCCACATTATCCAATTTGATATCCATTATGATTAGATGATTTAGATCTCCACTTGGACTTAATCTTGGCTCACAAATTGATTTCGAATTTTGATTTAGGGTTTTAAAACATTTGTGATAATTTTGTATTTATTCTGACCTCGAAACTGGACTCAAAGGCTAAAATAAGCCAAATATCTTTAAAGAGCATGTTTTTAATACAAAAATCGAAAAATTTAATTAATCTTATTAGATTTAATGATCATTTTGACGGCATGTGGTGAAGTAATACTATTTGGTAGTAAAATAAAACTTTTAGAAATAGTGGTCAAAAACAATTTTGTGTTTTTTTTTGGTATAAATCAAAATTTCCTATTTCTTGTTGATAACAAAATACAGAGTTCTTATTAATCAGTTAATGTGTGAAAAAGAAAATAATATGTTAGAGAAGGATGACAAAAATAGGATGCCCATGACAATCTAGACTTACTTTTTAATGAATATAACTAGTGTTAGGCCGGAGAATGCCCCGAATTATTGCATTATTTCTATGCCTAAAATAGTTCACCTGATTTGAACTTGTTTAACCAATGAAAAATCAACCCGTTCTCTAACAATTTATGTTAAAAAGAATGAAATTTCATAAAAAAAAATATGTAATTATTTTTCATCTTTCTTCGATTGTATGACTACACATTTTGAATTCTTAAGTTAAATTTCAAATAATAAACAGGTGTTTGAGTTTTTTTTAACTGTTAAATTATGGGACATTTGTAGTCCGTCCCTTGGTTGAAAATCCTGGCTCTGCCACTGTAACAAACTCATCAACATCATCAATTCGAGGCATCTTTAAAATGATAGATTATGTTATATATACACCCGGGTGTATGGCACACCCGAGTGTGTGGTACACTCGGGTAATTTGCTCATTAATTTTTAAATGAGAAAAAATAATACTGCTCATTTATTGAATGAGCAAAAATTAATGAGTAAATTATCCAGGCAAACTATACACTCGAGTTTATAGAACATGCTCTTTTAAAATGACGAACTCCTGCTCATTTATTGAATGAGTAAATTATCCGGGCATACCGTACACCCGAGTTTATAGAACAGACTCGCTTAAAATGATGAACCTATGCACACAGTTTTTGCCAATACTCAAGATCATCTATAATTTCATATAACCACACAAATTATTGTTGCATAAATTAAAATTATATAGTCTTAACAATTTCGATATGCCAAAGAAAATAACATTGCAAATTTGCAACCCAATCCTTGTTGTAAGCAAATATATCTTACACTATGTTTTACAAATTGGACCGCACGCATCGCGCTTAGGGATTGGTACTGGTATTTCGTAAAAGCGCAGAGTAAATTTACGACTGAAAAGAATAACCTTACGAGGGGTCCCACCAGGGGAAAAAACAGAGATGCTTTTTGGATGCTAGTAACCTGAAGTAGAAATGTTATTGTGACATTAAGTAAGTTCGGCCTCTTACATACAAGTCCTTGCAACACTCACCTCTTAATGTCTGATTCTTCGATCTATTCATTGGCTTGAATTAAACGGGAAATTCCCTATTTCTCGTGGTGAGAACAAAAATTTGTTTCTCATGGAGGCATTTTTGTGAATAAATCAACAACTTTTTCATTATTGTGGGCTCCACAGTTGAATAAAGTTGTTGGTTCATTTATGAAAATGCCATGTGAGAAACAATTTCTCACCATCAGAAACTGGGGCATCCTCAAAAAAACATGAATCTAATAACAATAATAATTGGCGAGATAGCAATGGTGAAATAAGCTAAATTTTTGTCAGCAGAGTCATAAAAAGAATATATGCCTGCCAAAAATGCAGCCATCAGCATAAACATAGAAACATAAGTAGCTTTACCGGCCCAAAGGAAGAGTTTTCGTGTTAAACGTTTCCCTTTCGTAACTGCAATAAAAAAGTAGCAAAGAATGGCAGCAAGAAAAGATGTTAAAGCTAAACAGTCTGCCATGAGGAACACTTTAAATGCATTGTTGTGGCTTAACATTGCAGTGCCTCCTTTCCCTTTATCATTCTCTGGATTAAATCCACCAGGTACCGTCAGACCTGCTGTAAATGACACTGTTGCTATTAGAGCGGCAACCACCATATGAGTTCCAGCTGCTTTATGCAAATTAAATTCCAGAATGTCCCTTTTCTGTGCCTCAATATCAATCATGTGCTGCTATAGTGATGGTATGCGTTTATTTACACCCCCACCTTTTGAAGCCATCTTTCTGAATGCTGTCACAACATCCTGCAGATATAGTATTTTTTTTTTATCACAATAACAGCTGCAGATGCCATCTTTGCAGTACTATGTAATCCATAAAGAGCAGAATGAATGAATGAAGTTATGTTCATTCCATTTGATTTTTTCGATACCTTCATCAATTTTTTTCACATATAACTAGTTTTGACTAAAAACTCAATATTATCGATTAACACTAACTTTAAATGGTGGTGTCAATACTTATTTGCGCTGCTTTACATTAATAGTTTAATACTAATGTCTTGGTTGTATGTATGCAGTTTTTGAAATTCCATAGAGTAAATAGAGTATGTAGTATAAGGGGAGACACGTACCTGGTAATCAGCCTCAAAATCAAAGATTGAATCGGCTATACCACCTGGTGTACAATTTTTACGATTTAAAATTATACTGAAAAACCTGAACATAAGTCTTCAATCAGAATAAAAACCCCTGAACATAAGTCTTCAAATCATAACGTTTTTCCAAAGGCTTGAAGCAGATGTCGTAAACAAAAGGAAGCCTATAGTCTACAACCTTCATCCTAAATTTTCAATACGAATATAAGATATTAAATACATAAATAGACTACTAATCAACAATTTTAGACATAAAATGGTTAACACATTAGTTAACAAATTGAATACATAAACTAACTTGCTGTCATGTAACGTACACATTGATAATAAACCATAACATCATTCAGAGGGCCACAAATGCATCAGAAAAAAAATAAGTTATATACAAGGTCATGCAATAAGCAAATTTAATACTTTAGACCCATTAAGCATATATATATATATATATATATATATATATATATATATATTTTCAACCTACATCAGTTTTATTGTGATCCTGCATACAAGTATTGTCAAGTTCACATACAATAGAAAAAAAAAAGACTACTCTTTCTCATCTAAACCAAAAGTGATTAGAAAACAACTTTTATAAGTAGAAAAGTCATCCTAAATTATGCCTAGGAGTCCGTGAAAGTCTCCAAAGTTGTAGATGAGGGTTAACGGAGATAGTATGCGAAATATAATATATTCGAATTTCACGTAATTTGTTAATTTAGAAATAATTTCACATCATAAGTTTTTCATATCTTATTAACTACGAAAATTTCACCAAATGTACCTAAGTTATTTTTTTATTCACCAAATACCCATGAAAACTTTCAAATTCACCAAATACCAAACAGTAATAGTACATTATCATTAAATGCCCTTTAACCTAACTGACGTTAACTCCCCGTTAGTGTTTTTTTTTTTACCATATTCAGATTATTCACCACATACCCAAACTTAATAAACTTTTTTAACCATATACCCAAACTCAACCGGATTTTTCATCGGAATTCCAAAAAAGGTGGTAATCTGAAATGTTTTTTAATTTAATGGGTGGTTATTTAAAATAAAAGTTTCAATGGGTGGTAATTTCAAAACAGGACCCCTTTTGGGGTTTTAATTTACAAATTTTCCTAAAAAATAATGAGAATTTTCCTAAAATATCTACTACTATTTTCTTTTTTTTTTACTCAGAAATAAAAATATTCCAAAAATCAAGAGTTGCCGCATTGGGTTTTAGTATTTTACTTTCCTTGTACTTTGAAAAACACACTTGAAACTTGAAAGTGTATTGTACTTTCAAATCACTTGGTATGGAATTATGGAAAGCTAGTTCAATTTCAATGTACTCCGTACCAAACATAAATTCACTTGAACTAACTGTTTTGACACTTTTGTCTCAAAATTTTCATTTGAATAAAACCCCTATATTGCCTGTATTCACATATTTTAATTCAATTTTGCAATTAAAATAGAATGGTGGAGTAGAATTCTTTATGACATCAAAGGCCACAAAGGGCTATTCAAACCAATTTATTCGTATCAATTACAATAAGATGTTCGCAAAATTCTTAACAATAATTTCAATTAATAATCCTATATTCAATGTAATAACAATTACATTCACAATTAAGATGGTTTCAAAAAAAGAAAGAAAAAAAATCACAATTAAGATAGAAAATTTGGTTTAAAATCATCCGACTATTAATGATGTACTGGTGTGTAAATAATACTTCGTACGATCTCGGTTTTTATCATCAACAGTACCACTTTTTGTATTACATGTTCAAAATAGTACGCCGGCCATCGAAAAAAGTACCTCGAGAAATATTCCAACCATATTTATAATTATTTTTTTTTATATTAATTTTTTTTTTCAAATTATATACCTCCTTTTTTTTGTTGCATTACTTTCTTAAATTACTCCAATTCCTACCACATGAGCCCTGTTTATTTTTTCTTTCTACTTCTATCTACTCCAAAAATTGTCTAAAAGTCCATGAAAACAAAAGTTATGCAACTAATAAAACGGAGGAAGTACTTCCTTACTACCTAAATTATATATTCCGAACGCAGGAAAGTGTATGTGTTTGTTACCTTGTCCCAAAGTAAACCAAGGGTATATTCAAAATAAACAAAGATTTCATAATATCAACTTCTATATACTTTTTGGTAATATTTAATTATATATTTAACATTAAATTATGTGTCGAGTTTGACAGTGTCACTCTAAGACGAAGGGAGTACTTTATATGAAAGTACGAGTAATCTATTTAATTTATCAAGCACTTTGTGGTCTAGCAGATTGATTTGTTATCTCATTCTGGTTGTGCACTTGTGGAATCAAATTTTAATATATTATACTTCCTCCGTTAATGGTTATTTGCAACAAAGGGGTATTATTTGTGAGATATAAAATATTCCTTTGTTGCAAATAACCATTAACGGAGGAAGTACATATACTTTGGGGTGGAAATTCCCTCTTTGCTTCTATATATTTAGGGTCTGTTCTGATTGACTGAACTGAACTGAACTTATTAATTAGTGATATTTAACTACGGATTAGTGCTCTTTGATTATATATATTATTATTATTATAATTAATTATTGATTATTATTATTAGTATTATTGTTATTATTATTATTATTATTATTTATTCATGATTATTATTATTATTATAATTAATTATTGATTATTATTATTAGTATTATTGTTATTATTATTATTATTATTATTATTATTATTATTATTATTTATTCATGATTATTATTATTATTATTTATTGATAATAATAATAATAATAATAATAATTATTATTATTATTATTATTATTATTATTATTATTATTATTTGTTGTTGTTGTCGTCGTTGTAATAAGAGCTTAAAAGAATGAAATTTGGCTTTATATCTTTAGCAATATCATTAGAGATAAGAGCTGAACTGAACTGAACTGAACTGAACTGAATTTCAACGGAAGAGAACAGGCCCTTAGATTATTTTTTTCAATTTGGTTAATTACTTTCTTTTCCTTATTTTTATTCAAATTTTTGGTTATTTTATATTTTATTTTTGTAAAAAAAAAAAAAAAAAAAAAAAAAAAAAAAAAAAAAAAAAAAAAAAAAAAAGTGTGGTGCTTAAATTTAAACAATCACTGTCTCCAAAAGATGCTGGATTTCATTTTAAGCAGCCAAATTGGAGGGTCAATTACATCCCTCATACGAGTCATACCCGATGCTTCATGGCAAAAAAATGATAAATACATGTCCAACACATGGTTGCTAACTATATAATACAATTGTATAAAGGTTCAATTTTAAGAGAAAATACAAGTTTATCTCCTTGATAAACAAAATATGTTTATTAAATGGCAAAATTATAGTTTTTGATTTATTTACCAAAATGTCATGATGAATATGACTAGAAAAAATGGCAAAAAATGTAAATAATTCAACAATTCTTTGGTCATATATGGGTCCCACTGTTTTTTATTTATTTACAAAAATACCATGATTACTAGACAAAATTGTTGATTTATTTACGCTTTTACCACTAGATAAACAAATTTGTTTATCAAGAAGATAAACTAGGACTTCCTCCAATTTTGATTGCAATTTTAAGGATTTTTTTTTTTTTTTTTTTTTGGTCATATTAAAGGACATGGTGAAGTTTTCGTATTAAATGTAAGCTTCTACTTGATTTAAGTGAAAACATTCTAAGCTTAATTTTAAGCTAAAAAAAATTAAGCTTAGAATGTTTGTTGTTTCAAACATGATATGATTTACAGAGTAAGAGAAAATCAAGTTTCAAACTTCATTTTCTTCTATACAGTTTTTTTAAAGTGAAACAAGGCATTAAGATGAATATGAATTTGGCTTGGCATGACACTAGTACATTGCATGTGTTGAGGGCCTTGAGGCTAAAAGGTTGTGCTTGTTCCAATTTTTTATTAGATTAAGAAAGCACAAGCAAAACTTGAGGCATGCCTTTGGCCCAACAAAACTCTGATATGGCAAATTCAACACAACAACCCAATATGACACCATTTCATTATGGGTTCACCTTCCATCCCTTATTAATGTGTCCATTTTTAATGTTTCACAGGACTTAAGAAATTAAGTGTTCTATTATTAACCAGCTTGTCAACAGGAACTACTATCATTGTTAACCAGAGTGAAATGAAAGATGAGCATTGTTAAAATGAGAGGAACATAAGGGAGGAAATGAGGACATCTGGACATGTATGTGATCGTCTAGATGCGCGCGTATAAAAAAATAAAAAATAAATAAAAACCATTGTAAAAATATTTATTTATACTAAATGGATTGAAAAAAAATCCAAAAAAAAAATAGATTTTTCTCCTAAACAAATTTAGTCTAAAATTTCGTTGTAAAAAAAGTAAGATAATTGCATAATTTGAATAATTTATCAAAATGGGTCTTGTTCAAGTTGATTTTGTATCGTGTCGAATTCATGTTTTCTTTCAATAATTTCGTGTGCGTATGGTCCTGATATTTAATTGTGTTGTCGTGTCGTGTTAGCGAGTGCCAACTCTAAAAAAAATTGCAAGTAAATTAAGACAGAGAATTTTACGTACTGTATAATTTACTCCTTATACGAAGCACTCTATTTATTACGGAGTATTGTTTTTTAAAAAAAAATGCATAATGGTGATAGTTAAAATCCAAAACATTAATGAATAAAAAAAACCCAATTGCTCTGCCCAATGGTTCATAATTGAGGGCTAAAAAAACCACTAAAACTTGGTACCACAGGTCTTCCCATTCCACAGGCAAATTTTGGATTTATTTTAGTTTTAATTTTAAAATTAATTTTAATTTAAATTTTTTATTACAGAGTGAAGTATTTCCAAACATCAACCTACACGTATTTATCCACTTTCTATAAAATCCTTCTTTAGAAAGCACCTTTTTTCTGCTCACTTTCATGCTCTAGTCTCAGCTGACGCCAATTCCTTATCATCTTTCTTTCTTCAATCATCACTTTCTCTCTCCTCAGATTCAACATTCAATACTCAGATCCCCAAATTAGCATATCATTCATCTAAAAAAATGAGATTAATTTGAACCCAGTTTCTTTTTTTCGTTTAATTCTTGATTTTCTGGGGTGTTTTTAGTGTTTAATCTTATTGCCTACCAATTGTTTGATAAATTTCCTCAAAGAAACAAAATTTTTCAATACCCAGTTTAGATTTATTCAAAAAAAATTCAATTAAATCATCGTGAGATTGAGATTTGATTTATTCTTCGTGTGATTGAAGTGAGCTAAGTGGGGTATTTTCAAAGATGAGTTTAGGAGCAGTTGAAGAGGAATCTAGGGAAATCCGCTTGCCAGCTGATGTAGATTGGCACATGCTTGACAAATCTAGGTTCTTCGTTTTAGGAGCCGCCCTTTTTTCAGGGGTATCGGCGGCTCTGTACCTTGCTGTCGTGTTAAAAACCCGACAGCAGGTCAATCTGGCTCCGATACCATGTTCAAAGATGGCCTTCCTGATGTTTAGACAGGAAGGCCCTCGATCATTCTATAGAGGGTTTGGAACCTCTCTAATGGGTACGATCCCGGCTCGAGCTTTATACATGGCTGCCCTTGAAGTGACCAAGAGTAATATTGGGAAAGCAAGTATTAGAGTTGGATTCTCTGAAACTTCATCAGCTACTATTGCTAATGCTGCAGCTGGTTTAAGTGCATCAATGGCTGCTCAACTAGTTTGGACCCCAGTTGATGTTGTGAGCCAAAGACTCATGGTTCAAGGAAACTTTCCTAAAAATGGGTTTTCAAGTTCACCTACTTCAAATTACACAAATGGGTTTGATGCATTTAGGAAGATTTTGAGTGTTGATGGATTTAGAGGGTTATACAGAGGATTTGGTATTTCTACTCTAACATATGCACCTTCTAGTGCAGTATGGTGGGGTTCTTACTCTGTTTCTTACAGATTAATATGGGATGGAATTAGTTGTTACAAATGTAAGTGGAAAAATGATGAGAAAAATTGTGAAAATGGCAAGATTTTAAACCCAAATCCTTTGTGTATGGTTGGTGTTCAAGGTGTAAGTGCTGCATTAGCTAGTGGGTTTTCAGCATTGTTTACCATGCCCCTTGACACCATCAAGACTAGGTTGCAAGTCTTGGAGGCGGACCGAAACACCCGAGGCCGGCCGCCTACGGTGGCGCAGACGGTTAGGGATTTGGTCAAGGAAGGAGGGTTTGCAGCTTGTTATAGAGGGTTGGGTCCAAGATGGGCTTCAATGTCTATGTCTGCTGCTACTATGGTCACTACTTATGAGTTGCTTAAGAGATTGTCTACAAAACACCAAGCTAATTAACTTTAGTTTGATTAGATTAGGATTTTCCAAGCTTTCCTTTTTCTTATAATAGAGGAAATGAATAAAAGTGTACCTCAAAGCTTGGAATATTGTATATATTCTAGTGTAATGTACATATTAGGTGATCCATCTTTTGGTTAATTGAAGTAATAATCTTTGTTGTTTAAATTTATTCCTCACTATCTTAGCACTTTCTTGCACATTAGATATGGATAAGGTTTTCTACTAATATGTTATTCAAGTTGATATTTCTAATGTCATTTACATTGCATTGGAGAAGACAATGTTGTCATTGTTTTGATCTTTAATTACTTAATTGGATACTTAATTAATAATATGAATAACATCAACTTGAGCTTTGAGATTGATACATTGTTAAACTAATAAGACATGATCTTTCTAGTTGCTTTCTTAATATATATAATTAGCTTAAACAGCGCACTTCTGAGAACTTGGAAGTATCATATGATCACCATGTATTGGTTTCCAACTTCTTTATCAAGAAGATCCAAGAACAGATATTTTAAGCTTTATATAGAAGCTTTTGACTTAATTAATACTTTGAATATTTTGTTTTTGCTATACATTAATCACTTTGGATATGAGTAAGTAACATTTCTCGAAGAATTAGGTTTACTTTTATTTTAAGTGAATGTTCACATTTACTTAATTTCAGTTCAGTTCAGCTCTAATCAGTTCAGTTCAGCACCTAATTTCCCTCCCTCATAAAATATTCATTTCAGCTCAGTTCAGTTCAGTTCAGCTCCAATTAGTTCAGTTCAGCTCCAATCAGTTCAATTCAGCTTAGTTCAGTAAATGTCAACATGCCCTAAATTATCTCACCACTTAATAACTAGCTAATTTCATTTCATACTTTTCATCATTCAAAGTATTATCAATGTATGTATTGTTGTTTCAAAAAATAATCCAAATCTCATTGAAGAGTAATTTGAATTTCTATTTACACCTAATTTTATCATGATCATCCTTTGACGTATTACTTTAAAAGTATAAGTGCATCAATTAGCATTATCCACAAAGACAAATAGACAATTAATACTCCGTACAAAATTTATGGAGCAATAATAATATAGACTACTACTCGTATTATTGTTTGTCATATCAACACTTTCAAAATATCAGAATTTGAAAGTTACTAAAACTTGAGAGAGACGACAAATTAAGTTAGAATTTGTAATATATAATACTTGTACATAGTATAAGAAATCAAGAAATTTGGATGTCAAGTGAATAAGTTAAAAGTTTTAAAGGCAATTTTCAAGATTTGGGATCAACTTTCGTTAAATACATGTTTAAATATATACGTACTTCGTGTAAGCCTAGCAAGCATCCTATAATTATTTCAGTATACGAAATGACCTGAAAATTAATGTTTTAACAATTGTAAGTAATTCATCACTTCAATGTAGGACAATCAACCCCAAATCTCACCTATGTATTATTATGTTACAATGAGCACAAAAAAATATCATAATCTTAATTTATTTTTATAGGAAATAATCCCTTGAGTTTTTCCTTATTGGAAAGTGTTTAAATACATAGATTACAAAACACTAAGCTAGGTTAATAATAAATACAATATGTAAAAGGGGAGTGAACCTAGGAAACTACAAGAGGTGAAGAGGTGTGAACTTCGTAAATACAAGATTATTTACATAATCTAATACACCCCCTCAGTCGAAGCGGGAGGTTTGTGAACGCTAAGACTGTTTCTAAAGTCATCAAAGAGGAGTTGCGGAAGGCCTTTGGTAAAGATGTCCGCAATTTGATATCGAGAAGGAACATGAAGCACACGGACTTGACCAAGAGCAACCTTCTCACGAACAAAATGGATGTCCATTTCTATGTGTTTGGTCCGTTGGTGTTGAACCGGGTTGCCGGAGAGGTAAACGGCACTAACATTATCACAATACACAACCGTGGCTTTCTTGATGGGACAGTGGAGTTCGAGAAGAAGGTTTCGAAGCCAGCATGATTCGGCAACGACATTTGCAACACCCCGATACTCGGCCTCCGCACTTGACTTGGAGAGAGTGGGCTGTCGTTTGGCGGACCATGAGATCAAGTTGTCACCGAGGAAAATGCAATATCCCGAGGTTGAGCGGCGTGTGTCGGGGCAGCCACCCCAGTCGGCGTCGGAGTATGAAATGAGGCCGGAAATGTGGGAGGCGTATAGGTGCAGACCGAAAGAAAGAGTACCTTGGAGGTACCTCAAAATGCGGCGTAGGGCATGCATGTGTTCTTGCCTTGGGTCGTGCATATATAAGCAAATTTGTTGTACGGCGTATGAGATATCCGGGCGGGTGAAAGTGAGATATTGGAGAGCTCCTGCAAGACTCCGATATAAAGATGGATCATCAACAGGGGGACCGGAGGTGGAGCTCAATTTTGCCTTAGTATCAACAGGAGTGGCGGAGGATTTGCATGAGGACATGTTAGCACGAGCAATAATATCTGCAGCATATGATTTCTGAGAGAGGAAGAGCCCATTAGAATGCCGAGTGACCGATATACCAAGAAATGAACTTAATGGACCAAGGTCGGTCATGGCAAATTCGGTACAAAGCTGAGCCATGATGGACTTCCGAAGAGTGTCGGATGAGGTGGTGAGCACAATGTCGTCGACATAGAGAAGAATGTATGCCAAGTCGTTGCCCTGAGAGTAGATGAATAAGGAGTTGTCGGACTTGCTATGAGAAAATCCGATGGTAGCCACAAAAGAAGCAAAGCGATGATACCAAGCCCGAGGAGCCTGTTTGAGACCATAAAGAGCCTTTTTGAGAAGGCAGACATGACCCGGATTATCTTTATCACGAAGCCCGGGTGGTTGGTGCATGTAAACAGTTTCTGCAATGTCACCATTTAAAAAGGCATTTTTGACGTCCATTTGGTGGATGGACCAAGACTTGGAGAGAGCAATGCTAAGAACGGTGCGAATAGTCGTCGGTTTGACCACCGGGCTGAAAGTCTCATCACAATCGACACCAACCTGTTGATTCCTGCCATTAACCACAAGACGGGCTTTGTGCCTCTCAAAAGCACCGTTAGCATTCTTTTTATGTTTAAACAACCACATACAAGGAATCACATTGACATTATGAGGACGGGGCACCAACTCCCACGTCTTAGTTTGAATAAGAGCGTTAAATTCATCCATCATGGCATTTTTCCAATTCGGGTCGGAAAGGGCAGCTATGGGATTACGGGGTAGAGGTGATGGAGTGGTTTGGCAATTTAAATCAAAAATAATTTTTGGCTTAAATATACCATGAGAGCTTCGAGTTTGGACCTTCAAAGGAGGAGGAGGGGGCCTGCTGATTTGTTGGGCCGAATTGGAGCCGTGAGTAGAGGGAGGAGAGTTGGAGTGGGCCTGGCTGGGTGGGCCGTTTGGTGATGTGGCTGGTAAAGTCCCAAATTGAATTGGGGTTTGGTGTAGGCGTGTGGGCCGTATTTGAGGGGAGCCCGTTAAGGGAGAAGTAGGAGAAGGGGTGGGCCTTTCTGGTGATCCAAATATGGGGGAGTGATGGGCCACAGTAGGTTGGGCCGTAGGAGTTGAGATTGGAGTTTGCAAATTTGCAGTAGCTTGTGATGTGGGATGATTGTAGAAGTGATGAGAGAGATTTGGGGAAAAAGCATCATTTAGAAAATCATAATCAGTGGGAGTAGGAGTATGGATTTTTGCAAACGGAAATTGGGTTTCATCAAAAACCACATGACGGGAGATAAAGATTTTCCGGGTAGACATATCATAGCACTTATAACCACGATGGTTAGGAGGATATCCTAAGAAAACACAAGGTGTGGACCGTGGTTGAAGTTTGTTGATGGTGGTGGAGGGAAGAAGAGGGTAGCAAAGACACCCAAAAACCCGAAGATGAGAATATGAGGGGTTTTGTTGGTAGAGTATTTTTGTCGGTGAGTCATAAGCTAGGAGTTTGGTGGGTAGAATGTTATGGAGATATGTGGCCATTTGGAGTGCATGGTGCCAAAAGGAGGGAGGAACGGAAGAATGAGCAAGGAGGGTACGTATCATATTATTGAGAGTACGGATTTTTCTTTCGGCCTTCCCATTTTGGGGGGAAGTGTGAGGGCATGAGAAACGGAACACCATCCCATTAGTGATACAAAAATTACGGAAAGCATCATTATCATATTCACCACCATTATCACATTGAAAGCATTTCACATTACGTTCAAATTGAGTATGAGCAAAGGCATTTAATTGCAAAAATAGATCATGAACTTGAGATTTTCGAGCAATTGGGAATGTCCATAGAAAATTAGTGAAATCATCCAAGAATAGCACATAATAATGATGTCCGGCACTACTAAGCTTAGGGGAGGTCCAAATGTCACTATGCAAAATGTCAAATGGCAAAGTAGTACATGTAGTAGAGGGATAAAAGGGAAGTTTGACATGTTTTCCAAAAATACAAGAAGAACACACATTAGATTGTGAAATCCTGTTACATTGAATAAAATGTTTCTTCCTGAGGGAACTCAAAACTTGTGACCCGGGATGGCCAAGACGATCATGCCACAAAGAAGAGGAGAGGGCAGCAAGGGCAGTAGGAGAGGAAAGGAGGTTGGCGGTGTTGTAGAGAGGGTAAAGCTCCCCCGAGCTGTCACATCTCATACGAGTGGTCCCCGTCCGAAGGTCCTTCACAGTAAAACCAAACGGATCAAATTCTATGGAAACATTATTATCACTAGTGAATTTTCGGACAGAAATCAGATTTTTTATGAGATTAGGGGCATGAATAACATTATTTAAGGTGAAGGGAGGAAGGGAAACATGCCCATAGCCACGAATTGGAATGCCACTACCATTGCCAACAATAATATTTTGATGATTTTTGCTCAAATTAAAATAAGACGAGAGGTTACCGTGATTCGATGTCATGTGTGAGGTAGCCCCGGTATCCATGTACCAATTTTCGTCGGGAGGAGCAAGAGAGAGAGTGTGAAGAGCAGCTTCTATATCCGTTGGAGCATAGCCAACCGAGGAGGGAGCTTGAGCGTTGAAAGCTTGTGGCTGCTGTTGTTGTGGTCGTGGACCGAGGATGCCATTTTGTGTGGGCCTTGAACCGGCAGCAGGACGAGCCCAAGGTGTGGTTGGGTAAGGGCAGGGGGGCATGGCCCACGGTGGAGAAGCCCAACCGTGCCAAGGAGGGTACTGCCAAGCAGGGGAGTTGCCCCATTGCCACGCAGGATGCGGCTGCTGCTGTTGCTGTTGGAACCCGCGGCCACCACCGCGACCTTTTCCATTCCGGCCACCGTTGCCACGGCTCTTGGAATTCCCACCGCGGCCACCACCACGGCCATTGTTCTTGTGATTGATGCGCTGATTTTGAGAGTGAGAAGAATGAACATCGTCCACATGAGAAGAGTTTCCCGCAGCCATTAAAGCCGAACCAACAGCATTTGCCTCATTCGAGGCTTGATTTGCTTGACGAGATTCTTCGAGGAGGAGCATAGAACGAGCTTTTTGAAAAGACACCGGAGGGTCGGACTGTTGAAGCAGGGCAGCCACGTTGTCATAAGCTTTCGGCAGGCCACGAATGAGGGTTATGACAATACGATGATCGGAAACCTTAGCCCCAACATTAGCTAATTGATCCGCAATCATCTTGATGTGTTGACAATAGGCAGAGATATTAGAGAAATTGTTCAAATCGACTTGTGAGAATTCTGTTTCAAGTTGGACAGCCCTGTTTGTTTGATTATCCTGAAATACATCCTTTAATCTCGCCCACGCAGCCGCGGCGGTAGAATCGGGTTCAAGGATTGTATTAAGCAAGTCGTTCGATATGGTGCTATAAATCCATTGGAGCACAATAGCATCGACGCGGCTCCAAAGGTCAGGGTCGGTGGTCGAGAGAGAAGAAGAAGCATCTTGATCAGGGGAAGGAAGAATGTGTTCTAACACTTGATGTGCACGAGCATTGATTTTAAAGAGCTCGACCCAAGATATATACTGTGCACGGTCCATTTGAAGGACAATAGGAATAACACTCTTGATGTTATTGACGGTGAAAGCGGGATGGAAAGCGGAAGATTTTGGAGCTTTAGGTGAGTCTCCCATGGTGAACAGGATGCGGCTTGGGTAGAAAGAAAGAAGGAGGAGAGAAGCTAGAGAGAGAGAGACCTAGCCTGATACCATATAGGAAATAATCCCTTGAGTTTTTCCTTATTGGAAAGTGTTTAAATACATAGATTACAAAACACTAAGCTAGGTTAATAATAAATACAATATGTAAAAGGGGAGTGAACCTAGGAAACTACAAGAGGTGAAGAGGTGTGAACTTCGTAAATACAAGATTATTTACATAATCTAATAATTTTGTCTTATTTTCTCAAATTTCTGTGAAGGAAAATACAGAACTTTCTAAAGCCTAAAAGGTTGGAGAGAATGAGCGAGGAGTCAAGTGTACATGGTTGGATTTCTTGGGTCATGTAAAAGAGACACGAACTCTTTATTCCAACTCTTGACAATTTGGAGGGACACCATGGCAGCTAGCCAGCAGCTAGTGTACTGTACAAAATATTAATGAAAAATGACAGGACTTTTAATAGAGATAATTGGTAACCATAATATCATAAACTTAATCTAAACCTACTTGTCTGATCTCTATTAATCTTAGCTTTAAATAAACTTTTTAGTTTATCTTTTGTTGAGGCGAAGATATTAAAGTATGATATGAATATTAATTAAAGTTAAGCAATCAGTCAATATATTTAAATAATTACCATACAAGTATGATTTAGAGCATACCGATCTTTGATTAGATTAACGGTTTTTAATAATCTAGATGTGTGTCTATGTTTAATTCAACTTATTTTTATTTATTTTATCTGATCTGATCTAATCTAAACTTATCATTAAAAAAAATTATTAAATTTTACTTTATATCGAGCAGATGTAGTAAGTGTAAATCTAGGGGCACCAAATAAAATACATTGGCACATCATCCGTTGTCTAGAAAAACAATGGGCATTTTCTGAAAATTTCACAAATTTGCCTTATCCTTAGGAAGTACTCCATAGCAGACATTAAAATACCTTTTGCCCACATTCTGCAATTTGATATAAATCATGTACTTATGACCGGAAAAGGAGGGTTTTTTTTTTTTTTTTGCTATATTCATGTTCTACATGGATTACATTTTCAGGTGCAAAGAATCATTTGCTAAACCCTTATCCACTCAACAAATAATATTCAAAAAAGTCATTCTTAACCCGTGAATTTTAGTGAAAATCAATTTAATCCCAATAAATCAAATTTAATCAGGAAGGATTTATTTTTTTTTGTATTAGAATTAGTAAATTAATATTGGGTTAGAATCTTAAGTAGCTACTCCCTCCGTCCCAAAAAGAACGACCCATTTGGGTTGATTACGCGGGTATTAAGGAAGTTAAGTAAAAAGAAGTAATATATATTGGAAAGATAAATTTACATGGGATTTGTAAAAAAATAGAGAGAGAAAGTAATAAAATAACATGGAAAATCAAATTTTTATATAGGGAAGCTAATTTTGCACAAATATTATAGCAAATTGGTGGGTGTTTTAATGCAAATAGGTCATTCTTTTTGGGACAAAGTTTTGACCAAATGGGTCGTTCTTTTTGGGACGGAGGGAGTATAAAAGTGACCATTTATTGTTACGACTACTTGTACCTTGAGTGCCTAGTGACAAATTTTAAAAATGATGAATACTAAGCTAGCTGGCTAGTTCTATATGCACGCAATATATACAACATATATGTTGATACCAATAAACTGACATATATGGTTTGATAATTGATAGTGATCTTTATTTACTTTAGTCAATTTGAGCCTATATCTCTTTTTTTGTATTGATTGTATAATTAATTTATTCAATATTATTGCTGTGCAAATTAATGTGTTAGAGATATGATATATCGGAAAATATATAAAGCAGGTTAAATCTTGGGACCATTAATAAAAAAAATCCCCCTACGGGTGGGTTAGAAATTAAACCCACCGGTGGGATGAACCTTTAGCAAAAATTACCATTTTTTTTTTCACATAGTTTATTCCGCTTTGCAAGTTAGTGTTGGTGCGTTTTAGACTTTTAGTTGATGACTTGATGTATACATTACATCATGCGTGGTTAATAATTTAAAGATTGAGATTAAGTTGTTGGGGTGTGTCATGGTGTGGATCCTCCAGGACGAATATTGGGGGCGGCATACATGAGGTTTTCACCAAAAAAAAAAAGGCTATCGTGTGTCGTGAGATAAGATATATTGGTTTTCCTTGTGCCGTGAGACAAGGTACATGTGTTGGTTCTCCTTGTGCCGTGAGACAAGGGTTTTAAATGTTTTGAGTGTGGTTTACTCTAAAAGATCAAAAAGAGTTTTGAGTGTGGTTTACTCTGAAAAACCAATAAGAAATTTGAGTGTGGTTTACTCTGAAAAACCAATAAGAAATTTGAGTGTGGTTTACTCTGAAAAACTAATAAGAAATTTGATTGGAGCTCGGTTTTGCTCTGGAAAAACCAAAAATTGTTATATTTGCAAGTTCGAAAAGAATGACGTTCCTGCGAATTGATTGATGACTGATGAGTTCGAAAAGATGAACGTTCTCATCGTTAAAAAAGAAGAAAATTTTTGAAGGTGACATCACAAGAGTGTGCATCTCGACTTCAACAAATTGAAGAATTTCCAATCGCAACGTTCGTGTTAATGTCGTTACGATTGCGGGAGGGTGTTAGAGATATGATATATCGAAAAATATATGTGATATATTTTCCGTATAGATATTGTTATGAGAATAATATTTAGTATTATCTTATGTTAAGATATTATTTTGAGAATATATCTTTAGGGTTTATGATTAGGCTAGTATATCTTTTAGGAAGATTGTTCCTATCTTATGAGGTTAGGTTTTGTATAAATACTCAACCTATTGATGAATAATAAACAAGCAATAAAAAGCCATTCTATTCTCTCTTCTCCCTAATTTATCATAATGAGAAAATTAAAAACTTAACAATCTTTACAATGTTTAGATTTAAATAAATGTATAGAGGAATTACAAAATGTCATTGATTGTAGCTTATCCATTTGATCTCTTTTATGTATTATTATTGACACTCAATTGTACTTGTACTCCTAAAATAATCTTTTGTTATATACAGTATTAACATTCGATATCGATCAATCTCACACACGTAACAATCATACAAACTATTCCCTCCAAAAAAATAAAAAACAATTATACGGAAATATACACCCAATTGCATGTAGTTCTAGATGCAACTTGATTGATTTATCAATCTCACGCATACACTTTCTTGCAATAAAAGCACATGTTTATACGAAGTAGAATAAAAGAAGATGACATTATAATTAAAGCAAAAACATAGTTATATAAAAGCACGCACATTGATAATAGATAGAAAGTTAGAAACACATAAACAACAATTATCGAAAACAAATAAAAGCAGTATAGGTTGTTTGTTTACCCGGTGGTATGTAAATATACCTACAATTGGGTATAACTTCTACCAATTAACGATAAACATGATGATATGACATTTTTCCATCTTAATGATCTTGAATTTGCATTTCAGTTAAACCAAATAACTAGAGAGGTAGTTATATTTACCCGGTTGTGCCGTACACCCATGAATATTTGTTCTTATTTTGATGATTGTTTTTCATTTTATCATTATATGAAGAACAAAAACTAACCTTAGATTAGTTGGATATACGGTACACCCGGATGTATATAACAAATTCTATAATAACTAATTAGTTTGATGAAGAAAGAAACACGTCGTCTAAATAACTTTTACTCCCACATTTACCAACCAATGATTTTATTTGTAGTAATTTGTAAATTAATGGTCAATGACATGATCAAGAAATATGAACTATTTGAAATGAGGGAGTACACTGAATTGATGATTATTGGTACTGTTAATTGTACGGAGTACGAAGTATGATACAAAGTACAATACTTTTATACTTGTATATTATACTTCTACCGATGGATTATTCTACTGTGTCATTCTTCAAAGAAGGACACCATAACATGCTGATGTGGCATGTTATGGTTGGTCAATTTTTCCTTTATTTTTATAAATCAAAATGTACTATACATATATATATAATTGAAAATACATGTATTTTTGTAAAGAATACATAATCAAGTATTTGAAAATTTATTTTTAATTTTTAAAATCATCCAGAAAATTAAATTATACAATCAAAATTTAGATAATCAAATATTCATCATCGTTCTTAATTGTTCATCATAATTCTTCATTTGTGATCTTAATTGACGGAACTCAAACCGAAATTCCGACCAACGAACAAATCCTCCAAAGATCGAATTTTTATTGGGTTTTCAAATCTTATTCTTAATTCATATTTTTATTGGGTTTTCCAATATTCCGATCAGCAACCCGGCGGCTTTTCGGCATTCACGGCAGCAGCTCAAGGTTTCCGGCAATTGTTCTTCTTCTCCGGTAGAAAATCCGTGATTATCATCTGGTTGTTCGCTGCCCAGCTATTTCGTATGTGTTTGGTGCAAGAATTGAGAATACATTAACAATAATGTTTGGGAATGGGTGGATGAATGAAGAAAAATGATGAGAATACATTAACAGTGAATGTTCGGGAATGGGTGGATAAATGAAGATGAATGAAGAACGAACATTGATGATGAACAATTTCAATTTTTTTTTTTTTTTTTTTTTTTTTTTTTTTTGAAAAATTGGGATTTTTTTTTTAAAAATAAATGTGATATAAAATAATACATGTATTAAAAAAAATACATGATATAAATACAATTTTAATACATTATGAACATAGAAAATAATTCAAAATAAAAATAAAAATACTAAATATAAGCCAATTAGATTTTGTCATGTCAACACTTTATGGTGTCATTTTTAAAGAATGACATCTACCATAGTTTTACATCCCATAATTATGCAAGTTGCAATTTACAATTTACAAAGTGGTCGACGGAAAAAACAAAGTATGCTGTACAATTGAACAACCATGGGCCCAACCCATTCCTTAGTCCTTTAAAAAGTGTAATGCAATATACGAAGTATTTAATTTTAAATTTTAGATAATTATGAGATTTTTTGTAGGTGGGAAGAAAAAAAAATCAATACAATTGAGCTAGATGCTAATTTACTTTTTTTTTTTTTTTTTTTTACCATTAATATTTTAATTTTTTTGAAAAGTTAATTAAAATAAATGAAATATATAATTAGACAAATATAATATGTATCATGTGATAATGTTTTCTCTAAGATTAGGAAGTTTAACACTAAAAAAAAAAGTTGATCATTCTGTAAATTTATTATTTATAGTACAAGATTTTTATGTACTTTGTGCTAAATGCATTGTCCCATATCTAGATCAACGAATATTTGATTAATAATTACAATATAAACAACCTATAATTACACTTATACAAGAAGTGGTTTCAGGATGTGTCCACAAGAATAGCCCTTCCCCAAATGAGCCAAAACCACTTGTTCTGTACCAAGAATAGAGTCAAGACAATTAGACAAATGAGTTAACAGCGATAGATGATAACAAGCAAAATAAAGATATTAGGTGAAAACTTGTAATACCTACAGTGATTAGTGAGGATAAAATCAGAGAAAACTGATTATTTTGGCTTACCTGGATAGAAGGAAATAAGAGTGATATGAAAAATATATTACTACACTAGGTTAGAACCCATGCGATACACCGCTTATGGCTTTGAAATATAATGGCTACCCAACTATTGTAGTTGGGTGCGATACACAGCTTATATAAAACTTATTATTAATTTTTAGATTTTTAAAAATAAATGGCTATTATACATGAATATAAATAAGAATTACGTACATTTTGTAATTTTTAAAATTTTTTATTTTCATCAAAATTATAATATAGTATCCGTCAATGTCATCTAATCATAGTTAAGAGAGCGACACGTGTGCAATGTTGACATTAACATCTTTTGTTTTAGTAATAGTTAATAGATTTGTTTCACAATAGTAAAATTATCCTTCTTTATTTTACAATTAATATGAAATGGAGGTAGTACATTTTATTGGAGTATATAGAGCTTGATGGAAGGAATTAAGAATGATATGGATCCAAAAGACACTCTTCAAGAATATGCTACTTATAGGTTTTATCTCTAAGTACATGTTTATATCAATGTCATCTCCAAATATGCACTTAAAATAGAATATTGGGTAAGATAGCTCAATAGATATAGGGTTTGGATTAGGAATGGCAACGGATCGGATTCGGGTCGGATGTAGCTAAATCCGAATCCGATCCGTTTAGTAAACGGACCTTGAACTCGGATCCGAGTCCGAATCCGAAAAATCCGAGTCCGAATCCGATCCGACTCGTATTTTTCGGATCCGAATCCGCTCCGTCTATACAGACCTCCGAAATGATCCGAATATTTTATTTTTTTATTTTTTTTTTGTAATGTCATATACCTATAATTGTTTGTATTGTCATACCAAGTAAAGTATAAGCATAACATATTTAAATTATGTACTTAGTTACATAACAAAATTTTGATACAAACACAAGCAAACAATTGTCCCAAGTTATAAAGCATATGCTCATACTCTCGGATTCGGACTTGGATCGGACTCCATCGGACTTTGCGTAGGGTCCAAGTCCGATCCGCCTCCTATTCGGATTCGGATCTATTTTATCGGATTCGGATTCGGACTAATTTTAAACGGATTTGGATCGGACTCTTTCCTTCGGATCGGATCGGATTCGCATCGAACTCGGATAAAATTGCCATCCCTAGTTTGGACCTAGGATGTAGAGCCTTTATGAATAATGTCAATATAGGGCAAAAATGTTTGCCCAACTTCGTATCCCTCTTATTCCTATCTCTTGTACCAAAGTTTACTAATTTGGAACGTTTAGAAAAATTACCTCCAATATACTAGTAAATTAGAAAGCATTAAACACAGAGATGGGAATTTCCTTCTTCTTTTGGAGACTACAAGGAAGTTGATATTAAATAGCAGATAAAGTAGCATAAGACGTATGGACTGTTTGCCATAGCCAAATACACAGGAAAGATCATAAGAGAGAGCTTCCAAACTGCAGCTTATTGCAGTAGAAATGCTTTCTAACAGAAGGAAACATATAAATTGACTCACATCCTTTATGGCCCATCACATGCACTGAAATCCTATATAAACTTCCTAATTTTACAGCATCTGTCACATTAGTCTATTACCAATAGATTTTTGGTTAATACAATTCCTAAAACGTTCATTGCCAATAGGCGAAACAAAAATGCAGTTCGTAGTCATATTATGCCACTCTATCCAGTGTCTGCTGCACACTTTTAGCAGTAAGTGTATCTGGTGCAAATTTGCAAATACAGATTACTTCGTATTTAATAATCAGTGCGTACTACCTCGATTTCACAATAATTGGCAGGGGTAACTGGTAACACATACTCTGTATAAAACTATTAGGAAGTCTGAACAAATGATGAAATGTTAGATAGCAAGATCCTCAACTCTACTGCTTCAGAGCATAATGTTAGTTAAATTATGATTGAGAATTAGTGAAACAACAAAGACATTCTTAATCCGCGCAACTGCTACTTTCTTCTCCCAGCCTTTCCTTTAGTACGCTCTGTAGTCTTGAACAGAAATTTACTCTCCCCCTGCATTCCATTCAAGCTAAATCTGCTAAGGGCATCAGTATCTCTCAACCATCCAGTTATAGCATAGTCGAACAATAACAGACAGAACCTTCCTTACTCTCCTTGCCTATGTAGTCATGCGCAAAGTGATCATGAGTCAATTTGAGACCAAAACAATGCTACAGACTGGGTGCATCTAAGTATTTACATTTCAGCTCGTTTAGGACTGTTTGATAATCGTCTGCCACATTGGCCGGAGATCTTTTGATCAACTCTAGGGCAACTTGCTCAGCTTCAGAGCTATTTCCCTTTAAAAGGTATCCCTCCACAAACACAGCAAAAGTGTCAAGATTAATCACATTTCCATCCCTCATAGCATCACTAAGAATTTGAGCTGCTTTCTCCAATTCACCATTCTTACAGTACATAGTTATTAAGCAACTGTATGTCTTATGATCAAGCTGATGACCATCTCGAAGCATACAATCTACAAGTTCCCCAACTAGTTGTACACTTCTCCCCGTTTTACTTAGACTAGATATAACAGTATAATACGACAGGAAGTTAGGAACAAGACCGATTTCAGGCATCCATTTCAAGAAAAGTACAGCTTCCTTGAGTTCTCCTCTGTTTACAAGAACTTGTAACACAGCATTGAAACTACTAACACTTGGACGAGTACCTCTTGCTACCATCTCCCTCAATAGAGCAATCGCGTCATTTGCTTTTCCCAGCTTACAATACTCATTCACAAGTACCCCATATGCTACAACATCAGGTTTTACACCTAAGGAACTCATATCCTTCAAATGTTTAACAGCCTCATCTATTCTCCCAGCAACACAAAACCCCTTAAGCAAACTCGTATGCGTGACAACATCATCCTTTACACCATCCAACCTCATCTTAGTCATCATTTTCTTAGCCTCATCAACCTTACCAAGCAAACAAAACCCATTAACAATCGCGTTATAAGTGATCAAATTTGGCTCGATACCTTGCCTAACCATCTCATCTAAACACGAAATCGCCCGCTCCATCTCACCCTTCTTACAATACCCATCAATCAATGTAGTATAAGAAACCAAATTCGGCAAACAATCCTGACTCATAAGCATCTTATCAACAATTTGTCTCGCCTCAACCATCATACCCTTCTTACAAAACCCACTTAACATAGTCCCAAAAGCAACATTATTCGGTCTACAAGGCATTTCATCGAACACCTTACGTGCATCCTCAATTCTTCCAATTCTACAATAACCTCGAATCATCGTCGTGTAAGTAATAACATCAACCTGAATCACACCCTCAGCAATAACCTGATCAAAAATGGCGGCAGCCATTTTAATCCGATTAGCTTTAACCAAAACACCCAACAAATTATTACATGATTTTACACAATTACCATCCTTTTCCACCATTTTAGCTCGATAAAACCAATCAATGGCGCCTCGAAGATTGCCCTCAACACCATAAGCTCTGATCATCTTCGCAATCATGAAGTCGCAGAGCTTTTTATGGGATTCCAGAAACTGGGTAGCACCAGGAAAGAGACGATGAGAGAGAAGAAGATCGAACATTGCGACATAACAATAGAATTTGTGACGGTAATTTGTGGGGTTTGGATTTGGGCGAGTCGCCCAATCGAAGAAGACGAAAGCATGATAAGGGTTTGATTGATTGTTGATTACTTGGATGACTAAATTAGGGTTTAAATAGGGGGAAAATTGGGAAAGATCTGGGATGTTAAGAGGACCGTTTTTAGGATAAAAACAGACGAAATTGGGTTTTAAGGATTGAAGGGTTTTGGTTATGGCGGTCACCAATGAAGAAGAAGAGGAATTTCTGGAGAGAAATTGGTTGCTTAGAGTCTTGGAAGCCATTGTTGTAAGCTTCGGAATTGCAGATAATTTTTAGGGGTAATGAGGAAGAAATTGTGAAGATGAGATTTGGGTTTTTCTTTCAATGTTGTAAAATAATGCTCAAAAAATAAAAAATGGTGTTCATGCATTTTTGGTGAATTGATTAAGGCGGATTGGCAGTTGTATATCTAAACAGCCAATTTACCATTCGTTAAAGGCCTGGGAGGCTGGGTGGGCATGGGCAGGATCAGCACAAGGACTACCAAGACCCAACTCAAGACGCAACATAACTTGAGAGGCGCACACACTTAGACACCCCCGGTGGGGCGTTGGGATTCTGCTAGGCACGGGCACATACACTAATGTGCGAGTGACACAATAAAAGTTGTGCCGTGCATAATCACCCGATCTTATACATGTTAGCCCAATTTACAATATAAATAATAAGATATTCGCCTCATAATCTCAACTCTTCAATGATTCAAGAGATCACCATTGAGGCATTGACAAGCTTTTTAATTACTCCGTATAATAAGTTAAACCGCCTTAATCCTCAATTTCCTAATCCGTGAGATTTTGTACGATGGACAAGTTTATATAGTCAATCAAATCTAACGCATATAGAGAAGGCGTGCAAATAAGCTATCCAACAAAAAAAACTTAAATATAATATTTACAATTATTTAGGGAAAAAAGACTATTTTGTGGGTACACTTTATATTGATTACTTATTGAGAAAAATAATGTACTCCGCATAAAATAAAACAAATGCATCAATAATATTAACATTTATGTACAATCTGAAGAATTACACAATTTAAACATTTATGTACAATTTGAAGAATTACACAATTTACACTACGTAATATATGCTAAGGCTTTATTCTCCCACTAAGTATATCAGATATTCGTTGATGAAGTTTTTGAATCTCAGTCTCAACTCGTTCAGGGCCCATTCTTATTAATCTATTGTATTCACCCCCTTTTCTTTCTATCAAATTGGCAAGCCTTCCTTGTATGCTTTTCACCTACATCACTAACATTAATATTGCATCAATTAACATTATCAAAAAAAAAAAAAAAAAAAAAATAAATAAAAGAAGAAGAAGAAGAAGATACGCAATATATAGGAAAATGTATATATAATCAATGAATGCATAAGTAACTTTCAACTTCTAATGTTTTTTGAGACCGATATAAACCAGATAATGATATAAGTTCAAACCTAAACGTTACAACATTACATGTGGTGATTGAACATACACGAATTGAAGATAACTCTAAAAGATAAGAGGTTAACCTTTCTATAAGGCCATCGATCAATCTCGAAAGAACGAAGTTTCTTTTTAATTACAGTGGCACATAAGTGTAATTCCAAGCTTGCATCATTTATAGTCCTATCAAAGTATTTGGCAAAATCTTCAAGTGTCATATTCTTCACTCGTTCCCTCTGTTTACCTTGCATATCCAGAAAAAACAACATTCAAATAAAAATTAGATAAAGCTATATTATTAATCAATTAAAAAATAAAAACATTACTTGTAAAAAAGATGACACAATGTATTATAATAATAATAATAATAATAATAATAATAATAATAATAATAATAATAAGGAGAATGCAAAAGAGGATTAATGCAACCTGGATTGAAAGCTCAGTCCTGAGCAATGGCAATTGGTGATTCTCCTCATCTGAGTCATACATCTCCCTTCCTGAAGGGTTAGAAGACTCTCCTCTTTCAAATGATCCGCCAACTAAAGAATTTTCACAAAATATTAATAATACTCACTCTGTTTTTGGTTTATTTTTTATTTTTTTATTTTTATTTTAAATAATGTTACTTTAATTATTAAAAATATTCGCAGCTCGTTAATATAAGTAAAAACAAATGTTACTACTCTATTTAAAAAAACAAATATACTACATGATTAAATTTGTCTAAATACGAAATATATATTGTATCATCTTCAAAATCAAATTCTATAAGATTAATTGCATATTATAAATGAAAGATAATATATATTGATGTAAACGACATGTATGTATTGTGGAAAACTAAAAGTCAAAATTTAATTTAAGCCCAAATTAGAACTTAGAAATGATTAATCGAATCACTAACCTCCAACATTTAGCCAATCAAAGCCGACGCTTAAGGCTTCATAAAACGATGAAATAGGTTCTTGCAACAATATGTATCCATTTTCTCTCTGATACATCATATAGCCTTTCAAATACTCTCTTATCTCCTCAAAAGTAAACCTGCTAAAACTGAATCAAAAGGCACGAGTCTAATTAGCGTCATACTCCAAACAAATTAATACTCCGTAACATAATAAAAGAGAGATGGATTGGACTATTAGAGATATAATAGGGAGTATGTTTAAAATCTAACCACAAAACCATGTATACGAATATAAATTAATTTCGAAAAATTAATAAATAAATCGATCCTCAAGACCACCAACAACAACAAAAAAAAAAGGGGTAACTAACATAATGCATATATAGTCGAGATTAAATTGTTAACTTACTCAATAAATTGATAATTTCCAATGTGATCATCAGAAGGTGGTACCCCGTAATTGGAGCAGTAAAAAGCATGATATATTAAACCCACATTCCCATGGATTTCAAGCCTGGTGGTACGAGTGCCTTGTAACAAAATAAGTTACATAGTTTAATTAATAATAATAATAATAAGATAACAATTATAACATGAGAAATAGGGCATTAAAAAGTAATTAAACATATATTCATCAAAAACCTGAATCTCAATCACCACCATACCTAATAACTAATCATAATTTATTGCAAAATTACAGAAAATAAATTAAAGTACTAATGAGTATAAACTAATTTCATTAACAATTGACTGAAAAGTTGTAATTTTCCATAAGATCAACACCATCAATTTGTAACAATTACTTAAAAAAAATGTATTACAATAACTTTCAAAAAATAATGTACATTTCTTCAATAATATTGTCATCCTCAAACTTACAATAGACACCTATTTGGATACATGTAAAATTATTCGACATCTACAACATTCATAAATGAAAACTAAAATTATAAGCAACTAATAAATGAAATTCCAAAGAGAATCGATCATTTTCACTAGAATAAAAACGAATTGAAATATAATTATAAAAAGTCTTGCTTACCCTAAGCAATGAAAAAAACAAATCAAACATTAAACTAACAAACAAATATAATGTCCCATATTTAATTTATTACTTTGTCATTTTATAGTATTAAAATCAATAATACTTGGTAAAAATGAAATATAAAAAAAATTAATACCATTTGAAAACATAATTCCTCTAAGCACTACACAAGAAGCACAAGGATTAACATGGTTAGGATCAATAGGCAACACTTCTTGCAATGCCAATTGATCTTGTTGTTGATCTTGAGGGGCATTATTCTCTGTCCCAACCTCTTGTTGCATTCCTTGGACACTCACATCCATCCCTTCACTACCGCCGTCGAATCCAACATTTTCATGATGATCATTAGTTTGAACTAACGGCATTTCTTGTAACGGTACGGGGTCATTCACCCAAGAATCAAGCATACTCCATAAGGAATGATTATCATCATCAATAGGTGGTATCGGCGGGGCCCACGTGTTCGAGTGCTCGGGACCGTCCATGGGCTTATGATCATGGTTACTAGGATCCATGGTTTGTTTTTGGGGTGTAAATTTGTGAGAGTAGATGCGAATGTAGTGAGTGGATTTTAATGCATGCACAAATATGGAAGTATGTAAGTAGTTGAGAATGATGAATAGAGAAAAATTGGAGGAAGTAAGATATTTGTAGGGAATGGCGGGAGATGGTAGTTAATTCTGTTGAAATGTATGCGTCTCTTCGTAAATAAACCGCCAATTTACAAACTAAATAAACTACCCTCGTTCTTACATGCGAAGAAATAAAGGGTACCGGATAGATTTCATAAAAAATATTAAATCTAATTGAAATATGTGATACGTTTTTCCAAATGAAGACGATATCAGTAAATACTACCTCCGATTTTTTCTTTTTTATTTGCAATTTTAGGGTATTATTTGAGAGATATAAAATATTTTAAAGTTGCAATTAAAAAAATCGAAGGTAGTAGTTACATTTTAATGTTTTATTAGATTTGTACTTAATTTCATTTGAGTGAATTTTAATTTGTCAAAAATTAATAATAACAATAATAAAAATAAATAACTATGATTCTTAATGTTTAGAATCAAAAGAGCAATATGATCATGGATATTTTTAATATAGTTGAAGTAGTTGATGCTTAAGTCATATATGTAGAGTATTTAATTCACTTGATGCAAAATCTAACTTAAGTTCATATTTCTAGTCAACTTTATCCGAACACTATCTTAATCTCATATATATTGTAGCATACTAAATACTTTTAATTTATAAAATAGTGTATGGCTCGAGCGATGCACCGAGTTGCTAGTTTATAATTAACGTTTGATTATTTTTGCTTAATGTATTGATAATTATCTTCAAAGTGTAATATTTTGAATAAAGATTTGTATTAGGAGAATCATATTCAATATTTGTAACAAAATTTAATATAAGTTGTTAAGTTATCCTATGATATGTAACAAATAGTACAATTAAGGAAAAATCATCTTATCCAAGTTAATTATAATTTTGTTGGATAAATTCACACAATATATGGTTAGCTAAGGTGGTAAGACTTGTATTGTAATACTTATTGGTCTCAAGTTATGTGTCAAAAGTCAACTACTATATCGAAATTAATTGTTCGAATTCATCTAAGCTTATTCTATTTACTAGACCTATATGCAATGCATACTTTAAATTTCGAAATTATTTGCTCGAATTCATCAAAACTTATTCTATTTACTAGATCTATGTGCACGCAATACATACTTTAAATTTCTAACTTTTATATATCTACCCTTCTAAGAATGTGAGAGTATCATTAACGGTAATTTAAGTAATTTTATTTTTAAGGCAAGCTAAACAAAAACAGATTAAAAGTAATTTTTTTTATTGTTTTTTTTTTTTTTTTTGAGGCAATTAACCATTCCAATTTTTCAATTTTATAAGGAGGGTATCCAATTTCCAGTGTCTAAGTTCGGTATCACCAAACAAAAATTACCAAATGAAATGAAATGAAATTAGCAGGAAGAACAATATTCAACACTACGCCTTTCAATTCCTACTCAATTTTTCTCTCCAAATTTCAATCAATCAATACTCCTCTTCATTCCTCTTTTTCATCCTTCTTCAACACAGCAATCGCCGGCAATCTGCCGCCATTAAAGCACAGAAATTCAAGCTTTTCAACAACAATGTCTTCCTCTTTCAAGCCTGAACAAGCTAGGGTTCCTCCTGCTCTTCAATTGCCCACCCCTCCAATCACCAAGGTCATACCTTTTTCTATTTTTAGAAATTTTGGGGCATTTTTTCGATTGATTGTTGTTAATTTGAAGTGGGTATTTTGTTTTGGTATCTGGGGTTTACTAATTCCTGTGAAATTTTTGGTGGGCAGTATAAAATAGGGCTTTGTCAGCTTTCTGTAACAGCAGATAAAGAGAGGAATATTGCTCATGCTAAGAAGGCTATTGAGGATGCTGCTCAAAAGGGTGCCAAGCTTGTTGTGTTGCCTGTAAGTTTGCTAATCGTTGCATTTGCCGGTTTTCGTCGGTTTCAATAGTTAATTTGCTTGATCAATTCCATATCTTGGTCTATATTAATCCTTATTCTTGTTGTATTATGGTTTATTTGAATTATAAATTGGGTTTGAGGACGCAATTATTGCTTTATTTGGTTTTGTTTATATAGTGTTATGCTGTTTGTCCAGCCAGTATAGTGTTGAAATTTAAGTAAAAAATAAAATAAAATAAAATAAAAACAAGTACGGTGTTGAAATTGCTAATAGATTCATTGGATAGTTTTCCCGGTTGAATTGGGCTACAATTGGGAAATTATCAATTTCGAGTATTTGAACTGAAATCAGGGAGTAAGTGGAGGTATATATGATCATAAGATGTATTGCTTATGGCGACGTTGAAACCCGGTTATCTAGGGAGGTTTTTTTAATCATGATGGTGAGAGTGGAATTTCAGGCAATAGGATCGTAGGATGTGTACGTTGTGGGTGTCCTGAGATAAATTCCTTTTGGAGTTGGATTGTCAGGTTAATTAATTACTTCGTATATGCTATCAAATTCTAAATCCTTATGGCTGTGCTGTAACCTTTTTCTTTAGGATTTTCAGTTTAAGGTGTACAGATTATCGTTTTGGAAATGCTTAGATAGCAGTACGTTGAGGAAATTCTGAAATTTGGGTGAAGTTGAGATTTTGGGTTCAATTTGGCCAATGAATTAATTTTTTCTTTAGAGGATTTATCTGCTACTTGTTTAAGTGGATATCTCTGCTGTAATTTACTGACCTAGGAGACAGTTGTGGCATCAAATTTAATTGATTTTTTCATAAATAAAGATATCACTCATTGTCTTGTTGTCCTACTGAAGCTAGTGGTCACTTTCTTGTATGAAATTGTATATGATGGTAGGGAGTAGGACGTTTGTGATTTGCATAGTTCTATATACTTCGTATTTAATTAGGTAAAATATACTCAATGTTGTGCCTCAAAGGTCATAAAGAAAGATTTTAGAAATTAAAATAACACAAATAATGTAGGCAAATGAAAGTTATGAAAGAGGGAGAAGATATAGCAAGAATGCAAGATGATGGTAGACTTATGCATGATGGCTTTAGGAACAAAGAGTATATTCACACAAAAGGTGACCTGGAGGGTGAATGAGCTGACCTAGATTGGGGCAGACTTGAAAACAATAAAGGAATTCCTCATGCATGGTTTAGCATTCATTTGTTTTAGAAGATATAGTATCACAAATTCATGATGGAATGTTGAATGCTTTGATATAAACCCGTGTGTGTGTGTGTGTCAGGTGTGTGTGTGTGTGTGTGTGTGTTTGATGGGAAATGGCTATTAGACTTCATGATGATATTGATATTTGTATCAATTCAGGAGATTTGGAATAGTCCATATTCAAATGCTAGTTTCCCTGAATATGCTGAAGATATTGATGCTGGTAGCAATGCATCTCCTTCGACAGCAATGCTCTCTGAAGTTTCTCGGGCCTTGAAGGTCACAATAGTTGGGGGATCCATTCCAGAACGTGTTGGGGATCGTTTGTATAATACATGCTGCGTTTTTGATACTGATGGAAAGCTAATTGCTAAACATAGGAAGGTATGCCACGCCCATCCCTTGCTTCTGTTGTTTGAATGGACCGTATTTCTGAACATAATTTTTCTGATTACAGATACACCTATTTGATATTGATATTCCTGGAAAGATCACTTTCAAGGAATCACAAACTCTTACAGCAGGAGAGACTCCTACAGTTGTGGATACAGGTTTGATGTAAATCATGTCTACAAAGGATAATTTATTTACGTAGTAATTTTTTACTTTCTATTTTTGTGGGATATGCTAATATGGTGCTCAAAGTTCATTTAATGACGATAAGCTTAATTTTGTAATCTATGCCTCCCAGAATCTTGTGAAAGCAATAGAAAGAGAATAGGATCACTGCCTCACTGGTTAATTTGAAGTCCATTTGAAATACAATTTACATATAAAAACGAAATTTACACATTCCAGTGTATATGACAAGCATATACTTTGTTTGTAAAGGAGGCTATAGACATTTGACTCATCAAATATCTTGTGTTTTATTTCAAATCTGTAAGTATTTTATTGGCATTTTCATTATGGGAATCTGATTTTAGCAATAATCGAACTTATTAGATTCAATTCTGCTATTTTTACTCAAAGTGAGTTTGGCTGGATGTTTTCTATTAACAATGCTAGTATAATGGTCATATTTGTCATTGAAGTGTTTGCACGTTGCTGATTTCTGTTTTGCGGAAACTTTTTAAGTGATACATGATGTCTCATTTTTATTTTCCAGAGGTTGGACGTATTGGAATAGGCATCTGTTATGACATTCGCTTTCAGGAATTGGCAATTTTATATGCTGCAAGAGGTATTTAATTCGTCCACAGTTGTCTATTAGCTCCCATCTAGTCTATTTTCAGTGTTTATTTTCATCAACATTGACTTGTATCCCCTTATTTGATACCGTCTTCTAGTTCTCTTTGCAAACACTTTGTAGGATATTTTTCATGTACACCTTGCTTGTGATGTCTTTCTAAGTCTTTCTCTTGGTATCTTGATGGCTAGCTAGTACAGATACTGCTGAACTTACAAGAATTAAAGTTTGCTTTTTCCCCAATGCTGGATACTAACGCAGGAGTGTTTGTCTTATGAGGAGTATTTAAATTGATTTGGGCTTAGATATGTTGTGTTCTTAGTTGAAAAGTTGTGGTCACACTTCACTTTTTTTGCATAATAGGAGCTCATTTGCTGTGCTATCCTGGAGCGTTTAACATGACTACTGGACCGCTGCACTGGGAATTGCTTCAGAGGGCAAGGTAGTGTTCGTCAACTGTGATTCCCCAATTTGAATTATTCCTTTTTCCAATAAATGCATTGCAAATGCTTTATTTGTTTAGGCTGATGTTAATAAATGGCTTTCATGAAGTATCTCACTAACATTGTTTTCAAACTGTTAAGATTGTGGAATTACAGATGTGTAAACTGAGCTGCTATTTTTTTAGTTTCTGCCCTTGTTTGATTCCAGAACTTACAACTGCTTCGAAAGAAATACAAGCTATATTTTTCATGGAGTCTAAGGAGAATGTGTAAAAGATGTATAGTTTCTAACTTTTTGTCTCATTATTCTGTGTATACTTGTTAAATAATGATAACAGTTGTTAAATTGAATAGTTGGGTAGAAAACTTTCATGTTCCCAAGATTCTTTGATAGTTGCCTTTTGCTCTCAGAATTAAGTAGTTTGACAGCCTTGCTATGTCTTTATTCTCACAAAATTAAGTAGTTTGACAGCAAGTATGTGGCTCTGTTCTGAGTCATAACTCTCATAAGAACATGTTCTTTGTGATAATGGACTATAACAGATCTGCTATGTCTTTTTTCTCACAAAAAAAAAATAAATAAATAAATAAAAAAAATTAAAAAAAAAAAAGTTGGTTTATTAGGTACAAGATGGCTCATTAAAACATCCACTGTTACATGTTTAGCTTGTTATATGATATAGTCAAGGTACTTTTAGGTCTATAAGTTAGTTATGAAGAGAATCTGTTTGCCATTTGTTTTCTTAAATACTATAAATTCATCACATACAGACCCAAATATATAATACATACGGACCAATGCTACTTCTTGTTGACTAAACATTGTACATAGCTTTATAGAGTACGCTGGAGTGTTGTTTCTACATGTTATTCAGGCACTTTCATCTTGCTGTTTAGTTTAGCAATATTGTGATTTGTTGATATCAATCACTATAAAGCTCGTTTTTGCTTTGAATTTATTTGATCTAGTACATGATTCAAGCTTATATGTCAGACTGGAAGTATATTGCTTGAGTTTTATGATTGTTGTTTTTTAACTTCACTGATTGTTTTTCCAATGAATCCCTAAGATTGCATTGTCTCTTTTCTTTTTGCAGGGCTGTTGATAATCAGGTAACTTCAGTACCTAAAATTTTCAGCTTAAGCTGATGCATGAGCGTAACATGTGTATTCATATGCTGCATGACATCATAATGTGTATGGATTTTTTTTACTTCTCCCTTTTTCTATAGACAATCCTTGTCAACTCTGAAGTTTGACACTTAGACCTGATGGTAATGAATAGAACCTTTGTGAACATGCTGCCAAGAGGTGCTGTAGGAAAGGAATCTACAACTTCTTAAAGCCTTAAACATTATAGCGTACACTCTGTATTTAAAATAAAGTAATAATGGGAGGGCAGGAGGATATTTTTGAACAAAAAATATTTGTTGATACTGGATTTAGCGGTCTTTTCTTTCTGAAATGTTGCTCTGAAGGATGAGTTTCCTATCCCAGCCCAAAGAGAGAGGGAGGTGCGGGAGGTGCTATCATTCTTATGGCGTACATGTTATAGAATACTAAATGCATGAATTTTCTCAAGTGAAGTGTCAGTCAAGAACATACTGAACTTTGGGTCTAATTGGTGCTGTTTCCAGAGTTGCATAATACTAATGGAAGCTTCCAGTGCATGTTTTAATGCTAGCTTAGTAGAATTATTGGCGTCTTTCTGCTGGCTAACATGTGTTTTCTACTTGCAAATACCAGTTATATGTAGCTACTTGCTCTCCTGCACGTGATTCTGGTGCTGGTTATGTTGCTTGGGGTCACTCTACACTTGTTGGACCTGTGAGTTATTGCATCCTACTTGTTCTGTACTTTACCTTGATTATCTCAGCTTTGATGTTCTTGTATTTTTCTCTCTTATACTCTGGTGTACACAGAACTGCAGAAGCATTGTATTTAGGCAAGAAATTACCAAAAATCAAAAGACAAGAACAAAAAACCCAATGAAATGATGGGAATTCTCCACATAAAAAGAGCCTGGGGGGTGGAGGGTGGATTAGGCAATGTTAAGTAGTGTGTGATATAGCATAGGACTCACATAATACACCTTTGTATTGGGAGATCGATTGATCTCTGTAAAGCCATCCAAGAGTGTCAGCCTCAACCTTTCTCTATTTGGTGACTTAGCTAATCTTAAAAGACTTTTTGCTTATACATGGCCTTTGTTTAGAACTGCAACTCTTTCAGCAAATAAATAGGACATTATTTATCAAAAGGTAATGCATCTTTCTTCAAGAGCCGAGTTATGATATTGTTACTCTTTTCCCAAATCCCTGCATCATCTAAATCCTCACCATGGTTGTGATTGCTTCCTTTACATGCTGTTTCTTAAGAAACTGAGTGTACATCATACGCATTACATTTAGCCATAGGCATGAGAATTTCTTGGATGAATGGATCGCAGATTTCTTGGATGAATGCTTGCAGATTTATACCATTCTCTCTCAATGAATCCTGAGAGATCAGATCTTTCCTTAGATAGGCACCATGAGAACTGAGGTCTACTTAGCTTCTTCTGAAGTACCTTAGAAAGTGGTGGATTCTTGTAATGTTGTATGTTTTATTGCTTAACTGAAAAGTCATTTGCAGTTTGGAGAAATCTTGGCCACAACAGAACACGGTGAAGAGACCATAATAGCTGACATTGATTACGCATCAATTGAACTCCGAAGGTGAATATAAGTTGGCCATAGAACATTAAAGCATTAGCAGTTTTTAAATGTCAAATTGCTTCCTTTTTTTCATTTGTGATTTGTTTTCTCTGAATAATAGGACTAATCTTCCATTGGAGAAGCAACGCCGAGGGGATCTTTACCAGTTGGTGGATGTACAAAGATCGTGATCTTTATGGCATGCTGGGATATGAACATTAGATGACAAACAACTTTGAGAAGGTGAATACTGCATTCATTAGCAAACTTGGTGGATTTAAAAAGACTAGAATAAACTGTATTGCTTGTAAAGTTTCCACGTTGAGATGAGCTTAAGCGAAGTGGATAGCAGTGTTGAACAAATTTTCTTAGGCAAAATAAGAATAAAGTAATTGCATGAGAAAACTAGTTGAGTATGACTGGAGACTTTTGTATTTCACACAGGAGTAATGTGTACCTCTAGTCGAGGCCAAGATTATGAAGACGGAGTATTGACATTATGGTCGTGTCAGTCTGTTATAGATTGTACTAGCCAAACATTATGAAGACGGAGTATTGACATAATGATCATATGGGTAAGAGATTGTAAATTACTCTATACTAGTTGGAATTATATGAACTAGTACTTCAAATTGAATTTCTCCTAATTTGATAAATCCAAAATGTTTTTGGTTTGTAATGACAAATCAATGGACGACCCAAGTTTTGCAAAAATATTTAGGATTAAGAAAAAAAACATTTTTTAAAGGGAATTTCAATTAGCATTAAAAAAAAAACAGTTAGGCAAATTTCCAACCAATTAGAGTAAGGGCTGTATACAAGCCCATTAAGCCCATAAAATATTAGAAAAATAGGCCCATTGGGATAAGTGCCATTACTGCAACAAGCAGCAGAAATTGACTAATAAACATTGGTTAGCACGTGAATCTGAAATAAAATTAAAGTTTTCTTTAAAAAAATAAAAAAGAAACGCAACGCACGTGGGTGGGTGTAAGTGCAAAAATGGGCCAAAAAAAGACCCGACAAAAATCCAACATGAGAAGTGATTTTGTCAGAACCTCAGATAATGACATTATACGGATTCCTTTTTTTTTCCCTTTTTTTTTGGGTGAAAGAAGAAAAAGAATGAATTCAGCTATGATATCCTATGTTTATTTATTTTTATTTTTATTTTTATTTTTATTTTTATTTTTATTTTTATTTTTTTTTTTTATTTTTTTTTTTTAACTGTATCTGTAAATATGCATGTTTGTGTTTCTCCCAATGTAGTACGAATAAATTTTAGCTTTTGTTAGCTTTTGTTATGGAATGAATACATACATGTATGTGCCCATTTATTGCATCTTTTGAGTTACTTCATGGCCTTCCACCTTTGCTTTGGGATCGCTATATTTGTGTCTCCGTCCTTTTAATATGCGAGTGCACTTTGTGACCATGAACCGTGTAATATTGCCTTATGATCTCTTCGTTTTTAAATATTTGTAATAATTTGAGTGATACATTTGTCAATATTAATGTAATTTGTATGAAATTATGCATGGGTAATTAAACAATACACTTGCCAATGTAGAACTAGAAAACAATAAACCTTAGTATAGCTCGACTTAAGTCTTAAGCTATAACTCATGTGTACGATTCTTACATAACCGATGGTTAGTTGGGGCCTAAGATGACCATGGTCCTTGTGGACTTGTGGTGCTTCACCCTACGCTTATTGAAGTGCCCCTCATGGCCCTATATTTTTATAAGACCGTCCTTCCTTCTCAATCAAGTTTGGCTTCACCCCTGGTTTCTTATCAAGTTAAGCTCAAACAAACTAATACTCGACTCATTTAGGCCCGATTTGTTGACATCCCTAATTATGTTCTTAATAACAAAGAAAATTTATGGCCAATTAATTTTATAACCAAAGAGTGTGCCGATTTCAAGTTTTTGCAGGCCAATTAAAACATTATCATAAACCAAGCACCATGATCTTAGCTGGAGTGTGAAAGTGAGAAGCCGTCGTTATCGGAACATATTTGAGACATACCAAACTTTGGGAATACTTAAACCTAAGTATACATCATTAAAATAAAGCTACTTTCTCCAATAGAGTTTTAATTAGCCATTAATAAGCGCTAAACTCTCACATGCTACTTAGTTACTCTTCAATAAGCATGCAAGTTAAGCTATAAAATAAATAAATTAGCAAGCTCATTATTAGTTATGTGGTCAAAAAATTTATATTTATTAGTTCTTAGGGTTTAGCAATATATGCCTTATGAAATGATTGTGTTGTAGATGCAACATTTGTCAAAAGAAACTGCATTATATATATATATATATATATATATATATATATACTTTAAAAGAAAGTGCTTAGCTATGAATTATGACAATTAGCTTGGAGACTTGTTTAATGGTGAAGATTTTGTAGCTTGGGCTATAATATATGCAAGATTAACAAAGAGATTAATCATAATGTTAGCATAATCTAGCCTTGTTTAGATAAAATGATAACTAGCTAGTACTTCGCATGTCTTACGAGTAATCTAAATTAAAGATAGAGAAACAAGAGATCGAGTTGATTCATTCTTGTCACCAAGATCAAATTGTAGTCATCAGATCACTTACAAGTACATACTCTTGATAGCATCTAATAATAATAGCTACACATTATATATTATGATTCACATGTATATACTTTGATCATACTCATACATTGAATTTTTCCAAGGGGCTAGATACAATGTCATTTTCAGTTATTAGTTGGGAGTTTAGTTTATTGAGGTTTTTCGTCAAAAAAAAAAAAAAAAAAAAAAAAAAAGTTTATTAAGGATTGGCATAGCAATTTTGTTATTTTGTTAATGAAGTCCAAATGTTAGATAATCCTTATATCTTTGACCATGGGATTTTAACAGTGAGAAATAGTATAAAACTATTAATTAAGATAGGACATTGCTTGATTTGCTTGTATAAGTTGAACCTTAATTTGTCTTACATAGCTATGATGAACATTACATATCTGATTTTATACTACCGTATCACTAAAACTATAGTTTATCATGTGTGAAAGAAAGTACATAGCTAGGTAGTGCGAAAAAGTGCAATACATTCTCAATTATTTTTAACTTGTCTACAATAATTAATTTAGACATTGTTAAGATATACTTGTATGATAGTTCACTTTCTAAATCATACAAAATATTTTTTAAATGGCAAATACAAGTTTATCAGCCAAATAAACGAAACTTTGTTAATCTAGTGGCATTTCTATAAATATATTGAAAAAGCGTGGTTATTTGTTCAGTACTTTTGGTGAGGTGTCCCATCACTGTTTACAACTTGCTTTTACTGTTTGGTGAGGAAATTACACATGTACACCTCAAGTAGTACATGAAAAAACGCATGTACTCCTCAACTGTTACTTAAAAAGACGATTATACCCCCAGATAAACAAAATATTACTAGGCACAGCTCTGTAATGATGTGAAATGATAAAAACGTTACAAAATACTCGCTCTGCATATCTAAAAGAAATAAAATTATGAATGGCATTTAGTCAAATATGAATATACAATCAGAAAGAGGAAGCGTTTAACTTCCAGTTAAGGCCTGTTCTCTTCAGATTATTTTAAGTTTAGTTTGGTTCAGTTTTTAATTTCCTTCTCTCATAAAAAATTCAGTTTAGTCAGTTTAGTCAGTTCAGTTCATTTCAGTTCAACTCCAATAAGTTAAGTTAAGTTAAGTTAAGTTAAGTTCAGCTCAGCTCGGTTCAGTTCAATTCAGTTCAGTCATTTAGAACATGCCCTTAGTTTCGTGATATTTTTTTAAAGAAACTTCGAATATCATACTAGTTAATAACAAGGTAAACATTTTTACAAAATTTTCACTAATAACTTTTCATGATTAAAAAGGTAAAAATTATTGTCCCTGCTCTATTTCTGGGGCATACATAAATATATAAGTGATTGATTATTCCAAATTTCTTTGTTTCCGTTAGCATTGGCTTTTGAATGATGATATGTCAATTCTTCAATAGTATCTAGAGAGACATGGCTCCTGTGTCTCCTTTTTTGTTCTTCAAATAATGCTCAACACTTTATGATCCATATTGAATGATGCAAAGTTGGCTTAAATCACTTTCTCTTCTTTTCTTCAATATGTTAATTCTAATACCCCCTAGATTAATCACATTTTTAAAAGTTAGCAATTAGAGTAAAAGATTTGGCTTATATCTTTACCTAATTTCGGCAACATTATGGAATTTTGATATAGGCTCATATTTCTTCCCCTTATGCTTATTACTTGCTTCATACAAGTATTAGTTATTACATACTTATATTTATGTTCAAACCATATAATGAATGAATGAATAAGCACTTGTTCTGTTCACCTTAATTTCATTTATTTCATGATATATAATAAGTTTAAATTAGATAAGTTAAGCAAAAATAAGTTTATGATTAAGGTTGATCAATGTTATACAAGTTCAAATCACACCAAAATAAAATAAGTTAGTAAGGTAGTTTAAACAAGTTTAGATAAATTCAAATAAGGTAAGTGTAAATAAATGAAAATAAGTGAATTGAATACACCTTAAGTCCAAATTAATATCACTTGGTAGCAAAAGTGTACGTCTAAATTTGTATTTTATTGTATAACATTCTACACTCTCTCCCAATATATGTAGTGAAGCAATAGTAATTTTCGAAGTTAATAAAATGTGTATTAGTATCAAGTATTAACATTCAATCACATCAATATTAGGTACTTATACTAATCAAAATAATTCAAATTAATGAAAGTTTGACTTAAAATACATGTGTGTCTAAATAATGATAGAGAAGGAGCTGAGTTTGCATCGATCTAGCTAGTTGAAGGAGAATGTCCGTGAATAAGCTATATATATGTAGTTATCAACTATTCCGTACAAATGTTATCACTTAAAAAATATAATAGAAACTTGGAACAACAAATTCATCAAACTGTTACTACGTATATTCCTCTCCTTCACATCTACAATCATGTAATCGGCAAAATTGGTAAAATAAATGGCCTAGATTTAAATCTTAAAATAAAATCAAAGGTACACATTCAAATATAACATATGATAGCTAAAAATAAAAGATATTGCTATTTATCTATCCAATGTCCATTCATTGATTTGGTTGATGATTTTGATAAATTTTATTTGCGGTGTAGCCGGTATTTAACAACCTCTTTTAAAATTATCTAGAATTATATTGATTATGAAAACATTCCTACCTCCTAGTCTCCTACTATATGTGATCTATATTCTATATCTATCCAAGCTAGCTTAGGTAATTTTGAGAAGCCAAGTGTCATCTAAACGAGTAATTACATTAGTTCACTCATTATATATTTATAAAACTAAAAAGACAAATAGAAATAACTTATATTAATGAGGTGATATATTCCTCAAATACCTATAAGATCAATTTCCCTTTGTTTAATACTTTGTTAATTTATGGCATAGTGCTAATTGTATATTGTGTGTTAATGGTAGTTAGTAAAACATTGTCAATGCAAATGCCAGCTCAAATGATCTTCTTTTATCATATCATTTTAATTAAGTTTAATTAATACCAACTAACTATGAGCCTTCCTTGTCATTTTCTGTCTTTTCCATTAGAACAACCAATTATTTAAATTCCTCTCCCCTTAATTAAACAAACAAAAATTCTCTCTAGAACGTACACTACACATAATAATAATGCTTCACTAATACAAAGACATGCATGTACGTTGTTGTATATAATTATGAACCAACGTATTAAACCGTAGATAACGCTATTGCTACATGCTTGCCAACGCAGCAATATCAAAATTAAATTTGCTACTAAGAACCAATTAGTATGTACAAATAATTGTCGCATTATCTCAGTTCTTCGTTATTAACATGTGATTTTACTTAAAATATCCTTTGTTATGATTGAACTATTCCTCAATCCTTTTGAGCATTTTGTTCCATTTTCAAGTTTTATGATTTGTGACTTTGTGAGGAATCGTGTGTAGAAGATAGCTAGTTTAGTGAATTATATTAATACATTCATTTTTGTTAATATAATACATTCGAGGATTATTTGAATTGAATAATAGAGATTGACACATCAAATGAATTGACCATGAATTATTAATGTCAAATAATTATGGTTTTATAATTATTTTGATAAACCAATATAACTTCGAGTGAATATTTGATAAATTTCAATCAATATCTAATTCAATTTAAAGTATTACGAGTAACTTTATATAATACGGAGTATACAATATCTTTCAACATTTACAATAATTCATTCCCTCCTCGTGATGATAATTATTTAACAACTTTTACAACTATTTGTACATAAAATTTTCTTCTTTTACATATGGACAATACTTTTGGTCAAATTTCCTAAATTTTTCTGTCAAACATAATCAACGGCTTTTGCCTCCAATCAACAGGAGAGGTTGGGGAGCTCCCAAATTCCAAACTTGACCAAAGGTGGAGAAGCGTCTCATCTTACCACGTCACATCAATTTTTTTTTAATCATTTTTTATTTTTACAAAAAAAATTTAAAAAAATTTAAAAAATTACTATTTTTTTCCAAAAAAAAGAAAAACCCATTTATCAGTACTTCTATTTGCTACTTCCAAATTTGCAAGATTCTTTTTCTTCCCAACTTCTTCCCTCTAACTTTACAATGACAAACTGGCACTAACAAGAACTAAATTCCTCCCTCCTTAACATGCACGCGCATGCACTTCTTTTTTAAAGCATCACAATTTTTATTTTCATTCTCTCTCTTATAATTTTGTTCTTCTTCACTTAAACCATATTTCTAACCCACAAAAATCATAAACACCTTTTGTCTTCTTTTTTCTAAATTCCCTACTCTTTGTTTTTGTTTTTGTTTCTTTTAGCGACAATAGAAGAAATAAATTACATGAAACTACATACGTATTCCCAAAAGGAATAATGTATAATTGGGAGAAATCCAAGTCCAAATCCAAATCCAAGCCTAAGTATGGTCATGAATATGATGATCCCCATACCCCAACATTATCATCCTCTTTTTTAAACAAATTCAATAAACCCCCTAAAGCCCATCACTCAAAAATGTCGCAAATTCTTGTATCAGACGGTCTCAACCCAGAAGAAACTACGAGTACAAAAATTAGAGGATCACCAACAGCAAGACCACGAACTACAACATTTGAAGATGAGAAAATGTCGAGTCTTAGAAGGGCTTGTTTGGTGGAGAAATGGATGGAGAAGAAAGTAAATGACAAAGTCATTACTCGAGGGGTAGAGAAGAAATCAAGCTCTAGATCATCATCATCTACTACACTACTCGAAGAATTCGACTTACAAGATGCTTTGTTTTTCAGTAGTACGACGACTACTACTACATCTACTTCGTCTTCTCCATCAGAAACAGAGTATTCTGATTTTCAAGTTCCGAAGCATAAGCCTAGAGCTACTTGCTTTGCTCCTCCAAGGCCGAAACCAATCAAAACGACGCACTCAATCGAGTCCAAGTATCTTAAACAACTCGACGACAAACTCGATAATGAAGATTCAACAAGGTGTACGAGTACAGCAAGATCAAGAGCAGCTCATTTTTATTCAAATCTGAAGAATTTAAAGCAGCCGATTTCACCAGGGTTGAAACTAACCAATTTCATGAATTCATTATTCGCAAAAGAAGGTAAAAACTCTAGGAAAAAGAGTAACAACAACAACATCGTTACAACAAAACAGGATAACACAAAAGATGAAACTTGTTCGTACTCGTATTCTTATTCATCTTGCTCCTCGGCCTCATCTTTTTCGCGTTCGTGTATGACCAAGAACAAGAAGCTACAAGACGAGGGGGTTAAACGAACAGTAAGATTTTGTCCTGTAAGTGTGATTGTTGACGATGAATCACAACCTTGTGGGTATAAATCTTTGCGAGAAGAAAAGGGAGATCGTTTGTTAAACTCGAAATTTGGAAGATCTTTGTCAAAAAGTTATGAAGAATTAAGGAAATTTAATGGGTTGGAAAAAGAAAGTGATAAATTGCAACAACAAAAGAAACTTGAAGAAGTTGCTTTGGATTTATTAAGTGGTTATTGGGATAATAGATTGAGTAAATCCCATGATTTGTGTAGTAAAGAGAAGGTTAATGAGGGTAATTATGGAGTTAATCGCGGCGTAAATTATGATCAACATCATGATGATGAAGAAGATGATGATGGGTTTAGTTGTTCTAGTTCAGATTTATTTGAGTTAGATCATCTTTCATTAATTGGGAATGAACTCCCTGTTTATGAGACTACTCAATTTGATAACTAATTAAAATTATGTAGTTTCTTTTTTTTTTTTTTTTTTTTTTGGAATAATTATTTTAGTGAAAAAAAGAGACAAAAATAATTCATTTATAGGAGTTTGTTTATTTATCTTTTTTGACATTGTGTTAACCTTTTTTTTTTTTTTTTTTTTTTTTTTTTTTTTTTTTATGGTAGAAAAAATTTCGCTAACGTACTTGTAAATGTGACCTAATCACACTTTAATTTGTTGAAGGGAATGACAAGACATCATTTTAGTGATGAAAGTGCAAATTGTAAATTAAGTTATGTGTAAGTCAAATGTTAAAATGATTTGCACATTTCTTTGAATGATTTCTTGCTTTCTACCATCATTAAGAAATATAGTTTCCAATGCTTGGACACAAATATTATTCTCTTCGTTTAGATGTATTATTGCTATGCTCAAGTTTAAAGAAAAATGTTAGATAATACATATAAGTAGCATACTATTTGTATATATTATTTTAAACCGATAAGTAATTAATAGGTTAATAATTTTTAAATTAACAAATCATTCATATGAAGTATGGGTTATATTTTAGATGACTGATAGTATGAATGAAAATAATAAATAAATAAAAGGTTTAGTGGTTAAAATACATGGAGCATATGTCAAAACATTCTCCCAAATTTTTCCTGGCTGCTATCGAATTCTATAACTATTCTATTATATCTATATTAATGTTACATGTAAAAGATTAATCCAATGGTAAAAATAGAGAATTGAAACTCTCATGACAAAATAATAATAGTAGCTCTTTTCTTTTTTCTTTTTTCTTTTTTTTTTTTTTTTTTAAAGAAAGTGCGTACTATTTCACAACAATATGCTTCTGTTTTGTAAAATATGGGAAAATATAGGCATATAGAAAATAAAGCAAGTGAGTAGAACGGACGACATAGTATAAAATCAAAATATAGATTAAGGGCATGTTCACATTTACTTAATTTCAGTTCAATTTCGTTCAGTTCAGTTCAGCTCCAATCATTTCAGTTCAGTTCAGCTTCCAATTTTCCTCTCTCATAAAATATTCATTTCAGCTCAGTTCAATTCAGTTCAGTACAGCTTCAATCCGTTCAGTTCAGTTTAGCTCCAATCAGTTCAGTTCAGTTCAATAAATGTGAACAGACCCTAAATGTTACATTATTATCACTGTATTATTGTTATTGTTATTGTTATTATTAATCTCGCTATTTAACTCGGAGTTGGTATGTTTGGGCCCATTCTCACAAAGCCTAATAGCTTTGATGGGTCTGAATTTGATTGAATAAAATGCTCGCTCTAATAACTTTCCTTCAAAAAAAATGCATACAATCTAACTACAATAGGAATACATTTTGATTCTTAGAATTTTTTTTTTTTTTTTTTTTTTTTTTCATTTACCTTCACAAAATATGTAGGGAGAAAAAGGGCTCATGCTAATTAATTAGTTTGGCAAATATATTTTTCGTGAGCTTTCATATCAATATATAGTTATATACCCACCAAATACTGTATAGATCGAGTTTCCTTGCCTAATTATAAAGACTAATTGCATTCTCGTGTTCAACTTTAATTTGGGACTATCCTTAACCATCCAACTATTTAAGGGGGCATGCACTACAAACGTTTAGAGCTAAAACTTGAGCACTTGTCACTTCAACAAATGCAAGGAAATGATCGATTTTATTATCTTCACCAATGTCATTTCCAAAGATGATATTATGTACGACAATTTTCCACCATTTAACTTTGAAGATTAATTGAATTCTACTCTACTTTTACACTATCTTTAATAGAAGATTTTATTAGAAAATGTATTATTGCATAGCCATCATGCATATTCAACATGGTTCTTTGGGTTAGGGATTTCCTTATTTTCTCTCCTTATTTCTAAGAGCTAACTACGTTAGAATTATTAATAATTGAAAATGGCAATACAATGAATATATATGCTATGATCATCAAAGCTCTCCATATCAATAAACTATGATAGAAGTGTTATGAGGTCGGAGTTGAGTTGGATATATACTTGGATTGGGGTTTGTGCTATAATTAACTAAAAAGTACCATTCGATAAGGTTTCAATATGTTAAAACTCATTATAAACTCACTTGTAAGTGTCCCACATTGAAGAAAGAGGAGATATGATTTCACTTTATAAGGTAGAGGAGCTGCTAGCTATCAACTAACCAATTGCTTTTAATATGAGAACTTTATTGAGCCTTGTTTGTGCGTGGACTGAGCTTTCTCTTCCTCCTCCTTGTTAGAGTTATCCAGACCCATTTTAGATTATCTCAATTACTATGAAATGGGTGAATAGAGTAATGGTTAAGAATTTAAGATTTAATCTCAAAATCAAAAAAAGACAAATGTTATTTTTGAATAGGATCGGAGATCAGAGTAATTTTGAAATCGTCTAGAATGTAGAGAAAGTTAGAAGTGGGACAAAAGAAAGGTATGTACCCAATGTAGGGATGCAGAAAAAGAAACGAAGAGGATCACTTGATCAGTAGATATTTCATTTTTTGGATCATAAAGTTACCAAATTGCATGGTAGAGAACGACAGTTTGATTTGATCAAAGAAGGTCCAAAAAATAAAAAGCACATAAAAAAATATAGGAAAAAAAGAAAGATGAGAAATTTTGTCACACTAATAATAGAATTTTGGGGGGAAAATAAAAAAAGATTCGAGATCGCAATCACAAGTAATAAAATGAAGGTTACAATTGGGATTGAAGAAAATTTCTATGGGAATAGTGAAAGCTGTGAAGAAGCTTATTAAAAATAAATTGCTTTTGCTTTTTCACTAAAAATAAAATAGAATAATGAAGAAAAAATAATTGGATCAAACTTTGAGATTTTTATTTATCATGATTCATGTTATATTTATTGCAAAAAGATAAAAAGATGAAAAATGGTCCTTGCATGTATTTGTAGTGTTGCTTCAACATTGCGTTACCTTATTTGAGGCAAAAGAAAGAAAGGAACCATTTACTTCCTAGTGTTTTTGATCACTTCCACGCACTAACAAAAGTGATATTCTTAAAGGTGGTCCTAATGAAATGGTCTAGGATTGAGTATGTGTGAATGTTTAATTCGAACAAATAAATGTTCGAATTGAGGGTATTCTAATCATTTTAAGGGATACTCCGTATTCATAATGTTACGTGTCAAAAAAAAAAGAGGTGTTATTGATTTTATTCTATTTGTAATTGAGAATTTGAGAAGCTAAGGGACGGAAGAATGTGGGTCGTCTTTGGGAAGATTGAGAAAGGTTGAGGAAATTTCTGTGGTAATGTATGTATGCCAAGCCTTTTTTCCTCTTAGCTAGTTAACTAAAAGTTGTCACAATAAGTTTATGGTAAATTTGGCAATATTAATTTCTTGAAGGTCAAGATAAAAATGGTTGCCTATATACGGAGTACTTACTTTGTTTCTTTGAGTTTTTTTACACTTTTAACTTCGGGTCTCCCTTGAGTAAATTTCACTTTTGGTTTATTCCTTGCTTAATTAATACAAAGTACTTAATATATTACACAAAGTAAAAACAGAATAAGCGTGATGATTCAAAGTAAAAAATCTTCATATTATGTTTTCTCTTGCCACTACTTAATTTTATCTATTGTACGGTCAGAACGGGGTCGAATCTCATTGAGTACTAAATGGGAGAGATCAGAGATGGAATCAATTCTTGCAAATAGAAATAATGATAATAATATAATCCGTAATAGACATAAAGTTGATATTAAGACTTCATCCCAGGTATCAAAATAAAGCCCTAAATTTTTGAACAAAGGATCATGTAATACTTTGATGTTTTTTACTACGTATGAGAACTTGTGCATAAAATACACATTTTAATACTGCTGCAAGACATCAAATTTCTCGTAGTTTATGACAAACTGACAATTAGGATCCTGTTCAAACTTATGACTCAAATTAGTAGTATCATCGAGGGAAAAGAACTAATAAAGTTAACCTATGATAGATCTAATAATTACCTAGCAATTTAATATACTAATTACTTTATAATCGTAGTTAGGTACTTCTATAATATTTTTAGGTACTTAAGTAGCAAGAATAAATTAAATATGTATTAAGACGTGCCCAAGATCACCATGCAAGGCCTGACAAAAAATACAAGTACTAATGTAAAATATTAATTAAATATGTAAAATAATGCTGTATAGTGTATACACTAATGTAATTAAGGACCCACTTATAATTACAGGAATCTCCTTAGTCAAGATTCTAACATAATCACATGATTAAAAGCTATATACTTCGTATAATACTCTTAAATTGATTAACTAATTGATTTGTGGCTAATGTGGATTATTCATTTTATGCCACGTGCAATGCTAAACTGTCGATCACTACTTTGTGACACAACCCTTCCAAGTTCCAAATATATACTTTTCTCATTTCATATTAGTTGACACATTATTTTAACGTGTCACCTTAAAAATAAATAAATTTCAGATTTAATTATACACCTTAAATAAATAAAATCATCCACTTACTTGCACAATACAATACCACTACAAATAAATTAACGCTCAAAAACTGCTCTCAATCCTAGAAAGTGAGTACAAAGAAACGGTAGGTACAACCGTACAACAATACACAAGTCAAGCCTAAATCAACACAAACCCGGCCCCTTTCACAATAAATAAATAAATAAATAAAAGGCAAAAATCCGATCTTGAGGTAATTACAATTTTTTTTTAAAATAAAAAAAGAACTTGTTCACCCATCTAACAGACAATAAAAATTAAAGTAACTGTATAACATTCAATATATATGTAACATTCCAAGGTAATACTTTATTAAGCCTGATGTTTAAGTGTTTTAACAAAGTAACGGTAGTGGATAGCTTTTAACACTTTAGTAGCATGTAGGTAGACGGGATAGCTATCAATTAATAGTGGGTAGAGAGTAGAGACTAGTTATCAAAATAGCGGTTGACAGTATTATTGTTTGGTAAAAGTAAGGTTGAAATATTACAACACGATAATATAATCCACATATTATTTAAAAGTACCTAAATTACTCGGTACTTCGAACACAAATAACTTTTTTAACGTTTAAGAAAAAGTATATAAATGTTATCTCTCCTAGCTACAATAAACTATTATTTGAACCGCTACCTTCCCAAACACTTGCTAAATAAGGCATTAGTTTTAATTTATTCGTTTGAGGGGTTTTGCCTCCTCATATTTTGCACAAAAATTTTTATCAAATCATGACAGGTAGTCAGTTTTTTTTTGGGGGGGGGGAAAAATAATAACAGAAGTATATCAAGTGTAAAGCTTCACAACATACCTCGTTCTCTCCACTGTAATTTTGTTTACCTAAATTTGTATGTATACAGGATTTATTGAAATTAAATTATTTATATAGAATTTAAATTATTTTTACAAAACTTAAATCATGTTTATACTAGTAATTATGATTTAATTTAACTAAACTTAAATTATTTTTATTGACTAAAACTTTTAATTCTGGGCATGTTCACATTTACTTAATTTCAGTTCAATTCAATTCAGTTCAGCTCCAATCAGTTCAATTTAGTTTAGTTCAGCTCCAATCAGTTCAGTTCAGTTCAGCTCCTAATTTTCTTCTCTCATAAAATATTCATGTTAGCTCAGTTCAGTTCAATTCAGCTCCAATCAGTTCAGTTCAGTTCTAAACACTTCAGTTCAGTTCAATTTAGCTCAGTTTAGTAAATATGAACAAACCTCTAGCTAGTTCATTAATCTAATTGTTCTTTTAATTAGTGATTATACTAATTAAACTTCTATTCATCAAATTGAACTTATATTTGTTGATAACTTTTCTGATAGTATATTTGTTGAACCTAATTAACCTTTTTTTTGGCTGAATTTAACTTATTTTTTTTATAAAACTAAAATTATATTTTATCAAATAAAAATTAATATTGTTTGAATAAGGTGAACAAAACAAGTGTGTCAAAAAAAAAAGGTGAACAAAACAAGAACTAAATCACCTTGAACAAAAAACCTCCTTGAATTAAGCCAATAAATATGCAAATCAATCCAAATTATTATTTCCAATTTATGCTTCTTCATACATGGAAAAAATCAAATGTAAGTAGTAACAAATCAACATATTCATAGTAATTAATTCTCATGACTCACACTTGATATCATCTCCAATTATTGGTCCAATAGACAATGATTCTTATATCAAAACAAATCAATCCAAATTAATATTTCCAATTGATGCTTCTTCATACATGGAAAGAAATCAAGTTTATATAGTAACAAATCAACATAGTCATACTAATTAATCCTCATGTATCACACCTAATATCATCTCCAATTATTAATCCAATGGACAATAATGGTTCTAATATCAAAATAAATATTGGTCAAAGAGCAGTAGTTGTTCAATTCACTCACTCTCCAAATTTTCCTCCTATGCTTTCTCGAAAAATTCTCATCAATTTTTAAAATTCTCAGGTATACTTCTTATTTCTCTCTTATTTTTTTAATTTATTTTCATTTTATTATATCACTTCTTACTTTTTTATTTTGGTTTAATTTTATAAATTTGGTTATTTTTGTGGATGTCATGCTTCAATTTTGATTGATGTTGTTGAATCATGTATTAATTTCTCCATTTTTAATTCTTGGATTGTTTCAGAAATATAATTTTGGGTTTGATGATGAAATTGATGATTACATTGAAAATTATAGCTACAATATTCTTATTATATTTGTATTGGTGCGTTGAACCTTGTTAAAATTTTTAACCTTTGATATGTAGTTGTGTTGATTTAAGTTTGGAGTTTGTTTGTCATAATTTAGTTATTATTTTTTTTAAAGATAATAATTTAGTTAAGGAGCATTATTCATGCATTATTGATTGGTGAAACATCTTTATTTTGGGATGAAAGATGGTGAGACATAATTTGAGAATATGTTATTTTCTCAATTTTGAGGTTGTGTTGTGTGTAATTGTGTATGTTGAGAGGGAGGGTCGGTTACGATTTTCGTATACAATGGGTGAATTTAGAATCGTTGGTATTGTCAAAATCTAACCCGAAATAATGGATTTTGAATAAAAATTTGTGGCATGAAACCCTAATCTAATTAAGCAACCCGATTTTTATTATTACGTTTTGATTCAATAACTGAATAAACCAAGGCTTTTAATTTTTTGGTGATTAAATGAGATTATAATTTTATTGGTTGAAAATTGAAATTCATTTGAATGTTAATATTGTATCACTTGTATAGTCGTATGACTTTTTGATTTAAAATAATTTGGTTGGACTACTTATACATCATTTTATCCTTGAGTCTTGATATAAATATATTTTTACTCGTATTGTTTTTTTTGGGTTTTTTTTTTTTTTTTTTTTTTGTTCTGTTTTAAGAAGAGACACACACATATAAGGAGATCGAGAGAGTATTTTATGCACACACAAACACACCCAAATATATTATTTGGTTGGATTTGAAATAATATGCTTATTTAGGGGAATTGTATCAAGTTTATGATCGAGTTGCATTATTATGTCTTTGTTTTCCAACAACTAATTAAGGGCTATTATTTATTTAATTTAATGCAGGTCTCGCAACATTCCATTGTGCCGAGTAAATTCGATGCATGTAAATTCATCTCAATAGACAAGCCCCGAGGTGGTGCATGTTCCTAGTGTTTCTGGAATTCTGCATCGGCCGCCTTTAACTAACAACTCCAATTTGAGGGTTGTAGCTCAATTGAGTGTAGACTACTGCGCCTAACCTACAAGGTCAGTCACATCATTCTTTACACCACAGCCTAGTCGTTGGAAGCACTGATGTATTAGGTGGTGCTTCCATTCACCAAATGGAGCATAATTTATATTTCCATCATTGACCCTCCTTCAATTCCTTGGGCTCTAACATCCGCAAACCAAGCTAGAAGGCAACAAACAATATTAGATCACTCGCTAGGGTTCCTCTCTTCTTGGAATGGTTAAGGATTAGGTGTTTGGAATTTTTGTTCTTCTCCTAGCCTATATCCTTCCTACTTATAAGCATTATAGGTATAACATTGTTGGCCAAATCGAATTTGTATTTTTCATGTCAATCAACTTCATTATATCTGGTCATCATCAGTTCATCACAAAAGGCTTGGAGTGCACCATACTTTCAGACTATGAAAGTTGATGTAGAAAGATTGATGATTGAGGCTCGTGAACAAGAGTATTCCTTTTCTATATTTACCCTAAGCCATTGATTGCCTAGCTACTTTCTCCAACATATAGTGGGAGCAGAATCCTTTCTTGCATTTGTTAATGTTGTTTCACCTTGTTTTATTTTTTTGAAGTACTGACAAATCTTATCTATTTTATGCATCATTCTAGCATATTACTTTTCCATTTTTATGGAAAATCTTTACTTTATTGTATTCTTATTGATTAAAATAAGAATAAAATAAAGAAAAAACGATTTTCCTTTAAAATAGAGAAGTAATATACTAAAAAAAATATGCATAATTAGACAGTATAATTAGGCAGTAAATTAAGGTGATACAACAATAACAACTGCAATAGAGGATTCCGCTCCTGACAAGGTAAGATGAAGCAAGCAATCCAAGATAAAAAAAAAAAATTACATTCATGGCTTGGAGTAAATCTAGAAAAGGGAATACTCGTGTTCACAAGCCTCAAACATTGACCTATGACTTTTTCTACTTCAGCTTCCGAGACTGAGAAGTATGGTACATTCCAAGCCTTCTGACATGATGACAAACTGGGAGACTTACCTGAAAAATTCAAATTTTGGCCAACAATGCTATGTCCATGATGATTATAGTAGCATGGATAAGGGCTAGGAGGAAAACCAAAATTCCAAGCACGTAATCTTCGATCGTTCCAATTAAGGAATAAGGCCAGGAACCCGAGCAGGTGATCTAATGTTGTTTGCTGCCTTCTAGGTTGATTGGTGGATGTAGGAGCCCAAGGAAGGGAGGGTTAATGATGGAAACATAAGTTATGCTCCATTTGGTGAATAATAGCACCACTAAGTACGTCATTGCTTCCAACGACTAGGCTGTGATGTTAAGAATGATGTGACGACTAACCTTGTAGGTTAGGCAATAGTCTACTCTCAATTGAACTACGAGCCCTCAAATTGGAGTTGATAGTTATAGGTGGCCGAGGCAAAGTTCTCGAAACACTAGGAGCATGCACTATTTAGAGCATGTCTGGTTAGCTCATGATGAGGCATTACAATATGGATATTGGCACTTGTATTAGGATGTTGGATGTTCATTAGAGCTTGAGTACAGTAGTGAAGACCAATGCTAGTTCTCAAGGTAAGATATTCTTAAGAATTTACCCGTACTATGCTAGCTTTATTTTGAAATTTTATACTATTTATTTATTTACTTTAACTATATAGTTGATTTTACTTATTTATATAAATTAAATACTAATTGTAAAATATTACACTGATATACATTTTACTGATAAAACAATGAAATTGAGTTTTTTAGTCACCAAAGATCTGATTTTCACAAGGAGCATGGGGGTTAGAGCCGTAGGGGTAATGTTAGATGGGTTGGGCTTTACGCTTGAGATAATTAGATTAGATGGGTCAGACAAGGGCCCACTCATTGTTGTTTAGTAAAATTAGAGGAAATAATTAGTCTTATTTTGACAAAAATAAATAAAAAAAATAATTTAAAAAAAAAAAAAACACCTAATTAAACAAGATATCTTTTTTTTTTTATGTGATACAACTTAGTTGTATAAAAGTTAATGTCTATTTAATATTTGGAAAACTTTTCTATACACCCGGTTTTCAGTAATTTTACTGTACATCGGGTGCACTTTTGTCGAATTTAGTGTTACTTTTGTCAAATTTAGTGTCACTTTTGTCAAATTTATCAATGAAGCATAAATAACTCTTATATATGTTTAGTAACTTTTGCGCATTTAATTCTCACTTTATAACGGATGTTCAGTAATTTACTAAACATCCGTTTTATTTAAAAGTTTGTGTTAATACTTATAGTGGTATATCCTCGGATGAGTAATAAAGACACAATTGCTTCGACACAATACAAGTTTGTTGTAAGACTAACATGACAATGAACCATGGGCCGTGCAATCGTGCATAAACATCACTTATGAAATTTGACATAAGTATGATAAGTCATATTCTTGCATTAGCTTCCCTTCCGGTTCCAAGAGATTTTGGGATCGATTATCATCATCCGCCCTTGTGGCTCTCTAATCACCAAAAAAAAAAAAATTCTTGCATTAATCTACACTCTTTAAAAAGAGAGAAGAGCACCGGCACTGTTCCTTATGAACAGTAGGACAGTGTGCGGACGCTTCTACCCTCCTTCTGGGGTTTGTTTTACGTTCTGCCATCTGATGTCTTTTGCTTTTCTTGCTTTCCCCTTTTTCCTAGCCATCACTCATTTGGCTCTCTCTCTCTCTCTTCCTACTCTCTTTCTCTCTCCTCCTCTATATTGAGCAGTGTCCTATTTCCTTTGTTTTGCTTTTCTTCTTCATCTCTGAGTTCTCCTCCTATCATTAACTTTTAGGGTTTTATGAAAGAATTCAGAAATTGGGTTTTATTCTTTTTTGAGAGTTAAAGCAGGTTGAAGGTGAAGATCTCGGCCCTTGATAGGATATGGTGGTTCACGGGTGTTAATTGATGAAGTTACGGGTTGATGTAAGGGAAAATGATGGTGGTCGAATATAATCTGTATAATTTGCAGGTACTTAGCCCTAATTTTTTGTATGATTTTCCTTTTTTTTTATAAATAAATTATTTGAATTTGGAAGGAAGGTTTTTTTTTTTTTTTTTTTTTTTTTTTTGGAGGGAAAGGAAGACTTAATTTTGATGCGATTATTTTAGTCTTATTGTTTTTTTTTTGGGAGAAAGGTTTGATCTTTTGCTTATTTTGTTGTGAATTTCCTCTTTTCTGGAATTTCCGATTCCGATGTAATAAAGATGGAATGTTCTGTGTTTCGTTGTGAAATTATCTTGGTGTTGATTGAATCCTAATTTTTGTCAACGAGGTGAAGAAGGTAGAGAATTAATTCTCCATTTGCTTGAAGAAGGTATGCTGATACTTTTTTTTTAAACCATCGAACATCAATTTTTCTATTGGGTTTATCGTTAAGTTAATTGTGAGGTAAGTCAATGTTTGGTTGTTCTATGCTAGATTATTAAACTATATATGGCTACAACTAGATTAGCTATTAGAAACTTTAAAGGTCAATTTTGATGCTGTAATTTTGATATTTATAATTTACTTTGATATTTTCTGAGGCTACAAGAATTTAGTGTGGTTTTTAGGTCACCTTTGATTATTTTGTGGATTTTGGGTCTCCTTTGATGATTTTACCCACTAGCAGAGTAGGAGTTATTTATGATACTTGTATTCCTCTGACATTATTCTTGGCATAAGTAATACGAGTATCTCTTTCTTGTTCTGTATTATCTGGAGTGTGAGGCAGACAGGAAGTCAGAAGAGCTTGTTGACCTTCTTGTAATATACAATACAAATCCAAAAAGATTATAACGTGGGTTACAGGTGATTCTTTATACGTAGTATATAATGGTTGATGTATTTTTGTCAATTCTTGTGCAGCTTCTTTATGACTTGCGTTTGTGTTGATTACTTGGGAGTTGTGCTTCCACAATTTTGCTGTACTAAAGGGTCATTCAATAATCGCTATTCATGGGAAAATGAAATAGGTACGATTTAGATGATATACTTGTAGTTGGATCGTTATGCTTTTTTTATTTTTTAGTTTCGTACTTATTATTTTGTACATGTTTTGTTCGATTTAAGTGGTGATGGTTGCAAATAGGAGGTTTAGGTTGTATTTTGAATGTTATCTGAGGTGAATTAAGTGTAAGGTATTTTAAGGATTAGTTTTTTTCTTTAATTTTAGGAAATATCTTAGCAAGTTACAGGGTTTAAAAATTTTGAGGATTAGCTGTTTTCATTATAGGCAACATTTTAGGGTCTGGCTGTATAGATTTTTGTTAATTTGAGATGGCTTATTTTGTAGTATAGATTATGGTAAAGAGAAATAACCTTATCTTACATGAAATTGCAAATTGTGGTTGTATATTCTAATGGTTATCTTTTTGGACTGTATAAATAGCTTATTTGTGATTTGATGTGTTTTATTTGACGTAAAGATTTTGTGGTGAAAAACAGAGAAAAGGTACTAGCAATTAAAATGATAGTTAGAATAACTAACATGACAAAAAAAGGTTTGTCAACAAGGAATTTTCCCAACACAATTTAGATACACAAGTTGATATAAGAGGAGAACAAGCAGTTGAAAAGATGGGTGAGCTGTGAAGAGATTACTGTCGTGCACTTAGATTGTTATGATTTCTAAGAACGAAATTAGAATATGGACCTTGTCATGGTTTATCTTCATACTTCAAACAGTTTACCTAACTTAAGTAACATCTTTAAACAAGTTGCAAGAACTGGCCATGTTATAATGTCTCTCTGTAATCCAGCTAAGATACAACAATTCATCACTCTTTACTTAATCTTTCATATTACAGTAATTATGAAAGGAGATGATATATTTTATTTAGGCTTTCTTAATCTTTTGTGTTATACATTGAAATACATACATTTGTTTGTAAGGGGAAAAGACCTTTAATAGCACTATAGTTTCCCAACATGTAAATATGTAATCCATCCACTAAAAAGCATACAAAATTAATTCATATTGACGAGTAGGACTTTATTCATTTTCTCGTTTATTATCCCTAACAAGTGGATCACATACTAGATATACAAAGATAGTATAAAATCTATCAATTAGTAACTTTCGGTTTTCCAACGAAATAGGTTGTTTTATATATTCTATACAAGGCTTTTGAGTATCATAGCTTACAAAGCTAAGGCGTAAATTATTGTTGATGTCAAATTTTATAAATACTATCATAAATATCACATCAATTTTAAATTCTTAAGTCATATAGTATGTCCTTGACACAAATGCCTCAACCATTATGGCTATGATAATAAAAAGCTTATTAAAAATAATAATTGGAGAGCTAAGAAAATAATAACGCATAAAAACAAAAGAGAGTTGAGAGAGGTAGTGATCTAGGTCTCATCCAACTATCCAAGTGATTTTTTCCCCATTATAAGTGCATGGAACTGGATTTTGTTGATTCTTTGCATTAGCTTATGTTTGTACCAAGAATTTGACTTTATTTGGACATTAGTATGTTATACGCATCATATCAGCAGCTACAAATTTCCCAGCTTAGAATGCTCACTTTGATCTTTTGTAGGAATGCCCCTTTACAATCATGCATACACAAAGTACCTGAAGGTGAAACTGAGCGTGGATCTCAGTGACCAGAGCAGTGGTTGGTCAGGCTTAATTTATTGTGACTTCAGGACATAACTATTGAGACTCCATGATATTTAAAGGATTTGATTCAAGTGGGTGCATGTCGTCTGCAAGATGTATCATTTGTGGAAAGGAATACATTTTTCATGTATTCTAGCATATGAGACTCCATCGTAGCCTCGCAGGTAGCTTCGTCATTATTCATTATTCACAAGCTGACATATTTATCATCTTAATTAGTGCTACCACCTATTAGAATCATGCTCATTTTCCCCATTGATTCAAGGAGAAGAAGATGACTCTTGGGTTGAGTAATAGTTTGACTCATCAGCCAACCAAGACTACCCTTAAGCCTTAGAGATACATCCAACTCTATTGTAAGCGATACTAATACATAAGCAATACACCACTATATCGACCCACGCCCACTTTTCAAGTCCAAATTCATTTGTGTTCTTATCTTTATACAAGTAATTTATTGTGCATATTTTTATTTTCTTAATTTAGGCAAATATTTTTCTTAGATATTAAGTATAGGTTTAACTTTTATTGGTTCTTTTCTTACTTAAGGTTTATTTGAGGAAAGTTGAATTTTTGCTAATTGATTTTTTTTTTTTTTTTTTTTTTTTTTTTTTTTTTTTTTTTTTTTTTGAGGATTTAACTAAATTTATGTGTTTAATCCATTAATTCATAACAAAGATGTAAGTTTTCTTAGGTTTATTCCTTCAATTTTCTTACATAACACTCATCAAGAAAACCTATTTCTATAAATGACCCTAGCCAAAACTAGCCCAAACCTGCTCATTTGCCACCCGTATATTCAAGAAGGATACTACATTTTTAATTTAAATGACTAATAATTCAAGTTAGAATGATGTTAGATAAGTCTTTTTAGTTTTATATAGATGCATTGGGATTATGTATGGGAAATTATTTTATACAAAACCTTTTGTTTTTTGTATTAGATATTGTTGTCACAAGAGAAATGTTTAAGGTACATTTTAGGGACTGATCACTTCAAACTTGTGAGTTTGTTTAGGGATTGTTGGTTGATGTTTTTTCATAGGTATTTAACTGCCTATAATTGATTTTCATGGGTTTGGGGAGTGACGTGATTTGCGAAAACCGAGAGATATTAAGTTGGCTTGTGAACATCCTTAACAATAGCCGAGCTTCAGCCATATGCACCAGTTAATGAGATAAGGAAAGGGATTAGACTTTTTGAGAGTTTTCAGTACACTCTGAAACTTTCCTATGTTTGCTTATGCGAAGTATGTAGTAAGTGTTAATGACTATACTAATTTTTAAATATTATCTTAATATAATATATTGGTATTTTCTTTTTGCTCCTGACGTTCTGCATTTTAATGCAGAGGTGCTGATGTTGATGTAAAAAATTTCCATAACGTCCTGCTCCTTTGCGTTTTAGGTGAAAATTAACCGACACCCAAAAGGCTAGTCATAGAGACATGGAGGCTCTAACAAAATTCATTTTATAAATTTTTAAGCACATTTTGGTTTAATTGCTTATATGTTACTGAGATACTACTGAACTTCTCAGGCCAAAGCGACTCACATATGCCTCACTGTGGATTCATATACACATTATCAAAACCATTTGAAGAATAGGCAAGGTTGTCAATCTGATTTTCATTAAATTTAATTCCAGGCTGACCATGTGTTTAATAACTTAGTCTGAAGTTCTGAACAACTATTTTGTTTTGCCTATTTTGCAGCCCGACGATTATGCTTGCCCTCAGCCTCAGGTAGAGCACCAAAGAAGAGGTTTGCACGCTATGATGTGAACACAGGTAAGGCAGTAGGTGGTGCTTTACTGCCTATCGATAACTTCCAGCAATAAAAGGGAAAAGAATGAGAGGATATATATTAGTGCTATAATGGAAAATGAGAATTGAAAATACGATTGATGTCAATGTTATTATATTGGACAAAAGCTGAAAATTATGAAATTTCTTATTAGGGATTTTAGTGTTTGGCTCATGGAAGCCATTATTGAGCAAGCATACTTTTTCTTCCCTTACCCTATATTCATCTTCAACAAGAACAACCCATATACTCTCAATAACAATTCAGTTTAACGTGTTAAGCTTAATTCGGTATACTTTTATTATTCATGTTCTTTTTTACTGTTTATCCTTCCTACTTACAGTATATGTAAACTTTGAGAGGGAATTTGCAGAAATTGGAAATTAGTTCAAAAATAAATGGATCTCAGAGTTATAGAGAGAGAAATTTGGTTTGCGGTCAATACATATGCCTTTGAATATAGAATTATAGTGAACTAAGGGCCTTATTTCACTGATTATAGCTTCCTTTGGTGTGTTTGTTCCAACTTATTCATCTGTAAACCTATTCACTCTATTTAAGTTATTTGTTATATATTCCTGTTCTCTACGTTAATATGTTGACTTTCATAACTGGCCTGATTCGGGGGACTAATTGCTAGGCTTGAAATTTGTTTGTTATAACATTAAGGAAACAAAAAGGAAATTATGGTCTTCAAGTGAAATCATATATGAGCTTTTGTGTGGGTAGGATTGGCTTGGCATAAGCTACATTACAATAGACTAAAGGTTCTACATACAATAGAGATTCTACTCCAGTGGTTTAATGGGTTAAGGAATTTGGAGTCATTCAAATTTAATTTGATTTTTGTGGTTAGTTAGAGCGAAAATGTCTTAGGTGAGAAAGTGTAACACGAATTAGTTGTGAGATTTTGTGATTATCCGTATAAGATAAAAATTAGGTTATCATAGTCAAATTAATTGTAGTTCATCTCCTTAAATTCTTATTATTGTGATTTCTGTGTAGGATTTTTGGCTAACATATATTTGGACTTAGGTGGTGGTTATTGTATCCATGTATAAATTGTACGAAGTATATGTTTTTTCATCATTTGGGATTAAGGCTTTGATTGATTGATATGTTTTTTCATCAGTAGTTAGTAGATGAAGTTCTTATAACTTGACTTCTATGTTTCCCGCCTCTTTTTACAAAATGATGGATGAAGTTATAGTTCTGAAAATTACTGGTTTTTGTTTCTATTTCAGGATGAAAAGAAAGATTTGATGGGGTATCAGTTGACGTAGCTGACAACAAAGAAGGCACAAGATGACCTGCACGTATAAAACGAACTGTGCCATTCCTACTTTTTGAGATGACTTTTAAATATTGATTGATCATATAAAGATTATTTTTAGGAAAAACAAAACAAGCTTATGATGTAGTTAGTGCTTCTATAATTCTAATACAAGCTATTTCCTTTCTAAATACGAACATACCTCTTAATACTTGCAAAGTACTTTATCTAATAATGCATGTTTTTTGTCAAGTGATTTTAAGTATATCTTAGATGCATTCTTAGTGTCGAAAGGGAGGAGGAAAATATAGTGGAGAATTAGGAAAAATTGATTAAACACAAGGATTGGTTGATAAAAATAATTCCATTATTAGTATCTATATAATCTACACAAGGTAGTTCTCAAGCCATGTTCAATTTTTTGGAATCATTAATAGTTCTTGTAATTGAAATGCAGAAATCTTTATAAAAATACTCAGTCATAATAATGTATAAATAAATAAGTTTCTAAGCAAATTAATGATTTTATACAAAAAAAAAAAAAAAAAAAAAAAGAACGGTTGGCTTTAATAAGTGTTTTCTTTGCTCTATCAATACAGAACGATTAAGTAGGATATACATTGCATATTCCTTCTATGGAAGGGAAAAGAGAACGGTTGTTCCCAATAACCACTTTTTATGATTGGGCTTAGAAACTGCTTTTTTAACCCGTTTTATAAACTTTGTACATCGCTTACTTGAATAACAGTTCTAATGCGTTTTATGAGGACTATATAAACTATTCTTTTTCCTTTTTTGTAGTAGTGCGAAGGAGAGAGAAGGAGAGTTATAGTCAGTCAATACTCAATTTTATGTGCTCAGAATTCAATATTAATATGTATTAAAGTTAAATTGATTAATTATATATTTAGAGCATAAAATTCAACCTAAAGATAAAATTCAGAAAGAGAGAGAGAGAGAGATGTGTCGAGAGAGAAGAAGCCAAGTTAGAAAGAGGGGGTTAAGATAGAGAAAGAAAAGGGGTTAGGAGACATAATAGGGCCAAGGAATAGAGGGTAGGTTACGGCAGGAGAAGAAAGGATGGGGGACACCGAGAGAGGAGAAGAGATTGGTGAAAGAGAAAGAAAAGGAGGCTGGGAGAGAGAGAAAGAGAGGTAAGGAGAGAGCTTGAGAGTGAGAAAAAGGGCCCGGGAATGAGTAGCTGAAAGAAGAGAGAAATAGATAGAAAGAAAGAGGAGTTAAAGAAAAAAAAAACGAGTGAAATAAAGAGAGATTGAGAAAGAGGGCCTTAAGAGAACGATAGGGGTCGAAAGAGAAAGAAATAGAGCAATTGGGAAAGTAGGATTGAGATAAAGAGAGAAAGAGATAAAGAGGCCGGAAGAAAGAGGCAAATAGAGAGAAACTGAGAAAAATAGAGAGGGGACTGAGAGAAAGGAAAGAGGGGTTGCTCGAAAGGGAGCAAGTGTAACCTATAATTTTCATGTCTTTTAAAGGATGGAATAGGGACAAGAAGGGTTAAAAAGAAAGAAAGAGGCTAAGAGAAAGAATATGGGGTCATGGGTTAATAGTTAAAGGAATGAATGAGTGATATAGGAACAAGTTTGACCTATAAGTTTCTAAGCCATTCATAAAGGTAAGGGAGGGAGAGAGAGAGAGAGAGAGAGAGAGAGAGAGAGAGAAAGAGTTTCGGGCAACTGAGGAAGGAAGAAGTGCTAAACATTCAAGAGACCATTCTGAGTGTTAATTGTGGAAGAGACTTAGAAGCGGGGGAATAGGAATATGAAATAAAGAAGGTAAAATAGCAATGTGTTTGAAGGGAGGATAAAAGGATGATAAACTCTTTAGAGAATCATCTTTAGTATGTAATCAAGGAATAGGCAAACAATACTGTTCAAAAAGATTTTAAATAATTTTGTAAAACCATATAAGTCAGGTATTAAAATGTAAAGGAAGATCGAGGGGCAGGAGAAAAAGAAGGGTTAGGAATGAGCTGGGAGAAGATAGAGAGAAAGATAGGTCGGGAAAAGAAAGAGAAAAAAGGGGGGCTGGAAAGGAAAGATCGTAAGATAGAAAAAGGGACAGAAAGAGATATAGCACCAGAAAAAAGAAAGAAATAAAGTGATAGAGCGAAAAAGGAGCCGATAGATTGATAGAGTGATAAAGACGGAGAGAGAGAGAGAGAAGGAAAGCGAAAGAGAGAGGTCATAAGAAAGATAAAGAGAAGCCGAGAGAGATAGAGGGACCGGGGGGAGTAGGAGAGGGTAAAAAAAAAAGAGCAAGTGCAACCTATAATGACTTTATTAAAAGGAAGATAATTAAAGGGGATTGGCCTTGAGATCAATTTCGTGCAACTTATTAAAAGCCGAGTAAAGAAATAAATGCATACGGTAATTAAGAAATTTCTTATTTAACGTTTTCTAATTCCTTTATTCATCTTTAATCGTTTACTTTTGAATCATATATGTAAAGCCATTTATAAAAATGAAAGTGTGGACAAGGAGAGGACATTGGTGAATCTAGCATTTTATACAAGTGAGTTCAAATCAAATTAAAATTAAAATTAAATAAATAAAATTATAATTATTTATAAATTAACAAATTATATGAAACTGCGTATATATTATATAGGACATTATTGGCACATATAGTTATTGATATTGATAAATTAATAATAATTTAATATCACTTTTCTCATATTAAATAATTCAATGTTAAATAATTTATTATTTCTTCATCTTATTTTCAAATATTAATAACAAATATTTGTTTTATAAAAACAAGTGGGGTTAATTGACCCCATTACCTTGAACATAGATCCGTCCTTGGGAGAGAATGACTTATGGAATGTCAAGTCAAGGATTTTAGAGTTGATTTGCAATAACAAGAAAATCGAAAAAGTTTTCTCATAACCGTGAAATCATACATAAAAAAATGATTGTAAGATAAGATAAATCACATAGGAAGAGAATGACAAAAGAGGGAGGGAGGGAAATAGCGAAGATAATGGGTGACATTAAAGCTACTTAATCAATATATATTAAGAGAGTGACTGCACTTACAAAAGATCACTTGAGGAAATAAGAGAAAGAGAGATAGACTACTTAAGAAACATCATTTAAAATAAACCATTTAACAAAAAATCACTTAAGAAAATAAGAAAAAATTAGCTTAGGAAAAAGAGTTACTAAAAGCTATAAATGGAGAGAGAGACCACTTAAGAAAAATCGATCACATAGATCACTTAGGAAAGAGAGAGACGAAACACTTAATTAAGAAAAATCGCTTAAGAAAATCAATTCAATTAGTTTAGGGGAGAGAAAGACCACTTAAGAAAACTAGCTTTAGAGAGAGAAAGAACACTTAAGAAAAATAGGGCAATTAACTTTGGAAAAGGTTTACTAAAATGCTTAAGAAACATAAAGAACACTTAAGAAAATATACCAATTATTTAAAAATATAAATTACCAGCATATTTTATACATCCTTTTTGCCATTAGCTATAACAAACTTTTGAAAATTGTCTATATATTATTTTCCAGTTTTCAGTCAACCAATATTTTTATCAAAGCATAAAAGAATAATATCACATAAATTCATAATTCGTGACTAACAAATAACTAATCAAAATTAGCATACTTTAGATTACTTTTACCTAATGTGATGATTTAAGTTACTTCTTTCTAATATGACGAGTTAAGTTACATATTTTTAATATGATAATTTAGATTTCAATGTTTCCCTTTTACATTATATTGACTTTAATAATTTAAATGCATACAAAATTTAGACACTACGCAAACACAATTAATATGTAACAATACCACCGTATACATAATTTACGAACAGTTATCATCACCATTGGGGGACTGCGCGTGAAGCGCGCGGGGCCACAACTAGTTAATGAACAAAATACATAAAAATTACTAAGGAAGTTTGCTAGCAGGACATGGATCGGGTTGTGTACTTGTGTGTATGTGCTTCGTTTATGGAAGATCGGCGTTTTTCTTATTTCATATCAGCGCAGTATCAGACACGACCCATTGATCCAACAGAAGGCCCATTAACAAAAAACATAACCTGGCCCATGCACAACTTTACAAGGGAGGGATTTAAATGAACCTCACATGAACTCATATGTAGTTAAATTCATCCCCACAACACAATCAAGTTTTTGTGTATGTCTACCAAATACATACGAAGTACAGTATAGCATTTCATATAATTAAGTTGTTACAGTAGAATATTAAACCTTAGAGACATGGGCGGACCTATAGACTAAGCTATTCATGAACTATTCGAGCTCGATTCGGTCAAAGCTCGATTCGTGGTGGCTCGACTCGGGTTTGAGCTCGGCTCGAGACCTTAACGAGCCAAGCTGAGTTATGCCAAGTTCGGCTCGAAAAATTCGTGAACAAGCTCGATTATTTTTTTTCATATAAAAAAGTCATGTATATAAATACAAATATATTTATCAATATATATTACACAATAATAAGTTAGTGTTTTCATTATTAAAAAAATAAACTTGTTGTAAAATAAAAAAATTTATAATAAACAATAAAGAAGACAAGTAAACTAGGGATAAGAATAAATCAAGTTTGTTCGTGAACAGTTCTAGTTCGGCTCGGTCAACGCTTAGTCAAAACTCGGCTTGGTCAAAGCTCGACTCTTAAAGGTTTGAACTCGGTTCGAGTTCGAACAAATTTAAACGACCACGAGCCGAGCTGACCATAGTTCGGGCTCGGCTCGCCCGATTAGCACCCCTATATATAGATTAAAAGAAGAAAAATCCATAAATTTGGACCGCCGTTCCTAATGTCATCACTTGAAGACCGACTAACCAAGACAACTAGATAGAATGTTTTCTTTTATTTTTTTTAAAAATTGTTGGCCATCTAATCACTGTTCACGAGAGGTTGGGGCCTATATTCTTATTTTGTCTCTCCAACTCCCGAAACCCACAAGTACAAACAGACACCTATATTTGCTATTATCACATCTGATCTATAGATCTGCCCAACCCGACTTTGCCACCGTGGCACCGTCTGTAGGACACTAGTAGTGCCCCTTTATAAATTTATATTGGACCCCAATATTAATTTCTGGATCCGCCACTGCTTAGAGAGACTTTAACACAATTCTGTTACAGAGCTAACTGATATTAAATGCATAGACTTAACTCAAAAGTACTCAATCAAAAAATTAATCAAGCCATGCATCCATCAATTTATTTCCATGTCACACATTGACAGCTTATTACAACATGATTCAATTATTTCCGCTATATAATTACATGCAACGTGATATTGAATATATATTATCAAGATCTATATCATTATTATTAGTCGAAATTATGTAAAACATATTCTAATTATAGGTGGAGAATATTATGCATACATGTATATGATCTCTGTTTACATTGTTGCTCGATTTTTCTTAGCAGCCTCTTGAAGAATTTTCGTGATTTCTAAAATAAGTAGAGATTTTCGGTTCTGTCTTTCTTCAAAGTCATGAGAATTAATGGTGTGTTTAAAATGAAGTCTCATCTTCACTTTGTTCTCTTCTGTCAACTCCATTACCAAATGATACTCCTTACGCCATAATAGTGGATGTTCCATAATATAACTGTGCAAGAACGAACAAATAATGGAGTCAGTAATTCAATTATAAAATAAAATATTAATCGTCTCATTTGGAATGAAGTTAGAACCGTCTTAGGCTCTTTACGTGTATCCTTTAAATACGATTTTGAGGTGGTATCTTGGACTTATAAAGTTAACATTCGTGATGGGTGTGGTCCATGCAGGCATAGTCTGTTTATCATAGACTAGGATTTTTTTTTTTTTTTATTTTTAGGGAAGTGTTGCAAGTAAAAGAAAACGGTGGAAGTATCAACTTAGCTTAGATTAATAAATAATAACCCTATTATAGGTTAGTAAATTTGTGAATCATGAAGAGTTAACAAACAAAAGAAAAGGAAGCACAGATAATTCAATGTAAAATAAATGAAAAAAAAAAGAACACCTTTTTATTTTGTCCTCAATTTCCTTAATCGATGCACCAGTTTCAGGGGTGAATTCCACAAAATCACCCATTTCACGACTTCGAGTATAGTTGCTGATACATTTGACGGCTAATTCCGTATTTGGATAGTACCTTATCTCATTGTCAAGTGTCAAAGCAATTGTTGTAAGGATCTTTATCCTTTTAATTGTCACCTGTTTTAACTTTGACTACGTTAGACATGGCCAGGATCACAACAACATTAAACATATACTTCGTATATTATACACCTAGAAGCACTACGTACTAGATGAGTGAAAATGACACGTTCACATGTAACACACGAACTAGTGGGCATGTATTGACATGAGAACCATTTTTGTCGTGTACCCTAGAAGCACTACGTACTAGATGAGTGAAAATGACACGTTCACATGTAACACACGAACTAGTGGGCATGTATTGACATGAGAACCATTTTCGTCGTGTACTCTCTAGTCCATAAAATAATTAATTTGCTAGACTTTAGGTTCTATTTAAGAATGTTACATGCACTACGTACTTTATTTTGCAACATATAGGCATATGTACATGAATAAGATTATTAGCCAAAATCTTACCAGAGTGTCATCAATGAGACAACAGTCACCAATGTCAAATGGATGCACTACAAATACGAACAACAGGCAGTCCAAGAGCTTCTTGCAAGTGTCTCCGATGATCACGGCTGAGCCTACAATGGCAGTGCCAATGACGATAATGAACTTTCGAGTTTCAACCCTAAGCAACATGAGCCACAAAGCAAAGATGAAGAACACAAGGAGGGCTTCTGTAAATTTGTTCAAGGCTTCGAATAATTTCTTATTAGCCTTCAATGCACTAGCTAGTGTTTTCCGGTACTTAAATGCCTTCACCTGTGGCAAAGATATAAGTCATAGGTGTGATGATGTAGGGGCGAAGCCAGGATTTGAAAATTGCAGTGGCCAAGACTAATTTAGCTATTCAACCAGTTATTAAAAATAAACCATTCATCTTAGGAGAGAACATCTCACAATTAATATCAAACATTAGAACGTTACACTTAAAAAGAGTTACGTACAAGACATACTTTTACTATTCAAAAAAATTTATTATGAGATCATCTCGTTATCTCGTACAAGATCTTACAAACAAGGAAATACAAGAGGAAAAAAGCAATGCACGTACCATTAATTCCGTTAGATCATCCTCTGTGATTGGTTTATCAACCAAACGACACATTACTGCTGATACTTGATCTTTAGGCTGAACTTTCGCTTTGATTATGTACATCTTTATTTTATTCCTTCCATCAATACATGAGAAATTGATTACATTATAATAGATTGTAACCATATCATTAATTAATTTAATCTTCATGCATCATATAAATCCAATATTCTTCACCAAAAAGAAGCTCACCGTACTTAGGTATGTTTACTCGGCTAATTTATGCAATTATTTGCTTATTTCATAAATGATTAGACGTATCTTTTAAAATTTGAAAAGTACACATTAATACGAATCTATTTACACCTTATTCAATACTTATTACGAGTATCTTAAACATTAGTGTACAAATAAGATCAAAGTTCAATCAAGCTAGATTTTATATATTAAATCAAAAACCTATTAAATCCTAAATTTTTGCATGAAATTAAGAAAAGAGATGCATACTTACATTGAATCTTCATCTTGAGCCAACAAGGAATAGATGTGCTTGGCAGCTTCAATTGCACCCTCTTCAGATTCAATCTTCTCGTCTTTTCCATCCAGCTTATAGGTCAAATTTTCGTTATCGAAAAACCAGTCGATGACCTTCTGCATCCCCCAAGATGACACATTCTTCTGATTCACTTGATCACTTAGACTAGGCATTTTCTCCTTCCAATCACACATACGTTTACACAAACTCGGCTTACGATTATCGGATGTATCAACACGAGGAGTAAGCATATTAATCACATGTTGATGCACTAATGCATCATTAACTCTTTCAAAGAACTTGTTAATGTGAAAGGAAGATTTTGCCATTAGTAACACTACATCTTTTAGTAGCCAAAAAATCGAACCAATTATTATGGTAATTAGGGTAACGGTTATTATAGGAAATGTCTTAGCAAATTTTTTCTTAATTATTTCATTTTGACCTTCCTTCATACCTAAGTAACTTGGCTCTTCTACCACCCAAAGCCAAGCAACCAGTATTATACTAAACCACAATACAACCCAAGCACTCTCGATTAACTCGACAATGTAGTAGATCACATTTTCCCTAGCCACGGCAGCCACCCCAAATTTTGTGTCTATGAAAATAACCATGTAATGAAGTACCTTGCTTAAGAGAGGGCCGCATAAAAGGACCGTTACGAGCAAGCTCCATTGCCACATTGCTATACCACTCGGTGTGGCCATTCGTAGTGACGGGACTGTGAAGCTTGCCACACATATAGCTGCCGCAACCAAGAAAACAACCAAGTTGCACCAAAATAAGACTTTTTTTCTTATGTCACGGTCGAATTTTATGTACGTTATGCTCGAATTATCCTCTATTATGCTCGAATTAGCATTATCTGTTATTCGAACCGAGGTTTCATTGCCTTGTGGAGTGGACATTGATCCCCTAATCATAAAAAAGTTAAGACTATAACATGTATCATTTAAATTAACATACATACATTGTAACAAATACACATACATTGTAACATTGCAAGAGGTTAATTTTACTAGTTTTACTTCAGTATATAGTTTTTTCTTCTGTTTTGCTGTTGTCAAAATAAAATAAAATATCAATCCATAATTGTGTTAATAGAACAATAAACACTTACCAAAATTTGAAGGTCCTTGTTTAATTTGAGCGAGCTAGCAAGATAAAAGAGAGAAATTAAATGATGTATGCATAAAAATAATTGAACAGATTTAAAGGGTGATGCTATAATATTTTTGTTGGTACGTACTGATAATTACTATGTTGGGGTAGAATTATGTTTATATAGTACAATATGAGGGTAGCATTATTACAAAAATTAAAAAAGAAATTGAACATAAAGTTTATTCTCTTAATTAGTACGATGTCAACTGTTAATGAACGAATTTACTTTGCGTAATTGCAGCTTAGTAGAATAAATTAAAGTTTGTTCTACTCTCATTTGGTTAAGTAATGTCTATTCTTTTTCTATTCATTAATTCATATTGTGTATTTGCTAAGTTCCTAATTAAGTAGTTGAGTTTCTGGTCAAAGTCGGTCTTCTCTCTTTTTACTCTCTAGGGGTCTCAAGACTCAAAGTGTGTGTTGGTTACATCGTAAAACTAATGTTTATTTTCAAAATACATATTTATACATATAGAGATAGTTCAGGTGGTTAGAGATTTAATTCTTCCCAACTTGAGGAGATCCTAATATCAATTCTTATTACCCGCTTTTGAGGCTCTTTAAAGTTTAAACACCAAAAATATATATAAATTTTTATTTTAATTAGTCGAAAGAGTTGGTTGTTCGTTAAACCGTAAAACTAATGCTTGCCCCGCCACCCATGACTGGTAACAAATGCTATAATCATCCACTCCATCACCCACAATATCTTCACTATGCCCAATTGGTAGAGGCTACACCTGTTTAGTTGTTTGTATGGAGAGCTACATGGAATTAGGTAAAAACAATAATGTCTTTTCTTAAACGTTAGTACGTTACTATATGATATGTTCATACTATATGATTATACAATAATGTTCATACTTTTAAGGTCGGTTCTCTTCAGCTTATTTTCAGTTCAACTTTAATAATTAAGTTCAGTTCAGTTCAGCTCCAATAAGTTCAGTTTAGTTCAGTTCAGCTCTTATCTTAATTTCCTTCTCTCATAAAATGTTCAATTCAACTCCAATAAGTTCAATTCAGCTCAATTCAGTCAATCAGAACAGGCCCTTAGTGTTATTTTTAATATGGAGTATTAATTATTTTCTTTTACTTTTATCTAATTATTGTCTAAAACCACCCGTCAAATACTGTATTTTGTCAAAAACCACCCAAAAAAAATATGTTGCCTAGGACCACCCAAATAATAAATTTTGTTGTCTAAGACCACCTAGATCAACTTTCCGGCATTGACCAAGGGCACTTGACCCCCTCCCCCTTTCTTTTTTTTTTCTTGAATTTTCTGGGCATTTTTGCCTTGAATTTCTCTCTCCTCTCTTTTCTCTTTCCTCTTCTTCTCCTTCTCTGGTCCTCCTTCCTCTTTCTCATCTAGCTTCTCCTTGTCCCTCCTCTTTTCTTTCTATCCACCACCAACATCAACAACCATAAACAACAAGAACGGCGCAACATCACCAACATCAACCGCAACAACAACAATTGCCGCAACACCAACAACAACAAAGCCAACAACCAACATCGTCAACTGCAACTACAACAATCACTATAAAATTAAGTCATTATAGCATCAACTAAAATTTGTTGCTATTCACCAAAAATTCATTGCCAACTCTATTTAGCAACGGGTTGGAAACGAAAATTTGTTGTTGCTAGAAGGCTTGTTGCCATGGGATTCTGGCTACCAATTGCAAAACAATTTTGTTGCAATATTGCATCCTTTAAATATAGTTTCCATGATGTTAGTTCCTAAAATAACAACAAATGGTTAATGTTGGTTCCTAAAAAAAGCAACAAATTATTAAAGTTGGTTTATAAAAGTAGCAACAAATCATAAATATTGGTTGCTATCAACACTACGAGACAAAAACTTAATCCCTATTAGCAATTCGGTTCAACCCGATTCCGGCCTTTACCAATCCGAAACCTCTCTCGGGTCAACTTTGCATGTAAGGCTCTTTGAATCCCCAATCTCAAGAATCGCAGTTGGTAGGAGTCGAACTTGTAACCTCAAAGTCACATGGTGAATCTCTTACCAACTATACCAAGTATCATTTGTTTACTTCTATACATATAATTTCTAATAAGTGAACAAAATATTAGAGACGGAATTGAAAAATTTGTCTCTAAATTAGGGACGAAATTAAAAATATGTCTCTAAATTAGAGATGAAATTGAAATCCATCTCTATTTGATGTCATTATAGCAACAAATAATAAGAAAAGTGTCTTCAGATAACTTTATACATAATAAATTAACAACAAAATGTAACACAACTTGTTTCCAATGGCAACAAATAAAAAAATACGTTATCATCTAGCAACAATACTTTAGACGACTTGTTCTTAATGGCAACAATTCAAAAATCCATTGCCTTTGTTTGTTTCCAAATCAATACAAATAAAATATTTGTTGCCATAGTTTGTTACTATATGGCAACAAGCACTAGTAGAATAAACAAAATGGCAAGCGGTTCAAACCCCACAATGGCAAGCGGTTTTGAACCGCTCGCTCTTGGGGGCTTGCCATTGTTCATTTAAATGGCAAGCGGTTCTGAACCGCTTGCCATTTGAAGAGAAAGGGCAGCGGTTTTGGCGCCAAACCGCTGCCCATTTAGGCTATTAAAAATATAAAAAAAAAAAATATTTTTTTTCACTGAAATTGATAAACAAACAAAATATATATAAAAACAATAATATTTTTATTAATTAATTGATGTAAGTAATACATTTTCATAAACAAAAAAAAAATTTTAAAAAATTGATACAAGTAATAAAATTAATACAAGTTGTCAAAAAAAAATTAATGCAAGACAACTCTTGTTCCACCACCAGCACCACCATCGTTCACGTGCACCACCATCACCACCACCATCCACGAACACCACGCACCAGACCACGCTCCACCACCACCCCCACCCACCAGATCCCATCCCTTTTCGCCCACCACGACCCCTACCAACACCCACCAAATCGGCCTAAACAAACCAATTCAACCACACATCACCTTTAAATTAAAAAAAAAAAAAAAAAAAAAAAGGAACATACCATGAATTCCACCAAAACCTCGAAATTGGCTTGAAATTTGGGTTTTAAGGATCAAATTCGACCATAAAACTCTAGATCTAGAGTTTTTATGGTCGAATTTGACCTAAAAAATTCAAAAACTCCACTAAATTAAAATCAAAACCCACAAAAAAAAAAGAAATTGAAACCACAAAATTGAAATCGGAACCCACAATTCGAAATTTGCTCGAAATTTTACTCAAAATTTGCTCGAATTTTTTGGGGGGTTTTGGTTCGAATTTTTTGGGGGTTTTGGTTTGAAATTGTACTCAAATTTTCCAGAATTTTTTGGGGGTTTTGGTCGAGGAGAGTACGAGTGAGAAAGAGATCGAGGAGAGTGATATTGAAGGGAGTAAGAAACTAAGAAATGGAGGGAGGAGTGAGAAAGGATGGAGGGAGGAGTAAGAAAGAGATCAGAGAAAAGAGGTGAGGGGTGCGAGAAACTGAGAAAAGAGGAGAGGAGAGAGAACGGGTGAGATAGAGTGGGTTACAACAAAATGGGTAGGGTTTTTTTTTAAAAGGCAAGCGGTTCATGGTACGAACCGCTTGCCATTTGGGGCTTTTGCAAGCGGTTCACACAAAACCGCTTGCCATTTACAATTTGGCAAGCGGTTCACCCTAAACCGCTTGCCATTCACAATTTTGGAAGCGGAATTCCAAAACCGCTTGCCATTTGGGGCTTCCCATTTACTATTTTCTACTAGTGAAGAGTAAAATATGATGTCATCTAGTAACAAGTAGTAAGAGAATTTGTTGTAAACAGCAACAAATCAATGACATGTAGTCATTAATTATTAAAAGACTAAAACATAAAACATCGCTTTTAATTAGGCAATGAAAAAAATTATATTCGTTGCTATTTAGCAACATTTTTAAAATCTGTTGTCAAACTTAGTTGCTAAAAAACCTTTATTTTTGTAGTGAATGGCGCAACACCAACAAGGCAACAACAACAGATTAAAGCCAACAACCACCGTCACGAGCCAATAACTTACTATCTCTTGTAGATCTTGTTTTAATTTAGGTTAGATTGTAGATCTAGTTAATTTATGTAATTGTGATGTTAATTTATAAATATTATTAGATAATTGTATATTTATATATTTTCTTTGATTTTTGTTGGTTAATTTCATTTTTTTAGATCTAAAGGTTTTGATTTTTTGTGTGGTATTTTTCGATTTTATTTGGTTAATTTTCGGTTTTTTGGGGATGATTTTCGTTTTAATGGGTTAATTTTGGTTTTTGGCAATAATTTTTGGATGGTGGTGGTGTTAGTGGTGGGTAGGTTGATGGTTGGGGTCGTGCTGGTTGGGTGAGGTGGTGGTTTGAAGTGGAGCTGGTAGTGTGGGGTGGGGGCTGCTGAAATGGTGGTGGTGTGTGGTGTCGGTGGTGGTGTGCGGTTGTGTGCGACGCTGGGGAATGAGCTGGTGGGAGTGGTGGTGGGTAGGTTGGTGGTTGGGTGAGCTGATGCTTCTGAGGTGGGGCTGGTGGTGGTCAATAATAGTCAGAAAATTCAAGGGAAAAAAAAGGGGGAGGGGGTCACGTGGTTGTCACGTGCCCCGGGTCAACGCCGGAATTCAAAGTCAATGCCGGAAAGTTGATCCAGGTGGTTTTCAACAACATAAATTTGAATTTGGGTGGCCTTAGACAACATTTTTTTTTTTTTGGGTGGTTTTTGACAAAAACAAAAATTTGGCAGGTAGTTTTAGACAAAATTTCCTTTATTTAAATGATTGTACTTTTATTTATTTATCAATTTTATTTATTTAAATGTTTGTACTTTTATCATAAATGTTGATTATGTGCTTTTATTCAATATGTTTGGGCTTTTTTTTTACAAGAAATTAAAAATATTAAAGCTACCTCAATTGCATGTAAGACTACATACATGCATGTAACAAGGTGCATGTTCTAATTAGCTACGGAGTACTATCTCTACCTAAATGGCATGGGTGTATGTATAAGACTCCACTAAAACTCGTTAATTGACATCCCTAATTTCATCCCTAAAATTAACAACTTTTTATATTCCAATTGAAGGATAAGACTTTCTTATGTGTACTGTCATTTTAAATTAGTTTTTATATCAAAATAATCTTAAAAGGATGGAATTAAAATGACACCAATCTGGTGAATGTTATTGCAAACATTATCTTCTCATTTTTATTTTTATTTTTTTCAATTTTCACCATAGAAATGAAAGGTGGGAATCGCTTACCCACTCACTATTTTTCCGTAAAACTTACACATCTACAAGGTTCTACCTGAAAGGGAAATAATCATTCTTACGTATACATAGGGTATCCGCGAAACGGTGAGGAAGAAGTGTTTAGGGTGGCTTGATGCGGACTATAATCAAATACGAGCGAGGACGAAAGTATTGTTGATTAGTCCAATTCTTGACATTTTGTGGCATGAAATCATCGTAGTAGCGAGTCTAGCCTGAGTTAACGATTGGAGTTGTTGTTTTCACGTTTTACGGTGCTAGTTGAGGGATTCCGACGAATTCTTGCAGTCATATTTGTGGTTGTGGGTTGTACGCTCGGGATTTCTTGATATAGCGTTACGGAACACGTGTGAGTAGTGATCGGTTTTTTTGGCTGGCGGGCTCCATGCTTGTGCATTGAACCGCACGCTGATAAACCTCTTCAGTGTTTGCTCCAATGCGGTAAGCCTTGGGCGAGGTATGGTTTTCTGTGTTTTATTCCTAATGACGGTATTGATGTCCATGTAAATCTTTTGTTTCCGCCTGACATCCTTTTGGGTGTCTGGTGGACCTTGTAGCTGGGTCCGTCCTCCAACCTCAACGGCGAAAATCAAGCGTTGTTGGTCAGGTGTACGGTCTCTAGTTGTGCCCCGGGATGCAGAATGTTGAGGGGAATGGGCGTTCATTCGTCACATACCTAATTAAAAAAATAATTAAAAAAAAGGTAAATAATTAAAAAAAAAAATCTAATTCCATATCATGTCAGTAAATTAGGTTAGATTTAGGGTCTGTTCTGTTAAGCTTAATTTCAATTCAGCTTAGTTCCCAATTTCTTTCTCTCATAACAATTATTCATTTCAACTCTATTCAGTTCAGACCCAATCTGTTCAGTTCAGGTCAATTCAGTTATTTTTAGTAAATCGTAACAAGCCCTTAGTTTTTAAAATATTAAGTTGAAGTAGGAAAAAGATCAAGTACATCACAATGTAATTGAAAATTGAATTGTACTCTTTCAGTTTCTTTTCGATGTTCTTGTTTGAAATCTCCATAATATACAAATATTAGAGTTTGGTTTGATTTGTTATATTTATGTTAATATTGTATATTTGGCAAGTCTATCTTGTTAGGAGTTTTAGGCAAGTTAGGTATTCCTTTGTATTCGGTATATATTTGTGATTAATGGAATACACAAGGCTAAGCCGTTTTCTCCAATATTTCTCCACTTTAACATGGTATCACAGCCTCTCTAATTTCTAGAGAATTTTAACAAAAAATAATACTCTCATTTGGTTATAGATTGAGAGAAGAGAGAAAGATATAGATACATATAATTATGATAGAGATCAAGACAAATGACAGCTTAAAATAAATATTGCAACTATTATGAAAAATACACTTTTCACAAATATTGCAATTAATACTACCTCCGGTCCAAGTTAGTTGCAACTTTGAATATTTTATATCTCACAAATAATACCCCAAAGTTGCAACTAACTTGGACCGGAGGTAGTATAATATTATGTTCTCTATGTATAATTGTATATAGTGTAAAGGAATAATAGTGCTGAGATTATGCGCGTCATGTCAAGAATAAAGCGTTAGGTGTACAGTTTCTGAATAAATTTCTAACATTGCTTTTTTTTTCCCCTTTTTTTTTCTCCTTGCAAATGAATTTCTACCATTGCAAATTGCAATGAGCCAAAGCCAATGATGCTTTTGTTTGAAATTCAAGTGGTTTACACTCTGAAGTCTGAAGTTTATGAAATATTAATTGTACCCCTACAGCCCACTATAGAAAAATCCTTCAAAAAATGAGTAATTGTAGGGAAAAAAACCATAAAATTTGGAAATTGAAGTACATATAATTTCCTAAACTAAAATTTATAAATAAAAAATTGTACGATAGATTTTTAGTAATACACATTTTAATGAAAATTTATAATTCACTTTGGCCCCGTTCTTTAGAGCTGCTCTGCTCTGCTGAGCCCTGTTCTGCTCTGCTCAAAAGAAATCTGCTCTGCTCTGCTCGACTCTGTTCTGCAGTGCTCTGCTCTGCTCTATTTTCAAATAATAATTAATAATAAGAAAAATAATAATTAATATTGTATTGTTGATAATAATTTATTATTTTGAATAATTATAATAATTATTAATATTAAAAATAATTTGAATAATTTTTAATATTAATAATAATTAATATTTATTAATCATAATAATTACTAATAATAATTATCAATAATAATATTTAATAATTCAAACTATTAAGAATTAATTTTTAATAATATTATTAATTAATAATTTCTAATAATTATAACATTTCTTTCAAAAAAATAAATAATAATAATAACAATTTATTTTATAAACATTTGATATTAGAATCACAATGTGTAGAAACATTTTATGTGGGTATTGATTGTTAGTTAATTGAGTTGAATTATTTTTCAAATCTTTCCATACATTTAAAGAATTAAAAAAAAAAAAAAGAGGTTTTTTTCAAGTAGTACTTTGTATATTATTATTATTTTTAGGGTTAAAAGACAAATTTATAAGTAAAATCATTATTATTCATTAAATCATTTATTTTAAAATTTTTGTGAAATAAATAAAAATAAACCGTTGTCGTTTATCTTTCTTCTATTAACATATGTTAGATATGGTGACAGGCTAAAGTCGTATCACCTAATCAAAAGTAATTACCTAAGTCCTCTAACTAATGTAGATAGGGAAGTAGGGTCGAATCCACAGGGAAACAAGTCTTTCTATTCCTAATTAATTATTATAATCTAAATTATTAAAGTAACCAAGAGTTGTTGTTTAAGGGACTATACTACGAAGAGTATGAGTAGGGAGAAATAAAAGTAGGAGGAAAAACAATGAATAAAAGACCTAGGGCATAGGTTCACCAATAAATAATATTCCAGGGTAAAACATAAAAATCAATCATCAATGTATCAATTAATCAGATCATAAAGGGCTTTCGCTACGTATTACAATCACAGAGTTAATTTACCGGTATTAAATCTCATCTCTCGAATCTCGACTTAACCATTTATAAATTAAACTGCCTATTGAAACTAGGCCTTAATATTAATTCTCATCTCTCGAATCTCGAATCAATATTGCGTAACTCATACAATTAAACCAGCGCTAATCTAGTTGCAGAGAATTAAATCAATCAATAGGATATTAATATCAAGCATTGACGATTAACAGTAATAAATTACCCCTTCATATTATTCATGGATCCCCACAACCCTAGAAATTAAACTACTCGTGCATAATTAATACTAAACTAAACAAAGCAATTAAAACAAACATATAAAAACAAGAATTAAAATAAAGTAAATAATAATATTAAAACTAATAACAATAAAGAGAACTAGAAAATAAAAGCAAAGTTAAGAAAACTAAATAAAGCTAATATTGTGAAAGCTAATCAAAAAGCTGCGTAAAACATGAAAACTAAAAGAAACAAAAGTCAACTTTAAAGAATAAAACTATGAAATCCCACTTAAACTCAAACTAAAGAAAACTTATGGTAAAAGTTAAAAAAAGAAATTAACAAACTTAAAACTAAACTAATAAACTTGCCTAACTAACCTACGTAACTACTCCTCCTTTTATAGGAAAAGGAAAAAGGAGTTTGACTTTTAATCCCACTCAAGCGTGAGAATATTGAGAATTCGCAAACCGACTATAATAAAGGCTGGAGTAAAGCCCAAGTCAGCAACACGGGGCATAGCAGCGAGCTGGGCTATTTGTTCGGGGCCGTCAGCTTCACACCATACAATCTCTTGTATGATTGGGCTGATTAATTTCTTGGCCCAATCTCCTTCTTGATATTCAATTATTGGACTTGTAACAAAATTAATACTCCGAACAAACCGAGCCCTTAATCACCGAACCAAATACCTTTAACTCGGTCTTGGGCTTAAAATATACGGTCATAAAATACGGTCCGACTCTAATATTTTCATAGTGGCTCAATAAGCTTGGGAATTGACATTAATCTGCAAATTCCTACAAAATAATACCAACTCTACAAAAACACTAGAAAACGTATATTAGTAATAAAAATAGCTCCGTAGAGCTCAAATAAGCACAAATATGACCATGGGACGGGGAATAAATATATATATAAAATAGACTTATCATATGGTACACATATATTTATGTTTTCACTCACCTAAATCGTATATGCACTTAATAATAATAATAATAATAATAATAATAATAATAATAAGAATAATAATAACAACAACAACAACAACAACAACAACAACAACAACAACAACAACAACAACAACAACAACAATAATAATAATAATATTATTAATAATGTTGAAATCTGCTCTGCTCGGCTCGGCTCTGCTAACCTGAAATCTGCTCTGCTCTGCTCTACTGAAATTTAATCTGCTGACCTCTGCTCTGCCCTGCCCAGAAGCTCAAAAGAACATGGCCTTTGTTTAGGCTTTATTCTCTTTAATTTATGTTTGCTAATGTTGGTTCATTGGATTTTGTTTGATTATTTGATTTGGGGAAATTCCCTGTTTCTCTTATTAAGACACGAAATTTATTTCTTATGGGGGGGCATTTTCGTGAATAAATCAATAACTTTTCATTATTGTGGGTTCCACAATTAAAAAAAGTTGAATAAAGTGTTAGTTTATTTATGAAAATGCCATATGAGAACAAATTTTATTTTCCACTATGCGAAATAGGGGCATCCCCTTTGAGGCTTTGATTTAAACTTTATGATGTAAAGAGCAAATTATGAGCATATTTTACTTAATCTGAACTTATCTAAAATTATGTTACTTTGTCTGAAGTTATTTTCTTTGAATTTTTAGCGCTTTTTTTTTTTTTGTATGAAACTATTTTGTTCGAATATATTTATTTTGAAATTATATGAAGTAAGAAGAAACAAACAAATTCTAAAATACGTTCAGATTAGACATATTAGAAAATCTCAGGCCATTGCATGTTATATTTTCTTAACTATGTTTCCTTAATACCACATGTCTTTACTTCATACGTAAAATTTATAAAATTGTATACGAGTATTTGAAATATACACATGAGATGAATTGAATTTAACAAAATCTAATCTGATAATGATTTTTTTATACATTGTTGTGCAATTAAAAATTTAATTAAATCAGACAATCTTATTTCAGACCATAACCAAATCCAGATCCGAAAAATTCATATTAGATCAGATCAGACTTTAGAAAATCCAGATCATAATATCTTATTTCAAGTGTTAGTCATCAATGAGTCAATGTTTAATGTAATTAATAATAATCTTATCAACTTTGCCTTAGGAAGCCATCATCAAGTCAATGTTTATTGTAATACTCCAACTTTCTTTAACTCAACCTTCTTTAAACAACCTTTTAGATGATAAAAGGCAAGCATTAATGTTCCACAGTCAAAATCTTGACATAAATTGATGACCTTTTTCTTGTTTGTCACTATTGCAATCCACCAAGTCAAGCTTTTAGTTATTTAAAAATGATTATAACTATGAATTTCTAATGATTTTTTTTTTTTTTTTTTTTTTTTTTTTTTTTTTGAGAGAGAATAAATTTCTAATGATAGGAACTCTTTTGTTCTTCAATATTAATTTTCCTAGGAAAAAAAGAAAAGGTTTTCAATTTGACTTTGTTAATTCTTTGAAAACTTTAGTTAATTTTTTGTTATGAGAAATAGTAATAAATTAATGATATATTCCTCAAAAAAAAAAAAAAATAATTTAACGATCTATGCAGCATAAAAAAATTTTGTAAAGCAATGATTTGTATTTTACCTCTATGTACACAATTATATTCATAATTATTTCGAAAATAATACTCTTATTTTTTTGTAAAAAAAAAAGTGATTCACTTTGACCTTTGTATTATTTATACTTTATAATCATTATTTGACCAATATTTTTAATTTATACACAAGATTAAACAAAGTCACATACATTGGTACCTCTTAGAATTGTCTCATCGTATTAGTTTCGGATATCAACTAATAAGTTTCGGATATCAACTACTTGTTATTTATATATACTAGGTTAGGTCCCGTGTCATGCACAATAATTTTCAATAACTATGATTTAATCAACACTATACTTAATTACACGCTCGCGCGCATATATATATAATTAAGTATATAGTTATATACAAAATCTGTCTTGGTTACTAATTTGTAGTTTGTACCATTAATCATCAATCAATCAATCAATAATCATCAATGACTATATACAAAAAGACACACCAAAAATGACACGTGTCATTTTTTGGTGTGTCTTTTTAGTTTATTTTTAGCGGACGGCTCAAAGGTGGGATTATTCTGGGTAATTTTTTTCTATATATTATTGATGATTATTGATTGATTGCTAATTAAAGATATTATTTGTCAAAAAATAAAAGATACTACTTCCTCCGTCTTCTTTTAGATACAACACACCTTTTAGGGCGTTAATTAATAAAGGTGGGGTTTACATGATATAATAAACTTTAAAATAGGATGAGTGGTTGTTAGGAGTGTAATTTAGTAGGCCATGTGCTTTAAATAAGGGATATAGTATAGTTTTCCCCAAAAGTAACTTTCCTTTTATAGTGTGTTGCAAGTATTATGACATTTCCTTTTTAGGAAAGTGTTGCAAGTAAAAAAAAAACGGAGGAAGTATTTGTCAAATTTTTGTTTTTGCAAATATGGAGATTTATTTAAAATAAAAGAGGAAAATGATATATTATTAGGAGCCAAGAATGGGAAAAAAAATCAAATAAAATATATTCAATATAACAAAAACCAAAAATTAAAATACTAAAATAAAGTCTGTTCACTTCACCTTATATTTGTTGAACATAAATTATTTTTACTAAACTTGAATTATTTATTGTATTAAAACTAATTTTTATTGAAGTGAAATTATGTTTGCTGATTTGCAATTATTCTTACCGATTCTCTATCATACTGTACTCCGTATTACATTTACAGAATATTACTTCCTCCGTTTCTATTTACTTGCAACACAGCCTTGTGGCACGTGTTTTGAGGTCGGGTTTATGTAATGTAAACGGATAAATTATTAATTATAATTTTTACAAATGATACTTAACCCTATTCTAATCTTCGCGTAAAAATTATATTGATTAAATCGCTCGTCTACCCTCACTAATCATCTTTAAAATTGCGTGCCTAAAAGGTGTGTTGCAAGTAAAAAAACAGAGGAAGTACTTTTTTTAGGTCGAGTCAACGGGGCCTAATTTCGAAAATTTCTGGAAACATTAAATGCTGGTGAAATAGTGCGGAAAACGAGATGTAATTAATCTAATCCACGTTGTTTAACAACAACAAAATGCACCAAATCAACATTTCCAAGAATATTACCAAAACATTGCCAATAATAAAAAAAACATAATAATAGACATATCTGCATTAATTAAAGTATAATTACTCCGTACTCCGTATTTCTTGCTTAGTTGCTTTTTTTTTTTTTTTTTGGGCAATTACTTGCTTGCTCTGCTCTAAACCAGCTAAACCTCTGTCAAAGAAACTTTCTCCTGTTTTCCTTACTCTGAAGCCACCTTCCCATTCTCACTCTTCTCTTTCTTCCCCTCCAATAATTCAATGCACATTCATCTTTCTTTCAAACAAAAACCTTTTTTCTCTCTCTTCTGAGCTTAAAAAGTACAAAAAGATGCTAAAAAACTAAGCTTTTTGAAGCTTCATCAATGGCGGAAACCAGTAACAAAAACCAAGAAGAAATTGTAATTCCTATTTCACCTCTAACAAATGAGCAATCTCCCCAAAAGGGTTTTCAAAACAATGAAAATGAAGCAAAACCCACAAATCATTCCCCTCAATCTCAAGAAATTTCCAATTTTAGCCCTAGCCCTAGAAAACCCCCATTATACCCAACCCCAGAATCACCCTTAAGAAGAAGAATTACATTTAAGGAAAAAACCAGATTTGGGGAACCTTCAGTTCCTCTTGACTCACAAACCCTTGAAATTTTGGGGGGTTCACCTCGATTTTCGAACCAACAATCTTTCTCAGAGAAGACTCCTAAAGCTTCAGAAGCTTCTGGAAGGAAGGAGAAGGAGAAGCAGAAGGATGTGGGCCCAGATGAGAGGGAAATTTACAAGAGGGTAACTGCTCAGCTAAGTGCTAAAAAAAGTTGGAGAATGACTATAAAATTGGTACTTGAGTTGATTGTTTTCTTGTTGATTTTGGGTTGTTTGATTTCTAGTTTAATTGTTGACAATTTTAAGGGTAAATTATTTTGTGGGTTAGAAGTTTGGAAATGGTTTGCACTTTTAATGGCTATATTTTCTGGTATGTTGGTAACTGGATGGTTTGTGCATTGCATTGTATTTTTGATTGAATGGAAGTTTTTATTGAAGAAGAATGTGGTGTATTTTACTCATGGGTTGCAGGATACTGTTGTTGTTGTTATTTGGATTGCTGTGGTTCTTGTTACTTGGGTTGTGCTGTTTAAGTATGATTCCGAATCAACCTCGAAACTGACCGCGAAAACAAAGAGAAAACTCGATTTCATTACTTGGACTTTAGCTTCATTGCTAATTGGGTCGTTTTTGTGGTTGGTTAAGACTACATTGATAAAGATATTAGCATCTTCTTTTCATTTGAATAGGTTTTTTGATAGGATTCAGGAGGCTGTGTTCCATCATTATGTGCTACAAACTCTCTCAGGGCGTCCTGTGGTTGAGTTGGCTAGTAATTTTAGTAGGTCGGATAGTCGTGGTACTCAGGTGAGCTTTAGGGCTCATACGGGTAATCATATGGAGAATAAGGTGGTTGATTGGGAGAAGATTCATCAAATGAAGAGGGAGAAAGTGCCTTCTTGGACTATGAAGTTGTTGGTTGATGTTATATCCAATTCAGGGTTATCGACGATGTCTGGTATTTTCAAACAAGATGTAGTTGAAGGAGGGGTTGAATTGGATGATGATGAAATAACATGTGAGGAGGAGGCTATAGCAACTGCTGTTAGGATATTCTACAATGTGATTGGGGACAAGGCCATTGACATGAATGAACTGTAAGATAATTTGTGGTTATTTCAAGTTTGGTTGTAAATGTGCCATTTCTTGAGAACTTATTTAAGAAACTCTATGATCTTCTCTATTAACATGTTTTATGTTTGTCTTTACAGCTACATTGATAAAGGTGATCTCCATAGGTTCATGATTTGGGAAGAGGTGGATGTCGTTTATCCATTATTTGAAGTCAATGAAAAAAAACAGATTGATATGAAGGCTTTTTCTAAGTGGGTGGTAAGGAAGCTATCTTGTTCCTTGGTTCTGTCTTGATGGTATCTTCATAATAGGAATTATGTACTGCATATATGTTTTGCATACAGTTAATGTACTTCGCAATTTATTGATTGTACCCTGCCTACTTTTAAGGCTAAGAAATGTAGCTTATGTCAAATGATAATAGTTTCGGTTCAAAAATTTGACTCAGGTACTTGTCTTAGACAAGGTTATGTGTTTGATTGTCACTCGGCTAATTAGTGAAGAAATTGGTCCATGTGAAGCACCAAATGTCTATAAGCTGTTTTATTTTGTGCTTTCAGATTCTAAATTGACAGATTTTAGGTGTTACACTGTGACTATATTTACGGGACTTGTGCAAAATCACCAATCTTCAACTTTGCCTCTAAACTTCTATGGACATTATTAGATATTTTCTGCACCAAATCTAATTGAAAGAAGCTTTTGTCTGTGCTTAAATGGAAAGAGTTGCATGATAATTAGTCTGACTCAACTATATTGTGTTTCACTTTTATATATATCTCATGGTGTGTTAAATTTCATAAATGTTCTAGACTGATATTTTGCTGGGAGCCCCCTCCCTATTTTTAATAATCTGTTTTATCTTTCTACATTTACAGGTAAATGTCTTCAAAGATCGACAGGCACTCAAACATGCTTTGAATGACAACAAGACTGCTGTGGATGAGTTCAATAAGCTATTAAATGGACTTCTGATTATTATAATTACTGTACTCTGGCTTCTTCTGACCGAGGTTCTTACGACAAAGATACTTCTCTTCTTCTCTTCCCAGCTTCTCGTAGCAGTTTTTGTATTCGGGAACACTTGCAAGACTGTTTTTGAAGCACTTATATTTGTTTTTGTTATGCATCCATTTGATGTTGGTGATCGCTGTGTCATTGATGGAACACTGGTAATAATACTTCCTGTTGTCTTGTGAAAATCATCAATTTTTATTTTTCTTAACAATTTTATATTATATAAAAACTCACCATTTCCTTTCATGTTGTAACAGATGATTGTTGAAGAGATGAATATCTTAACAACGGTATTCTTGAAATTGGACAGGGAAAAGGTATATTATCCAAATGCACTTTTATCTACTAAATCCATTGGCAACTATTACCGCAGTCCGGATCAGGGAGATACTTTGGAGTTTTCAATTGATTATAGAACACCACTGCCAAAAATCGCAGAACTGAAAGAACGAATTAAGCAGTAAGTCAGCATTTCATTGCAGAATGTATCATTATTTGGGATGGTTCAGATGACAATTTAATATGGCAAAATTATGGTTTTAACTTTCAATTGCTGTTCTCATAGACTCTGCTGTTATCTAGTACCGCATATCATATACAACTATCTCCTAAATGTTTACAAATGATCAATGGATTGTATTAGAGTTTTGTTATAAATATCGAATGATAAAAACTAAAAAATTTGGGGTGTTTTGAACAGGAACATGAATCACTGAATTTTGTTGGTGAACTAAAAGAACAAGTAAATGTATGAAAATTTTGAGTGGACTATTTAGAATAGAGTGGTCAGCTGTGTGAAGCATACTGCTTTGCAAAAATTGTATGCTAACTGAGGTGCTTGTGAATTGGTACTTTATACTTCACATGTAACATGTGAATTAGAAAACCTTCAAATATGGAAATATGGCAAAGGAAAAGGAACAAGTGCTGACCGTGCTGAACTTGTTTTGTCTTCTATTTTTGCTCCTTTTTTAGAGTAGAGCTGTGTTTCTGAAAACGATAATTTGTATAGTTTTTATCTATGATGGTCGAGGGCCAACCTTTTCCATCGACTTTAACATTTGATGCTCAGCCATATGAGATAGCTTAATGACTGGTATCTTTTAACAACTGACGCTTAAACAAGATTACTATGAGAACCATTGGTAAAAGCTAGAAGTTTTGTATTTAGTAATTTTATTTTTTGGCTTCCTGTTATAAGATTGAAAGAAGTTTTGCATATTTAATTAATTAAACATTTACTAAATTTCCTAAACTTTGCTCCTCTTGCAGGTATGTGGAGAAAACTTCGCACTATTGGCACCCAGAACACAGTATGGTTGTTAAAGAGATCGAGAATATAAATAAGATAAAGATGGCTGTCTATGTGACTCATACAATGAACTTTCAAGACATTGTTGAGAAGAGCAAACGAAGAACTGAATTTTTCTTGGAAATGAAGAGCATATTTGACGAGCTTGAAATCTCTTACCAACTATTGCCTCAAGAGATTCATCTTACTAAAACAGTCCAGAATATCTAATTTGGTAGCTGAAGACTGAAGGAGTTCATTTGGCCGTCTGTAACTGCAAGTAAGTGTTATCTTTCCAGAATTTACGGAAGTTTTTATGTACATAATCTCCATTAGGTACATTTTGTTTGGCAGTCATTACATTCTGATGGGTGATTTAACCTAGAGATACTCATAACGAGTTCATTTTTACAACTTGTTTGGTAGGCTGTTATGAATGGCGAATATAGTAATGGGTTTGTTAGCAATGATTATGCTTGGAAGGTTTATGATAATGATTGTTTGCTTCATAAATTTGCATTACTAGCTCCAGGCTCTAGAGATATAAATTGGTAATGAAAAATAATATCGAAAGATGAACTAGGGATAAAGTTGCATTGTCATGGACTTTGGTGTTAATAATTTCTTGCAAATATATACATATCCATTCCCATTACCACCATTTATAATCACCTAGCGAATAAGCCGCTAGTAGTTTAGAACATGCTAACTTAATTGGCTACATGTCAGGATCATGCTCCATGGATGGTCAATATCACCACAGAAGCTTCTGTGCTCGTTCGAGAAAGCTGCTGTCAAGTGACTCTGGTGCATTATCAACACATTGTTTAACGTTCATCCCCTTATGTGTTCTAATTATCGAAACAGATTTATAATTGTTATTGCTCTGCTCTCCCTTGGCTTCCCTTTTCGATTATTCGATGGGGTTGTGCATGTGCAGTTACGTATAAACTCAATGCTAATCTAGGAAATCAGATGTAAATTATTTCTTCTGCTCTAAGTTTCATCAATAAATAATTAATGTGATTCAATTTGTAAAACTGCTTTGTAATGTTACCTTAAAAGGCAAAAGTACTCTTATTATATAGAGTACTTTTGCACCACGTTGTTAGACAAATGTAATGTGACTTTTTATTCAAAGTGAAGTAAAGACGTGATCTATAAAAAGAAGGCAAGGATCTAGCAAGGCTTTATGATAATTATAGTAAATTATAATCCATGATATTGTGGTTCCTTACTTCTTTTGTTATACTTTACACATTTCTGCTTTGTTTGAGGCTTTGAGCACACGCCATGTTTAAAGAGAGGTGATGCATGTACACCTAGTGTACAAACAGCATCTGTACATCCCTTTCTCATTGGCTGTAAGGGAATGTTTTGCATAAATTAATACTCCCTCTGGCCTTTTATTAGAGTTCTATTTCTAGCATTTATTACTTACATAATAAAGAGAAATGGGACTCTAAAAAAAGGACGGAGGGAGTAAATGAAATTGGCAATGATATTTTGTTCTTAGAATTATGGGCAATGACACCAAATGGGGAGAAGAAATAGAGATAGAGAAGCGGGGGTTCGAAATCCTAACATTGTTATTTGTTGCTATAATATGGTCTTGTTTGGTAAAGAGTTTTATGGAGAGCTTTTAGCTTATTATGTACAATTAAAGGTTTGACTATTTAAAAAGTTAATTTAGGTGTTTGGTAAATAGCTTATTCAAAGAACTTCTTAAAAAGTTTTTTTTTTTTTTTTTTTTTTTTTTTTTTTTTTTTTTTTAATAACAAAAAGCTCATTATAAGACCTATTTGAAATGAGCTTATTGAACAATTAGTCTTTTTGGCTATTAATAAATTCACTAAAAACAACTAACAATTCACAACTATTTACCAAACATTTTTACACAATCAACTATTTACAACTAGCTAGTCAAACCAGCTAACTAAATCAACTAATACAAACAGTTATGTCAATTAGCTAATTGCTAATTACCAAACATGACCAAGTAATAAGATACTATGTATAAACAAGACATTGTTCAAAATTGAAATAAGTATATTCAATACGACATGGCCTAAGTTGTGAAAATAATTGACACAAAGTTAAGTAAAAATAATTTAAGTTTAACAACAATAATCCTATTTCAGTAAAATAATTTTTGTTCAGCAAAAATAAGGTAAAGTGAACTGGATTAAGTTATGGAATAAAATTGTCTAATGCAAAATTGTGTGCCAACTCCACATATTATGAAATTGGCCCATTATAAAGATTGGGTAACCCAAAATTTGTGGGCCTTGTGAATTGTGGCACATGACATGAATTGATCTCAGATTATCCCAATTTGCTTTCGGTACTTTTTCTCTCTCCTTCAATTTTTTAGTTTCGCCTAAATTTCTACCAACAATGTCCATGAAAATTCCCTTAAATGCAATACAAATCAACAGTAATTACGATTATTTATGGTTTATCCTGAATTTTTTGTTTTATTTCTTGTTAGAGAGTTGAATTTTAACTTTTTCACAAGAATTAAAACTCAAAATTTTCCAAGGTTATCATCGATGCAAATGATTTAAGACTTGATTAAGGTATGATTTTCTTAAATTTTCAATCTTTTATCTTAAATTATTACCCTTTGATGCTGCTTCTTGAAATAATTATATTTGTTTTTTGATGGGTTGTTGATTTGTTGTCATTAATATTTAATTGTACTTAATTAACGATTCTGAAACCTCTAATTGTACTTTAATTAAGGTAATCTGCTGAGTTGATTAGCTAATGATCTCTTAAAAATTCTCTTCATCAAACACTTAAACTGGGTCACAAATTGATTTGCAACTCCAAGGTCAAAGTAATTATTTTTTGTACTTGTTTGTTTAGTTGTTTGGCTGTAAGCCTGTTACTAAGCACAAAGAAATTAAAATAATGTGAAGTAGCAATCATATGAAAATGAAATGATAGATTATTTAATTGATGGGTCCTTTCTCGTTGACTAGTAGTTTTAAATAAAGAAGATATTACTCCTGAATTTTGTTTTACTTGTCGGGTTTGATCAAGTTTTGTGAGAGTTTTGGTTTAAATGGGGCAAGTAAAATGAGCCGAGGGAGTATAGAAAGTGGTGTTGGGGTGATTTAAGTAGAGTTATATTGATCCTTTATTAGGTTAGAAACACGAATAATCGTCTTTCTAATGGTTAAGAATCATATCACTTAATGTCAAGTTAATTAACAGTAGACTCAAAGATGACTTGATTGTTTCGGTAACCTGAATAGCCCGAACAAATAACTCATCACCCGAATGAATAGCCTGAAACGAATAACTCATCAATCAATCAATATGACTCAAATGACTAATTGTCATGTCCTATGATGGCTAATTTAGCTGGCATTAACAATGAATCTTTGATCTAGCTGGGCAGAGATATCTCCATATGATCAATGAATCATTGACAAGCTAAATCTTGAGGGATAACTACTCCCTAGTTTTTAGTTAAGCTGTTAGTTTATGCTTTTGAGCTACATTCTGTTCTCGGAATAAATTTGCATATCTTGAATGATTTGTATGACAATGAAGTTGGCTTAAGATAGTTTGAGATTAAGATTTGGCATTATTATAGTAGTTGCTGAAATAGGAATGAAATCATACGATGTATGAGTTAGATTTTATTTTCTAAGAGACTAAGAATATTTCCTTATTTTAGAAAAAATTCCGAGTGTTTGAACGAATGAACGTGACCTTGAGTTATTTTGCAAGTTAACATCAGTTATCAATGACCAGTCTAGTTATTTTGCTATTATACTTCATTTAGCTATCAGGGACTATTCTAGAGTATTAATCAGTTTAGGGACATTAGGGTTGATTGATATTTTAAACGAAAATTGGATGTATACAAATGTACTTTACAAAATGAAACGAAAGGAGAATTAATGTTTATTTTAACATAGCAGCCCGCTTAAGTCAAACTCCGGCCATTGAGCCATTTAAATAATTTCTGAATAATGTAAGCATACATATTTCAATGATAGAGACTATTTTTTTAATAATTGTTGTTGTTACGATGCACGAAAACAAAATAACAAACATTTCTAAATACATCAAAATAAATAAAAATAAAAAATTTCATTAAACTACAATACTTGCTCTGTTTTGTGATTGCTTCCTCTGTTTTTCTTCCACCAAAGTCACCTTCAATCAATCTTCCTTTCAAATAATTCAAACTCATCTCCCTCCCAAACAAATCCTTAGATTCTGAGCTAAAAAAACATGCTAACAAAGCTAAGCTTTTGAAAAGCTTCATCAATGGCGGCAAAGCCGGAAGAAGTTTCAATTCCTATCCCACCTCTAAAACTTGAGAAATCTCCCCAAAAGGGTTTGCAAAACAATGAATTTGAAGAAAAACCCACAAATTATTCCTCTCAATCTACAGAAAATTCCACATTTTGCTCAAGCCCAAATAAACCCCTCATTAGAAGAAGAAATACTTTCAAGAAAGAATCCAGATTTGGGGGGCCCTCAGTTCCTCTTGACACACAAACCTTGCAAAATTTAGCCGCAACGCCTCGATTTTCGAACCACTCACCCTTTTCAGGGAGCACACCTCGGGTGAGCACACCTAGGGCTGCAGAAGCTTCTGGAAGGTCAAAAGGAAAGGAGAAGGAGAAGGAGAAGGAAGGGCCAGATGAGAGAGAAATATATGAGAGGGTAACTGCTCAGCTAAGTGTTAGAAATAATTGGCGAATGACGATAAAATTATTACTTGAGTTGATTGTTTTCTTGATGATTTTGGCTTGTTTGATTTGTAGCTTAAAAGTTGAGCGTTTTAAGGGTAAATTTTTTTGGGGATTAGAGGTTTGGAAATGGTTTACACTATTAATGGCTATATTTTCTGGTGCGTTGATAACTAGATGGGTTGTGCATTGCATTGTGTTTTTGATTGAATGGAAGTTTTTATTGAAGAAGAATGTGGTGTACTTTACTCATGGGTTGCAGACTAATGTTGTGGTGTTTATTTGGATTGGTTTGGTTCTTATCACTTGGGTTGTGTTGTTTAAGCATGATTCCGACTCCGCCCCGAAAATGACAGCGAAAACCAAGAGAAAACTCGATTTCATTACTTATACTTTAGCATCGTGGCTAATTGGGTCATTTTTGTGGTTGGTTAAGACTACATTGATAAAGATATTAGCATCTTCTTTTCATTTGAATAGGTTTTTCAATAGGATTCAGGAAGCTGTGTTTCATCATTATGTGCTCCAAACTCTCTCGGGGAAACCCGTGGTTGAGCTGGCCCGTAAACTTAGTAGGGAGGACAGTCACGAATCTCGGGTAAGTTTTATGGAACACATCGGAAGTCACAAGGAGAATAAAGTGGTTGATTGGGAAAAGCTTCACCAAATGAAGAAGGAGAAAGTGCCTTCTTGGACTATGCAGTTGTTGGTTGATGTGGTATCTAATTCAGGTTTATCGACTATGTCTGGTATTCTCAACCAAAACGTAGTTGAAGGAGGGGTTAAATTGGATGATGATGAAATTACTTGTGAGGAGGAGGCTATAACAACTGCTGTTAGGATATTCTACAATGTGATTGGTAATGAAAAGAATGGACTCCATTTACTTAGTGATATGCAAGATATCAATCAACTGTAAGATGATTTGTGTTAATCTCAATTGTGGTTCTGAATGTGTCTTTTCTTGTGAATTAATTTAATAATCACGATTTTCATGTGATTTTCTCTAATCAACCTGTTTACATCTGTCTTCTCAGCTACATTGATGGAGCTGACCTCCACAGGTTCATGATTTGGGAAGAGGTGGAACTTATTTTTCCATTATTCGAAGTCAATGAAAACAAACAGATTGATTGGAAATCTTTTTCTAAGTGGGTGGTAAGGATGCTAACTCAGTTGGTAATCATACATTCATATGGCCTAATTGAAGTGCTTATCCTATTTTGGTTTATTCAAAATAGCGTAGCATATGTGCGTAATTACGTACCATACTGCTGATGTAATTCATATTCTTAGTGTTTGTATCCTGCTTGAGATGATTACATTTGTTACTTTTAAGGCTTGAAAAATGTGGTTTATTTCGATTTTGTGAACAACTTTGTTTCCTAATTCTATTACTTGTGTTGTGATTCACGAGTATGTGTCTAATTGTCAGATCCGGCTATTTTATGAAATATTCTATGTTTTTGGTACAAAATAAAGTGTCAATTGTCCATATCCACGTTGGAATATGTTAACTGAAGATGTCTTGTATTTACGTTTTAATTATTTTGTTGAATTAGATTTCATGAATTAAATGCTTGCTGAATTTGTCACTGAAACTTATTCAGGAAGCACATTCAATTTCCTTATCTTTATTTTTTGCATTTGCAGGTACAAGTCTTCAAAGATCGGCAGGCACTCAAACATGCTTTAAATGACAATAAAACTGCTGTGGATGACCTCAATAAATTACTGAGTGGAATCCTGATTATTATAATCCTAGTGCTTTGGCTTCTTATGACAGAAGTTCTGACGTCTAAAATGCTTCTCTTCTTATCTTCTCAACTTCTGGTGGCAGTTTTTGTTTTTGGAAACAGTTGTAAGACTGTTTTTGAAGCAATTATATTTGTTTTTGTTATGCATCCATTTGATGTTGGTGATCGCTGTGTCGTTGATGGAAAACTGGTAATATATCCTGCTGTGATGCTTCCTGTGAAATTTTGAGTTCATTTTTTTGTTTTTTGGGTCTTTACAACACAATTTCTTGATGTTTTAACAGATGATTGTGGAAGAGATGAATATCTTAACAACAGTATTCTTGAAATTGGACAAGGAAAAGGTCTACTATCCAAATGCAGTGTTAGCTACTAAACCCATTGGTAATTATTACAGGAGTCCAGATCAGGCAGATACTATGGAGTTTGGAATAGATTATAAAACACCGCTGCCAAAGATTGCGGAGCTAAAAGATCGAATAAAGAAGTAAGTTAGCATATGTCAACTACCTCAGCATTATCAATTGTTTTGATGGTTCAGGTGTTAGATTTGTCTTAGTTTCTTTAGCCAACGTGTCAGTTGGTGGTGGTGGTGTTGGTGTTGGTGTTGTGACTGTTGTCATAGGATCTCTAGATATCTCTTGTTACCTACTCCATGCTAATCTGCTGTATTATATATCTCCTAACTGTTTTCAAAAGATTAATAGATGGTAGAAAGTTTAGTTATGAGAACTGAGCAGCCAAATTCACATTATTAGTACGTTAAATGTACTAAGAAAATCCAAAGATAGGTGTGCTCTATACTGCATATATTGCAAAGCCACCACCAGAAGTTGATCTTGAAGTATGGTAATGGATACAAGACAAACAATTAGTAAAAGGAAGTAATGTGGGAAGGTTTGGTTTACTATACTCTTTAGCTCTGAGGTTTCGTTAGGCTTCTCTTTTAGATTCTTTTGGGGGTGAGGAGTATAATAAACTGGAATCTGATTGAGTGAAATTTGTTGGTGTTGGAAAAAAACAAGTATATTAAAAAAAAGTTAGAGAGGAAGGTAAGAATAGATTGTTGGTCAGCTGATTGAAGCATGCTGCTAATTCTTGTGTTGGTGTTAGATGAGATTATATGTATCATATGAGTTAGAAATCTTTCTTTATGGGGAAGGATTGGGCACATGTGGTGTTATAACTTGTTCTGTCATCTTTCTTTGCTCTTGATCTCCGGTGTAGTGGCTGTTACTGTTTTTCTGCTAGGCTCTTGCTGCTCTGTCACAGCTGCAGGACTTGTTACTTCATAGTATCCTGAAATGGCAAAGAGTGAACTTCATAAACAGTTCTATGTTCTATCTATGATGGTCGAGGGTTAACCTTTTCCCTCGACTTTTGCATTAGATGTTCAGCCATTTAAGATAGCTGAATATTTTGACCGCTATTGATAACTGCTGAAACTGGAACTAAGACCAGTCTAAGAACCATAAGTAAAAGGCTAATAGCTAGAAGTTTTGTATGCTTATTATTTTGGCTTATATTGAGATTATACATGAAGCTTTTTTTGGCCTAATCTTTTACAGTTTACTTATCTACTAAACATATTTTCCTTTCCTATTGAAATTTCTATGGAAAATATTTACTAGTATAATAGTTCATCATGAAAGCATGATCTCAATAAAAGCCCCTTGTTATATTAGTACGCATATCACCATATCTCCCGCTACTTATTCCAGATGGGGTTCTCATGAAAATTCAATATTAGTACTCTGTATACATGATTATTATTTCCTGACATTGGAAGTTTGACACCATCGATAAATTCCCTAAAACTTTTCTTCTCTTGCAGGTATGTGGATCAAGCTTCCCACTTGTGGCACCCAGAGCACATTTTGGTTGTTAAAGAGATCGAGAACGTAAACAAGATAAAAATGGTTCTCGTATTCAATCATACTATGAACTATCAAGACATTGTTGAGAGGAACAGGCGGAGATCTGAATTTGTCTTGCAAATGAAGAGCATATTTGATGACCTCGAAATTTCTTACCAACTACTTCCTCAGGAGATTCATCTTACCAAAATGGCTCAAAATTATATTGGCTGATAGTGGAAGAGTTCATTTGCCTATGTGCAGTTGCTAGTAAGTCATCTCTTTGTCCAGCTTACTTAGATTTTTTGTGCAAAAAAGTAATTTTGTTTGCTACTATATCAGGCATCAAAATAAAATTTACTCATATTTTCTTATTTTTGGCTTGTGACACTACAAATCCACATGTTTGTTACGACTTGTTTGGTAGGTTGTAATATTAGAAAATATATGGAATTTTGTGAGGAAGTCTATTATGCTTCATAAATTTGTATTACCACTTATTACTGCCTATAGAAGATTATAATAAGTGGTAATGAAAATTTATTGACAAAAGTTGTACTTGGGCTATAGCCACATTACCATGAGCCTTTCTTGCAATAACATGTACAACTTCATTATCATTTGTAGTTTACAACCGTATATAATTCTGCCGAACAGGCTACTTGGCAATTTATATGTATATATAAAGTTGTAATATTACTGGCTTTAAGCCAGGACTAAGCTTCATGGATGCCTGATGAATGATGATTTTTGCCGGAGAAGCTCTGTTGTTTGTTTGAGAAAGCTGGTTGCCTTATGGCACTTTGTTTATAGCTATAAACAAATTTTGAATTGTAGAGTTTATGCTTATGGTACACCAAAGGAGCATGATAGTTCTTTTTATTGGATGGAAGATTTATTATTCTTTGCTGCAGGACATCTTTACCTAACTAAGACAGCCAATATGACTATAATACTACTATAAACTCCTTGCACTAGTTGCACAAAGTAACAGATTTTTCGATTCTCAAGCTTGGAGAGAAGGGGGTGATCTTAGGAAAATCCCTCCTACAATGAGCTTGGTAAGATTCGAACCCTGACTTCACATCTAGAAGTCGGAGAGCTAGTCAAATATGCTGCATCCATAGTGGATGATGACTAAAACATTTTGTTTAAGTGTTGTTCTTTAAAGTGTGAAATCATGATGCTGCCAAATTAGAATGAGCTTGAGAAAGTAATGAATGAGCTAGGGTTAACTGCTGAGATAGAATTTTGGAGGAATACCTTTTTTCATTTCATAAAATAAAGTTGAAGACAAGTTTAATTTTTTTTTTTCTTTTTAATTGCACTACTAATATAGTTTCTACAACATCAACAGATTAAAACCTCTTTCTTCTACTATGAGAAACCCTACTTATATATATAAATTTTATTTAGGTCTCTGAAGCTACTACTATTAATTTATATTCAACAACATGCCCTTCATTTCAGTTGATGCTGGATTTGCTGCTCCAATTGTCCTTACAGACGATTAATTATCAGCCCATGACCATGTATAAACCTTGCACTCTCTTCAGTATAGATATGAGTTTCTTGCTTCAACCTGCCCAATTTGAGGGAAGATGAAAACACAATTAAAATTAGTATGCAATATCCTCGACTCTCGAGACCATATCATTTTACTACATGATATCAAGCCAAGGGAAAGTATAGAATGGTTAACTTACGATTGAGATAAGGTTTTGTTAAGGGAGGTTGAGGAAAGCATGGCAGTCCCATTGAGGTAGAGCAACTCTCCATCAATTCGGTCTTGGATCTTCTTATCAAGGTCCTTAGCATCGAGAAGAATGGGATGATCCGAGGCCTAATTAGAGATACTAATTAGTTGATATATGCATTCATATAAACTTTATTCACAAAAAATTATACGAAGTAATAATTATATAGTCCATACCATAACCCATCCCCAGGTATCAGCATACGATGGCACATGAGCAGTGAATGGTACAACATCTACGCAACAAAAACAAAGAGGTTGAAATTTATTCAAAATAAAACAACTAATAAAACACGGAGGAAGTATTGATATACTAGCCCTAGTCGAACTTACATTTGAAGACTTGTTTGATGGTGTTATAGATGGAAGAGAAGACCTCCTTGTGGGTGTAAATTCCAGCAGGCCCAGCCTACACCAAAAATTTTAGATGGATTAATTAGTGTGAAATTATTAATCAAGCATTTAATTTTCATGTGACATAAATTCTATGATAATATAATAAATTTGAGTGAAAATATAGAGTAATAATGAAACCTGAGTGATAAAGATGCCATTTTCAGTAAGCCTAGGTTTGAGAATATTCTCATAGAAAGATTTGGTGTAGAGTTGGTAACAAGGTCCTCCCTCAACTGGATCAGCCAAATCTCCTACAATTATATCAAATTTCTCTTTCCGTCCCTCCAATTCAGCCCTACAAATAATAACAATGTACATTCAGTTTCGAGTAGAGTTAAATGCGCTCATTTGGTTGGACATAAAAAATTAGACTTATTAAACGGTCAGATAAAATGAGTTTTAAATATTTTTTTACTTTTCTTATCGATTGTCTCAAAACTTACTTTGCGTCATTGATCATAAGCTCAAGCTTGCTATTGTTGAAGGCTTCTTGGTTGATAGTTAAGTGTTTAAAACAGAAGTCCACCACTTCCTGCATTTAAGAAATTTAGCACGTTATGCTTGTGAATTGAATCCACTAGTCAATTCTTGTTAATTTGACCCTTTTTTTTTTTTTGGCCGCGTTAAACATCAATATCAAACTCATTTTACAAGTTCTATAATCAAGATATATAACGAAAGTTTAGTCCCAACGTAGTGTAATCACGTATATATGTACCGTTAATATGTGGTCAAATTTGAATTTTTACATGGTCAAATTTGAATTTATACTATAGGTTGATTATCCAAATGTAGTTAATGCATGACTATATTTTTCCCTAAATAAAGATTACAAGATATATATTTATTTGCATAATAATTTTTCTTAATAAAAAAGACAATATATTTTACCTTATCAATGTCACACATGACCACTTTCTCAATGGACTTGTGCTTAAAGGCTTCTCTAGCAGCGGAACCTTCACCACCACCCATTATGAACATAGTTTTGGGGCTGTTATCATCATTAATCCACAAAACATTGTCATTAATTAATTAAACATGCATAATCATACTCACTAATAAATCGAAACCAATGATATCATGACACGCATTATCGCTATATTGTATTTAAATTGAACGCCCACATAATCAGTATATTACTCAAATACATTATTCATGTAAATAATTGCGCGCATGCAAGTTATAGCTTATGAGCTTATTCATATATGCGAATGAGACAGGCGACAAAATGCCACATTATTATTACTGTGTCTAAAGTTTTATGTTATCATCAAGCATAGTTGATTTCTACCAACCACAACTATGACCAACTATTGAGTTCTTTGATTTTATTTTTATGGGTTAGTTTTAGGTGATTAATGATATATATAATTGTTACTCGTAATAACCTTAATTAATTCTATAATTTACCACCATTGTCCTGAGTTGTACAAATTATTTACTCGACATGTGTCCAAATTGAAATTAATCGTTACTCTTAATATGTTACCTTATTTATAAAAAAAAAAAAAAAAAGTTGTTATATTTCTTGATATTAGGTGTCTGATGACTCATAATTGTCATAAATATGTGTAACATTGACTATGCTATTGAATTATTGATTCTATGGTGATTCTTAATTGCAAAGAAATAATATTATCAAATGAATTAAAGTAATTTTTACCATATAAGTCACAAAACTAATATTTTAAATTAACATTGTTCGTGAGTAAATACAATTTAATTGAGTATTAGAATTTGAACTCACTTTGCATGACAAAGGAGGGCAGGGTGAATTAAGCATTCATGGTAAATAAATTCATCAGCCTCAGCGCTTTGCATCTTTCCATCAAGCACCAATACCTATACAAATATTCACATACCAAAAAAATCAAGATTATTACATACTAGTGGCATTAAACAAAATGAATACACTAATAAATTAAAAAGTATATATGCTAATGAAAAAAAATATTATGCATGGTCCGTAACCAATTCTATCACGTTGAGATCATTTATCTTAATAAAATTGTAAAAATTACCTAATCTATTAGATCAAATTATGTCTAGACGAACGTAAATTAATAGATTATTGATTCGACGATATATTAAATTTAATGTGGTTTTTAATTTGATTAGAGATGTACAAAGTACAAACCTTCCCAAATTTCTTTGTGTCGAGTAGCACAATGTCCTGGAATTCGCTAGTCGCTTTTTGCAGCACGCTGAGAGACAAGAATAACAAATCATTCATACAAAATCACTTGCGAAAATCAAGAATCATAAATCATTAATTTTATCAATGAAATTTTAATTTCAACATGCATGTTAAATTATTTGATTCTTCCTCTAAATTTTTCGGTATATGATGATCATTTTCCAAATAAAAAAAATAACTATTGTATTGTATAGGTACGGCATATCCATTTCCAAAAAAAAAAAAAATTAAAAAAAATAAAAATAAATAAAAAAAAAAAATTAAAATTCCAATGTAAACCTTTTACGTAGCTCCATACCATTCTCTCAAACATTTTACGAATTGACATGCAACTATTTTATGATACATACATGATAGCAAATGATAGATTTCTTTACTTATTACAACTCTCAAGCATGAAATTTCTCTACCAAGATTTTTTTTTTTTTTTTTTTTTTCTCTCTACAAAATATTTTTTTGGCCTCTTAGCACCATACATGCTACATTGCTACATGCTACCCATGCATCACTTCTTGTTAACAAAGACTGTACGATTAGGCGGCATGGTGTTTACACCACTGATGATCTGAGTTAGATATACTCTTTTGAATTTTACCGTAATTGATTAATAAACTTTTTCGTCATTAAAAAAATCACACATATTAAAATTTTGGTAAAAATGTGGTTAGATTACCGTAATTAATTAAGAAGGATAAGAGATTATAACAAACCTATTCAAAGCAAAGGACCATTTGAGGTCATCATCAATTTCTTCCTCATACCAAAACTCATTCTTTTCTTGATTGAGACAATTGTTAGGTTTATCAAAAACGGATGATAGAGAACTTGAATTGATGATCGAAATAGCCTCGGTGCCCATTTTCTTAAGTAGCTAAGAGAGAGAAAGTAAAACACTTTAGAGAGAGAAAGAAATGGATAAGTTTAGTTGTTTTAAGTTGTGTGAAAATGAGAAGACACAAAGTGGGTATTTATAGATGGAAAAAAAGCAACCAATAAATTTTTATAAAAAAATTGGAAAATATAATTATAATCAAGATGGATTAGAAGGATTAATGTTTCTTGATTCCATTGGATAGAATTATGATGTCACTCATTACCACACTTCATAACTTTAAGCCTTTTTTCAGGATATAGAAGAAAAAGAAATATTACAGGTCACATACAAAATGCCTCAAAACTCATGTGTTTAGTCCTCTAATATCCATTTTTCATTGTTGAGGTGGTGTTTTCTTCACATGAATCACACTGTTCCGGTCTAATTTTAATAAAGTCTGATAGTACTTCATCTGTTTTTAATTATTTGGAACAATTAAATTTTTAAAACTATCATATGACAATTTGTTGTGATTTTTATCATTTCATATAAGGAATATCAATTGAGATCTTGTAACTTTTTTTTTTTTTTTTTTTTTTTTTTTTTTTTTGAGGCAGGGATCTTGTTAACTTAGTCTCAATGTACATTTTCATTTTCATTTTTTATAATTTTTAGTTACATATTAATGAAGATATTACAAGTTAATAACTTCTTAGGGCCTGTTCTCATTGACTGAACTCAGGTGAACTGAACTCAGGTGAACTGAACTGAACTGAACTAAACTGAACTGAACTCAGCTAAACTGAACTGAATTGAAATGAATATTTTATAAGAGAAGGAAATTAGGAGCTGAACTGAACTGAGCTGAACTGAACTGAACTGAACTGAGCTGAACTGAACTGAACTTCAACGTAAGAGAACAGGCCCTTAGTGCATCAAGATACATAAAACTCCAATTGTTACAATTTATTAAGAATGGAGAAAGTACTCCGTATGATTTAGTCTTAATATTTTTGGTCATTGTGTGTACTTGGTCTTATCTAATGTATTGATCTAATTAAACTTTGTTTGTAATTATTTTACAGTATAGTAAAGAAAGAATTTTACAAGTATCAAAATAGATTACTTTTGTTCACCTTGAGACAATAATGTTAAAATTAGTAATAAGTTTCCGAATTAATTTAAAGTGTTAAACTCTAGAATACTGTGGAGAAAACGGCTTAGCCCAAATATACAAACCTAACATAAATACATAAAACCAACTCTAATATAAAGAGAAAAGGTTATAATAATGTATGTGTAAGAAAAACATTATTGATTTAGATCATGTTAAAATTTGCCTTAATTTGTTCCGTACTTTTGATCAAACATGTAATTTTCATATCACATGTATAGTTTTCGAGCTATTTCTATTATTATACCATTATACTTGTATACAATATACATGTGTTAATGCAACTGAGAACTATTAAAGACGAAAGTTTTAAGTTTTATTAAGACTTTTTTTGTATTGTACTAGCAAATGAAGTCAATGTATGTATGGAATACTGAACTATACTCCTAGTTTGTAATTCTGTTGATTAATGATAAACGGGCCTGGGCTACACCCGTCACAATTGTCCACTTTATACGACCAAGGAGGTTCCACCTCAAAACCATATGGCAATGAGGGGAGTAGCCCCTTAGCCTTATAAAGTGGACACAACTTTCTTCTTTCTTCAATGTGGGATACACATCCCAATATTTCTCTTTCAATGTGGGACAACACTTTCACTCACATGTGGGTTTGCTCATGGGCTCAACAATTAAGCATATGTCAACAAAAAAAAAAATAAAAATAAATAAAATAAAATAAAATAAAATAAAATCGTGCAACTTCTAATTAGTATTTTACTCTCTGCCATAATTTAATCTTTTGGTTTAATTATTTACTAAAATATGCTATGAACTTAAACATTGAAAAAGCGTATTTTCCTATTTATGCGCGAATTTAACCTAAAATTTTTGTGTATATCTTACAGACTTACACACACTTATTATCAAAAACTCGAAAACCCACGTGATTTAGTGATTGGTTATTTAATAATTGTCAGTTATTAATGACGTGGTTCGACGATTGAGTATCTCATAAATGTAGATAAGATTTCTTGGTAAACTGGACTCGAAAAAAAACAAAATAACGGCAATAGTGCCAATTATAGACTTAGACACAAAAAAAGATGAAGAGTTCCCCTCAAATCTCAGGATTTGGTGCTAGATCGAAGGTGAATTTCAAAGGAGAAATTTAAGCTTCACAATCATTCTAAGATATCTTGGATCTCCTCTAGATCACTATGTCTTATTATGTCAATTTTTCTCTCGACTGTTATTCTTACTACTATATATATATTTCTTGCTCATATATAATGAATTAGAGATGTTATATTACATGAGAGAGAGAGAGATCCCCTCAAATATCGGCTTTTAAAGGAGGCATTTTAAGCTTATTGATCATTTGAAGATCGATGTCCTTAATCTTCTTTGATTAGTGTATCTCAGTTATATATATATATCTATTATCTATATGTCGTTTTTTCTCTCACATGTTATCCTAATTATCATATTTCTCATTTATATAGTAATTTAAGAGAGATGATAGTATATGTTTGTATCAACCTTTTTTATTAATTAACACTTGGAAATTAGCAATACAATTAATTAATTGGTTTATACCTGTTTCGGGTGAAAACAATGGGACCTTGCCGAAGGTCCAATGAGGTGGTGAAGACTGGGCTCGATCCAAGTGATGATGGACCGAGGGTTTCCTGCACAGCAAGCACACGTAAACTAGCCTCGGGGGTGTTGCCGAGGAAGGCCCCTCCGATGCTAAAGTTAGTACAATGTGTAGAGAGAGAAAGCTATGCAAGAGAATTAATTGCTTGAGGCTTTGTCGTGTTCTATCAGAAAAATGACACATTGATGGCTTTTATACCTTGGCATATATGAGAGATGTGGGCCTGGACCCAATTGACTTGACCTTGAGAACTGGTCTTGACTTTAGCATGGGCTGGAGAGTTGAACCTTGACCTTGGGCTTTGGATTGGATCATTTAATGACTAGGCCCAATTGGACTAAATTGGACCCATACAACTTGCCCCCCAGACCCGATTTGGAAGAATGACGGGTCGGGTTTGATTAACCAGAAAAAGGAGGGAAGTAAATGATTTAATTAATCCAAGGATTTGAATTTAAACCGCAATTAGTGAAATGATGACGGTTAAATGGATAATGGAGGAAGTTGGACGGATAATGGGTCATCAGATTGCGGGAAACGTGCTTAACGGTTACTTAACGAGGAATTAAAGAGCAATTTTAAGCGTGAACCTCTTAAAATTCCCATTTCTGGAAATAAAACCAAAAGATACGCACTCTTTCCTCATTTCTTCACCCACACAAAATTGAACCCCGCACGAGAACCCTTGAATCCGTATCGAAACTTCGCTGAATCCCCGAGAAATAAGCTTAGAAACCGAAATTCATCATTCCGAACCAGTAGATCGGCGAATTCTGCTTCAGATAAAGGTAATTTTCTCTGATTTTTGATTGATTTTCTTCAGATTTGAACTCCTTCCCCCTTTTCTTTCGATTTTCTTCGAAACTTTAATGGCGAGAGGAGTTAGAGGTAGAGCCCGTGCTCCTAGAAGAGCAAGGCCGATCCCAGATCCTCGGAATAGGACTGGGACATGGAACGGACAAGCTGTGTCCGAACCTGCCGAAGGAATTAGGGCAACTCCGATTTCGTCGGCGCCTCCTGAAGGGACGGAGGGTCCGAGCACTTCCGGGCAGGACGAAGTGGTTCCTGCTGTTCTTTGGGACGTTCTCCCCGGGTATCAGGAGTGGGAGGATCCCGAGGTTGCCTCGGCTATGATAAAGAATGCCCCATACTCCTGGTGGATATTGGAAGCCGAAAAGTATCGGTTCGCTGAACAAGTTGAGTTGCACTACGGCATAATGGAGGCCGATGGATATTGGTGCCGAATGCCTGATGCATCTGATAGAATCCATCGTCCGCCCCCGGGGTATGTAGGGGTGTACCTTAGGCAGCTTCAGTATGGGCTGAGGTTCCCCTTGGACTTATTTGTCCGAGATTTGCTGATACATTACAAGGTCTCCTTGTGTCAGCTAACTCCTGTCAGCATCCGAAGGGTGATGACATACCTCTGGGTCTGCAAGTTCATGAAATATAATCCCGACTTGCACTGTTTTAAGAAGATCCACAAGCTGGTGCCGAACGTCCAGAGTGGACATGGGAACCATGGTCCTGGGTGGTTTAGAATCGAGTCTCGGCAAGGACATCTGACAATGTGGCCGAATGATTCTTCGGACAAGGACTGGAGAGGCCAGTGGATTTGGGTTAGGGCGCCCACAGATCCTGACCATCCCCATGTCTTCAGTGCGCCGAGATATCTCTCCAACCCTGACCCAGAAATGCTCAGTCTGGGCCCCTTAGAGAACGACGGCCGAGGTGATTGCAACCTCGAGCAGGCCAACATTTTTGGGAAGGTTGAGAACCCATCTGGAAGGGGTCGTCTGAAGACCATTCCAGCAACTTGGCTCCCTGATAACCACTACATCTTTCAGGAGCACATGCTTGCTGCTGTCGGCCTCAGCCGAAAGTTCAGAGATGGTAAGCTGTTTCGGCTGAGGCTGAAGCCCTTTACTTTATTTTACTGCTTTTGCACTTTGTTCGCCACTTTGACGTTGTTGAACTAACTCGTGCTCATTTTCTTTGTGCAGTGCTGAACGAGGTCACTGCCAAGATCGACTACGATCGTCTCGGCGTTGACCAAGCACGAAACATCTTGGACCGAGCCCCTTCTATTACTCCGTCCGAGGATCGTCCTGTCCATCTGGGCCCTACCCACTTCCTGATCGAGTCTTCAGACCACTATTTGCGGCAGAAGCCTTGGTGGAAGAAGAGAGATCCTTGGGGTCAGCTTTTGAACGAAGAGCTTGAAGCTGCTCGTACTGCCGAAGAGATTGCACGAGCTGCTGAAGTTTTGGAAGGAGGAGAAGGGTTCTCCCAAGCTGCTGAAGCGGGAGCAGCAGCGGAGGCAGCCGAAAAGGAGGACGAGGCTTTGCTGGAGACCTCGGTGAGTTTATGCCTAGCTTTTTGGCTTCAGCAAAATTTTTCTTTTTTTTTTCTTCTTTTTTTTTTTTTTACTCACACCTTTCTTGCCCCCCCTGTTTTTTGCAGTCCGAAGGGAGCAAACAACAGAGAGAAGGAAAAGCTCCTGCTCGTCCCGAAGACTCCGAAGACTCTGAGATGGACGAGCAGCTCCTTCGGAAAAGGAGGAGACGGATGGCCATCATCGGCCCTCACGACTTCCCAACGGGGCCGAGGCCCGCCGGAATAAACATCAGGGAGCCTGAGGAAGGCGGTGAACAGCCGAGGGCTCCCCCACCACCACCACAATCCCCACCGGCTGTGGTGGTGGTGGGGGAGCCCTCGGCTGTTCACCGCCTTCCTCAGGCTCCCTGATGTTTATTCCGGCGGGCCTCGGCCCCGTTGGGAAGTCGTGAGGGCCGATGATGGCCATCCGTCTCCTCCTTTTCCGAAGGGGCTGCTCGTCCATCTCAGAGTCTTCGGAGTCTTCAGGGACGAGCAGGAGCTTTTCCTTCTCTCTGTTGTTTGCTCCCTTTTTGTTTTCGGCTCAGGAAGATCTAGGGCTGCTTTGACTTTGGAGGGGTTGGCATCAATCCCCCTCTTGCTGACCATGAATCCAAGGAACTTCCCTGACTTCACCCCGAAGACACACTTCTTCGGATTCAGCTTCATTTGATGTTTCCTTAAGGTGGCGAAGGTTTCAGCTAGGTCCTTAACATGGTCTTCAGATTTTTTGCTTTTGACGATTGAATCGTCCACATAGACTTCCATGTTTCGGCCCTTTTGATCGGCGAAAACCTGATCCACCAGCCTTTGATAAGTTGCCCCCGCATTTTTCAATCCGAAGGGCATCATTTTGTAATTGTACACCCCGGCGTTCGTGACGAATGCCGTCTTTGCTCGGTCGTCGGGGTGCATAAAGATCTGATGATACCCCGAGAATGCGTCCATGAAACTAAGCAAGGCGTGGCCACTTGTCGAGTCGACTAGCTGATCGATTCTCGGCAAGGGATAAAAGTCCTTCGGACAAGCCTTATTTAGGTCCGTGAAGTCAACGCACATTCTCCAGGTACCATTAGCCTTCTGAACCATCACCACATTTGCCAGCCATTCTGGATACTGACAAGGTTCGATGAAACCTGCATCCAGTAACTTTTTGACTTCGGCTGCGATGTCTCGGTTCTTATTTGCGGAGTAGTTCCGCTTCTTTTGCTTAACTGGCCGACATGTGGAGTCGACGTTAAGCTTATGGGAGATGAGGTCTGGACTTATCCCGGGCATATCAGCTGCCGAGAAAGCAAACACATCTCTGTTGTCCCGGAGGAGCTGAATAAGGTCACAACGGGTGTTCGGATCAAGGTCCATCCCGATTGTTACACATTTGTCAGCGTCTCCTTCAGACAACTCGACCATTTCGGTCTGCTGGTCCAGTTCCATAGCAGCGGGGCCGGACTCTTCATTATCTGGCCTGCTGTCTATGTCAGCAGGTGTCCCAGACTTTTTCCTCGGCAGGCTCTCTGAGTCCTTCGGCTCAGATGAGGAGCTTGCCTTTTCTTTTTCTGACCCTTTTTCTTTGGGTACAGAACCTTGTGCCGAAGCACTTAGACCTTTCGGCTTCTTCGTGCTCGGCCCTTTTTCTTTCTCCTCCTCATCCTCATCATCGTCCTCTGGACGACTAGTGGACGGCTTGAGGTAGTTGCACCTTCGGGCCTCCTTTTGGCTGCCCTGGATCCTTTCGGGGAAGCCGCCGTCTGAAACGTATATCATCAGCTGATGATAAGTTGAGACGACTCCCTGGATCTCGTGAATTATGGGTCTCCCCAAAATCACGTTGTACACTGAAGGAGCATCAATGACCAAGAATTCGGTCATGACATTCCTAGCCGCTTCGTCGCAGCCGATAGTGACAGGAAGTAGGACCTTCCCATCAGGATAAGTTGAAGCCCCATTGAATCCGGATACTGGGTAGGATACCGGCGTGAGGTGCTTGGGCTTCAGCTTAATTTGATCGTAGGCCCTTCGGAACAAAATATTTGCCCCGCTACCACCGTCAACTAAGACTTTGCTGACGTCATGGTTGGCCACCGTGGCGATGATCACCAACGGGTCCTCGTGAGGGTACGTCACCCCCCGACAGTCAGCGGCTGTGAACGTCATGTTCGGCACCGGTGACTGGGGTGCCTGTATATCAGCATGATTCACCTGATGGGTCAAAGCCCTGAGGTGACGTTTGTGCTCCCTCCGAGAACATAATCCTCCCGAGATAACGTGAATTGGGGGGAACTTTCCCTCCGCAGTTTTGCTGTTCTTTCGGGGGAAATCGATCTCCTGCCGAGAGTCCTTTTCGGACCTCTCTGCTTCTTTTTTCTCGCGGTGATCCGCGATGTATTTTTTCAAGTACCCCTTTCGGACCATATCTTCGATTTGGTCCTTCAGCTGGATACATTCTTCAGTGTTGTGTCCCGCTGATTCGTGGAACTCGCACCACTGATTTTTATTTTTGCGCTGATACCACTCTGGGAGCGATCTCGGCTTTCTGTAACTCTGCTCCTCTTTCGTCACGCTGTAGATCTTAGCACGCGGAAGAGAGAGCGGAGTGTAGGATTCGTATCTACCCGTGAAAGGGGCAGATTTTTCCTTCTTCGACTCGTTGGCCGAAGATTGTTCCGAGGCTTTCGCCTTTCCCTTTGTCTTCTGGCCTTGGCCTTCGGACGAGGACGCTTGTTTTTTTTTCCCTCCCCCAGATTGGGGTTGGGCTTTTGTTTTGTTCCACTCTTCGGCTCGGATGAACTTATCCGAGGCATTCAGAGCTTCCTCCAAGGTCTGCGGGGTATGCATGACCATGAAGTCTAGGAACTTCCCGGGCTGAAGGCCATTCTGCATTGCAAAAACGGCTAACCCCTGGTCCAGCTGAGAGACGCTGGATGACTCGTTGCTGAAACGGGTCAGGTAGTCCCGGAGGCTTTCGGTCTCCCCCTGTTGCAGACCCATGAGTTCTGCAGTAGTCTTCTCTCGGCGGTTTGCCGTGGAAAACTTGCTCCTAAATTTGGAGGACAGGTCGTCCCACCCTGTTATGGAGCCTTGTTTTACTCCCTTGGAGATCCACGCTTGCGCGACCCCTTTGAGAGTGGTTGGAAAATATTTGCACCAAGTCGCTTCGGACCTGGGGCAAAGATGCATGTGAGCCTCATACGAGGCAATGTGGTCCTTCGGATCCGAAGTCCCATCATATGTGATGTGCGACGGTATTTTAACCGTGGGCACGTGCTCTTCCAGTATCCATTGCTCGAATGGGGAACTGGTGGGTAGCATAACGGCCTTGCCCTTGTTCCTGGCCGAAGGGACCGCGCTCCGCCCTCTCAGAGAGGTAGGAGTGGTTTTCGTCCCTGGCTGGGAAGTTTGGGCCTCGGCTGCAGGGAACGAGAGGCGGCTATGCACGCTCCGTTCCCTACCGCCGAGACGGTCGTGAATGCTTCGGTGGGCAGTTTCTGGCCGAGAGGCTGAACTGCTGCTTTTGTGGGTTCGGCTCGTGGTGAGCTGAGTTGAGGAGTTCCTGAAGAAGTGAGAGTTCCTGTTCTTCTCCCTCTCGGTTCTCCAAGTGTCCTCTTCCCACTCGCCGAGCTCCTTGAAGGAGGAGAGCTTCCCCCCCTCCTGGCCGATGTTCCTCCGCTGATTTCTGGTTTGCGGAGGAGTTCGGTCACGAGGAGGTGGCATGCTCTGGCCCTTCATGGCCTCCATGAGGGCCGCTAGGGCTCTCACTACCTCCTCAGAATTGAGTCCCGTCAAGGGTGTCCTCGGCTGAGAGCGGGAGTTCGAGCGAATGCTCCGGGATTGGCTCCGGGCATGAGACTGAGTCCTTTGAATGGACTGGTCGTCGTCATTCAGCCGAGGTGGACTCGGTTGATGATTGGACTGGATCATAGGAGATTCGGATCTCTCCCTAGACTCCTCACGAGAGTAGGGTCCCGCGGAGGGGCTCCTATCCCGGGGAGAAGATTGGCTAGAAGCGGGGCGTTCTAGGGGGCCCCCTCCTAGTGACTTTCGGCGCTTTCTCATAGGAGAGGCACCGTCGTTTTTGTTCTTGCGATTCTTAGCCATTGGAACTAAGATTGATGTAGAACGAGCGAAATTGGCTTAAAGATTTTTTGAAAGTCTTCCCCACAGACGGCGCCAAATTGTTTCGGGTGAAAACAATGGGACCTTGCCGAAGGTCCAATGAGGTGGTGAAGACTGGGCTCGATCCAAGTGATGATGGACCGAGGGTTTCCTGCACAGCAAGCACACGTAAACTAGCCTCGGGGGTGTTGCCGAGGAAGGCCCCTCCGATGCTAAAGTTAGTACAATGTGTAGAGAGAGAAAGCTATGCAAGAGAATTAATTGCTTGAGGCTTTGTCGTGTTCTATCAGAAAAATGACACATTGATGGCTTTTATACCTTGGCATATATGAGAGATGTGGGCCTGGACCCAATTGACTTGACCTTGAGAACTGGTCTTGACTTTAGCATGGGCTGGAGAGTTGAACCTTGACCTTGGGCTTTGGATTGGATCATTTAATGACTAGGCCCAATTGGACTAAATTGGACCCATACAATACCTTTTTTTTTTTTTTTTTTTTGAGAGAGAGGGAGAGAGAGAGAGAGAGAAGAGAGAGAGAGAGAGAGAGAATTCATATCAACGATTATTTTTAACACTACGTATAATTAGCAACATAATTAATTAGTCTATGCTATTAAGATTGATGCTTAATTTAAAGCATATACGTAGTAGAATAATATCATTTATTCAGATTTTACATATATATTTAATCTTTGGAAGGAAATAACTCATTAAATTATCAGAGTATATGACTATTTATTTTATGATAATATATGAAATCTAGTTTAAACTTAGTGAGTTAGTGTAATGTAGGCGTGACATACACAAATGATATCGAAGCCAAAGTTTGCAAGTTTAAATGAGTGGGGAACAATTTTTGGGTCATAATAATGGAGGGTGCTAAGACGTGAAAGAATAGTTTGTGCTAAGGTAATGTGAAACCGTATGACTTGAGATAGAGAGGATTTGAAGAATAGCATGATTAAAGAGGTTAGAAAGAAGAAAGCCATAATTTCAATTTACTATTATAAGGATTGAAGTACTATATAGATATAAACCATAATCTATATTTAGAGAAAGTTGGGACAAAATGATAATATCCTTTATAGCACAAAATTATGCTTTACTATCTTTATTCAAGTTTAACTATCAATCTATTACTTATTTTATCATGGTTCATTTCACCCGATTTTACGTAAGAGGTTACTTCTTTATTGAATAAAATGAGTTATAGTGATTGAAGCTATATATGTCATTGCTTATTAGATGAAAATTTACTTTTTTAGTTCTTTTTTATATGATCCGTTTCGACTTTGACATTATTTACATCTCCTCTTTTGATCGTCTTCTGTGAATATATGTAAGGAAACATATACTCATGTAAGATCTTGTTAATATTGTCGTAATAGGTACAATCATATATATAACTTTTATAGTTTTATTTAAGTAAAATTATAGTTATTGATGGTTAAAGTAGTTTTGCATTGACAATCTGATATATGAAACAATAAATTAAGTAAAAAAAGAACGGAGAAAGTGTAATTTTTTTTTGAGAATTCTGCTTATTCAAATTTCTTAATCAATGTAACTCTATTAGTTACAAAATACAATTTTGTAATAAATAAAAAAAATATATAATCAACAGAAAGAGTCATGCTGCTACTTGTACAATCAAATCGTTTTAATGTATGTTTTCGAATATCAACTTTTTATACTTTATACTTATTGCAACTAATTAAAGATTTATTGGTCAAAGTTTCGTAATTGCAAATACACCGATCAAAATAAGGCACTTAAATAAACTTTATTTATTAAATTTCATTTTACTTGGGGTTACAAAGCCCGCTTATATACTCTATAATATTTTACTTTACTAAGGATTCTGATTAATCAAAGTGTTGCTTTACTTTGATAAGAATTTTAATTAATCAAAGTGTTACACTTAATAAAACGGAGAAAGTAGATGAGATAGTAGGTAGAGGGGATATGATTTATGTATAGATATAGTGGTCACGCATTGCATGCGAGCCAGGTAGCCATGATCTAAATGTGGTAGTGAAAACCATGATTTGTTTTGATGTCATAATAAGTAAGTACAACTAACGGACGATTTGAGTTGGCAAAAAAAGAGAAAATTAGTGAAGCATTTTAAAATTTTTGGGTGAAGAAATTTATTTATTTTTTTTTTTAAAAAAAAAAGAAAAAAAAAAGGCAATTATATCTAAAGAAGCATGCGCATGTTATGGTAATAGCTAGACTCATAGAGTGTAGGTATACAAGTATTAAGGGCCAACTGGCTGTTGTCATTGCATGACATCATCCTTACTCTCGCCTTAATATCCTCTTTTCCATCTAACTTTGTAACAAACTACTTGTATTTATAATTTTATAAGATTAAAACGGTTGCAATTTAGAAATTGGTTAGTTGGTTTTATTTTTTTTATATATAATTTTGATTTTTTTTTTTTTTGAGGTAAAATGAAGGACTCTACTAAAAATCGGCTCCGCATGTCATCAATTGAGAGTAGAGAGGACAGACAAGAGAAATAGGAAATCTCCCTACTCCCAAGCATTTTGTAGCTAGTGGGGCTCAAACTCGTGACCTTAAGGTCACAAGGTGAGTTTCCCCACCAACCCCACCAAAATTTGCTTGGTTATATGATTTTGAAGTGTAGGATGGAATTGAGAGTTGTCCACGCGTGTTGCAAAATGGAGACGTGGTTGAATGCACTTACCTACGTGGAGATCTTGGACTAAAATATTACTTCATATTTTTATTTTATTTAAACTATTATTTCTGTTTTTAAATTAAGTTTTATCTATGAAAAATGTTATACATAGCTCCAGGGCTACATATAAGAAGCTGAAAATGGAAAAATAAATGAAAATATAACATTAATTACATTTATTTACGCGTGATTTTGTATTTATTTCTAATTTGATACATTATCATATAAGAAAAGTTATTAAATATTTATTTATATCCATAAGGGCTATACATCAAAATTTACTCTGCTATACAAACTCAATTTCCTAGATTTTACACATTTATTAAGCTAGAAGAAATTAAGGAAGTTACTCAAAAAAAGAAATTAAGGAAGACTCTAGAGAGGAACCACTAATGTGAATACTTTGTTTTTGAGAGAAGAAAGATGAAATAGATAGTAAGAGAATTACTTAATACAATTGGGTCCCACAAAATGGAGTTAGAAATTTTAATACTGAGTATATGGATAGAAAGTATGACATTTATGAAATGAAAAACAATTAAAGTGAATAAAAATTTGAACAGAAGAAAATTGATTAGTATCTACTTGATATTTGAAATTGTATAACTTTGATCAATGTTATTCCCAATAACGTATAATAAGGTTGATCTAACAATAATTTTACATGACTATGTTTTTCATTACATGGCTAGTTGGCGTTGGCCTTCATATAATATGAACCAAAGTTTGGGGAAGACAAGTATGTGATGCATACCTTAATGTCCAAATAAACTCTAACACTCACGTGATTGGGTATATCATAAATTTTAGTTATTACAAATATTAAGTGGAACGAATAGTATCTTAAGATTTCAAGGTAAACTGGAATCAAAAGAAAAAATAACTGTAATAGTACCATTGATTATATTACAGAATTAGACAGTAAACAAGAGAGAGAATTGAAGTTACGGTAATAGAGTCAATGGTTACAGACTTAGAAGAGGGAGAGATAGAAAGTGAGCGCTTAGCTAGACATTGTTATTGTTGTTAACTTAGAGTTCGTTTGGCATCACTCTGGTTTTCAGTTTTTAAAAGTATATTATATATGTCACATAATTAATCAAAAAATATTTAAACTTGTTAAAAATCATGATAGTTTTGAAAACACAACAGAAGAAGTGGAAACACATTTTTCTTCCACTTTTTCTTATTTTCTGTTTTTGGTTTTTAGTTTTCAAAAAAAAGAAAACTAAAAACCAAAAATGACGCCAAACAAGCCCTTAGTTCATTATTATATAGTTTTTTCATTAATTACGAAATTAAAGATATTTCACGATTAAAAATCTTACATAAAACAATAAAGTATATTAAGAACTTATTTTTCTAAGATCATCTGGTACTGAAATAAGGTGAACTAAACATTACAAGACCGTACCATAGAGATAGAGGTATTAAAATCAGGCCAAGTGAACTAAACAAGGTCGTAGACACGAGAATGAGAGAGAGAAGGGGGAGGAGGGAGAGGGAGTGCGTGCGTGCATGCTCTCCTCAAATCTCGGGATTTAAATTGGTTAGGTTCCATATCAGAGTTGGCTTTCAAAGGAGGCATCTAATTAAGCTTAATAATCATTCGAGGATATCATGAATCTGATCTCCTTCAACATCCCTCGTCTATATATGTTGCTATTGTTATCTTATACATCATGTGCATTAACATGAATACAAAATAGTAAAAAAAAAAATTAATTAACAAAAGTGAAAATCATCAAAAATGTCAATTTAGAAACGAAGCATGCATAGTAAACAAAAAAGCCTTAAGTTAACATGAATACATAATAGTATAGTAAGAATAATTAACGAAAGTGAAAATCATTAAGATGTCAATTCAGAAACGAAGCATGCATAGTAAACAATCTTTAAGTTAAATTATACTAAATTAAGGTTAAATATTGAGCACTTTTTTGCATCTCCCTTTCAATCCCTTTTAAGTTTCGTGAGTTTGATTATTATTTGTTGTTGTATTGTTGAGAGGAAGGTGGTGGAACCAACAAACAATAGCTATGTTTGTGAGCGTGGGGGGTCAGACCACTTCATTTTGTGGGAAGCCCATTACTTTTAAGGATTTTCTTCCATCATATCATTTCTCATCTGCGTGCACTGTATGTTACCATATTTCTTATATCCATGTACGAAGTACATAATAGTACATGTTCTGATGTTCATCCTTTCCCTCACCATTCTCGATTATTTTTAAGAAGTCTTGTCTGCTAACTCAAGCCGAAATTACTTGTGAAAGGTTTTTAATCCAATATAACATATTTTCTTACCTACAAAAAAAAAAAAAATGTATATATTCATCCTTAACTGGAGAAATAGTGTGGATATTGGCCTTTCCAAAATTAGTACTTATTAAAGATAGGTATGTATGGATCATGCTTGCACCAGGATCTATGAACATATTCGACAAATAACCAATATAAATTTGAAAGTTGTTAACTGAGAATACCATTCGTTGATACGTGAATGTTCTAATTAAATTACATCATGTCTTAGGCTAATCAAAACATAAGGGTTTCATGTGTTGTGTTATGGTTACATGTCTATTGTCTAAGGTTAATTCATAAAAAATGACACACATAAAAAATGACACAATTAAGCCATTTAGGTAAAATTGGGTAAGAATTGTACTTCTACATGTAGTTAACTAATATTTACTGTATGTCACTATGTCCTAAATGCGACAATGCGTTAATAGTTTTATTGTTCTCAAATTCAAATTATGTGAAGTACTAATGTAATAATGTATGTACAGGTATTTCTCTAATGTAGTGTATATTATTTGGTATTTTAATAAATTTCTACATATTAACCATTTTTCTCCCACAGTTCTCTTTCAATACCACTTATGCTCTCGTTCCAATTCTATATATTATTAGAATTTGGCATATGGTAAAGTTTTGGGTGAGACGGACTTACGTGAGTCCACTATCATGTTTTGGTGTTGCGGGCCTCGCGATCAGGTTTAGTTAGCCCGCGCCTTTTTATTGGACTTTTGTTATTGAGCCCAGTCTCACGTGAGTCCGGTCTCACACAAAACCTTTTGTTGGCATATTGACCAATATACTTATTCCGTGAGCTGTCTAATTTGAACCCAAATGGCCAAATGAATGTGTCAAATACTTCATATGTCGAAATTACTGAGAATCAAGCAAAAGTCGGTACGTAATTATTCAAATACTTTATTCTATCCTCATTCAAGTATAATTTGAGGATAGAAGAGCTAGGAAAGTGGATCACTAGAAATCTAAAATAAGAGAACATGCATTCAATTGATTTCTATGGGCATCAATAACTATATACTAAAAGACACACCAGCAATGACACGTGTCATCTCCAGGTGTGTCCTTAGTTTTTTTTAGTAGAAAATATTATCATAATTTGGGATTATTTTTAATTTACTTCAAGGGAATATTCATTTTTTTTTTCCCAAATAGTTGTTCATCTATTGATTAGAATACACATTTAAGTAGTGTATATATTTATTAATTTTTTAGACTTTTGAAACTTTTTATAAAATAACCAATTATATTTAAAAGTTGATATAATTTTTTTAAAATATAATTACCGTGCGTGGCACGGGAACTAAACTAGTTATAGTAATAACAAAGTGGTACAAAATGTGGAGTGGATTTTGGGTTCGCACTATTTTCTTTTTAAGAGGCCTAGATTAAGAATTAATAAATTATTTATTTTGTACTTACACCTTTTTTTAAATACTTACAATGTTTTCCTAAAATAAAAATTGTCAAAATATTTGCAACATACTATAATTAGAAAGTTTATATTTTTTGGTAATAAGTTACACTATTACCCTAATTATTGAAAGTCTAGCTACTATTATACCTGTTTAATTATACTCTTTTTTTTTGACACAAGCTTATTTATACTTTTAAAGTCTTAATAATCTTTCATCCCTATTTAAGATGTGTTACATTGAGGATATATTTGGTAGTCACTTTGTTCGAGATGCGATTGTTGAAGGCTTGATTTCCTTTCTTATATATTCCTACAACTTCTCAATTGGCCGACATCTTCACGAAGGCTTTTGAGAAGTCACAGTTTGACCATCTTTTGTCCGAGTTGGGCACTTATGATCCTAGTGCTCCAACTTGAGGGGGTATTGAGGATATATTTGGTAGGATATATTTTGGGAATATTTGGTATTATGTTTTATATTGTTTTCTAATTTCTAGTAACCTAATTAAAGTAAGGCCCTGTTTGATTCACCTCAATTTTGCTGAACTGAAATTATTTTTACTGAACTGAACTTATTTTTACTAAACTGAACTTAATTTTACTGAACTGAAATTATTTTTATTGAACTTAAATTATTTTTAGTGAACTGAAATTATTTTTACTGATTTTCTATTATAATTCTTCTTTAAGAAAACTGAATTTTACTGAACTGAACTTATTTTTACTGAACTGAAATTATTTTTACTGAACTGAAATTAATTTTGCTGAACTAAACTTATTTTTACTGAACTGAAATTATTTTTACTGAACTGAAATTAATTTTGCTGAACTGAACTTATTTTTACTGAACTGAAATTATTTTTACTTAATATTATTTTTTTAAGGTGAATCAAACAGGGCCTAACTCTAGGAATTAGCATTGTATATATATGTTTTACCCCGAATAATGAAAGGTTAAGCTGTACATTTATACAATTCTACATGTTAAGTCATATAAGACTCTGTTCACATTTACTTAATTTCAGTTCAGCTCCAATCAGTTCAGTCCAGTCCAGTTCAGTTCAGCTCCTAATTTCCCTCTCTCATAAAATATTCATTTCAGCTCAGTTCAGTTCAGTTCAGCTCCAATCAGTTCAATTTAGGTCAGTTTAGCTCTAATCAGTTCAGCTCAGTTCAGTAAATGTGAACAGACCCTCACTTTTCTTAAATATCGTGAAAAATAAGTGTTGCAACTAGAAAAAACAGATAATAAGATATTTTATAAGAACTACGAAGTAAATTATTAAAATAAAAACCAATTTATAAATCCTCATTGTATATTTGTATAATTGTATGGGCGGCTTCCCGACCTTCCGTGACTATCTAGCATACTTCACTAAAAGGTCCTCCTCACCTTTATAGTCCATTTTCTTAATGAGTCAATACCTTTTATCATTTATATAAAAAGCATCAAACCTTGTCAAACTACTTTCAAATCTTCCAATTTTAATAATTCCTGCATTAGGTTTTAGATTTGGATAATGTTTATTTATTTATTTATTTTTAATTAAAGGAGTGCTACACAAGCACTAATTAACAAAATAATCCATCCTATTATACTCTCGTCCAAGTACATGCTTCAGTTGTAATTTTGGGAGAAGACTAATCTAACTTCTTGTGTATCTTTCCTTAGAGTATATGGTTTCGTTTTGATAAGATTAAAACATTAGAGCTAATACAATCACAAAATTAGGAATTTTAATTTAAATGAATTTTGTAATAATTCGATCCATACACAATATTTTCATTCTTTTTCCACCACTTGATGAATAATAAATTTGTTTTGTATCACCCATGCATACCTTATTTTGGCTGAATTTGAAATCTAGTTATATATAGCTAGGTGTGTGGTGAATAGAGGCAATGTCTACTTAATAATCATCTGACTTTTAAATTTAAGCTTACTAAAATTGTATGTCAACAAGTTGTATCAAATGGACTATAAACAAGTAAACACTCCATCACTAAAACAATAATATGCTTAAATATATATCTTTGATTAGTGCATTTCATTTCTATCACGCGTGATAAAGATATGATCACTTAAGAACTTAACATTTTTGCCTTTATTTTTTTTTGTTGTTTTTTATTTTTTATTTAGTTCCTTTTGTGTGGCCATCTCAAAAGCTTTGTAATTTATCTGGAATCTCAATTTTGTTTTTTAAATGTTTGGCATGTTATGTATAAATGCAACATCTTTTATATAATTTGACCCTTAAATTAAAATATAAGTTCAACCTAACGCTGATAATTGCAACTTCGCATGCACAAGAATGACATAGCTCGTGCTACTTGCTCCACTAAAGATTTTGTCATTCATCGTAGAGTAGTAATCATGCGACTCCCATATAATTGTTAGTTATGAAAATTAAAATAATATCATATGTTCCCCTAGTTTTTTTATCTTTTCTTGGGAAGGTTAATTAGTGTTTTAAGTACCATATGTTATATTACTCACTTTATGTTACAAACATGGCCATGGAAAATCTCTCGAAATAATTGACATAGTCATCATGGCATGGATGGAGGATAATCCAACCTATAGTTGTTTACTCACAAAGGTGTGATATTTGCTTCACACAACATACACCTCATCTTTGGATCTCCGTTTATGGTTATCTGCAACTTTAGGGTATTATTTGTGAGGTATAAAATATTCCAAAGTTGCAGATAACAATTAACGGAAGTAGTATTAGAATAATTTTCTCAGCACTTATATAATTTTATTGTAATGAAGCCAATTTGTAATATGTCTAACTTACTATCACTACGGTACAATATACTACATATATATTTTATCTAAATTTGATATATATAATATCTAAAGTTATTTTGTTTAAACCTATCATTATATGCAATTACGCAGCATATTGTCTGAAATAAGTCAAAATAAATTAATGAGAAGGATTAACTACTTGTTAACCTGACTCGACCATACCTAGAGGCTAGAGCCCATCCATCCACAATAAGGACAAGCTTGACTAGCCACCTCTAGTCTAGTTGAGCACATGGTTGACTATAAGATAATAGAATATTAAGATAAAAGATAAGAGACAAGGTAGATCTTTCCCACCCGCACGCTTTCGGGTGATTTGTGGAGATATCCTACAAAAATCATAGCAAGAGAAGTAGGCAAAATGCTACAAGTAGGGACACAATATATGATACAATGTCTAAAAAATGTGAGATAATCTTGAGTTGCTACAAATCTTTAAGCACTTTTTTACTTAATGATGCTTAAAAAAGTGGGATTTTGTGTGCATATACGGCCCCCTCTTTGTGTAGCACAAATATTGATTGTTGTTGGAAAAAAGAATTAAAGAAGGTGGGTAATAATACAACAAACACCAATATAAATATAATGTGGAACGTAACTCGATTAGATTCACTGACTTTCCCTAGAAAAATCCCATGGCTTAAAAGTGTATTATCTTTATAACTTAACCAACCAAATTACTTGAATATGTTAGTCAGTTTAGTGTGCTCCACTTTTAGCTCAAATGAGTGGAATGAGTAGGTGGTTGTCAGATGTTGTGTATGAGGAAAAGGAAATTATGAAATGGATTTATATAAACAATTTAGACATGTTTTAACACTATTACATTTTGAAAGCATGCAAATGCAACGGTCTGATACAACGGTTAAGGCTTATGCAACAATCTAATGGATTCAATACATGTTGTCCATGTTGATTTAGTATTCAAAAGTTATGGTACTAAGTGCCTATTCTCTTCAGTTTATTTTCAGTTCAGTTCCTAATTTCCTCCTCTCATCTAATATTCAGCACAGTTCAGTAAATCAGAACAGGCCCTAAAGTATAATTTTCCTGGTCTTCGTCATAAGAAATGCATTGTATCAAAAATCTTGAAGGTTTATGTACTTATATCCATCTACTCTGTATTATTGATACCAAATGCAGTGTAAACTTTGAATTTTAAGTACAATGTTAATAATAATGTTATATGCTCTTAAGAATCGTCCAAATATTGTCATGTAGAGACCATTAGCTATTCCAAGTTCTATGAAGTACTTGCTCAGTTTGAATTTTTTTTTTTTTTTTTGCTTTTATTCAATTAATGATTCAGTCTGAATAATCAACATTAAGTATGAAACTATCTTAATATGAATTTATCTGAATATAAACTAAGTCATAATCAACTAACCCTTATATGAGCTTAAATTTCGTGAAATAAACGGAATTTAGGTGAGCAATGTATATGCCCTTAAGCAAATGAGAATCTAGACCCATTAAGGGAATGTGCTAAACAGATCAAAATTAATATTATTCAACTTGAGAAATTCTTCTGCACTATCTAGGAAGCATGTAAGCTACAAATGATCCCAATAGATCGAGCTTTGGGCTGCCCAAATAAGAAAGACGAGTTTTGAGTACTAGAATTAAGCCCAATATAGGTTGGATAGTGTTCAATCTGTTCATTTGAGGTTTTCAATACAATTAATTAAGAAATCATAAACAAGGGTTTAATAGACTTTCAAGATATAATCACAAACCATTCCTTCAAAAAAAAAAAAAAAAAAAAAGATATAATCACAAACCAGAAATTTTCCTTCCCTGAAAATCAACATTAAGGAGTATATGTTGTTGATAAAGCATATCATTTCAATATTAATCATAGCAATCGCTCCCTTTGTATGAAATTCACTTGCCAAACATGTATCAAATTACACGATGACTAATATGTAGCTGTCTAGATCTTATAATTGAGCCACTGCAATAAAAGTTTTGAACTGGAACAGGGATCTCAATGTCGGACATCAAGATTGGAGGTTGAACAAAGAACTCCTCATCCTTATGAGGCTGAATAGTAACGAATCGAGTATGGAAGGGGAGGAACCTGCTTCCCCTTGATAATCCAATCGAGCAATGACTTTGACTTATAAACCAGGGACACTGTTTAACATAAAACCAAATAAAGACCGTCAGGCTAAACTCCATGGACTTCAACACTTCATTCCAGAAACTGCACTTAGATAACTACCTCTCTCCCTCCCCAAGGTAATCATTAGTATAAAAATAAACAAATGAGTAAGGGGAATGTTATATTGTTATTATGTTAGCTCATTTCTTAGCTCATTCTTCATACTCCGTAACAAACTCCACAACATTATAGCATGCCTGCTAAGATAACGTGAAGACGTAGTTAACAAACAACTGAAAAAACAAAATATTCCAGTAGACATCCTCTATCCCACGAGATGTCCGACTTGATACCCTGTATCCCATCTAATACTATATATTCAAGTTTAGTAACGTCATTGAGGCAGCAAAACCATAAATCTATACTTGGTAACACCAAAGTTATAGTTGGATATGGAAATAAACCAATACTAAGGGCATGCTTGGATTGGGGGTAATATATTAAGGGGGTAATAAAAGTCAAACTAAGCAAAATGAATGTGAAAATAGGGAAGAAGGAGATAGTGATGGTGTGATTGTAAGAAGATTATGTAGTGATGGTATGGTGTGAGGTGAAGAAAGAGGAATCAATACCCTCATTTTGGGAGTAATAGTTACACTAGGGGGAGGGTGGGTAACTATTACCCTCATTATGAGAGTAATAATTCCTCCATCTCTCTCTTTTTCTCATGGCACAACTAGTTTATTTCATTTGTAAGCACCATGTCTCCTACAACAACACCTCTAATTACTTTTGTTTTTTCAAGTTTGACTTTTATTACCCCCTTAATGTTTTACCCCCAATCCAAGCATGCCCTAAGTGGGATAGAAGTTTCCTACTCTTTTAAGAGTCAAAGATTGATCTCAATCAATATTTCACATCCAAGCTGTTTCTGGAAAACACTATTAAGTCTTCCAGCTTTGATGGGTGGATGATTTGATTAGTATAGTCATCCTCAGACACGAGAAAGGTTGTAAAGTTGAACCAACTCGCTGTAAAGATGACAATACAACAGGAGTAAAGTTTCCACAATTAGACAGGAATGCAAGAAAATCAATTGACTGAAGGAAACAAATTCAATACAATTCACAAAAAACATACTACAGAATACAATCACAAGACAAATCAGGTAGTAAGCAATAACCCTATCCAACCCCTAAAGAAAAAGAGAGGAAAAATAAAGAGCATTTGACCAAGATCAACATGTGCAATTTAGCACATAGAAAACCAATTAAAAAGCAGCAATTTGTACCTCCTAAAAGCCTATCTTCCAAGGAGTTTGCAATGCAATGATTCAGCCTGAGAAATGGCACAAAGCCCACTGTTGTTGAGTTTTTGAGCATAGAGCTTAACAGTATTCTCTGGAAACTTAAACCTTTTTCTGCACAACAGAGATAAATTCCCTAATCCTGTGATCTTTGACACCTGAATTGTTAAAAAAGCAAATTATCAGCACTTGTTGAATCTCTAAAAAGCCAATATCAACCCCAATTCATTCCCTTCTTGTAACAAAATAGGAAAATATACAGGCAAGATTATTGTTACATTCTAGGCACTGAAACGTGATGCCAGGTCTTCACATTGCCATAACCCCAACTAAAATGAAACTGTACTTTCACAAACTAGTTCGAGACAACATGCTACAGCTTATCACACATCACATGAATACTAAACTAGTTCGAGACATAAATCAATTGTTCCAAATTGAGAAAAGATGCAACACATAACAATGGAGTGCAAATACAAATACAGCACTGATATACCAATTCTACATTTCAACAATTTCTTCCAAATGATCTATTAACATGCTACAGCTGCTTATCACACATTACATGAATACCAAACTAGTTCGAGACATAAATCAATTGTTCCGAATTGAGAAAATATGCAACACGTAACAATGGAGTGCAAATACAAAAACAGCACTGAATATACCAATTCTACAATTCAACATTTTATTCCAGATGATCAGGCTACATTCTACACTTATCACACATTACATGAATACCAAACTAGTTCGAGACATAAATCAATTGTTCCGAATTTTGCCTTACAGACAGAAATTCCCATTCTTTATCAAATTACAAAGAGTTAATCAAATTCCACATACACACAAAATCAAATGGAACACCATTTGTATAATATAATATAAGAAGATAAATGAATTATTTACCAAGAACATAGGAGTGACACGCACTTCAACACTAGAAAATTCATCTTCTGCCAATTTCTTTGTCAGAATTCCATTCAGTTCTGCATTATAACACTACATGTTAGAGATAATATCGGAAAATATATGTGTGATATATTTTCCGTATTGATCTTATTAGGAGAATAATATATTTAGGTTTATTATATGTTAAGATATTATTTAAGTATATCTTTTAGGAAAATTGTTTCCTATCTTATGTTCTTAGGTTTTGTATAAATACTCAACCTATTGATGAATAATAAACAAGCAATACAAAAGCCATTATATTCTATTTCTCTCTAATTTGTCATGGTATCAAGAGCAGGTTAAATCTTGGGATACTTCACAAAAATTCCCCCTGCCGGTGGGTTAGAAAATTAAACTCACCGGCGGGATTCATAAATTTTACCCAAAAATTCCGCTATGCAATTTTTTTCTTTTTAGTGAGTTTATTCGAGCATGATTTTGCTCCTTTGGATATTTTGCTCCTTTGGATACGAGTTTGGTTTTACTCTAAAAAACCAATAAGAGATTTGAGTGTGGTTTACTCTGAAAGACCAATAAGAGATTTGAGTGTGGTTTACTCTGAAAAACCAATAAGAGATTTGAGTGTGGTTTACTCTAAAAGACCAATAAGAAATTTGAGTGTGGTTTACTCTGAAAAACCAATATTTGATTGGAGCTCGGTTTTGCTCTGGAAAAACCAAAAATTGTTATATTTGCAGGTTCGAAAAGAATGACGTTCCTGTTTGATTGATGACAGATGAGTTCGAAAAGATGAACGTTCTCATCATTGAAGAAGAAAAAAAATTGAAGGCGACATCACAAGAGTGTGCATCTCGGCTTCAACAATTTGAAGTATTTCCAATCGCAACGTTCGTGTTACTGCCGTTACGATTGCGGGAGGGTGTTAGAGATAATATCGGAAAATATATGTGTAATATATTTTCCGTATTGATCTTATTAGGAGAATAATATATTTAGGTTTATTATATGTTAAGATATTATTTAAGTATATCTTTTAGGAAAATTGTTTCCTATCTTATGTTCTTAGGTTTTGTATAAATACTCAACCTATTGATGAATAATAAACAAGCAATACAAAAGCCATTATATTCTATTTTTCTCTAATTTGTCACTACATCAGTTACTAACTACATCAAAATTCATCAAACCCATGTCAAAAGTTCAGAAATTTGATCATGAAAGCTAACATTTAACATTAATTAACTGCTAAAAAAACCCAAATAGGCAATATCACATTCAATTGGAAAGTTTAAATCACAGAATTAAGGAAGATGTAATTATTCTTATAAATTGAAATTAATTACCTTTCGACTTTTGATCATTTGGGTCGCCATAATTGATTGGATGTTTCCAGTAAAAGAGCTCTGATCAAACAGAAAACCCTAAGAGTAAGAAGTACTGTGAAGAATGAAGAGAGTGAAGTTTTGACATGTGAGTAAATTCTGGAACTCGTGAGAGAGGACCATGATTTTGGTGTGGACGTTAAGTTGTTCACTGGGTAACACTTTTTTGTTGAATATTGAATGTTGCAACTTGCGAGGATTTATTTTTGGAGGGATCCCCACTTAATTTTTCTTCTTGACTTTACGCATTCATTTCTGTGTCACCTTACTTTTTCAGTTTTGTTAGTTATAGAAAAAGATAGATAATATATTATGAGAGACTAAGGGCTTGTTCTCTTATGTTGAAATTCAGTTCAGTTTACTTCAGTTCAGCTGAGTTCAGTTCAGTTCAGATCAGATCCTAATTTCCTTCTCTTGTAAAATATTCATTTCAGTTCAGTTCAGTTCAGCTGAGTTCAGTTCAGTTCAGTTAAGCTCCTAATTTCCTTCTCTTATAAAATATTCAGTTCAGTTGAGTTCAGTTCAGTTGAGTTCAGTTTAGTTCAGCTGAGTTCATTTTAGTTTAGTTCAGTTCAGTTCAGTCAATGAGAACAAGCCCTAAGAGAAGATATATTTTCATGTTTATCTTGGAAATAAATTTGAATTTGTCCCATTTTTTTGGGCTAAATATACCCTAAACATTCATTTTAATCATTTTTAATGTTGTGCGCATGTGAAATATGTGCGAATTTCGATTGATGAATGACACTAGCACAATTGTACATTTTGTCATTTGGTGATGTACTAGTATATTGTTTTTAGCGGTCTATCTAGTTTAGCTTTGCAAGTAAGACTTATTGGAAGTTAGAGAAAATCTTTATCGAGTTTTAGTGGGATTCGATCACATAACCTTTAAGTCATGAGGTTAAATCCTTACCATTTGGTCAAGTTTGCTTAGATACATCTACGTTATTTGAAGTGCATCGTTTGTTTCCGAGTGTAGTCATATACATAAAGTTTGTGTTTAATAACTCCATTAAGTACCACGTAAAAATACGAAAATAACATCTTATGTTTAAGAATCAGACCATGTAAAATTCGCAGTTGATTGAATTGATTAAATCTATCTAATTCAAATTCATATTGATCTAGCTATGCCCTATCATTATAATACTTCCTCCATATGATTTAATGATCTAGCCCAAGTGGCCAAGTAAGGTTTATTAGAAGTTGCGAGCTGCGAGCAAACCAACCAAACCCATTACCTAACTCAATCCAATTATGTGTTATGAATCCTTACCTAGTCTGCTACCAATCCTTCCTAAACTAATTAACCTCGTGACTATCTCTGATTGCAATGTTAATAGGGATGAAACAAAAGATTAAGGCCAAATGGCCAAGTAAGGTTTATTAGAAGTTAGAGTAGTCACATTAGTAAGAATACTAGTTTGTTGAAAGTAATTTTAAGTGGTGGAAACATAGAGAAAAGATAATTTTTTAACAATGATCAGAAAGAATGAATGAAGAAGGTCAAGAGAAGGGAAGAGTAAAATAGCTATCAATTACCTGATCATAACAAGTAAATGACAATATGATTAAATAAAACTAAACTTTTTTTTTTATTTTTAGAAACAAGTAAAACTAAACTTAGATAAGCTTTACAAGGGCATCTTAAAAGCTAGAATTCTATTATGCATAATATCAATAAAAGGAGGTTGTAACTAAAACACACAATGAATATCCAATTTTGAGGTCTAGTTATTAGATGAAGGATTATTATGTGTTATAGGTCACGTCGCACACCCTCATTTACGATCATAAACTTATAAACATTAACATTACTTCATATGAATACAAGTATAAATTATGCAACCTAAATTAAATCCAAGACAATCATATTCACACCATTTACACTAGCTAAATATTTTTTAGTTATATTAACTTAAAAGGCAAAAACTAACGAACGTTCCGAGGACGTTCGTTAAGAAAGCTAAAAGTAGAAAATTAGATTAGAATGAATATTAATTACACCGACCGACGCGTGACTTTGGTATGCATTCCCAAATTAATACCACATTAGGAAATATTTTCAATGCTTATCTAACGCCCCGGGGGCGTTGGGCGTTCGTTAACAAGATCCAAAAACTAACGAACGCTTTGGGGCGTTGGATAAGAAAGCTAAAAGTCGAAGAATTATATTAGAAGGAACATAAATTACACCGATCGACGCATGCTTTTAGCATGCATTCCCAATACTACTTTAGAAAATACAATGATGATGTCATTTTTTTTAGAGCTATCATATTTAACATTTTTGAAATTTAAATATTACACCTTCTACCTTACAGCTAAAACCTATCAAATGACCTCCTACGCTGAAGTATAAATTAGACGACGTTGAACAGATACTATATCGTAATTTTGATGTAAAATAAAAGATTTTAAATTACAAATATCCGTAATCTTTATTTTTATTCATATATAATGGCGATTTATTTTTAAAATGTACAAACTAAAATTAGGTTTTTTATATAAATCAGAATTCTAACCTATTTGATTATTCGATACTACTTTAGAAAATATTTTCCATGTTTATCTAACACCCCGAGGGCGTTTGTTAACAAGATTCAACTTAAAATAAGCCCAAGAATAAAGAGTGGAGAGGGTAGTAAAGTCAATAAACAAAATTAGGGTTTGTAGAAGACGTTGGGCTTTGCTGCAGTATTTGTGCTGATTTCCTTCACCAATTTTCATTTCTTTACTGCCGAGCTATTGCCTACACTCTCTCTTCAACCTGGCCATCTCCTTAACTCGAAACCCTTTTTTCTTCGTTAGGAGAGAGAGAAAATCAAAGCAGCAGCAGCAACAACAATGGAGTCAAGACGTTTGACCCCGCAAGAGGAAGGCGTCCAAATGATGCTTTCTGCTGATGTTCATCTTGGCACCAAAAATTGCGATTTTCAGATGGAGCGTTACATCCACAAACGCCGTTCTGACGGTATCTCTCTTATTCTGAATGAATTTATTGAGTATTATAAGAATTAATCATATTATTTTGTCTTGTATTTTGTTTGTTAGATTTAAATCTGTGTTTTATTTTCTGGGGTTTACTTGTTTTTGTGTTAGAACTGTTTTAGAGTGATTAATGAGATAGAATTTGATGTTATGATTGATGGGTTTTTTTTGGTTTTTTGAAACAAATGCAATGCAATTTAAAGGTGTTAATTTGCAGTTGTTTCTGTATAAGAGGAATGTTGATGTGGTTATTACTTATTTTGGATATTGCGCTTGCAATGCTGTTATTATTTTAAGCTTATTTTTTCCAATTGTTTGGAATTAATAGTCACGTTGATAGTGTAATTCGGATTAGTAATGTGACGACTAAATACGAGTAGCTGTGGTTTAGGCTGTATGGATTGGACAAGTTAGATTCTGAATACAAGGATCCATATAATATGGATATGCTGGGTTAGTCCTTTTCTCTAATGCATTAAGGGTTTGACTCAAGTATTTACACCCATTTCAATTGTCCAATATGTGGTTTGGTAGGCAAACGGAAGAGTCGATTCGATTGATTATAGGTTTTGGCTTTATAAATTTTATATTCGAAGACTTTTATGCCAGTGTGTATTGTTCTGGGAAAAATCTATGACTGGTAGTATTATACATACCCTGTTATGGTATTATTGTTCATCAAGCTGCATGACATGGTGTTAAGGTGACTACTTTTCGAATTTTCATTCTTTGGTTATCTTTTAATGAATCAAGCTGCATTCTAACAAACAAATATCTTTTAAGAGTGTGTTGACATGGCCTTATTTGAATGTATGTAAGAGGGGAAGGTCGTTTTTCCCTTTTTTGATTGGTTTAGATGTCTCTAATTTTATTTCCCCAGCAACATTCCAAATTCCGTGTGGATATTAGTTACAGTATTATGGTTCAGATTCCAAATTTGAAGTTCTTGTACTTTATCTCTTATTATGATGTTACACCATATCTTAATCTGACAATATGTACTATCAGGTATTCACATCATTAATTTGGGAAAGACATGGGAAAAACTTCAAATGGCTGCCAGGGTTATTGTAGCTATTGAGAACCCTCAGGACATTATTGTCCAGTCAGCTAGGCCGTACGGTCAGAGAGCTGTGATGAAGTTTGCTCAGTACACTGGAGCCCAGGCTATTGCAGGAAGGCATACTCCTGGAACCTTCACCAATCAGCTTCAGACCAGTTTCTGTGAACCTCGTCTTCTCATTCTGACTGATCCACGTACCGATCATCAGGTTATTGCCTCATCTACATGTGCTAACATTTTTTGAATTTATATTTCATCCATTATTGCTGTCTTGTTCATTCTTCTGATGTATATCATTGAATTGTCTGCAGCCTATCAAAGAGGGTGCTCTTGGAAATATCCCTACCATTGCTTTCTGTGACACTGATTCCCCCATGCGTTATGTTGACATTGCCATCCCTGCTAACAACAAGGGGAGGCACAGCATTGGTTGTTTGTATTGGCTATTGGCTAGGATGGTTCTTCAAATGCGTGGAACCATTGGCGTTGGACAGAAATGGGATGTTATGGTGAGTTTGCTTTGGGTGATTATTTTGTGGGCATTGTACTGATGCCTTTTAAGTAAAATTGTGTTTGTGATATTACCACCTCTTCATTTTGCAAAATGTATTGAGGCACAAGTGTAATAGAGTGAAACTATTTACTTACTTCTACCTCTTTAATTTACAATTCACAAGAAGTGTTTATCTTGCAGTAATTGAGTACTTTGTCTGTTTAGCTGATTTAAATATACCTACTTTGTCTAGGTTGACCTGTTCTTCCACCGAGAGCCAGAAGAGCCAAAAGAAGCAGAAGAGGAAGAAGCTGTTGTTGCTGACTACGGAGACTATGGTGGTGCTGCTCTCATTGGAGACCAGTGGGCTTCTGCTCCACTTCCTGAGGGGATTGCTTCAGCTGGTCAAATTCCTCTAGTTTCTGATGCTGAGTGGGCTACTGCTCCAGGTAACCATATTTCTTTTTCTTCATAGATGGGCTAAATTTTCTGTTGCAACTGTTGATTATGGAAAATCATAGTGAACTGTCAGCCTTTTTATTAAATCCAACATTTAGTGCTTTAACTTGATAGTGGAATGTCAGCATTTATTTCTCGAGTTAGTGGATGATTTCATTCTTTCATATACACTATATGGTGCATCACCATATACCCATACGTATGAATTTGCCTTTCTCGGATTGCAGTTGTGAGGGGACTGGTGAATTAGCCCCTCTTCATATCGTTTTCACATTGGAATTCCACAGCTGCAATCTGAGAAAGGCAAATTTATATGTGGAAGTGGTTCATTTTCAGCCCAATTTTTAAAACTAGGTACCGAGTAGCGTTCCTATACCAAATCTTATATCATGAGTTAAGCAAACACTGTTCTAGTGTATTAAAATAGCAAATAATTAAAATATACTTCCAGTAGATGAAAGAGTTGGACTATGTATGTAGAATCACAAATCATAGCTGTGAGTAGGTGAGAGGAAACTGTGACGTGCCTATTGTGATTATTTTTGTTTGTGCTTTCTACAGCTCCAGTAGCAGCAACAGCAGTATCAGCAGAAGCTCCAGTATCTTCAATTTCCGAAGGCTGGGAAGAGGTTGCTGCTCCACCCGCTACTGGATGGCAATGAGCAGTAGTGCAGAGGATAAAATCTTGTTCTTCAAAGGCAACCCTCAAAATTTTGGCATTGAATTGAAAGCTACACACTTTGATACACTTCTAGTTGTAGACAATGAAGTAATGTGACACCACTGATTGTAATTCAATCAGTTTTTGTTTTAACGAGATAGTTTTATTATCTATATGGAGTTTCAGATATTAATGTCATTTTGTTATAGTATGGTAGTTTATTACTGTTATAATTATGATTCATTGTTAACCACGATTTTTTTTCTTTATCCAAAGAAATTGTATCATCACAGCCTCACAGCATTATCACACTTAAAATTCAATCAGTCTGATGAGTTTTTTAAAATTTAAAAGTAAGATTGTATTTTAGGGAATTTTAATAAATTTGTGTAAAGTTTACATTTTTTTTAAAATTTTTTGAGACATAGTTTAAATCATAGTCATCATTGCAGGCACCATTGGTAGAATGGTAGAAGCTTGTACACCCATGTTAAAGTGTACTGATGCTTGTATCGCAACCCATAATTGGCACAATTGCGACCAATTTTCATTAGTAATTGGCAAACATATATTTGAGGAGAATACTTGGAGACGGAATAAAATATGGAGTAATTGAAATGAGGACAAGGATAAAATTTCCAATTTTTTGACATTTTTATTGCTCATCACTTATGTACAGATTAAATAATTTAGGTACCCAAATTGGCCAGATATCCCCGTAAAAATAAATAAATAAATAAATAAATAAATAAATAAATAAATAAAACAAAATAATTGGCCAGATATCATAAAATACACCAGGAATACAATAGTGGTATTATGTAGTTTTTTGTTCAAACAATATTGAATTGTACAATAAGTCAATAGCTAACTCACTCAACCTTCCAAGTAAACATCAAGAATACCCTACCAAGGCATAAGCCAAATGATCTCATGGGGCAAATGCTGTTGGTCTTGTTTATATCAGTTTCCTCCAAAATTGAATGCACATTTTCACCATTGGATTACGCCCGACATGGTGGTCTAGAAATCTGAGTGATATAAACAAACCAAACTCGAATGTGTCAACGGAGTCCGACAAAGAGGGCATTCAGGCTTTTCATTGCACCATTCCATGATGCAGTTCCTACATACAAAGCATGCAGACCCATCGCATAAAAAATCTGAATAGTAAAGGTTTAGGTAAGAGTAGTCCTGTAGAGGAAAGAAGCAATACCAACAAAATACATGGCCACAAGGTGTTGCAGTGGGATGCTCACGATTACCAAGACAAAGAGTGCATTTACTTGCTCCTTTAGCCTGATCAGAAAGAGGGTAGTATAAGTATGCAGTCTCAGAGAAGACGAAATACAAGTACTTGTATAATACTAATTAGCAAGGAAAAAAGTGGAGTAGAACGCAAAAGATATTCTAATATTTTCAAATTTGACCAATAATGATTGGATCATGGTTATTCAGACAATTGTGTGAGAAAAATTCCTATGATAAAGCTGACCCCATTTTTTTTAGTAATAAAAGAATCTCAGCATCAAACGAAGGTCAAATGATCACCTCAGATGATGTAGACTCGGCTAGAAAATTGGCTCTCTCTGACTCTGCAGTGATCAAGTCCCCTTCCTCATTCAGAACAGGTGTTCCTCTTCCTGCATAGAAACAGTAAGAAATTAAGTTAACAAACCATCCATTTGCATCATTATAGCATTTTCTTCTCAACTTAGTTGTATAAGCTATAGTAGATTGAAGACAACCTCTTCACTTTTATCCTAGGAAATCCAAGGCGAAGAGAGAGGAAGCTGATCCAACTTATGCCAAGATGATGAAAAAGAGTAACAAATCATATATAGGGTATAACCTCTTATCAACCTGCCTAAAGCTTTGCCTTAAAAAATTCGCAACAAATCATGAGACATAAAAGGCTCAAGGTAATAAAAAGGAACCTGCTGACTGTTGATAAGGCCCAAAAGACATCTGACTAGATGAACCTCCAAGGGAAGATAAATTGGTCTGCCGCAATCTTGCAGCAGCAATGACACATAACTGGATTAGAAGGAAAACTCCTAGTATTTGATATCTGCAGCAGATCACATTGAGAGGATTAGAACTAGATTGTAAAGCTCTAATATTATCAGGAGATGATTTCAAATTCTCAATATATCAGGTAGTTTAAAGAGGTACTTCTTTAGACTAGCATGCAAACAAAGGTAATGAAAAAAGCATTTGCTGATGTACACAGGTAAAGACATACAATGCATCTGATGATGCTGTGCAAATTAAATAAAAGTGATATATTTCACATTTCCTTCTCAAAGATTGTTACGTGCAGGACAAATTAACTAAGAGCTAAACCCAACTTCATTCATCCATACAAAGGCTCCATTCATCAATTCATATGTTACCGTATTTATCTCCTCTAAAGAAAAATTAATTGATGTATCCAAAACATTGAAGCACATGCAATGATAGAAGTAACTTTATGGATATCTAATAGTGAATACAGAAACATCTTAAAAAGAGGTCAATAGCACACGTAACTAAATTAGGAATATTTTAGGGCCTCCATTCAAGAATCAATAATAACATAATACTAAAACAGACACCAGGATTGACATCATTTCCTAGGAAAGATATTTATTTGTGATTTACATATTTCAATATCTTTTATTGTATAAAATATAAATTATTAATAATATATTTTATTGACTTTGATTGATTCCAAACAATTGATTATATTTCCAATATGATAAATATTTTTCACAGTTTATATATTTATGGACGTGTTATTATTGTTTATTTAATTTCAAAAATATTTGTAGAAGTATATCTTTTTCACAACTTATTATTAATTGTTTTTTCCTACGGAATTAATAGTTTGATTTATAAACCGTGTATCGTACGGGCACTATGCTATTATCAACAAAAACGCTGCCATTTATATTCATAACACTTGTTCCCCCGAATTACAAAGTGTTTATGCCATACAAAGTGTAGTGCAATAAGCAAATATTGCATATATGTCTTAAATCTCAATTCCAATACATGATAGTTTCAATAAACTTTTATGAGACACGTGGAAAAACCAATGGAAAATATGAGATATCTACAAGAGTTCATCTCATTTAAGTTGAAGCAGAAAGAGAAGAAAAAAAAAAAATTGGTGCAATGCCAAAAAAAAAACCACATGCTACATATTAAGATGATGAAGAAAAATTGTGCAATACAGTTTCCAATTACGTACTCGTAAAAGTAATATGCTTTATTTCCCAAACTATCTCGGCACACTTACCTTGGTCTTTGATGTGATGGTTTACCAATGAACATGTAACGGATTCCAGATGCTCGTTTTGAGATATGATAGTAAAGTCCTGCAGTTGAGCAATATCAATAATGACATCACTAAATTTCTGCAGTGTAATCATGCATAATAACTCCTCAGATTTAAACAATTTATATAAGCACCTTCAAAGTAGAAAAGCATAAGATTTGTTCGAAGAAACAGCTGTAAAACCTCACGTGCTACTGGGAGCACCTGAAAACCACACAATAATCATGACATTAGCACAAAGGCACTAGAATTTATCTACTTAAACAACTATATTGTGCTTGGCTCGTAAAAACAAGAGTTTAGTATCACAAAAGAGAAGATGTTTCATACTGTTGGCCATCTCTGAATTATGTACAGCCGCAATCGTCTTAATCTTTCTTTCAATCTAGAAAGGGATGATCTTGAGACCTGCGATGTAGACGATGTTGGGGTTTCACTGCCTGTTTGACTATTCAAAGGAGCATTGCTAACACTGAAATCATCAGAATGTGATTCAGTGAGGAACATGCCACGGGAAGCAATTCTGGAGCTGCATAAGATCAATAATCGAAGCTCTTCAGATAAAACCAATCACCAGAATAAAAATGAGAAAGCAAAAGGTGTTCTACATGATTTAATCCAAGGAGCGTGACAAAACCTTGTTCTTTCAGCAATGTAAGGAACTGCTGTCTGATAAAGAATAAATAATGCACGTCTAGCAGGAGTAGGAGGAAGTCCATAAGATCCAGCAATCTGCAATATCATCAATGTAAGTCATGTATAGACTTTTACCTATAAACAAACTATCAGTTTAAAGGTTAGACAGGTTTTAGAAGTAAAATAAGAAGACACTGAGAAAATAACCAATTCTTAAAATTTTTAATGACCAGCACAATTCAGAGAAGCAAAGAGCCAAAGATAATGAAAATGATTAGACAGAGTTACATAACAAACAACAATAACTTTGGTTGGCACACAAGATTCTTCTAATGTTTATGAATACATTCACTTGATACAGCTAACTCATACTCACAATGCATCTTCAGGCAAATGCAAAAAACACCAGCATTATATATAATTTGGAGGCCGAAGGAGCATAAATGATGCAAACATAGAAATTATTATTATATAAAGATAATCAAAACCAAAGTTACCTGAGCTATATCACAGTACTCTTCTCCCAAAGTCTGCTGGCCCGCACCTGTTGTAAGAATATAATAAAGCATCTGGCCTAGAAGTTTTGTCTGCACAAAATTGATGTTCCATGGTAAGGGTCTCAATTGTTATACATCAAGATTATGAACCAAATATGTATGAATTATATTTTTCTCATTTGGAGTACATGGAAAGAGAGATATGCGTGTATATTCCAATGAAACCTTAATTTCACTAAGAATGTCCCTAGCAACCTTCTCTTATACTACTGAGTGCCATTATAGAACATTGCTTTGATTAATTCCAAATCACAGGTACCCGCTTCCCCTTCTCCGCCTCCCACTCCCACCTTATTACCTTGGAAGCTCCCTCCTCTATGCTAAGTTAAACTAACTTTGAAGGCTCGGTTAAGCAAGTTTCAGTAGCAGCAGGTATAATCTATGGCAGTCAAAAAAGGGCAACCTTACTACTACGCTTTACTTCTTCCTAAGGAAAATGCAATTATTTGCAGAAGAAGCCATTGCTCTCCATCACGGTACACACTTAGCTCCAGACAGGTGTAACCACAATCTTTTCATTTATTGGAGATTGCCCTGCTTCCAGCTCTGCTTCCAGTCCAAGTCAGCAGAACAATCAGCAAATTACAGCAACAGCATTGGCAGCAATTATTGAGTCAGCATTTCAAGGTCTTGATGAAGAGATGCTTCTGGAAGATTCTGGATGAAAAGTTCGTTGTAACTAACTTCCTTGATTCACGGGATGACGTGGCAAGAAGTTTGTTATTAGTTACGGAGTAGTTCTTTGTTGCTTTGTATTAACAGACTATATATAGTCTTATCTTAGATCATGCTTTAGTCATGTAATCACAACTTTTGTATGAGAAAAATTCTCTTAGTTTTCTCTCTTATTTTTCCTCTCAAATTCTCTCTTCATTTTTCTTCTGTAAAACTTCAATGTAAGAAATTGTTTTGATTCAATGAATGAAGATGATATTGGAGCTCAATTTACTGTTACATTGTAGTTAATTTGTGCTGATCAACAATTTCTTTATCATTAAAGCCGAAAATCTCCCGGTCCTTACTGTTGTTTTAAGAAATTCAACCTCCAACACCCCCCCCCCCAACTGCCACACATTCCTTCAACTGTACAATTACTCGATAATCATGTAAATCGAGAAGCAGATTCGATTACAGTAAACAAATGCAGCCCACCAAGTGACTTCTATATTCATCATACATATGATTGTAATAAACACCAAATCTCTTCGATTCTTCTCCTAGCTAACTCATCAGATATTCCCCAATTTTTTAATTCCTTCCTTCTCTGTCCCCCAATTTAAATTTGATATAATTGCAATTTTAACATTAACTTCACTTTTTATTTTCCTTTTTCAGCAATTCATAAAGTACAATTATCAAAATAAAACTAATAAAACTGAAGATTAACACTGAAAAGCAAGTGATCAACCTCGTACCTCACTATGGTAAGCAACAGCAATTCTAGCACCTGAAAACTCAACCAAAATACAAAAATTAACATCTCAAAACTAAACAAAGCAAAGAAATTACAAGTAAGAAATTAGAGGAGAGAGAAAGAGAACCGAAGAGATGTCGGAAAGCATCGCGGCAAGCGTCGGAGACAAAGGAGGCGTAGTGGTCGTCTTTCTCGGCGGCTCTCATGATTTCCGGCTGCGCTGCTGCCGGAAACCCGCGTATCGGTTCAGGTTGGCCGCTGCTAGAGGTGGTTGTGGGGTCCATTCTCACTTCTTCTCCCATCTTACTCTCTCTTTCTCTCTCCTCTAATTCAAGATTTTGCTGATAATTTTTGGGGTGATTTGAGGAGATTAGATGCTGGAATTTGTGATTTTGGTTGAGGTAGTTAGGACAAGGTTTTTATGTTATTGAGATTGTGTTTGTTTTAGTTTTAGTGGTAAGATGAAGTTGGAGTTAGGAATTAGGAGGTATGGTTAAGGTAGTATTTAAGTTCCATCGACCATTTTACTACGGACTCAAAGATACAACTCGTATGACTACTTTGAATCGATGTACTAGTTAGACCATGATTTCATAAATTACGAGTAGATTAGAAAATATTTAACATGAAATTAAAAACTATATTTAGGATTGTAAATCAACATAATGATGTTATTTTTTTTTTACACAAATTCAATAATGACTACTTTATCTCATTTTTACTTATTGGTTATGCCCGTTTGTTACTTGAATTATTACTAAAACTGAAAATTTTAAAAAAAAATTCGCCGTTGCCGGGGATCGAACCCGGGTCACCCGCGTGACAGGCGGGAATACTTACCACTATACTACAACGACTTTTTGCTGTTCTGAATGTTAACTTTACATATTTAAATTACACTTCGTATGAAATTTATTGTAGATTATATACCACAAATTGAATGGCCAAAATTATTCATTCGTAGATAGACTATTACTACAAGCCACAAGCTTCTCACTACCAATACCTCAAACAAGATCAATAATTACAGTCAATCCTTAAAGAAAGAGGGAGATGACAATGTCAGCGACGACGGCGGCATACATGCCTCACAGGGAATTAATGCCAACACTAGTAAAACCAACCTATAGTACTACATTTTTTGGGTTGAATAATAACATTACTAATAATAACGCTAATGTTGTTAGCACCAACAACTATGTTACACTTACACGAAAGGCGGTATGTTGGAGGTTTCTAGCAAGGAGCTCGGATGATGGTTCAGAGACGACTGCGACAGCCTCGGACGAGTCATGGGAAGGAGAAGGTGAAAGCAGTCAAATAGAAATTCCTAAAGGACCTCCTTCTCTCATTTCTCCCCTTAATATTGAGAAGGCTCTTCGTGGCATTGGTAATTCATTCTTTCTAAATTATTTCTTCACTTGAATGATATGATCCAGTGATCATCATCCATATATATTCTTTGTCCTATTTATTTTCGATAGGTCTTGTATACAACTAGTGGTCTCGCTATGTGCAATAGTGTATTTGTAGACAACAGACTTATATTGTAGATTTGTAGTATTTAGGTCCATTACATAAAAGCAATTCATCATTAAAATAATTCATAAAAATCTGAAATTTATGTTATCAAACATTAACTTTGTAATGGGGACATGGGGTGATAGAGTATATCAATCGATTTTAGGTTTCAACCTTCAACTTAAGCTAACTTTGTAATAAGGTGATTTTAGGCTTCAACCATCAGCTAATTGACTAGATGTCCATCACTAGGCTATTAATCGATTAATATGAAAGAGATGAATTAATAGTGGGTTGATAATTGACAAGCCAATAAACAAACAAGGAAAAGTGAGAAAGAAAAGAGATGTAGACAAAAGGGGCAGCACTTGAAGTAGTCTCGGCATCAAGCTAAGCATTTCAGGAGCTGCCCAAAGAAACAGAAATTGATTAATACTAGAAACATATTTGAATCAGAATCTAATAAGAAACTTGTACTTAATCGCCTGATAAAACCGTGGTTTAGAATGGTGCAGCAATTACAGATGTAGACCATTATGCTAATCTGGGGCTTCGACGAGGATGCAGCTATGATCAGGTAAATTATGTCCCTATTTTTTCAAGTGGATTATACATAAATTCGATCGTGTGCACATATGTTAATTCTTCAATTTCCCGTGTCAAACTAGCTTAGTATACTTTATTCGTTTCTCAATACATGTTTCAACTTTATCCATTTCTCAATACACATGTAAACTAAACATAACCACATTTTATTGTTCGAATAATTTAAAAATAATGTCATTATTCTTGTAAGTATATAAGATATTCGTTTACAATGTGAGCCTCCTCTTATTCTTTATTCTAATACTTCTATATCATTATAGTTTTTCCAATGATTATAATATAAATATGCATTGACAAGCATACAAGTCAAATTGATCGAGAAATAGAGAACTTATGTATGGTGCACATAAGCTCTATATGCGAAGTTAACTTCAACAACAGTTAAAACTACATTTTCCTCGTATAATTGAGTAGGTAAGGGCTGCATACGAGACTAAAGTCAAGGAAATTTCAAGCCAAGAGATGGACGAGGAAAATCTCATCAAAGAATTGGAGCTTCTAAAGGTAACAATGTGTTAGGAAAAAAAGTTGACTAAAGTCATCTATTTGTCAACTATATAAATGAGCTTTAAATTGTGTTTAATTATTTTGTTATATAGAAACTAAAGGTAAATTTCCATGGTTTATAGGAATCATATGTTATATTGTCTTCTGAAGATGAAAGGAGGTTATATGATTGGAGCCTAGCAAGGAGCGGTAATCCAGAGAGATTTACATGGCCATTTGAGGTTGACATAACACAAACCGAGGATTACGGCACTCCTCCTCCACAGGTAACTATACTAACACAAGTATTTGTATTACACGATCTGCGTAATAATTATTACAAACATCCGTTTCGTAATAATCGCAATAGTTTGACGATTTTTGCACTATTTATATGATTACCTTGTGTATGCTTTTTACCAATGTATACGTAGTATATAACATATATTGCCATGTAATTTTTTTTTTTTTGAATTAGGGTCTGTTCTCATTGACTGAACTCAGATGAACTGAACTGAATATTACTAAAATGAATATTTTATAAGAGAAGGAAATTAGGAGCTGAACTGAACTGAATTGAATTTCAACGTATGAGAACAGGCCCTCAGTATTAACTTTTTATGTATATAATTATTATATTACAAATATAAATAGTTAAAGTTACGCATCAAGTCAAAGTGTTGTAATAATAGTGTTGTAATTATTATTATATTATAAAACGGAGAAAGTGGTCACACAAAAATCATTAAAATTATGCTTACTCCATCGACAAAAGTTACAACGGTTAAAATAAATCTTTGTACGTTCTTGTCAAAAAAAAAAAAAAAAAAAAAAAAAAAAAACATTTTTGTAAGTATAGTGCTAAAAATATTTCATAATATAATTTATCATAGAGTCATCACATTTTGAGAGAAACTAATGGCAAAACAAATTAACCTTTAAAACAAAATTGATAAATATTCATGAAAACACTTTTTTTTATTTTTTTTTTATAAATAAAAAAAAAATTATAAATAACTGTTAATTTGAATTAATTCTCGCAGGAACCTGAAGACGTCGGACCTACAATCGCAGTAGGATACTTCATCTTAGGCTGGTTGATATTATCTTCCATTATATCCATCGCCCTCAACCGTTAGAAAGTATGCTTATTTCTTTCTATTTTTTTTATCTTGCAAGTTGTAATCCTTATTATCTTGTAAATATGCCTTGTCAAATCTTAACCATATATACTACAATATACAAGTATGAATTAAAAATCCATGTTATTTATGCAAGTATGCTCCACCACAAATCATTTCACTTTCACGTATGAAAAAAGCATAGTATTACAAGATGTTATACTCTCCGAGTCCCCGTCTAATCAAATTTTAGTCATGTGATGCGAGAAGGCAATGAAGTGGCATACAATCTTGCTAAATTTATTCCATTAAATGTTGAGCAAATTTGAGAAAGTTATGTTCCTTACTTTTTTTTTTGAAAGAAATTATGTTCTTTACTTCCTTTTAATGTAACCCTGTAAGTACTTATAGATGCTTTTTCTATTAATATATAAAATTGCTCCCGTCAAAAAAAAAAAAAAAAAAGAAAAAAAAAACCCTACTACCAATGACGAATAATTGACTCCAGTCAACTCATAAAATTTATGTTACTAATACTCCACCACAAATCATTTTACTTTCATGTACACTCTTCATTTCATTCACAATTCATGTAACGTAATTTTTAATTTATAACCAATACTTATAAAAAAAAGACCTTCTACAAACTCTTTCCTAGTTATTAAAATTTTGATTTCCAATCTTACACGTACGTAGTACTTACTAAAAAGACCTACTACGTTCTCAAGTCTAATTGAATGATAATTCGGTGCAATCTCAAAATGTCAACTTATTACTCCCTCCGTCCCCAAATGATTGTCCCTTATGGATAAAAATTACGGGAATTAAAAAACTTAAATAAAAGTAGTAAAATTACGTTTAAAAGATAAATTTACATTGGTTATGTAAAATAATAGAGAGAGAGAGTAATAAATGTACATTAAAAAACATAATTTACATGGGAAAGTTAAATTTGCACAAATATGGTTGCAATTGGAGAAATTTTGATAAAAATTGATATTGATGGTACTTGAAAAAAGCAAATAGGACTATCAATTTGGGTCTAAAAATAGATCATAAGGGACTATCATTTGGGGACGGAGGGAGCATAATTCTTACTCCGCATTAATTTTTAATTAAAATAATATGGAGTATTAATGATTAAACATGTGAATTGGAGAATAACATGTGTTCAAAAAAAAGCTTGTTAGTGTTAACTTCATATCATTATTCTTAGGAGATTTTTTGCACCTTTTTTTTTTTTTTTGTTTTTTTGTTTTTTTTTTTTGAAAACAAGATTTTTTGCACTTACTAAAAAGAGGAACTGTAATAATTACTCTATAACATAAGAAACATAGAGTTATAGCTAAACCTGAACTTTTTTTTTTTTTTTTTTTTTTTTTTTTGAAAGAAGCTAAACCTGAACTTAATTATACTCCGTATTATGTTATTACTCAATTTTATCATTTAACAGAATGAAAGTTAAGTGGTTCTTTGAATCAAGTAAAAAAGGGAACTCCATACTCCGTCCATTCCGTTCGTCAAGGTTCCTCACTAGTCACTTCCTCTTATACAAATCTGTTTGTCCAGGTCTCTAATAAGATCTTTCCGCCTTACTTTCAGAGGGTTACGTGATATCAATCAAACTTTTTGAACAAGAACAAGAACAAGCGATTTCTAAAGCCTTATTCATTTCATTTTTTTTAATTTGATTAGGCCAATTGACCAGATTTGGTAAATAAAAAAAACCTTTAGCGACAATTTGGTAAAAAAACTTACTTCGGCGACAATTTGGTAAATAAAATAATCTCAGACGACAATTAACCCAAATATACAAATAAATTATTTGCGAATGTTTAATTTAGTTCGTTTTTCTTGTTTTTTTACTAACCCTTTTTATGGAAACAACAATTTGAAGAAAAAAAGTATCAATTTTCACTTAAGTTTCATACCCCATATTAACGATTTTTTTTTAAAAAGGGGTTGGAAATAAAAAAGGGATGACATATAAATTAGAAATTTTAAATGGGAAAAATAAATTTAAAAACACAAAAACAAATTAAATTACGATTCAAAGAGTTTATCGGGAAAAAAATAGTTATTTTGGTCTAAATGTCGCCGGAGTTTATTATTTTTACCAAATTGTCGCATATGATTAGCTTTTTTACCAAATTGTCGCCGGAGGTCTTTTTTATTTACCAATCTGGTCAATTGACTCTTTTGATTACTATAAGTCTAAAATCTCTGCTAAAAATTATTATACACTTCATGTATGATGCACCTTATTGAAATGTTGTTCATTCAATGATTTAAAGGGAAAATCCAAGTTTATAAGAGAGATCATGATTATCTTGGGGTATACTTTTAAATTATGAACAGTAAGGGTACTTTTTGGCTTTCCATATATTTGAGTTTATCTCCTCCAGTCACTCCACCACCATTGCCACAATAGACAACTACACACCACCAAACAAAACTTCCTCTCCACCGCACGACCTTTAGTAGTGCCCCGTCGCTTCGACTACACGACCCCACTTGCATCACACTACACCACCACTAGCATCGCCCGCCGCCACTATTACACAACTCCACCTGCATCGCTAAAACCTAACTACTCTATCCGTCCAAGAATAACTGAGATGTTGCACTTTTTTTTTTCACTATTTATATATTAGCTTTGATCATAAATTTTTACTAACCTAATAAAAACATATTTCATCATAAAAAATGTTGTTAGAATATTTTTTTTTTTTTTTTTTTTTTTTTTTTTTTTTTTTTTAAATGTTGTTAGATAGGCATTACTATAAAGTTTCATGATATAATTTTGGAAAATTTGTCAAATAACACCTTTAATAAGAATTTTGTTATGAAAAACCACTTGAAAACACACCTAAAACTAGATTAATTTTGTGAGAAAACACCTTACCCCTTTCAAGCCATTGACTAAGTTTACCGATGTTGACTTTGCACGTTTCGGACATGTAATCTCATAAAACCACCTTCCTTTATTTTTTTCCCTTTATCCCTCACCATACCACCTAACCGCCACCACCAACACCACCAACTCACAACCACCCTCAACAACACCATCTCACCCAATAAATCCACTCCCATGAAAATACCACCCACGTTAATTCACCCCCATCCACCGAAAAAACTCCACCCCCACCCCATTTTCTCATCTCTTTCCTCCAGTAAAGCCTAATATAGCAAGCACATACAAATTAAAAAAAAATAAAACTGAATTAAAGACCATAATAGCACTTTTGGCCCCTTGAAACTAGTGCTAAATCCATCCCAACACATTGGTGAGCATAAATCAATCCTAAAATAGTTACCTTAATTTCCAATTAATAACCCTAATTAATGACCATTCGACACCCAACAAAATTAACAAGCAATTTCATTAACTAAAACAACTTACCTACCTCGAAATAAGGTTAATTGAGTTTCTTTGCAACAATTTGAGCTAAACAATGGAGTTTGCTTCTTCAATGGAGAGAAATTAAGTTTTGGTTGTAAGGAATAGGAGAGAAAAAGTTCAATTGGAGGGAAGAAAAGGGATAAAATAAAAAGGGAAGGTTTTAATCCGAGCACGTGAGTGTCACGTGATGAGTCAACACTTAATAAATCAAGTCAATGATTTGAAATTGGGGTAAGGTGTGTTTTTGTTAAAAAAAAAAAATTTAGGTGTGTTTTCACAGAAAAATAAATTTATAAGGTTGTTTTTCACAACAAAAGTCTTAAAAACGATGTTATCTAATAAATTTTTCTATTTTATTTGTGTTTTAATAGGTGTTACACTTTGACCAGCACATAGTTTTAGGCAATTTAATTTACTTAAATAAAATAAAAGGTAACTGGGGGCATTTAGAGTATTAAAAAATTGTAAAAGAAAGATATATGATAGATAATTTATTGAAAAGTAATGAATGTGAGAGGAAATAAATAATTTGGGTGGAAACCATGAAAGGGGAGATATATAATATTAAAATGTAGCATTTTGCCAAAAAAAAAGAAGTGTAACACTTATTAAAATACAGCCGCATTTACACTTTATTTGGAACAAATTAGGAAGGAAAGAAACAGAAAGGGAAATAGGAGGAAGGGAAGAGGAAACAAAGGGAGGGGGGAGGTGAATTGCAATTTCCCTCCAAATCTCTCTACTTTTGGAAGCATAATTATTACTAAAGGGAGAGGGAAAATGGATCTCTCCCTCTTTTCCCTTCCTTCTTTCAATCCTTTACACAAACAAGAGAGTTTGGCCCCCTCTTTTTCTCATCCCTAATTTTCCTTCCACTTTTTTTCTATTCAAACACGAAAGGAGTATATTTTTTAAAATAATTTTCATTAATGTTTAAGTATATAAAAATAAGGCAAATTAGTCCGAAAAATCTTTTAAATACACCACTTTGCGAAAAAAATCCTTTTAAAAGCTTTATCGTTAAAAAAACAACCCAAAATTAATAATTTTTTGTTGATAGAAACCTAGTATTAGTAGTTTACTTGATAAACATCTAATTTCGTCTAATTACTCTCTAACTCTCACTTAACTATTTAATAATTAAATTAATTTATAAATTAAAAAAAATAATAAAAACCACCATCCGCACACCACCAGCAAGCCATTGCCCTCCCTTTAATAAACATCATCCTTTAGCAGCTCCCTCCCCCGACGACCCAACTCCACTGCCGGCTAACTCCCTTCCCTTACCCTTAGCCACGAAAACCACCTCCAAACGGCATGAACCGTAACTCCGCAAGTGTAGGAAATGCCTTGGGAATCACGGAGTTTGACGAGAAGACCGCCGACCCAACCGGTTCAACCGTATGAGGAAGTTGCATGATGGGTTTTGTGTCATATGAATCGTTTCCTTGAAAAACCATTTTAGAGAGAGATAATGTTAGAAAGATATTGGCAAGAAGAAAGAGAGATGATGAAATGAGTTTGGAGTTCAACATTGCCGCAGCTACAGGGTTAGGGTGGCAGTGGAGGTAAGGGGAAAAGGGAGGGGGTTGGCCGGCGGTGAGTGGTTCAAAGCGACAACTCAGTTGGGGGAGAGAGCTGTTGCCCGGGGAGTGGGAAACGGAGGGCGGTGGTTGGCCGGAAGGTGAGGGTAATGGGTTTTTTTTTTAAATAAAATTTTTAAATTAAATTAATTATTATATACTTAAGTAAGCATTAGAGAGTAATTAAAGGTTAATCAAGTGAATTAGTGGTGATAACTTTCTATCAACAAATAAGTTTTAACCTTTTTTTTTTTTCACTTTCTTATTTTTCGCAAAATGGTGTATTTGAAAGTTTTTTTTTTAAAAAAATTTTCCTAAAAATAAAATCAAACTAGGGCATTGACATGTGTGCAAAGTTGAATGTGTCAAGTACTCTAATAAAAACCACCACCATCGCTCTAAACAATTTTCATAGAAGTAATTAACTACTTAATATTTTAGGGTGATAATTGAGAAAGTGCCCTTTATTTGCTTCCCCCTCCCCCTTCTTTTTTTTGCGGCAAAAGTGGCAGCGGGTGAGGTTTTCTTGGTGTTATGGAGGGTGGTTTTTTTTTTTTTTTTTTTTCTCTTTTCCCTTTTTTTTTGGGGGGGGGGGGGGGGGGTTGATGCGGATCAAAAGCAAGTATTACTTTCTACGGAGTACAATTTTTGCTCGAGTCATCTAAAGGAAATAATTAACATTCCAACCATGATGCCTTTGATCCACATCGGGGAGGTGAGGAATCAAGGTTGCAAACTATTGGGGTATGAAGAAAATGACTAGTTTCCTTACAAACAACGGGAATGAACCATCTTGATTCTGTTACCCTTTTGAAAACCCCAAACCAACCAAAAGCCCCCTGAGTGACCCCAAGTCAATTTGAGCATAGCCTCTAACAGTCTAGCTATCCAAAGTGAAACAATAATACAAGCATATAAGAAAATTGCGGCCACCAAAATATTGTAGTTTTGGGCACACACAAAGGAATGTTCCTAGTATATAAAAAAGAACAGCCTATCAAACACTTTTAAACTCTAACAACGATAGCCAACAAGAACCAAATCAAATTTCACATGATACCCAATGCCTGGGAAACCAAATCCATTTTGACATAATCTACGCTGATGATTTTTTTTTATAAGAAATAACAAGAACATAGCCAATTTTGACATAATACCGCCATGCCTACGCAGGCCATAGGTAATGCCAAAATGGGATAAGACCGAGCCTCAAGTTCAGAGGATCAACACAATTAAAGCATCCCACACAACCCCCATACAACCCACAAACAAGGAAAAAATAAAAAGAAAAGAAAAGAAAACACATAACCCTAAAAACACATGTTGCTCCCTCTACTAGGAGATGGGTATACAACAATTCCAACATTGACCCATATCATATTATTATAGGTCATGTAAAGAAGCATCAAGCATGTGAGTAAGTGAGCATGTATTGATCTATATCTATACTAAGTATTAAATGCACATAACCCTAAAAACACATGTTGCTCCCTCTACTGGTCTTCCTTTCCCTTTTAAAGATAACAAATATTAAACATTATTTGTCACACTACAATGTTATCCTTAACAAAATAGCTTTTAACCTTCTCTTCATCCTTCACCATAACTTCTCTATTCAGCCATCAATAGCCAAAAAAGAACAAAAAATTATGTGCATATAAGACTTGGGTTTGACCTTAGGAGTGGACCTTAAGTCATGAATAAAAACATTAAAAAGCACACAGGCATAAAACTAGTAAATTTTTTTTTTTTTTTTGGACTCAACCTCTTGTGTTAGTGAATCAAAAGACACAAAGTGTCAAAGAGAACTAGCAGGTCCCTTGGGTCATTAAACATATACCCCCCCCCCCCCCCCCCCCGCACAAACACGGCCACTCACGCACCCAAGTGCACACGCACACACAGTATGAACGAAAACTGACGTAGAAGAGAAATATATTTCTGTGTTCAAAAACAGCAGCCCCAACACGGTTTTTAAAGCCAATAAAAGTTGCACACAACCATCACACACACACACACACACACACACACACAACCATTTCCATTTCTGAGTGAGGAGGGCTGACTCGAAAAGAACTATCATTATGTAATATATCCCCTCTCTGAGTGAGGAGGGCTGACTTGAAAGGATCTATTATTATGCAATCATAACTCTTACCTAAGATTCACCTGTCACTAATTTTAATGCTTCGTGAACTCTGGAATGAAGATAAAAAGAAAAAATGTACACAATACTCTTGCATCCCAGATTGCCTGGACAGATTATATAATGATAGATGTGGAGTATTCAGGCATGTCAAGAGGCAATAACTAATAGCAGGGACAGCTGAGCAACCCAAAGGTGCATCAAGTTTATGGACAGATTCCAGAGAAGGGAAGATAAATGATGATCAATTCAAGACATCTAGATTATCTAGCAGGCTTCGAAATTATAAGGGACCAGAGAATCCATGAGTGGTAGCCTGGCAGAGTGGATTGGCTAACAGCAACCGTAGCAGGATAATTGAACATAAATATGATTTCAAGAAACAGGAGACGTATAGGCTGTTTAGCCAGGACCAGGAGCATAGAGAAATACTCAAGAAAACTCCAGCTCTAGTACAAAATAATTGCTAAAGTTAAAAGGTGTAAGGGTAACATTCGACATTATCTGTGAGATTAATGAAGAATCAACGTAAAAGAGTGTCTCCGGTTCCTTCAGAACCTCAGCTTTTTTTTAAATATCAAAACACTCCCTCTGCAACAAAGTCACCCTCTACTTCAAGGCATTTAATTCTCTCCCCCTCCAGTCTTCCCTACTCTTCCACAGTTAGTTTATAACAACTCTTACGCAAGCCTCTTCACTCTGTATCACATAGGAGATATGGGCCACACAGCTCAGCATACACCCAATACATAATAATCTTAACTAACCAAAGTTAAACCTCCTCTTTAGCTGTTGCAAAAGCCTTCTCATGACATTCAAGAACAATATCAAAAAATTGCTCAATTACGAACACTGCTAATAACTTTTGAGAGAGAAAAAATTGACTAAGACCACTACTTTTAGCTTGTGAGACAACTAAACAAACCTCCTCATCCCCCTCCATCCATTTACTTTTGTATACCTATCTCTGCAGCTGCCCTAAGCGAAGTATTTTTTTATTGTATTCTTCATTATACTTCCTCCGTTCCCCAAATATTGCAACATGGGGATAGGACACGGATTTTAAGAAGAGGAGAGAGATAGAGAGGAATGAAGATAAGGACTCGTGTGATGAGGAGAGAGAAAACTTGTGCAAATAGGGAAATGTTGCAATATTTGTGAAAATTCCTAAAATGGTAATTGTTGCAATATTTGTGGAACGGCAGAAGTATACAGGACACTTGCAAGCAGATGAATCAAAAAATACTATCAGCCAGAGCAAGAAAAGCCAAAACATCCTTTTTGCTTCCAGAATAACTAATGCCCACTTTTCCCCTACCACAAGACTTTGTGCTGGGTATGTCACATAAGAGGGAGCTGTACTGAACCAAGTGTCAAATACAAACCTGAACAGAAAGTACTAAGCAGGACAAGAGTGTCCTTGGAAGAGAAAGGACGAATACAATACTGTCTTAGCACATACCTCAACCATCTTGGAGATTCACGTGGAAAATGACGACACTTCACTAAAGAGCATCCATATCTAAACTGTGCAAGCAGTGCTTCTTGACATAACTCATTAGCTTGCATCCAACTTCAAGCTAAGAAAATGAAGTAGGTTAGAAGATTAGATAAAGGTTAATCATGATGAGTAGTCCAAAGCTGAGCACTCTACTAGATCTGTTTCAACAAAGCCAATAAAGAACCAAAATTAGAAGTGAACAGTAAGATGAATGTTCAAATCTGTGTGGTTCACGGTTAATTCAACTGTTAGGTAAAACATGAGAAACAACCAAAAGGGTAAACCATGTTGATACATTTACCTAATCAAAAGATGATCAAGGTTGAAATATGTGATCCTTTTGTATACACTATTACCTCAAAAGATATTTGTTGCCAGCCCTAACGAAATTTTTTTCGTTTATAACTGTGACAATCCTCCCCATAATCATCTGAATATTTAATCTTCGCACGGTCATTATGCATCTCCTTACCATTAACTTTTGCAACTCTATTCGAGTGCTGAGATCTATGACTGGACTCTTCACGCCGGTGCCTTGCGCCATCACCAGAATAACTGTGTTCCAAGCTAGACCTAGAGCGACTGTGAGAATGTCGATCAGATTTTCTCTCATTATATTCCATTCTTTTTCTTTTACTGCTTTCTTCTTTTGGTTGATAATGTTTGCGAGCAGATTCACGGCCATGCTTCTCTCCAAACTCATCATTACTTCTGTAAGTTTTATAGAGCTTTTCTTGCCTGTCTTCCCTCGGCCGAATCCTGCTGTCAAGAACATCTTTTTCTGAAGAAGATATATCTGACTGAGCTATCCTAAGATCTTTTACACACTCCACATTACGAGCAGTTTTCCCTTGTCTATTACGATATGAGTAAGCGTTATCACCATCTGAATTGTCACGATTTCTATGCTTCCCTTCTGAACTCTTGGGAAACTCATCGCCAGAATGATACAGGCCCCTTTCCATTGAACCATGGTGGGTATTCACATTGCGATCTCTATCAAAGATCCGTTCTCTGCAAAGTTGAAATTTACTTGATATAATATTTATATATACTGAGAACATGCCTTTTAATAAGATGAGCAATAAGAAATTGAAAAGACAATTAGGGAAAAAATGGAGATTGCTTCACTTTAGCAATAACCAGGAACTCGCAAGAACAAGAAAAAACGATACAAAGGAAACCGAAAGAACAAGAGAGCTCAGCCAGCAAAGAAATTTAATTTAAGGGTGAGAAGGGGGTGGGGGCATGTGAGGGGCAGCAAGGGATGATTAGCTAGCATCAAATATGATACTGCAATTTTGTGATTTCACAAAAATTCAAACAGGGTTATTATCAGAACCAACCATTAGCCAACTAGCATTTATATGCATCCAACTCCCTTTCACCCAAAAAAAAAAAAAAAAAAAAAAAAGATCAAGCATGCACATAACAAACATTGAAGCAGACTGACAGCACCCCCACCCACCCACCCCCCAAATAAAAGAAAAAAAAAACAATATTCACCTAGTCAACTATGGCTCCTCAACATACATAGCTATGTACAATACATTACAAGCAGTGAAAAGAGTTACCTTTCCAAATCTACATCATAATTCCTCTGCAAATATGCACAATCTTGATGCTCCAGATGATCTAGATGTCTTGGTTGCTGAGGAAAATTTCCAACTTGTGGTGTTATGCCTCCCACATTCATATATCCACTGTGCCATTATCCATATGTCAGTCAAGTGGAGGGCACGGGAAGCAATGAATCAAGATGAATAATTTAAACACAAAGTATAAACAGATTGTTACAGATACAAATTTTCACCAAATCAATCCAGGCAAGATAACCCTTTAACCCCTCTAATTTTGTCTCAGGATATAGACAACCCTCTCCCCTCTGTCACTGCAGCTTATGGGGTTCACATCTTCATGTTAAAATGACAGCTTTCAAAATCAAACTAAAGATCAGAAATATCATAACTCAAAAACAGCAGATCAAGTGCGAAGGTGGATCATTAGGCACACCAATAACATGCACTAATGTAAATGAATTTTAAGACGTAGGCTATAAGGTGCCACTATTTCTGAGGATGAAAGCAGGCTACATAACCCATGACAATAAATATACCCCAAAAAATTCTAACTTTAAGTTATATGACTGATTGAAGGGCCTGAAAGTATTAGATAAATTATCAATATTGATCAAAGAGTGAACACGGTGCAAGCCCAGGCCCCAGGGTAATTTCTGAACAGAAGTTGTTAAGTCAAGTCTGAGGTGCAATAATAATAATAATAATAATGAAGGTGCATCTCCAATGGACCTTCAATAATAATTCAACCATTATCTCCTTTGTAAAAGCGCAAGGTGTTCCACTGATCCAGGGAACAAATTAAAGAGATCTAGCACTAAGGTGTGAGGGTGAGAGGCTAAGACATGACCAACAGCTACATAAATCGCATATTTTTGCAAAAGCTTGTATAGGCAATTTTGACTTCATTATTTGTAAAAGAGAACTCCTTTTCTTTTCTCTCCCGCGCTCGTTTTATTATTTTTTTTTTTTTTCACAGCGGAGGAGGAAGGGTGAGCAGGAGGTACCATCTCCACCCAAGCCTCAACCGTCTGATATCGGAAGCTCCCGCGGGTTGTGGCCCACCCGACGGACTTCCCTGGATGTTTTTTTTTTGAGGCCTTAAAGGATAGCTTTTGGAGAAAAAGGGGAGGGGAAGAACGGAAGAACCAAACAATCAAAAGTAGAATTAAAGAGTGATTGCACCACATAGTTGCACCTCAGATGTGGCACAATCACTTATATTCCCAAAACAGTTAAGCACACAATACTAGCTTGCAGACATAAGCATGCAAATCATGTTACTATGCAATAAACCTTTTGAAAATATGAAGAACAGAAGTCACAGCTATACCTAACAACGGGATAGCCACCATACATTGATGGGGAGCAGGAAGGAAATGCAATCGGTGAAATGGGAGCTGTGTTGGTATTATAGAACATCATCCCAGGGCCTCCGTACATGTTAATATAGGGCCCAGGATAAGGTTGATTTCCTTGCCAATATGTTGGTGGATAGCCTGATACAGCCCCAGGAAGTGAACCAGCACCTAGATCACAAGATGAATAAGCAACCACAGAAAAGGCCAAGAACAAGTATGTATACAATAGATATATAACTAGTTACTAAATGATAAACAGCGTAGATAAATCAACCTACCATTCCAGTGGTTTGTGTTGTGGTTCACAGCACCCGGACAGTCTCTAATCAAATGATCTGGCGACCCACACATAAAGCATGTCCGAGGACCCTGAAATAGAGCAATATGTCAACGATAAACAATTCCACTAAGTTCTCAATATGACATACAAAGTTTAAAACCAAGGGTAGCTAACTACAACTACATAATTTATCAACCCATACGGCCATACTAGGTGTCATGGTGAGGTATAGAGGGAGTGACATGCTATAAATGCAGTTGTTTCACCTATATTATATATAAACTATCTGCGGGAAGAAGTAAACGAGGTATCATTTTCTAACTTTCATCTCCCCCTTTACTGCTTAAATCATATGTGCTATTAATAGTGTCTCTTTATCAATGGTAGCCCCACCATTTAGTTCTTTCCTTCTACAGGAATCAGACGGATTGACCCATCTATCCATACATTTTTCATTCGTACTTCTACAGTTCAATCATCTAAGGACTAAGATTGTGTTTAAAAACACTTGAACCCCTAATACAGTAGGAAGGAAAAAAAAAAAAATAAATAAACAAAAAAAAGGAGATAGATCTCCCTTCTTATGTCTACAGATGTTGGCACTGAGTAAATATTAGCTTAGCTCTTCTACGCCTCAAGGGTTCTCCACATTGAACTCGGGAAATATGGTAAATCTCAGTTATCATACAAAACTGACTCAGCTTAGAATATCCATTAAAACCAAAACTTCACATTTTTTCACCTATGGGCATATGGCTCTCTTTAGCAACAAGGAACGTCAGTAAATAGCTCTCTCTCTACCTTTAGATTTTTTTTTTTTTTAGACCATGAGTGGCAGAACTCCGCCAGTGGGAAACCCGTTGCCAGTCCCAAGCTTGGATAAAGGAGGGTTATGGTAGGCCAGTGACAACTTGTGTAAAACTTTGTCACATCACTTGACATGAGCCACAACAATTGAGAGTAGTACTAGGATGGGTGACCTCAGGGGAAGTTTTGTCTTCATGTCTTCATGCTGGTTCTTGTAGTTGGCCCCACTTATGGGATTAAGTCGTATAATCAGAAACAACTTTCTGCTTTTATATTATAGGAAATAAAATCTTTCCAACGCATCATATTTATATTACAGGAAAGAGCTTTCTACCATACTAAAGCAATACTTAAGAATCTAATGTCAAATCAAGATCAAAATAAAGCACCGAGTCAACCATCTCAAAGGTAAGGCAGATTTTTATCAAAGGAAAATGTTATAATGTTAATCTCTATAGTAAGACCATTAGTATACCTGAACTTCAATGGAAATCCAAACATAGACATGGAAGTCCATAGCTAGATACTATTATACAGCCAACATTAAACTGTATCGTTCTTCCGCTTAAGCAGTCAATAAAAAAAACAAAGCGCTTTTGTCACACAACTTCTCGCCAATATGCATGTAACTATCTCAATATGCTATTAGTTTCATGATGTGAACGTCCACACAGGGAGTATGATTAATTGCAACATTTGTTACTTCATAGTCTTTAATGAACATGATGCCCATCAACATCTTTATTTTATGAAATTCCAACACCTCAAGAATTCAAGTTGAGACAGATCTAACAAAATCCCATAATTTTTCCTATACTTTGATGAGAACTTATGGTCAAAGTTTGTGAAGTTTGTCCTTTAAAGACAATTGTTGCAATAATTCTAAAAAGGAGTAATGTAGGCTCTATTTGTTTTGGAGGAAGGTGTTTTCAAGGAAAACTCTTTTCCTACTTTCCTCATTTTGGCTTGAACCAGATGAAAAAAAAAAAAAAAAAAAAAAAGGCAAAGTTGGAAAAAAGTTTACTTTAAAAAAACCATTTTCCACCAAATTAGAAGAAATGCAGCAATTTTTGTCCAGAAATAAAGCAGGGGAAGACAGACAGTGGCAGCTTCTTGCTTACAAACTAGGTGGGGTTGAAATGATGGTAGTCGAGAGTATTCCAAACAGCCATATAAAGGAAAATATTCCCCAACCTTTGGATGGAAAACTGTTTTCAGTTGAGGAAACAATCTGAGCCAAGAAACTTTAGTAGACCCAGCACTTACCTTGTTTGGTCGTCCAGGATCTGTGAAATTCCTTTCTCCACCTGAAAGTGTGACATCATTACAATATTAAGATCAGAAGCTGTAATCAATTAGATCTTCAATATGGAGTACTAAATTGGAAATATGTTGACGAAAAATATCACACCTCCGGTAACAGCATGCACTCTCTCCCCTATTTTGGAGCAAGAAACTACAGGCAACAAACAATATTTTCCAGATAGAGCAATGTTACGAACATCAGATTGTCCAGAGTTTAACAAAAAAACATCAGAGCATATTGCAAAAATATGTTTACTTTTCACAATTTATCACCAAATACCATACAGAAAAGGACCTCACCTTCTTCATTAGTTTTAGCTATATTTTGCGGCTCATTTTCCCCTTCAAATTCGCTGAAATCTTCTAATGTACCAGGAGTTTCAGCAGGATGAGCACAATCATGTAGCTTACTAGACTTTTTCTGGATTGCATATTTCCCATTTACAGGTTGGTTTATTTGCAAACGCTTTTGTGGAACAGTTGTAGCATAAGAAATGTCCTTTACTTGAATTCCAGATTCACCATCTGCACAGTAATTGTTAAATGATTACCCAAAGCTTGCACAAAAAAATGTAAATAAGCTCCTCCACACTACATTGAGAAACCAAATTTATTAGGCAACATCTTTTTAGAAGTGTGTTGATGTAAAGTATACCAGGTGCATATCTATGAAGCTCGTCTTCTGAGCCATTCAATAAGAGTTGAGATTCAAGAAAACGCTCGATTGCTTGCGTAAGTGATACATTTGGCAGTAAATCATTCGGTTTGCACTTGGTGGAAGAGCACATGGGACATTTTGCATTCTCAGACAATGCTGCACGAATACCTGTTTATGAAATTTAAAGCAGATAAGTAACGAGATGAACAGAAATTATCAAGAGACAAGCAAACATTAAAAAAGCTAACACTTGCTTTTCAAGCTTAAATACACAGTTCCAGGTACACACACACACACACACATTTCCTCATCCCCTTCCCTGTTCCCTCCCACCCCACCTCCTTTACAGTGTCACTGTGTGTGTGTGTGTGTGTGCACGCGCGTAATAAATGCTAGTACACAATTACATTGGTATAAAAACCAGATGACAATCTAAACAACACATTTAGATAACGAAAAGCTAGGATCAAACCCCCCATACAAAGGCACCCTAACCAAAATAAAGAAAAAAATAATAAAACTTCCAGCACCAAAACGAAGCCAAGCTGGGAAAAATCAAAAACTGTTAGGGAAGTAAAGATGATGTAATTAACAAAGTGCTGAAAATAGGCCCAACTTTTAAAAAAAAAATAAAATATAAAATAATAATAATAATAATAATATTTTTTTTTTTTTAAAAAAAAAAAAAAAAAAAAAAAAGATGATAAGTGATGGACTTAAAAACAACAGAAATAAACGATTAGCCATCAGCTAGTATTATTTGGCTTTGGATTAAAACTGAAGTAGGCCCTATAAAGTTCGCCTTAAATAAAACAGATTCAGTACAAATAAATTCTAATCGGCAAATTAGTTCTAATAAGTAAAACTGAATTAACTATTATAATTTGGCATTGGATTCAAACTGAAAGAGGCCTTATAAAGTTTACTTTAATTAAAACAGAATCAGTACTAATAAGTTTTAATCGGCAAAAACAGTGTTCTAATAAGTAAAACTCAGTTGTAATCGGTAAAATACAGTTACAAACTTATAATCAGTATATTTCATTTTTAATCAGCAAATATTAGTAATCATATGCAATAATAAGCAATAGTAAGTCAATAAAAATCAGTTCTAATTAGTAAAAATAAGTTTCCCCATCAGCAATATTCATTTTAACATCAATAATAACACACTTAATGCCATCAATTCTCATTAATTGTGAAGCCATGGGCACTTGGTCAGTAGTTGCTATCAGGATCACAGGTCAAAAGAATACATTCTCTGTAATCACAGGGATAAGGCCGCATACTTTCCATCCCCCTCACCACACCTTGAGTGGCCATGTCTTCATGTAAAGATTAATCATACATGTCATGTTTTCTGCGGTTATCCAAGGTCACAACTTTTATCATTCTATACCATTTTGGGCATCTTGCATAAAATTTGGCTATTGAAATCACATACAGCAGTAGTTGGAGGATCAGGGGAGACAGAGTGCAAAATGCAATCAGGTATTTTTCAACTTATTGTTTATTCCAAAATTAACACATTTGCTAAAACAGTGCAAATTCCATACTACGATGTCTGCTGTATATGTAAAATTACATTAAACCTAGAATTTGCTGAGCTAACACTATAAACCATTCCTTAAATTGAATAGTTCACATAAGATACATAAACAGTAGGGTGCAAGTTTCCAATCATATGCCAATCTATCCAGAGGAGAGGAGATGGTTGATTCGTGGAAATATACAGCAAAAGACTTGTCAATGTCCCATTATCACACTCTAGAATTCAGATTTTGAAAAGACTTGTATTCAATCATTTACATGTTTTCTTTTTCTTTTTTGAGAAGACAATCACTTGTACTTTTCATGTTCACCTGAGATTATATTCAGATGTCCGGAGAGTTATAGCTATACCTCCCTCCATCAGTTTTATAAGCAATAAATATTATCTGAATTTTAGTACTAATATATGCCAGGTGGTGTAATATATTACAAAGTTGCTCATTGAGCATAGGCAATAATAGCATAACATGTGCATTGAAAGTTAACTAGTAAAGCTACCAAGTCACGCATAGCTGCAAATGTGACAACCCATCAAAAAATCTTTTTGTATGAAAACGTGAGCTTAAGTGAAATAGTGAGTCATAAGTAGGTACAAATACTTACATTTTCCACAGAAGCTGTGTTGGCAACATGGTATCATGACAGCCTCTTTAAAAAAGGTTCTGCAAAGCGAACATTTCAACTCTGATGGCATATCACAGTTCTCCATGGCTAAATGTTTTGCATGATGTGCTCTTCACAAAATCAAAGTCAAATAAAATACCAAATTCAGATATCGCTCATCATAAACTCGACAATATTCAAGTCCGGTAACACATCTATAAAAATTTACCTCTTCAACTCTGTTTGTTCCTCAATTTTGGGCTTAGGCATAACTAGGGTACTTCCCTCATTTGCACTAGAACCTGACAAGATGAACAAGTTTCATGAATTACAGATATAACAACCTTCTTCAGTAAAACAGAGAACAGTAAGCTCTTTACCTTTTGGAGTTAATTGACCTGGGAAAACTGTCTCAAGCTTTTGGCATTTCACTAGTACTTCCTGAGAGCATCTGTATCAATCACGTAAAAAAAGATTGTTCTCAAATAGATGAACTTTAACTTAATGCACCACTGGACTGCCTAAGGGAAATGGGCATTTCAAAATGTAACAAAACAAGGCAGATGTTTGATCGCACAAACAGATACTACCTCCTCAATCATGCAAGATTGCCAGCAAGGCACCTAATTAATCAGGGAAAAAAAAAGGCAACACTAACTGGACCACAATAGACGTACATCCTCAACGAACAAAGCTGGGACTTGTTTTATTTAATAGTGATAAATTATTCTGCTAATCTTTTTAAAAGTTGGATTTGACTAATTCTATAACAAGGGGTGCAGTGTATTATGGGGTTACGTATTCAATATCTTTTGGATTTGGTGAGCGGGAGCAAAATCGAAACTTCATCATTTGGAAAATTAGAACCATAGGCGCACAGCGGCAGAAACTAATGACTGGTCTTAATTATCATGGTTTTGCTAGACATTGTGCTATTAACTCAGCTAGCTAATTAAGTTACTAGTATAGAGTTTTATCAACATTTAAATTCTTTCTTTGGGTTGGATGCATTAATAGCTGGCACATGTGATGAATTTAATGATTTACAAAAACACTGTCACAAAATGAAATAATTTGTTTAGTAGCTTAGAAATTCGTTACAACCAGGCCACATCGCAATGATACGGATAAAACTTCATTCCATGTTCGCAAGTATTCGAATAAAGAAATAAATATGGTACACAAATAACTAATATGAGATTTATTAAGAGCTTAAGTTATTATACATCAATATACCAGCACACTTTTGTAAAATCCTTAATGATAATCCCGATAAAGTATCATCATGTTTTAAGATGCGCGTATAAGCAATAACTACACCGTTAATATCAGGAACCAAGGATTCTATTTAAATACTCCCCCCCCCCCCTCTACACAGAGGTGCGGATGGTATCGTATAGGAACATACCTTGTAGCCACATAATCTTTCTTCCCATTGTTGTTCAATAGCAGTTCTCCAGTGTCAGATAAGTTTGTGCAAGGAGGTGGACACAAGTCAACTCCAAAATCATCGAGGTTGTTTACTCCAACATCCTGCAACATACCAATAAATAATTCACAAGCAAAAATTAGATGCTTAACTGATCCCTTTGAAAATCAACAGGAACTTTTCCATATACCATGTTATGTACAGCTGATATAACAAAGAATTGTGAAGAAATCATCTTTAGGAAATATATTATGTTAGCAGATGAAATACATTTTCTCAATTAGTCAAAAAATACACCTAGTGATAATATTAGGTTCAACTTCTTACAAAAGTGCAAGTTTACGATCACATGTGAATAAACTGTAGACCAGTACATATGTTTCTTCTTCAAACCTGGTGAGAATTATTTTCTCGACTAGTCAGAAACACAAATCCACTTATAACATCTTTCTTATTTCCCCATGAAAAAAACACGTGTTCAAGATTATATATATAGTGGACAATTAACTGTAGGCCATAGCACTTGTTTTTCACCTTATGCATCCATTGAAAGTAAGAATAGGAAGTACACTTCCAACGGATGCTCAACATGATTAACAAGCTGTCTATTGATTTATAAATATCTAAATAAGGATATCATTCAGTGGTTTCCCATGCTTCTATAATAAACAAAAACATCATATATAAAAATGTTGGACCACAAAATCATGCCCTCTTAAGATTCAAACCACAACCCTTATAATTATAAACTAGAGCGTTGTACATACTAACAAGATATAATATAGATATGCTAGTTTTTTCTAGCTGTTTTATAATGGAATCAAATTCGCCTAACACCTGTACCATGATGAATAACAGTCTGATAAAGTCAGCTAACTTGAACTTGCAATTTGAACAGCATAAGAACAGGTATTAAGTAAAATAACACAATAATCAATAACAACATACCACAGAAGGGGGATCAATGACACCTAGGTCACCTACACCTTTTCCATCCTTAACAGCAAAGCATCCTGGTGAGGTATCAGAATCCCTGCAAACACTAGTGCATGTGATATACTGAAAAATACGCACACACTAACATGTATTAACAAGTTTAACAAAATGCTTGGTAATCAATTCCATAGAAGCATAGTAAAGCGGCGATGTAAATTGATAATCAATTCACTGCAGTTACCTATTCTACCTAACTGGTGGCTAACTTTCAGCAATAAAAACAAAAAGTTTACACTTTTGGAATAAAAGAGTAATGACAGCATAATGGCATCTCAATGTTCATCTATAAGTATCTAAGTACACACTTTCTTTTTCTCCAGATCAACTCATGGTTTATAACACGTAATTGTGCAAAAAATCTGAATACTTTCACTTCTAAAGGTATGCAATACCCTTTCCCCTTTCAAAGGGAGGATATAAGTTATCATTCTCCGTTGTGTCTGCCTCTGCCATTTCACAAAACATAGGTAATACCAATCAAGTGTTGTCCTTCTTTGCATTCATATCTTTCATACTTGGTCATAGAACACCAATCCAAATTAGACGTGATAATTGAAACCAGACTACCAATTTCAATTCAATGGTTATTGCGTTGCGGCTCAAAGAATAGCATCATTCTAACTAGAGTTAAGAAAAAAACCTGAATTAAATATAAATTTTAATAAAAATCAGGTATGTGTTCTTCGATGATCCACGAGAGTTCATAAATATAAGTAGCCCATGTACAAAGTCTGAACCCTAACTTTGGCAATGGATAAGATCACCAACATCTCAATTTTAAAAGGCAAAAAGCAAGTCTGTACAAAATGCTTCTGGACTAATGTCGTCATAGGAGCATCATTACAATTCTTATGTAACTCCATGTATGTAAACTAAATTATAGAGCCTGACCCTGTTCAAAAGCCTCTTTAAATAATTCCAAAAAAAACCTCCAAATGGAAAAATCTTCCCAAAGAAACAATCAGAAGTTCGAATTGATTTTGTCTTCATATGCAGATAAGGACATGATAGAAGCCAAGTGTATACTCCAAAAAATTTCTCACAGTTCAACTCTTCATAGATTCAAGATCCTACCTTCTTGTAATCAAAAACATTAGTCTATACTACACTTAAAGATGGCGGACTAATAATAGCCTGCATGAATCCTGATTGTCGGAAGATCATCTAAGCATTCATCAAATTTCCACTTGGCATATCAAGTTATGCAATAAAGACAATCTAGTCTTGGAATGAAAACTCAGTATGGAGCATCAGTTGCTTACCAAATGAATTCGAAGGTGAAATGTTGAACCATGGCATAAAAGTGTTGTTACTTTTTATAAATGAGATAAAATAAGGAAAAGTAAAATTAGGAATACCATAAACAATCCACTCTCAATGCACCTATAAGGCTATAAGTTCCCAGGCTTCATCCTTGCCCTAGCACACAGTTCAGTTCTTAAGTAAGCCCTCTCAATATCTAATTAAATGATTTACTTGCAAGACAATTTTTTTTTAGTTCAACGAGGTATGACGAAAGCCTAGTGGACACAACTAAACTGATGAAAGCACAAGGTTTCCAGCCATATAAGAAGCAAATAAGGAACATGATTGTGTTGATACTCTACAATGAATTTTCACCTTCCATGCCAAACTTGCCAAGTGTTTATCACATCAAGCTAAATTATTAGACACATTAATCTATAATGCACTTATTAGTTTCAAATATATAAGGGTCCACATATGTTCACATGGAATTTTTGTGAACTTTTAAAAGAGCTTTCCAATATCAAAGGGTCAAGGTTACAAGGTAAGTTTCCATTTTCCAATATTTTAGGGCTTATAGAAATTTCAATACACTCCAGATACATGCAACCTATGTTACATTGACACGGGTACGGGTATCCGATATTGGTACGGATCCGAGTGTCCGATACGTCATTTTCAAAAATTTAGGACACGGGGACACCGTCTTTACTTTGGACTCGGGTACGGATACGACAATAAAAGAAAAAAAAAATAGGATAATCATAGCAAGTCCCCATAAAAAAATTTGCAATTTTTATTTTAAATTAGACTGTATAATATACTCTGTATAGTAATACTATTTTTTTTTTAACGAAAAGTAGTACTACTACTAGTCTACTACCTAAGTACCTAATATAATAGTCTAATACTGCCAAAACTCTTATTGATACTGCCAAATTTTAAAAGCATATGTTGAAATTTCTGTAAAAAGAGAGTGGAGTGTGGGTCCAATAAAAGACTCAACCATTCATTTTTTATTTCTCTCTCCTCTCTCCTCTCTCCTCTCTCCTCTGTTGAGTGTTACTGTTCGCCATTTTTGAAGCTCTTCCCTGCTATTTTTGAAGCTCTTCCCTGCTATTTTTGAAGCTCCAAGACAACTATGCCATACCCGAGAGCCAAACGGAGTGTCCGGAACGGATTTCATACCCGGGTCCGTGTCGGGTCGTACTGACCCGGGTATGAGGCCAAAAATGGCGTGTCCGAGTAACATAGCATGCAACTAGGCAAGTCACAAGTCTATGATAAGTTTCCAAGTTCACCCTTAGCTAATTAATGCAGAATTCGACCATATACGTGGATTAATTGACTCCTAATCAATGCTAAGGTATCCATGCACATTACATCTTCATACGATCTACTACAGAAAGCTGCACAAATCAATACTACATGTGGAGTATCTAATGAATTCCTAAACAACCTTCCAATGTAAAAAGATGCGATCTAAATTTAGAAGTGAATACTCTATACCGAATTCATACTGATCTTCATTGAAGCATACTAAATCCGTTGTGAAGTATTGAATCCATCTAAATCAGTCAATGCAAATTTTGAAAGTAAACCACACAAGGTATTCAGTAAATTATTCAAATAAGCTTCCAAAGTTCCAAATATGAAACATTCGAACAAAACAGTATCATGGTACTTCATCAAAAGGCATAGCTACAGTAACATCTATAAATCGGATTCATGCACGTAAACACGTATTCGCCTGGATCAATCAACGAGCACGAACTCAACCTAAACATGTATTAGCTTTATTCAATCGAGGCGTACAAACTCAACCTAAAGTATTATGTTTCAGCTTAGTTTATATACCATAAATCATCCATGCTCAAAGACCTAAACGATAACATAAATCGAACAATCTGCTGTACAATCTCACCAGTAACATAACATAAACTTATTTGAACAGCAATTCATTCAACTGCCTTAAAATAGGACCAAATATAAGGAAAATTAAAGCAAATTAATCAAAATTTCACCTGAGAGGAGAGGATTTCGCAGGTACTCGCTTAATAATCACGCTCGAACCGCTAGGAATTCTAATGCTTTCGTCCTTATACTCTGAATTCAACACAAATAAATCAAAATTAATCAGTAAATCAAAATCTAACATTCAAATTCCATGATTAATTGAATAAATAGATAAACAAATACAATCATAAAATTGATAAACAAATTCGATCATAAAAATTGAATAAAATTGAAAAACCTTGGCCAGAAAGAAAATCAGAGAAAACGAGGTCCGAATCCTGACAAAGATTAAGGTGTTTCTTCAAAACGATTTTTGATTTGAGATCGCGAATTGAAATTGATGATTGTTCTCCAATATCAACTGAATCGAAAGTAGCAGAACTTCTGAATTTGAATCGAACACTAGCCATTGCAGATTTGAAGAACGAAGACGAAGTTTATCATATGATGCTGTTGAAGAAAGAGAGAGTGAGAGAGGAGAAGAGAGAGAGAAATTGGGGGCGAAATTGCTGACAAGTGTGATTATTTGCAGTACTTTGTGTTCGTATAAATATGTTCTGTTTGCGTGGGTTGGTAATTGGTATAATAAAGTACTAAATATAATCTACTTGATGAGTTAGATGTAAAAATCTCGATTGATTATGGGCTTGGAAGCCTTGGATGCAGTCATGCAACCCAATTTGCGCTGCGCGATTCTCCCTGTTTCGGCGATACAAGATATTCTCTTCGTTTTTTTATAATTGCAACACTTTTAATAAATAGTCATATGGAAATATTATTTACAGACTCAAATTGTACACCCACCTCTTCTTATAAGTGGTGTTTTACATTGCTCCACTTAAAGGTTGTGTTGCTAAATACACCTGGCCAATTGTTGGTGATAGTCATGCAATTTCGTCTTTCATAGATGATGAACCTTATGGATTACTCTAACCCTCCCCTAATAATTGACATGTTAGTGTTCAAAAAGATCTTTACTTTAACAGAGTTGGTGACGATTAGTTTTTTCTCTTCTGCTTCAGTTTTTTGGAAACTTTTTATAAATATCATAAGTAACCTCATGTCCTCATTGCAAAGAGTTATAATCTCGATAGGCAAAGAAATAAGATGCCCAATTTGGGTGTATTTACTACGAATAATTATTTTGATCCGAAGTGACAAATTCCTAAGTTTTGGGTGTATTTAATATTGAAATGTAAAAAGATTTTTTTTTTTGTTTTTTTTTTTTTTGAAAAACATGAAGCATCCATTCAATGTGTATAAATTACTTACCAATGGTAGACCCCCTCGTTCTGTCACTAATTTATAAGGTAAGGGGATTCGATATCACAATATTTACTTCTTCTATGGACCGAGATTTTTTAATCTGATCTCCAAAGTAGCAACTGATAAGTTGGTTAGTGAGGCTCGGTTTGTACAGGAGCATCAAGAATTTCTCATTGATAAGGCAAGGTGATATCATTTTATTCGCAAAAGCAAACTTGCAAAAATGCTCTCATATATCAGATATAATCAGCACATATGAAAGTGTATCTAGATAGAAATGAGTATTTGTAAAAAGACCATTCATAATGTTGTGGTAACCTGCTAGGATTGCTACAAGTAAATGGATATCAAAGGTTGGAATATTCTAGAATAATCAAAAGGTGTGTGGGATTATATTGGAAGTAAGTACCAGACAAAGGTTAGACTATCCAAGACAATTTTTCTATTAATTTAATTTTTTACATTTTGATGTGAACTCATGATCAAATATTGACACGTTTGACCAAATAATTACTTCGTACTATATAGTAGACATGACCAATGAAGGCCTACCCTGAAAAGTGACAGGTTTAAGCAGATTTTTTGGACAAGTATTTCAGGCCCAGCTCGATCGGGTTAATTTTTGTCCCGGCCATGATCACTTTATAATGTTGAGTAATGTTCTTAGTTCGTAGGGGTTAAATTGCAATTAGAAGTTGTAAAAGTATCACGTAAATTTGTTTTTAGGAGTAGTGTCACTGCATATTCTAGAATAATGTAGCAAAGATTGGAAAATTACATACGAATTAAACACCTATTAGAATTAAACAACATTTGGGTTTGTACAACATATTTTAGAATAATGTAGAACAAACTATGACAATTATTAGGATGGCTCTGTCTTGATAAACGCTTTTATATCCTGAATTAGATGGTTAACATTTGAGTAGGAGGATCCGCCTCCACTTATGCTTTTGTTTGCTAAGTGTGACATTATAGACATTGATGTTTCTAGCTTGTCTTGCTTCCTCTCCAAGAGATCATTAATCATGTTCTCCACTATTGTTCTATCACAAGTATCCTTCATATCAAGACCAATTTTCCAAACTTCACTAACAAATCGGCTATCAACTAGCTGATCCGAAAAGTAAGGCCAACAAAGCATTGGCACCCCAGCCACAATACTTTCTAGTATTGAGTTCCATCCACAATGAGTAAAGAACCCGCCAACAGCTGGATGAGCCAAGACCTCCTCTTGTGGAGCCCATTTCACTATACACCCTCTTTCCTTAGTACCCTCTAAGAGGTGACCTTGGGTTGGACTATCTATGTCACTTTCGATAATGAGATCGGGCCTTATAACCCAAAGAAAGTACTTGTAACTCTGGACTAGCCCGACCCAAAATTCCGTCAATTGGTCCTTTGTGAGGATAGCTAAGCTACCAAAATTCACATAGACAACAGATTTGTTAGGCTTTTGGTCCAACCAAGATATGCAACTTCGATCTACATCCAAAGAGTCATTATTAGTATTAGACAATGTTATTTCTTTTGTACCGAGTTTGTGTTCTAGGTGAGCATGTAACGGTCCTATGGAGTAGACCTTTGAGCAATGCTCGCGAATTAGGGAAAGACATGGACCTTCAAGATCCTCAAAAGTGTTGAGAATGAAGGAGTGAGCTTTCTTCATTAGTTGTATCTCGCCGCTGAATCGATGTAGGAGTTTATGGCAGGTTGATGTGTCTAGCTTTCGGAAGAAACTAGGAAGGTCGCGGTAGCGAAGGAAGCTATCCATCCCAGGAACATTCTTTACTAGCTCATCCATTTCTTCATCTGTAGTTCATTGTAATTTGTAAGTATTCTCACAAATATCATTAAAATCCTACAAACTTCAAATGAGAGAAAGAGTATAAACAAATTATGATACGACGTATTAACATTCGTTCTCTTATCAAGACTTCAGGAGTGTTACTACAAAACTTCATTGAATTTGATTTTTTACTTTCGATATACGAGCAATACGGCAACAATAAAACAATTCATAAATCATAATTACTTCGTAATAAGGAGTAGTCACAACTTTTTGATATTTCATCAAAAGAAAAGAGCATTTCTTATTAAAATATTTTAAAACTACCTAGTGATCATATGCATTTCAAAAATAACATAAAAGATTTTAAAACTAGTTAGTGTTATGCATTTCAAACAAATTTATTTTATTTTATTTTTTAATTTTCGCTTTTTAAGAAATTACTAGTGAGTAGCCCCGGTTTACTACTTTTATAGTTGTGCAACTGTTAATTTTAAGAACATCTAATAGTGTGTATGTAATATGTATTTTCAATACTTTATAGTATCTTTGTCAAAAAAAAAAAAAAATACTTTATAGTATAATATTATTTATTGTGCAAGGTTAAATTAAAGCATAATTGACAAATAGTCTAGATGGTTGAACAATAACCTTTCTTTTAAGAGGTCAAGTGTCACTTTTTTTTTGTTTTCGGTGGTTTTTTTTTAAATATATCACTTCTTTTTTTTTTTAATTGTTTTTGTCTCCTCACATAGTTCTCACTTCTACTTTTTAATAATGAATTTTCTCTACTCACATCCCTTACATTTTACTTAACTACTCCGTATTAGTCTATTATCCCAATATTGTATTTTTTTTATCCCAACAAACCCTACTTACCCAATATTTTAAATCATTCAGCTTCCTCTCCTAAAACTCCGTAATAGTCAAAGTGGAATTCTAAATAATAGACAGAACACGGAGGAAATATATGTTGGAAGTTCTTGATGTTAAACAAAGAAAGTCACATTAATGGTTAATTGTGTGTGGCTGTTGAGATTGCTCTTAATAGCCGGTAATTATGCTCCCTTGAATTACCCTTTTATTAGCTCTTTTAATGGCTAGTTAATGTTGATTAAGTATGGCATTTATGCCTTTAATGGCTGATGGTTTTACCCATTGTTGCTGGCTTCCGTTTCACACCTTCCTATGCTTTATAAGCTATGCTCCAACCTCTTAAAACATACATACATATATTCATGTTTCTTTGCTTCCATAAGACACACAAAAATCAGCTATCTTTTACCCTCTCTAAATTTATCCCTTCGGTTTTTGGGCAAGTATTCTGGTTCCAGTCGGGTTTGTGAGTGCACACAAATTCCGGCGCTGTGCTTATCCTGGAGGGCGACCGCTTGATGTCTACTGCACCCGGGTAGCGCGGAATCGTCTTTTAGGTCAGTGGTTTACCACGACGCGGCAATTATCAATTGGTCTACACAACATTGAGATAAGTACTTTCGTTTAATTTGCTTATCTACTAACAATCTAAAAGACGATTTATTTATTCCAATTGTATGATTGCTTATGTGTCGAAATTGCAAATTCTTTATTCTAAGAATTATGAGCTTTCACATGTTAGTTAGGATGCGGTTTTATTTGGATCAATTTTGTGTTGTGTACTTGTGTACTAATTCTATGATGAATAATTTCATGGAATAGAATTTATTAAATTGATGGTTGTCAGTTACTGTGAGAAGGGCTATAATGTGAATAATGTATAATGGAAAGTTTGGTCTTGATTTTGCAGTTGACTAATCTGAAAGAAATTTTCCGTTATTCCTTATTTGTTGAATCATTTAAATTATCATATAAGGTTTTGGTTTTACTTGGACCATATTTTGCTCATTTGTTGCGTATGTGAGGAGATGAGTTGTATTGAAAAAAGGACCATCTTCTTGTTATTAGTTATCATGTGTTTATAGAGTATTTGTTCTATACTTCGATTTATAATTTTCTCTGATTTGGTTGATCTTCCTCCAATTTCTAATTAGTGGGTAATGCTAAAACTTGTAAGAGTATATTGCTTTATGTCCATGTTATATTATGAATGTTAATTTTATTTGCAATGAGTAATATAATGGCAAATGTGTTGGTCATTGACTTATTAGTTATTATATATGTCCACTTGGTTACTCATGAGCATGTGAGAGTATACTACGAAGTATATGATAATACCTTACGTTATTTAATTGGACCTTTATATTTTGTTATCAGTTCTCCACTTTTCTTAATGGAAATTTTGTTTGGTTTATTATTATCGTTATTCAATTTTGTAGTTATACTGTATACTATCCTTTGTGAAGATGCATTTTGCAAATAATAGTTTATTGAGGATTGTGAATTTATTGAATGAGAAAATTTTGTAGTTGTACTGTTCTTAGTGTTTTAACACTTGTGATTATTTCGAGTATTTTAGTTTTTACTCATTTGTGAAAATATGACCTTACGAATATAGTAATATGGGTTATTTTAATTTTTTGATTGGCTAATATTATGTTGTTGTATATATGCATAACTTGTTGCATTCTTATATGATAACATGAGGGAGTATTATGATGTTTCCTAAATCTCATTGTTTTGTGGAGTTTTGGTTGAAATTTTCTAATGCTTTTGATTTATATTTTTGAGTTTTAGGACTTGTTCGATATCCGCGGATTTTCGAGAGCAGTCCCAAAGATGACCCCCGATCAAAGGCCGTCCTTGGTCGGTTTGGGTTGAATTTTGGGAGTGAGCTTGGGGCACATGAGGCTTATTTTTCAACGGTTGGATTCTCATTAGCTGCTCATATTAGTGACTTATGATGACATCTTGAGGCCCTTATTTACAACAAGGATGGTTGGACATCTCATAGAGGTCACACACATGTCACTTGATTTAATTCAAGGGAGGTTCATTCTAAACCAAGTCTCATGTTATTATGTTTATCATTTGGTTTAATCCCTAGTAATCATCTTAACAGATATATGCTTTTGTGAGTATTGACAAAATGTTCAATTTGTCAACTAAATATTTGTTGAATGATTAATAGAAAGTAAAAGTTATAATTTCGATATTTATGAGTATGACTTTAAATGCATATAATCATTACCTTATTTTCGGTATTTCATTAACATGTGTAAAATATATAATTCTCAAACTAGTTGAGTTTTGTGAAGGGAAATTATGTGATAATTTTTCTTAAGGATATTATATGACTTTCTCTTTGGAGAATTTTCAAGTGAAGTTTTTTTGGGAATTAGACTACATTTTTTCAATTTTTATGATGACACATGTTACCGCCTATGGCTCTTTATTGTGTTATAGTTCTTTATGAATATTGCATGAGTAATTTGTAATGGCTTGAATTTCATATATGGTGGCATGAGAATTAATATATTGAAGTGTTATTGAATTATTATTATTTTTTTTTAATTAATTCAATGTTTCAAATAAAGTTTTCTACTCTTGTCCACTTTATATGGTATTAGTTTATTACACCATGACACACTTATGAATTTTCTTCCCAACCATGTATTTGACTATGCTTTATTTTGAGATTTGGACCTTATGTTTTCATGTGGGGGTTATAAGTTTTTGAACTTATAAAATTTCTATATAAGGAGTTTATGTCATTACAGACCCCATATGAATTTTGGAGGGTGTTTCATTCATTGAGAAACGTGGGTTTTAGGCGTGTTGCTAAGGGCTTTGAATAGGACTTTGTCGTCCAATGTGGGGGAAGTAATAAAGTATTAGTGTTGGACTCAAAGTCTTGGCTCTATTTTTGCTTGATATTTGCATTTCGTTCATGACTTTGTAGGCGAGTCTTGGAGTAATTTTTGTCTTGAGTCTTTCTTAATTATTGATTCTTTATTGAATAAATTGTCTTTGAGCATATATGTGTATTATTACTCATGACATTAGAATTTTCAATTGTTTAATGCAAAGCCTTAAAGTGATTAATTGTGCTAAAGACGGTTTTTGATGGTGTTTGCCTTACAAGTTTGTTTTGGTATCTTTATGTCTTTAGAGTATCAACTTTAAACTAGTGAAATGTCATGAGTGATTGTTTCCGTGGAAGAAGTCGTTGACTATGAGTTAGGTTATGTCTAACTATGTGTAGAATTCTACAATCTTTTTCTTGGGATTGTAATGCATGATATTTCTTCTATGGATTTTTGTTGCTATTTCATTGAGTTTTGTTGAAAGTTTGTATGGCTAAACTTGGGATGGATGAGTCATTGCTACAATATAAAGATTTTGAATTTTCTTGATCATATGTGAGCATTTAATTTGTGTCTATTTGGTATTGCTATGTTTCTTGGGAGCTATTCTTAGTTTGACATTGCTTATTATGTAAGTAGATTAAGAAAGTATACTCTTAACTCGAGCAATGATCTTTATATCGTTTTGAGGAGGTTGCATAGGTACTTGAAAAGTACACAAGATTAGAGTTTCACTATTGCAAGTTTCCATGAGTGATTGGAGTTCGACGATGAGTTCAAACTCAAGCGGTTATGTCTGCACCACTAAGTGGTGGAGCTATGTTTTGAATTTGTGCTAAGCAACCTTGTTTTGCTATGTTTGTTTTGGAATAATCTAAATTTATTGCTCTTGAATTGACAGGTTATTATGAGGCAAGATGGTCAAGAGTATATGGCTCTTATGAGCAAATGTGCTTGCAAATATCCCATTGTAGGGGAATTCGTTGTGATTTGCAAGTTGAAGTTACTTTTGATTGAACCATGCCTATAATGGTTGATGTCAGAGATAAATTGTCGAATAGGGTGATATCACTAGACTAGAAAAAGTCTAAAAGGAATGTTACGGATCCGTTAACTAATAAAGGCCTTGTACAAAACTAGTTTTGGTAACATCGGAAGGGATGGGACTAAAGCCCAAAGTATGAATTACAAGTAATCAACTCCTACTCATCATGAGTTCAAAGGGGAACATTATGGAATAATTCGGAAGCACAAAATTTTATTTTGTCCATCCCTAGATGTTTGATGTGTGCTTGCTACAAATGGAAAGAGGTTGAGCATATGGCTCTTAATGAACCCATATCCATATTTTTGGTGGTGTGATGTAGCTCACACTTGATGGGATTCACCTACTTAGGTGTGGAAGTGTGGCCGCTTCCTATGAGTATTGGGTGGGCTAATACTCTAGAGCACCTATGAGCATCCAGGCTGGACGTATGGCCAGTATAATGCGTCACTTTTATTCGCGGAATTTCAGAATATTATACATGTTCAATTGTGTGGCTCAATGTGACGGGTCCCTAACTCCCTATTAAGTTCAAGACGAAGGTCACTTGGTAGGTGAGGGATCATAGCTTGATGTCCACTATGTGTTAATTCAAGTCGCGAGACATTGACACTTATGCAATTGTTTTGTTTTGCCCAAAACCAATTTTCTTTCTTTCTTTTCACATCTTCGAACCTGTGGGGGATTGTTGGAAGTTCTTGATGTTAAACAAAGAAAGTCACATTAATGGTTAATTGTGTGTGGCTGTTGAGATTGCTCTTAATAGCCGGTAATTATGCTCCCTTGAATTACCCTTTTATTAGCTCTTTTAATGGCTAGTTAATGTTGATTAAGTATGGCATTTATGCCTTTAATGGCTGATGGTTTTACCCATTGTTGCTGGCTTCCGTTTCACACCTTCCTATGCTTTATAAGCTATGCTCCAACCTCTTAAAACATACATACATATATTCATGTTTCTTTGCTTCCATAAGACACACAAAAATCAGCTATCTTTTACCCTCTCTAAATTTATCCCTTCGGTTTTTGGGCAAGTATTCTGGTTCCAGTCGGGTTTGTGAGTGCACACAAATTCCGGCGCTGTGCTTATCCTGGAGGGCGACCGCTTGATGTCTACTGCACCCGGGTAGCGCGGAATCGTCTTTTAGGTCAGTGGTTTACCACGACGCGGCAATTATCAATTGGTCTACACAACATTGAGATAAGTACTTTCGTTTAATTTGCTTATCTACTAACAATATAAACTTTAATTTTTTTTTTTATTACTTGTATTTAATTTCCTGTAATTCTAATGTTAAATATATAGCTCATACTATATAAAGAATTACCAACATGTGGAAAAGTAAATAAATTACACTAATACTAGACATTTTACGCATAATTTTAAACACCAAAATTGGTTTGATCTAACACTAATTTTTATAGGGTTTTGGAACAGATCAAATTAAAGATCTGCCTTCTTTCAAAAAAAAAAATTTAAAGATCCGCCTTAGAGATCGGACTAGTTATCTTGCATTTGGTATAGTTTTGTTTTTGAACACCCTACACTAAACAATCCTATATGTGCTTCAAAAAATTACAAAAGAAAACAAAATTGAAAACACTAATTAATATAAAATTATTGTGGATTTCTGTTTTTTTTTTTTTTTGTTTTTTTGTTTTATAAAATCAAATTCTTTTTTTTTTTTTTAAATATTGTTTTTGGTTTTTAGTTTTGAAAAAAAACTGGACACTGTATACAAAAAATAATGCAAAACAAGCCATAAGATGTATGCTTACCTTTGAAGGGCAATTCCCCTGCTTCAATGAGCTTTGGAATACAATGAAGTGTCCAAGTAAAGCATGCACCTGAAGTACTAAACGCCATTACAGGCACTTCCACTTCATTTGCTACATCATATGCAAAACTCAACCATTCATCCAATATTAAACAAGTCACTTTATCTCCTACCAAAATATCCCTCAAAAGGGATTTAGCACTACACACGCTAATCCCTGAAACAATTCAGTCAACCTCTTAGGATCAGTACGTGGATGATCATCGGGTAGCCCGTCCGATACCGTCTTGAACATAAACCCCGGATACCGGGAAAAACGAGCTTCGATGTCAACGTGCTTGGTGAGCCAATGGTGGTTATGTATCGTGTGTAGAAAGGTTACCTTAAGATTTGCAAGGCATAGAAGTTCAGCTAAATTTAGCGAAGGGCCTACATGGCCTTGTAATGGAACTGGAAAAATAAGAACATGAGGTACTTGAGTAGAAGATTGATGCTCCATATTTTGATTTTGAGATTCAGAGTGTTAATCGGGTTTTAGTAGATAATCTAAATATATTGACAAATTATAAATGCAACTCTCTACTACTTCGTATTATATATATATATATATATATATATATATATATATATATATATATATATATATATATATATATATATATATATATATATATATAGTATAATACGGATTACGAAGTATTTATTTAAAAGAGAGGTACCCTCGACTCCTCGAGAGGATCGTGGGCATAGGGCACTCATTTTAATACGGTAATCACTCCCAGAGTATTAGAGTAATAAATATGTGATACTAAATTTTTTTTAATTCATGCATTTTTCTAGGTTTTTTAGGGCACGAGACAACTGCAAATTCGCTCACTTGGGCTATCGTAGCGCTAAGCATGCATCAAGATTGGCAAGAAAAGGCAAGAGAAGAAGTATTTAAACTTCTTGCTTCTTGGTCGTGAACAAATACCTACCTTTAATGACTTAAATTGTCTCAAAACTGTAAGTTTTTGCTACTATTGCTTCTAGTAATTGAAATGAATATGTATGCTCCGTCAAAACTAAAAAAAAAAAAAAAAAAACACGCATGCAAATCAAAAATTAAAATAATGGAATGAATAATCCCATCATTGAATAATCCCAAAATAATCTCACCTTTTACCCTTATCTTCTTCTTCTTCTTTTTTTTTTTATCTTAATTTTTTTTTAAAAAAAACTTTTCACCTTAATTATTAATTAAGCTTATCTATGTTGTTCACTAAGAAAAATTATATCATTGAATAGTTATTTTCCTGTTAAAAAAAAAAAAAGTACTCCGTACATAGTTATATACGGAGTAGTTGTTTGATGCATATGCATCAAAAATATAGTTGTGCACTAATCATGCCCTTAATTTGCTCCATGATTAACTATAGGTGAAAATTCAATGAATTTTTTTTTTCTTGAATTGATATATGTTAAGGTTTTTTTTTTTTCCTTTCAAATTCAATATAATAATAAGGGTAACATAGACATTTGGTGGACATCACTCTCTTAGCCATTGTCTTAAATAATACAAATTAGTAATCGATATGGTTGGAGTAGCAAAAATTGTTATCTACATGTTAGTGCAGAATTTTCATGACGCGTCTAAGAAGTTCAGACGTCAACAGGAAGCGTCATTGAAGGATAGCAACTCATGTCCCTATACTTTAGGGATCCGTTTGACAAAGTATGACAAGCCCTAGATGTATTCAGTCAGAGATAGTCGTTGCTCTAATACACCCAATCAAGTTCAGCTAACTAATTCCCTGAAATCACGGAAGATAATCATCAAGCTTCAACAGATAACTACGAAAATCAAGCTGTTAATTACTTCATATAAATAGATTTGTAACTTAGGGAAAGAAGAGGGTTCTCTACTTCGCACTCTCGAAGCCTAAAATTACATTGTAACATTCAATCATTCATAGTGAAATCGGTGGACTTCTCTCACCCGCAATTTTTCCCACTATATTGGGTTTTCTACGTCAACAAAATATCGTTGTCTTCATCTTTTAATTTCCATACTTAATTATCATTAGCTTAATCTGTCTAGCCGTCGACGTCCCAGCCTAGCGTTGTCCCTTGACGATTTTTGGCATCAACAATACACATGAGTGCACGGTGCACTCAATGTATTTTTTTTCTTTTACCAAACAAACAACGCATTATTGTCAATGGTTTTTTTCATAACTAAGACGACTTTGGACATAGAGCTTTAGTACGTGTTGGTTGTATTTGGTTATACTTGTATATTTGTCTAGTTGATTTAGGTAAATTAGTACTCCGTAATTCTAATTTCCCATCCTCGACTCAAATAATAAATTTTGTAATTGTACTATCTTCGTTCCCAAATTTTTTTTAACACCCACTATTTGCAGGAACTCCAATGCAATGTTTAACCAAATAATTTTGTATTATAAAAATTATAGTATTATAAAAATTATAAAAAATTGATTTTTAAATATTAAATAATTTCGCAGTTCTTCTGCTCATTTTTTAATTGGAGTTTTCAATTTTGTCAATGAACTTTTTACAACATTAATATCTTCAAGTATACTTAAGTAAAAATTAATGGAATGTTAGTAGTTTGAAAGTACATATCGAGAAAATTTAACAAGACCTTACGTGACTATTTTTAACGTATAAAATCACAAAAAACCGTCAAAGAATATTGTGTCCATAATGTACAATTTTCAACGTTGCGATAAAAAAAAATGGAGAAAGTATATGACAGATTACAAGCATTTTAGGAGGGACTCTCTTACTCTCTAAACCATAACCTATTAATAATGACCTTTTAGTCCAAATGGCCAAAACAACCATTACAATTTACAAACAATAAGGTAATTAGAAAAAGCAAAACCATTCCCTGTCTCTTTTGGTTTTGCGGCCCAAAATCATGAGCCATTATAAGAGATGGACTTTTTAACCAATAAGTCTATTGTGCACTCTGGTCCATCTAGATTAGCTGGATTATCGGTGATTGTTCAGATTTTTTTACCAAAAAGTATGGGCATGGTACAGTGTTTGGATCTTTTTTACTAAATGTTCAAATTTTGCAATTATTCATATCTTTTTGCTAAATGTTTATAGGCGTACATTGCGATTGTTCATATATTTTTACCAAATGTTCAAAATTTGCGACGTTCAGATTCTTTTTACATAATGTTAAAAATTTGCAATTGTCTAGTATTTAAACTAAATGTTGAAAAAAAAAAAAATAGGCTCAATAACCTATTATTGTTTTTTTTTTAAAGCACATATTACTGTGTTATTGTCAATTGAGATATGCATTACCAACTAAATCAATTCGAATCTCTTTTGTTTTTTCGGCCCAATATTATGGCCCATTAACAAGTAAAAATAAGAAGCAAACTTTTTATTTCCTCAACTTAGCAGCCCAATATAAAACATGTTTAAACAACAACTTCTGAAAACTAGGAAATTATAGCTTAATTCTTTTTGACAAGGACAATGAACAATTGAGTTCCTTGCTTAAGGCTTGACTTGAACTTTTCAGAAAACTCAATGGTCTTCTTAGAAAACCTATCAAACAGTTCATCCATTTTCTCAACGCCAAAATGTTTAGACAAAATTCCTTCCATTCCAGCTCTCAAGTGATTCGCTATCGCGTTACCATCACCTGATGTCTTAGAACCACCCTCATTTTTCTTTCTTCCTGAAGTTGGATCAGTTAACTCCATTTTCTCAATGCTAAACCGCCCATTCTTCTTTACTAAGGATTCCATCTCCCTTGGTGAAACGCCGTAGATTGGCAAATTGAAGGAGTCTACTTGGTCTTGGCTTATGACTCCCTAAAATCATTAAGGAAGAGGAAAAAAAAAAGACAAAAAAAAAAAAGATTACTTAGAAAAATTTTGAACTAGTTTTGTTATTAGTAAAATCACAAACACATTGTAATCTTCTACTTTTGCATGTAAATTAGAAGCAAAATTTAATCAATAACATATTGTAACACTTCATTTGACCTAAAAGCGAATAAGATGAAATCATGCTTTTATCTTATTCAGGATTTCAGGGTCTTAATAGCCATCAAACAATCTAATCAATAAAATCAAGCATAATTTGGGCATTACCTAGTCAATTGATTAAAACTAAAAGAACAAAAGAGACTTACATCTTTAGCCATATCGACTAGGGAAGCACCCAAGAGGTCGAACATAATCCCAGCAGGAACCTGAGAATGAGCCACAGTTTCATCTGGTATACAAGGCATAATGAGCACCATCATCCCACCAACTACGAGCTCTTTCGCTCTTTCACCCAAGAACAATTCCATGTCTTCCGAAAACTGTCTAGCATAAGCATCCACAACACCTCGCGGAGCACTAGTGTAGTGGATCCTCCCACCATTCCACGCCTCGGATTCCTTGTTACTCAACTCCTTAGGCTCCTTAGACAACCATTGTAGAGAATACGACGGGTGAATGAAGTGGAGCGATGAGTCAGGGAAGAGACGGCCATAGAAGGAACCGGGCACACCGGCTGAGAACTAGGCACGATCAGAGGGAAATGAGGTAAAGAGGGTGTTGAAATCATTTCCTACATGATCATTGAAGAAGACTTGAAATTGCGGGTTTTGGCAAGACAAGGATTTGGCTTTGGTTGTGATTCTGTCTATCACATTTTGCATTGCAGTGAATGTATTCGGACCTACTGAGCAGCCAAGGTCAGCTAACCGGATCGTCGGGGTTGCTGATGGTGTTGTGGTAGTAATGGGCGAAAAGAAGTTGTATGGGATGATATCTGAGTATGACCGATATCTTTTGAAAACACGTGACCAGGTTCCAATAATTATAAGAGGATGCTGATATGTTCCAGAAAGAAGACATGTCGGCTTGCCGGAATTCAACACGTGGCAACAGAAGCTCGACACTTGGCACAAAAGGCTCTGCATGGATGAGAGCCACCTGTCAAGGTAAACTATTATAAATAGTAGGTAAGACCTCATTAATGAGGACATGAATTACACTTTCTCTCTCTCTCTACTTTCTCTCTTACTTATCTTCTTCTCTCTTAAACACCTTCTGACTTTATCATCGGAGTGGTTATCCCCGGACCACCCCGGGGTTAGCTAACTTCTTCTCATTGTGTAGGTTCTCAGCTTGCCGATAGGAGTATCAGGATCTCAGGTCCGAATTCTTGGGGAAGTCAAGATCAGACAGAAACAATTTGGCGCTAGAAGGAGGGGACAGTTGATCACTTCTATCGCCTAAGAACCTCACACAAAAACATTCATATAACAACGATAACAATGGCCGGAAACAATGGAATACCAGTAGAACAACCCCAGGTGGAAATAGTAGATGAAACCCATACCCTAGAGGGTAATCAATTCTATATGCCGATAACTCCCCCTGTAGGAGGAGGGGAGGCAGAGGATCCTATGGCGGCATTCACTCCAGATGAGTTGGAAACAGCCGCAAGGGTGATGAGTGCAATGAGTAGGAAGAGAAAGGAGGCTGAGGCGGCACGGGCTGAAAGAGAAGCTGCCCAGGCCGATAGAGGAACATCGCACCGTCACCAGGAGGAACAACACAATCAGTTGGAGAACTCGTCGAGGAGACCCCGACATGAGTCGCCAATAAGATCGCATACAACATCACGGCGGGTTGAACAATCCTCAAGTCACGTTGTGAGTACTGGAACTCAGCAGCAGAGAAGTTCACAAGTAGAGGGACAAGCAGTGCGCACAGTGGTGCAGTTAAGGGCATCTTCATTTGCCCAGCACGTCTTGGATCAGCCAATGGAAAAGGTGAAAATGCCGACTTGTCGGTATGATGGAAGAGGGGACCCGGCAAGATTCATAACGTCCTATGAGGGACACATGATGCTATACACTAACTCGGATGCAGTCTGGTGTAAAGTCTTTCCGACAACTCTGATTGGGGCTGCAGCCGATTGGTTTAACAACCTTGAAGTCGGGTCAGTAGATAGCTTTGAAAGATTGACTGAGATGTTTGTAGGTCAGTATGTCAGTAACAGTGTGAGGCAGAGAACCTCTGGAGAATTGATGGCTGTGGAGCAAAAACCGGATGAATCTTTGAGGGATTATATCAGGCGATTTAACAATGAGGCAAACACCATTCCGAAATTGCAACAGGAAATAGCTGTGATGGCTTTAATGAATGGATTGATTGATTCGGATTTTAAGAGGTATCTTACAAGGAAGAACCTGCCGACATTGGCAGCGGCATTCAGCAAAGCTCATGATTATATAAAGAGTGAGGAATTAATGAAGACAAGTAGCAGACATGTCACTGCCGGAAAGGGGCAAAGTCAGTATGAAGGGACCTCGTCTGGAGGAAGCAGGCCGAGAGCTCCTACCCCAGGAAGGGGAGGAGGAAGTCGGCAAGATTCCAGACCGACAAGGCTGCCAATGAGATATAGCACCTACACTCCCTTGAATACACCAAGGGCGGCAATCTACTCAGTAAACCAGAATAGAGAAGATTGGTCGAGGCCGATTCCCAAGAAAGCAAGGCCAAGGGATGTAAAGAAGTATTGTATGTTCCATAGGGATGTGGGGCATTATACGGAGGAGTGTACACAATTGAAGGACAACATTGAGGAATTGATCAGGAAAGGGCACTTAACACAATACCGGTTGAATGCCGGCAGAAATCAGCAACCGGCACAAGCTGTTGAGAGGCAACAGATGGAAGCAAGACCTGAAAGAACTCAAGGAAGAATAGTCCGACAAGGGGACGCAGGAGTACCACCGTTATCTACTGGAAGAGTAGATGTAATAACGGGAGGACCGATTCATGGAGGGACAATTAGTGGGGCAAAGAAGCATTTGGTGGAACACCGACATCTAGTTTGTGCTTTAGACGTAGACAACCGTCCTCGGCCGGCTTCAATACCACAAGTTGTGTTTACAGAGGAAGATGCACGAGGTGTAGTATTCCCGCATGACGATCCGTTAGTCCTGATAACCAAGATAAATGGGGCTGACATCAAAAGAGTATTGGTAGATGGGGGTAGTTCAGCAAATGTGTTGTTTGTGCAAGCTTTTAATGAGATGAATATAGGAAGGCAATATTTGAAGCCGGTATCGTATCCAGTGATTGGGTTTAATGGGTCGACTGTAAGGCCAGAAGGGAGCATTGTGTTGCCCGTAAGGATGGGTGATGGACCACAGGCAAGAGATGTGATGGCAGAGTTTCTGGTGGTGGATGTCAAGTCGGCTTACAACGCAATTATCGGCAGACCGATAATTCACGACATGCAGGCCGTTGTGTCAACTTACCATCTAGCAATAGCCTATGTGTCAAATTTAGGTGCTGTGGAGAAGGTGTATGGGGGTCAGGTTATGTCAAAAGCCTGTTATGTTACAGCTTTGAAGAACCCAGTTGGTAGTGTTACGATACCATGTAACCCAATAAGGGAAGGTGAGCCGACAGTTCAGGATTTAACCATGAAAAACTTTGATGCAAGACCTGAGGAAACACCAAGGCCGTTACCGGGGGGAGAAACCGTCCAAGTTGAACTGCAACCAGGTGACCCGAGTAGGACAGTGAAGGTTGGGGCTGATATGGATGTGGACACTAGGTGTAACCTGATAAGCTTGCTGCGTGAAAATGCCGACGTCTTTGCGTTCTCGGCCAGTGAGATGCCGGGAATACATCCAGAAGTAATGGAGCATAAGTTGAACTTTGACAGAAAGTTCAGGCCGGTAAGGCAAAAGAAGCGCAATTTCTCAACTGAGAAGATATAAGCAATACAGGCTGAAGTAAATAAACTCTTAGCAGCAGGGTTCATTGAGCCTTGCACATATCCAGAGTGGTTGGCAAATGTAGTAATGGTGAGAAAGCCAACAGGGAAGTGGCGAATGTGTGTAGATTTCACAGATCTGAATAAGGCTTGCCCTAAGGATTGCTACCCACTACCCCGGATAGACAGATTAGTAGACTCAACCTCTGGTCATGCCATGCTTAGTTTTCTGGATGCATTTTCAGGATATCATCAAGTCAGCATGCATAAGGCTGACAGGAATAAAACGGCTTTTATGACAGATGTTGGTGTATATTGTTATAAGGCAATGCCGTTTGGGTTGAAAAATGCAGGGGCAACCTACCAGAAATTGGTAGACAAGATTTTTGAGAAGCAGAAGGGACGGAATGTTGAGGTGTATGTGGATGATACGATAGTGAAGAGCAAGGAAAAAGGAAACCATATAGCAGATTTGAGAGAAACATTTGAGACTTTAAGGAAATATCAGATGAAGTTAAATCCGGAGAAGTGTGTTTTTGGAGTTAGATTAGGGAAGTTTCTAGGCTTCATGGTCAGTGAACGGGGGATAGATGCGAATCCAGATAAGGTGAATGCGGTACTTCAAATGAAACAACCAAAAACCATTCATGATATACAGAGGTTGACTGGCAGGATGGCAGGGTTAACCAGGTTTATCAGCAAGTCAGCTGATAAGGCACTTCCGTTCTTTATGGTACTAAGAAAGAACAAGGCATTCGAGTGGGGAAAAGAACAAAGTGATGCCCTAGAAGTAGTAAGGAATCATCTTAGGTCTCTTCCCACGATTGCCAGGCCCGAGAGGGGAGAAGTGTTGCAATTATACATTTCGGCGTCGCCAAAAACGGTAGCAGCCGTTTTGTTAGTAGAAAGGAAGAAACAACAACAGCCGATATACTTTGTCAGTCATGTTTTGAATGCGGCAGAGCGTAGATATCCAGTGATAGAAAAAATGGCGTTAGCGGTAATAGTGGCAGCCAGGAAGTTGAGGCCTTACTTTGATGCACATCCAATAGAGGTGCTCACTAATCATCCCTTAGAGAAATCGTTGCGTAAAATGGATACATCTGGCAGATTACTGGCATGGGCAGTCGAGTTGTCGGAATATGAGATAGGCTACAAGCCAAGAACATCAATTAAGGCTCAAGCGTTGTCTGATTTTATTGTTGAAACCACATACACCGATGAAGAGGAAGAATTGGGAACATGGCAGGTATCAGTTGATGGATCAGCTACGGCAACGGGGGCAGGGGCAGGAATTGTGATAACGGCTCCAAATGGGAGAATGTTTGAATATGCCATGAAGTTTAAGTTCAAGGCAACAAATAATGAAGCCGAATACGAAGCCGCGGTAGCCGGAATGCAATTGTCAATAGCAGCAGAAGCAAAACGGCTAGTTTTGACAACTGATTCTCAGCTGGTATCAAGCCAATTTAGTGGGGAGTATGAAACTCGAGAGCCGGCAATGGTGAAATATTTGGAGAAGATGAAGCAGTTAGCAGCTCAGCTGCAGTACTTTGAGATCAAATTAGTTCCGAGATTGAAAAATGCTCAAGCAGATGCGCTGGCAAGATTGGCAAGTTCAAGTTTTAATGACTTAGAAAGGACAGTTATGGTAGAGGTTTTAAAGCAGAGAAGCATAGATGAGATATCGGCAGAGGTATTATGTGTTGATGTGGGGGATCAATGGTACGATAAAATACTGGCATACATCGTTCATGGTGTAGGGCCAACAGATAAAGGACAGCTGAAAAGATTGCGGAAGGATAGTGTATGGTTCGTTATGTACCAAGGCCAGTTATACAAAAGGGGGTTTTCACTACCATTGCAAAGGTGCATAGCGGATTTTGAGTCAGCAAGATTGATAGAAGAATTGCATGAGGGAAGCTGTGGTAACCATCTCGGAGCAAGAGCCTTGTCAAGAGAAGCAATGAGAAGAGGTTACTACTGGCCAACAATGAATGCAGACGCAGTGGCTTACATTAAAAAATGCGAGAAGTGTCAAAAGTTTGCCCCAGTTATCAACTTACCCCCAAATGATCTAACTCCGATATTGAGTCCAATCCCTTTTTCCCAGTGGGGAATGGATATAGTAGGCCCGTTCCCATCGGCCACGGGTGGAAGAAAATTTCTGATAGTGGGAATTGATTACTTCACGAAGTGGATAGAAGCAGAGCCAGTAACGAAGATAACGACATCGGAAGTGAAAAAGTTTATATGGAAAAACATCTTCACAAGGTTTGGGTTGCCGATGGCGATGGTTTTTGATCATGGAACCCAATTTGACTGTAAGCCAGTCAAAGATCTCTTAATGATGTATAAGGTGAAATTTGCTTACGCAGCAGTATGCCATCCACAGTCTAACGGCCAGGCAGAAGCAGCAAATAAGCAGATCATAACAGCAATTAAGAAGAAGATCGAAGATGCAAAGGGTTTGTGGGAAGATTTGATACCAGAGATATTATGGGCAAACAGGACAACAATAAGAGAAGCCACGGATGAATCACCTTATACTCTAGTTTTTGGAACAGAGGCAGTCATACCAGCAGAAGTCGGGTTGCCGACATTCCGGATTCAGCATTACTGTGAAGACCAAAATGATTTACTCCTACGACAACAGTTAGATTTTCTGCCAGAACTGAGAGAAAAAGCAGCAGTTAAGTCAGCTGCCTTTAAAGCAAGAATGTCAAGAGCCTACAACAAAAGAGTATCCCATAGGCCGTTAAGTGTAGGAGATCTTGTACTACGAAGAACAAAAGCGACCGGTAAGGGAAATGAAGATGGGAAGCTGACTGCAAATTGGGAGGGGCCTTATCGGATTAGGGATGTCGTCATCCAAGGATCGTTTTACCTAGAAACTTTGGATGGGACACCTCTAAAAAATGTATGTAACTCAGCTGTATTGAAGAAATACTATGTGTAATGAACAATTTTTATGTGAAGCTGATATTAAGAAAGACATCAGTGATGAATGAAGAAGCATTCAGACAACATGTGTTGGAATAGGCATCCTCCATTTAACAGAACATCGTTAAATGGGACGGACAGCTCAAAACCGCTTCCGTGAAGTTAATAGATATACAACCTGATCAGTTGTATACGTTAACTCACGAGGTTGCTGGTTCAAAATATAATACCGGCCAAATCAATTCGAGTATACGTCGATATGAGGCATAGCTCAGAATGTGATCGCCGTGAGGGTACCTAACTGGCTGAAACAATAAAGCAGTAGGTGACCAATGTTATAATCTGAACCATCAACGACCGGTTACGGCTCAGTATACATAGCTCTAACACGAACTATGTACACTGGGGGGAGTAAGGAGTGATATGGTATTTGTGATATCCATAGTACGCTGGTAATTTTTAATGCATGGTATTTGTGATATCCATAGTGCGCTGGTAATTTTTAATGCATGGTATTTGTGATACCCATAGTACGCTGGTAATTTTTAATGCAATTTTTCAAGATTAATTACAATTTTTCAAGTGAGGTAAGAATCTGATATCTTCCAAAGCCGAGGTTTTGAAGTCTGATATCTTCAAAGCTGGCGTTTTTTAAGAGGTTTCCAATTGAAAGTTGTCGGATTTCAGATAAACTATCAGGTAAATTTATATTTTGCAAATTGTCTTTTATATATGCTGAAATTGGCAGGGCAACATAGTTATCATAACGTTGTAAAAAACAAGCAGATTAGGAAATGATAAGCAGAGAACAACACAGTTACGATAAAGTGTAAAAATTAACAGACAGTTAGCAGACAACGAAAACAAAAATAAGTTTGCATAACAGATAAAATTGACAATCGACAGGCATCACCACAAAAAAGGGGTATATGCCGATAAAACAGCATTGCCAAAATAGATGTTCACGCATACAAAGGACAATAAAAGAGAGTTACAGCTGGTAAGGCCCAATAATACAAGACCCACAAGAAGATGTCGGTGATGACTGCCCGCCCCTTCAAGATTGTACATTCTCAGGCACTGGGGAGTCCAAGATGCTGGGATCTTTGGGGCCGTCATCAGCACTTGGCGCCAGATTGTACAAGTCCTCTTCAGAGAACTGCTGCGCCTCGAAGCCGGAAGGGATCTTGTAGGCTTCCTCGTCGAAAGCCTTCTCAACCTTGACCCAATCATCTTTTTTCCAACCGGCGGCGTGGGCAACACATCTCTGAGCAGCAGTCCAACCTCCATCGAAACGGTCCTGGAGCTTGGAGCAGAACTCATCTGAAGTCAAGTAACGGTCCACGGCTCTCTGGCGAATCCCAGGCTTATCGGCTTCCATCCGCATAACCTTCTCTTCGAGGTTTTTTACTTTAGCCCTGGCATCGCCGAGATCTTTCTCAACTGAAGAAAGACGCTCAATGGCTTTATCTTTTTCAGCAATCTGAGTCTTCAGACTCTGCAATTCCAACTCCAAGCCAGCAACCTTTCCAGCCTTAACCTTCAACTCCGACATCTCCTTGTCGTCTTTTTCTTTTATCTTCCTCAGGTCATCCAGGACCTTCTCAGCGTTGTTAATGATTTCTTGCATGGCACTTTGACTGGAGGAGGCTTGATGGTGCTTCTCTTGATAATAGCGGTACATCTCCACCAGCTCCGTACCAGACATAACAGCCTGTGAATAGGAAAGTACTTCCGAATAAGAATTAACAAAAACCATGAAACAAGCAATAAGAGTGCGTAAGCCATAACGTAATATAAGAAATAGGTTAAGGCAAAGAAGTAAAGTAAACATACCTTCATCATGTTGTGCATATGAGCAGCAGCGAGGGGACCGATTGGACCAGCAGGTCTGTCCATCGGAAGAGTAAGGTTACTAAGAAGCCGGTAACCAAGGGTCCCACCCTGCGTTGGATCGTCGGTAATCATTGATTCATTCCGGCCAACATCCATGTCGGGCTTCCAACGGTCTCCAGAATGGCCGGCAGGAACAGCAAAGCCTTTCAGGACTTCATATGGAAACCGGCCGGAAACTCTTTCTATCCACTGGTTGGACCGGTATGTTAAAGCCGGAATGCTGGAATCTGACCCAACCGTAGTAGGAGCAATTGTGGTGGTCGCCTGAGGTTGACGAGGGGATTCGGAAGAAGTGAGATCTTCGATCTCAACACCCTGAATAACCTTCTTCACAATAGGCTCAGGGCTCTTAGCTTTGTTGATGGGTGGAGTCTTCTCAGACTCCGATTGGTCCTTCTTCTTCCCACCACGCCCTTCAGGTTGTCTAGGGCTGGAGGTCACAATTCCACCTCGTCGATTGGCCAGGGATGTCGTCTTTCTCTTTTTGGCATTGTCATCAGCCATGATCTCAGCTTTTCTCTTGGCACTGACAGTTGGAGCGCGGCCGCAAACGGTAGCAAGAGTGTCGTAGGGGCTTGAAGCTTTCGGGCAACGTCTGACAACTCTTTTCCCGTCGGAAGATAAGCCGAGTTGCTTATTGTCCAACTTGTCAATACCTGAGAATAAGGAATGTAAGTACAATCAATTAGGTACATATAATTTTTTTTTTTTTAAAAAAAAAGAGAAAGAAAGAAAAAGAAGGAAGAGAAATTCAATAAAATAAACAGTACCATAACTGTCAGTCCAACAGAGACCGACACGAGATAACGGCGCGTTGCCCAGAATGTAACTTACATTCGGCACCCACACATTAGGAACTATACGAACCTTGCCGTCACCTTCATCAAATTCTGAGACGTCAAAATGATTGACGGTTCTCTCTTCGTGCTTACCAAGATCCCTCTCGGGGATTGAATCAAAACGAGGATGAGGCTGGTAAAAGGTTCTTCTTAGAGGAAATTCCTCAGGAACCGACATGAAAAAGAACCTCACTTGCCAGCCCTTACAGCTTGTCAATTTGGGGTGGACGGTATATTTGCGGGGTTGGGTATACAAGGACCACCACCCATCTGACTGACCATCTCTCTTCAAAGTAATCAGTCGTCTTAAAACGTTAAGGGTTAGGGGATAGTTTCGATATAGCATGACCCATATGGTGGCAATAACGGCCCGTATGGTAGGGGGAGTAACCTGAACTAAACAGACATTCCAGGCTTTTAGGATTTTTGCCACAAAGGGGTGTAGGGGAAAGCGAAGGCCGAAGTCTAAATGCTTCATATAAATGGCCACGGAACCTGCTGGGCAATCTAATACTGAGGCTCCAGAAGAGGGAACTGACAGCTCATACCCGTCAGGTAAGTTGAAGAATCTCTTAGCACGACGGCAGTATTCTTTTTCAATTGCCGTTTTCCTAAAATCATCACTTATTTTCGCCTTGGCCATTTTTCCATCTCTGGCAAGGGTAATAGGTTGTCGGAATTCAGCTCCGTCAGTCTCGGAGTTATAGCCCTCGTCCAGATTCTCTTCCTGGATAACCTCTGCCGTCAAGTCGACAATGTCATCCCTACTCTCATTGTTGATACTGTCTTCTTGAGTCTCGTCATCTCCTAAAACTGAGTTGACGGCTGAATCATGAATTGGGGATGACGGACCCTCCTGAGGGTTCGCAGGGATATCAGCCACTGGTTCTTCTTCAGAAGAACTTACAACCTGACCTTGCCCAGGTCTTTTGCTGGATTCTGCTGCCTTAGCGGCCTCAGCTGCCTTAGCTGCTTTGGCGGCCTCAGCAGCTTCACGGGCAGCAGCACGAGGCTGATAACTGGTTCTCTTTACCCTTGGCATGGTGTTTATACCTATATTGCCAACGTTAGTGCCGTATTGATTAAAATAGCGTTTCCCAGCAAAGCTGCGTAAATGATAACGAACACTAACAGGCTCAACGTTAAGAATTTCGGTATCGGCAGGGATATCAGGATTAGTAGGGTGGAAAGCACTTTCACGGTGAGCAATGGTCCTATGTATCATAAAAGCGCGTTTCTCTTCTTCAGAAGATAACGTCTCAAATGGATAATCAATATTATCAGAAAGGGAAGATGAATTACCCTGGTTACTACCGGTTTCTTTGCCTAAGGATTGCCTAATTAAACGACGCCTAGCAGTACTAAGGTTAGGGAAATTCTCTTCGACACTATCTTCAGACATTTAGTTCAAAAATGAGAAAATAAAACAGACATGCAAAATTAAGGGATTAAGGAACAGCAATACCTTCGACAAAAGTCGCTGATACGATGAACTTAAACTGACAAGTGATGAAGAAGAAAAGCACTCCGAGTAAACTAAGAACCGTAGACCGAAATTGGGAAGAATCAGAAAAGTAGACTCTTTGTTGAAAGAAACAATTGAGACGGAGAAAAAAAAACTTTGGAAAGATGAAAAGTGAAATGAAAAATGGTGGAATTTTTGATCTAAAAGGAAAAACTGAAAAGTCAGTTGAGGTGAAAGGCGGTTCAGAAATCCAACGGCCCTCAATCGACAATCAATTTCAAAAAATGACGGTAGGATTTACAACACGTGTATTAATTTTCCCGCTTTTTTTTAAAAAAAAAAAAAACGGTTACACTACCATAACGTGCTCATTAAAACAAGTAGACCTTGTAAGCTATCGGCATACAAGGTCACTTGGGGAGGAAAACGGAGTTTTTCGCTCCCAGGTATTTTATAACAAGTTGACCTTGTAACCTATTGGCATACAAGGTCACTTGGGGAGGAAAACGGAGTTTTTCGCTCCCAGGTATTTTATAACAAGTTGACCTTGTAACCTATCGGCATACAAGGTCACTTGGGGAGGAAAACGGAGTTTTTCGCTCCCAGGTATTTTATAACAAGTTGACCTTGTAACCTATCGGCATACAAGGTCACTTGGGGAGGAAAACGGAGTTTTTCGCTCCCAGGTATTTTATAACAAGTTGACCTTGTAACCTATCGGCATACAAGGTCACTTGGGGAGGAAAACGGAGTTTTTCGCTCCCAGGTATTTTATAACAAGTTGACCTTGTAACCTATCGGCATACAAGGTCACTTGGGGAGGAAAACGGAGTTTTTCGCTCCCAGGTATTTTATAACAAGTTGACCTTGTAAGCTATCGGCATACAAGGTCACTTGGGGAGGAAAATGGAGTTTTTCGCTCCCAGATATTTTATAACAAGTTGACCTTGTAAGCTATCGGCATACAAGGTCACTTGGGGAGGAAAACAGAGTTTTTCGCTCCCAAGTATTTTATAACAAGTTGACCTTGTACGCTATCGGCATACAAGGTCACTTGGGGAGGAGAACGGTTGAAACCTAAAAGCAAATGGATACAGTACGCGATTATGGTATAAAAACTGTCCTCTTGCTAACTTCTCAGCAAAAGAATATAGAGCTTAAAAATATATAGACGTATCGAAGCAAATCTGTCTGAATACAAGCCAAGCAAGTGAAACGAATTGCTACAACGGCAAAGTCAGTAATAAGGTTTTGTTAGTAAACAATGCTTGACAGGGTACAAGAAACGTTGTCACAATAAAATTCCCAGCACAAGGAAAAATCTGAAGAGTGAGATGTGGAACCCAAAGTTTGTTTAGTTAGGTTCAGCTTGTTGCCCATGTTAACTGAGAACGATGACGAATGATCATGCGTCCTCACTTGGGGGGCTAATTGTATGGGATGATATCTGAGTATGAACGATATCTTTTGAAAACACGTGACCAGGTTCCAATAATTATAAGAGGATGCTGATATGTTCCATAAAGAAGACATGTCGGCTTGCCGGAATTCAACACGTGACAACAGAAGCTCGACACTTGGCACAAAAGGCTTTGCATGGATGAGAGCCACCTGTCAAGGTAAACTATTATAAATAGTAGGTAAGACCTCATTAATGAGGACATGAATTACACTTTCTCTCTCTCTCTACTTTCTCTCTCTTACTTATCTTCTTCTCTCTTAAACACCTTCTGACTTTATCATCGGAGTGGTTATCCCCGGACCACCCCGGGGTTAGCTAACTTCTTCTCATTGTGTAGGTTCTCAGCTTGCCGATAGGAGTATCAGGATCTCAGGTCCGAATTCTTGGGGAAGTCAAGATCAGACAGAAACAGAAGTCATAGACATCAAATTTCTCAGTGATTGCTGAACAAATTAGCTCTTGTACTACACTTGAAGCTGATTTCTGTGTGTTGGTTTCATGAAATTCATCATTAGTACTCAACTACTTACTACTAAAAGTGGATACTAAAATTATTGCCCATAATAGTTGTGAAGATTTCATCCGATACCGCCGAATGTAGACACGAAAGTGCCTTTGCAATTTTTGCCATATCCTCATCATATTTTTTGGTTTGGGCTACGGTTGGATTTTGTGAAAGAGGAATTGGATACACATCACTCTCAATTTCTTCCCATAAACTCATGGCTTTCAAATATGATTTAATTTTGATAGCCCATGTACTATAATTATCCCCTTTGAATGTGGGAATAGAAAGTGAAAAATTGTTTGGGGTAGACATTAGAACTCTCACGATTTTTTAACCTCACAAGACCTAAGGATCAAATGGCTCTGATACCAATTTGTTGGAAATAAGAAAGCAAAAATAGTAGGGAACACGTTGAATATGAACTGATGCTTTCTAATTCATTCAATAATCGAAAGTTAGGCCATATAAATAACCTTTACAAGATAAACCAAATAACTAAAATAAAGCAACTAACTAGGAAGTGGGTACTCCATGATATACTCCAACTACTTAGTTAGCAAATCCACTAACATCCACTAACAATAGGTAACACATGACTAACGTACTTAATTTGACTAATTCTAATTAACAAATTTAAACTAAGATATTTATCCTAAAACTAAGAAAGCTAATTAACCACAAACTTGAAGCACTAATTTCAACAGATAATGCTAGAATAAAAACTTATTCAGTACCGCTAATGATATTAGTGGCTCATTAATTAAAATCGCTAATGGTAATAGCAGTTTAGTATACGAGATTACGAGACCATTAGACCAATTTTCCAATGACCTACCATGAATCCGATCCCCTTTTTGCCCAATAAAAATGTGACCCTCTTTTGGAACAGTTCTTCACTAACATGCAACGATCTTAATCCGACCCACCAATAATCAAGTTTACTTACACTAAATATTGTTTGTCCCTATGAAGTTGACAAATTCTATTGGGAGATAAGGGAAATCTCTCAAATGAGTCTCATGTGATTTGATCCGTAGACCTCAGGGATATGAGGAGGGAGCGACACCACTACTCCATCACCTCAACCTTAGTTAACTTAGCTAGTTGATTATGATGTTTAAACGAATAAACATGTATTTTCTCATATAAATCGATAAATAATAACAGCAAAAAAGAATTAAAACAAGACAAATAAAAAGGAACGAAGGGAGTTTAATTTGAAAGAGTGCTATAACTAGCCGATGATTAAATAAATATGTAGAGAACCTGAAAGCTGGAGTTCTTGATGTAGCTGAAGGTACCATCTCCTCCCTTCATTGGATATGATTCTACTGCTGCCATCTCTATATTTAGTTAAGATTTTTCTCTCTCTGGAGATTAAATTAAAGTTGTGTTGATGTTGTTTTTTTATTTCTACTTGAGTTGCCAAGTTCTTCACGTTTAAATAATGCAAGTACTTTTCCCTAAAAAAAACAAAGTACTTCTAATCCGTATAAGAAGTAAACTAGTGAGTAGCTCGGGCGTTGCCCAGAGTTGCTACTGTTGTAGACATGCAATCGATAAATTTTCTTAAAGAATTTTCAAAAGTATTATTGTCAAACCAAAATTTTTATTTTTGAGAATTTTTTTTTTTTTTAAAAAAAAATTAAACCTTATGGTTTATACTTTTCTAAATTTTTTGTACATATTAATAACATACTTAATTTTTTTTTTTTTTTGAAATCTAATAACATACTTATTATTTGGCTTAGATGGTGAAATAATTATTTTTCTTATAAGAGGTTGAGGGTTCGATACTCCTTATCCTAACGTTTTTATATCGATACTCCGTGTAATGTTATGCGCTACTACTACACCCTCTTTTTTTTAAAAAAACAAAACCTTTTGGTGTGTAGTTGGATTCAAATGTGCAATGTACGTGACTTTTTTATGGTCCGAAAAATTGTCAACGGCCGGAACTGGTTACAATACCCTTGGCACAACTCAAATTCGATAAAATGATCTTTTATGTCACTTTTTTTTTTCTTTTTTTTTAAAAAAAAAATTAATAAAAAAAACCTTTACAACAAAAAACCTACACAAAAAGATATTTCTGACAAATTTGCCTATCATATCATATAACTAATATATAAAGCTAAAAAATTTTAGCCAGTAGACGAGACAATGACACTTGGTGTTCCATCTTTTTAACAAGTGTCGCTCCACGTAGGCGACAATATCTAATTATAATGTGACATGTTGGATTTATTTGAATATATTTTTTTTTTGTATAATAGGGTAAAAAAGATATTTTAGAGTTTCATTTAAAATAAAATTTGAATAGATTTAATTATTTTACACAATAAAACTTTGATTTAGAATTTTATTTCCAATACAAAAGAAAAAATATAAAAACTCAAATAGACCTGTTATGATATACAACCGTTCTCTTAACTCTTAACATGAGAAAATGAAAAGAGATCCTAACTTTAGACAATCGTTCATCTTAGTTGTACTTTTACTTTTAATATTTTCGATTGTTAAGTGATTATTAATCTATAAAATATACATAAACAAACAAGTATGATTGTCAAGTGATTATTAATCCATGAGTAGAATAACATACTCCCTTCATTCCTGAAAGTTCAACTCACTTTACATTTGCGCGGTCTCCAATGAATACCTTTGACCATAAATATCTTCAGCTATATATAAGGGCCTATTCTCATACGATTATTTTCAGTTCTGTTCAGCTCTAATAAGTTCAATTCAGTTCAGTTCAGCTCCTAATTTCCTTCTCTTATAATATATTCATTTCAGTTCAGTTCAGTTCAGCTCTAATAAGTTTAGTTCAGTTCAGTTCAGCTGAGTTCAGTCAATGAGACCAGGCCCTAAGTGAAAATTATAAAAAGTTGATGTTTGAAAATTTTATAATAAAGGGAATCTAATAGGATCTCTTATACTAATTTATTTCTATTATATAAATCATAAAATGAGGTCAAAGTTTTTTTTTTCACCAGATGAATAGTAAGTGAGTTGAAATTTCAGGAACAGAGGTAGTATATATTTTAAATAAAAAGTTTTAATTTTAAATTCAATGAATAACCCGGACATCATACGGGGCACAAAACTAGTTTAAATACTTTAAATAGTAATTTATATAGGAAAGATATGCGAAAAATGGCACAAAAATTTGGGGATATGTTGGGTGTTTTTTAGGAGAAAGGTAAAAATATTGGAATATGTATTATGATTATTCTCCCTTCTTTTTTTAAAAAAAAAATCTTCCTAATTATTGTAAAAAGAAAAAGAAAGATTTAGTGAAAAGTAGAGAAATAGAAAATTGTACAAAGACATTAATATTATTTATACTTAGGCATTTCGAGTCAAGTTAATATCTCACATGGGACTCTCTCAGCCTTCTTTAATTTATTGGTTATTATTCAATGTCATCATACAATTTAAAAAAAAAAAGATATATGACTTACCCAAGAAAGTTAACTGTAAAATATGTGGTTTTAATAACAAGTCATTTATTATATATAAATACAATATCATTTATATTTTATAACAAATTTTGTCAGAAAATAACCATTTAATTATAAAAGAAAATTTTGTCAGAAAAAACCATTTATAACAAATTTTGTCAACTATTAAACGATATTTAAATGATATTTTAGTCACATTTATTGATTTTTTCCCCCTCAATCTAGTTAAGAATGATAATGCAATAGATCGACATATCTAGTTTAATTGTAATTTTATTTTTTAACATGTGCAAATAGTTTAATGTATTTTTTGGAAGAGATTATACTACGGAGTATTTTATTTTAATTCACTATAACCGTTTAATGATTCTGAACCCATAACTAAATTATTTTGGATCCGCTACTACCCTTCACCTAAACCACGGCCACTCCAGAATACCCACACCAACACCTCAAAAAAAAACCCAATTCCCTAGTGCATCCACCACCTCGAAAAACCCAAACCACGTAGACTTGTACTCTCCGTTCCCGATAGAACAACTCTTTTTGGTTGATTTCGCAGGTATTAAGAAAGTTAAATAAATATAAGTAAAAATATATTGGAAAGATAAATTTATACGGGGTTTGTAATAAAGTAGAGAGATAGATATAAAAGTATATGGAAAAACAAAATTTTATATGAGAAAGCTAATTTTGCACAAATATTGTTGTAAATTGGTGGATTTTTAAATGCAAATAAGTCGATCATTTTGAGATTAAAATTAGGTCAAAAGGATCGAACTTTTGAAGACGGATATAGTATTTTCTCATTGAAAACAAAGAAAGTCTCGAGGCACACGAGGTGAGCAAATATGGTACTTTATTGTAAACTATTGCCCCACGTTAGGGGTGAGCATGGATCGGATATCCGATCCGAATTCCAATTTCGGATCGGATATCCGTATCCGAAAATTCAAAAATTTGATATCCGTATCGATCCGAAATTATCGGATATCCGACTTTTCGGGTATCCGATAATTTCGGATCGGATAGTTCGGATATCCAATATCCAATCAATTTAATAATATTGTTAAAAATTTAATTATCTGTTGGTTTTTAAAGGCAAATTGATATTTTATTGAACTTCAAGAGTCATTTCATCTTTGTCCACTATATTAATTATTAACACTCATAACTACAAGAACAAACTCGTAATTAGCAACTATAATTCTTCAAAATTTTTGAATCTAAATATCCCACAAAATCCAGAATCTAAATGATAAAAACTCAAATGAAAAAACCAAATCAGAATTGAAATCAAAGTACCCAAAAAAATATACGAATCATATACAAAAAAAATTGTGAAAAACGAAATTAATTTACATAAATAATCTGTAAAAAATGTAGATGCCCATTCTCCGTTCACATGGTTCTCAAAGCAGAAGAACGAACGGCGAGAATGAAACCACAAAGTCACCTAAATGAACGGTGAGAACGTGACGGTGGTGAGAACGAAACCACAAAGTCGACTGAAGGAACGAAACAGTGAAGGTAGTAAGTAGCTGTTGATGAGATCTGAGATATTGAGATTTATATTTGAGAAGATGAAAGGAGAGAGAAAGTTAGAGAGAGATGAGGAAAGGAGAGAGAGAGAAAGAGAGTTAGAGAGATGGTGAGAAAAGAGGCAGTAGGGGTCTGGGGGAGTTTTGAGGGAATTAGGGTTAGTTATTTGGGCCTTGGGCCTTTGAGGGTATCATTTATTCACCAAAACATAGTGCGTAACAATAAGTGATTTTTCGGATTTCGGATAATCGGATATCCGAAATCCAAAATTTGGCTATCCGATATCCGATTTTTTCGGATCGGATATCCGATCCGAAATTTGTTTCGGATCGGATATCCATATTTTTCGGATCAAATACGGATCGGATCATTGGATTTTCGAATTTTCAGATAGTTTTGCTCAGCCCTACCCCACGTGGGTAGACCTATCATAAAATATCTTTGCAAATTCATTTTCAATGCACACGCTATACACGAGGATCACTTACACTCCTACTTGTATTCAAGTCATGTCAGAGTCAGTGAACAGTCATTTAATAACAGTCATGTCAGACTGCAAATTGTTCTTTTAGACAAATTCACGGGCCCAGCTAATAATTCTTTTCCTTTGAGAAAATCCTTCCAAAATTTAAGAGTTAGAATTACTTGGCATATCATGCAATCAAACAAAGCAGACCTATGAAATTTTTTTTTTTCTTTTTTTTTTTTTTTTTTTTTTTTTTTTTTTTTGTGAAGAATAGACCTCCCAAATATTACCACATGTAAGTTTCCCACTTTAGTTGAAGAAGAGAGTTAATTTTATAAGGCTAAGGGGTTACTCCTCCTATTGTCATATGATTTTGGGATGGAACTTTCTTGGACTTGTGAAGTAAACTTTCTCTCTTGTTTTGCGGGTTTGGTTCAAACCGGTATTTAACATAGTATAAGTGGACAGTTGTGACAGGTGTGGTCTAGGCCCGTTTATCATGGTATCAGAGCCGAGTTCACGATATGAGACCCTAAATGGCTAAAGTTCACTGGGCCAAGAGAGTAGGTCCATGTAAGGGGAGTGAAGAAGCACTCTAGCTCGAAAAATCACATGAAACAAAGTTAAAAAGGGATCTTACATGTGATGGGGAGTGTTGAAAAATAGACCTTCCATGTGTCACCACATATAAGTGTCCCACATTGGTTGAAGAAGAGAGAGGTAATTGCTTTATAAGGCTAAGGGGCTACTCCCCCTATTGTAATATGGTTTTAGGATGGAACCTCCTTAGACTTGTGAAGTGAACTCTCTCTCTCTCTCTCTCTCTCTCTCTCTCTCTCTCGGTTTACGGGTGCGGCCTAGACACGTATTTAACATTTTTCATTTAAAATTCGAACCCAAAGCTTGTCGGGTTTATTAAGCATAGTGCACCCTCACTTAGCCGTAAACGCCAAATTTCAAGGTTTAAGCCTTCTAATTCCTAAACCACCAATCTCCATAGGTTTAGTAATATGTTTCCAATTAACTTCATCTTGGAGAATATTTGGATTTTTAAACTTTATTTGAAAGAAATTTTATACAATGCCTTTCTAAATCATCCAAATTAGAATAAGGAAGAAGACTAGTTTGTATTTGATAAACATGGAAGGAGTTCAAAACTACCTTCACAAATGTAAACCTTCCGGCCTTATTCAAAAGTTTTGATTGCCAGCCTTTAATACGATCAAATGTTTTTTCAACTAAACCAAAATATTGACACTTTTTAAATTTTAATAGGACTAATTTCAGCACCAAGATATTTCCCAGAATATATTGAAGAAGAAAAGTTAAATTCCTTGACAAGATCTCTTCTAATCCAATGACAGATAGCTAGGGAAGATAACAATAGATTTTTGTTGGTTAATCCTAAGACCTGATACCCATGCCCTTCTAATCATGTTGGTTTAAGATATCATGTTAAAAGACCATCTCAACCAAAACATAAGCTAATGATTAAAATTGACGATCGATTTATTTATTTTATCGTTTATTATTATTATTATTATTATTATTATTATTATTATTATTATTATTATTATTATTATTATTATTATTATTATTATTATTTTCAATAATTTGATAGTTGCTTAGACAAGGTGAGGTTGAACTGCGAACCAAATCTCAACCTAAAGATTAATTAAATAAACACAAAGTTAATTTTTTTTTTTTTTGACACAAAGTTAAAACTTAAAATAAGCATACATATTGAAAAATATAATACTTCGTATTAATTATTACTTCGTAAGTAATTAGAGTCAGACAACCCGTCCAAAAAAACAAAAAAAAGAGTCAGACAAGACATAAATACAGTGACGGTTCTAGGAATTTTCTTGTATGGGTTCAAAATGTTAAAACAATTTTTTTGGGGACAGATTTACAATGAGAGTGAATTTAACATAAGCCTAATAAATTTAGCTAATAAGAAGTATATAAATATATTGATAGTTATAAGTAAAATAAAAATTATAAAAAAATATACTCTGATTTTAATGAAAAGGGGAAAAAAAATATTGCGTATGATATAAAGGAAAATTTGTCAAGAATAAGTCAACCTTGTCGTGGTTAGCTCAAAATAAGCAAACTTTTTTTATCAACCGAAAATACATAGACTTTTAAAGGTTTTTTTCTTTTAATAGGTCCAGTGACCTACAACCTATTAAACAAGTTATTTTTTTTAATTAAAAATAATTTATTAAATATTTATTAAATGTTAATTATAATTACACACACACACACATATATATATATATATATATATATATATATATATATATATATATATATATATATATATATATATATATGTAAAAAAGAAATAAATCCCAGCCATCCCCTTCCCCCACCCACTGCTAGCCCCCTGCCACCTTTGGAGACCACCTTTATCTCCCAACGCTGGTGAACACTGCCTCCTCCACCATTTCCCCTCATCGACGCTCACGCCCTCCCCCTCCCTTTTCATGCGTTGACCCCATCCTTTCCATGGCCGGATACCGCCGCTCAAAAACCCTTAAACCAACCCGTTTGACCTCGTTGAAGCAATCAAAATCGTTGAAAATAGGACCGGAGAATAAACTGACAGAAGTGATTAGCATAAGTTGGATTCCAGTGAGACTCAATGATGACTTTATCGCCGTATTTTGTGCGGCGAATTCCCGATGAACTAGAGTGTAAGAGGAGAGAAAGAGGGGTGGATGTCGTGTGGTTTGGGGAAGCAAGAAAGGGGAAAAGGAGGGATTGGGATGTCGTGGGTGAGGGTCGGGAAAGGGAGATGGCGGCGTCGGGGATGGGGTGGTAACCGGCCAGCCGGCCTATAGTAGGGGAGCTGGCGGGGAGGAGGGCTAGCAATGGGTAGAGGATGGCTGGGACTTTTTTTTTTTTTGAAAGAAGTCCTAAAGGACATTAAATTTCATTGATAAAAGCCATATGACATCTACAATTGACAATTAACAATAATGAAAACGAATTTAACAAAATCAAACAAGACTTAATCGGGGAAGGCTAGGGCTAAGAATCCAAATGCATAAATATAACAATTCGGCATATTCTCGGTTCGTTGTCTCCAACTTTTTGAGTGGATCCGTCGCCGCAGCTTCGCAATTTTGTGAGAAAGTAAATTCTTGTGTTGATTCCATAACCCGAATCCGAGCCATAATCAATAGTAGCCCCGCACAACCAGAGACCAAATTAAACACAAATAAAACCTTGTCTTTCGAAGGAGTCCGAAAAACCTTGTCTTTCGAAGGAGATGTTGGATTTTTTGTGAAAAACTACCTTTTAAAAAAATTGTTGTAAATGACTACCTCCTTTAAAAAAAATGTTGTAAGGGACTACCACTTGCCGGAATCTAGTCGTTGACTCACTTTTCCGGCGTTGACCACCCCACGTGCCGGTCACATGACCTTTAAATTTTTTTTTCTTTTTCTTCTATGTATGCACCACCAGATTTGTCGACTTACCGTCATCTTCACCATCGCCCCACCACCACAACACCTCAACCCACCACAAAACTCCATTACAGCCACCCTCACACATCCCAAAACCAACCCAACCTCACTTGAAACCGCCTCCACCCCGTCAAATCCAACACAAACCCGCAATCGCTCCGCAATTCCGTGACCCTTAAACAACAACATCAATAACTTTCTCAATTAAGGAAAGGAAGGGAAGAGTTTTGGTTTTCAATTCGAGGGGGTTTTGTTGAAGTTGGATCTTCGAATCGAATTGCGTACCCAACTTCTTCCCCAAAACAGGCCCTCGTTTCTTGGGCGACGCAGCGTGTGACAAAGATAGCGGCGTCGCGGTGAGGTTGTGTGATGCAAATGGTGCTGAATTCGGCAAAACCCTATCGGAAGAGGATTTGGGAAAGTTGGGTACTTTTGTCGGAACTAATTTCTCCGATTATACGAGTTTGTTCTTGACTGTTTCAACGATTTTGTCTTCGAATTGAAGAATTGGGAGCTTGTCCATTGGATTAGAGTTGCAATAATGGCGGAAATGGTGGTTGCGCCGCCGTTAGATGGAGTATTTGGGCGGGATTGAGGTGGAGGTGACGATGAGGGGGTAGGAGTGGTCGAAAACTAGAAAAGGGAGGAGGAGGAGAGGGTGGGGGGGTTGAAAACGGGAAAAAGGCTGCTAAGTGGGGTGGTCAACGCCGGAAAAGCGAGTCAACGGCTAGATTCCAGCAAGTGGTAGTCCTTTACAACATTTTTTTTAAAAGAGGTAGTCATTTACAACAATTTTTTTAAAAGGTAGTTTTTCACAAAAAGTTGTATATAAAAAGTAGTTTTTCACAAAAAATCCTTACATGCATGTTTGGTGTAATAAAAGCGTAATTATTGTAAGCCTTTTATTCTCCATTGCAGTAAAAAAGATTTAAATAAAACTATGGGTTTTTCTAAGCTATGCCCCCGTGGTTGTTGAGTTTCTAAGATGTGCTCATGCCTTTTCAAAATTACAAGATGTGACCTTCATAATTTAATCGTACCCCTTAACGTTTTAGAAACAAATTTTGTTTAAGTGGGGCATCCTCCTTAAAAAGAATTGAGGAGGTAATATTCAGTTAAATAAGAAATGAGAACCATACATTATGGGGCTCAAAGAGATATTTTGTACAGTTGGACAAATGTGCATATATATATAGACGGCCACTCTGATTTTCAAACATCCACTAAAGTAGTAATTGAGAAAATAGAAGGGAACACTAACAACAATTGTACAACAATGGTTGTCGTAATGGGAGTAGTTTTAGGACTGTTTGTGTTAGCTTTCATAGTGAAAATGGTAAATGCTTTAGTATTGAAGCCAAAATGGCAAGAAAAATGGTTAAGGAAGCAAGGAATTGATGGCACTACTTACCAATTATGGGGTGGTGAACGAGATAAGCTGAATCAACTGAAGATTAGAGGCATTTCTTCCATGCCCAAAACTCCATCCCATGATATATTATCATGTTCTAATCCTATTGAGTCCCATTTAATGAAGATTTATGGCAAGTTCATTTTAACAAAGTTTTTGTAGAATATTAGTTTCCTTGGCATTGTCTCATAATTAATTAACCACAATTAGCCAAATTCCCACATAATTTAATTATTGTGGCAACTTCGCTTACAAAGTTATTAACTCGGCCTTCAAGCTTAATAAATATATTAAATGTGGCGTTTTAGAACCACCGTATTTTGTGATTTATAGTTATGATAAAACATAGTCATGTGGGATCTTGTTATAATTGTTTTAATGTATGTACGTGAAACAGGTAAAATGTTCTTTTATTGGACGGGAACAGTGCCTAGAATAGTGTTGATGGAACCAAAGTTGATTAGAGAAATGTTAACGAATAAGTCCGGCGAATTTTGAAAACCAGAGATCAATGGCTTCACCAGACTCTTTGTTGCTGGTGTATCAATAGTATCATCTTTGAATGGAGATAAATGGGTCATGCACAGAAAGTTGCTCAGTCCAGCCTTCCATATGACCAAGTTACAGGTTTTTGTTTTTGTAATTTACTATAGAGTTGGAAATTTGGATAACAACAGTTATACAAATTGTCAATAATATAGACAATACAATTTCTTGATTAAGGCAGACTTTACTCTATCTAAATTAACATGATTATTATCACTTTTGTAAATTATACAAAAAATAATGCGATTATTTATCCCAATAATGGCACTTTTAATTTTTGGGGTGTTCGTAATTAAATTTCCATTATTCTGGCCTTTTAATCAATCTAGCTATACATGTTACACACGTACACACATTTTTATGTGTGTAGTAATAATTTGTCTTGTATTTTCTACCAGGGAATGGTGCCATCGATACTAAAGTGCACAAAAGAAATGATTTCAATATTGGAGGGAGTTCTAGGGGCAAAGGATTCATGTGAAATTGATGTTTTCTCTGAGTTCCAAAAATTAACAGCAGATGTTATATCAAATGTGGCATTTGGCAGCAATTATGAAGAAGGAAGTAAAGTATTTCAGCTCATGAATGAGCAATCAAAGTTACTTTGTAAAGTGTACTATATGGCGGCCTTTCCATTCTTAAGGTAACCACTTCTCTATATATGCTAATAACACGTTTGTAAGGATGTAGTCTCTCTGTAATTACCTTCAAAGGGGAAATCAATGGAGTCAATTGAACCCACTAATTCTTGCGCACAGGCCCGGCTTTAAAGAGGTTTTTTCTCAAACACGTAACAGGGCCCCAAAAATCAGGGGCCACAATTTTTTTTTTTTAAAAAAAAAAAACAAAAAAAAGAAAAAAAAAATCTACTTAACCTATTCATCTTCTTCCTCATAAAGACCTCCCTTTTGAAACCAAAATCCAAAAATCTTCATATCCAAAATTCAATATTTGACTTTTGCCTTTTGATTTCCAAAACAAAATTAAATTTACTCAATAATTATCACTCCTAAACGGCAAATTTGTCTAATTATCTCCACTTTACTTAATTTTTTCTCTATTTTTTAGGCAAAATTGAAGAGCAATTTATACTCTTATCAAGATCAATGACGATTCAATTGATATTAACGACCAATTTTTATTTATTTATACCAATTTCAAGATCAGCAATACCCACACATATTACAATATTCAGTTGTCTTTTAATTTTAACTCAATTCCAAAGGTGAAAAAAACGTCAATGGAAGCACTCAAAATTCTGGCGAACTGTTCTTGTTCGGTGGATATGGAATAGTTGAGTGGGTAAATATCACTTTTTATAGTAATATTTTTAACCTTTTATAAATAGTCCTTTGAAATTTAAGGCCCAATTTTTATAATTAGAACTGGACCACCAAATTGCCGGAGACGGTCCTGCTTGCGCAAACATTATTTTAAATGTATTCTGTAAAAGCAGTTTTATTTTACTAACATAAATATGAATCTCAATGTATGTAGGCATTTGCCTACGAAATCAAATGCAAGGATGAAACAAATCCAAAACGAAGTGACAATTGCATTGAAAGGTATAATTAAAAAACGCGAGAGAGGCATGGAAAATGATGGTATTGTGAAGGATGATTTATTAGGATTGATGCTACAATCAAACTTGAACAGCCAGCTAGAGGGTAAAGGAATGACATTACAAGAGCTTATCGAAGAGTGCAAGCTATTCTACTTTGCTGGGCACGAGACAACCGCGAATTCGCTCACTTGGGCTATTGTAGCTCTAAGCATGCATCTAGACTGGCAAGAAAAGGCAAGAGAAGAAGTATTTAAACTTCTTGGTCGTGAACAAACTCCTTCCTTTGACGATTTAAGTCGTCTCAAAACTGTAAGATTTATTATTATAATTGCTTCTAGTTAAATAATAAATGGTACATGTAAAGAAACAATTAATTACACTTCTAATTAATGATTTGTACTTGTACATATTAATTGAAACCCAATTTTAAGCATGTTCGGTAACATTGTTGTTTCCAATTTTTTAATTTTACGATTTTGTAAATTTTTTAGTTATGAAATATATATGATATATGTCGTATAAAGAATAAATAGTAAATTCAAACTTATTAAGCAAACAGGTTACCTTAATCGTAATTGTTGTGTGTTGTACACAGGTAACCATGGTTTTGCAAGAAACATTAAGGCTATATCCACCTTCGAGCATAATCCGAACCACGGGTCAGAAAGGGGCAAAATTGGGAGATAAACAACTCCCTGGTGGTGCCCATGTTTTCATCCCAACACCATGCCTTCATCGAGATGAACAAGTGTGGGGAAACGACGTACTTGAGTTCAACCCTAGTAGATTCTCCGAAGGGGTTTCGAAGGCATCCGATAAAGATTCGGCTCCATATTTCCCATTCGGGTGGGGCCCAAGAGTTTGTATTGGGCAAAACCTATCCATGTTAGAAGCTAAGATGGCTTTGTCCATGTTGCTTCAACGCTTTTCCTTCGAGCTTGTGTTAGTTCGATCTCCAACCTTAACGTGGGGCGCAAGTCATTATTCGTAAGCTAGCTTAGTTCGATCTCAACTCGTTCGATTGGTGATGTTTAGGTTTGTTGTTCATAAGCTTGTGTTGGTCTTGCCAAGCAATGAGAGCATATAAGATAATAAGATTGCCACTAGCTAGGCTGTCGTCTTAAATTGTTTGTTTACAAAAATTGCAATAATATTCCTTAAAGAATGTAATGTGTTGCTGCTAATTTTCCTCAATTCTCATCTTTCACCTTCATCATCAAATGTGTAAACAAGGGATTATATCCAACAATTATAATGTATAATGTTAAAAAATTTAAAGCCCGGTGGACACTTATTACTAGTAATAGTTATTTAATTGATTAACTATGGGTAAATTTGTAAGTTTGTGCTAAAATTCTCTACCTTTTCTTTTAAGGAAGTGTTGTAAAAAAAATAGAAAAAAAAAAAGAAAAATGGAAGTAAAAAAATACTCCTGCCATCTCTAAAAATTGACAGGTTTGACATTTTTTTCACAATTCATATACGGAGTACTAACCCTGACCATATTAAATTTTACTACGTATCAAAAAATATGTTGTTAGATATAGGTATTAACTAAATTAAACTTTTAAAAAAATATATATATAACTAGGGTAGCTGACCTTTTTTTTTTTTTTTTCTAATATGTTTCATATGCATCTATATATTTCTCTCTATCTCTATTTACAAACAAATTTGTTCAAGAGTCTATATATGTAACTCCACAAAGTTGCAAATAATAAGAAACAAATGTATTATGAAAAAAAAAAAAAAGAAATGAGGGAGTAAAATAAAAATCTAAAGAATACAAAAAGGCACAACATTTGGGGATACCATTAGAGGAACATTCTCTCTCTAAAAATCCTCTCTCTCTCTCTCCCATAAACCGCCGCCCCTCTTCTTCTTCTCCGGCTATGAGGCTCGCCGGCGGGCGTGTGGCTCACCGCCCACGCCACAGCGTCGGCGAGCCTCCGATCTACCCCTTTAGATTGTTTATTTCTTTTTCCGTTATGGTTTTTCGTTTTTTCAGCCTTTCATCTGGCGCCGCACCGCCTCTTCGTCCGCCGCCGTTATTCTTCTTCGACTGTGAGGCCGGCCTGCCGTCGTTTCTTTGTACCGCCTCCCCGCCGCGCCTTCGCCCCACCCCTTTGTCCGTTGCCGTGACGTGGTTTATGAGAACGGGGAGGGGGAGTTTCCTCCCTCTGAGTCCCTCGTGTAGGGCCGTTCTAAGTCCCTCGTGTAGGGTTGTCGTTGCAGCGGCTCAGGGGCGTGTGGGGTTCGGGCTTCTCAGGCGGGCCTCGGTGGTCCGTGCGTTTATTTCCGGCGTTTCGTGGGCTGGGTCGGTGAATCCCAGAGCGTGGGTGGTGGGACTCGGTTTGGCGGCGGGGTGGGATGTTAGGGTTTCGTTTTTTGTTTTAGGGTTTAGTTTTCGTTCTGTTTTTCCTTTTAGAAGTCGTTGTGTGTTTTTTAGTTTTATTATTTTTTCTGTTTGTGTGGTGTGTTGGAGTGATATGGGGCTTGCAGATCGGTGTACCGATCTTCTGGTGCAGGATTTAAGCCGGGTTTTTTGGTTATGGGGCTTCGGTTTGATCTTCTGTTGGTTTGGGCTAAAGGGTTTTGCTTCCATGCCGATATCCGTGTTTGAATCGGAGTTGATCTTGTCTATGGTGAAGTGTACGACACCAATTTTGATTTCAGGTCGAGGAGTACGGGATTCTGAGCCAATGAAGGTTCTCGTCAGAAATTACATCATATTGCCAGACCCCCTTGCAAGAGGCTGCATAGGACAGCGTTATATGAGCCAAGGGTACTTAAGAAAGTCATTCTGCGCGTGCAATTGTAGTTTCGTTTATTTCGAACTTATAATTGGTTCGGTTGTCTTTGTATTGTTCGATTATGATCTCTTATGTAAGTGTCGTATGGCTTTTTATTAATGAATATAATCTCCCCCCCTTCAAAAAAACATTTGGGGATACCTAAATTAGGATGCATATAAAATATATTAGATGGAGAGAGTAATATTTATTGTACATACTCCTCCATTTTTTTTAAGTGTATCACTTTAATCAATACACTTGTCATGTATTATTTTGACCAGTAACATCTTCAAAAAGCAATAAGTATAGATTATAAAAAATTGTTACATTAAAATTATGCGTTAAGACGAATATAACATTTAGTCTAACATATAAAGCATAAGCATCATTGGTCAAAATAGTGCAAAATAAAACTTAATTCAAAATGATACATTAAAAAAATTATTGGAGGGAATAACTAGTTATCAAGTGAACTGCTATTTGACGCCCACAAATTACTCAAAACGCCCGCAAAATTACAACGAAATTACCACTCTACCCTTGAACCACTCTACCCTAAACCATTCTCTTCAACTCCCTTCAAACCAAAAAAAACAAAAAACCACCACCACTTTCACCAACACCCAACCCCCTTACCACCACCACCACAAGCACCCAAAAACACCACCGGAGAACCGCCAAGATACCGAGGACGAAGAACGTCGGACGGTCGAGGGAGGAAGACGGCGTGCCGGATGAGCAGGTTCGGTTTTTTTTTAACGCTTGACCGAATCGCCCAAAATAGGCGGTTTAACCATGGTCAAATCGCTCAAAATATCCGGTTTGACCATGGTCAAACCGCCCAGTGAAAACGGTTGACCGTGGCCAAACCGGATTCCCTGGGCGGTTTGACCGTGGTCGAAACGGATTTCTTGGGCGTTTTAACCATGGTCAAATCGCCTAGGAAATCCGGTTTGGCCACGGTCAACCGTTTTCACTGGGCGGATTGACCATGGTCAAACCGGATATCTTGAGCGGTTTGAGCACTGGAATTTAAATTATTATTTTTTTTTAAATTTAAATTTATACAAATAATATATTTGTTTATTAATTGTTTAGATTAATTTTAATATTTGTTTAGTAAAAAAAAAATATTTATTTGAAGTTCACGTTTTATGTATAATTTAAAAAAATATTAATTATATATATTTGTTTAATTTAAGTTCACGTTTTATGTATAAGAAATTAAATAATATGTTCGTATATGTTTAGCTTTATTAATTATATGTTTAGGAAAAAAATGATATTGTATATATTTGTTTTTTTATATGTGTAGCTTTATTAAATTTATGTTTAGAAATAAAATAATGTATTTGTGTATTTGAATTTTAAAATAATTAGGTGTATGTTTAGATAATCAACTAATATAGTTTTATATTTTACGTTGAGTTTAATTAATATATTTGGTAAATTTTAGTTTATATATTAATAGCATTATATTTAGGAAATTAGATAAAAAAAAGTAATTGCATTTATATTTCTATATATATTAAATTTATTGAATCGTATCCAATTACATTTATTAATTAAATAACAGCCACGAAACATGAGGAGGTTAAACATCGAGTTCACACATGTCGAAGGATCAGGTCCTCGACATACACGATCTCGAGGTGTTTATGCTTCTGTTAGGAGGGAGAGGGCAGCTTCTCGAGCGGCGGATGATGACATGTACGATTATGATCCTGATCATGACTACATGGAGGATGCCTCGACTTCCGCAGGAGGCGAGCACGAGGAGGCGCCATCAGGGGTTTTCGTCATGCAAGGTAGAGGAGGGAGGTTTGTGGCTTCTAGTAGTGCGAGTACGAGCACTGGCCGTACTCGTAGGTCTCGTGCTGCTCGAGACGCGGATACTACTTGGCTTGTTCAGGAGGCGATGCCGGGGGGTCCAGTTGATGGGAGTCTTATTCCCAGCTATGCGGCTCATATTGCGTCACGTATTTGGGTCGGACAGGATCGTGAGCCGTTGAGGTGCCACAGTAGGATTCAGTGGTGCAAGTCGCTGCAGGAGTGGGAGACAGAGTTGAGTGCTGATTTACGTGAGCGCGTTAGTGTCACTGGACTACGACACTTGCCGTCTATCATGCATTCCCACATTGATTGGCCTCTGATCTCTGCGTTCGTTGAACGGTGGCAGCCGGATACGAACACTTTTCACCTCCCTTTTGGTGAGATGACCATCATGCTACACGACGTCGCTTACATTCTTGGGATCCCCGTTGACGGGGACTTGGTGGACATGGTCAGCGACAGTGCGTCTCTCCAGGCTGATTTTCAGGAGTTGCTGGGGTTGAGTAGGGATGAGCTGTTGGTGAAACCAAGAGCAGTTTGGGAAAACGGTGTTGTTGCGGTGACTACCATTTATTTGCGGTGCAAGTTGTTGGATCGGGTTCCCGACGTTCAGTTCATGGCTTTCTTTGTTACACTCTTCGGTAGCACCTTATTCGTTGACAAGAGTGGTAACCGCCTTCTTCCCTCCTGTATTTTGGAGTTGAAGAAGTCTACTGACGATCTTGACCGTTACTCTTGGGGGTCAGCTGCACTTGCTTTCCTTTATCGTCAGTTGGGTATCGCCTCCCGTGTTGAGTGTAAGGCCATTGGTGGTTGTCTCACGCTTCTCCAGGCATGGATATATGAGTACTTCCCATCCTTTCGGCCATGTCAGGGAGCTTTGGTGGTACAGCCTGGTGAGGCTCGTGCCTCGATGTGGGATACTAGAGCACAGTCCAGGGATGAGCACCGACTCGCATCATTTCGGGCCCGACTTGATCAGATGACTGATGCTGAGGTATGGTTATTGTTTTATTAAATGTGTAATATTGTTTAACGTGTTGTCATGTAACGTAACATTCTTATTGTTATTGCATATGCAGGTTAACTGGCGGCCCTACTCTCTCACCCCTGCGCAGGACGTCCCGAGGACCACTTACATGGGCTGTATACAGTGTCGGGACATCGTCGAGCCGTATAACCCAGACAGGGTCTTACGGCATCTTGGTCACGTGCAGGGGATACCGCTCCCTGGTTTTGTCCCTGACGAGGCGTATAGACCTGCTAATGTCCGGTCGTACAGCGTCACTTTTCGGGGTTAGGTCTTATGGAAGAAGTTCGGTCCTGGGAGCTGCTGTCTCGGCTTGCATGTCCATCCACCTCTACTAGATGAGATTCCCACATGCTCACCTGACTATTTGCCATGGTTTTTTACGTACTCCCATCCTCGGCTTATCTGCGATACTGCGGAACTAGCCCCTCCGGCAGTTCCAGAGAGGACGAACACTGATTACGTAAGTATTTTATGAAGTGCATCATTGTATTATTTTATTATTGTACAAATATTATACGTTATGATTGTTTGCTTTGTATTTTGCAGTGGATGGGTCGTTCCATGCATGTGATTCGGCGATTCATTGCAGACACGGGCGGTGAGGTCACCCCAACAGTGGTTGAGGCCCAGGAGCTTATTGCGGCGTGGGATGCAATGATGAGAATGTAATAGAATTTAATGTAATTTTTAATTATAACTAAAATTGTAATTAAAAACTAATTAAAACTGGAATTTAAATTGCGTTTTTAATTACAAGTAGAATTTCTATTAATATTATGCCATGTTGCTATCCTACTTGCATATCGTTGGTCCCAATCTTGGACGCTAAATTCACGAACGTCATACCAAAATCCGGCTATTGGGGGAACAGGAAAATTAGGAGACATTTGCAACCGCACGTAGTGATAGTTCCCCACCGTTAGTAGTGCAAGCTCCCTACTCGGGCCCGTGGAAGTGGACGGGGCACTCCACGGTAACACAGTGATGCATGGATACACACCTACACCATCAATGCCTGTACCGAATAGCATAATGACAGCGTTGAACAGATTTGCGATCGGGAACAAGTCTTGAAACACTGCCATCCAATGGTCGCCTGTGCACCTACCACCAGTCCACGTGATACGACGAACCTCATTTTCCAATTGATCACCGTAAATGTGAGAGTAGACGTTAGGATGCCTGGTTATCTCATTCGCAATCACAGTCCTGGCCAATATCCATTCCTCCTGGTTACCCCAAAAGAATTCTGCAACACAACGAAATCCGCAGTTGCCATCACCGATAGGGTCTACCCATCCTTCCAAATACGGCAACATGACATTTGGAAACCAATCGACGTACAAAAACTCGTCGATGTTCATCTGATTACCTGTAAATACATCATCAACGCATTAATTACATATTCGCCATTCATTACGTAATGTACAAAAATATTAATAATAATAACAATTTATACCAGGTGGCGTCCTCATGTTTACAGATTCATTTGATATTCCACGACCGGAGCTGGATGTAGAACGACCCCTGCTTCTACCACGACTTCGCCCACGAGCACGACCACGACTACGACTGCTCGGAATGTGCTCGAACCCACTTGCATCCCGTCTAGTAGACGAGGACCACTGCTGGCCTTGTGGTCGACCACTGGTTGTCTCGTTTATCTCAGGTTCTTCGTAATCTCCTTCTTCAGGGTGAAGCTCCGCAAACAACACTCGGTTCACACTCCGCACAAAACCGGGGTCGCGTTGTAGAACCTCATCAACTAGGGATCTAAATTGTGCAGTGTCCTGTTCCGACTCATCAGCAAAAGTATGAATGCCTACACCATCCCCAATGACGAGAGTCTTCCAAAAAGGATGGACCTGATCCAAATATAAACCCGTGCCACCCTGAATCGAGGTATATATGGTACAAGCACATGGTAGGCCGTGTGTCATCAACAACGCACAACCACATCGCTCGTACACATCATCAGATAACTCTCTCATCCTGGTCACCTCATGCTTCAGAATTTTGAGACCGTGGAAGGACATATGGCCACTGAGATTGTGCAACGGCATGCCCCTATACTCCACTCCAATTCGTCGTCTGGAGTCCTCCAAATGATGACGAATTCCAATAAGCAGACCCTCTGTGGCGCGGTGCACACGACTGAATATTGAATCCAACGACCCTCTGGAACTACCGAGCCATTGTTTAAGCACAGAATGTTGGCTCTCCACCCTACACGTGTTCACGTTGCCAAAGTGCAACACCTGATTCGTCCATGCCAAGATAAACTTCTCCTTGTGTACAAGCCAAGTTTTTTCCACATAATCCACAACGGTACGCCATGATCTTCCCCAAGTATCCCTCATTTGACGCAACTCAAATTCATACTCAGCCTCAGTTGTTGCATTCATGAGTTTTGACCACCTCCCATTTCTAAATTTCTCAGCTAACACCATATCTTTCTTACACAAATGATATACCTTGGCCAACACATCTTTGTTGATATTCCATCTACATAACAAGTGAGCTGTGTCTGGGAATACCTCTTTCACCGCCTTCAACAGTCCCAACTCTCGATCAGTTAGAATCGCAGTAAGAGTCACTTCAAAACCCATATACAGCTTCAATTTCTCCAACACCCACTTGTAACTCTCATAAGACTCTGTCTTCATTAAAGCATACCCGATCAAAAAGTTTTGGTTTGTCGGTGTGACCCCAACAATCTCGAAGAACGCCATGTTGTACCTGTTTGTCTTGTATGTGGAATCCATCCCTATGACATGTGGATAAGTCCGCAACATATTCGCCATCTCTGGATGTGCCATAAAGGCATGGGTGACAACACGTGTGTCGGGGTCAGCAGCTACCCAACTAACGTACTTGTGCTCGTTGGCCAAGTGAAGAAACTGGTTTACGACATCTCTCCCTTCACTATCATCAACCCTTAAACGACTTCTGAAATTATAGATGTGCCTCATGTTAGGGTTCTCATTGGGATACGCATCTTTCACAGCTGCCATTATGTTACTAGGTTTTGCACATGCTGAACTCATTTGTCGAACCAATTGCTTCGCAGCCGGACTTAAACCACTCACTTGTCTATGACCCTCTCGATAAACCATCATAGGGTGGTTGTGCATGCCATGCAAACCAGATACAGGAATTATTTGCCACCCAAGATCATCTACCACACATGTGATCTTGATCCGAAAAGGACATTTGATACCCTTTCTTTTTGTGTTTTTTCGTACAGCATTCTCCATATCCCTGTCTTCGGCTGTATTTCTATGGGCACGATCGCACTTCAGATACTTGACCGGCCGACCATCTCGTTGTGTCTTATACGAAGACTTTGTAAGGAAAAAGCCGCAACCAATAGAGATGTTTTGAGCCCATTCAAAGGCCTCTTCAAAAGTTGGGAACATCGTTGACGTTATAAAGACTGCACTGTAGTCAACTCCATCACCCCCATAATCCGGCAATGACGCCTAAACAAAGAAATAACATGAAATTTAGCATAATAACCATGATAATAATGGAAATAAAAAACATAATAATCACAACAATGATCACAACTTAATTCTACTTATCATAAAAATAACAATAATAGTAGTAGAAATAATAACAATAATAATAGAAATAATAATAATAAAAATATTAGAAATAATAATAATAATAGTAATAATAATAATAATAGAAATAATAATAATAGAAATAATAATAATAGAAATAATAATAATAATAGTAATTAAAGCAAAGATTTTTTTTTAAAAAAAAATACAAAACCGCCCTAGAAAACCGGTTTGACCATGGTCAAAACGCCCAAGAAAAGCGGTTTAACCATGGTCAAAACGCCCAGGAAAAGCGGTTTGACCATGGTCAAACCGCCTAGAAAACCCGTTTTGACCACGGTAAACCGGTTGTCCTAGGCGGTTTGACCATGGTCAAACCGCTTTTCCTGGGCGTTTTGACCATGGTCAAAGCGGTTTTTTCGGCGGTTTTGTACATTTTCGGCGAGAAAAATTAAAAATTTACCTCACCAAGTGGGTCCGGCGGGGTGGACACCCTGCTTTCCGCCTCCGACATGTAACCGGGTGGCGATAGTGGTGGTGCTGGTGGTGGTGGTGGTGGTGGTGGTGGTGATAGTGGTGGTGATAGTGGTGGTAGTGGTGTTGGGTGTTGGTGGTACTGGCGGTGGTGTTGATGCTGGTAACCGTGGCGGTGTTCGGTGGTGGTAGAGTTTACTTTAGCTCGGTTTTGAGAGTTAGAGTTATGAAAGGGATGGAAGATAACAAATAGAGTTGAAGAGGGTAAGAAATAGAGTCAAGGGTAATATCGTAATTATTTTGTAATTTTGCGGGCGTTTTGAGTAATTTGTGGGCGTTAATTAACAACCCCCGTTATCAATCCATGCATTGCAAAAATAGTTGACTTTTCTACTAACTAAATTTATTCTTGTTATTTTTACTTCGAAGGAAAGAAGAGTAGTTTTTACTCAAGTTTTACCCGAAGAAAAAAAAAAAAAAAAAAGGAGAAATAAAGGGCAAAGGTTTATTCGGCCAAATGCTAGATGAGCTTTACCTCATCCATTGAAGTTAAGCTTTCCCTTCTTGAATTGCTTGTGAGCTTCTTCATTAATGGTAAACTGAATGAATCTATCGAGATCTATTTTGCCATGTGTATAAAAAATTAGAAATTTAATTATTATTATTTTTTTTACTATTATTGCACAAATATTAAAGTAATTATTTACACAATTGCCACTAAATAGACCTTAAGTCCTTAACTTGTGTTTCCTCGTTCAAAAGTCAAAACAAAGGCGAGGTAATTGAAGAAGGTGACGAGGCACACAAAAATAACACCACCTTTAACCGGTCTTCCCTAATTAACACCACTTTTTTATTATTCCACAATAACACCACCTGTGATATACATCTACCAAAAATAAAACATGACTGGTTGGTGACCTATTAAAAAGGTTACCTGTAACACGTGTCAAACTATCATTGGTCAATTTTTTTAACAATTTTTTTTTTAAAAAAAAAACCTTAGAATTTCAAAAAAAAAATAAAAACTTAAAATAAAAAAAAAAAAAACTAAAAAAAAAATAAATAAAAGAAAATCCCTCCCACCAACGCCACCTGCCAGGCAGCCACCACCGCCGGCGCCTGAAACCCCTCCCCCGTGCACCCACCGATTTTCAGTTTTTAGCACCCACCGATTCTCCTTGCCGATGCTTCCATTTCCCTTAAACCCGCGTTGCCCCTAAACCATCATAGCACAAACCCCTGCTCAAATAGCCATTGATTTTGGTTCTGATTTTCAAGGGTTTGGTTCTGAAGATGTGCATGAAGAAGAATTTGTTAATGGGTTCTTACTGTTGATGGTTATCGTGATGATTTTGAGTCCAATTTAAATTAGTTGATGAAGAATTCGTGGAAGGCAGTGAGGGATTGTGGTGGTTAAGTGGCGATGTAGGGGGTAGGGGAGGGGAAATGCCGGCGAGGGGAATTGGTGGTTCTGGATGCTATGGGGGTGGAGGCGGAGGACAGGGAGGGGTGTGGGGGCTCCAGGGACGGAGGTTGGCTGGTGCCGATGGTGGTGGTTTTTCTTAGCTACCGTTAAGGGGAGGAGTTTTCCTTATTTTCAGTTTTTTTTTTCATACATGTGACATGTGTCATTTGTAACCTGTAATACAGGTCACATGTTTTTTGTTCTATTTTTGGCATATGTGTATCAAAGGTGGTGTTATTGTGGAATAATCAAAAGGTGGTGTTATTTAGGGAAGACCGATTAAAGGTGGTGTTATTTTTGACAAATTTTCCTTACGGTAATAACAATAAATTACATATTAAATGAGATTAATATATTGTTAATTATGTATGTATTTTAATCTTAAGTAAAAAGATAAATTGAGGTGGGGTAGGTGAATAGTAACACGAACAATTGTTTATTGGTTCATGGTTAAGACGAGGATGTTGGAAATTTTTTGTTTGGTTTATGTATATGAGAGAGAAAGTATTTTTTTTTATATGAATAGTAACATGAACAATTTTTTATATTTCATGAATAAGGGTGCTCTAAGAATCACAAAGATAGAAAAGTAATTTAAAATAAAGTATGAGTATTCGCCTTATTTAAGACCAAAGAAATGAGAAATATAGTTTAAAATGACATAAGATTTTTATAAAGGAATAATATGTCACTTGTGAGTTGTGAATTATATGTCATTAGATGATAAAATGAATTAAATATTGTAAAATCTTCTAAATAAGAAATTGGAGTAAGTACTTAAAAATTATCGAAAAGGGAAAAGTGGAGCAAGTTTTTAAAAATAAAGAGAGTACTGCAAATTATTCATTTTTACCCTGGTGTCATTTTGATCACAAGTTCACAACTCACAAGTGACATATTATTCCTTTATAAAAATCTTACTCCGTATGTCATTTTAAACTATACTTCGTATTTCTCATTCCTTTGGTCTTAAATAAGGCAAATACTCGTACTTTATTATAAATTACGTATACTCCTATTTTTCTATCTTTGTGATTCTTACTATCAGTGGCAAATTCACGAATTTGATGATGGATCCCAATACAACGGTGAAGTGACATACTTTGGACAGCGTGTACGCTGAACATTGAATTTGCAAAGATTATGAATCATGATTTACAAATGTACAATCAACATCAATCTACAATCAATTCGCGTGTGCCTCGTGAGGAGTCGTGACCTTCTTCAATTACCTCGTCTTTGTTTTGAACGGGGAAATACAAGGCTTTTTTCTTTTTCTTTCTTTTTATTTTAAATAAATAAGCAATAGTAAGTATTATTAAAGGAGGTCCATTTCCGTCAAAATTGTTAGCTTTGGGGAAAGGTCTATTTAGGGCATATGTTTGATTGACTGAATTGAACTAAACTGAGCTGAATAGTTTACGAGAGAAGAAATACTGAAAGTAATCTGAAAAGAACAGGCTTTGAGTGACAATTGCTAAGGTCTATTTAGTGGCAATTGCATAATAATTACTTCGTACTTTAATATTTGTGCAAATAAAAAAATAAAAAATTTCTCATTTTTTGTACACATGACAAAATAGATCCCGATAGTTTTTTTGGTTTATCATTTTTTGTAATGGGGTAAAACTTGAGTAAAAACTACTCTTCTTTAATTTCCTTTTGAGTAAAAAAAAATATTGTTGAAAAGTCAACTATTTTTGCAATGCATAAATTTACAACTAGTTACTCCCTCCAATAATTTTTTTAATGTATCATTGTGATTAAAGTTTCATGTGCATTATTTTGACCAATGTTTATGCTTTATATGTGATATTAAATATGATCATATGTGTATTAATTATATTAGTCTTAATGCATATTTTTTCAAATAACAAATTTATTATGTGTGTGTGTAATTTATACTTGTTGCTTATTTAAGATGTTATTGGTCAAAATAATACTTGACAACTGTATTGATTAAAGTGATACACTTAAAAAACGGAGGAGTATATATAGTACAATAAATATTACTCTCTCAATCTCTCCATCTAATATATTTGTATATAGTATATTCATTCTGTAGGGAATATTTCAAGCATTACCCCAAACTTGAACCCCACTGTAATCATACACTTAAGCTGGTGGCGTCCAAAGGGAATGAAACAAGAGCAAAAGAGTCGCCAACAAATTTTAGGAACTTGTAAACCGTTCACGAGGTGAAGGTTACACCCCTTAACGATCCATGAGATTGTCAACTCCAATAAGTCTAGAACAAGACTGGTGTTCGGGGATGAGGGTATGAATCCAATCCAAAAGAGATTAAACCCGCCCTATAAAATAGGCCTCTAATTTATTCTACTCGTATTCATGTGCGCTTTGTGGCTAACATGCAATCATTAGGTTAACCCTAAACCTTTTTAATCTATGTTGGTTGAATATTAATGCACAAATAAAACTATTGTCGGCGATCACTTGAATTAAAATCATATTAGCCTAAACCAAATTATTAAATATCTTATTAGCCGTGATTACAAGTACAAATTCCCTTTAAACTTGCATAAAAGACGTGATCAAGCAATAACAATAATAACAATCAAGCAACATAATAATAATAATAATAATAGTAATAATAATAATAATAATAATAATAATAATAATAATAATATCATAATCATAATAAGGCATAATAAGGTTTAATTATAATAGCAAGATCCTAAGCATGATACTAACAAGATTAATAACAAATCCTAGCATGTCACTAAACAATAAAGATCAAAGCTTTAATTAGCCCTAACATGATACTAACATGATATTAGAAAGAATAAAAAGCACCCTAAACATGATACTAGAAAGCAATAAAATCATCCTAACATGATACTAGGAATTAATCAAATCTAAACATGCTTTCTACATTGAAATAAAAAGGGAGTAAGCTAATTACTTACTTTGAAGCCTCGTACCTCTTTCTAATAACAAAATACACAAGTTAGTAAACTTCAATGAAATAAAAAATCAAACAATTAAATTAAATAATAAAAAGAAAAGAGTTAAAAAGTTTAGACTGAATTTGGGACCAAACCCTCAGAAATAATCAACCTTTCACGTCTAGGGCGAAGGCAACTTCGAACTTGGCTAGGTGTTTCTAGATCTTGTGAATGCGGTATGGTGTTTTTGTAAAAGACTAGTTTAGAAAAGCTAGAGGGAGAAAGAATAAGCTATATATTGCATAAGAGAGAGAAGAGAGAGAATTGTTAATGAGAATTGGTTGATGGAAAACGGAGGTCTAGGGACCCTATTAATAGGAAAATAGTCCGAAAACCGATAGAAAATAGTCAGAATTTGAAAAGGAATAAAACTCCACCTCGTCGCCAACGACAAGCTTCGTCTCCTGGCAACGAAATTGTCACCAGGCGCTGCACTGCAGCGCGAGGCGCGAGGTGACGAACCTGCCGTCGCGCTTTCAACGTGCTTTCAGTACGGAATCCCCTAATCAATAAAATTGAATTGTTTAGTCCGTACGAAGGCTAAAATCGTATTTTCATATAAAATATTATTTTATTCCAAGTAAAACTCGTATACATAATTATCAATCCTAATCCTACTAGGATATATAAAGAACCTTCTAGATGATTCTAGAAGACTATAATCAATCCTACTAGCTTTAGGAATAATAATAGGTCATCCCCTAGATGATTGGGCCGTATGTAAGAACTAAACCGGGCCCAGCTTAGTATTTTGGCCATAACGTCCTTATTATTCATCGGAATTAGGCTTATAATATATCGTTGGAAAGCTCTTTTCGAGTCCTATCCAACTACACTATTATTGGACTCTTATCATGGACCAAACTAAATTGAATAGGCTATTTCATAATATAGAGTAGGCTTTCGAAAACAGAAAGAAGGTTTTTAATAAAAAATTAACCGCAACACTAGACTTTTCACACTTTCACTTCATTCGATTACGGTCTGACGCGAAAGGTATTCATCACTGGGTTTGGTTTTTGGGAGACACAAATGGATGTCTACGCATTCTAATTTAGGTATTCCCAAATGTTGTGCCTTTTTAAATTCTTTAGATTTTTACTTTACTCCCTCATTTCTGTTTTTATACTACATTTGTTTCTTATTATTCGCAACTTGATTGGCGTAGTTACATATATAGACTCTTGAACAAATTTGTTTGTAAGTGTTAAATAGAGATAGAGAGAAAGATATAGATGCATATGAAACATATTAGAAAGGAAATTTTAGATTTTAACACCACAAAAAAAAATACAAAAATGGTTTTTAACACTATAAATAAATTTTAAATTAAAAAAAAAAAAACACCCTTTTATTTTAACACAACAAAAAAGCTCAAAATTTTGCTTTTACCACCACTTAACGAATTTAAGGATGAAATCCGTTAAGTGGGGCTACAATGCCACGTGCCTTCGTATAGTTGGCTAAAATATAAAAGAAAAATAAAAAACAGAAAAAAAAAATTATTAAATTTTTTTTAAAACCCCAGCCACCACCACAGACACCGTTTCCCCCATCTAACCAGCACAGCCCCAGCCCCCGGTCCCACCTCAGGCGAAACCACTCCCTAGGTCGATACCAAAAACCTCCCCCTGACCCTATTCTGCAACCCTAGCTTGACCGACACACCTACAACCAACCCAAAACGCCCACCTTTTCCCTAAAAGCGGCCATGAAGTCGGCCACTAATGGCCGAAATCGGCCGTTTTAGGGTCAAAATCGACCACTCAACCCCAAAACCGGCAGATTTCGCCGTTGGTGGCCGATTTCTTGACCGTTTTGGATAGGGTGGCCATTTTTTATTAGGGTTACCTTGGGTGTCGGTCTGGCTGCGGGAGGTGGTTCTTGGTTCACGGTTCACATAGGTAGTAAGGTTGGGCGGGGGCTGCGTAGGTGGCATGGGAAGAGATTTCCAGTGGGTGTCGATGGTGGTCAGGTGTTGGTGGTGGTGCAGTGGTTGGGTGGCTGTATTAGTTTTAGGTGTGTTTTTTTAAAAAAGAAAAATTCTTTTTTCAGCCAACAAAGCTATGACATGTGTACTTTATGGTGCTCGCTTAATGGGTTTCATCCAAAATCCAAAGATCTGTTAAGTGGTGGTAATATCCAATTTTGTAATTTTTTTGAGGTGTTTAAAATAAAAGTTTTTTTTTTTGTGGTGTTAAAATCTAATATTTCCAATTAGAAAAGAAAAGAAAAAAAAAAGGTTAGCCACCCTAGTTATAAGAAAAATAAAATAAAATAGTTCAGTTAATACGTACCTATTTAACAACATAACTAATTTATTATGGTAAAAGTTATTAGTCTATATGTATATGAATTGTCAAATGTGTCAATTTTTAGAGATGGAGGAAGTATTTCATACTTCCATTTTTTTTTTTTTACAACACTTCCTCAAAAGAAAATTGTCCCAATACTTGTAACACACTTTAAAAAGTACGTCTAAAGATTTTTAGCACAAATTTACAATTTTACAAATTTACCCATAATTAATCAATTAATTAAATACACACTTACTAGTAATAAGTGTCCCTAACAATGCACCTGGCTTTAATTTTTTTAACATTATACATTATAATTGTTGGATATAATCCCTTGTATACAAATGAACATTTGATGATAAATAGAATTGAGGAAAATTAGTTGCAATACATGACATTCTTTCAGGAATATTGCAATTTATGTTAAACTAGGGAAAATATTGGAGAAAACGGCTTAGGCTTTGCATTGATAATAATTACAAATATATACTCAATACAATAGGAAACCTAACTTGCCTAAAACTCTTAACAAGATAAAGTTAACATATATACAATATTAACAAATATAACCAAACTAACTCTAATACTCCCCCTCAAGTTGGACCATGCAAATCGCGAATGCCCAACTTGCGTAATAAACCAAATTGCTGACGTCCAAAAGCCTTGGTGAGAATATCTGCCAACTGATGACCTGTCGAAACATATGAGGTAGTACTATTACCATTTAACAACTCATCACGAACAAAATGACAATCTACCTCAATATGTTTCACACGTTCATGAAATACCGGATTCTTAGCTATATGCTTAGTCGACTAACTATCATAAAACAACTGCATAGGCTTTGAATGATTGACACCAAAGAACAATCAATAACTGTTTCAATTATTTCAGATCACGAGTAGTGAAATCCATAGAGCGGTATTCATGATGTGTTCATTTTATATATATATTTACCTCCGTCCCTTGGTCGTAATTATTAGTGTTTTTGGCTCCTTCGAGCCACTTTTATTACTAATTTGTGTTCTCCAGTGTTTTTGTAGTTTTGCTTGAGTTTTGTAGGAATTTGCGTACTTGGAGCATTTTTCCGGGTTTTCGAGGAGCATCTACAAGTGTTGGAAGACCGCGACCACGTTCGATAGCCCAAGACCGATTGGAGGTAGCAAATCGGTGACTAAGGGCTCGGTTTTGGAGTTACAAGGCACTTGGGTCGAGTTCGGAGGCCCAAAGGAAGAAGCCCGAGGCTAAAAAAGCCTCGCCCGGATCCACAATGGGTCGCCCGAAGGCGCGCCCGGCCGGGCGGGGCGAGGCACCATTCCAGCAATATACGCGCCCGGTGCACGCGCCCGGCCGGGCGCGAGAAGGCTCCACGAGAAAAAAGGCGGGCCCGGTCGGGCGAGCCACTGCCCGACTGGGCGCGTGTAGCTTTAGGGGTTTAATTACTTTTCGTTCAGTTTTGTTTAACGAATAATTCTTGCTTAGTATTAACGTAATTTTATTAGGCAAGATTAGATACCTCTTTTTCACTTATCTTACTCTAGTTTTTAATTCTTTCTCTCTCTACTTAGACCTTCTCTCTCTAGACTTATTTTCTCTCTTGTTCCTAAAATTCCATTGTAATTCTGCCGTCTTGGTACGATTTCTCTCTTATTAATCTCAGTATTTTTATTCATTCAATTTCTTCATGTCTTGTTTAATTATTATGTTTTGTTTAGTTTTAATTATGTCTGAGTAGTTCTCTTTCTAGGGTTTATGGGGATCTAATAAATAGTATGAAGGGGTAATTTTATGATTATTGATTGTTAATGATTAATTGATTTCCTATTGATTGTTTGAATGCTATGCAATTAGATTTGGCCAGGTTTAATTGTATGAGTTTAGCAATATTGATTCGAGATTCGAGAGATGAGAATTAATGTTTAGGCTTAGTTTCAATAGGCATATTAATTTATAAATGGTTAGGTCGAGATTTGAGAGATGAGATTTAATACCGGTAAATTAACTCTGTGATTGTAATACGTAGCGAAAGTCCTTTATGATCTGATTAATTAATGCATTGACGATTGATTATTATGTTTTACCCTGGAATATTGTTTATTAGTGAACCTATGCCCTAGGCTTTATTATTATTGATTTCTTCCCTAATTATTCTCCTTACTTATAATCTTCGTAATATAGTTTATAATCACAAACAAATATTGGTTACTTTAATAATTTAGATTATAATAATTAATTAGGAGTAGAAAGACTTGTTTCCCTGTGGATTCGACCCTACTTCCCTATCTGCATAAGCTAGTGGACTTAGGTAATTATTTTTGATTAGGTGATACGACTTTAGCCTGTCAAAATTTGGCGCCGTTGTCGGGGAAACGGTTTTATTTTTATTTCTAATTGTTTTTGTAGTCTAGATTATTTTTCTTTTGCCTCAAAGGACATTAGTTCTTTGAGGTAGTTCGAATATCTGTCTTTTTAGTTCTTTGTTTATGCCTAGGTGTTCCAGATCAGGTTACATTCCATTCGATCCTGAGATCGAGCGCTCCTTCCATAGACAGAAGAATCTTTATAGGCAGATCCTGGCAGGTTCTGGGAGTAACGATATTCCTAGAAATCCATTACCTAATTCTAGTGATTCGGAGCACTCTTCTGATTCAGAACTAGAGATAGGTACACCACCACCACCTCCACCTCGTAAGCTTAGCGATTATTCGCAGCCATCCCTGACGGATTTTCCACATCTTTCTCCTACACCTGATCTCGAGGGAGTCCAGTTCGAGATCAAGCCCCAGTTTATAACGATGATAGAAAGAAAGCAGTTCAGTGGAGCTAAGGGTGAAGATCCTAATCTTCACATTGCAGATTTCTGTCAATATTGCAATACTATTAGGCAGAATGGGGTAACGCAGGATCAAATCAGGGAGATTCTTTTTCCCTTTTCTTTATGTGGAAAAGCTAAATTGTGGTTTAATGGTTTGAATAGAGCTGCACTTGGTATTACTAACTGGGAGACACTTGCTTTAAATTTTTATAATAAATATTACCCTACAGAGAAAACAGCTTTATTGAGAAGTACCATTCAGAATTTTGCCCAGGAGCCAGATGAAGCATTATATGAGGCTTGGGAAAGATTCAAGGATCTGCAGAGGGAGTGTCCCCACCATAACTTGGCAAAGTGGCAGTTAATTCAAACTTTTTACAATGGATTAGGAAATGCATCTAGGACAATTTTAGACTCCGCAGCTAGCAGTAGATTCATGAATTTAAATGTTGATGATGCAGGTCAGGTTATTGAAGATATGGCGATCCATAATTCCCAATATGGGAATACTAGAGGTTATGCTAATAAGGGCAAGCATCATGTTGATTCAGTAACCCTTATGCAAGCTCAGCTTACTTCTATTTTCCAGATTTTAGATAGCCTTAGTACTAATATTCCTAATTCTGTTGCTAATGTTTCTGCTGTTTCTAATAATGCTAATGATGCTTTTTGTGAAAATTGTGGAAGTGTAGGGCATTTTGAGCAAGATGCAGAAGTTCGATAGAGCAAGTTAATGCTTTTCAAACTTATAAGCAAAATAACCCATACTCCAATTCCTACAATCCTTGCTACCGGAACCATCCCTACCTATCTTATCGTAGCACCAATGTTCAAAACACTCCACCTCCACAACAACCACAACAAGCACCCCCTCCACAGCAGAAATATTACCACCCTCATGCTAACCAGAAACCCCCATCACAAGCCCTTACTACATCTTCTGACCCTGCTTTATCAGAAATTAGGGCAATGCTGACCAGTATGCAAAAACACATGGAGAGTAGAGACCAACAAATTGACTCTATTATAGCCCATAATAAAGTCATGGACACCTAAATTGCCCAATTGTCCTCTACCCTTCAATCTCGCCAGCAGGGAGCTTTACCAGCGCAGTGAATTCAACCTACGGAACATGCAAATGCAATCACCCTACGGAGTGGTTCACACTACGATGGGCCCCCAATGCCCAAAGAGGATGAACCTGATTTAATTAATATTGCTAATCCTGATTCCGTTGTACCAAATGCCCCTGCAGGGCTCCAGGGTAAAATTGCTAATACTAACATTTCTGATGATTCATTGCAGGGTACAACCTCAGGGAAGGATGCACCCCAAGGGAAGAGTAGGGAAGCACCACCAGTTATCAAATTACCATTCCCTAATCGCCAACTAAAGACTAAGTTGGACAAGCAGTTTGGTAAGTTTCTGGAGGTTGTTAAAAATTTGCAAGTAACGGTCCCTTTTACTGAACTTATTACACAGGTTCCTGCATATGCTAAATTTATGAAAGATATTTTGACTAGGAAGAGGGCCTTTAATGAAGTAGAAACTGTAGCTTTTACTGAGGAGTGTAGTGCATTGTTACAAAATAAGTCTCCTCCTAAATTAAAGGATCCTGGTAGTTTCTCTATCCCTTGTCATATTGGTAATGTCTTCATAGATAAAGCATTATGTGATTTGGGTGCTTCTATTAGTGTAATGCCATCGTCTATTTGTTCTAAATTGAATATGGGTGAATTAAAAATTACTAATATTACTTTGCAAATGGCAGATCGTTCTGTTAAATATCCCCTAGGTATTTTAGAGGACGTCCCTGTTAGAGTTGGTAAATTTTTCATCCCTGTTGATTTTGTTGTTTTAGACATGGATGAGGATACACAAATCCCCATTATATTAGGTAGGCCTTTTCTCCATACTACAGGAGCCATTATAGATGTTAAAAATGGTAAACTAACCCTATCTGTTGGTGATGATAATATTACTTTTAATTTAGGGAAGGTTTTAAAAGGTCCTATGCTTGAGGAAAATTGTTGTTTGATCGATGTTATTGATAAAATGGATGATATTTGTGATGATAGCTTGACACAGATTCTTGCAAGGGATCCCTTGGAAGAAATACTTTGTGGAAATTTGTCTACAGGTGATGCGAGTATTTGGAGTAAGGAGGTGGATATTATTGAAAAAGCTCTTGCCATAGAAGAACTTGATGACAACGAGAACAAGAAGGTAGTAAAATTAGTTCAGGAATCGAAACCTGCAGAGGTAAAGAAACCTGAACTAAAACCTCTCCCTTCTCATTTAAAATATGTTTTTCTTGATGAGCAGGAAATGCACCCTGTGATCATTAGTACTGCACTTGATGACCCACAAACTTCCCAACTTCTAGAGGTTCTCAGAACCCACAAAGGGCAATAGGGTACAGTATTGATGATCTCAAGGGTATAAGCCCAGATTTTTGTATGCACAGGATACACTTAGAGGACAACTACAAGTCCTGCATTCAACCCCAGAGGAGGTTGAATCCCAACATGCAAGATGTAGTCAAGAAAGAGGTTATGAAATTACTTGATGCAGGTATTATCTATCCTATTTCTGACTCTAAATGGGTAAGTCCTGTTCAGGTGGTTCCTAAGAAGGGTGGGACGACTGTGATTAAAAACGATAAAAATGAATTAATTCCCACTAGAACTGTTACAGGGTGGCGTATGTGTATTGACTATCGTAGATTAAATGTCGCCACTAAAAAGGACCATTTCCCTCTCCCCTTTATTGATCAAATGCTTGAGAGGTTAGCTAATCACAAGTTCTTTTGCTATTTGGATGGGTATTCAGGATTTTTCCAAATTCCGATCCACCCTGAAGATCAGGAAAAGACTACATTTACATGCCCTTATGGCACTTTTGCATATCGTAGAATGCCTTTTGGTTTATGTAATGCACCTGCTACTTTTCAACGTTGCATGATGAGCATATTTTCTGATTTCATAGAGTCTATTATGGAAGTCTTTATGGATGATTTTAGTGTCTATGGTTCTTCATTTGATTCATGTCTAATTAATTTAGCTAAAATCCTGAAAAGATGTGAAGAATGCAACTTGGTCTTAAATTGGGAGAAGTGTCACTTTATGGTGACAGAGGGAGTAGTCCTAGGTCATATTGTATCTGATAAGGGCATACAGGTGGACAAGGATAAAATTTCAGTGATTGAGCAATTACCTCCCCTAGTTAATGTTAAGGGAGTTAGGAGTTTCTTAGATCATGCGGGGTTTTATCGCCGTTTTATCTAAGATTTTTCTAAGATTGCTATACCACTGACTCAGCTTTTGCTTAAGGATGCCCCTTTTGTTTTTACTGACGAGTGTCTTGAGTCTTTCAACAGGATTAAGCAGGCTTTGATATCGGCACCCATCATATGTGCACCCGATTGGAATCTTCCATTCGAGATCATGTGTGATGCAAGCGACTTTGCTCTAGGAGCCGTGCTTGGACAGAGGAAGGACAAAGTTTTACATGCTATCTACTATGCAAGTAAAACTTTGGATGAGGCTCAAGTCAACTATGCCACCACGGAGAAGGAGTTTCTAGCTGTTATTTATGCTTTAGAAAAATTTAGATCATATCTAGTTGGTTCTAAAGTTATTGTTTTTACTGACCATGCAGCTCTAAAATACTTGATTGCCAAAGCTGAATCAAAGCCTAGGCTACTCCGGTGGGTTCTCTTGCTCCAGTATTTCAACATTGAAATAAGGGAAAAAAAGGGTGCAGAGAACGTAGTGGCAGATCACTTGTCACGAATCAGGTATGATGAGGGTAAGGATTTTCTTCCTATAGATGATTCATTCCCTGATGACAACCTGTATGCAGTTGTAGAGCAACACCCTTGGTATGCCGATTTTGCAAATTATTTAGTGGTGTAATCCCCCGTATTTTTAAATATATTATTAATGAAATTATATTTTATTCATAATATTTATTTGTATTTTTTTCGGATTTAATTTCAAAAGTTTCAAATTATTTTTGGGTTTGATGAACGATTTTATTACAAAGAACTTTTTATGAACCTTTCTTCACTAATTTATATCCAGCAAACAAACCAAACCCACTTTCTTTTCTTAATTGGCCCATTAATTTTATGAGGCCCAATCTTAAAACTAACCCTACACCACTCTCTCTCCTATAAATACCCCATACATCCCCAAAATTTCCCACACAAAAAGGTTAGTCTTATTTTCATCCTCCTTTGTTTCATTATTTTGCTTAATGTTATTTTAATTGTTTTGGGTTTTGATTTTAGTATAAAGATTATATTTTTAGTATTAAATTATATTTTAATGGTATAAAGATTATAAATTTCAGATTATATTTATGTTATAAATTTCATATTTTATGAATTATAAACCTAGGGTTTCAATTTATTGAAAATCATGATTTTAGGGTTTTTATGAACAATTGATTTAGGGCTTTTATAGTAATGATGTTTTGAAATTTTGGTGATTATATTACTAATTAGTTTCCAGATTATTTTGAACACGTAAATTCGTGTTTTAATGTTTAGATTTCGGTTCGTTAATATTAATCCCGTTTTAATCCCGGTTAGGTTCTGAACTCATCCGATTTTGACAAAAAAGTAGTGTTTTCCATGTAGAAATGATGTTTTAAGAAAGACTCACTACCTATGGTAGTGAGCACCACCCTATCGTGGCCAAATTCTGCCTCTAAATATGATTTTCGGGCAGTTTTTCATTTTTAACGAAGTTTTTTATGCTTAAAATTTTATCCTTGATTTTGATTAATAAAATTAATTATGTTTAAAGTTAATTAAGCATATAAATATGTTTTATTTATTTTAATAAGTTTTTCATCATATTATATTGTTGGAAATTACTTGGGATAGTAATATTAATTGTTGGTTGTTTTCTAGGAAGTGATTATTCCCTAGGAGAATTTTAAGTGATTAAAAGTGGCTCAAAAGGATTGTTTGTATGAGGTACGTACATGTCTACTTCGTTATAAGTAGTATCATGTTTAGGTACCAAAAGGAAAGAACTTAGTTTTATGATTAGTGAACACTTGGATGGAAATTGTTTGGTTACACCTTGATTTAATTCATGTGCTTATGTTTATGAGATATGTTTTGGTGAATTGATTATGTTTGTATGGAATTATGGATGAAAACATGTTGAGTTAGATTGGATTAATTGTTTGTATGGAATTTTGATACAAACATATTCTATTGGATTGGTTTGTTAACCACATTTGGATGATTAAAGGATTGGAATCGAATGGTTTAAGTGGAATGAAGTTATTAATTATTCCACAAGGTTATTATTATTTATTTATTACTCAATCATAACTTGTTAGTATGTTGAGTAAAGGTGGATTAAGCCGAAATGGCTAGGTGAGTTGACTATGTTCAACAATTTTGGATAATTTGGAAGTTTAATGGAATTAAAGGTTAATTTGTGATGTGATCACCATTGTCCTAAATAAGATTAAAAACGAATTGATGTATGATTGTTATGTATGGTCTTCTTGATTGAGTTGGCTATTAATTAAAATTGTAATCACGTAAAGTGAAACATGGATGAGCAATAAAACTCTGGAAAGCGTGCACTTCTAGAGTATTGACAATTATGGGTTGGGGTACACGGTGGTAGCCCGTGGCTTTTCGAGGCTTGTTTGATCAACATGTCCTCTTCTCTTTTGGTATTTACATTTTATTTTATAATGAAAGTTAGATGGGATCCTAGACTAACTTTGTGAGAATGGAGTCGCGCCCATTCTTGCATCGCGCTAAACTTTTATTTCAAATGGTCATTTGAGACCTGGATTGGACAACCTGGTCTATTGCTTACTCCAAACTAAATTAAATTAATTAAATTGAATATGATGAGTCAAGTGTTTGGAATTTAGTAAGTATGTTGAGTCAATTAAATTGTCTAAGTGTGGAGTCTTGATTAATGAATTCGTGTTGTATGTTTATTTACTTTAATTAATTGAGCATGCTAGGTTTGGTATGTTGTAGCTTGTATGTACTCAGCTTTGCTGATTGCGTGCTTTTGTGTGTGTTTTCTTTTGGTCATGGCCTTCGCCTTTCAATGACCCTGTGATGATCCAATTATTACACTTGTATTATTGGGGAGCAGTATTGCACAGGTTAGCTTGATGATGTGCAGTTCGGGATTTGACAATCGCATTGTCAAGGGATGGTGTGATTGAGTGTATTCGTTCTTTGAAATTATTTATGCTTTGCAATTTCATTTATGTTTTGGATTTTTAATATTGGTTTGGTTTTAAATAAGGGTCTTATATGGTTCCAATTTGTAAGCTTTGACTTATTCGTTTTCTAAATTGTGTTATTTTAAATACTTAAGTTTGTTTTTCCGCTGCGATACTTTGATAAAGCCTTAACGTTTTAATACGTGGCGGTAACATGTCAATGGTTCTCCACTATTTTATTTAAAGTAAGTGGTTTGAAAAAGGGAGAATTATTGGGGTGTTACAAAGTGGTATCAGAGCTTAGGTTCGATTTAATTACCACTAAATTTAATTTAAAGTTTTTAGGCGCCTAACGTTTTAAATCTAATGAGTTTATTCGACTACCTTATTTAAAGTTAACTTAGATTTTCAAAAATTATTCTATTCTAATATATTTATTTCGGCATTTAATAAAAAAAAGTTTATTTATTTGTTTTATATATTTTCAAAGTATTTTTGTTATTTTGAAATAAAATGAATTTAATTATTTATTTTTATTCCTAACTTGTGTGTTTATTTTGCTTATCGGTGAGATTTGGGTAGCATTAGAAAGGGCGTATAGAATAGATTATTTATTTCTTTATGCATTGTAATTAATTACTTTATGCTTTTATTATTGTATGAAGTGATCATGCAAGTTATTTAATTGTGTATGTTTATGTAATGGTGCAAACTTGAGTGATCACTTAGTATCATGTTTAAGATTAAAACATGTAATGTAGAATGGAATGAGATTCTTTATGCAATGTGAAATGTTTAAATGAGTTGTTTGTGTGAAGCATGTAACTATGTGTCTACTAATATGTATTTATTTAATGATTCTATACACTTGATGCATGAATTTTTGATGGAATTGAATCAAAGGAATTATTTTATTTTATTTTTCGCGTGCGTAGGAATGATTATAATTAAATAATCATTTCCTTTAAAAGTGACTTATTAGGGGCGATTGTGTGGTCGTGTCCACCTTTCTACCTTAATATATATATTTGATGATTGTGAATGTGATTTATTGAACAAGTAGAGTTCTTTCGTGTTGATGTCGGCCTAAGAGTGTATTACTTTTCTAGGCAGAGAAGGAGGATGGCTAACAACGATGCTTTAGCTGCTGCTATTAGGCTACTAGCTGAGAACTTGAACCAAAACCGCAATGATAATCCTGATCCCGCGGGTGAGATGTTTAAGAAACTTGCTCAAGTCAAGCCACCATACTTTGAGGGAGGTGGAGACCCAACTTTTCTAGAGAATTGGATTAGGGAGTTTGATAAGATTTTTGCTGCTTTGAATTGCCCTGAGAATATGAGAGTAGACCAAGCTGCCATGTATTTGAAGGAAGAGGCAGATATTTGGTGGAGGGATAATGGAGATGTGCTTCGTGCTAAGGCTAATTTTGGGTGGGAGACTTTCAAAACCAAACTTAGGGAGAAATTCTATCCACCATTCTTAAGGAAACAAAAGGCTCAGGAGTTCATCAATCTCCAAATGAACAATATGTCGATTACTGAGTACTATAACAAGTTTATGAACTTGGCAAGGTTTGCCCCTGAAGTAGTGCCTACTGAGGAGTTGAAGGCTCAAAGATTTGAGCAAGGTTTGACTAAACAATTGCAGAAGAACTTGGCTGGAAAGACATTTAAGACTCTAGATAAGGTTTATGGGAGAGCAGCGCACTTGTACTGTCTGAATGCCAGGAGTGCACCTGAGAATGGAAGTGTTGGAGAAAGCGTAATGATTTTGGGAATTCGAGTGACCAATGCAACTCCAAGAAGCCAAGGAATGAGAATTTCCAGAATAGGAATGTTCAGAACAATGGAGGGTCATCTAGAACTAATGGCGAAGCTGAGAGGCATTACAACTGCAAGAGATGTGGCAAGGATCATCCTGGAAAGGATTGTGATGGGAACTTGGTTGTGTGTAGATACTGTAATAAGAAGGGCCATAGGGAGTTTGAGTGTTTCTCCAAATTAAAGCAACAAGGGAATGGGAACAAGTTGACTTCAACAAGCAACCAAGGAGGGAATTCGAATGGCCATAATGGGAATGGAAAGAACGGAAATGTTCACAACAACAACTCCGAGAATCAAGGAAAGAATGTCACTCAAGGTCGTTTGTTTGTGATGAGCAAAACAGAAGCTGAAAGGTCTTTTGACACTGGTAACTTTTCTATTTATTCTATTTCTGCTTAAGCTTTGTTTGATTCTAGAGCCACCTATTGACTTACTTATTAGTTTGCCTACTGGTAAGGTTGTGAGGTACACCAAGATACATAAGAGATAACTTAAATTATTTAATGAGGTGAGTTACGAGGGCGTAACTCCTGTTCTTTAAGGGGGGTAGAATGCGTATAATTTCACGCTTTTTACCCTATTTTATGCTATTTTATGGTGTTTTCATGCTTTTCATAGCGATTTTATTTGTTTACGCATCTAGTGAAGTGCGTAAATTGGAATGGTGATAAAGTATTAGTGTCGATATTATGACACAATTGGGATATAATTTTGTAATTTTTGAAATGGCTTTATGCAAAAGTTTTGCAATTTATGGGATTTTGTGCTAAGTTTCGGGACGAAACTTCTTTTAAGAGGGGTAGATTGTAATCCCCCGTATTTTTAAATATATTATTAATGAAATTATATTTTATTCATAATATTTATTTGTATTTTTTTCGGATTTAATTTCAAAAGTTTCAAATTATTTTTGGGTTTGATGAACGATTTTATTACAAAGAACTTTTTATGAACCTTTCTTCACTAATTTATATCCAGCAAACAAACCAAACCCACTTTCTTTTCTTAATTGGCCCATTAATTTTATGAGGCCCAATCTTAAAACTAACCCTACACCACTCTCTCTCCTATAAATACCCCATACATCCCCAAAATTTCCCACACAAAAAGGTTAGTCTTATTTTCATCCTCCTTTGTTTCATTATTTTGCTTAATGTTATTTTAATTGTTTTGGGTTTTGATTTTAGTATAAAGATTATATTTTTAGTATTAAATTATATTTTAATGGTATAAAGATTATAAATTTCAGATTATATTTATGTTATAAATTTCATATTTTATGAATTATAAACCTAGGGTTTCAATTTATTGAAAATCATGATTTTAGGGTTTTTATGAACAATTGATTTAGGGCTTTTATAGTAATGATGTTTTGAAATTTTGGTGATTATATTACTAATTAGTTTCCAGATTATTTTGAACACGTAAATTCGTGTTTTAATGTTTAGATTTCGGTTCGTTAATATTAATCCCGTTTTAATCCCGGTTAGGTTCTGAACTCATCCGATTTTGACAAAAAAGTAGTGTTTTCCATGTAGAAATGATGTTTTAAGAAAGACTCACTACCTGTGGTAGTGAGCACCACCCTATCGTGGCCAAATTCTGCCTCTAAATATGATTTTCGGGCAGTTTTTCATTTTTAACGAAGTTTTTTATGCTTAAAATTTTATCCTTGATTTTGATTAATAAAATTAATTATGTTTAAAGTTAATTAAGCATATAAATATGTTTTATTTATTTTAATAAGTTTTTCATCATATTATATTGTTGGAAATTACTTGGGATAGTAATATTAATTGTTGGTTGTTTTCTAGGAAGTGATTATTCCCTAGGAGAATTTTAAGTGATTAAAAGTGGCTCAAAAGGATTGTTTGTATGAGGTACGTACATGTCTACTTCGTTATAAGTAGTATCATGTTTAGGTACCAAAAGGAAAGAACTTAGTTTTATGATTAGTGAACACTTGGATGGAAATTGTTTGGTTACACCTTGATTTAATTCATGTGCTTATGTTTATGAGATATGTTTTGGTGAATTGATTATGTTTGTATGGAATTATGGATGAAAACATGTTGAGTTAGATTGGATTAATTGTTTGTATGGAATTTTGATACAAACATATTCTATTGGATTGGTTTGTTAACCACATTTGGATGATTAAAGGATTGGAATCGAATGGTTTAAGTGGAATGAAGTTATTAATTATTCCACAAGGTTATTATTATTTATTTATTACTCAATCATAACTTGTTAGTATGTTGAGTAAAGGTGGATTAAGCCGAAATGGCTAGGTGAGTTGACTATGTTCAACAATTTTGGATAATTTGGAAGTTTAATGGAATTAAAGGTTAATTTGTGATGTGATCACCATTGTCCTAAATAAGATTAAAAACGAATTGATGTATGATTGTTATGTATGGTCTTCTTGATTGAGTTGGCTATTAATTAAAATTGTAATCACGTAAAGTGAAACATGGATGAGCAATAAAACTCTGGAAAGCGTGCACTTCTAGAGTATTGACAATTATGGGTTGGGGTACACGGTGGTAGCCCGTGGCTTTTCGAGGCTTGTTTGATCAACATGTCCTCTTCTCTTTTGGTATTTACATTTTATTTTATAATGAAAGTTAGATGGGATCCTAGACTAACTTTGTGAGAATGGAGTCGCGCCCATTCTTGCATCGCGCTAAACTTTTATTTCAAATGGTCATTTGAGACCTGGATTGGACAACCTGGTCTATTGCTTACTCCAAACTAAATTAAATTAATTAAATTGAATATGATGAGTCAAGTGTTTGGAATTTAGTAAGTATGTTGAGTCAATTAAATTGTCTAAGTGTGGAGTCTTGATTAATGAATTCGTGTTGTATGTTTATTTACTTTAATTAATTGAGCATGCTAGGTTTGGTATGTTGTAGCTTGTATGTACTCAGCTTTGCTGATTGCGTGCTTTTGTGTGTGTTTTCTTTTGGTCATGGCCTTCGCCTTTCAATGACCCTGTGATGATCCAATTATTACACTTGTATTATTGGGGAGCAGTATTGCACAGGTTAGCTTGATGATGTGCAGTTCGGGATTTGACAATCGCATTGTCAAGGGATGGTGTGATTGAGTGTATTCGTTCTTTGAAATTATTTATGCTTTGCAATTTCATTTATGTTTTGGATTTTTAATATTGGTTTGGTTTTAAATAAGGGCCTTATATGGTTCCAATTTGTAAGCTTTGACTTATTCGTTTTCTAAATTGTGTTATTTTAAATACTTAAGTTTGTTTTTCCGCTGCGATACTTTGATAAAGCCTTAACGTTTTAATACGTGGCGGTAACATGTCAATGGTTCTCCACTATTTTATTTAAAGTAAGTGGTTTGAAAAAGGGAGAATTATTGGGGTGTTACAAGTGGGTGGTACTCTACCTCTTGACTTGTCCTACCAACAAAAAAAGAAATTCCTTTATGATGTTAAACATTATTTTTGGGATGATCCTTTTTTGTTTCGTGAGTGTGCAGATGGACTATTTCGCAGGTGTGTTCCCGAATGGGAGGTACATGGTATTCTCACTAGCTGCCACACTTAACCTTATGGTGGACATCATGGTCCGTCTAAAACGGTGGCCAAGATAAATGAGTCAGGATTCTATTGGCCCACCATGTTCAAGGATGCTAACATTTTTGTGCAGGCTTGTGACTCTTGCCAAAGGACTGGCAACATCTCGCGGCGGCATGAGATGCCTCAAACTGGGATTTTGGAAGTTGAAATTTTTGATGTTTGGGGTGTTGATTACATGGGACCGTTCCCTTCTTCTAGGGGGAACCGTTACATTCTAGTCGCGGTAGATTATGTATCCAAGTGGGTAGAAGCCATTGCCACTCCTACCAATGATGCCAAGGTGGTCCATAGGCTTTTCAAGAAGATTATTTTTCCTAGATTTGGAGTACCTAGAGCCATAATTAGTGACGGAGGATCCCACTTTCATGAGCGGAAGTTAGATACCCTCCTAAAGAAGTATGGTGTTTACCATAGGACAGGGTTAGCCTACCATCCCCAAACTAGTGGCCAAGTCGAAGTGTCTAATCGCGAGATTAAGGTTATCTTAGAGAAGGTGGTAGCAAAATCTAAGAAAGATTGGAGTGATAAGTTGGATGACACCCTTTGGGCATATAGAACCGCATTTAAGACCCCTATAGGTACCACTCCCTATAAACTTGTGTACAGTAAAGCATGTCCTCTTCCGGTGGAGTTAGAGTACAAGGCATATTGGGCTATTAAGGAGCTCAATTTGGATGCTAAGCTAGCGGGAGAAAAGAGGCTTCTACAACTTAACCAGCTTGATGAGTTTAGGTTGATGGCCTATGATAGTGCGCGAGTCTACAAGGAGAAGACTAAGAGATGGCACGACAAGATGATCCTTCCGAGAGAATTCAAAGAGGGTGATAAGGTGTTGTTGTTCAACTCTAGGCTTAAACTTTTCCTAGGAAAGTTGAAGTCAAGGTGGTTAGGTCCTTTCACTGTAAAAAGGGCCAACAAGTTCGGTTTTGTAGAGTTGTTTGATGAGTATGGTAGTGAGTTCAAGGTAAATGGCCAGAGACTCAAGTTATATCATGAAGGGGCTACAATTGGTGCAGTTGAATTGCTACACCTAACTAGTTCCAGTTCACCTTGAGAACACTATGGTAAGAAGGTCGTGCGGGACCTAAATAAACCAGCGCTTTGCGGGAGGCAACCCGTATTTTACTTGCTTTTATTTTTATTTTTCTTCTTTTTCTTATGAGAGGAGAGAGGAGGGAATTTAACGAGTTTTGTGAGTTTTTGGTACAGATTAGAGGAAAATAGTTAGCCTTTGAAGAAAGTTAGGTCGACTAACCTTGCTCTCGGGCCCGACTGGGCGAAGCTTCGCCAGACCGGGCGCAAGAGTTGGGGTTGAAAAAGCTTGAAATTGGCCCGACCGGGCAAAGGAACGCCCGACCGGGCGCGAGAGTTGGGGTATACGGACATTTTATTGGCCCGACCGGGCGCTGGGACACCCGTCTGGGCGCGAGGAGAAGCTCAAAATTAAGGAGAAATTCGCCCGACCGGGCGATGTGACGCCCGATCGGGCGCGAGAAAAAGGTCGGGAAGTGTATTGAAGATCGTCCGATCGGGCGAAGTGGCGCCCGATCGGGCGAAGTGGCGCCCGACCGGGCGCGACATCAACACTTTGGAGAACTGAAGATCGCCCGACTGGGCCCCATACCGCCCAACCGGGCGCGACGGTACCCCCCGTCTCCTTCTTTCTTTTCTCTTCTTCTTCTTCCTTTCTTCTTTCTTTCTTCTTTCTTTCTCATTTTCCTCCATACTTTATCTCTCTAAAACTCAAAAATTCTCTAACTTCTCTCTAAGATTTCTCCTCCATTCCTCACCCAAATTCAGAAATTCTTACATATTTCTCATCCTCTCTTCATCCTCTACACTCCTATTCCAAAAAATTTCACTTTCCACAAAATTTTAATTTCGACCTCTACTCTAATGGCTAAAAGAGCAAGGAACTTACTTGGAGGAAGCTCGAGCGGCTCTTCTCAGCAATACGATCCAGCCTTGCAACTCCCTCAATGGCCGACGATCAAGATCGCGACGGCGGAACAACGGGAAAAGCTGGAGGTGCTCTACGGACGAGAGGTAATTCCCTCACGGTGGTTACACCGTCCTACTTTAGAGGCCTTAGGAATTTATGGTTTTGTTAGGAGATTTTTAAATGATATTGGTATGAGAAAATTTGGAGATATGCATTATTCGACATACCGTGAATTAACTTGTGAATTCTTATCTTCTTTAGTTATTCAAAGTCATAAAAGTGGTCCGAAATTAATTTTTAGGCTTAATAATAGAAACATCACTCTTTCTTTTGTGGAATTTTGTAAATTGTTTGAATTGGAACCTGATTTGGATCGTCAATGGAATTAGCTGTAATTGACCATTATATGTTTAGGTTCGGAAAATTGAACATAGCTAGATATATCATCCACCACCTAAGTAGGCACGCTACGGCCAGCAACCAGGTCACTACCCCCATCCGTCTTGGTGGCATTATCACTAGGATAGCCATCAAGAAGGCCGACTTTGTAGAGAGTGGACCCCACCGCATGACTAACATGGGACCCGACACCTACATTACCTCTAGTTACCTTGAGGGGCTTGGCTGGTTGAGGGTAGACGGGAGCCAAGTCACCCATTGGTGCATTAGGACAGGGACTGAACAACCTTTACCCATTTTTCCTTTGCCCAACCCAAACCTGACCGCTTTCCCCCCAGGGCAGGATTTGGTATATATTTCTTCTTCCTTTTTCTTTATTTTTGTTTATTTTTGGTGTGTTTTGTTAGTTTAGATTTATTGCTTTCTAGATTAGTTTTATTGCTTTCCTTATATGAAAAATACAAAAAAATTGAAAAATCAAAAATTAAAAAAATACGAACCAATGAACTGTAAATCATGCTTCCTTGTGCCCCATACTTGAGAAAAAATTGTTTTGATTCTTGGTATTTGATTTTGAGCATTGTGGATTTGTTGATCATGATTTGAAGTTTAATTGCTTGGATTCCTAAACATGCGTCAATTTTGCCCAACTACATGTGAATATAGTGCTTGACTAGTTAATTTGGTTAGGAATGTGTGATTAGTTCCTGGTATGTCAATGAATTTGAGTATTGGTTTGCAACGATGAGTAGTGTTTCATAACTCACTATTATGCACATGTGAAGGACGAAGGCATTTGTTCTTTTAGGTAGCCTTCAGATTTATTTAGATACATTTGTTCCCTTCTTGCTACCCATGTTGTTGCTTGTGCCCTTTTATTGTTTTTAGCCACATTACAAGCCATATTTGCCCCATTGGTTACTAGTCCCAAGCTTGGCTTGGGGGAGCTATTAGTGAGTGAGGTGAGGGAGTTTGTGGTGTGCACATTATTTGCACAGTTTGGGTGGGTTTGAGAAGTTATTTGTTCTTGATCATATTTTTGTTTTGATGAGTTTTATAGTGTATATATTTGAAAAAAAAAAAGTGTGATGGAAAAGAAAAAAAGAGAAGTTCAAGGAAAAAAAAGTGAGAAAAAAAAAAAAAGTGAACTTCTAGAAAACAAAAGAAAAAAAAATGAAAAAAAAAGAGCAAAAAAAAAAAAAAGTTTGATGTTCAAATTGTCTAAGTGAAGGTTTATCAAAAGAAAAGGAAAAAAATTGAGTTTCATTGTAAATATTTGAGTTTGAGTTCAAAGTTTGTTTATTCACTCTAGCTTATAATATCATATTTTTTATGAGTGAATTTTGTAAGTATTGGGTTGGGTTTTTATGATTGGAGTATATTTGGTGGATTTGTGTTGGAGTTAGTTTTGTTGGAGATGTTTGTGATTATTATATTTGATCATGGGTTTCTTAGGATATGGCTCCCTTTTAGCAAAGCTTTTCTCTCACATATTCCCAAATTTATCCTACCCTTTCACCCTAGCCTTACATTACAAGCTTAAAAGACCTTTTGACCTTGTGCATAGAGTTGTGTAAATGTGAAAGTGTTGTTTGTCAATGCAAGTTATGACTTGACATATTTCGAGTCGACTATTAGGTTGAGTGTATGTCTTTTTAAACACACGAGTGTTGTGAGTTTGGGAGGGCATTGTTCACATTAAAGGGGTTGGGATGGAGAGCGATCGAGTACATCTTTTACTCGCCACATAAATGAGAGTTGAGTGTGTGAGCACTAGTCTTGAATTCTATATGCTCTTGTGGTTTGCTCTACTTGACAATTGTTGGGGAGGAAGGGTGATTAGATGGATAGGATTGGTTGATTTTGAAGCATGTTCACTTGATTTGCCTTGAATCGTTTGTGCTTGATTTTTATGTTGGGGTGAGGCATGTTTTATTGTTCATTGAGGAACTCTTTGCTTAGGGACAAGCAAAGGTTTGGCTTGGGGGAGTTTGATGTGTTCATTTTTGTAGGGAATATTTCAAGCATTATGATCCCAAACTTGAACCCCACTGTGATCATACACTAAAGTATGGTGGCGTTCCAAAGGGAAAGAAAAGAGAGCAAAAGAGTCGCCAACAAGTTTTAGGAACTTGTAAACCCAAAAGACAATCCAAAAGGACCATCAACTCCATAAGGTCTTGAACCAAACAGGGTTCGGGGATGAGGGTACGAATCCAATCTACAAAAGAAAGGACCCGCCCTATAAAATAGGTCTCTACTTTGTTCTGCTCGTATTCATGTGCTCTTTTCGAATAACATACACACATCATATTGATCCTACCCTGTTTATCTATGTTGGTTGAAATTAATGCACAAATAAACTTTTATTGGCGATCACTTGTATTAAAATCACATTAGCCTAAACCAAATTATTATTTATCTTATTAAGCGTGATTTCAAGTACAAATTCCCTTTAACAATCATAAAAGGTGTGATCAAGCAATAACAATATAAAATATCAAGCAACATAATAAATCAATAAAACAATAATAATGACAATAACATGATAAGGCATAATAAAGCTTGAAAATAATAGCAAGATCCTGGCATGATACTAACAAGATTAATAACAAATCCTGGCATGTCACTAAACGATAAAGATCAAAGCTTTAAACCTAACATGGTACTAACATGATAATATGATATTAGAAAAGAGCAAAGACATCCTAAACATGACACTAGAAAGCATAAAATAACATCCTAACATGATATTAGGAATATTAAACATCCTAACATGATACTAGGAATTAAACATTAATAAACATGCTTTCTACATTGAAAGAGAGTAATAAGATTACATACTTTGAAGCCTCGTACCTCTTTCTAATAACAAAATACACAAGTTAGTAAACTTCAATGAAAATAAATAAAGAATAATTAAAGAATTAAATTAAAATCAAATTAAATAAAGTTTTGACTAGATTTGGACCAAACCTTCAGAAATTATCAACCTTGCACGTCTAGGGTGAAGGCAACTTCGAACTTGGATAAGAGACTCTAAGTCTTGTAAATGCGGAATATTGTATTTTGTAAAAAGGTTGGTTTAGAAAGAGAGAGAAAATAAGAATTAAGCAATATTGCTTAGAGAGAGAATAAAGAGAATTGATGATGAGAGTTGATGAGAGATGATGATTCTGAAAACAGGGATTCGGACCCTATTTATAATGAAAATAGTCCGGAAAAACATAGAATTTGATAAGGAATAAAACTACACGCTGTCGCTAACAAACCGACCTTGTCGCCATAAAGTTATCTTGTCGCCAGGCGACAGATTCTGTCGCGAGGCGACAAAACTGTCGTTTGGCGACAGAGATAGTTTTTGCGGATTTTGTTTTTATCATATCTTTTGATCTAGAAGTCCAAATAAGTCATATAATATGTCGTTGGAAAGCTCTTGAAGTCTACTTTCTAATGAAATTTGAATCCGATTAAAATATTATGTAGATAAAAAGATATGGCCGAAATAGTGAAAGGGTGTCAGTTTTGGATAGAGTTTCGTATTCTTTTCATATCTTTTTCGTTATAGCTCGGATTTATTATTATAATATATCATTGGAAAGATAATTTCACGATCTATCCAACCATATAAAATTTGGATAAAATATATGAGGCACGAAAATAATATCTGACTATCTTTGAACATCTTTAAATCCGAATAGAATTAGGAAAGTTTTAAAAAAGGAAAGTTTATATTCAAATCAAATTCTATGATCTTATCTTTTCAAAAAAGGATAATTAAGATATTTTAGAAACTTATAGAAGATTCTAATCAATCCTAATTAGTTTAGGAATAGGATTAAACCTTTGGACCCTCCTCATGATCATTGGGTCGTAGGTAAAATTCGATTTGGGCCCAGTTTAGTATTTTGGCCATAACTTCCTCATTATTCATCGGAATTGGGCTTATAATATATCGTTGGAAAGGTCTTTTCAATCTCCATCCAACTACACCATTATTGGACCCTTATCATGGACCAAAATAAACTGAATTGGACGTTTTTATAAAATAGAGTGGGTTTTCGAAAACAGAAAGAAGGATTTTAATAAAAACTAACCGCAACACTTGACTTTTCACACTTTCAGCTCATTCGATTATGGTTCGACGCGAAAGGTATTCATCACTGGGTTTGGTTTTGGGGAGACACAATTTGGTGTCTACAATTTTATATATATATTTACCCCCGTCCCTTTGTCGTAATTAGTAGTGTTTTTGGCTCCTTCGAGCCACTTTTATTACTAATTTGTGTTCTCCAGTGTTTTTGTAGTTTTGCTTGAGTTTTGTAGGAATTTGCGTACTTGGAGCATTTTTCCGGGTTTTCGAGGAGCATCTACAAGTGTTGGAAGACCGCGACCACGTTCGATAGCCCAAGACCGATTGGAGGTAGCAAATCGGTGACTAAGGGCTCGGTTTTGGAGTTACAAGGCACTTGGGTCGAGTTCGGAGGCCCAAAGGAAGAAGCCCGAGGCTAAAAAAGCCTCGCCCGGATCCACAATGGGTCGCCCGAAGGCGCGCCCGGCCGGGCGGGGCGAGGCACCATTCCAGCAATATACGCGCCCGGTGCACGCGCCCGGCCGGGCGCGAGAAGGCTCCACGAGAAAAAAGGCGGGCCCGGTCGGGCGAGCCACTGCCCGACCGGGCGCATGTAGCTTTAGGGGTTTAATTACTTTTCGTTCAGTTTTGTTTAACGAATAATTCTTGCTTAGTATTAACGTAATTTTATTAGGCAAGATTAGATACCTCTTTTTCACTTCTCTTACTCTAGTTTTTAATTCTTTCTCTCTCTACTTAGACCTTCTCTCTCTAGACTTATTTTCTCTCTTGTTCCTAAAATTCCATTGTATTCCGCCGTCTTGGTACGATTTCTCTCTTATTAATCTCAGTATTTTTATTCATTCAATTTCTTCATGTCTTGTTTAATTATTATGTTTTGTTTAGTTTTAATTATGTCTGAGTAGTTCTCTTTCTAGGGTTTATGGGGATCTAATAAATAGTATGAAGGGGTAATTTTATGATTATTGATTGTTAATGATTAATTGATTTCCTATTGATTGTTTGAATGCTATGCAATTAGATTTGGCCAGGTTTAATTGTATGAGTTTAGCAATATTGATTCGAGATTCGAGAGATGAGAATTAATGTTTAGGCTTAGTTTCAATAGGCAGATTAATTTATAAATGGTTAGGTCGAGATTTGAGAGATGAGATTTAATACCGGTAAATTAACTCTGTGATTGTAATACGTAGCGAAAGTCCTTTATGATCTGATTAATTAATGCATTGACGATTGATTATTATGTTTTACCCTGGAATATTGTTTATTAGTGAACCTATGCCCTAGGCTTTATTATTATTGATTTCTTCCCTAATTATTCTCCTTACTTATAATCTTCGTAATATAGTTTATAATCACAAACAAATATTGGTTACTTTAATAATTTAGATTATAATAATTAATTAGGAGTAGAAAGACTTGTTTCCCTGTGGATTCGACCCTACTTCCCTATCTGCATAAGCTAGTGGACTTAGGTAACTATTTTTGATTAGGTGATACGACTTTAGCCTGTCAATTCAGCTTGTGCCGAAGATGTGGATACGGTAGGTTGTTTCTTAGTCTTCCAAGAAATAGGGGAACGACCTAAGAACACAAAATAACCTGACAAGGAACGCCGAGTCAACGGCCACGCCGCTCAATCGCTATCACAAAACGTCGTCAAGCGTAAATCCTTCATAAGTCACAACAAATACCTTGTCTCGGACTATCCTTAAGGTAATGCAAGACGCGGATGGCTGCATCCCAATGTAAAACCTGTGGAACACTCTAAAACTGTGCCAAAACATGCACGGAATAACTCAACTGTAGTCGAGTGACCGACAAATAGACCAATTGTCCAACCAAATGACGATACTGTTCCGGTTGAGCAAACGGCTCACCGAAAGCATATGCAAGACGATGATTCAGTTCCATCGGAGTGTCAATGGGCTTACAACCCAACATCCCTACCTCAGTCAAAATATCAAGAGCATAATTCCGTTGAGAAAGAAAGATGCCTTCCAGACTCCGAGCAACCTCAATACCTAAGAAGTACTTAAGCAAACCCAAATCCTTCACATAGAAGCATTTGCACAAAGCTTTAGACCAAACAATGGCATCATGAGAGGAGCCTACAATAATCAAATCATCGACATATACAAGAACATGCAAAGAAACACTTTTTTGTACATAGCTAAATAGAGATTAACCAGCATATGAGTTTTTACTCAAAACCTCACAAACCACTAGACAACCTTTAAAATCGACGTATTTTGGGTAAATAAAAAAGTTTGCTTATTTTGAACTAATCACGCAACGGTTGATTTATCCTTGACAAATTTTCCTTTATATTATAAGGAGTATTCTTTTTTTTTTACTTTTCATTAAAATCAGAGTATTTTTTTTTATTTTACTTATATCTATCAATATATTTATATACTTCTATTAGCTAAATTTATAAGGCTTATGTTAAGATCACTCTCATTGTAAATCTGTCCCAAAATAAATGTTCTAACATTTCGAACCCATACAAGAAAATTCATAGAACAGCCACTGTATATATGTTTTGTCCGACTCTAATTACTTACGAAGTATAAATTAATACGAAGTATCATATTTTTCAATATGTATGCTTATTTTAAGTTTTAACTTTGTGTCAAAAAAAAATAACTTTGTGATTATTTAATTAATTTTTAGGTTGAGATTTGGTTCGCAGTTAACCTCACCTTGTCTAAGCAACTATCAAATTATTGAAAATAATATTGCATCATCATTCATAACTATATTGAGGGGAAAAAATTAATAAATGTAACTAAAATATTATTTAATAGTTGACAAAATTTGTTATAAATGATTTTTTCTAACAAAATTTCCTTTTTTTTTTTATCATTATATTGATATATATAAATGGTTTGTTATTAAAGCCACATATTATGATAAAATCCTACAGTTAACTTTCCTGTGTAAATCATATATCTTTTTTTTAAACACAAGTACTAAATGCAGTAAAAAATTTCCTAAATGCAGAAAAGATTAATAATATGTAAATTAAAAAGAAGACAAAAATAACCTCTTCTAAATCAATACTATCGTTTTCCTTAATACAGTGGATTCTTCACTCCTTCCCCCCTTCTCTTAATGTCTACTGTAATCTTCTCCAAGCCAATTCTACATTAACTTCATCTCTTAAACAATTTTTTGGTTGCTTATTTGTCAATTGGGTTCACAAACTGTTGTTATAATTCATAATTAGGTAGTTTACTTATACGAAGTATATGTCTAGTTTGTGAAAAAAATTGCCTTAAAAGTTATAATTCACTGTATTTTGATAAGAGTATTTGTCTTGACGCCTGGAAACATCATCCGGTAGGTGGTTCAAAGCCCCGAAAACATCATCCGGTACATAGCTGTCAGCCCCGGAAACATTTTCCGGTAGTTGGTTTTAAAGCCCGAACATTGCAACCAATTGCAAAATGTTGGAGTTGGAAATTTTTTAGAGAAACTTTTCCATCAATCTTACAAATATTATGTACTTCGAATGATGGAAGTAACTGGAAAAAAAAGTCAAAAGGTTAAAGAAGTTGGAATTTGCGTACAAGTGGTGAAAGGGATGATTATATTTATATACTACATATACTAGTATAAAATTTCAAAATTTCTGGGTTGGAACTCTGGGACTTAAGAGTCTTAAAGAGGTTATTGTTAACAAAGGGTAAGATTGGAAATCTAATTTTTCATAAAAATTAATTTATACTGCATTTAGGTAATTTGGTACCTGCATTTAGTACCTCCCTTTTTAAAATGTATGATGCCATTGAATAATAACCAATAAATTAAAGAAGGCCGGGAGAGTCCCACGTGAGATATGTTAACTTGACTCGAAACGCCTAAGTACAAATAATATTAATGTCTTTCTATTTCTCTACTTTTCACTAAATCTTTCTTTTTCTTCTTATGTTAATTAGGAAGATTTTTTTTTATTTTTTGGAGCATAATCATAACACACATACCAATATTTTTGCCCAGATTTTAATTGTGGCAAGGATATTTAAACCAGATCCGGCCATTAACATTTTTTCGGGCCAAAAACAGTCACATGCATTGTCATTTGAATCCAACTACACACCAAAAGGATTTGTTCAAAAGAGTGTGTAGGGTCCGTTCTCATACGATTATTTTCAATTTAGTTCAGTTCAGCTCCTAATTTCCTTCTCTTAGAAAATATTCATTTCAGTTCACTTCAATTCAGTTCGGCTCTAATAAATTCAGTTCAGTTCAGCTGAGGTTCAGCCAATGAGAACAGGCCCGTAGAAGTAGCGCATAACATGACACAGAGTATTGCATTAATTGAGAATGGAGATATAATTTACTTCATAGGGACAAACAATATTTAGTGTGAGTAAAGAATTGAGCCAAAAGAGGGTCATCATACTTTTATTGGGTAAAAGAGGTCGGATTTCATGGTGGGTTATTGGAAAATTGGTCTAATGGTCTCGTGTACTAAACTGCTAATACCATTAGCGATTTTAATTAATGAGCCACTAATATCATTAGCGGTACTGAATAAGTTTGTATTCTAGCATTATCTATGATAACCACTCTATCTCTAAGTACAGAGTAGTTTATTTGTGTATTATGTTATAATCCATCATCAATTCATGATTATATTAAGTTGATGCAAGAAATTGCATAATAATTTTAGTATCCACTTTTAGTAGTAAGTAGTTAAGTACTAATGATGAATTCTTGAAGCCAACACACAGAAATCAGCTTCAAGTGTAGTACAAGAGCTAATTTGTTCAGCAATCACTGAGAAATTTGATGTCTATGACTTCCTTTTGGCCATTACTACCACAATACCATCAGCAACCCCGACGATCCGGTTAGCTGACCTTGGCTGCTCAGTAGGTCCGAATACATTCACTGCAATGCAAAATGTGATAGACACAATCACAACCAAAGCCAAATCCTTGTCTTGTCAAAACCCGCAATTTCAAGTCTTCTTCAATGATCATGTAGGAAATGATTTCAACACCCTCTTTACCTCCTTTCCCTCAGATCGTGCCTACTTCTCAGCTGGTGTGCCCGGTTCCTTCTATGGCCGTCTCTTCCCTGACTCGTCGCTCCACTTCATCCAAAAAGTCAAGCCTTAAGCAAGGAACTCAATTGTTCATTGTCCTTGTCAAAAAGAATTAAGCTCCTTTTATAATTTCCTAGCTTTCAAAAATCGTTGTTTAAACGTTTTTTATTTTGGGCCGGCAAGTTGAAGAAATAAAAAGTTTGTTTCTTATTTTTACTTATTAATGGGCTATAATATTGGGCCAAAAAAAAAAAAAAAAAAAAAAAAGAGATTCAAATTGATTTAGCTTGTAATGCTTATTACAATTGACAATAACACAATAATATAATTGCTTTGGATTGTGTTTTACACACTCAAAACTAAGGTTCTTAATCTCTGTTGTGGGTTGTAATTATACATGTATGGAACAAAGAATTGAGGAGATACACAACAGTAAGTATATTGTCCTTACTCGTCAAATCTTTTAAGGATAAAAAAAAAAAAAAAAAAAAAAAAAAAAAAAAAAAAAAATCCTCAATTGGTCACTGTCCTCCTCAAAGGGAATCAAGCTCTTATATATTATCCCTTTACAGTTTTTTATAGAGTATTGTTGTTTAAAACATTTTTATTGGGTTTCCTCAAAAAGCATTTTTATTGGGCTGTAAAGTTCAAGAGTTAAAAAAGTCCATCTCTTATGATGGATCATGAGTTTGGGCCGCAAAACCAAAAGACACAGGGACTGATTTTGCTTTGTTTGTAATGGTTGTTTTGGCCATTTGGACTAAAAAGTTCATTATTGATAGGTTATGGTTTAGAGAGTAAGAGAGCCCCTCCTAAAATGCTTGTATTCTGTCATATACTTTTTTCGTTCTGTTTTAATCGCAATGTTGAAAATTTTGCATTATGGACACAATCTTCTTTGACGGTTTTTTGTGATATTATATGTTAAAAAACAGTCACGTAAGGTCTTGTTAGATTTTTTCGGTATGTACTTTCAAAATACTAACATTCCATTAATTTTTACTTAAGTATAATTAAAGATATAAATGTTGTAAAAAGTACGTTGACAAAATTGAAAACTCCAATAAAAAAGTGAACTGAGGAACTGAGAAAGTATTTATTATTCAAAAATCAATTTTTATAATACAAAATTAATATTTGGTTAAACATTGCATTGAAGTTCGTATAATGGGTGTTAAAAAACTTTTGGGAACGAAGGTAGTACAATCACCAAGATTTATTAATTGAGTCGATGATGGGAAATTAGAATTACGAAGTACTAATTTACCTAAATAAACTAGACAAATATACAAGAGTATAATACAACCAACGCGAAAGCTCTATGTCCAAAGTCGTCTTAGTTATGAAAAAACCGTTGACAATAGTGCATTATTTGTTTGTAAAAAAAAAAAAAAAATTACATTGAGTGCACTGTGCATTCATGTGTATGTAACAATTTTTGCTACTCCAACCATATCGATTACTAATTTGTAGTATTATTTAAGTCAATGGCTAAGAGAGTGATGTCCACCAAATGTCTACATTACCCTTATTATTATATTGAACTTGAAAAAAAAAAAACAAACAAACAAAAAAACACACACAAAAAAAAAAAACCCTTAAAATATATGAATTCAAGAAAAAAATTCATTGAATTTTCAACTATAGTTAATCATGGAGCAAATTAAGGCCATGATTAGTGCACAACTATATTTTTGATGCATACTCATCGAATAACTATATAACTATGGACCTGCTCACATTTAATGAACTGAGCTGAATATAGCTGAACTGAATATTTTATGAGAGAAGAAGGAAATTAGGAGCTAAAGTGAACTGAACTGAACTGATTGGAGCTAAACTTAATTGAAATTAAGTTAAACTGAACAGGCCCTATGAACTTTTTTTTTTAAACGAAATATATATTCAATGATATAATTTTTCTTTGTGAAACAACAAAGATAAGCATAATTATAATTAAGATGAAAAGTTTTTTTTTTTTTTAAATAATAATAATTAAGATGAAAAAAAAAAAACCTTTTCAATCGTTCCTTTTCTAATAATCTTTATAGAGATGTTTAGGATTGGAGGTGTAATTTTGTCTTTTATGGTAACAAAAAATTCTTCCCCTTTAAATTTGTTTGATTGGTCGGTATGGTGATCCCTTCAAAACTAACACATGCAAATATGCAATGCCTGCATATGACACTAGTGATGTTGTAACTCCTTTAACACTAACGAAAGAATTTGTTGATATGTATGCCAAATTTCTCGTAATTTTATTTTTAATACTACATATATACAAAGTAGTTCAGTGTAAAGTTTAACTATTATAAATTAAATATAAAATTCAAGGAAAATGTAATGAGCAGCATGACTAATTAACTATACATAGTACATAGTCTATTATCATCTAACGATTGAATAATACGGAGTAGTAATAATAATAATAATAAACTCATGTTAAGTTTGAACGAGTAATGTGACTAATGTCCCTTCTGCTTCAGTTGGGACTAGCAAGCCGTCGAGGCCTAGACAACATTTAATTTCTTCCTGTATAAATAATAAACTTCTCCACGACATTGAATTTCTACCTATATAATAATAAACTTCGTTAGTTTTTTTTTTTTTTTTTTTTGATGCAATAATAAACTTCATTAGTGACTAACATGTAATAATGCAAACCCTGATTAGGCTGATTTGATACGAAGACTAAATAATGGAGATGACAAAATAGATACTCAAAAATAATTTTTTAAGCTAGTGACTAATACCAATAGTACATCCGGCCATTTACTCTAAATACTTTAATTAATTTATTGACGTCCAATTATTTAAATTTTTCTTAACAAATTTACATTTAGTCTAATGTTGTAATCTATCAATATCGGAGTGTTATATCACCACGTGTCACTTTCTTTTTCTTATTTAGTCACGTCATCGATTAAGTTGCTACATAAACGATTACATGTACATGTTAAATATAAGTACAATAAATTGTATGATAAATTAGTTAAAATTGTATGATAAATTAGTTAATTGTATTATAGTATTGATTGTATAATAATCAATTAAATCAGTTGTTACAAAAAAAATAATTAAATTAATTTTCATCACCCAAAATAAGTTTTGTAACCGATTGTATATATTTTGATTTAAGAATCACTAGTGATAGGGAAAAAAACATTGTTAACAACACCAAAACTTATTAAAAATAAAAACCCATTGTTAAGAGCACCAAAACCTAATTCAAATATTAAGGGTCTGTTCTCTTCAGCTAAATTTCAGTTCAGTTCAGTAAATCAAAACAGACCCTAATACCTAAAAAAAACCTAAATCAAATATAATATATATATATATATATGAAAATGACTTCATAAGAACATGACCAGCTTTGACAATTTATTTTTATATTACGAGTACAATACTTTTTTAAGTTTATCAATTGAAATGTCAACCATATAGGAAGTCAACTATTTGACATATGAAAATAATTCCTAGGGAAACAAAAGAGTGGAGTGCATTTTTTTTTTTTTTTTTTTTTTTTTGACACAGAGTGGAGTGCAAATCTCAAAAGGCCTGCGACGCTTGAAAAACAAAAATCGACCGCTTCACAGCTTAATTTTGTTTAACATAAAATAATAATTAAAAAAAAATCGTGGATTATTTTTGTTTAATTAATTAAAAAAAAAAAAGTCACTAGTACATGAACTTGATCATGGTTTACAAGTTTACAATAGTACTAAGCATTATTTTATGTGCTATGTTCAGTGAGCTTTCGGAGTCATCAATTTTATAAAAAAAAAATTATACCTTTACCCTAAGATCAAGCGATGAATCCGCCATCCCGGAAGTAAAGTAAAAGCAATTAACTAATTAAATTATGTTAAGGATAATTTAGCTTCAAAAAAAAAGTAAACGAAGGATAGTTTGATCAATAATCATGGCTTAAAATATGATTAATTATTGATTTTGACTTTTATTTTTTATTATTAGAATTGATTTAAGACCATTTTTTAAGTTAATTAGATGGTTTATTAAAAAAAAAAAAAAGAAGGTGTAGTTGACTTATAGGAGAAAATAAATTATGAATTATTAGCATTGGATTAGTATCACTATCACACAATTTATATATGTAAAAAAATTACAATATCCAAGTAGCATCCCATGAATATTCTTATTATAGGCTTTTTTTTTTAAAAGAAAAAGAAAAAAGTCTACATTTCTCAAATCTATAACATGTTTAGAAAATGAAAAGTTTTTTTTTTTTTTTTAATTTTTCCCTAGGTTTGTTTGTTGTGTTTTTTTAGCCCTGTTGTCAAAAAAGAAAACGAAAAGTTAAACATCAATAAATGATAAGTTTTCATTGGACTAAGCACAATAAAAAGAGGGTTTGACTAGATAAAAACCTAATTTTAACAATGTTTCATCCAATTGATAAATATGTGGAATAATAATCACATACCAAAGATATATTTCGTATACTATAGCATGCATGTCATGTATGTCACATATGAATTACATAGTATAGAGTAGACAATACCAAAAAAAGATTCAAATACAATTGTATAATCTTTTAATGGGTAATTGGTACACTTAAAGTTTGGGCTTTATCAATGATACACCTGCTTAAGTTTTGATTTTCAGCAGTAAACCTGTACTTTCAACAAATTAATAACCATAACTCCATAAGCATTATTAAATGTTAGTAATAGGTTAATGACTTGTAATTTTAACCAATTTAACTCCCTCTTTATATAATAATTGATCTAACTAGCAAAACCCCGTCTAAATTTGATATCTTTTCCGACATCAATGTTAATCATAGTACAGTATATACTACGTAAAAGAAAAGGTAGAGAAGAAATTATAAATAAATGAATAAATAAAGAAGCCATATGAAGAAGAAGAAGTTGCATAAATCACATAAAATGAGGGGGCTTCGTTGTGGGTGGATTACTTTAAATATAGGATGGAAAAAAGGAGGGAAGTTAGAATTGGTCAAATTTGCAAGTTATTAACCTATTACTAACGTTTAATTAACGGAAAGCTTACTGTAATTAATTAGTTGAAAGTACAGGTGTAACGCTGATAATTAAAAGTTAAGTGAGGGCATGTTCACATTTACTGAACTAAACTGAACTGATTGGAGCTGAACTAAACTGAACTGAACTGATTGGAGCTGAACTGAGCTGAAATTAATATTTTATGAGAGAAGAAAATTAGGATCTGAACTGAACTGAACTAATTGGAGCTGAACTGAACTGAATTGATTAGAGCTGAACTGAACTGAATTGATTAGAGCTAAACTAAACTGTACTGAACTGAAATTAAGTAATCATTGATAAAAGCCCAAACCTAGGGTGTAGCAATGATAATTTCCCAAAAAAATACAAATGTGTAAAATGATTATTATATAGTTAATAATATAGTGAAGTTACATGAAAAAAAGGATTTTTTGACATTTGCTACCACTAAAAGTGGCTGTCTTCAGATTCACTACCAGTTTTAAAAAAAAATTTACTTTACTACCAGACAAAACAGAGTTTGTTAAAAATAACTACCTCATGCCTTACACCGTTATAATTTTTGTCACTAGGGCTGTACCACCGTCTAGCCACCTTGCCACCCTCCAGCCTCCCTGCTACCACCAACAACGATCCTTGTCTCACCACCGCACACAACACCTCCCTCCACCGTCACCACCGCAAAATCTGCAGCAGCACCCACCTTCATCGTCCCACCTTCATCGTCGAGGCAACACCACGCACCGCACCTCCTCCATTAGCACCAGCACCGCAAAACACCACCACGTACAGCGGCATATCCCCCCTTCAGCAGCAGCACCAACACCGTCACCAAATTGTGACCAACCACGAAGCCAACCCCACCCCCTCTCCTTGAAAACCCGATCCAAGCCCCGATCCAAGCCCCTCCCCTTGAATTAGGGTTTGAGATTTGCTCAATTGGGGTTTTTGGCTGGGATCGAGGCGGGTTTTCGAGGGGAGGGGTTGTCGGTGGTGGTGGTCTGGGTTTGGGGGTTAGGATGGTGTCGTGGTGGTGGTGAGGTCTGGGTTCGTGGGTTTTGGGTATAGGGTTGTCGGTGGTGGTGGTGGTCTGGGTTTGGGGGTTTGGGTGGTGTCGTGGTGGCTCGTGGGTGAGGAATCGAGAGGGGGGTGAGGTCGCCGACGCCGACCGACTCTTTTGGCGTCGGCCGCCGGCGGGGGGGGGGGGGAGGGGAGGGGTGGGTGGCAGTTTAGGGAGGGGGTGGCTGGGTTATTTCTTTTCTTTTTTTAATTTTTTTTTTAATTTTTTTTTTTAAATTAACTTAACGGAAATCCTAACGGATTCCGTTAAGTGGTAGTTATTTTTAACAAACTCTGTTTTGTCTGGTAGTAAAGTAAATTTTTTTTTAAAACTGGTAGTGAATCTGAAGACAGCCACTTTTAGTGGTAGTAAATGTCAAAAAATCCTGAAAAAAAATCATGTTTCGTGCAGTTTTTTTTCCTCGAAAAAATATCATTAGGCACTTTAAATTTTTGGGTCAGTTAACTTTCTACTTCTTTTTTAGTCCAAAGTGATTTAATTTTGTAGGACGTTTTTTAGCCTAGAAAAGCCCAAAAAGAAGGGAAGGCGAAAACCCAGCAAAGAAAAGCACTCACATTGTGCAGTGTAACACTATTACAACTTTTTTTTTTGCATATTTTGCGTTTTTGTGTCACTAAATTTAGCACGTTCACGTATGAATTTTACATGTGGAGGTTATTAAAAGAATTACTTGTGGCTAAAGCAAATTATTGAAAAAGATTTTTTTTTTCAATTTTTTGGGGGCAAATTATTGATAGCTATTCGAGTAGTGGAAGCAAGGGGCAAGAGCTCATTGTTGATCTTTGGGATTAAGTAAACGACTCAATCTCATTGTTATGTTGGCATATTAGATGAGCGCGGTATAGCTTTTCACGTATAATGATTATAGAGATAGCGTGGATGGTTGTGGTGGTACACTCAAAATAAATATGACGATACTTCTGAAATGCTTTGAATATGGATATATATTGAAATTAATTAATGTTAAATTTTCAAGACAATATGAAATGGGTCTGGGCAACCCGAACAAGGAGGAGGAGGGTTAGGTCCACAAACAAGGCTTTGCAGCTTCCATACTAAAACCAATTGGCAATAGTAGGAGATACTCCTCTACCTTATAAAGTGAAACCTTCTCTCCTCTTTCTCCAATGTGGGACACTCATAAGTGGGCTACAATGGGATTCAACACTCCCCCACACTTGTGAGTGTCCTTATAACTTCTGAGCTAACTGGATAAGGCCAGATCAATAATCATCTTAGGGGCTGGACATCCTGTCGAGGTAAATCCCTTATCCAGTAGTAGCGATTAAATACCCAGTTTAGAAGAGACCCGCAATCCGGGCTCTGATACCATGTTAAATTTTCAAGACAATATGAAATGGGCCTGGGCAACCCGAACAAGGAGGAGGAGGGTTAAGTCCACAAACAAGGCTTACCGTGTTAAATTTTCAAGACAATATGAAATGGGCCTGGGCAACCCGAACAAGGAGGAGGAGGGTTAGGTCCACAAACAAGGCTTTGGAGCTTTCATACTAAAACCAATTGGCAATAGTAGGAGGTACTCCTCTACCTTATAAAGTGAAACCTTCTCTCCTCTTTCTCCAATGTGAGACACTCATAAGTGGGCTACAATGGGATTCAACAATTAACAAGCCAGGTTAGAATTAGAAATTTAGATGTCTCTCATTCATCCTACTTTGTTAAATTAATATTATCTTTTAATGCATGTGATGTAATGTACACATATATGACACAATTCATAAAAATAATAAAAAAAAATTTAATATATGACATACCATATGTATATACAATATACATCACTAAAAAAATAAGGTTGTAAGCAGGCTAACAGGTCTAAATTCTTGGTTTAAATCACTTCATTCTAAGGGCATAATCTGATTATATTGACTGAACTGAATTGAATTGAAAATAAGCTGAAGAGATCTGCAGGCCCTAATATCACACCTAAGCAACTGAATTTTAGTACTAAGTATTTATGTGAACAAATTTGTAATGTAGGCAATGTTTTTTTCATTTGGTTTTTCTAAAACCATGTTCTATTAACAAAAATTAATAATATATTGTCCAAAAACTAATAAAAACATAACATTGAGTTAGACATGTTCACTTCAGCTTAATTTCAATTCAGTTCAGTTTAATTCAACTCTAATCAGTTCAGTTCAATTCCTAATTTTCTTCTCTCACAAAATAATCATTTCAGTTGTATTCACTTCAGTTCAATTCAGCTTCAATAAAAATCCGAATAATAATCAATCGTAACCCCCCCCCCAACACACACACACACACACAATTGGAGACTAGATTTAGCGCAAATAAAACCTTGTCTTTTGATCAAGATTGAAAAAAACCTTATCTTTCGAAGGAGATAAACTCTTTTTTTCAAGGAAAACTTTAGTATAACATAGAAAACACAAAAACGTAAAAGAAATTTTAAAAAATTGGGGCTTTCCACCGGTGAAATACAATATAAATCCCTTTAAAATTGATAATGGTTGCTGGAGTTTTGGAGAGAGAAGAGAAAAAGCGGAGGCTAGGATTTTATTTTTTTTTAATTCTTCGTTATTCTTTATTTTTAAGAAACAAATAGTTTACATTTTGAAATTAAAAGACCTAAACCCTAAATCCAAGTCTTATTTAGTTCAGTTGACTTTAGTTTAACTTCAATCAGATCAATTCACTTCACTTCAGTAAAAGTGAGCAGACCCTTAATCATCAATAATCTAAAAGATGTTATTTTAATATTTACGAGTAGTAAGAACTATTAATTTCTACAACAAATGTAGTTGTGAATAAACATTATGTTTATCTTTATAAAATTAGGTAAAGAGAACAAATTAAAGCCTAAATTTTAATTCTTTTTTAGATTTGAGTTTTTTTTTTTCTTATTGATTAACTTTTTTTTCTTCTTATTATTAGCTTAGATTACTAATCAAAAGATGAGATTTACTTAAACGTGTATTTATTGGTTCATTAAAATTTGTTTTTATTAATTAATTTAATTATTGTAGTTTAAGTTCTTACTATTGACCATTTCTTATTTACCTTGTTAAAAATTAAAATATAACAAATGGTCCGCAAACTTGGAATTCAAATCTAATTGTTACACAATCAATTTGATTTTTGCCTGACTTTGGATCATTTTATGTTCCAGCTAGATTAAAATATTACACCTCTAAAGAGTAAATAATAAAAATGCCTCTTTTTGTTGACGATATAACAATTTAAAGCAGCATGCATGTACCAGTATACAGCTTATAAAAGTATACATATATAGTGATACACATCATACACCATGTTGTCATGTTGACGATAATGTTCGTCAAAATTATACTACCGGAGTAACAATTTTTAAAGCATGTACTGAATATTGATTGTACTCATATAGTCATTACATACATCATACGTACACCATCCCCAGTCAACTACGGAGTAATAATACAAAATATTAAGAATTCTTTTTCTGTTAAATCCAACTTTTTTATTACTCAAAATTTTACGGAGCAACTTGATTTTGAGTTTTTGACTAATCAAAACTGATTTTTACTTAATGCAATTAAAAAAAAATTTATTAGTTTTTATTGAATTACTACTTCATTTTTTATATGAGATTATCAGTTATACAGATTCACCATACATTTTGTTATCATCGTATAACTTTAACAAGTTTTACAATGTAAATTTATGGATTAAAAAAATCTGTACCCTGTATACCTATTACTTTTATATGTGATGACTGATGAGAATAGAGAATTACAATCATATTATCAAATTAAATTAGGTCACTTTGATACCAAGTTAAGTTTGAATTAATTAGTGGAAAAGAAATTGGGGAATTTCCAAACCTTTTCCCCACTCTTTCAAATTGTGTAGCCAGTAAGGTTTTTTTTTTACCTTAAATAAAGGGAAGTATGAGTATGTCTCTTTATATGTATAGATATCAACATACGATGCTCCTTCAATTCACTGCCACGTGACAAATTAAAGTCAAAGGAATTTATAAGGTCAGATTCAGTTGCTACCGTGAAGAAAACCGAGCAGCTGATTATGTTGCCTCTCTTGGATATTTCACTCGGACGCATCAAGTAATAAAATGAAGAATAATGAGGCTTGCTTGTGTCTTTTAGCTAGTGTAAGTTTTTCCAAATGAACAAAGTAAAGAGACATATTTTATGCATTTATTTACCGAATCTATGCTTCCATAATTGAGTTCAGCCATTATATTACATTATTCAACCTGAATATTTGTATCAAATCTATGAAACAGACCCGTATCTTAACTACCTCTTACATTTTTCAAAGTTTTAATTTTAGTCGACAACCTTAATCTAATTGGCCTAATTGTCATGTTCATCACGCTGACTAATCTTATAGAATTAAGTCATTTCCCTTTGTTTCTACCGACCAAAACATCATCTAATTAACCAAAATAATGCTTTTGTAAATTCAAAATCAGTGTCATACAAATCATAGACCAGATTTGCTTCTAGAGAAATCCACTATATACGTACGTACCAATGTACCAAGCTACGTGCCACTAATAATAACATCGATCAAATTAATCTGTAATCGGAGTAGCATATTCTTTCTGTCCCAATTTAAAACAAACCGTACATACTTTGCTCTATTAAAGGTTGTTATAGGCCGACTTCACCAATATCGTTAAAAAAAAAAACAAATAAATTAAGAAATCATATAATCATGCATGATCACACACTATATATCTATTTTTCAAATAGAAGAATGACTTAAAAGTCCAAGTTTTGGATAGGAAGTGCCACTGCACATAAAAAAGGAGAAAAGAAGAGCCATCCTTATATAAGTCTAGATCACATGTCAAAATCATTTTTATAAGTTGGAATAAGGGGAGTAGATAGTAGATTATCTAGAATAAAAGAACAATATCAAAGAAAATCTTGGCTGATTGATAAGGTATACGTAGAACTAAGGAGAGGACCAATATTTTGGTTGTCTACCTTTGGTATCCAACATGGAAAAATAATATATTCTCCTATTAGTGATTGAATATGCTCTTGGTGATTAGACTAGCTAGGGTTGGAAGAAAACTTTACCTTAATAAGGACAACTGAAGGACGAATTTTAATTTCAAGATTTTTTTTTTTTTTGGGGGTTGTTGTTCTTGTGGTATTTTTAACAACATTAAAGGGAAAATTTTAAACTAGAATTTGAATTATCAATAATGATAAACTAGTGGTGGAGCCAAATTACTCTACATAGGATGTGATACTTTTAAGAGAGAAAAAAAAAAAAAAAAGAAAAGTTGTTATACAGTCTTGTTAGTTGTTATAGATTAATTTTATTTCAATTCGGGTGTTGGTCGACAACCCATGCAACCTTAGTGGCTTTCTCCTGAAAATAACATGAAGCTGGAATTTAAGTGTTTATGTATACTCAATATCTACTTTAAAAGATAAACCTACAAACTATATTTTTGTACAAAAACGAACTCTGTATTTTTAAAATTGCCCCTTGATGGTGAGGTCTCAAATGTTGGAATTATTTAAGAACAGTTGCCAAAGTAAGGTCTCACGAATGCAATATAAATTAATTTCTAATAGAATTTCAAAAATATCATAAATATCATTTTTGTTAATATCAACTGATCTAATAAAATTCTTAAAATACTTATTCGTTGTACAATATAAACTTTGAGTTTATAACTTTATTTCTTACTGTTTAAATTTTTAACTTAACTTTTTTAATCGTATTGTATTAGCTTTTAAACCGGTGGGGATTTGCAATTTTCTACTAGTATTACTCATTTGAGATCATCCAAATAAGCTACTTGTATTAAGTAATATAGAGCATTTGATACATCTCACTAGGCACATAATTTAAGTTCTTTGAAACAATTGGCCAATCGAGGGCCGAAATCAAGGTCGGGATCGGGGCTGGTGTATTACGTACATCATCAAAACGTTGAAGTATTATTATTGGTTTTACGTCTACACTTAGCTCTTATTTTTCTCCCACTTTCACCTTCCTACTTCTCCTTCTACCTACGATAAGACGTCATGAATCAATCCTCACCATTAAATTTTATGGTTGGAGTTCCCCAAATTGTTATCTTTCTTCTTTATAGAATTACTAAATGGCAAACTCACCATTTAAAATATGACCATAAACATTTCTCACGATTCTTTAGTCAAAGTACGAATCAAGCTTATGCATGATCTTGTGGTCCAAAACAAGATTTGTGAATATCTTCATTGAAAAAGATTCATGGTTATTGTGCATAAGAGATTATGTAATGTGAAAGGTTTTTATGAGAAAAATTGTCATTGTGAAAAGACACCTACTATATGCATGCATGACTTGCACCATCTCTTACTAATTAAGTGTCTGTTCACTTCAGCTTAATTTCAGTTTAGTTCAGCTCCAATTTGTACAGTTCAGTTCAGCTCCAATCAATTCAGTTCAGTTCAATTCAGCTATTAATTTCATCCCCTCATAAAATATTCATTTTAGCAATTTAGCTCTATTCAGTTGAGTTCAGTTCAGCTTTAATCAATTCAGTTCAGTTCAGTTCAGCTCAGTTAAGTAAATGTGAATAGGCCCTAACTTAATTAATTTTACCTTAAATTATTACTTTACATTCTATTTGAATAGACATTATAACCTACATAATACGTATAAAAAGAAATATTTAGCACCACCTTGTCTTCTGGTGCAATGTAAAAATTAATTTACAACCTATTTTGGATTTGTTTAGAAGAGTCATGAAAGGCAGTGATGTGAATAAGATTAAACTTTAACCAAGCTGAGTGAATTGATAATTGACGTGCAAACGCATGACGCATTAAATGTTTGGTAACTAAGGCCTTGGCTTGCTGATTTAATAAATCTACATTTGATTTTTTTATCAAACTGAAATACTAATACTGGTGAAAATGCATTTTTACAATTTACAAACTTAACTATTAGTGGTATCTAATTACATAAAGTTATTTATTATTTGAACTCTATAAAACTAATTTCAATTCATTTCCTAAAAATTATACGTAGTATTAATTAACTTCACCTACTCCTTATTAATATTGATTTACTAATTATTATTACTTAAGTTGCAAAAAGCCAAAAAAAAAAAAAAAAAAATTGTTGTTATTACTATTACTAATGCTATTACTATACTATTACTGTTACTATTGCTACAATATTTCACATTTCTTAAAACAAATAATGTAAAATTTCTAATTAATTGACCATCAAATAGAAAAAATCTTGTCAAAAAGAAATAAAGTTTCAAAGACCATTACTGATTTAACCATTCATCTTTCATTGGTTGAAGTATATCCATCATGAGCCTTTGAACAAATTAAACAACCTGCAAAACAATTTTTCATCATATGAATTGAATTCAAATTTAGATAACATGATTTAGAAGGCGGTCAAAGATATTGATCATGATGGTGAGAAAGATGATAGTACATATGCTAACTACTTCTTTTAATAAATTTTTCATTGATTAATTTGATTACTTTTATTATTATTATTATTATTATTATTATTATTAAATACGTAGTACTATTAGTTATTGGAAGTGCAAGTAGTACACCGGATTACTTATTGGGTGATTATACTGGTTTATATTCTTTAAGATGTGTTTATGATAAAAAGAAATATAAATAATGAAATGAATGGTAATAATATATTAATATATATGACAGTGATTAGTAATATTAATTTGGCTATTCAAAAAAAAAAAAGTAATAATAATTTGGGTAGAAATTTATAATATTAATGACAATATTATAAGAAAAAAATGTTAAATATCTTTTTGTGTGAGAATAAATTAAAAACTTAATTATAATATAAAACAAGCAAAATTAATATGAAGAGGTTTGAATCCTTAAAGTTGCTTTCAAAAGTTGAAAATAAAAATGAGGTTCAATTAGCAAAAAATAAAAATAAAATCAAGGTGTATTCTATTTACATGGTTGTCATCTATCCGGTATTAATTAAACTTATCTGAACTTATTTTACTAAATAGGTTATGCTGATTTAACTTCTATTTGAACTTATCAAGATTTAGGTGAACTAACCGATCTAAATTACTTAATTTCCTAACCTGTTCACACCTACTGAACTGAACTGAACTGAACTGAACTGATTGGAGCTGAAATGAATATTTTATGAGAGAAGGAAATTAGGAGCTGAACTGAAGTGAATTAATTAGAGCTGAACTAAACTAAACTGAACTGAAATTAAGCTGAAGTAACAGGCACTAAGTGGAAATAAGGTAGCAACAGACCCTTAATCAGTTTAATAAGTTAAAATGATTCATTTCAATAAATAGTTATTGAATTGCTTAGGGCCTTAATCCAAGACTTTATACTTAAGAATAACTGAATAAGGTTATTTGGTTAACAATATAATAAAGATATAATATTCGGAGTACGGGTCTGTTCTCTTCGGCTTAAGTTCAGTTCAGTTCCTAATTTCCTTATCTCATAAAATATTCAGTTCAGTACAGTTCAGTAAATCTGAATAGGCCCTACATCTTTTATTATGACAAAAAAAAAAAAAAAAAAAAAATACAAAGTATATTTTCTCTCCTATATGGCTATATTTAAGAATTTCTAGGAGGAATTTGGCATACTAGTAAAATAAAGAGATCAAATAAATTATTTAAGGCACAAAATCAATTAGTATTTCCTTAATTACAGTGTTTTCTTTTGTGTTATTTGCTTTGCATTAACACTAAGTAAGGGCCTGTTCACATTTACTGAACTGGGCTGAATTGATTGGAGCTTAACAGAACTGAACTGAGCTAATTGGAGCTGAACTGAACTGAACTGAACTGGGATGAAATGAATATTTATGAGAGAAGAAAATTAGAAGCTAAACTGAAATGAAGTGAACTGAAATTTAAGGCATGTTCTCATTGACTGAACTCAGCTAAACGGAACTGAATTGAGCTAAACTGAACTGAAATGAATATTTTATAAGAGAAGGAAATTAGGAGTTGAGCTGAACTGAACTGAACTGAATTTCAACGTAAGAGAACAGGGCCTAAGTAAATGTAAACATGCTCTAAATCCATTTTACTAATCATGACCTCCTCAATACCTAATATAATGTAAACTTCATATTTGATACAGAAGCTCCATTTATAATCCATAAATGTTCCAACACTTTAATCATGAAGGATAAAATTTTATCAATTTATTAAATTTAAAGTGTCAACATTTTTAATATTTACTATTATATAAAATCTTACGATTTAGACATAACAACCACAATATGACCAATTCTTTGGGTGTTAAAAAGATATGGAGTAATTAGATTTTTTTTTTTTTTTTTTTTTTTTTTGAAAACGAGTAATTAGATTATTGTAAAAGAGAGGTATTAATACTCCATATTTTTTGGCGTTGAGCGTAATGAGGGATAACTCTAGTGGTTAGAGCTTCTCTCCAGTTATAGGGAATTCTGATATTAAAAGAACCCCATATAACTAATAGAAGAAATTTTAGGTGAGATAAAATTAAAAGAAATAAATATATAGAGTGCATTTATTATCTTAAAAAAAACCCTCTTCATTGTTGCTCATTCGGTCATTCACTACAAATCATCGCCATTAAGCCATTAACCATAAACATAAAAGGAGTAAAGACTATCCTAAATACATGTGCATTTTATAATTAGTGATAGATTGCCATGCATGTATATTCAAGATAGGGTACTAATATACTATTGGTTTGAAGATACGCAATATTTATAAAGCGCTCAATTCTTATATTTTAATACGTAGTTTACTTTATGTTCAATTTTATTTCCAAATTAAATTAAGTTTGATCATGTGAGAGTGTTTATTGTTTAGTGTTAGACAATTAGATAATTAGGTTTCTTATCTCCACTAATAACAACTTTAAATCAAAAAAATTACGGCGTGACTTTGCAAACGCAACGTAAAATTAGTGCAAGTAAGAGCTGGAGTGCTTAAATATATAAGAACCAAATCTTAAGAACTAAATAAAGGCAATTAAGCTGCGTCACTACTCATGCAACTTTTCTTTGTATAATGCCATTAACTTAATGGATAGTCTACAAAATCTTCAATTGCGCTTTTCTTCATTTTTTTATCTACTATTAATTCATCCTAAATTGTTTAAAATTAATACTTTTTAGAATAATTTCATCTATGACAACAATGTTGTAATTCCCACCGCACCACAAATCAAATTGAAGAGCGCAAAATTTATTAAATAATTATTTAGAGGTGTTCGGTTCACCTCAAAAAAAAAAAAACTGAAATTATCTTAATTTGAAGACTCAAGTGGAGCCCTGTTTAGGACAGATGTACTCATGTACTATGTACATTTGACATGAAACAAAATTAAAGGTATTCAAGTCTAATAAAACAAGTTCATATAAGTTCAGGTGAATATTTCACCCTAAATCTAAATGCAAGTAGTGTTTATATGTGCTTCAAAATTAATACTGGCAGATACATGGTTTTTGGGCATGAGTATTTGTATATGTATGGAGTTATAGACTATGGTTGACAAAAAAGGCTAATGGCATAAGCATTTTTTTTTTTTTTTTTTTGGTATATATGTGGTAGACAAGAAGATTTTAACTTTTATTTGAACACTTTATAATTAGCAACAATTGAATGGACAAAATTGATGCTTCATATAAAAGAAACAAATTTTTTTTGGATAATTTATTACTGTATTTTATAAGTATTTATTGAAAAATTTCTTATGAAAAGAATGTATCACTAATAACCTAAATCATGACAATATGCAATCCTAGAAATTATTCTGATTTGCAAGCAATAATAATTACGTAGATCACATCGCTTTCCTCATTAAAATTCGAATGTAAATTTTGATTTTCTTTAGCTTACATATTGAAAATGTTGTATTTATAAAATACGAATTAACAAATACGGAGTATTGAATTCCTTATTTAAAATCTCAAATCTCTATCTCACTCCTTTTAACTAAACCAAAATCGTAGGCAACTCTTGAAATTGATTTTGATTTGCAAGCAATGATTATTACACCGATCTCACATCCTTGACGCGTGATTTTTTGTATATATGTATTAATGTATATATGGTAGACAAAGGTTCTTCTTACGTGTACGTAGAGTCGTAGATATTGTAAATATTATTATGATTATGATTTTTAATTTCTGATCTCATTCAAAATCCCGAATCTCTAATATCTCTTTCTTCCTATTTATTCGTAAATCAAAATTTAATGCAACCCATAAATTGTTACGTAGATCTCACCATCCTCCTAATTAATATTGACAAATGCATTTTTTCCTAGAAAAATGATTTCAAACTTTTAACCTACTTTATTTCTTTTTATACTACTCCAACATTAAAGGACTATTTGCCATTTAAAAGCCTTTTGATATGCTGAAAGGAACACATGATTTTGTTTTTTTTACTCCGTAAATGATAACTTGATAAGGAGAACTTTTACCAGACCTCAACCCTTTTAACACTCCGAAAAGAACACATGATTAATAATGACCAAAGAAAGAAACAGAAAAATCTATTGTATACGTAGAAGTATAAATTAAATGTAAGTACGAGTAATAAAGTAGTGTAAGAAAGGAAGTGGTAGACAAAGAATGTCAATAAACTCCATAATCCATCTATTAACTTTCCTTCCCCAACTGGATATCGAAACGTATCCTAAACACCCTCCTTTTTCTCCCTTTCTTTTTCTCCCTTTCTTTCTCTCTCTTTTTTCTTTTTTTCTTGCTTATTTATTCATGTTTTTTTTCTTCTCTGAAATAGAAACGTATCCTAAATTTCTGACTTCATTTTACACATTCTTCAACCTTACTTATAATACAGTACATTGCATCTCCCATTTCTCTTAAACAATTTCCTCTTTCTCTCTCCTAATTTTTTTACAATTTGACTCAGTTACACTCATAATTTCCCCAAATTAATTATTTAATTCACTAATTAATTTGGTAATTCCCCCATTTTTTTCCCTATATAAACCCTTCATTTGAACCACAATTTCACTACCCCAAAACAAAGAAAAGTGAGAAAAAAACAGGGGAGATAATAATAATAAAAAAAATAATAATTCAATTTTAATTTCTGGGTAAAATAAAATGATAGCATTCATAGAGCATAGTTTCCACCATGAAAACGACGCCGAATCACGGCAAAACGACGTCGTTGAGAGCGGCGAACAAGGCGATGCCGCTGAATGGAAAGAAGCGTTGAAAGAAATACAAGGAACAGTTGATTACGACTCAATTTTCACCGGTTTAGCCGGTAAAGATTTCGGCGGAATGAACCGGGCTAAACCGTTAGCGGTAATCCGACCAGCCGGTTCATCCGACGTGGCAACGGTCATAAAATCAGTCCTAACGACGCCGTTTCTCAGAGTCGCAGCAAGAGGTAACGGCCACTCAATCAACGGCCAAGCTATGTCCGACAAAGGGTTGGTCATCGATATGCGTGCCATGGGGGACCACCCTTCGTTGAACGTCGTCGTTTCATCGTCTAATTCTTCTCTCTCCTACGCTGACGTCAGCGGGGGAGCATTGTGGGAGGAGGTGCTAAAACGGTGCGTTTTGGGGTATGGATTGGCGCCCAGAAGTTGGACGGATTATCTTGCTTTGACGGTTGGTGGGACTTTATCTAACGCCGGTGTTAGCGGCCAGGCTTTCCGTTATGGACCTCAAACATCTAACGTAACGGAATTGGAGGTTGTTACGGGCAGGGGTGAAACCGTAATTTGCTCTGAATTTGTTCACCCTGACCTCTTCTTTGCCGTCCTTGGTGGTCTCGGGCAGTTCGGGGTTATTACCCGGGCGAGAATCCCCCTCCAAAAGGCCCCGGACATGGTTCGTATTTTTTTAAAAAAACGGTTTATCTAATAGCATTTTCGTAAATAAATTAACACGTACTAATATTATTTTTATGTTCTTTTGGTATTGTGCGGGATTAGGTGAGATGGATAAGGTTAGTGTACTCCGAATTCGACGAGTTCACCCGTGATGCGGAGTTCATAGTGAGTCAATCAAAGGAGAATTCGTTCGATTATGTGGAGGGGTTCGTGTTTGTTAACAGTGACGATCCGATTAATGGTTGGCCTTCGGTTACTTTGGATTCGGATCAATGGTTCAATCCGGATTTTCTCCCCCCGAGTTCGGGGTCCGTTTTGTATTGCCTTGAAGTCGCTCTTCATTTTCACCACCACCAACATCCTTCCTTCGTTGATTCGGTAATTATACATTCTTTTTTACATTCATTAATTAAATGCACGCACACGTATAGATTCTGTTTTATTCACATAATCTCAGACAAAATAAGTCGAACAAACAAACTCGTAATTTAATGATTATTACGTACCATATATTGTTATTACTTGAAAATGTATGATAAAATTACGATAAATTTTCTTTAATGATTAAAGTACTGGAATGAGTTATTAGAACTCCAAAAGTCGTCTAAAATGCTATGATATCCATTTCCTTTATTTTTATTTTTTTTTCATGTACGAAATACTTTTATTACTTGAGAGTTCTTTTTAATTTTAACTTTTTTTTTTTTTTTTTTAAAGACCAGGACTTCGTTTTGACCTTAAATAATTAAAGTGGGGTCTATTAGGTTGCGGGACCCAATTAACCTGTTTGACCATGTATTAATCTTTTAATCGGGGCCATCTATTTTTTTTACCTTTAATTTTTTACCGCTTGCACGAGTGACTGAACTGATTTTTTTTTTTTTTTTTTTTTATCTTCTGGAGTTAAAATAACCAAAAAAAAGATTTAAAATGTAAAAAATGGGGGGACTAGAGAGTGTGTGTGAAACTGACCATACGGGTATGTAATGTAATCAACAAATCTTCCATTGGATTTTCTGACACCATAACGTATCGAAACAGCCATGCAAACCAAACTTCCCAAATTACTATTGTGGCCCCTTCTTTATTTATTCCCGTTTTCTTTTGTTTGCCCCAATTATCTACCTCGTATTTGATTTATCTCTTTGAATTAGTCTCACTTTCTACAATAATAGACTACTATTTTACTCTTACATTCATTCAATATACATTTAATATCTCTAACGTTAGTTATAATCAATTTGAATGGGACGAGTAAAATGAGACGGACTAATTACTTATATAGGAGTGTCAGTCTCATGTTGATCCATCCATGTCTATATTAGTAATTGTACTCATTCCACTTGCTGTCGTATTGCTGATCATTGAGATTTCCTGATGACGTCCTGGTCCCCCCATCCCCCACCAAACCATAATGACAAAAATAACCCTGAAAATCCCACAAAATTACAGGAAGTATCCCGGTTGATCGGACGGCTGAGATTCGTGGAGGGTCTACGATTTCAGGTGGACGTGAGTTACATGGATTTCCTACTGAGAGTAAAGAAAGCAGAGCAACAAGCAACGGCGAGTGGGATATGGGAGGCCCCACATCCTTGGCTCAATCTGTTCGTATCAAAATGTGATATCGCTGATTTTGATCGGACGGTCTTTAAGACGATCCTCAAGGGTGGGATTGGTGGGCCCATGTTAGTCTACCCTCTCCTGCGTAGCAGGTGATTATTTCTCAATTTCTATACTCTTTTCTTATTGGTTGTTTCTCATTTTATTTTGTGAGTGAGTGTGTCCCCCCTTCTATGCCTTTGCTATACTCCACTTGGCTTCCTTTTTTTTGGGGTCATTTTTATTAAGTTATTTTAATAAAAAATAAATAAAATAGTGTAAATAAAATTTGAGGGGTAAATGAAAATGGAGAAATAAAAAGAAAAAAGAAAAAAAAATGGACCACTAAGAAACAAGTTACTTGATATGGAAAGGATAGGAATTGATGTATATGCACCTAAAATAAATAAAAACCTACTAAATGGCATTTTATTAAGGGACCTCCCCACTAGATAAATGTGGGACTACATGTTTAGGAGAGTATATTGTTTTATGATCATCATTCATTATTTTTGTTGTTTGTTCCCCATTTTTGCTTATTTGTTTTGTCTCATTTTCTTTTCAATAGTGTATATATAAATAATTTAATTATTTTTACCTTCCCTTTTCTTCTAAAGTTTTCTTAATTGTTAGACAAAGATTTTTTTTTTTTTTTTTTCCATCTCCTTTCTTTTCCTTTCCCTTTACGCATTTGTTGGGATGACTAGGTCAGGTCAGTTTCGAGTAAGATATTTTGTGTTCTTTATAGGTTGACGGGTTATTGTAATGTCATGTCGGTCTTTGGGGTGGGGTGAGGGTAAAATTGTAGTAAGTTTAGATTTTTTTGACTTTACCTAGCAATTACTTTCAAAAGCACGATCACAACTACCTGGGATTTTTTTAACATAGGACCTACATGCTTAATTGCATGGATGTTTCTGTTTTAAGCAAATGCCAGCTCAAATTTTCCAACTGTTTTTTTCTCTCCGAGTGTTATTTTTGCCCTTTTTCACTTTGATTTGAACTTAATCACAAATTGTTATAATTGCTTTTTTAAGCGCATGATCATAATAACTACATGTGAAAATGGGGTCCTAAGTGCTTAATTGCATGCAATTCACCTACGTGTCGTCCTTACCATGCTTAAATTTGGATTTTGGACTATGTGAACGCGGCACGTGTTGGTGACACGTGGGACCCACGTCACCATTGGTTTGCCCTCGAAATCGACCTCCTAGGATTTGACACGCTGACTAATTCAATTGTTTTGTATGATAAGGGTGGTTAAGATTTTTCTTAATTATATTGATTGTCAAAATCTCAAAAATCTTGAATCTCTTGTTCTTGGTCCATTTACATTAAATTTCACAACCTTTTTCTAGAACCTAATCTTAGACTCTTCCAAAACGCAATTCTCAAGTCTCCCAAAAAAATTGGCATAGTATGGGACCATAATCTTCCTTTGTAATTACATGAATATAATATAATATTTTATAATATGATAGAAATAGTAATAATAATACTGATATCCCACCATAAAACTGTACGCTAATTAGGTCATGCATATATTATAGCAATTGTTTGGTGTTTTCTTTGTACTTGTATTTCAGTATCTCACATTCTATAGAAGGTATTTGGTAGGTCATATGTTTGGATAATTGGTGCACCCGTGATGAAACAAATACCAAGTACTTAGTAACTTATATACCTAAATGCTTCTGATTTTGTGGGCCACCATCAACCATATGATATAAGTACTTATTAAATCATCAATTTTAACCTTTTCCCTTTTGTTCATTTTTACCTATTAAATACTCGTCTATGATTTTGGTTCCACTTATGAAATTAAGATTTTGATTGATTGATTGAAATTCTCGTATATGCACACGCCATAACTGAAGAGAGTTTAGACTATCTATAAGATTCAATAGATGTATCTTTGAACTTCAATTGACAATTAATGAGCGGATATATACTCATTGAATCTTGATATTTAACCTTTTCCTTTTTATCCATTTTAACCTATCATATACTTTCCTATGTACATGTATAAATGAGGATAATTTGAATCAAGTATCTATTCAATAGATTTTTCCTCTAACTTCAATTGACAACGAAAGGAGTAGTTATCTAAACTTGTGAGGTGGCAACTGTCTAAGCTAGGTGTCGTCTAATTTCTAATGTGACAATTCAAACTTGTATTTGCACGTAGTTTTCATTCTACTCCATTTATTCTCGAATATAAGAAGTGTTGTTTTCAGGCTTATTTTGGAATTTTCTTTTTTCAAAAACAAAGTTATTATGTTTATATCTTTAGCCTGGCCAAATCCTATTGTCCATGAGAATCTACTTGGTGGTAGGATATGGTTGATGTTGAAATTGAGATGGAGAAGTCATTGGTAGACCAATAGGTAGGGATGGCAATGGATCGGATTCGGATCGGGTGGAGCTTCACCCGCATCCATCCATTACTCTAATCGCTCCATCCACATCCATCCGTCATCCGCTTCACCAATCATCCATATCCGTCCGTCCATCATCCGCGGATGAAACGGGTGGAGCGGATGACTAATGGATGAGTATTAAAGTGGAAAAAAAAACTCACATAAACTCTAATTTTCAGTTATTTGTACCATAATTTTTTTATTTTATTACTACAAATTGAAACAATAACAATATATTGTTTGAAAAATTAATTTGCAACAAAAAAATAAGTAATTTTCTTGCACATTTCATATTTTATTATTAAAATTCTTAGATTAAATTTTATAATATATATTAAACGGGTGGGTGGATGGTTAGCGGGTGAAAAAAGTATCATCCACATCCGATCCGATCCATCACCCGCTTCATCCGTCACCCGCTTCTCATCCATTTAATTCGGGTTTTCGTCCATTTATTTATAGCGGGTGGAGCGGATTCGTGGATATCCACTTAATATTGCCATCCCTACCAATAGGCGAATAGTTAAGATTTTGGGTGTTTTCACTAAAGTTAAAAACCATCTAAACGAACCACAAACTAATTTACGAGTTTAAATTTGATTAATCACCTAACACTCAATAAAATTTATACATGTAGCTATGTAATAGAATCATAGTGGTCCAATTGTAATCTAACATTTTCACATAATTTAATGGTATTTTTAGTATTACCAAGTAATGATGTTTATACTTTAGAGGGGAAAATGCAGCTTTTAATGATGGATTCTTTTACTTTAGGAATTTGAGAAACGACAAGATGTATTTTAAAATGCCAACCATTTTTAATAATGACACCATAATTTGTCTGGCTCTCAACGGCTGATTTTTCTCTCTCCTCCATCTTATTTACTGGAGTACTGTTTCTCACTCCTCCCTGCCAGATGGATGACGTTTGTATGGCCAAATTATTTGTTTGTTTGCTAATTAAATTTGTGATGATGCTGTGTTTTGGGTTAAAACCCAATATTTTTGTGCAAAATTCCAATTGTTTTGACAGAATTAGACATTCCAAATGTAGCAACTTTATATTATATTCTCTTCTTAGTTCTTAGAATTAATTATACAATTAGTCATGAATTAGTAGTTTCTCCAGTAGTGTAATCTGAATTAGTATCGTGATTACTAATAAATCTATATAAATGGGTGGAGCTGTGGGGGAAAGTTGAAAATTGATAAAATATGTATTTTGTAGAAGCTTATAATAGATTAATACTCTGTAGTTAAAGTTGAGGGAAATTCAAATGTTTTTTTTTATTGAAAGTGAGGATTATTATTTGTGGACGTAAGAAGTATAGAAGTCCACCTCAAACTTTAGGTGAGTTTCTGTTGAGCTGTGTCCAAACATAGATTTGACAAGGGTTGTGGGAATTACTCGAATTAGTGATTTTTATTGTATCTTCTTGTAATTGCTGAAAAATATGCTTCTTGTAATTAAAAGTATATCTTTAAATAGATTAATGGTTATAAAATTAGGGAAATTTGAATGTTTTTAGTGAAAATGAGATTATTATTTGTGGACGTAAGAAGTATAGAAGTCATCTCATGTTTAGGTGATCTTTTGTCTTGTCTGACCTATGTTGATAAATGTCCAAATATAGGCTAGACAAGTACTTACAGAATTAGGCCCTGTTCTTTTCACCTAAAAAAATAATATTAAGTAAAAATAATTTCAGTTCAGTAAAAATAAGTTCAGTTCAGTAAAATTAATTTCAGTTCAGTAAAAATAATTTCAGTTCAGTAAAATTCAGTTTTCTTAAAGAAGAATTATAATAGAAAATCAGTAAAAATAATTTCAGTTCAGTAAAAATAATTTCAGTTCAGTAAAAATAAATTCAGTTCAGTAAAAATAATTTCAGTTCAGCAAAATTAAGGTGAATCAAACAGGGTCTTAGTGGTTTTATAGTATCTTCTTGTAATTACTTGGATTTAGGAATGTACAAATCTAAATAATTGTGATAATAGTTGCTTTATTTTCTACTAGTATTTTGAATTTAAATCATTTTTGCATTGCATAATTTGTGACTTCAATACTTTTCTTGGTTTGTTCAGATGGGATAGCCGTAACTCTGTAGTAATACCAGAAGGTGAAATCTTTTACTTGGTGGCGTTGCTCCGGTTCACCCCACCGTATCCTAGTGGTCCGCCAGTGGCGGATTTGGTGGCCGAGAACAGGGAAATTGTTAGGCATTGTACGAAGAAAGGGTACGATTTCAAGTTGTATCTTCCACATTACCAAACACAAGAAGAGTGGAAGCAACACTTTGGGAGCCAATGGCCAAGATTTGTCGAACGAAAGGCGATGTTTGATCCAATGGCCATCCTTGCTCCTGGGCAGAAAATCTTCCCTAGGACTCATAAAACTAGCCAACTACTGTAATAGTTAATCATTTAGAAATCTTAATTTTTACTTTCTCAAAAAATACAGTTTTTTTTTTTTCCTTTAAACATTAATTTTCTTCTTTTTTTTTTTTTTTTTTTTGTCCCAGTTGCCCCGCTGATCTTCATTAATGGGCCAATATTGTTATTAGTTTTTTTTTATAAGCATTATGAAGCATTGTAAATGAATTTTTTTTCTTCATAAAAAAGTTCTCCTATTCTCCAATTTATCAACAAATCATCTTACTCGTAATTCAGTTAACATTGTTTGTTACAAAGTACTCCGTATTATTTAGCTGTTCAATTATTATTTACTGTCTTGGCCTTGTTTTCAATTTTGTCCAATGTAATATACTTATGATCGGAAATTCTTCCAATTGTTTTTTTTTAGACTAAAAATAATACGAGTTATAAAGATTCTTGTCACGTATGCATGATTGATTGGCTAGTTCTTTAAAACTCATACCATTAATGACAATCTAGTGTTAAGTTTGGCCTTGTTTGGCAATTGGCTGTTGGCTGTTGGCTGTTTAACTTGGCTTGTTTGACTGGCTGTTAGTATTGGCTGTTTGTAGTGGCCGTTTGACTATTTATTGTATGTAAACATGTTTGGTAAAATCAGCTGTTAGATATTGGCTGTAACTATGCAAAACAACCTTAAAGGGCATTATTATGTATTCTTATACATTTATTATCAGTATTATTAATTACTAATACAAAATATTAACTACTAATTTATAATTACTTATTATTAATTATAAACTACTAGTTATTAAGTACTAATTACTAATTATTAAGCACTTAATATTAATTACATATTACTAACAATTGTTAATTACTAGTTATTAATAATTAAGTACTAATAATTACTAATTACGGAGTACTAACTATTAATTTTTAAGTACTTATAACTACTAATTTACTAATTATTAAATAATAATTATTAATTATTAATTACTAATAATAGATTATTAATTACTAATTATAAATTATTAATTACTAATTTTTTATTACTAATTACTAATTATAAATTATTAATTAATAAGTATTGATTATGAAATACTAATTATAAATTATTAACTATTGATTATTGATTATTAATTACTATTTATAAATTATTAATTACTAATTATTAATTACTGATTACTTATTATTAATTACTAATTACTAATTATTAATTATTAATGATTAATTATTAATTACTGATTATTAATTATTAATTATAGATTAATAATTATTAATTATTAATTACTGATTATTAATTATCAATTATCAATTACTAATTACAAATTAATAATTAATTATTAATTAATTACCAATTATTAATTACTAATTATTGATTGATAATTATTAATTATTAATTATTAATTACTAATTATTGATTGATAATTATTGATTGATAATTATTAATTATTAATTATTAATAATTATTAATTATTAATTATTAATTATTAATTATTAATTATTAATTATTAATTATTAATTATTAATTATTAATTATTAATTATTAATTATTAATTATTAATTATTAATTATTAATTATTAATTATTAATTATTAATTATTAATTATTAATTATTAATTATTAATTATTAATTATTAATTATTAATTATTAATTATTAATTATTAATTAATAATTAAGGATAAAAAGTAATTTGTTTAATGAAAAGCCAAAAGCCAAAACCAAAAAGCTAGTAACACTAGCTTTTTGTTTTTGGCGGAAAAGCCGGCTTTTTCACGTAGCTGAAAAGCCATTTACCAAACAAGTATTTTGGCTGTTTGACCAAAAGAAAAAGCCAAAAGCCAAAAGCCAACCAAAAAGCCAACTAAAAGCCAATTACCAAACAAGGCCTTTGTATCAATAGACAAAGACATCCCAAATTTTGGGTTATTATATTCGTATAATCTCAACATTTTAGTTTGAATTTTTAGCCTTGTTTTTTTTTTTTTTTTTTTTTTTTTTTTTTTTTTTTTTTTTAACAAAAGAAGGTAAGATTATGAAATTTTAAAGTCAATCCCCACTTATATATTTTAATTGCATTGTTATTCTAGTCAGAGTCCATGCAAAATGAGATGATTTGTTTGAAACAAAATACGAAATATATAATATAAGGTCACACAAAATTCACTTCAACCAAACAATTGGTTCAATCGATTACGTGACACTAACAATATATTACAGTACCTAAAAATTTATGGTTAATCTTGTTCAAACACTCTGTTTCTACTTTCAATTTTTTTCAAGTTTATCTTTTTGGTTTGTTTCTTATGGCTTTAATATAGGAGTACGTACCTCCTAATTTTCAGATTAATTTTAGCATTAAAAAAAGGAGAATTATTATTGATTAATGATCAAATGAAGCTCAATACAAAATTTTAATTCCTAATTACTGCGTTTTTAATGAATTTGGAGTGCGCTCTATTCAATTTTTAAAACTAATTTGGCCTGGCCTTCCTTGAACAACTATCAAATTAAATAATCTATTTCCTACGTTTCTTTTTTGTTGGTTACATTTTGATTCTTGTATTTATCAAATGGCAGAATCTTGGAATTTATTCATAATATATAAGACACAATATAGTCATGTGAGACCTTGTTTAATTTGTCCTAATAATAATCCTTTATGAATATTCAATCGTTATACTTTATAAGTATGTATTGAAATATATGAATGTTCAAACAAGTACGTGTATTGACAAATGAACAAGTCAAAACATAACCATTATATATAAAGGAACGCGGGTAGTAGTATAAGCTAATACAAGTATATGTGATGAGTAAAGAGTAGTTATATACTAGTACATACAAAATATATGAACTATACTTAATTTTTCTTTATCAAAGCCAACCCTCCCTTTTACACTAAAAAAGCTGAATAAAAATTAAGGGTTATATTTCCACGGTTTAAGAGCTTTGACACCGGATTATCTATGTGGCACACTTTTAAATTAAGCCGTACATAGAAAGTGATAAGCGATTAATGAAATCGAAGATTAATGTAGATATATAAGATATCACCACAAAAGATATCACCACAATATATATATATATATATATATATATATATATATATATATATATATATATATATATATATATATATATATATATATATATATATATATATATATATATATATATATATAGTTTTATAAGCACCTGGATTGTGACACATATCCATCACGCAAGATAAGATGAACCTTCATCTTTAGATATATAAGGCGAAGTTCATAATATTCGCCTACAATTGAGGATTAACTTTTGGTTGAATTAAGCTATCTTAGCTAGCTAGAAAACTTTTTCCGAGTTTAGTTTTCTTTCTTTCCTTTATTTCTTTTTCCGAATAGTAGGGAGAATTTTTCTGCTCTACTACTTGGGTCAATGAAAATCACTTTTATGAAAGCTAGACATAGGTATCAAAGTTGTTTTTGAAGGCTATTAATTGGTGGCTTCTCAAAACCCATAGTATTACCTTAGTCATTTCCATTGGTTTATGTTGGATGGATGAAATCCTTAGCTTCTTTTCTGTCAAATCTAGGTAAAAAAATTAAAAAAAAAATAAATAAATAAATGTATAATTGATATCTGAAATAGTAGTGAATCTACCTTTGAGCTGTCATATTTCATATGGATTAGTTAAATTGCATCATTTTGTTGACCAAAACTTGTCATAATCTGATAATTATCTCACTTTTAGCAACTCCAAATTACAATACCTTTATGCATGATCTCCTTGAGCATTTTAAGGATAGAGTATCAGATTCTCATATATTATAATGATTTATCAATATACATTTATATGGAAGTATGTAATTTCTTCTTTTAACAGATTTTTGACTCTTCTAATAATTATATTTATTTATTTATTTGTTTTTATTAAAAAACCTAGGGTTCTGTTTTAGGGTTAAATCCATGCAAAAAAAACAACTAAACTAAATCTACGTACTCGATTTCAACAATTTACTTTTACACTTTTTACCTTTCATGTTGGAGTACTATCTTTTTATCTGTTTTCTTTTTACTTATTGGTTTCTTTTCCTAGATTTCTATGCCATTTTTTGTATGTTGTATAAAAAGTAGAGAAAAAAAAGGTTATTTTCCTTATTTTGAATAGCTTATTATAAGAACATGATTTCTTCTTTATAAAAAAAATATAAAGATTTCTCGTACTAAGCAACCAACCAATAAATAAGCGTTACATGCATGATATAATTCCATGCAAAAAGAAAATGACAAAATAAAAAAGAAAAGATAAAGCAAAGTTTTCGTTTACGTTCAACGGGAAATGTGTCATGCATGGACGTTAGCTACTGTTGTTTGTTAAGGATAGTAGAAAATAGGAAATACTTTTTAGATTTTCTACAGAACTTTTCATACTCTTTGTTTCTACTAGCATGTGATTGTTTGTTGGTCTCAAACATATTGATGCATTACTTTGATTTCAGGAATACCGACATCCGTTAGCAGCCCCCTATTAGCAACTAGCGTTATATACGTTAGTTACTAAAACACTAATTGTAACTGGCTAAAATATTGTTAGTTAAATTACAAATACTATATCATTAGCAACTGACATATATATGAACGTTGCTAATAATTGGTGGGTAAAAGTTATAATTTCACATTACACGATGGTTTATGAATAATTCTTTTGCTATTTATGTTTTTAATTATGTACCACCTCATGATACAAATCAAAATGTTTTATATTTTAAAAATATATTGAAACAAATTTAATATTATCTTATTTGCATATATATGATCTTGCATATTAATTTAGAAGGTCAAAAATTATAAAATTTGAATTTGCAAAGTGAAATGTTGCATTTGGGACTAGGGGAGTATAATACTAGAAAATTGACTAAACTTTCCTCATTGTTGTCTATGAATGCTTACTCTCAATGTGTTTTGTACAAAATAATGAAGATGGCTCTATCAGTAAAAGAGTAGTCCTACTGTAGTAGTACTGTTTACTTTCCTACTTTTTTCCTTTTATACTACGGACTTTCAAACAATAAATTTCCCATGAGATGTACTCGTGTATCAGTGTATGAACAATATAATGAGATTTAATCTTATAACGCTTACTATAACCATTTTATTAAGCATTGTATGGTGAAAGTTAGATACGTAACTAGTACAAATGTTACCACAAATATGCTTTGACTGAATGTATATCACATGATCAACCTTGCTTAAATTACTAAATTAGCAAGAACATAAGAGACCTAGATATCTAATTAATGTAGTGTATTTTTAACAATTTTACATATTTACGACTTTAGAGCCTTGCAAATTTAACCGTTTAATAATCATCTCCAATTAATATTCCTTCATAATATAGCTAAATTGTGTCCAATCAACATAGGAGTAGACAATACAATAGTATAAACTCATAAAATAAACATGCTTTGCATAAAAAAATTAAATTAAAAAAAAAAAAAAAAAACATGCTTGACAAAACAGAGACAAATTAAGAAGTATGCATTATTATTCTTTCACCATGTCCTTCCTTGCATGGTTTAAAAAAAAAATATGTCCAACCTTGCATACTTTGTCACCATGATTTATCTCTTATGTAAATATCAACTTTTAAAAAAGCATTTTCACCAATAAAAAAGAAATACGTGTCTAATGACTTGAATTATTTATGGGTAAATACTTTGCAAAAGGTGTAATTTAATTGCTCACATCTACTTTTTTTTATTTTTGGTGGATATGATTTTTAGTTCAATATGGTATATCTGATTTGGTAACCGAGACTAGTCAATATCTATCATTTGAACATAAAGTCTAAAGTATCTTTTGAAGAAAGGAAATTTAACGTTGAAGGATGAAAGAAAATCTAGAAACTTAGCCGTCTTCTAGCCAAAGATATTCTTATGGTTTTTAAGCCTTCAAATTTGCAAAAGTTATTGGTTACTTTTATTGGGGCGATATTAGGACTCTTAAAGGAGAATAATTTATAGATAGAGAACTAAAAAAGAAATATAAATTGCTCGAAGCAAAGGGATTAACCCCTTTTTTATAAAGAAACATAGGTTTTCATTAAAAAAACACTCACAAATCTATTAAAATTTTCATACATTGTACAAGTGAGTTGTCCCACACACATTCTAGAATGAATGTAAGATATATTACCCAGCATTTAGATAGATGAGCAACTCAGATCCTCCCATTTCAAACAATTTTGGGATAATTTTGATTTGGTGGTTTTTACTCCCCGATAACGTTTATATCATTTTCTCATTGCTTTTTTGGTCTATTATTAGGCACGTGTAATGATATGGAAAAGCAAGAGAATTTTCAATGTCAAACACTTTTCTTTGACAAGTTATGAATCTCAAATCTTTATATTAGGATCTGAAATAAGAATCTTATCAAATGAGACAAATCTTACCTGGTTATACAGAGATTACTATTGGACACTTGAATGCAACAATTCCTTTGCCAAATACAAGCAACAATAAACGGCCCTCTTTAGATGTTAACCACTAGTTTTATTCTCCTCTAATTGGGTAATTGGATTTGTTTTATTATTTAGCATAGGTCCTTTTTGTTCATACGAATACTAATTATGCAGATATTTTTGTCTCTATTAGTTACTTTTACACTTTAACAGTTGGAGTCATAAACTCATAATAGTCTAGTTGACTAGAAAAGGTTCCCATCAAAAATTCTAATACTAACTGTACAATGTATATGTGGGCTCCTCTATCAATTCAATGGACTCACTTCACAATCAAAGGGTAAATAACATACATCCAAACAAACTTTTATTGTGCCAAAACTTTTTGCTTGTTAGAAGGGTAAATAATGTAAATTACACCCAAACAAAAATGGACCTTGTATGGCTCAACAACTTACAATTTGCTCTAAATATGAAGTTAGCCATGCACCATTAGTCCAGCTAATGGGAAAAAAGCTAAGATGGTTATCCCAAATAATTAGATTTCCTCCCTAAAAACGAAACATAAATTTTACCTTCCACCCAAAATTTTTGAAGAGCTTCAAACTTCAAACTAGCTTTTTGTCTGGAAAATTTGCAAATTGCAGCCATTTTTTTAAAAAAAAATTGCAAATTGCAGTCCAAAATTTATTATAATTAAATTGTAAATTTCAACCCTATTCAATTAATTCATCGGTTTGCATGTCAAAAATATGTGGTTAAGGTTTTAGTGGCCATTTTGGTTCTGAAGGGACCAAATTGAGCTCGAAATTGGTAAAAAAAATCAACGCATATGCCTCGTTTTTACAAGAAAAAATAGTTGCCCACAAATCGATACATTTTTGTTAAGCATAACGAGGCACTTACGTTGTTTTTTTTTTTTTTTTGCCAATTCTGAACACAATTTGGATTCTTCAGGGATAAATTGGCCCCTAAAAACTTAAACAAACTTTTTCAAGACTCAAACCGATAAAAAAATTGAATTAGGTTGCAATTTCCAATTTATAACTTTTGAGCTGCAAATTGCAATTTTTTTTTTTAAATGACTGCAATTTGCAAAATACTAACTATAAATAGCTGTAATTTGCAAATTTTCCTTTTTGTCTAGTTGATAAAGTGCTGGTGGGTAAGTGATATGAAAGTGAAGCGCCGCACCATTAGCTATGAAAACTAGATCCCTTAAAATGATAATATATTTATTTTTTTATCCCTTAAAATTTCTCACAAACACAAGCTAGTGAAAACTACAAATTAATTAATTAATTATTAGCCTAATTATACATTTATACTTCTAATAAGTTACTCCTATTATAGTCCAAAATTAGTGTTCACAAAAAATCTTCAATCTTTTCTGACAGATCATACTTACCTTCATTTCACACACAACACACACAAAGTTCTTCAACAAAGTACGAGAATAATGAGTTTCCCATGGTTATTGGTGTTATGTAGGTCGTTTCTAAGGCTTTATAGTGACTTTGCTAGCAAAATCTATATGTGGAGCTAGCTGTTTTGATGGTACATATCTTAAGGGGTCTGATTGGTATGTATAGGATGCCTCATGCCTATTGCTATGAAACAAAGATAAGGACATAAATAATGGTATCTAGAATGACATTCCAATTATACTGTAAAACTAAAATAGTGGTCTTGGTCTCTATTGTCTATGGACCACTCCTTTGATGTTAAATGAGAGAATGCGACAACACACATCAATTTAGACCACAAACTATAAACGCAGAATTACAGAATTGGAATGACTTTAATTATGACATTTTCTGGACAAAGATATGCAACAGGTTCGTGACTATTATTTTGTTTGAGTAATGATATTATTCTTTTTAATGCACAAATGTACATTCTATTATCTTCCATCTTACCTCTTTTTGGATTTTTACATACTTTTTTTGAGTACCCTCTTAGTTAGCACTTACATTCAATTTGAACCACTAATAACCCTAATTAAAACTTACCCAACCTCAACTCCCGGAACATTTAACCACCAAGCCCTCCTAAACCTTTAACCACTATTGTCGTCACCTCATCTACCATATGCCTACCTAAACCCCCTTCGCACCTTCATCTCCAACCCACAACCCTAACCCTAACCCTAATTCGGTCTCTTTTCAATGAATACAATTGTCATTCAAATATAAATACAAATACTATATAGGACGTTCCAGCCTGCTTGTCATTGACTATTGCCACCACTTGTAGTGATCCCCCATCTTTGGTATCAAGCTCTGGCTCTTGGTTTCTTTGTTCTAATCCTCATTTGTCAAGAGTTCTCCACGCCCTCATTGATATTCATTGTTGCTCTATTCTTCATAAGCAAAGTTCATCAGAGGGGCATAAATCCTAATGAACTCTTTAAGACCATTATACTTCTTCCGATCTTTTTTATTTGACCCGCTTTGACTTCTACACTATTCATCATCCCTCCTTTGACCATCTTTTGTGAATAATATATAAGGGCAAACGTATTCATGTGAGATCTTTTTGGATTCATCTCAATAAGTATTATCATAATATATGCCTCTTCCGTTCTTTTTTACATGACCTATTTCTTTTATCACGCTTGCTAATGCAAAACTTTAACGACCAATAACTTTAATTCCTCATAAGTAAAAATTATAAAAATTATGTATTATTATAGTATTTATTGAAATGTATTTAACAAGATCTCACATGAATATGTTTTTACTTACATGTAATTCACAAAAGATGGTCAAAGGAAGGATGATGAATAGTGTAAAAGTCAAAGCGGGTCAAGTAAAAAAGAACAGAGGAAGTAACTTTTATAATTTTTACTTATTGAGAATTAAAGTTATTGATCATTAAAATTTTGCATTAACATGCGTGATAAAAAAAATAGGTCAAGTAAAAAAGACTAGAGGAAGCATATTTCACCAAATAAAAAAAAATAAATAAATAAACCAATAGAAGATTACAGCCCCATTAAACTACACAAAAAGTTCGGCAGCAGTCGCAGCACCATTAAACTAATCCCTTTGGAAGCATGTTCCGCAAATTAATAAAATTTTCACAAGCCTATTGGATGATAAATTCCTACTAATAAGGAATAGCAAAGTCGGTAGAAACAAATATTCCACAAAAAAAATACATTGTTTTGTTTTCCAGGCTTAAAACTATTAAGTTTTCACTCCTGCAAGGTCATATTTAACGTATGTCAATATAGCATTCAGCAAAAAAAAATCGAGATGCCTGAGATGGAAAGACTTGTTCTATTTATTATATTTTCATTATCACATTACAAGATGATTCTATCACAGCTATGCCTTGTAAAGACGGTCAGGACAAACTGTTTCACAACAATACGGAACTACCTCAAGCCGGTTGCATTACAAGATTTACTTCCCCCCGGATACAACCCTAATGACAATTTTATGTTTTGATGAAAACCTATAACAATTTTATTCTGTTATCCGTCAAGGACAAGGCGATAACTGGCTCATAGAAGCTACATAAAACCAAATCACAATGATACAGGGGCCTTGGCCATATTAATTGCACACCACACAACAAGACCCTGCTGCAGGGCACTCACTATCAATACATAAATAATTAGTCACCTACTTCCGAAGAAGACGCGTTTAAGGCTAGGATATACAGCCCGAAATTTGTTCGCAGCTGCTGAAGAGAACTGTTGTAACAAGAAACGCAAAGCCAAACCATTAAGATACAAAGATTCAAACTAGTAATTCTGGGTTACAAATTCCAACAAGATTGGGAGCTAACCTTGGGGCAAAAGCGAACATCAAGAGTTTCCAAAATGCTACATCCAGATATTGCAGATTCCACAGTATCTTCGTCAATATTACAGGACTAAAAACACATCCACCATAGCCCCAAAAAATGCCAAAACAATCAGGGGAAAAGAAAATTAGCATAAAGCCATAAACATGGATTTAAAATTTTTATAAAAATCACAAAATGTGATTGCACTATAGACAATACAGAATAAGCAATAACATGACTTTTTGGCCAAGATTCTTACCTGGAGAAATAAGCTAGTCAATTTTGGACAATCCAGCTTCAAAATTTCCAGGGAGCAACAGTTACTGAAGAATGATAGCAGGCAAAAGATTTAGCAGAGCATTAAATGGCAACAGTTAACAAATTATTTTTAAAAAAAAACCCCAACAAGTCCATACCTCAAATTAAGGAAGCATAAATTGGAACAAGCAACATCAACCTCCTTTAAATTCAACGAAAGGGAAAGGTTTAATGACGACAGATGGATACACTGGGCTATAGATGGAATATTAACTCTTTTAATATTTGGACACCCAACACAATTAAGATTCTCAAGTGAGCGATGAGGCAGCTCAACAGGCATGTTTGTATGCCGATCAGTTGGCACGGCAGTAGCCTGATAGTTTGATAGCTTTGTAAATCCCCAATCGAGATCATGCATATTTTTGCAGCCATTCAGACTCACATGGGTCAAATGTGTGCAGTGGGCTAGCAGCTCCTCAATGGCAGATTGGCAAAGTGTCCCATAAGACAAGTCCAGCTCACGTAACGCGGGCAGAGCGCCCTCTTTATACAAAGCCTCCAGTGATGAATCATCCAGATATTTGCATGCTTGCAACTTCAAGACCTACATCAAACATAAAAGGGAGTGGGAGCACCAAGCATTAGCAAACAATTTGATATACTACAAAAGATTCTTGTCACTATGCTATGCCCCCAATAAGTGTTTAATAAACTTTTCAGAGCCGAGATGTGGTTTAATCCTAGTAGCACAAATAGCAATGCTTCCAAATATAAAAAGATATAACAAGCCTACTGCTTCACACACTCCATCTCAAATATAATGACTATATAAGAGGTCAAACAAGTACATACCTAACAATCTAGCACACTTTAGTAGATAACCATGTATGACACAGATGACTATTGTTCAATATATTGACATAAATCTAGATACAAAATGTCTAGATAAAAGTATGGCAAAATCATGTTCAAATCGCTTTCCAATTGAGCCATGTCTAGATAAAATTATGGCAAAATCACCATTTTTGAAATTTTTAATAATATAAACTCTACAATTGGTCTTGTATGGACCCGGTCTAAAATTTGACACTTTCAAATAATATAATCACATTCTGGATAATATAATCACTTTTTTAGACAATATAATTATCTTTTTGCGAGTCATATTTTGAATTATATAATCTCATATTAAACCATTTAATGAGAATATATAATTATCTTTAGGATGATAAAATTTAAAAATTATCTTTTGAATGATGTAAGTTACTATTTGATACTTTTTATAATGATAAATTTACTTTTTGAGTGATACATTTACATAACAATTTCAGGATGATATAATCACTTTTGTAGTAATATAATTACATTTCGTATGATATAATCACATTTGTATGGTATACTAGAAGGTTGGGTCTACAATGAATTATTGTAGAGCGGGTCTATTCTAGTCTTTATATAAACTCTATTCCCAAATGTTCTAACTGCTTTCCATTTTGAGCCATTTCAAAAAGTTTGACTCACTTCCACTTCATTACTTTTAAGGAAACCCTCTTTTACTTACCCCTCCCTACCCCCACAGAATTTACACCTTTATCCAATATTTTCCACACGCACCCACTCTTTGCCATCTCTCTCTTACTTAGTTTACATTCTTCTTACACCCACTCACTTTTTCCGTGCATTCTTAGAAACAAGAGTCTACAATAAGGAAGTCAAAAGATTCCGTGCAGACGGAATACATATCGGTAAAAATCAAGTCAAAAGATTCAGAAGATAGAAAATTACAAAAAGGCTGAAAAATAAAGGTAAGACAAAGGAAGCATCGTAAAATACGTGCCATAATTTACCAATGTATGCTATAGTAAATTTTAAACTATCCACGTAAATCACAGGTTTCAAACCAAAAACAATAATAATTTGACAATCATACAAAATAATATTTTGAGAAAATCACAATTATACAATAGCCTCAAACATCCTACAAAAAAATAAGTGTAACGTTCTTTTGAGAAAATCATAAATAATATATTTTTTTTTAAATGTACAAGCCTAAACAGATATTATATATTAAAATTAAAACAGCAATAACATCATACAAAGTATTTAACAATTACTGCAAAGAAAAAAAAAGTTTCTTAATCCTTCAAGTGATGGATGTTCATAATAAAAATAAAATAAAAAAGCACCTTCTTAATAAAAGCCAAGGTATGGCAAGCAAAATTCCTTGCATCAGTAAGTCCCAAATCTACAAAATAAATTGCTAAGGGTTCGTTTGGCATTGCTATGGTTTTCTGTTTTTTGGTTTTTCGGTTTTCAAACTCATATATATAAGTCATATAATTAAACAAAAATTAGTCAAACTTATTAAAATCATGACAATTTTGAAAACTGACAACAGAAAAGTGGAAACACCTTTTTCTTGTTTCCTGTTTTTGGTTTTTTGTTTTCAAAAAAACAGAAAACTGAAAACAGAAAACGATGCCAAACAAGCCCTAAGTTGACAAGACTAGTTTGCATCCAAATATTTTTAGCTTTCGTTTCATGATTTCTCCCTTTTCAAGAAGAATACTGGAAGAGCTGTAACCTTCATTGGGTGGGTGGGGTGCGTGGTGTTACACAAGAATAAAACAACATAATTCTCATGCAAATGGAGGACCATACCACCACATAAAGATAAAGCAGCAAAGAACGCAACTAGGCAAGATATATAACTACACATATTATATATGTCATTTTGTCTGCATTTGGCAACTAACGAAATAGAGTACAAGAGCAAAATTCTCATAATTTATGCTTGAAATATTTACCGTAAGCGATGAGCAGGAGCTAAAAACTGGTTGCAAATCCATCAAAAAAGTGTAGGACAAATCAAGATAAGTGAGATTTTTAAGCCAACATAGAGAAGACAGCCCATCAGAGCCAATAGAGGGACAAGACATCAATATCAATTTTTCAATTAGAGGACAAGAAGCAGTTGTTGCAGATAAGCAATCATCCTTGAGCTGGCTGCAAATACAAAGTTTATAAAAGTTAGATACAGTTTCCTATAGTGACAAACTTTAAACTTAAGTTTTTTTGGAATCACCTGCAAAAGGATGCGTCAAGGGATGTTAAAAGGGGGCAATTGATTGAAGCTTCAGATAAAACACCACATCCTTTCAACTCAAGACCAACCATTTGAGGTGCTTCAATATGAAGAGCACTCAATTTTGGACAAATGCCCAGGTTAAGAGATTGCATACCAACCTGCACAAAATTCGTTATTAACTCAATCTTCATTAAAAAACCCAACTGCTAGAAAAATGTTCAACTTGTAAACTGTAATGTTTGCTACAAATTTATGTAAACTAGTAAGCAACACAAAACAGGTGGTCCTGGCCTAGATTATTTTGTATCTGTCACAGGAACCAGTGTTTGAAAAAGCAAACCTAAGACACGCCTAGGCGCAAGGCGTTAGAGGTCATGCGCTTTTTATGGTCTAGGCGAGGCGACTTCAATGAGGCGCAGCTAAGGCGCGCCTAGGCGCACCAATAAGGTAAAGGAAGAGGTGAAAAACCAGCATCAATTAAGATTTGTGCCCAATAAGGTATATTGAGAAATAAAAGAGGTGAAAAGCAATTGAGACCTATTATCAAGGAAATGCGAAAATAATTAAGAGGTAAAGGAAGTAGATATAAAAAGCTTTATATAGTACAGACTACAGAGTAATGTTATGTAACCCATGCATCAGAAAACAACTCACCGGAACAAATGATGCTATTTCAAGATGATCACATCCATCTAAGCGAACTTGCTCAAGATACGGACATTCGAGATTTAGATTTGTGATGGCGCGACAACCAGCCAATGAAAGGCTGACAAGAGACTGACTACGCAGTCCAACAGCGGTCAGACTCTGGAAAGAAACAAAGTTAAAGAAATTCAGTAAGAGAGTCACCAGCTGACTAGTAAACATTTGAACCCAAAGAATAATAATTCCAGACAGAGTATGTACACTCACTCACTCACTCACACATGCAGGGTCATTATACTGACACAAGACATCCAGATTAATGCATTTTCATTTTCCCCAGAATAATAGCAGAATTTAACTTAAATCACAAAAGGGAGGACTGAATTAGAAGGAAAAAACCAAACAAATGTGTTTTGTCCAACTTGCATTCTGCCTTTAACCAAAAGAAATCATCATTTATAAAAATATTCAGTTGACAGCAATTTATACAAAAGGCACTACACGGCTTTTTCAAACAGAAGACACTGTTCCATTTTGGTGTACTGTAGATTTACAGCTAAAACGCACATACACTAAATACAGTTCACAAAATAGTATGACGAGATACATTAATGCAAAGTAGCACTGTAGCGCGTAGTTGATGAAGCATTACCAAAGCAGAACTCAACCCATAATATTTCACACATACACACTAAACTAGGACGATGCTGGCATTTACTCAAATAATTCCATCTAATCCTAAATAATAGCTTCAAGCAAGAATTCACTTCAAGCCACAAACTTTTACCATCTCCGACAAATAACAGGCAGCGGCAACCATTAGGTAGGTAATAAAACAATACACAATAGAATCCTACAGTAGTATAATAAATGAAAAAAATTCTTCAAGATAACAGCAGACATGAGAAGCATAATTCATATCAGAGGAACTCGAACACAGACCTCACAGTTATCAAGAACCAAGGATTTCAGCATTGGGCATCCACCTCCATCACTGAAGACATCACACACCGAATTTGTCAAAGCCTCGCAATCAGACAGGTCCACTTCTTCAAGATATTGGCAATGCAATGATAGAGAATTCAAGCTTTCTTGCTTATGCAATGCTAATTTCTGCATGAACAGTGTAGAATTTAAAATATTCAGCTGACTTCACAATTACAAACGCATCTCTACTGAATAACTGATTCAAAGCCTCCAAATTACAACAACAAAAAGAAAGATATATTTCGTAATTCAAAACCACATACTTTCAGTGCATTTGAAGTGATACTAATACGGTGAAGTGCGGGACAATTAGATAAATTCAGAGATGACAGCATAAGGCATCTTAGATTCAAGTCTACAAATCTGCAAAAAAATAAAAAATAAAAAATAAAATAAAATAAAAAAAAATAAAAAAGCAGAAATATGTTAACCTAAATGCACAAGAAAGATTATCAGAACCATTCTACAGATAAAAAGCATACTTGCGACAATGCACCAGACTTAGGTTACTCAAGTGAGGAAGCTCTAAAGAAACAGAGGTCAATAAATGGCAAAGGTCAAGCTCCAACACCTGCAATATGCAAATTATAAATAAGCGATTACTAGTCAAAAAAAATTTGCAAAAACAAAACCAGATAAAGTTAATACAGAAAAAGAGAAACCAAAAGGATTCTGACCTCCAACATGTTACTGAAAGCTATGGCAGTCATTGACGCAGAAGTTATCCCCTCACAATTCTCAAGCTTCAGAACAGTTAGCAATGGCAATTTCACAGCCTACAAAACAGAAAAGAAATGTCATTTAATATATCATTAAAAATAAATATACGTGTGCAATATTTAGGGAGAAGAAAATTTCTCAATAAAGCTAACAACCTCAAGAGAGATGTTTGAACAATATGAAGCATTAAGTTCACGAAGATTTGCACAAGCTTGAGCTATTTCACGAAGTGATTCATCACTAACGCATGAGCAACATGACATGTCCAGAGTCTCTAAAAGGGGGCATGATGTGACAGCAGAACGGATTGCTGCATCTGGAAGCTTGTGGCAAGAGCCAATATCCAGATTATTCAAAAGAGGGCAGTTAAGCACCACATGAGCCATGTTACTACGCTTCAAAGATAAAGTAGTTAGCTGGGGGCACCTGCACAGTACAATGTCTGTCAGCAAGTAAACGTGGGTAATTTTTAATTTCTAAAAAAGTTGAAATTAAAATTTTAAAAAATGACAAATGTGATTGCCCACCTCACTGATACACGCAGTACACGGCATTTTGTAACTTGAAGATGTTGCAATCTGTCATGATTGATGGATATTTCTTGTACACCATTTCCAAGAGCAGCATCACAAACAACCAACTTCTTAAGCAAGGGACAATCAGAAAGAGCATGAAAAAATGATTCCCCAAGTTGTCCTCTACCCAGAGTTAAAGCTTCGAGATTTCTGAAAAAAAATAATAAATGGGATACATGAACCTTGGAACTAAAACTGTACTTCTAATACAAAGCGTAAAGACTTAGAATCTTGACAATGTACCTCAACAAAGAAACTGCTCTCATGACAAGTGTGTGCATATCAGGATTACCACAAAGATTAACTTCAGTAGCCCTTGGATACCGATGACAAATATCTTCCACTGCAGATAAAAAACCAATAAAAAAATATAGTTGACACAAAAATTAACATAAACCAACCGTAAAAGCTACAAACACCAGAAAGTAAACAAGAAGTCAAAGTGTTTCAAAACAACTGCTTTGTTCTACAACTTTTATAGCATCTGCATTATACATGTTGTACACAGTTAATTAAGGTTACATAACATTTAAATCAAATACCCAACAGCGAATCTCATGAGATATGACCTTATCCTGGATAAAATACTCCAAACAGGAGATAGCTTTTACACCAAGATGATTCTATAGCCTCAAAATATGACATTGACTGGAGCAATGACCTGCAATGTTGTCATGCAAGCTCAAGCATATAATTCCAAACTTGTAAATCCAACAGTCTAAGTTAAAGTATCTCTCAAACATCACAAACATTACAATCTACAGGTATGGCCTAAATTTAAGTATATTATTGACCTATAAACCATGTTCACCAAAAGAAAATGTTGAAGGTTAAGAATTCACAACCATCCTTCAAAAAAAAAAAATTCTGGCATCTCAATTTAAGGAGAGAAGCAGGACCCCAGTACGAAGGTTATTTTATCTTTCAAGCAAAAGTGAAGCCACAAGGAACACATAGTCCAATATCAGCATGAAACAACTGGTGAGGGTAAAACTAGCAGAGAGAGAGAGGGGGGGGGGGCAGAGAAGAGGCCAGGCAGAAGCAGAGATAAAATACTCAAACCAGCTTCTCATATCAAAGACCAAAATTTTCACACAAAATAATAATTAAGATTACCTAATTCACAAATGTGCCGAGACAAACATCATTCTCAATTATCCATTCAATTATAATACAGAAGTACAGAACCTAACTAGTCACAACATAGACTGACATTCATGATATTCCATATAAACAAGCACTTGAAGACAAGTCCCACACAAAAATATTCAGCATACACCTCTAGGCGGCTCTACACAGTGTCGTAATTTAATTGAAGTGTACAGATTTTAATAGCGTATCACTAAGTTCAACTTTTACTAACTCGTTTATTCCTTGCAAATTAAGAGAGCTCGTTTAATCTTCAAGTATACTTCCTCTGTTTTCTTTTACTTGCAACACTTCCCTAAAAACGAAATGTCACAATACTTGCAATTCACTATAAAAGGAAAGTTAGTTTAAGGAAAAACTATACTATATCCCTTATTTAAAGCACATGGCCCACTAAATTACACTCCTAACAACCACTCATCCTATTTTAAAGTTTATTATATCATGTAAACCCCACCTTTCTTAATTACAGCAATAAAGGGTGTGTTGCATCTAAAAGAAAACGGAGGAAGTATATGAAAAAAATCTAAACAAAAGCACTTGATTCCTGTAAAAAGAACTCACATTGTGCTACAGATATGTTTCTGTTTTCAAAATCCAACGAACGCCAAAAATCTTCATGGGCACTGGCAGCTCGCCACTGCTTGCAAACCATTGCAGCAATGCAGAGATGTGCATGGCCTAGGAAAGAAAATACCTGAAGAGCGCATGGAGAAGCAATTAAAATTAAGTCAGACGATCATAAGTAAGAAGCATTACAATGATCACACTAACATACAACACTCTGATGTCTCTCTAAAAGTCATAAGGCTCCCACTTGCCACATGATGTACTATGTTAATCAAACTTGGTTACAAGTGAAAGAGACAAGTACATGCCCAAATGTCCGACAAAGTAGTTTTTAAGAAAGTTTTGCATGAGTTTGGGCAAAAACAAAGTGTCTAAGTGTCATATCAAAGTCCAAGTATAGGATAGGTACTTGAGATCAGATGAAGAGTTTGAGTAACTAGAGGGAATATGACGGGGTTTAAGGTAAAATCCTGATCTTGTAACTGCAGATCATCAGCTTCCAATAAACCCTCAGCAAAAAAGACAAACTAGCTACTCTACAGCAAATAAGAAAATGGTATCTAGACGCAACACTTGATTCAGAAGATTATGTTCTACTGCCTAAAAAGAATTAAAAATATCTAAAGATATCAAGGAAAAGTTAAAGCAATAGTTTTACCATATGCAATAAATCATCTGAAAGATCCAGCGGGATCCCCATATCATCCATATCTGAAGTATCAATAGTGCCCTCACTAATGTCTCCATCTTTATTATAGCTTACAATATTTACATATTCATCTGGAGGCGTTAGGTCTCGCAACTTATTCATTGCCATTGAATAAACAGAAGAATTCGGAGAGGCTTGGTAGCTCCTTATTGCATCAAAGAAGTTATCATCAGTACATGAAGGTGGATCTCTTGAGCAACTGGTTGTTTCTCTGGACAAACAGTATCCAACAAAGACATCAAAAATCAGTTACAATAGCACCAACCATAACAAATAAGATATTAACATCTTGTTAAACAAAAGGAAATGCAGTAATCAGAGACAGTATGATAAGTCTATTCCAACTCCCATTGGTTCAAACATAATTAACAAGCCATAAGGAAAAGTGTGACAATTTCATCAAAAAGAATTAAAAAACCATTCTTTTCAATGCACATTGTAACAAAATCAAAGCATAATACAAGAAGCTCCAATAAATATCCAGAAATTCATAATTTACTACTGATACTGGTTACATTTTATCACAAACTCACAGCAATTCACAAAAATATCCAAAATTGAACAACAGCAGGGTGGAAATGAATCCTTACAGAAAATAAGACTCGAGTTTGGCACGCTTATACTGCAATTCAGCGTAGATATCCGAAACCCCCGGTAGCGTAAACGAAATACCCCCGGAATCAGTCACATCAACTCGTAAAGGGGGGGCAAGATCATTCAAAGACGGCAAAGGCCGACTACTGCTACCGCCAATCGAAAGCTCCAACGACTCAAAAACACTCTTTTCTCTCTCAACAACAAAACCCCCAAGATCTCTCTTCGAACCGCCACCCTTCAATCCCTCTTCACTCTTCTTATTACTACTATTATTACAATCAACACTACTACTACTACCAGGTAACCCTAAACAAAACCCTAATTCCAAATCCTTGGACAACAATTCTTGTTCTTCTTCTTCGTCTTCTCCTTTCTCTTCTTCTTTAGCCTCTTGTTCTTCTTCTTCTTCTTCTTCTTCCAAATTTTCAGTTTCAATTTTAATCTCACCGTCTCTCGCACTTTCCATTATATCTTCTCTATCGTCGCCGACGAAGCATGGAAGGCAACACCAAAGACTCATACAAACCCTAAACAACAAAAATTCAACCTCCAGAAAAACCCTAGATTACTCGATTTTACCCAATTGGAAAAATGAAATTGAAAACCCTAGAAAATGAGGGGTCGATCGAGTGAAATTGAAAGGGTTGGGAAGCGAATTGGATGTGAAATTGTGGAAAAATTGAGGAATTTACATGGCACGAAGATCGATCTTCGCGCAAAAGCAGAGAAATGAGAGAGAAAGAAGGGGGAAAAAGGAGAGGAGAGAGAAAGAGAGAGAGAGTAGATCAGATGGAGTTAAAAGGGGGAAGAAATGAGAGAAAAAAGACACAAATTTGTTTATGTTCACAGAGAAAAGATCGGCTGTTTATGTTCTCAGCAACACCATTTTCAGTTATTTAGTGCATACTTCACATGTCTTTACTCTTTTAGTCTTTACGGTATCTAGATGTCAACTAGCTTAGTTTTAGCGATCGAGTTTTGTCTTATCATTTTTTATTTTTGTCTATCTAAGGTATAAGAAAGTCCCGGTTAGTCTGTGATATAAACAAAATTATGACATTTTAGTAAATAAATCAACAACTTTATATAGTCATCACTACTCTGGGATCCATTATTGAAAAAGTTGTTGATTTATTTACAAATATGTCATGTGATAAAACAAATTTTGTGTATCTCACAGATTCAGTTGTATTTACCCATAGAAGACTTTTATTACATTCAATATTATTTTTAAATGAAACGGTTTGATTAGGATAAAATAATTTTTGAATGAGGTATTGTATTATATTTGAACATTTTATATCGATGGAATTATTATATTGATATAAATAAAAATTGAGTCCATGAGATGATGAGAATGATAAAAGTGGTATACCGTACAAAAATAGTGTAAGGCAACATTTTGAGATGAACAAGACAAACAAGTATAGGGCATTGTAGATAAATATCATTGATGATAATTTGCTTTCGCGTGGATGGTTTGTCTAGTTAGTTGATTACTCGTCTACTCTCAAATATAAGATTAAGCATATGCATGGAAGTAGCTTTAGAATCGTTTACGTATTTATTTATTAATAATTAAAGATAATATTGGTCAAAATTTTGCATTGATAATTGTCTTTATTAGTCAAACTAGGATATTTTTGAATCAATGGAGTATAAGTAAAATCATTTGCATTGTCAATTTGTTATTGTTATTGCGATTTGCAAGATGATAAAATGGTACTTCGTATATCTGTAAGAGCCGGTTTAAGTACCAAAGGAGTTGAGGGGTATTACTTGAGCTTCTAAAATGCAACTTGACGATCTTCAATCCATTGAGTAGTGTAATTTTTATTGAGTTTGCTAAAGATAGGCTCACAAACTCCAATATTATTGCATGTTGTACTCTTTGCAAGATTTTAACAGAATATAAGAATGTTAAATGAATAATGAATAGAGATAAGTCATTTTATCAAAAAAAAAAAAAATAGAGATAAGTCATTTTCCTCAAAAAAATGAACAGAGATAAGTCATTGCCTCGAGCTTGTAAAGTGCCGAAATACTTGAAGCAAAGATGGTTTGCCAAGAGTTAGATTATTTGGCTAAACCAAATTTCCTAGTTACATACTACTCGAGAAAAATAATATATTTTTGTAAAGGCATATTTCAACAGCCCTGCTTGGGCAACTCCAGAAGATGGTGAGGTCACAACGAGCACATTCCCGGCTGAAATAGTTCCAACAGCGAGGATTGGATTGGAACGATTGAGCTAAGTTCTAAAGGAGCATTCTATACAACAATACTTATCTAGAATAATACGGGAGAGAGGGATAATCATAGAGCTAATCATATCACAAACCAATTTCTGTATAACTAGTTATGTCTAAGTGTCGAATAACATCACATCTCAAAGATTTCAGTACAAAAACAAATTTACATAATGAATAGGGAAATTTCTTTTATCGTTAGGGACTTACAGTCTATCTACATCTTACAAGTTTATCTGGGGTTGGAATCACAAAATTGATTGCAATTCCTTCAAATCCTGATCCAACTCTTCAGGCACCTCACTGCTGTCTGGGTTGCGGTAGGAATCAGCAATGGCTTTCGATTTATCAAGCACGTCAGTGGGAACTGTTTGGAGGAGGCTGCAAAAAGATCAGAAAAGAATGTTGTTTAACATACATTACAAATTTATACCCTTCATTATTCTCTCTTAACAGTATATTACAAAGAGCGAAACAGGGTAAATTACAGTTCATCCCAAGAGAGGTTTACCTATCCAATGCATTCACAGCAGTACTAATTTTTTCTTTCATCAACTTGGCTGATGCTTCCCTGTCATTTCTTGAAGCGCGTAGGAGCAAAGAATCAAGTTCATCCACAGCTCTTCAAAAGGGAACCACCAGTGAAATCACAAACATCCAGAATTGTTGTTATAATTATGATTAAACTTAAATCCGATCTATAGCATGTCTAGTACATCACCTGATTCCTAAGCAATGATTTTGACATAGAGACTAAAGTGTGTTTTAATGTTATTCCATAATTCCACCCCATATAGTCTATTTCTTTCGAATTTGTAATAGAGCATGACTACAGTGTACCCACTGACCCAAGCCATATACTTTGTACTAGATGGAAAAAGTGACATGCAAAATGGGTAAATTTAGACCATGAAACCTTCATATCCCTCCAAATTTCTTTTAGCTTTAACTCAGAGACAACCTATATGTAATAAACATGAGTTCTAGTGTGCTTTTGAGAGGTTAGACACCTAACGGTACAATTACATCCACCAACCACGCAACCTATTTGCAGGTTTACACTAACAGAAAATAAAGAAAGTTTTGCATCCAATCCACTTCATATAAGGGACGATATCTAGATTAGGCTTTTATAGGTCACAATTCGTTTTCCAACTAATGGCAAAAGTTTTCAAATCCTACATAACCAATTTATAGCCAAACAACAAGGTTGTAATCTTCAGCTTTCTACAATCTATAAGTTCTAAATTAAAATGGCAATGGCAAGTACCTGAGACACCGATCAACATCATCAGAGGCAGTCTTCCCCCTTCCACCATCAGAAGCATATTCTGCAACCTACATTTCAAGGACGACTTCAAACTCTAGGACCACCAAGAATTATAAGAAACAGATAGATATGGAAACACTAACATGCAGTGTAAAGCAATCAAAAGCGTAGTAGTTCCTCAAAACTGAATTGCCAAGAATAAAAATAACAAAGTGATCCCTTCAAGATTTCTAGACAAGGCAATGAGGGAATAGCAAGCAGCTTTTTTTCTTTCAAAATCTAGTGCTACCTAAAGGAAGATAAAGATGGCTGAGTAAATTCTAGCTTACAGCTCGTAAATTTGACCGGAATGAAGCAGCAGGACCAGACCGTAGAAATGATCTGTAGAAGGCATATTGAGGCTGGTCAACTTCTAGGCTTTTCTCTGCATTCAGAGATAGAAGACAAATGAGTCTTACAGATTGCTCAATATCAGGGCAATAATGTGCCTGAAAAATATATGGAATACATATGTTTAGCTGTAGTTCCTTTCAAAAGCAATTCCAACTTCAAATCTCCAGGAGAAAGTTAAACATCCACATCCCGACCACATCAACAACATATATGTATCAAAACCGTAAATTGGAAATTAAGCTGGAAAGAAAGAGAAGTCACCTAGGTCTTTAATTTGCAACTGAGTCAGTATAACTGCAGGCACATAGGTCTCCAAAGGTTCAAGCTTTTTCCTGATTGACATACACTATCAAGTGGTGATGCGAATCAACATTCAATCTCAGCTTATATATTCACAACACAGCGATTAGCACTATGGATAAAAGCATCAATATAAGTAGATAAAAGACCCCAGTAGACATTATAAATATCACTATATGAGTTCGGCAGAGATTCAGGAGGAATTGCACAGTATCAAGTAGTTAAATCATATCCAAGGAGGAAAAGAACAATATCATCAATCTCAAACACCTAAAATAATTTTTAAGCTTCCCCTTTGAGTGTGTGTTTTTTTTAATCGTATAAGAAACTATAATCAGACAATATGATTAGAGGTTGTAAAAAATCAAGCACGTAAGAAAAAGCCCCTGAAGAACAAAGATATAACATCTTACTAAATCAACGAACAATCAAGCAGTATGCCCCTTTTAATAGTTTCATATTTTACAAGCATATATGGTGGACGATAATCAACAATAGTGAAGGTTTTGGGGAGGGAAGATAAAATGGATTGCAAGATCTTTCATTCGATATGTTTATCCTAAATCATTAAATGTTTTTGAATCCCTCCACGACATGTTTGCTATGAAAACACAAATCAGGGTACTATGTAATAAATTTGTATGTAATTTGGCATGAGATTACTTATGACTCTATGAGTGGTATTATAAATCAACGAAGAAAAACACATGTTTGTAAATGTAGATAGATTATCTTAGATATCCATGTGGTGCATTATCTGTCACACACAAAACCCAAACTTATCAGTCCCCCCAATCCATAGCCCACCAAATTCACTACCTATGTGAGTTTGAACAATTCCGCCCCTTTGGCACTCCATCAACACAAATGTAAACTCGGAATAAAAAAAACCAACAACCACCCAAGCGAAAGAATGGTAGATTGCCCCGGTTTCAATTTTCAACATGATTGGTAAAACAGCAACTTTCAATTTTTCAAGTATCCAAATATGATACTTGTATCTACATTCCTTCATCCACATTACACAGTTCAACAATGCAAACAAATTATTACTCCGTATTATCCAATTAACTAAATGAAGCTAATCCACAAAAATTCACAATCATTTGACGAAAAAAAATAATCACAAAACACTATATTTTGCACTACTGTATAATATAACCGGATTTAGTTGTCACATAACGAGTTCAAATTACACCAATACTATCAACGCGACTATTAATTTCAAACGGATTGAGTTAAACTAACCATAAACCAGTAAAAAAACTAAAAATAACTTAAACAAAGTTAGAATTACAAAAAAAAAAAACTTACTTTTTCACGTATCTATCAAAGAGACCGCCTGCAATTGAATCTGCAAAATGGGAAAATGGAATTTTGTTCCAATTTCAGATATTGATTTAATAAAAATTAAGTTAAAAAATTTAGAATGAAAGAGATGACGTCACGTACTGGGAGGAAGAGAGGAGAGAGAGTGGAAAAGAAGGAGAGAAATGGAGACAATTCGTCTGCTTTCCTTGGAGTTTTGGGGGGGTAATGCGCACCTTGGCGCACGTTTGTTTCGATTGAATGGGATTGAATTCGGGGAGCTACGGTTGATGCTAACGTGCGCTGTGGTGGCAGTTGCCGCCATTGTTGCAGATGGTGTTGGATCCTTTTACAAGCTTACCTTGGAAGATGCTATTCGTGGTGATTATAGATGGGATATCATATGCCGATATGACAAGCTGAGAACCCGACTTGAACCGACAATAACTTGATTTTGCGATTTGTAGTCGAACATAATGAAACTAGTGACGGTAGCATGCGACCCAAACCAATATTAACCGAAAACCCGCTTTAGCCTAATTTTATAAGACTCGAGTTCAAGCCTGAACACGATATAGTATCAACTGAAGGTGATTAAACTAAAACTAAGCTACCACACCAATTAGCTCTTGAAATCAAGTATAACCTTATTGATATTTAACACAAAATAAGATTTTGACTCAACCTATTTATATCCAACCTAAAACAAGTTGAACTAGATTTGATCTCGATTAAATTAGTTTACCATGATTGATTAGCACGTAGTAAAATTGTTTTATCATTATATAAGCTTCAATCATGGTTTAGCAATACATAGCGTTTTGTTCATATCACGTACCACTTAATTATCAATTATTTACGTTAATAGAATAGTAATAATGCACAATTGAGTTATATTAGTTGACTTAAGCTGATTTTGTTAATCAAATGCAAAAATGATCTGCCCAAAAATGACATAACATGATGTTTACCATCAAACTTAAGACAAAAACAAATTTACCTGCCATAACCCCCATCCAAACGAAACACCACATAGTCAAAACCCAAATAAAAATTGACTCAAACTATATAAACCAGCTTGCACTGAAAGGTTTAGCAATCAGACATGATCTTAAATAAGACTTAACTCGACACATTTAAATCCGATATGAAGACTAAAATGACCCAATATGACCTGATTTGAATATTGTCTGACACTTAACATGACCAGAACTGAAACCGACCCAAATATATCAAGTGAAAGCATTACTATATTAAGGGGGCGAGTTTGTAATATAACTAAGGGGTAAATCGTAATTATGGTCTTTTTTTTATTGATGAGTTAATCGGGTCACTTTAAAATTTGCCATGCCGCAAGCTTCTTGCCGTAAATTTTTTTTATTTCATCCGAATTTATTTTTTCAAATCTAAAGGTCTGTTCACATTTATTGAATTGAGCTAAATTGAACTAAACTGATTGGAACTGAATTGAACTGAAATTAAGGAAATGTGAACCGCCCTACGTTAAAATAAATGAAAATATGGAGTAAGACGAACTAAATATACAGCCCAATTGTCACGAAATAGTACATATGTCCAACCGATTTAATATGTAGAGTCGATTTTACAACTCACATTATGTCGGATTGTCGGTGTCGGAAACTTCACTAACGCAACCCCCTCTTATTCCACTTCCCCTGCTTCTGAAAACCCAGCCCACAACTTACAATGATGAAGCAGGCTATTCTATGGCTTACTCTTACTTCTCTTTTCTTGTTCTCAGCTTCTGCTCTTGATACCCAAAGTAAGTTTTCTTCTCAATCTTCGTTCAAATATTAATAGTTGATCTTGTTAGTTTTTACTAGCTGATTTTTTCTAATTTATGCTTTACTAAATTAAATCTGGGATCTATTTATTTTTTGTTGTATTTATGTGTTTAATTTTTTGATTTACTGTTAGATTGTGGGTATTTTTTTTTAGCTGGGTTCGAAGTCATTGCTAAGATCGTTAATGAACTACTTCTATTATGTTTGTAATACATTATGGAAATGCAAGTATAAATTTTTTTTAATTATTAAATTTCTTATTTTTTATGAAATGGGTATGTCACTATGTTGTTAAAGTGTCAATTTCCTTTCTATAAATAAAAAATTAATTATTCCTCAAAAAAAAATAAAAAAATTAATTAAAGTAAACAAACAAAAAAAGCTCTAAACTTTATTATTAATCTGTACTATATTTCAATAATAATTAGTAGAAAAAAATAAGAAAAATGTTGTGCAAATGATTTTGAAGGATGAAGTCTCAATATCCGTCCATGATAGCATATGTTGTCTAAGTTGAAATTTTTTGGGTAGTTTTTGTTGAGGTTTTATGTTAAAACTAAGGATTTTTTAGTTTTAGTGGGTTTCAAGTTGCTTTACAAATGAACTAATTGCAATTTGCAAATAAAAGTTTGAATTTTTTTTTTTTTTTATGGTGTTTCTAGTATACATGGAATTGTAAGGGAATCGTATGCATTTGGCAATGTAGGTTAATCATTTTTTCAACATTGAGCATATGTAGGGATTGGAGGATTGTGTGGCTTATGGTTATGGCATTGAACTAGATTACTCGACTAAGTTTAGGGTTTGGAATTATAAAAAATGTCAGAAAGACGAAATGTTAGTACTTGCAAGCTGTTGTTGGATTCAAGGCGGAAATTGAACTCACTTGTGAGAGCATAAGAAAGGTTGTGCATTAATGAGAATTGAGGGCTTTAGTGCAAAGAAAAACCTCTAAAGGTGACAATGACACCGATAGGCAATAAGGACCTGGATAATCCTCCTCAAAGTAAGATTGGTAGTGGAGAGAGACTCGGACTTGAATCAGGAGCTAGTTATCCTAGATAGGCAACTATAATCGTTTCAATTTCCTTTTGACATTCAAGAAAAATGATTGACTTTCTGAAAGATCAGAATGATTGACGTCCTCCCTTTCCAGAGAAACCAATTGTTACTGATCCAACCTTAGTATTTGAGCCATTATCGTTGTATTTAATTCTAGGATTATGTTTTACTTCTAAGTTGTAGTAACATCTGTGTTCACTAAATCTATCCTTTTCACCAGCATTTCTATTGTCACATATTATGCAGTTGAAACAGGCTTACTTTCAGTGTTTCCACTTTATACTACTAAATTTCTTAAACACAAATTATTAACAGGTAAAGTGACAAAAAATCCAGCTGACGAGCTTGTACAAATACTGAATGATAATAGAACTGCACACCATTTATCAGCCCTCTACAGCAATCCTGGGTTGGGATGCATCGCTTTGCAATACATAAAAGCTTATGATGGAGATTGTGGCGACGTAGGTGGACCTAAAGCCAAGAAGCCTGAGGATTCTGCTTTTGCAGAGTCATTTGCTCCCAATTGCAACGTGGAGCCTGCATCCCTGACTCAAATTACGGGGCGCTTCCTGGGCTGCCAGTCTAAATATCTTAAGCCTGATAAAGCATTCTCAGAGATCCTAATAAAGGAAAGCAAAAGCTTGAACATTCTCTACAGTAAGAACCACACTGAAGTTGGGGCTGCAGTTAGTGGGTCTGATGGTGGGGGGCCGTATTTCTATTGCGTGCTCTTTAGCAATGGTAAATCTAACAGTAGCTTTGTTCTTGAGAACGGTGAGGTTAAAGTAAGTAGACCGGGTTGTTTCAGTGGTGCCAACGATGAATGTAGCAGTGCTGAAGGTAGGTTTCAGTCTTACCATTTGTTGAACTGTATTCTAGGAGTTTTGGCTGTTATTGGATTTGCTTTCGGCATGTGATAGTAATTCCTGTCAACGTTTGTCCATTTTGATTATACTGATTGGTTTTAAGTTGGGGGGGAGGAGGGTGAGAGATTGTACTGTCAATTGATCGGAGTATGTTACAAATCATGATGAGAAGAGAATGAAAGAATTGCATATTATGATTTGAGAAACCCTGATCTAACTCTAACTTCTCCTAGTGCCTTGTCTATGGAAAAATTCATTATTTACTACTTTAAACTCTTAACGATTGCTCAGTAAGGTTTCAACCAGCTAAATATATACATCCTGTTTTTGGCATTTTTTTCCAAAGAGCAAGAACATCTAAGGCGTCACCTGGAATGCTATTTTTCTGGTTATTATGTGGTTGTCTGATTAGTATTACTATTAGGAAAGAAAAACAGTTTGTATACAATAACTTCGGGTGTGAAACCATAAGAATCAAGAACACCATGAATTCCTAGCTCTAGTTCGGTTGCAGCACAAAATGCCACAACCCCTTCCCGAAGCACTAAAAAGCTAGCTGATGAAAGACTGAGCTTCTTGAACTAGTATGTACACAGAAAAATAAAAATCATAATCAACTAAAGCCCCTACTCACCTTCCTTGGGAGGGAGTTAGTAAGATAGTAAAATACACACTTATTAGAGTAAGCCCAGATACAAGAAACGTAAGAACTCACTGAATCATGCTGCCCTTGAATAACATGCGACGACTAATAACATTTGAACAAATATGAAGCTGATAACTACATTAGAAAAGAAGAAAAAGATACAAAAAAGAACCTCCTTATAATAGGAAGCAATTTCATGACTTGTACTTCAAAACTATAAGAAGAATGGTGAGGATGAGTATTATCCCACCCGAAGAACCCCCAACTCTGTGAATCCAATAAGGATCAAACCTGTTCTGATCCAGGTAGCAGGAGACAGATATGGCCAAAATCACAACCAGGAGCAGGAGAGGCAGGAGAAACGCAAAGTTGAATGTTTCTTCTTCTTCTTCCAGCTCACTCTAGGTTCTTCGATCAATATATAAAGGAGAGATCACAGCCACTATGGTGAAGATGATAGCTAGAAGTCTCTCATATGAAGAAGACCTGCTGTTTCTGCTTACAGAAGTTGTAGTCTCCATATTTAGAGATGCTAGTGTTTTTTTTTTTTTTTTTTTTTTTCCTTCTGTGAAAGCCACCCCTCAAAGTTGGGAATATATGCTCATGTTGTGCTACCTTAATAGTGGGCATCAGAAGTAGTACAATAGGAAATTGCTATCTTATTGCTAAAAGCCTAAAACTCCTTTACAAAAGGAAATGGTAGAATATTTGTGCAATTCTAATGAAATTATACAAGTATTATAATTAAGTATATACATGGTAAGGTTTGGCACCTGACTATACCAGGTCCATCTTGACTCTCGGCCGTGAAACAAGAGTACAGCCAGGTCCTAGACCACAGGCCACAGCCTACGGGCCTCCTCCGCTGTCCTTATCCTAAAGCAGATAAGGAGGACACAGACTTGAGTCTACATAGCTTTTTCACTGGAAGAACCCTTCCAGAGTATTGTATTCTTTAGAGCTTATTTAAGAAGATTGAATTAGCAGTCAGCAGACTTGACACAGTTTTCACATATTCATGGCTTTAGATTGGAATCAGATTCCTGCCTGCTCTATCTAGCACTTTCACAGACCACTGTTTATTGCATATAAGCGTAATACTGTTACCATAGCACATACCATAGTTAGCTCAGTCAATAAGTTGATAAAAGAACGTTATTAAACATTTTGAGTGAAATTGAAATTACAGGTAATATAACTGACTATAAAGATCTAGTGCGGGTAATATACAGAAAAAACTAGTACGGAATTTGATCTTGCAAAATGCAAAATTTAATTTAAAATTCCACCAAATGCCGCATTATAAGAACAAAAGAGCTTCTCATCAAGCAGAACTCTACAGATGCTTGCCATAAGTACCATCTTAGTAGATATAGGTGGCTGTCGAAAATTGTACGATGGATTAATTGGGACGATCAGAAGTACAAGTACTCGAACTCTTACTTTGAAGTCTTCTTTGCCACATCTTCTGTGAGGCGGTAAGATCTGATAACCCTGGATGGTTAGAACCCTCTTGAGAACCCGTGGCTGGTGGAAGTTCAGCAGGAAGTGCAGCAGCTGCACTTGTAAAGGCATTCAGAACAAGGAATGCTAATATGGGCGACAAATCCAAGGTTCCTCCGATTGGTGGGATAAGTCCACGAAATATGTTCAAGTATGGATCACACAGGGTGCTGAGAATTATGAATTAGTGGTTAATTCATCGTTTTCTAAGATAACTGAAAAAATTGTATATATACCGAATTAATGCTACATATACGTCATATAGCATAGCAGGCATACCTGAGGGGACTAACTATTTGGGGGGGAGCACTTGGGAACCATGTCAAAACAAGCCTGACAACTAACAATGTATTGTAGATATTCAGGAAGTTTGAAATGCCATTTGCAACCACTAACCCTGCAACCGAATCACCAGGTAAAACAGCAGCAAAGTTGTGACTTGACAGAGAATTTAGATTTCTATGGCTTCTCCAGTGGGCCTGAAACAAAGAGGTCACATGATCACTTTGAATATAGGGTAAATATTAAGCCTACAAGTTTCAAACCCAGAGCCTCAAAACACAAATATTACTTCACCAAGCTCCCGAATTTTTACCAAATCCTTAACCCGATGTTACATATGATGCCAGATATCCAATTCCCTCTACCTTCATTACCTTCTTCAAGACCATCCAAAGTTAATGAAAAGCAGCACCTTTAGAGTTGCATAGAAAATACACCAATCAGGCTGCTCTTATATACCATGTAGGGAACAGCTTTGAGAGAAATGGATATGTTTCAACTATATGACCTTATGAAGCTGAAAGCCCCCAAAGCAAGTTGCTTTTTAGAAATATATATAGTGAAGGGAGGAATGTCTATCAGTTTGTGCAGCTTGATGTATGAACTTACACATCAGAGTCCAACTAGCAGAGTCAGAACAAGAAAACAGCAAGTGAAGGGGCATTAGACAAAAAGGATTTGTCAGCATTGGCCAATCACTGCTTCTTTCTTTGTAAACTGTGTCTGAATGAGTCCTGAAGGCCAAGAAGATTTGGCTAATGCCAACTCCATCCTTTTGAGAATAAGGCTTTGGTTTTGTTGTTTTTGTGATAGACGATCAACACAACGTCGATGAAAACTGCAACTATGTTGTATCTTGTTTGGGGGGGAGGGGGCTCAGAAATATAGAAGTGCAAAGCCCTGCCCCTAAGTACCCTTTTTTTTTTTTTTGGGGGGGGGGGGGGGGGGTACACAGATTTGTAATTCTTGGCCCCACTCTAACTTGACTGTGACATTGTAAAAGGCTGAAGGCATAGCTTCCTATTGCAGTTTCCCAGTTTCCTTTCCCCAGGGATTTTTTGCATAATACAGATTAATCTTGGACATTTATTTTGATCTTTTAATATACAGTCACCATGATCTGATAGATAATATTTAAAGTGCACCTAACTAGTATGACTTTTGTTCAATTCACTTCCAAGAATACTACTACAATCAAAAGAGTATAATTTTGATTCAATTGAACCATAGTTGTACGACTAGTACCCTTGTCACCCTTGGAAGAATAGTTAGAATACTATAATGCTAATTTTAATTTTCATATAAAGTTACACATAAGAAGTGCGAAAGACAAAAATTTTATGCCGTAGAGCTATCATGAAGCAAGTTATCTACATAAATAAGAAGCCGAGATAAGAACTATATCAAAAAGAAACCAAATGGGCATCAGCGTCACCCATATAAGGACTAAAAGTTCATGCCCTCAAGCTATAAAGCAATATATATACAGGATTATGATTTAAATGGGGTGAAAAAAAAGAAAAAAATAACATAATCAATCCAAGGATCCTACTTAACCCCAGCCATAATTTAAGGAATTTGAAACATTAATAGGGAAGCCTCCATGGTTATTTCCTCGAAAATCCGTTTGTATTCTCTAGTTTCCAAATGCACCACCTAATTACCAACTAAATCATCTTCCACACTTCACCAAATAATGCTATAATTCAGCACACTTTTCCTTCAACCTTTACTAAAATCAGGATAGAGCATAAGTTTACAACTTTACATTTACTGATGAAAAGCGCATTAGCTACGCTGAAGAAAAAGTTTTTGTTCACATCAATTCATTCTCATTCTCTTCAAGGAAGTCGGGAGTGTCCTGAGGGAGGAGCCCTCAATCTTATGACATTGAACCACTCGACCACTCATTCTACAAGCTCTTAATCCTAGGTTCCTAACAATTGCCAATTGCTTCACTAAAACATGAACATTTCAAAATCTTATTTACCTATATCAAAGATTCTTCAAACACATTGTACCCAACTAACTCATGTAACAGAAATACTTCGTATAATTTTAGGCAGTCCAAAGAAATTTTCCACTAAAATCCACCAAGGAAAATCTAATAATCACTCATCTACAGGTTACATCAAATCTACTACACACACAATTGTTAGGCCCTTAAGTAGAATGGTAGAAATACGACCCAAGCCGCGCTACACGAAGCATTTTTAACTGCAAACAGCGGATTCTATGTAAATGTTTGGTTTTCTGGTATATGTAAATTCAATCATTAACAATCTTCCTCAGAAATAAACACACATTACATGAATCTCAATTTTTTTTTAGAAAAAAAAAAAAAAAAAAAACACCCACCAAGGAATAACATTCAATTAATCAAGGGAAATTCCCAACGGTAACCCTCTACTTTTTTAATTTCTCAATGGTAACTTTCAATTTTCAAAATTATCAAATATAACCCCAAATTAATAATTAATCATTAAATGTGACATTAGTAGGTTATATGCATGTTTAATGAACCTTTTTCTGTTAAATAGTCCTAACCTTGGTTAATTATTATAGTTAATCTAATTCCTCCATGATAAAACTGTCTTACGTTCATGATAATTAATTATTATGCTTTGCCTCCATGAAATGAAAGAAAAAGTGGCGGCTACTAGCAACTAGCAATAGGCCCCTAAAAGGCAATATATATTAAAGTAGCAACATAAAAAGTAGAATTTGTTTGTAATCTACTTGTTAGTTGTTAGCTACATTAGCATCTGTATATATACTTGTATTAGTTAGCTTGCCATTTGTCCATTCAATATATACTTGTACAATTTAGCTTGCCATTTGTCCATTGATTACTCCAAACATATGACTATTTTGTATATAAGACACTACACATATCAATCGGAGAATACATATGCCAACACAATTTTTTCCCTTTCTATTCAATTGTATTTGCCATTCACTACCTTTTGTTTTATGTCAAAGTTTACTGATATTATCTAGCCTCGTCTTCTACTGCAATTAGTCAATGACTCTACACTAGTTGGTTAGGCAGTGTAAATTGATTACCAACATGTCGTTGGTTCTTCAATTGGGTCCAACAAGTTATCAATTTTCGGGTAAGATCACAATGACCAAAAGAGTACTCTGATATAAAAATTATAAATAAAAACTAATAGCTAATTACAAGAATTTTCTCACAATTCCGTCAATTTCTATTGTCATAATCCACCCACTAATTTCTATATATTTAATCAAATAAATTTTCAGCAAACTTGACACAAATTATACAAACCCAACCTAGAATTCTACCAAAAATTTTGACACTTTAACCTAAAATTGAGAGAATGCACTTACTTGTAATCTGAAGCCCTAAACAATTTGAAGCTAAAAAGTTGGAATGAAAACACCAAGACCCAAAAAAACCCTTTGAATATGTTGTGTCCCTCGTTTTCAATCGTTTTCCACAAAAGCTTGAATGGAGAATTTGCTAGTTTTTTTTTACGAAGAGAAGAATGTCTATAGCAGGAAATTGGTTGGCGGCACTAGCAATAAGTCAATATAGTAGTAGTAATACATATATGATAATTTAACTTTTAACCATGGTTAGCAAAATAACTCATTCACCCACAACTTAACGAAAAATATTGTAATTTCCCTTTTTTTAACCCACTAATGTCACATTTAATGATTAATTATTAATTTGGGGTTATATTTGATAATTTTGAAAATTGGAAGTTACCATTGAGAAATTAAAAAAATAGAGGTTACCATTGGGAATTTCCCATTAATCAATATGAATAGAATAATCAATCAAGAAATTAATCATAATTAACATATATACAATCTAAAATAAAAATTAGAGACAGCATTGATTTTACCTGAGAAAAATTCTGGAGGTGGGAAGAGAATTTGAGGAGATTATTGAAAGGGGGATTCTGGGAAGCAGAAAAGTGAAGAAACTGGAGGAATTTATCGGCATTTGAAGCGATAGTTTTGTGAAAATTGTGAAGAATTTCAACTGGAGAGAATGCAAGAACTGCAGTTGAAGTGGGTTTGAAGAAGAATTGTTGAGGACTGAAAGATGGTGAGATAATTGGGAAAATTGACAGTGGATTGGGTAACTCGCATTTGGTGATCTTCTCTGTTGGATTTGAAGAAGCCATGTTGTTTGATTTTGAGTCACACTCTCTTCCTCACTGCTTGTTCAAGACGATTTTGAGTCACAGTCGGGAGTAGAGGTAGAGGTGGAAGATGATAAACGGATAGGCTTCGACATCGAGAATAGATACATTCATATTTTAACAAGTGTTACACTTTGACCGGCACATATTTTTAAATAATTTAATTGACTTAAATAAAATAAGAGGTTAATGGAGTAGTTGGAGTATTAAAAAAACAGAGCTTTTTTGGTGCAGAAGGCCACACCGTGTGATCTGCTTCTAAGTCAATAAAATAACGGATTCAGACGCTCGTATAACGAGGTTACTATTTTTGTCAGGGTTATTTGTATTTTTCGGAGGTTATTGGTTTTGTCAAGGATACTTGTATTTTCGAGGGTTACTTGTATTTTCGAGGGGTTACTGGTTTTGTCAGGGTTACTCGGATTTTTCAGGGGTTACTTGTATTTTTTTTCAAGGGTTATTTGTATGGATTAATTATTCAAGATTTACTTGTATTTTCAGGTGTTACTTGTATTTTTTTTTTGGGTACTTTTTTTTTTTTCAGGGGTTACTTATATAGGTTTACTTCAAAGGTTACTTGTATGAGTTCTTTATTCAAGGGTTACTTGTATGAGTTAATTATTCAGGCCGGGGTTACTTATATGAGTTAGTTCAAAGGTTACTTGGATGAATTACTTATTCAAAGGTTGCTTATGGGCCCATACCAAACCAGTAACACCCTACAAGTAACCCTTGACCAAAACCAGTAACACCCAACAAGTAACCCCTAACTAAACCAGTAACACCCTACAAGTAACCCCTGACCAAACCAGTAACACCCTACACGCAACCCCTTACCAAACCGGTAACACACTACAAGTAACCCCTGACCAAACTAGTAACACCCTGCAATTTTTGACAAAGAATGTTCGATCTATCTAAGATTTCACGAAGAAAACGAGCTCACATTTCTTTGGTTCTCATCGATTTCACTACTTCAAATGTTGTTGATGATCTTAAGGATAATTAATCACAATTTTTCATAGCAATTTGACACCCAATTTCTACAATTTCGGGCTTTAATTGCAGCAATTTGGCAAAGAGGAGAGAGAAAATGGGTGGAGTAGAGTTATAGTTGTTAGTGATGTGTGGCTTGAAGAAGAAGCTAAGAAAAGAGAAGAGAAAAAATGGGTGAAATAGAATTATGGTTGTTGGTGATATGTGGTTGGCTTGAAGAAAATGCTAAGAAAAGAGGAGAGAGAAAAGTTATGGTATTTTAAAAAAATAAAAAATAATAAAAATAGTGCCTAGCCACACGACCACATACAAAAACTTGTGTTAAACAAATTGTAAAAGAAATATAGTGGAGTTAATAATTTATTGTAAATTAATGAATATGAAAGGAAAGAAATAAAAAAAAATGTAGTATTGTGGTATTGGATTTTGGTGGGGATGAGGAGGAAAAAAATATAATATTAAAACTAAGCTTTTTGCCAGAAGAAAAAAAAAAAAAAGAGAGTGAGAGAAGTGTAATGGCTTATTTGGTTCACCTTATTTTTTCTTATCTGGTCTGGTTTGATCTAATCTGAATGTCAGATTTGACCAAACGTTGACCTTTAATATACAATAATCTATACGGAAAAAATACATCAAACGGGGTCTTGTTATATTCATAATAATGTGTATTTTAAAAACTAGTTTTGTGTCCCGGGCGATACCTGTGTTGTTTATTAAATTTTAAGATAATTCTTTAATATATATGTCAAATTTTAAAATATATCATTGATATAAAATTAGTTAGCAATTGATGTGCTTTTGTGACGATTTGCTATCTAGCAGACATGTAATAAATAATAATAATATTGGTGAAAATGTTCGATTAAATACATTTTAAAAAATTAAAAATTAGCAAAAAAAATCTAAAAAAAAGTGTTTAAAGCCCGTTGAGTTGACTCGGACACAAAACTTTGGGCAAGCGTTGAACATTTTTTGGCCCGTAACCGAAAGTGACCCGATTCGAGATGACTCATGACCCGACCCTGATTGATAGGTCTACATAGTAATCTAATATTATATATATATATATATATATATATAGGGGAGTTTTTTCCTGAGTTTTTAGAGAGTCAAGTAGGATTTAATTTTCTTAGCGTGCCATGTAGGATTATAAATTTTAGTTGTAAACAATCAAATAAGAGATTATTATTTTCTTTTAGAATTTTTAAATGTCATGTAAGCAAAATTGGCGAATGAGATTTTTAAGTTTAAGCTAATTAAATATAAAATATTATCTTTTGAGATTAGGAATTTAATCTAGATAACAAATTTTAGCACATAAATAAAAAAAAATATTTTAAAAAATTCAAACAAATCGTGCATCGCACGGGCTTCGTCTAGTAAAATTATATTTGTAAAGTATATTATTTTAATCGATGAGAATATGTTATATTAGATTGTAAATTATGTTATTGCAAAGTATAAAAAATATGTTATACGTTTTGAACAACTTCTTTCGCTACAAAATATATTATGATATAAAAAATAAATTTATATGATAATTTTGAGAATTATAATCTATTTTTTAAAAAAAATAAAATAAAATTATAATTCAATATGTACAACTGAATTATAGGTTTTTTTTTTATCAAAAATAAAACTCTAAACTAACAATTTTATCCTAAAATTCTATCCAAATTTGATCAAAAATAGAATTCTAAACTAATATCTTTTTTTTTTTTTTTTGCTATCATATGAAGTCTATCTAAATTTATCAAACATGACGCGACACTTGACACTTGGTGAAAAGTTGGAATGTCAAGTGTCACTGTCTCGTGGTCTAGCTAAAAGTTTACCTTTATATATTATATATTAGTTATTAGTTATATGATATGATATGTGATTTTCATAATTCTTTTCATTACAAAATTTTAAGATTTTTTGATTTTGGGAAAAATTAACATATTAAGTGATAAAAAATAGCACATAAAATGATGATCTGATCTGAACTAATTTTTTCTGATCTAAATTTTCTGAAATAAGTAAAAATAAGGTGAACTAAACAAGGACTAACACTTATTAAAACACAACTAGATTTGGTTTGTGTAACACTTATTAACACACAAAGGGTGTATGTAAAACTAAAAATTGTGGATAAAAATCTATAAATATCTATATATATATATATATATATATATATATATTTGAAACAATAAAAGAAAATCTATATTAAGTGTTGTTCACTTCACCTTAATGAATTAATATTAAAAAAAAAGTTAATTCAGAAAAAATAAATTTAACTCAGTCAATTAATTTTAGTTCGGTAAAAAAATAAGTTCAGTTCAGTTCAGTTCAATTAAAATAATTTCATTTTAGTAAAAATCAGTAAACTTAAAGAATAAATACGATAAAATAATTAGTTCAACAAAAAAATAATTTTAGTTTAGTTAAATGAATTTTAGCTCAGTAAAAATAATTTCAGTTATGCAAAAATAATTTCAGTTCAACAAAAATAAGGTGAAATGAATGGGGTCTTACTCGTATGATTTAACTGTTTATGTTTACAACACTTCACCACCATCCTCTAAAAACCCAATACTCAAGTTTTATGCATTTTAACCTTTTTTTTTTAATATCAATATTCATTTTAATAAAGTGTTACACTTTGACTACATATAAATCTAAGCAATATAATTTAATTTTTTAATTAAAAACCAAACAATTTAATTGAATCAAATAAAATAAGAAGTGACTGGGGTATTTGAAGTATTAAAAAATAGGAAATTCCGAGTCAATATGCCAAATTAACAAAATTCGTGAATTTGGTGGCAATTTGGTAAATAAAATAGTCATTGTTCAAGAGAATAACAATTTTTTCAAAATAATAATTAAAAAAAAAAAAGCGAAGATGAAAAAAAAAACCTAGTCTCTCCTCTCTCCTAAACTCTAGTCTCAATTGTTATTTTTGAATTTATAGTTTATTGAAAAGTAACTAAAGTGATATGAAATAAATAATAAAAAAGCTAAGGATAATAATGGGTTTTTAGTGGGGACCATGAAATGAATATGTAAAAAAATGCAATAGTAGTTTTGCATCAGTAAAAGAAGCGTAACACTTATTAAAACACGGCCGCATTATGTAACTATAACACTTGTTAAAACACGAATAGAGTAACTACATTGTCTACTTATTTCCTTCAATAACTACCAACATTTCATTTTGTACTATTTTCTTTCAATTCATAAATAACATATCCCGTGTATTAGCACGAGTACGCTAGAGTTCATGAAAAAAAAAATTTAAAAACATTTCTTAGGGCCTTTTCTCTTCAACTCCAATCAGTTTAGTTCAGTTCCTAATTTCCTTCTCTCATAAATAATTCAGTTTAATTTAGTTCAGTTTAGTCTAGTTCAGTTCAGCTCATTTCAGTTCAGTTCGTTTATCAGAACAGACCCTTAGTTGGTTACTTCGTAGGTGGTAAAACAACTTTTCTAAAAAGTGTGATACTTCGTACATTGAAATCATCAATTTTTTAACAACTAGAAGAGTTCAAACACGCGACGCGCGCAACATGCTTATCGCAGGATGTTATGCATTTGAACCTCAGAGTTTACATATTATTGAATTACACCTATATTAAGTTGATCAGTAGACATTATATTATTATATATATTATTATAGAAACATATTGTGTGTTACAATAATTTTTTAAAACAATTACAACTCATCAATTATTTTTAAATTAAAGACTAACTAAAGCTATTATATTTCTTCATAAGTTTGGAAAAACATAAAACATTCTATGACTATATAGTAAGACGGTTACGGGAAAAACCAAATTGAACAATAAAATGAAAAACTGAAAAATAAATTCAACGTAATTATTTTTAGCCGAGGGACAAATTTAATACTATCAAAACTAGGTCGTGTACGTGTATGTGCAGTCAAAACCGAAATATCAATCAATAAAATACATACGAGTATTCTAAAAAATATAACTAAAATAAGTTATCAGCCTATGAAATATTAATTGATAACGCACCTTATTTAGATTCTATTTTTTAAAAAAAAAAAAAAATTGTAATCACATTCAACCAATTTTCTTTCCAATTAAGTTTTGATTAAAAATTAGAAATGAAAATGAATGGAACTCATGTCGCGAGTTAAAATCAATTTATATTTGGTGAAATTACCATTAACTATAAATGATTTCAAATTAATTTAAATACAAGCAAATAAATATAAATACAATTTCTAATAAGTTACAACTCTAAAAAAAATTATGTTATTGTACAGTTATTAAATTACATGTAAAATTAGTAAATAATGGATGAAATAGACATGTTACATAAATATTACATGGCAATTATATATGGATTAACAAATTATGTGAAACTACATGTATTTTATATTATACATATTTGACCCAAATAAATTTATCAATTTGATAGATTATTTATATAATTTTTTTTAGAAATGAGGTGAGACAAAAAATAAGCTCATTGTTTTGAATTTAGAAGTTTCCACAGTAATTATTTGTAACTGTATCAAATCATAACATTGACTTTTTTAAAAATCATATATTAAAGTCTCGCGTATTTGACCTATAAGGATACTGGTATAATATATGTTTAAATTCAAATATGATTTAATAAATATTGATAAAATATTTTTTATTACAGTATATTTACTTGTGGAAAAGCTGCATTCTTGTTTTTTTATTTTATTTAGGCGATATAAAATTGCGCCTAAAGTATCATCTCATACGGTTAGTTTAAATGTGATTAATTCTTTTTTATAAAATCAATAAAAATTAAATTTTTATTAAATGTGATAACTTATCCTTGATCATTTTATGGTGTTCAAGTAATTAATTTCAACCACCACGAAATTAGCATTGTATTGCACTGTCATTCACAACTTAAAGACAATTTCTTTTGTCTTAGTTATGTTAGTGCTCCACACATTTATAACTTGACTATTGACAGTCCACAACTCTTACAACCACACTTCAGCTAACACCATATCACCGTACATTGAAGCATCAATATCCTGGTTTATTGTGTAACCATGTGGTACATCCTGGTTTTTAACAACTTTTTTCCAAGATTTTGGCACATTTATGAATACAACGCTAGTGTGCATCATAATTATTCGACAAAAAAACAATCAGTAGGCTCATAATATCTATTAGAATAATTAAATCACGTTTCCAAAATTTCATCATTCCTTATCATATTTGCAACATCTGCCCATAATTTTAACTAATGACCTTAATATAAAGAATTAATTATGCAAATTAATTAATTAGTTAACATAATAATTGAATAAACTACCAAGGTCTTACAATCATCCACTCCCAAAATGTGAACAAGTGTTCAAATTAATTACTGCAAAATTCCAATTTGGAGATTGAACTACTCTCGTTGGTAGCATCACTATAAAACACCTGGGGTCAGATGGAAAAAATTACAACAAATATATAAATATTTAAGAAATGTTTTTCACTAATCAAAAACCATAAAATAAGGGTTCGTTTGGCATCGCTGTGGTTTTCTGTTTTTTTGTTTTTTGTTTTTTAAAAGTGTATTATATATGTCACATGATGAATCAAAAAATATATAGACTTATTAAAATCATGATAATTTTGAAAACTGACAACAGAAAAGTGGAAACACCTTTTTCTTGTTTTTTGTTTTTTGTTTTTTGTTTTAAAAAAAAAACAGAAAACTGAAAACCAAAAATGATGCCAAACAAACCCTAAGAGTAACATATTTTTTTTGTTTGTAAAAGATAATACAATAAAGAACCAATACCGAAATAGACATGAGAGAATGAAAAAGGATGCACTGCATTACTATTTACTATTATATAACTATTTTTGAGGTTGAATATTGGTGCTTTATTCTTCCAAATAGAGCCAGGTTTATTAAGGCAAAGTGTATATTTTCAGGTCAAATTCGAGTTATGAACCAATTTACTAGTAAAATCGTGTCTATTTAAAAAAATTTACATAGATAAATCAACATTGTGCCTAACCCCGAGTTGGCGAATTGTGTATGTTACTACTCCGTACTTTCTTTATACTCAATAATAAATTGAGGATGAGTCAAATTTTAAGGGACAGATGAACTAATTTAGAATGTGCACGTACCACTAGGGATGGCAGTTTAATCCAAGTTTGATTTGAATCCGATCCGAAGAAAAAAAATCCGCTCTGAATCCGGTAAAATAGATTCGAATCCGAATAGGAGGCGGATCGAACTTGGACCCTATACAAAGTCCGAAAGAATCCGATCCGAGTCTGAATCCGAGAGTATGAGCATATACTTTATAACTTGGGACAATTGTTTGCTTGTTTTGTAGCAAAATTTGTTATGTGTTATGTAACTTAGTTCATAATTTAAGTATGTTATGTTTATACTTTACTTGGTATGACAATACTAGCAATTATAGGTTATATAACATTACAAAAAAAAAAAAAAAAAAAAAAAAAACGGATTATTTCGGAGGTCCATAAAAACGGATCGAATTCGGATCCGGAAATCACGAGTTGGATCGGATTCGTACTCGGATTTTTGGATTCGGACTCAGATTCGGATCTGAGTCCAGGGCCCATTTATTAAATGGATCGGATTCATATTTAGCTACATCCGACTCGAATCCGATCCGTTGTCATTCCTAGGTACCACTTTTGTTAGTTGATGAGCCAACTTGGTCGTTAATGTTAACTCGTTGTACTCGTTATAGAATCACACAAAGTCTTATATGTGGCTAGCCACATGGTGTGGCCACTTCACATAATCACATCTAAGGCATTTAATTAAGTAATAGAGGTTACAATAGTGAACAAATGAGGTTACCTTAACGTATGTAGGTTACTTAAATGAGAAGATGGGGTTACCCTCTTAAATAAATGGAATTATTCTTTCATTTTTTAAAACAAAAAAATAGGAGTTACTCGAATAAACGAGTGAGGTTACTTATTTCTAAATTACTTAATTTTACTCAAGTAATAAATTTGGGTTATTTTTATAGATAAAATGAAGTTACTCTTATGATTAAATGAGATTACTTATACATATAAATAAATACTCCCTTCGTTTTTAAATACTTGCTCCATTTCCTTATTTGTAAAGCTTTTACAATATTTAATCAATTTCTCTTACCTAGTGGACCCAATATATATTCTCTCTCTTTCAATTTACTCCACTACTTTTGCTTTCTACAATTTTATATTCTTTCACCAACCCCACTACCTCCCTATTTAATTACTTTCTCCAATTTCTCCTAAAATTCCGCGCATGGAGAAATGGAACAAGTATTTAAAAATTAAGGGAGTATTACTCTTATAAATCAATGTGGTTATACCGTGTGGCTAGGTCCTATACTCCTATGGAATACGATCATTTTCTTATCTTAAAAAAAGTAGGGAAATTCCCATTGGTACACCCATGGTTTTAACTTTTCCCATTGATACACTCTTAAATTTTTGCCTTCCCAATGGTACACCCGAGGTTTGGTCTTTTTTCCAACCGTGACTAACACCGTTAAAAAATATTTCATTAAGTTAAAATAATTAAGGAAAAGACTATATACCCCTTTTAAACATCTAATGTCTTGATTTGCGTGTCGAAAAGTATTCGGTTAAAGTTTTGGGAGTCAAGTTAGTCCTTAAGGATCCAAATAAACCTCGAAATTAGCAAAAAAATAACGCAAATGTCTCATATGCATGTCAAATAATGTCTCGATTTGCGTGCCATTACTTTTTTGTGATAGTTATTGTTCAGTTAAGGTTTTAGGGGTCATTTGACTCTTTAAGAGTCTAATTCGAACTCAAAATTGTCAAAAAATTAACGAAAATGTCTCGTTTTGCGTGTCATGACAAAAAAATAAGAAATACCATGACGTGCAAAATGAGATATTTTCGTTAATTTTTTGACAATTTCAAGTTCGTATAGAACCATAAAGGGTCAAAATGACCGCTAAAACCTAAACCGAACAATTATTATCACAAAAAAAAATAACAGCACGAAAATCGAGACTTTTTTGACACGCATATGAGACATTTGCGTTATTTTTTTGCTAATTTCAAGGTAATTTAGATCCTTAAGAACTAACTTGACTTCCAAAACTTTAACCGAACAATTTTCAACACGCAAATCGAGACATTAGATGTTTAAAAGGGGTATTATAGTCTTTTCCTTAATTATCTTAACTTAATGAAATACTTTTTAACGGTGTTAGTCACGGTTGGGAAAAAGACCAAACTACGGGTGTACCATTAGGAAGACAAAAATTTAAGAGTGTATCAATGAAAAAAGTCAAAATTACAGGTGTATTAATGGGAATTTCCCTAATTATAAACACAATTACATAAACACCCCATTTTTCACATGCAGACAAAACAATCCAAAAACATGCAATCACACTACACACGTGTCAAACCACCTTCTTCTTCAACCTCAAATATTAAAATTTAAAAAAATAAAAAAACCAGCGCCATAAAATTTCTCTCTCCTCCATTTCCAACATCTTATCTACCTCTACTCCCGCCATTGTCAACGCTCATCACTTTCTCTCTCCTCCTCCTCCAAGCTCCAACAATGGCGGCCAACCTACTCAAACTCTCACTTTCTCTCTCCACCGCTTTCCCCGCCGCAACCACCGCTCGCCGCCGCTACATCCGCCGATCTCACTCCACGATTCTCTCTCCTCTCCCGCACAATCCTTCTCTCCAACGTCGCCGGAACCCTAATTTTGTCTCCGCAAAGGCTGTCGAGTTAAATTTTCCGACATCGAACTCGACTTCGTCGCCGGAAAATCAAGTTCCGGCGGAATCCTCGTTTCTACTCGATGTCGGCGGGATGATGTGCGGCGGTTGTGTGGCTCGCGTGAAGAAGTTGCTCGTATCCGATGATCGTGTGGAGTCTGCGGTGGTGAATATGTTGACGGAAACTGCAGCGGTGAGGCTGAAATCGGAGGTTGCTGGAGGTGAATTTGTGGCGGAGGAGTTGGCGAAGAGGTTGGATGAGTGTGGATTTGAGGCGAAGAAGAGAGTTCCTGGTAATGGAGTAGGAGAGAGAGTGAAGAAGTGGAAGGAAATGGTGGCGAAAAAGGAGGAATTGGTTGAGAAGAGTAGAAATCGTGTGATTTTTGCTTGGACTTTGGTTGCTCTTTGTTGTGGTTCTCATACTAGTCATATCTTGCATTCTCTTGGAATTCATGTTGCTCATGGTAGTTTTATTTTAATTTCTAATTTCAGCCAATTTATTTGATTGTAATTTGAGTTTTGATGTTTATAAATGCAACATTATGTCACTGAATAATTTTTGAATTTTTTATTTTAATTTTGTGTTTTGGGGATGCAGGAGGAATCTGGGATGTGCTGCATAATTCGTATGTGAAGGGTGGTTTAGCTTTGGGAGCTTTGCTGGGACCGGGAAGAGGTTCGTGTTTTCGCCTTTCTATCGTAATTTTTATGAGAAAAATTTAGAAATCTTAGCTGATATCTCAATCTGATGAAAGAATATACAGGATGTAATGCATGATTTTGTAGTACTTGAGATATCAGGAAGTTTGTTTCTCCATTGTAGAGCTTTTAGTTAGTGCTTTAGCACAATAGGACTATTAGTTTATTAGACTATGGGACTATGTTTGAAATTCTTTATAGTGTGCTTATTGCTTCACTACTTGAACTTAAGGCAGTTGATACAAGTTGGTGCCCAGTTTCTAAATGCATTTCTTTCATTTGAGTTTTTTTGGATTGAGATAATGTGTAAACTATAAAGCTTGGCAGGATGAAAACTGGAAGATTGAAAACTCCGGCTTCCCAAATTTCTTAGTTGTAGCTTTTCATCCTTGCTTCAGTTGCTTGTGTTACACTGTCAACTTGTCTTGGTCCTACTTTGAACCTTGGGAGTTTGGACATTATATCAAGTATGAGAAAAGGTGGTAGTTAGATCTTTCAAAGTGTAGCATCTAATGTGAGTGGTATGTATTATAGTAGTAATTATATATAAGCATCTTTGTCCTGTTGAAGTTAGCACGACCCTCCATGGCACTTTTACTGCTCTTTATTGTCTCTAGTTATTCCATTTGCGTAGTTATTTTTTTTTTGGTTGATTATAAGCTACTTAGTTCAAGAATGTGACAATTCTCTTTTTTGATATTTTGAAATACGAAGTGCTGGAGATCAACTTTGTTAAGAATTGAAGATTGACATTGTGTACTTCTTGTGTCAGATTTGCTGTTTGATGGTATCAAGGCATTTGCCAAGGGTTCTCCAAACATGAATTCTCTAGTAGGATTTGGATCAGTTGCCGCATTTATCCTGAGTGCTGTAAGACTGTTTTATGACTTTTATCAATGAAAATTCTTACATTTTAATGCAATAATTTTAGATTATATATCTGTTATCTTGTACTTATACTGTATACTACGTATTGATTTTCCTTCCTTTGCCCAGGTCTCACTTGTAAACCCTGAGCTTGAGTGGAACGCTTCATTCTTTGATGAACCGGTGAGTTATCACATTTACAAGTTACAAACTTGTTCGTGATTTTCTTTGCAATTTTCTCATCTATTAATGATGTTAAAATCAACTAATGTGTTTTGATGTCTTCTTATTCAGTGGTACTTCGTATAATTTAATGCTATTATATCTAGGAATTCCTTAGATCCATTAGCAAATCGTACTATTGACTATAATCTCCTCCCATGATATAATGGATTTTACCATGATATAAATAGCTTAGTAGATGATTAAAAATTGATTAATTACAAAGATTATCGTACTCTACATATGATACATGAGGGGTCAGTGTTTCATGGTAAATTGTCTCTCATTCCCATGATATAATGGATTTACTTCTTGTAGATGATATGTTAAGATCAAGAATCTTGTGCATCTTGGAAACTTCCCCAGTCCCTCCAAAGAAAGGACAAAAATAAGAGAGTAAAGGAAGTAAAGAGATAGTGTTTGATGTATCAAGGGTTTTAGGTTTCTTGAGATTTTGTTCCCTTTTTTTTTTTTTTTTTTTTTTTTTTATATAAGTGATGCTCAACGTGCCTGTTCTAATTATCATGTAAAGTCATATTATAAAAATGTAATATTTGTCCAATCTTATGTAATTTCCTCCTCTAAATCCCCTTTTTTTGGGTGTCTTTTAATTATGCTTTTATTACTGATGCATGAAGGAAATTGGTACATTTCTCATATGGTGACATTGGCTTTTAGTATGCAGGTCATGCTTCTTGGTTTTGTGCTTCTTGGTCGTTCTTTGGAAGAAAGGGCAAGGATCAAAGCCTCTAGTGACATGAACGAACTTTTAGTAAGTGTTATGATTAATATCTAGTGGCTCTTTTTAATTTTTGATCATGTTAATTTGCTTGAGAAGCTCAGCTACAATAGTTACTTGAAACATCTTGACAGAACATACGTAGTTGCTAGTTCAGTCTTTGCATCCATGATTCCATCCTATACTTTTTGATAAGTTCTACTGCATCTCAATTCTCAACTTCAAATCTGTAATGGGCTAATGGCTGTATTAAAAGTTGTATGGGTGGCGACTGGCTAGGGCTGTGGGTCGTATTTTATGTTGCAAAGCAATTTTATTTGGAGGCTCGCTGTAAAATTAGGAAAAGGCCAGAAACAATGTAGCATTATCTATTCTCTCTTTCTTATGTCGGCTAGGGTTTTTATTTATGTGCTGAATGAGAATATCATACATTATGAATCTTAGTTATTTTTTCCCTGATTAGAGACGTGGTGGTTTTAGATTCTTTTTTTTAGAAGTCTATGAAGGTGCATTTTTTGTGCTGCTAGTTATGGTATTCTACAAGATTGTGGAATTGAGTGCTATATAGCTTTTTCCCAGAACTTGTTAGTTCTTTGGATTCTTTTTTGCCTCGATTATGTTCTTTTGTGCTTTCTGTTGATCAAGATAGGGTGAGTCTCAGTCTTAGGCACAACATTTTACAAAGACCTTTGTCATTGGAGGCAAATTAAGCAAGGGAGTAGCTCTGTTAGTTGATGGTTTCTAAAATATTATTAAACGTATCTCATACTCAGTAATCAGCACCAACCTAGTTTCCTCTGCTAGCACAATTCTTATTAAAATTAAGTAGACACCAAAAATAACAATCTAATACACTTTATCCGTTATACCTTTATCCCTGACATAATATTGTTATGATTGCTTTACTTCAAAAATAGGACACGGTGACTATTTACAGAGAAAGTGGTTGGTTTATTGAGGACTCAAGGTGGTGGCAGAAATTTGGCATATTATTTGAGATATACTTCATTTTAAATCACATCTTTTACTGGAAGAAATCAAAGCAAACTATGTTTTCCACACAACTAATTAGATAGAATTTAGCTGGTAAGATACAAGCTTTATGGGTCCTTTTAACTTGTGCTATATCCTAAATGTTCTTGTAGACAATATTTCTAGACATCTTAAGACGTGAGTGATAATCATTATTGATTTTAAACTTGCATGTGATTGTTTCATATGTCGATTGTATCATTGAATCTCAATGAGTGAGAGCTTAAGTGGCATTCTTGAGCTCCACGAATTATGTCTATTTGGTTTTGATGATGACATCGATCATATCTTGACAAATTATGAATTTTATGTTGCAGTCTTTGATATCTACTCAAGCTCGACTTGTCATCACTTCCTCAGAGAGTGATTCTTCTGCCAACGAAGTTCTGGCCTCTGATGCCATTTGTATTGAAGTTCCTACTGATGACATTCGAGTTGGTGATACTGTATTGGTTTTACCTGGAGAAACCGTACCTGTGGATGTAAGCCTATAATCTTATTGCTCTGAACTATTTTGCCTCCTACTCAGTCCATTAAGGTGCAGTGTATCTGCTGGCGTCTTTTGACGTTTCTACATTTAAAATGTATGTATGTGTAAAGAAAACAATTGTTGGCATGCATAATGACAAGTTGGCTATGCAACTATATGTGTTCTAGGGAAAGGTAATTGCTGGAAGAAGTGTTGTGGATGAATCTATGCTTACTGGAGAATCTCTTCCTGTATTCAAGGAGGCAGGGCTTTTTGTGTCCGCTGGGACAATAAATTGGGTATGAAATTTATGCAATTATTGCTTATCTAGTACTGTGATTATCGCAAATGATTATGTCTGATTCTCCCTTCAATTTTATATGAGATCATATTCCTGCACCTAGATTAGTATTGGTCCTACAGAATCTTTGATGAGCCATTTGTGCAAATGCTACACGCGAGTTTTTTTGTTTATTTTGTTTTTCTCTATACCTTCCCCAAAAGAATATTATAAAATAATTATTAAAAACCCAAAGTGTTTTGCCGTGAAGCCTGAATAAATCTATTTTCTTATGAAGATTTCATTTTGTTGGAGGTACATCATTCAAAAATCTTATCCTTTCTTGTTAGTCATGATTACAGTTGCAAGAGATTTGTTTGCATCCACCCATGAGATATCTTGATTTTTCTTCGGACATTACATAATGACACGAGTCCACAATCTTATTCCATATATATGTAGATACAAGAAACAGTGATCCCTAGTCTTGATCTATATGGTGCAAAATGGGCTAGCAGCTGCTAATCTTGTGTAGTCGTCTGTCCTTTCATTTTCATGTAATGATTCCACAAGTTACTAGTGAATTATGTTTTGATTTTGACAGAAATCAAGTAATCAGTGATTCAGTTGCATCTTTAGAACATTAAATAGAATGTTGTTTGGTGGATCCTTGAGAAGGATGGCCTTCTGTTAGAGGGGACAGGCTGTGTACAATGTAAATGAACATATTGTGAAGAATTACTATTCCTAAAACCCATATAAATATTTGTATCACCTGGAATTTATACAAAGCGATACCATTACATGTTTACTTTAGTGCTTAGACTGCTTACAATGATGTTCCTGCCTATGATGAAAGAGAAGACTGTTATATGTTTTTAGCCCTATACCTAATAATGTTTTACATGTACACATGACTATCAAGGCAGCTAACAGACAAGGGTTGGCTGGGAGCCTGGGAGTACGGCAACTCAAGCCATTGTTTTGGGCTCACTTAAGAAATAGCTAAATTGTTCTCATAATATTTTGTCCATTGCTGCATGTTGCACACATATGTATTTGTTGATGTTTCAAATAAAAGCATTTTCAGGGCAAAGAAAAAATAAATTATATCCTTCTCTTTTTTTTCTCCCAGGATGGTCCAATAAGGATAGAAGCTACTTCCACAGGCTCCAACTCTACTATATCCAAAATTATTCACATGGTATGTAATTTACCGTTTTGCATCCCTTAAACATATACTTCCTCCAGTTCAATATGATTGCACCATTTCTAAATGGCACATTATGTAAGAAAGATGAAAGGGAATGTTAAAAAGGTAACAATACCCTCCTAAGGGTGAGTAGAGAGATGGTAATGGGGTCATGAAAGGAATTTTTGAAATACAATATTATTTTTTTTGTCATAATATTCTTACCAAACAAGATAACGGTGCAATTATTATATAATTTCCTACAAAAGGAATATGATTCAATTATATTGCAATCATGGAAGTATCGAATAAACAAGAAGCAGTGACTCTCCACAAATGTGATCTATTCTGTTTTCATTTTGCCAACAGTGTAAAACATCTTTACTTTCTAGTTCTTAGCTAATAAAATGGTCGAGTTTTTGATGTATCTCACATATATACATACTCATACACACGTGAAATTTCAGTGATGAAGCTGCCAGCTTGCAAGAAAATTAAAGTATTTGAAGCCATAGTCATCTAAATTTCATGGCATAAAATGACATTCAAATAACCAAGTTTTTACATATTCATAATCTTTAATGCATGATCACTAGCTATATCTGTCATTTATATGAAATGTTAAAATGGAACTTGCCAACTCTGATCTTCCTAATCTGGTGCATCCTATATTGCCTTTTCTCTTAATCCCTTAAATAGGAATGTAGTAGTGGGGGCTGATTGCACCTGCAGGAACCACCATGAAAATTTCTTTGCATAAGTATCATGATCAGCATGTTATAGTTTAGGAACTTTTATGTGATGTAAACAAATTTGCTCGTGGTTTATTGTCAATAACTCAGGTTACCTAATTTTCATAATTGAGAATAACATTTTTTATTATGTTTGTATATGGCTTTGTGTATTCAGGTTGAAGATGCCCAAAGTAATGAAGCACCAATACAAAGGCTTGCAGATTCAATTGCTGGGCCCTTTGTCTATAGTGTGATGGCATTTTCTCTGATAACATTTGCTTTTTGGTATGTCACTAGTTTCTTGGATCTGGTTTTAAATGAAACATCTGAAACTTTCAATTTTAAAAAGTGTGCCTGGCTCAAAGACAGTACTAAAGGTGTGTGCCTATGTGCTTTTTTCTAGGCTTCAGGTACAGAGATATTTGCGCCTTATGTTGTAAGGTGTCAATAGCTGATTTGTAAGATTGTTTTAAAAAAAGAAATCACGTGACTTTGCAACAATCAGTTTTACTTTATAAGTAGAGGAGAGAGAAACCCCATATCCCAATTTCATTCGAAGAACCCTAGCTATTAGTCACTTGGCCCTTTCACCTTTTCTCATAATTCTTTTTTAGCCTTTTTTAACAGAAATTAAATAATTTTTTGTTTTATATAAAGTACGCCTTCGCCTTGCATATAGACTCCAAGGACATTTGCACCTTGGTGCGCCTCAAACTAAGAAGACACTTATGCATGAGGGACTACTGGTGGTCAATGCGGTGTACACGTTGATAAGTAGCACCACTACCAAACTCATGGCGTTAGCATGTTGTCCCTATACATTTTAATAATATTATAGATAGTACAGAGTACTTCATACGAAGTAAACAAGATGAAACGAACAAGCTCTAGGTACTCACTGCACAAATTCTTATATGTGATTAGCTATCATGAGGATTACTTCGTCAATGTTATAAGAATTACTCGGTTGTTATATGTGACTAGCTATCATGGTGACAGTAACCAAAGTTATTGTCATCAAGTTTGCAAACAAAATTTTATTATCACCAGTAAAGAGATGAGAATTGTTATATTTTTATTGCTTGTTGACTTTTGTAGGTCATCAATCGGGACAAAATTATTCCCTGATGTCTTGCTGAATGACATTGCTGGTCCTGAGGGTAGTACTTTGATCTTAAGCTTGAAGCTGGCTGTAGATGTGTTGGTAAGTAACAACACTCAATTTGACCTATACTAAAAAAATAATTTATGCTTATGGTCATTTAATTTCTCCATCTAAGGTGATTCAAACAGAAAATAGGATGTATATTTAAGGTTAAAGTTACCAAGCAAATTATACTGTCATACACAATTAGTCCTTTTCTTTAATAGATTTTTTCAGTAGAATATATGCCCCAGCAGTAATCTTTCTCTCTATTTCTTCACTGATGAATACTAGCTCTGCCAAAGCTAAATCATCCCTCCCCTTTTCAATTGCCAATAGACTGATAGGTTAAGCTTTACCGTCTGACTTGTTTTGACACAATTGCTGTCTTTGTTCTGCTAAATACCAATTTTTACAGCCTGTTTATAGGCAGTAAATTAGTTATAACTGGTGGGAGATTGCCTGTAACTTTGCAAAGAAATATTTTTTGCCGATGTTCAAGATAATGCAACATTGCAACTCCACTCCAAAATTATGTGTTTCTTCTTTGAATCTTCGTTAATTTCCATTACTTTGCTAGATATGGCCTTGTAGCATTAAATGCCATTGGAAATTTTTAGAAAAAAGTAAGGTATATATATGGGGTGGAGTGTTATCTTGAAACTTGGTGTGCGACTTTCCCTGCAAAAGCACACATTACCCCATTATCATTTAACTTATTTATCACCGCTTACCAAAGGGCTATTTATGCCCTCTTGAACAATCTTGGATGGTTATGTTAACTTAAAGGATATTAGTGGCATGCATGGTAACCTCCCTCCCACTCCCCAGGCGATGAGAACTATAAATTTACATATTATATCACAAAATTAAGCTACAATCTCTCTCATGCACAGGTTGTTTCCTGCCCCTGTGCTTTAGGCCTTGCAACACCCACAGCAATTCTAGTTGGCACTTCCATAGGTACGTAACTTTGATCTTGCTTTCTTTCTGCGTAGTCGGGTGTTTTCGAATCCCATATATTCAACTTCATTTATAGCTAAATAATTTTAAATAATCTCTTTCTTTTGCGTTTTCTTGATTACCAGGAGCAAGACAAGGACTTCTTTTAAGAGGAGGTGATGTGCTGGAACGCTTGGCTGGCATAGATTATATGGCTTTTGACAAGGTTTAAAATATGTATTCAGTCGTGCTTTTTGCTGAATATTTGAACTTGTTTGCAGAGCTGAGTTTAATATATCTCCGAATATCTGAGAAAGTTAATCTGCTAATTTATTGTTGTACATGTGTTTAGACAGGAACCCTCACAGAAGGAAAGCCTACTGTATCGGCTGTGGCTTCATTGGCTTATAGTAGTTCAGAAATTCTCCAGCTTGCTGCTGCTGTGGAGAAAACAACATCACATCCACTTGCAACTGCTATTTTGAGTAAAGCAGAATCATGTGGGTTGCAGATTCCATCCACAAGTAGACAATTAACAGAACCAGGTTTTGGAACATTAGCTGAAGTAGATGGACGTTTGGTTGCAGTAGGTGCTTTGGAATGGGTTCGTGAACGTTTTGAAACGAAGAACCTCTCTGATATAACAGATTTGGAGCGTGCCTTGATGCTTGAGTCAGCTAAACTAACTTCATCACTGGATAAGTCAGAAACGGTAGTGTATGTTGGACGGGAAGGAGAGGGTGTAATTGGTGCTATTGCAATCTCTGACACCTTGAGGCATGATGCTGTGGCTACTGTGGCAAGGTACTTCAATTTCTCTTTGAAGTCATTTGAACACTAAAATGGATGTCAATTCTGTTAATTATGTAGTTCTGTGCTTTAAAAAAGGTATACTTTATGTCAAAATAGAGTGGCTTTTATGATGCAAGTTGAAGAATGAAAGTACCATTATATCTCTTGATCACACATCACAGGCACTTCATATTTTGTAGATATATACAAGCATTTTTACATATGGGTATCTGGTTCCTACTCTTCCTAGTTTTTCAATAAATCTATGCAGGAAACAACTGCAGAGATTATCTCTATATGATCCTCTCTCTCCAAAATTTTAATTATGTACGGAGTAATTAGTACCAAATTTTGGAATTTCTGTGGAATACTACATGTGCGATGTGCTTGACAACATCTCATTTAGTCATTCTCGACCGGAGTCTAGCACCAAATTTACCATGCATTTTATATTTCATTGCTCCATTTTTTTTTGCTAAAGCGCTTATTGCCTCCTGATGGCCTTGCTTGCCCTAAATCAGGTAAATATAATGGTGATATTTGACCATATAAATTAGGTGAATACGCTTTTTTTGATGTTAATAATCTACAGTATGCTGAGCAAAAAATTTCTACCCCGGTTCTTGATTTTTGGATACCCTGGCTCTTTTGTGTTACTAAAAGCAAACAGTAGCCATTTGGGTATGCTTTCAGAAACCTTTTTTTTTAAAAAAAATATTTCTTTAGCTTTGCTAAATGCTTTGTTTGAATGCACTGCTTTTAACCCAATATGTAGTGATATTCTTAAATTAGCTTGCATTTACATTTCAATTAAATCTCTACCCGATATCCTTTCTCTATGATATGGTTCAAAAGTTGTGGGCCTCTAAAAATTAATTTACCTGCTTATACAATTAATATAAGAAGGTTACATGCTAATGCTGGATCTCTTTTCTTCCCATTTTGAAGGCTCAAAGGGATGGGAATGAAACCCGTCCTCTTATCTGGTGACAGGGAAGAAGCAGTTGCAAAAGTCGCAAAAATCGTTGGAATAAGTCGTGAGTTTGTCGAGCCATCCCTGAATCCTCAGCGGAAATCTCAATTTATATCAGATATACAAGCTTCAGGACATCGTGTTGCTATGGTATCTAGCCTCCTCTTTGGATTCTGTTGCTGCTCATTAAGCCCAAATCTTGCAATCTTAGCTTCTGATTTTTTAGCCTTTTGCTTTTATGTAAAACTATCTACTTATGTCCACCTCGCTCGCTGAAAATTGGGAGATGGTTTTATAAGGCATGATTTTTTCTAGTTAGTCTTATGTTATTTTGCATCATGTCGCCTTGAGATCTGCATAAAGTCCTCTGTATAATCTATTTTATGTTGCTTTCTTGCATGCTTTTATCCTAAACATCAAGTTCCTTGCAGGTTGGTGATGGTATAAACGACGCACCCTCTTTGGCACTTGCTGATGTTGGAATCGCGTTGAAAACTGGGTTACAAGAAAATGCTGCATCTGATGCTGCTTCCATTGTACTTCTTGGGAACAGGCTTTCACAGGTATCTTCTGCATGGAAATGCAAAATATGCAGTGCCTGCTGACACAAGTATTCAAGTGTATAACTGAAAATTGTGATAGACTGTAAAATATCTATTCTTGGAAGACCTTCTCTGGCACTATTTTTTATTTATTTATTTTTATTTTTTTTAATTTTATATTTGATATTTCTTCATAATCTCTTCACCGTCCATTAGCATCCCTCCATTGGTCCTTCCTCATGATTGCCTGTGCAAGCTGACTCTCGCAGGCAATATTAGCTTCAAAATTTTCCAGCTTATAGCTTTCAGCATCTCAAACTACCTCCTTTAACTCCTGTTCTCACTTATCCTTATTTATTGCAGGTTGTAGAAGCTGTTGATCTAGCTCGCGCAACTATGAGTAAAGTACATCAGAATTTATTGTGGGCAGTTGCATATAATGTTGTTACAATTCCAGTAGCTGCTGGTGTACTGCTTCCCCATTTTGATTTTGCTATGACACCTTCTCTCTCAGGTATAGTTACATGACAACTGAGATGCCTGGATTAGTGGTAAAGATTGTATTAGAAATTACGTCCTCACCTAAAAAGATAGCTAGGTCCTATATAGGGGATGGGAAGGTTCGGCTTCTTCCTTTGATCACAAAGAAGGATAGATTAGAAGGGGGGTCAGCTTCTTCCTTTTGTGTGAGCATGGAATGACAAACACTTCTTTTATAATTATGTGTAATTTGGTATATTGACTTCCTTACCTTAATGTTATACAATACCATTACCTCTGTTTATAAGAATTTTCCTTCTAGAGCTGGGCAAGGGATAGGTGGATAGTGCTCGGATGCACACAGCCTCGTAGAATTGCAAAGACTACTAGAGTTTCAAAGAAATTCATTCTTTCTAAACCCTAATTCTGTAGGCAACTCTTTTGTTAAAAACCTAATCCGAAGACAGTTTGGTGAAGGATTACTGAAATATATGTAGTTCATTGTACTGTAAAGTACATTTCAATGCAACCTTACTTAGGAACAATAAAATATGCTTTTCCTGCATAACATATTGCATGCGTAATATGAAGTATGTGATTGCATATCCTGCAGTCAAAGAAGCAGTGGGGTATGAGAATTAAGTGGGAACTCGATGGTAGAGATTCCAGCTCTCAACTATGAGGTTGGAGGCTCAATTCTCATCACCCCAACTTTATGATTGAGGTAATCATGATGGCTTATCCCTGGGTAAAATCCTACTATCAGTAAAATGGCTGATGTTGATGATACCGGAGAAACGGAGCGACCCAGCAACAGGATCATTAATTCATTATGACTTGTGACATCATGTGATAAGTCTTGAACCCTGGCTAGATTAACAAGCAAGATTATAATTTTTTAAAGTCTCATCTGTTTTCTTTTTTTCTTGCATTTACGAGCTGCTAATAGTTGATAATCTAACTAGAGTCTGCATTGATACGAAGGCATCCCAGACTACGCTTTAAGTAGCAAGTGTTTTTCTGCCTATATAAGCTTTACTGATTGCTTCTCTTTATTTTCAATTATATCAGGTGGGCTCATGGCTTTGAGTTCAATTTTTGTGGTCTCCAATTCTCTTCTACTGCAGCTCCATGGTTCCAACAAAGAGAAGAAAGAACTTCCCTCAGGACTTCTGAAACAAGTCTGAAATTATTCATCAGGATTTCCCTTTTCATTATAGAGATGATACCTTGACACAAAAAGACGCCATACTTTGATAGGTTTTGTTAACCTGATGTCTTCTACGACAGGGTCACTGTTTTGGCACGAAACCTACACAGGCTACATTTGAAGAGATTATATTCCAGTTAAACCTTGTAAATCTGTATTAATACGTCTGTTTATATTGTAAATGTGTATCATATTTCTATGGTTGTAAGAAAAAGCTTGTCTTCCCTGTAAAATGTATAACATTGAACCTAGCTATTCTATTATTGGCAAAATTTGTCCCTCAACATTTAATCTTTGCAAGGCCTCCAAGCATCAGTCCCCCTCGCTCTTGATCCCTTCAATGTTCTCTCTGCATCAAGAGATAATTGCATAGTCCCTGAGTACATTCCCACCTCAAAAAAAAAGATAACGAGCATTGGTTCGAGATCATGCAATCATACCGTTAATTAACCTATTCGTCGTCATCATTCATTTTTACGCTTTTGATTGGTTATTTGGGAACAAGCGGGTGCTTTGGTGCTAAGTGTGAGAGTAACATGAAGCGAGGACAAGAGACATAATGAGGTAAGTATGAAAATGACCATTATACATGATTACATATACATGCAAATCGTCAGGTCTCTTTCTTGAGCATCATTGAGGTAAATGTGGGGTTGATCCAGTATGTCTTCAAGATTTGGAAGTAATTGCATTTTTGAGATTTGGGACCTTACCGATTTCTCCGCATCACTTGGAAAAGCTTATCGCTTATCCTTCTTCCATATACTTTTTGTGGTTTAGGAAGTAATACCGACTCATAAAATGGTGAGTGGTGACATTACTTAAAAGATAATCTTATATGGATTAATACATTTATTAAATTTTCTTATACTCGTATAAGAGTATGAGACGGTGTTACAATAACTTTGGGGCTTACTTTAGTGATAGTACTGTCTAAGGTTTTTTAATACTTTGGTGCTTACTTTTTTATGACATTAGATGGTCTCTTCTGCAAATTGTTCAACATGCAAACACCAAATAAACTTTGATTCCATAACTTTTTCCTACCCTTGAAAACATTGTAATTTTTTTTTTTTTTTTTTTTTTTTTTTGATGGTTAATGACTAGGACTCTAGGCTAAGTTTTCTATTTTCTCTATTTTTTGGGGGACAACTAAACATCTAAAATAGTTGATTAGCTTATTCATTACTAAGGCTTGTTCTAGTACCTATTTAACTTACGAAGTACTGTATTTCTTAAAAATTAATGTATCTTAATTTTAGGTCAACATGACAATATGGGTTTACCATCTTTATCTAAGTTCAAATTCAAAACTACAATTCATATAAATTTTGTATTGGCTTATTAAATTATTATAAATTTTGAGGCCAACGAGTCTACCATGCACATGAAAATATTGAGAGTGGTAGTGGTGCTACTTATCAACGTGTGCACAACTGCACAACATACAAATGTATAGAATAGTGCATGTTTAATTGTTTACTCCCCTTCTTTAGGCACACATTTTCAATTGACACATTAGTATAGAGTTTAATCTGTGATGCTTGCAAGTGCATCTAATAAAGTCGTGTTAGTATAATAATTCTACTAATTGTATGATGTATTACATGTTGTCTTCTCTCCGGCCACTTTACTAATAATACAATATAGACATTACCCTAAATTGACAAATTGTGCCATATTTCTATGAACTTGCGGCTTGCCCACCAATTGATTAGAAGATTTAGAACTCAACTTTTTGATAAAAACTATTTAATACCTGAACTTAACACGAATATTAAAAACTAACTAGCATTTTGGCCCGTTCAACGAACGGGTTGAAGCTCATTTTATTTTTCTTGAAATGTGTTACTTATTTGTGTTGTATGTGTCGGTGATTTTTTTATAATAATTTGCTTAATTTTCTTACTTATAATTTGTAAGTTAGGAATACATAAAGATTTTAACATTAAATAATTTGTTATTTTAACTTTTACATTAAAAGGGGTATAAAGAGAAGTACAACTTTTTTTTTATAGTGAAAATGAAACACTAATGGAACACTCCATTTCTTACTCAAATTTGCAAATTAGGAATGTATAAAGACTTTAGCATTTAATAACATTTTATTTTATCTTTTACTTTAAAAGGGAGTATAAAGAGGAAATATTAATTGTTGTGTTATGTGGCATATGGGTGAATTATGATGACATGTGTCATATAGGTGATTGTGGTTTCGCTTTTTAAATACTAAGTATAGATATAGATATAGATATAGATATAGATATAGATATAGATTAAGCTTTGACCAACTAAAGTCAAATACGAAGTACAAAGTTCCAACTAAATAATGGTCTTATGATTGATGGATACTGCTGTTCTAATTTAAAAACATCACAACTCCAAAAAGAAGGCATTACAGCATGAATAGTATCTAAGACGAAACTGACGGCTATTTCCTGCTGATGAATAGTAAGAATTTCCATTATACAAGTATACTGTTGTCTGTTGGCCTGAAAAGTTAATGGATTTTTAAAGCATACTTCGTAATTAATTATTTCTACTAAGAGCTTGTTTGTTTCATCTTACTACTCCGTATTTCACAAAAAATACCCTATTATTATACATAATACGTAGTATGAGACTGAAGTAGATGTTTACTTCGTACAGTTTTGAAGTTGAAGTGATGGAATAATAATATCGCTCTCACCTCATATCTCTAAGGTCTAGAGAATTAAACAATCTACGGAGTACAAGTTTGACCATTAATATTTGATATTATCGATAATGAAAATCTAACAATATAGCTTGGCAAAAATTACAAACAAACAGATCAGTAATGAAAATCTAACAATATTTATAAATTTGAGTTTTTGAGTTTTTTTTATATTGGTATGAACTACTGAACTAGTGTCAAGGTTAATAAATGAAAAGTTCAAAACTTTGGATTATACTTTATGGAATATACTTCATCATACATATTTGGATTATAACTTGATCTAAAATTAGATTAACCAAACATACCCTAGAATATCTAAAATGATTATGATACATGATTAAATTTTTATTTATTAGTGGGTTGAAATTGGGGACCCAAAAAACCTTAAATATTCTCATTAAATGGGCACGTGACAGAGAAACGAATGCTTGTTATAAGTGATTGAAACGCACAATCATCCATCATAAGAACAAACACGCATCACATGTGACTCTTGGGTCCCTTTCCTTCATTCATCCCTTCTTTGCATTTACTGCTAACTTTTTTTAGCCCAATATCATTACAAACTATTTTTGTTTCACACATTTTGACCCAAAACAACAACTTCTAGCTCGTCGTTTTTCATAAATTGATTCCAATGTATTGTTCGGACAATGATTTTGGCACTTTAAAAATTGATTTTGGTGATCGATAAGACAAATGAAGAGTGCTAATCTTAATTTTATGATTAAAGTGTCAACATCAATGTCCATTTGCTTGGACAGGAAACTCACGAGGAGTGCTAATATTAATTCTAGGGTTAATAATGATAGAGTATAAAACATATTCCTGGGCCTCAACCATCAGCTTAAGCTTTTGGTTGAGATGGTCCACTAACATGGTATCAAGAGCCATCGTGACATAAAGGTCACGGGTTCGAATCTCATCCACCCCCCACTTTCAAGTGGAATATTAAGCGCAGGGTATGAGGAGGGCCCATGCTGCATCCACACTTCTAGCCCAACGGGCTCTCATGTGAGGGGGCGTGATAGAGTATAAAACATATTCCTGGGCCTCAACCATCAGCTTAAGCTTTTGGTTGAGATGGTCCACTAACAAATAAAGGTTACATGAATTTAATCAATTTACAATGATAAGTTCAACGGAGTAATAAGTTTAAATAAGTACAAACAAGTTCTAATGAGGTAATAAGGTCGAATACGTTCATAGTATAAGTATAAACCATGTACTACCTCCGTTAACGGTTATTTGCAACATATACTATAAATGGATGCTAACTATTATGTGCAACAAATGTTTTTTTCCTTTTTAGGTAATCATTTCTCTCTATCTCTTCTCATCACATGCACCTAACTTTTTCTCTCTCCATTTTACTCTCACAAACAAATTTTGCCTAGGAGTCCACAAACACCCCCTTTTTTGCAAATAATAGTTAACGAAGGAAGTATATAAAACGCGCTCTAACTTGAATCAACATAATTCATAATTATTTTTTGCGGTTTATAATATTCATAATTGTATATCACTTGTAAATTGGTAAGATACAAATTCACCAAAAGAACTTCCCAACTCAATTTCATGACAAATTTCATGTCTACATCTTTTTGCCACTTAATTTTCAATGCCTATTTTCACAAAAGTTTGCAAATCATTGGGAAAAAATGTTTACCTAGTTAAGAAAAAAGGCCAAAAAAAAGAATGAAAAATAGTAACATAGCTAAGGTACCAATTACTATAAACTTTCACCAATTTAGACTGTCCTAGTTATAACCAATCAAACCAAAAGGCTAACCACTTCAAAATAAAAACTCACATCAACTTACCAACTTACCACTACTGCTGCCACATGGTGAACCCCACCACCCTCCTTCACACTTCACTTGTGTTTGAGAATTAATGTAGATTAAAATTATACAAATGCATAAAATTAAGATGGTAATTATTAATTAAATTGATTCTTAAATTTAATTTAGATCGTTTGATTGAATTGGTTCAATTTATTTTGTCCGAAGTTTTCTAAATTTATTTTTCCTCAAAAGAAAAAAAAAAGTTATCTAAATTTATTTTATTTGAAGTTTTATTTATTTATTAAGGTTATTTTATATAAAAAAAATATTCTAAATTTAATTTGTCAAGGAAATCAAATAAAACAAACGAACCCTATGTTGTATAAATGAGAAACCAGCCAAAAAGAATGTTGTCATGTCTATTATTTCGCTTATAGTTATAGGGAAAAAGGATATACTTTAAATGATGATAAAACAAGTACATTACTTGATGATTTTTTTTCTTATTTTCCAATTGTAGGATTCTTTTTTCAAGTTGATAAGGATTTGTTTTCAAAGATTCATTAGTGTATAGGCAATGGCATGTACAAATTGTACATGGATAATGGATTGGTTTGGGTTTAGCTCACATGCATGATTTCACTAATTTGCAAACACACATTATCAAGTCATTTTCGATTCACGGAATTTAAATTGTAATGTAAAGTTTTCTTCACTTATTATTATTATTAATAAATCAAATATTTAAAATTTCATTATACATCGGCAAAAAAAGACATTCAATAAGGTCTTGTAAGAATTTATTTCTTGATATACTTTTCCAAGACATATTATCAACCGAACACAAACTACTGTACTCCATACTTTTATATTACATGGTACATATAACCAAACAAACACAATTAAGCTAATTGTATACTACTATACTTTGTATCTTATTTACAAAAGCTCCTTTCCTTACACTATTGTATGTGTCAAGGTTTTTTGGACTCAAATCCACTTCTATAGACTTTTTAATTGTAATTGTAATTATGAATTGAAATATGGTAGATCTTGTCTTAACTTATTGAAATATGGTATATCAGATATGATTATATGAACAATACACTATCACTTGTTAGTTTAAACTTTAAAGTCATTGAGTCAATTAAATTTCTATAACATTTATACATAAATTATAAAATTAAAAAAAAAAAAAGCACTATATTTAATAGAGGTATAATGGCATTGCTATTAATTTTGCAAAGGGAAAAAGTAGATTATTGTTGAAAAAACTACTCCTATTTCACCAAGCATGTAATGCTAACAGAATTGAAAATAATTTAGTTCATCTTAAACAAATTATTGACTTTGCAGTATTTTACTTTTATTAATAAGCATAATAACTCTATCAAGGACCACTAAAAGTTGTTGAAAATTAAAAAATTTTTACAATTTATTATCCTTAATTCCTCCCCTTTTAATATTATTGTTATTATTGTATTGGTATAAATTTTATGATAGTTTGGCTGTTGTAACTAATTCTAGTAAGTACACATTGTCAATTCAACAAGAATTGAGATTGCTACATTTACCTATACTGTACTAAAAAGTTGGATGAATTCGGGCCTTTTTCCGGGTATTTGAATGGTTGAATAAGAAAATCCGGGTAAAAGGAGGTAATCACTTTTCAATTTTCATTGAATAGTAGACTTCATGTCATGTGGGTCCTTTATCTAATTTTTGGTCCTAGTTTCATACGAATATGATCATAATATTTGAGAAATTTAACTTCCTCATTTTTTTTGGGAGCCATTAGTTATGCTCTATTGCTCTTAGTGGTGGTTGCTAACCATAAATAAAGTTTCTCAAAAAAAAAAAAAAAAAACCATAAATAAAGTTACAAACCTTAGTAACTTAATTTATATGTTAAGTTTGACCATTTTTCAATTAAAATTAATAGACCAAGAAAAACAAAACATGGGTTGAATGAGTACGGATTATGAATTTTAAGATGTATTCAGCTCATCTAATTTGATGTGTTTGATGTAATTTTTTTAGAATGTAAACTGATAAAAAATTTGATTTAATATGATTATATTAGATATAATCAAATGTTTGCATGGATTGAATAGAACATAGCCAAGAGCTATTACGTTAGGTCCAACTAAAAACTCTAGCAACATAAACCATAACATATGTTTTTATATTTCAGCGTACTCAATTTACAAATTAAGTCAAATTGCGTTATATGTATATATATCATTTTTTTTTTTTTGAAAACATGTATATATATCATATATATACAGTATAAAAATGCAAAACATAAAACTTTTTTTAAAAAAATAAAGGAAATATAATTTAAAATTAAAATACGATAATATACGAGTAATATTATTGAGTGATGCAACAAAATGACAATTATTTCCTCCATTTGCAAAATATGAATTTTTTTTTGTGGTCGTTTATAGATCCATGAGATCGAAGAAGCCATGCATGATATTTGTAAGGGATCAAAAAATTGGAAGTAAGAAATCACATGGCAAGTACTGAATTAGGTCACATAGATGGTCCTACGAGAAAGATGGAATTGCAATTGCAATAATAAAAGTCCCTCCAATCCACTCCGTATGATGTTTGATATCGGAGGTGCATTACCCTACGAAGGGAAGCAATATGGACCCCCAATTCTATACTTGCCCATATTTTCATCCTTAACTATACTTCTACCTTAGTAGCTCAAATCATGCACAAAAAAGGTCTTCTAGTATAATTACTCAATCTACTTTGTGTCCTACTTCAATTTCACTTTTTTCATGTTATATCTTTTCATATTGTTATTAGATTTGTGGTACATATTTTGATTTGGTGATGTGGGCTAAAAAAGGTGTGTGTAATATGGATAGGAGATAGTGGGGTGTTTTTTTCAATTAACAGAATAAATAATGCGAGTTAGTGTGAAATTACGACTAAATAGTGAATGAAACTATACATGTAAGATCATTAAGTTTGTACATAGCCAATTTCAATGAATTGAACAAAAGGCATGTATGTTGTGATGTTTTGCATGCACTAGCTTTTGATCCAAACATTAAAATTTTGTCTAAAAGACTTTTAGTGAGGGATCAATTTATGAGAAAATGCTTATGGGAAAAAAAAATTAGCAAATTAGGATCTTAAAGGTAATAATTAGGACCTTTAGCTGATTTTTAAATGTTGACCCCTACTTTCCAGCGTTGACCATCTTCATCAAAATCCTCAATTCTCTCATCACAAGTCTATCCGAACACTATAGCCACCAAGCCGCCAAAATTCCACCACTATCTCATCGTAAACTCTCTCAAACATCGCCCTTGATATAAAAATTGAGTTTAAGTTTTGTTTTATACATTGTAAAGGAAATGGAAAAGGAAGCACGAAAAAGAAATAGGAGGATTGCATGCCTACATGGGGCTTAATTAGGAAGTAACTACAAGTAGAGGTGTTCAAAAACCGATCAGGATCGGAACAATGGATCGGATCAAGATAGACCCCAAACCAGACCAAAAGAAAAACGATCCGACCTTCAAGTCGAGAAATATATAAAACTGGTCTTGGCCCAGCCATTTTTTTAAAATATATTTTTTACAAAAATCTATAATGATTATTTTTTTGTAGTCAATATGTTAGAGATCGATTTTTTTTGCTGGGTCATAAATTTTATATTTTCGGTCTTCACTCTGGACTTGAACCAGTGAACAACCCTATCTACAAGAGCATCTTAATGGTGGTCCTTGGGTGGGCGATGAGGAGAGAAGACAAGACAAATAGAGAATGATCATGACGATGCAAGTTAAAGAGAGAGGTTTAATTTCACTCTTTTTTAAAAAAATCTAATTCGAGTTTTTAATTTTTTTTTTTTAAATTTATTAATTTTTTTTACCAGATTTGATTTGAAATACCTCATAAGTAGGAGTGTCAATTCAGGTTAACACAAAATATAATGGCTCGAGTTAAAACATTTTCAAATGATTAGTAGTCGACTAGCCGTTTTTGGTTTGGTTTATTTTATTTTATCATATTGCGGATTATACTGAGCCGAGTGCACGAGTCCTAATCGAGTCGGGTTGTGTTGTATTTGGTTCAAGTGATAATGAGTTTGGGTTGAATTGGGTCGATTTGAAAAGCAGGTCTTGGTTCAAAAGAACTTGAGTTAAATCAAATCAAGTCATTTTCAATACAGGTCATAATCGGTTTGGGTTGAACTGATTCTACGGTTTGAAAAATGTCTACTTAATTTGTAGTGGGTTTCAATTCAAATCATATCGGATTAAAATTGAGTCATGTAGGGTCATTATCGAGTAGGGTTAATCAAATAACGATAAGAATGGGTCGGGTCATAATCGAGTTAAGTCGTAAATAAGTTGAATTATCGAGTAGTGGATTGAAATGGGTCAAGTCAGAATTAAATATTTATTTTTCAAAATAACTAATCAAGTTAAGTCCTAAATAAATAAGTTGGGTTTTTTGAGTAGTAAATTGAAACGGGTCGGGTCAAAATCAAGATGGGTTCCAAATAAGTTAGGTTAATCGAGTAGCGGATAAAACAAAGTTTGGTTAGTTAAAATTGAGGATCGAGTCCTAAACAAATTGAGTTAGGGCCTGTTCACATTTACTGAACTGATTGGAGCTGAACTGAGCTGAAATGAATATTTTATGAGGGAGAGAATTTAGGAGCTGAACTGAACTGAAATTAAGTAGATGTGAACAGGCCCTTAATCGGGTCAAACTTGTGAGAGAAAAACAAGAGAGGGGACTGAATTAGAAAATTTAAACAGTTTAAATATGGAAGTATGAATGACAATAATTTAAACATTATCAAATTGGATCTTGTTAGATTTATCTCATTATGAACTTTTCAAATATATAACTTTTATAATTTTTTTAAGGAAAAATTGCTCCCATTAATTTGAACTTTGCCTCATCTGCCGAAAATAATCCCAACTTCAGTTTATTATCTATCACTCTCAACTTTGGGGGGTATTAATTTTCGTTGCACCTAACAGGTCATCTAACACGTGATAGGTCCAAAAAAAAAAAAACAAAAAAAACAAAAAAAAAATTAAAACAAAATTTAGAAAAGCAAAAATACCCAGCTCCCCACCCTATCCTGGAAAACACCACACCCCCACCCCCTACCCCGCCAAAAAAACCGCCCCTTCCCCGAAAACCCCTCCCCCGCTACCGGAAACCGCCGCCCAACCACCCCTTCCCTTTCCCCACCCCCGATAACCCCTCCCCCGCTACCGGAAACCGCCGCCCAACCACCCCTTCCCTTCCCCCACCCCCGATAACCCCTCCCCAGCCACCGATAACCCCTCCCCACCCTCGAAATCGGCGAACCCAGCCACACCCCCGATAACCCCTCCCCAGCCACCGATAACCCCTCCCCACCCTCGAAATCGGCGAACCCAGCCACGAAATCGGCGACGCCTATGCACGAAATCGGCCGGTTTAGGGTGTTCAGTCCCATTTTCGGCCATTTGTGGCCAATATCGGCCATTTTTGGCCAACGGTGGTGGTGGTTTGATGTGCGGCGGTGGTGTTCGTGTGGTGGTGGGTGCTGCTGGGTTGTTCTAATTGTTTTTTTTACATTTTTCTTTAATTTTTTCTTTAAATTTTCTTTACTTTATTTTTATTTTTTTAATTTTCTTTATTTTTCTCAACCAATTACATATTGACATTTGTGCAAAAAAAAAAAAAAAAAAAAATCACAAGGGTTTACCTGCTTTACCGGTTGCAAGTCAATTTGGATGCAACGAAAATTAATACCCCAAAATTGGGAGCGATAGATGATAAACTGAAGTTGGGATTAATTTCGGCGGATAAGGCAAAGTTCAGATTAATGGGAGCAATTTTTCCTTTTTTTAATACGCAATTAACGATATTTAGCAATAAGTAAATGATAATTAAAAGTTTTGATTTGATCCGAATACTTTTGAAATGGTCTAATCTGATCTGAATTTATTAAGGAATAAGTAATACGAATTAAGTATTTGAAATAAGTTAAAAGAACAAGCTCTAAACATTGCTTAAATATGGAAGTATGAATGACAATAATGAAAATGTACGGAGGAGTTGAATATGAGAGGATGAAGTGCAATTCTGACTGCTCATTGCATTTCTTTACATTTGCAAAAATTGCAATTGCATGCCCCTCTCAATAATATTATTTATAATATACCCTCAAAAATTCAATGGAAGCCATTTTGATTAGGAGGCAATGATGTTTTTTAGGGGCTCCATTTTTTTTTTCTCCAAATTTTTTTGTTGTTCATTCCCATTAATGGAGTCTACCAAAATGGCTACATGTCTCACACGAGTAATGTGGTTCCTGCTTCAACATCACCAACCTCTGTCTCTTCGGCCTCTGTCTATGGTTCTGTTTCAGAGCATACGAACAATGACAGCACCTCTTCGGAAACTGATCCTACTACTCTAGAATCGTATCGCAACCCCAACTCAACAAGATTTATTGCTGAAAATAGGGCTGCTATCCCTGTAGGCGACCCATATGCACCATTCACAAGAATTACAACACCTTCTAATGTGGGGGGTGGCTTTCGAATGTCAGCAGACCTGGAGGAAAGCTTTCTTTCGGATGATTCTTGCTCTGACTCCCCTGCACCATCTGTTCGACATGCTCCTATGGGTGGAGATGTTCCGTCTCTTTTTGCTTCACTCCCAATTTCTGATGCTGCGGCTTCTGGTGGTTCCTGGTCTTTCTCTTCTGCTCGGCATAAATCTGATGGCCAGGCCTCTAAGCACTCCAAGCGTTCTGCACCGGAACCACACCCGCACCAACAACCTGATGTGCCATTGTCTAAGAAACGTGGTCACCAGAGCCCGTTTCATCGTTGCAGATCTTATGAGCAACTTCCTTTCTTTGGCTATGCTGGCTCCACTTGGTATCAAAAGCGTCGAAAAATTAAAAACCTTAATTTGTACAGCAAGGGTGGTTTCTCTGTTGTCCCACTTCCGCCATTACCTTCTACACCACACGAGAAATGCTTCTCTGATGTCTCCGTGGCTGCTGACTTGGGCTTTCATGGCTCTTCTTCTTCTACCTTTTTGAATGCTGAATTCAACAAGGCACATACTGCTCATACTCGAAACAAAAGGAAGGCAACAGATACTTGGGTTACTTCCACCTTAAAATATCACAAAGCTGATGTTCTTGTTGGTACTTTTGCAACACCAACTTGGTCGAATGCTGCTGCACATTCTGCTATTATTAATTCTCCTTCACGTGTGGCTTTTGGTTTGGCGGCTGGCCCTTCACAGCTCCCAAGGTGTCCATGATTGTTACATCATGGAATTGTCGGGGCTTAAACGACTATAACTCCCCTAAACTTCCTTATGTTTTGTGGCTTGTACATAGGTTTAAACCGAACTTTTTGTTTCTTAGTGAAACTAAGGTTCCTGTTTCTGTAGTTTCTGGTTTGCTAGCTTTTACTAATCCCGCCTTTGTCAAGGGCTCGGATGCGTTAGGTACTAGTGGTGGCTTAGTTGTTTTTGGGTATGGTTCGGAAGATATTTCTTGCGTCTTTTGCTCTACGAATGTAGTACTTTGTAATGTAAAAACTCCTAATGAAATAGATAAATGTGTAATGTTTGTTTATGGTGCTCCTGTTTTAGAAGATCGTCCCCAAGTTTGGGGCCTAATCTTAGACTTGTTAGCTATAGCTCCTAATACTTTGATTATTGGGGATATCAATCAAGTCGAGCATCATTATGATAGGATTGGAGGTTCAAATGTTATTAGAGGGTGGGAGTCCTTTATTGATTTTAGACTAAAATCGAGTCTTATCTCAACACCTTTCAAAGGCCCACCTTACACTTGGTCAAATAATCGAGATGCGGACCAACTCATACTACAACGGCTAGATCGTTCTTACATGACCCCTGATTGGTTTATGAACTTCCCGGAAAGTAGGTTGCTCAATCAACCCATTCTTGTTTCGGATCATGCTGCCATTATCTTTGAAGACTCCCCCTTTCATTTACATTCCAACAGGCCTTATCAATTGGATAACTAGTGTCTTAATTACCAACAGATCCATGACTTTGTTTCACAGACTTGGCAGATGCAGACTGTCGGATCACCTATGTTTTCTCTCTCAAAAAAGCTGGGTTCGGTTCGAATACTTATTAGGAACTGGTGCCTTAATAATAAGAAATTCTGGGGTGTGGATTGGAAAAACTTCAGTGACGACCTTTCGGTGGAGGGGGAGGCAATTCAATCTATCTCAGACGCTTCTTCGTATTTATCCAATATAGTTAATTCAAAAGAAAATATATTGTTACAACTCCAGTTCTGGAGACAGCGTTGTAAGAAGAATTGGATTCTAAACGGTGATTCCTCTTCTAAACTCTTATTTTCAAAGGTCAAGTGTCGTAAAAAGAACTCCATCTCTTCCTTGTTCGATGACCAAGGTATTTTACAGAGTGGTCAACAGGAGGTTCAAAGAATCGTTTTCCACTCATTGAAGGAAACTTTTAAGTGTGATGCTGTTCCAACTTATGATCCGGAGATTGATATTGTCCTACAGGAACTGCATCTTCCTTCGCTTACTTCTGCTCAGGTTAATAATCTAGAACGACCTTTTACTGCTGTGGATCCTGTAAATCATAAGGAACTGCTGTTTGATTTAGGGAACTGTAAATCCTCAGGTCCGGATGGTGTTACGGCTGAATTTTTCAAACTCCATTGGCATAAGGTCGGGAATTTGGTTGTTGCAGCGGTTCAGAGTTTCTTTCACACTGGTTTCCTTCTCAAGGAATGGAATCAGTCACTCCTAGTCACGATTCCAAAGATTTCCTCACCAACGCAGGTCACCCACCTTCGCCCCATTAGCCTCTGTAATACGATTTACAAATGCGCCTCTAAGTGCTTGGTTGCCAGGATTCGGCCGTACTTACCTTTGCTTATAGCTGATTCTCAACATGCTTTTGTTCAAGGTAGGGTCATGTCAGATAATATCCTTATGTCCCATGAGTTGATGGAAAAAATTAATTCGGCTAAGACTGGTACCAATTAGGTTGCTGCGCTCAAAATGGATATGAGTAAGGCATATGACAGAATCCATTGGAGTTTCCTTTTACAAGTTCTTCAGGCCTATGGGTTTCCTGCTCGATGGCTTCAAATGATTCAGCAATGCATTTCTACGGTCTCCTACAAATCCCTCATCAACGGGAATACTTCTGATCCCTTCAGGCCTAATTGTGGCCTTCGCCAAGGGGACCCTTTGTCCCCTTTCCTATTCCTCTTCTGCATGGATATCTTTTCCCGAATGCTTCACCTGGGACAAGATTTACAACTGTTTCAGGGTATTAAAATTTCCAGGAACAGCCCGGTCATCTCCCATTTATTCTTTGCTGACGATGCGATGGTGTTCTTTCAAGCTAGTTCCTCCTCTTGCACTAATATCCTTCAGATCATCCAACGCTTCACCAAAATCTCAGGCGAGGAGCTTAACCTTCACAAGTCATTAATTAAGTTCAGCCCTAACACTCCTTTGCCTGCTCAATCTGATTTCAAGGCTATTCTAAGGATGACACAGGTTCAGGTGTTTGACCATCATCTTGGAGCCCCTATTGACTTTGTGGGGAAGAAAAAGGATTGTTTCCAGTTTCTTATCGATAAAATAGTGGCCCGTATTACAACGCTCAATGCCGCCCGTCTTTCTCAGTCTCAAAAGTTAATTTTCATTAACTCCATTCTAGTAGCTATGGCTTCTCATCTTCTATCTTGCTTTGAATTACCGGCTTCGGTAGCAGGAAAAATTGATTCCCTGTTGTTAAAAATTTTCTGGTCCCATTCTGGAAGTCAGGGTATGCACTGGGTTGGTAAAGAGAAGATGCATCTTCCCAGGGGTATGGGTGGACTAGGTATTCGCTGTATCTCGACTTTAAATAAATCTCTTCTTATGAAGCAAGTTTGGAGAATAGTTAAAAACCCCTAGTTGCTCATATCCAGAGTCTTTACAGCCCGTGCTCATTTCTTCTCTCGTACTCCACCTCCTACTCGACGATATTCTGGTCGAAGCTCTTACGGCCTTCGTGGTCTACTTCATGCAGATAGAATGCTCTCCAAAGGGTGCAACTGGAAAGTTGGTGCTGGCCACTCCATACTTCCAGGGCAAGCTAACTGGGTCAATGGCACTATTCCGGAATTCAGACCAGGTATCCTTCTGGATACGGCGAAGGATTGGACGGTCAATTATTTTATTCATCCGCAGACTTTATCCTGGGATGTTGATAAGGTTCAACAATGTTTCACCCCCTTGGATGCTTCTAAAATTCTTTCTATGGAAGCTCCTGATGTAAATGAGCCCGACTTCCAATTTTGGGAGCGCACTGTCTCGGGGAATTATTCGGTTAAGACGGGTTACGCATTCCTCATGCAACAGGTTGGCCCCCAACTTGTCAATCCTTTCTGGAAAACCCTTTGGTCCCTTCACTTACAACCAAAGTGGAAACTCTTCTTATGGAAGTTACTCCACAACGGTTTGGCAGTAAAAAGTGAGCTCCAACGCCGAGGAGTCCTACTCCAGGATGTGACATGTGACCTCTGCAACACACACACTGAGGACTATAATCATTTGTTTAGGGATTGCAAAATTGCAAGGGCAGCATGGAGGGGTGGAAGTTTGGACATCCACTCACAACTACATGGACACCTTTCTCTCTCAGATTGGATCCAAGATTATATCCGACTTTTCATTAATCAGGATGGAATTTCGAGTTCTAACATCAGCACCTTTGTTGGCACTCTTTGGGGGCTTTGATTATTTAGGAATAACAGGGTGTTCAATCCTGATACGCCTATAACGCAACCTGTTGAATTGCACATCTTGAATATCCTACAATCTCACACTATCTTTATGGACGCAGATGATGTTGTGCAAGGTCCGCCCTCTTCTTCTATTCCCGGGGGTTTGCCCCCGCCAGGATTTCATGTAGCCCATCTGGGGAGATCTCGTACAGGCCCTAGCTTGGTTCGGATCCAGATTGATGGAGCTTGGTACGCTGACACAAGACACGCAGGAATGGGATGGTGCCTTGATAATGTTGATCCTCTTGATGAAAGGGTTATTGGAGGGAGCAATTTCGGACTCTGCACTTCACCTCTCCATTCGGAAGCCTTAGCTTGTCTCTATGCCCTACAATGGGCTTCGACACAACGCGTCCTGTCGCCTCTGGTTTTTACAGATTCTTACAATCTCGTCTCTCTTTTACGAGGCGATGGTCGGGGGGATATATCATATCTTTGGCTTATACAACGGATACAACGTCTCGGATCTACCTTTCAACACTGTGGTATTTACAAAGCTGACAGATGTCGTGTTCACAGGGCGCACAAGATTGCAGGAGAGGCTGCACTTCTTTTTATTTGCTTTAGTAGTACTCCCTCCGTCCCTAAATTACATTCCTCCTTTCTATTTTTGGTATTCCAAAATTACATTCCACCTTTCTATCTTTGGTAAGTTTTTTTTAGTAAATCAACTCTATTTTTTTGTCATATATTTAATGCTTTCTCACTCATCATTACCTAATCTTACTCATGATCCTTGTGCCAAATTACAATGAATATGATTGGTTAAAAATTTTCAATTAGGAGCATGTGATTGGTCCTTTTTTTTTACAAAGGATTGATGACATGTCATGAGTAATAACTATTTTATCTTTGTACTTCCCATTGCATTATCTAATTATTGTTATTTGTCTTATTCTTCTCTCCTTAATTCCCGTGTAAATTTCCAAAGAGGAATGTAATTTAGGGACGGAGGGAGTAATATGTATTAGGTTTATTTTCTTTTATCCCTTGTCAAAAAAAAAAAAATATGTTATTTTTTTTTGTTGTTCACTCAATATTATTTTTTTTAATAAAAGGAAAAAGTAAGAAGATGGGACAAGTGACCTTCCCGAGGGAAGTATAGAAAAAAAAAAGAGTGGAGTAACTTTTGCATAATTCCCAGCAGTAAAAACAATGCTAAAGCTGGTATGAGTAAATAAATTTACCCCACCCCAACTCACTCACAATATCATCATTTTTTTTATTTTTTATCGATTTATTATTTGATGATATGATTTCTGGATATTTTGTACTGTTTGATTTGATTTGGACCTTTCTGGGTCCCATCTCTTTGCTGTATAGTGCATATCCCCTCTCTCCCTTTTTCTATCTTCTCTATTTTTACCCACTAGTCTTCAATACGAGTATCTCTTTGTATTGCTTTTATTTTTTCCTTCGAATTTTATGGAGTATTTAGGCTTTAATTTGTTTGATTCAATTTATTACGCTTGAAATTCATCTTGCATAAATTAATTATTTTACTACGGAGTACTCCGTAATTTCTGAATTTAGCCCGGAGTACTCCTAATTTCTGAATTTAGCCCGGAGTACTCCTAATTTCTGAATTTAGCCCTTATGGGACCTAAAGTGCACAAATCAAATAATATAGGGACCGTATTTAGTCTTTACTCTATTACTAAAATGAAAAATCAATTTTTTTTTTTTTTTTGTTAGATTTTTTTATTTTATTTATATGCTGTTATACTTCCTCCTAGACTCCTAGTAATGAGGATGCAGGATTGCAGGGAGGAAAGATGTTTTATTATTATTTTTTTTTTTCCTCCTCCTCAATCCACTTGAACGGTTGAACCAAATTTTTTAATTCAGTCCTACTCTTGTTTTTCTCTCACAAGTTTTTGTTTTTCTTTGGATTAAACCAAATCGCCCTAAGACTTTATAGCAACACACTTGTCAGTTTGTATACGAAGTATATCAATTATACTACGTACATAGTATTATACTAGTACAAAATCTAAGATATACAAAGTATTACATCATCCTTTTTTTTTTCTACATCATAGACTCAATTAAAAGAAACAAGGTTTTAAAGTCAAACAAAGTCCAGTCCTTATAAGATAAATTCATACTATGTACATAATTAGTCTAATGACTCTAATCAAATAGAAACATGGCCACATGGCTATAACACAAAATACTCCGTAATCAAATACTCGGTAAGACCTAACCTAATGGTAAATATTTAGTCACTAAATTTTTCTAAACAATACAAGTAATTTTTTTTTTTTTTTTTTTTTTTTTTTTTTTTTTTCCGTGAAGAAGTAAATTGATTAGTAAGAGATATTTCAGGACAATACTTATTTGAAAGAAATATATACTTTTTTCTTACCTACTTAGGGTCTGTTCTCATTGACTGAACTCAGCTGAACTGAACTGAACTCAGCTGAACTAAACTGAACGAACTGAACTGAACTCAGTTGAACTGAACTGAAATGAATATTTCATAAGAGAAAGAAATTAGGAGCTGAACTGAACTGAATTGAATTGAGCTGAACTAAACTGAACTGAACTGAATTTCAACGTAAGAGAACAGGCCCTTACTCATAAAAACATAATTCCTCCATAATTTCGATTTTTTAATTTAGGTATAGTCGCCAATACATAAATAAAATCATTAATGACAATTTAAAAATACTTCCGATTATGTAAGACAAATCTAATACTCCCTTCCCTTCAAAAAAAAAAAATCTAATACTCCCTCTGTTTTTAAATACTTGCTCCATTTCTATTTTTACACTATTCATTTATTCTACTTTGACTAATGTTTGTGATGTATACATAAGAAAAAATATAGTCTTGTGAGTGCTTGTTAGAATCGTCTCAATGAATAGATTATTAATTTTTAATTGTTAGAATTTATACTTATTGATAATTAAATATATAATTTATCAAAGATTATCATCGACATACGTGCCCAAGAGAAATGGAGCAAGTATTTAAAAACGGAGAGAGTAGTTCAATACTCGTAAATAAAATTTGCTACTTCGTACAACTATATATATATATATATATATAAATTAATGCGGAGTAAAAAAAAAATTGCATTACCTAATCGTAATTATTGGCACAAATTGACCCATGAGCCTATTCAAGAGAGGTACAAGTATACACTAGACCCTAGTGTAGGTACCACACCCTACACCCCCCTCTAAACAATGCGTTTAACAATCTCCCTCATATACCCACTTTCTACAATTGTACAGTAAAATCAACCACCATTTATCTTTTTTCACTTTCTCTCTCCTCACCCATTTTCTGCATTTTCTCTCTCTGCACCCATTTTCAGAATTTTATAATCCAAAATTTTCAACAAACTTTGCGACAAATTATCCAAAAAAGTTGTTCAACTGCTACATAATTCAACAAATCAAGGTCGAAATTCAAAGGAGTAAGTGATTTTGTTCATATTTAATTCGAAAAAGAGTATAAACCCTAATTTTTATAATTTATTGTTGCAATTGTGTTACAGGAACATTTACTATTTTTAGTTTTAAAACTAGTAATTTGAACAAGTACATTTTGAATTTTGAGTATGAAGTATTTCATTTTTTTTCATTGCAGTATGAAGGAAATAGCTTCAGAGAAGAACATCAAAAAAAAATCTGGAGAAAAGTAAGCATTAATTAAATTAGTTCGTAGTGGTTTTTTTTTTTAAAAAAAATAAAATTATAAATGTTCATTTTCATTTTGATAAATGTTCATTTATATATTAGTATACAATCATTCACATGTTAATAAATGACTAATACAAATATTTATTTATATATTACTACATAGTCATTGTAAAAATCTCCTATTGTAGATCAAAAACTTTTAAAAGATATTAAAACTTATGGTATAGATGTTAACATTTCTACAATTCCGAGGTAATATATGAACATATACTGAATTATAAATGTTCATTTGTATATTTGAATCTATTTGAGTTTATATTTGACTTTATATGCCAAAATAAAAAAAATGTTCATTTTTATGATACGTTATGCACATTTATGAAATGCATAAATATTCATTCATGTGAGTTGAGAAACTGACTTATGCATACTATGAAATCTTTTGATCATATGAAATTCATAATGTTCATTTACATACATAGTAATGCAAATCAATGTAAGTATTCTACTATAATCTTAGCAATTTTTATTGAAGAACTAATAAATTATATCTGTACATTCTTCAGTTTTGTTTGCAGAGCGAAAGAAACCGTTTTAGATAAGAGAAACAAAGATTATAGTTCGTAGTTATTTTATTATTATTATTATTATTATTATTTCTTCAATTTTTTTTTTTATTTTTGTGAATGTTCATTTTCACTTTGTTAAATGTTCATTTATATGTTAGTATAACGTCATTCACATTTTAATAGATGATAAATGTTAATTTACGTATTGATAAATGTTCATTTTCATTATATATAAATGTTAATTTACGTATTGATAAATGTTCATTTTCGTTCTTATTCATGATCAACAAGTAAATGCATTAATTTTAAAATGAATATGTGCATATACTTAAAAGTTCATTTTTATACTACTAATTAAAGCACCCAATTATATACTGAATTAGTTATTTTAACAAATTTAATAAGGAATTTCAATAAGAGTGTGTGCTATGTTGTAGTTTTTATGGAAATGATTCTTACAATTACAATAAGGAGTGTGTGCTACCTTCAAAAATTTTCAATAACAAGTACAAAATTATAAATTTATACATTTTTCATCTATAATAATGCTCCTTAATTAAATGTTTATAAATAATTGTATGTTCATTTACAACTATTAATAAAATTTGTTCAGTTTTGAAATATTATATGTGCAAAATGACGTCACTTGGGAAGGGGGGGCGTAGGTAGCAGAAGCTACACCGGGGTGTAGTGTAAAATTTTCAGTACAAGTACTCGTGGAAAATATATATGGGCTAAAGTATAACTACCAAACTAATGCTACAAACCATAAATGTAAAAATGATGAGAAAATTGTCCACACTCTACAACGTACTACATTACTACCCCTACCCAAACCTTATACTAAATCAATTATTTCAATTTTACCAATCTCCATAAATTTATTCATTAAAACAGCAAATTATTTATATTCCAAAATAATCAAATTTTTTTTTGTTTGAAAGCCCAAAATAATCAATTTATTTTTCCAAAATAATTAATTTATTTTCCCAAATAATTTAATAAAATTTGAAGAAAAAAAAAAAAACAAAGGAAGTAGGATCGCTGTCAAGTCCAAAAAGTAGTAATAAGGGTGGCGTCTGCAGATGCTCAGACTCCTCTCTCTCTCTCCTCCCAAAAAAAAACAGAGCAAGAAAGTGACTTCTCTCTCTTTCTCTCTCCTCTCAATTTTCAATAAAAAATTGATTTAAAAAAATACCCATAAAAAAAACCCAGTAAATTTAATTTATTTATTGCTATTTTTACTAGCTGAGCTCCCCTATATACTACAAATTTAATACAATTGTCTGAGTTTTAGAGGAGAGAGAAAATTTGTAAAAAGCAGAGTAGTACTAGCTTAGCTGTGTTTTGTGTGATAATAACCCAGAAATTTTGCAGAGCTGAAAAACTAGTCTTTTTCTTCTTTTTAATTATACAGTGACTACTTCCTTTTATCATAATTTTCTCTTTCTATCTCTAGAACATTGAATTGGGAACTGGGTAGTTTTGAAGAGGAGGAAATGCAATGTACATTGTGTTTAAATGGGGATTTTTGTTTGTTGTTTTATGAGAGAGAATTTCCCAATTCATTAAATTGCCAAGTTCTTCGTGATTCTTCTGTTTTCACTCTTTCTCTCTCTTAAAATAGAAAACCCAGTTGATAAATTGTTGATTGAACTTCATTTTTCCCAGAATTCTGTTGTTTTTTTAGTGGGTATTTAAAAAAAGCTCAAAAAATGGTGGGTTTTTTCTCTTTTTTTTTCTGGGTAGAAATGGTTGATTGAGCTTGATAAAACCCAGAAAATACTGGAATTTTTAGTGGGTTTTTATAAGTTTATTTGATAAAAAAAGGAAAAAAATGGAGGTGGGTTTTTTCTGTGGTTTCCAACAATGGCGGCATTGTCTTCCAGCTTGGGTTTTTCTAGCTTCTCTTCTACTCTGTAGTTTGGGTTCTGTGAATTCTGACGATGGTAAGTTCTAATTATCTTCATCTTCTTCTTCTCTCTCTTCTCTAAAATCATATTTTAATTGTTTTTTGTCTTTGTCTAAACATAATTAATTTGCCTACTTTATGTGTGATTAATATTATAATGTCACTTTTTTGTCCTTAATCATCTCTTGTTTTGTCCTTAATCATCTATTTAATTAATGGTACGATTCGTACCTAAGACCTTGGATCGAATCCCGTCTATATTATTATCTTTGCGGCTCTATCCGCTTACTTTTTTTTTAAAATAAATTGACTTTTGATGGATTTATATTTTATAAGAAGGGGTATAATTGTCGTTGATTTAGGTAACAACAATTTGAGCCGTTATTTTAATTTTTTAAGAGAATGAAGTACTTATGTTTAGTCTTATCATTAGAGAGTGATTTTTAACTCTATCTTTGCTTTTTAGATTTGTCAAAGTTTTATGTTATTTTTGCTATTTGTTTCCCTTTTTATTTGGGTAGGTGAAATGCCTATTTCTGTCTAATCATTTTATTTTGGTGCAATGAATTTATTATTTTAATTAATTGTAGTTGTTAATTTGTGTTGTTTTTGCTTTTGTGATTAATTAAGGTGCAACACTGTTGGAGATTAAGAAGTCAATTAGGGATGTAGATAATGTTTTATATGACTGGTCGGATTCACCATCATCAGATTATTGTGTATGGAGAGGGGTCACCTGTGACAATGCCACCTTCAACATCGTCGCCTTGTGAGTCTCCTAACTGTATCTTCTTCCCCGTTTGGCTCGGCCGGGATTATTTGTCACATCGATAGTGTAATTTGAGCTAGTAACGTGACGACTTATCCGGGCCTGATATATATGCTTCTTGTTCTTATCTTACTAAGTTAGTCTAGACAAGTCATTATCATCATTATATTTGGTTGTTTTGCATGTTGGGATTGTTTGTTGTGTAAAGTTTATAATGTTTGTCTGCCTTTTGGGTGATGGGATCTATACAGGAATCTTTCAGGGCTAAATCTTGATGGAGAGATTTCACCGGCTATTGGAGATCTTAAAAGCTTGCTATCAATGTACATTGTACCACCTTTTGCTATACTATTCCATTTTTTGTTACCTTGTATGATTAAGCGCTGATATATTTGATGGATTTTGAACAGCGATCTTAGTCGAAACAGGCTATCAGGACAAATACCCGATGAGATCGGTGATTGCTCTTCATTGACAAACTTGTATGTTTTATTAATATTATACGCAATGATTTCATTATTTGGACTCTAGGATGCTAGCTCTTCATACCGTCTCATGTGCTATGGTTATCATGACTAATTTGGTGAACATCTGATCTTAGAGACTTGTCATTCAATGAGCTGTATGGAGATATACCATTTTCAGTATCAAAGTTGAAGCAACTGGAAGAATTGTAAGAAATTTTCTGAAGAAATGGTTGCTTTGTTATTTTGTGGAATAAACTTTGCTCATCTTTCACGTCAATTGCCTTCCAGGATTTTGAAGAATAATCAATTGACAGGCCCTATCCCATCCACCCTCTCACAGATTCCAAATTTGAAACTCTTGTAAAGCTCTTATTCTGTCTTTTGAGTTGCAATCGTGTGCTTACAAGCTCATAGTTCAAAATTTTGACTAAACTACTGATTCACCGATTTTCTACAGAGACCTGGCCCAGAACTCTTTGACAGGGGAAATTCCCAGGCTTATATATTGGAATGAGGTTTTGCAATATCTGTAAGTATACCAGCTTTTTGTCGAAGCTACTTCAGAGCATATATATGGTTACTTGTATGGCTGTATTGTCTATTTTGAAGATTTGGCAATTAACATATTACTATTTAATGAAATAATAATTCAATGAATTTTAGTGGGCTTCGAGGCAACAATTTGGGCGGATCACTCTCACCTGATATGTGCCAGCTAACTGGGTTGTGGTACTTGTAAGTCATCTATAATATTGGCTTTATTAGGAGTTCTAGCATTTTTGTCACCTACTTGTATTTTAATATTATGATTTCTTCTAAACCTTGCAGTGATGTTAGAAACAACAGTTTGACAGGAACTATTCCCCAGAGTATAGGCAATTGCACTGCCTTTCAAGTGTTGTATGTCATTAACCTTCACTTGAGATACCTTATGTATACTTAATCTGTGGCTCCATCACTGAAAGAAGTTTATCTGAATTTTTCTGTAGGGACCTGTCATACAATCAGCTTACGGGGGAGATTCCATTCAACATAGGGTTTTTGCAAGTTGCAACTTTGTATGACGATGCATAATCTGTTGACTCTTTAATTAATGAAATAGATGTTTCTATTATAATAAGTTCTAACCAAATGGTATCCCTATTAACGCATAGGTCACTGCAAGGAAATCAACTTTCAGGGGAAATTCCTTCGGTTATTGGCTTGATGCAGGCACTTGCAGTGTTGTAAGTCTCCTTTAGTGAATTCAGCGTTCTTGATGGATATTTGGAGTACCTTTCTATGGTTGTTACTATTCACTCCTATCATTCTTAATTTGTTGCTTTTTTTTTTTTTTCCCTCCAGAGATTTAAGCTTCAACCATTTGACTGGGACAATCCCTCCAATATTGGGGAATTTGAGCTATACTGAGAAACTGTTAGTACCCACTCAACTTTTTAATTTGTATCTTTTACTTGATTGGAATGTTCCTGGCTATTTCAAGTTTGTCAATCTGCTTTATGGGCTGTTTGAATAAATGTTGTATTTTGCAGATATTTGCATAGTAACAAGTTAACTGGTTCAATACCTGCGGAGCTCGGAAATATGACAAAACTTCACTACTTGTATGTGTCCATGAACTCAACAAATTGCCAGATTTCTATGTCACGATTTCCTTGATTGTAGCTATATTCATATGTTCAACTCAATACTAACATTGTCATTTCTCCTTGAATCTGATAGAGAACTAAATGATAACCAGCTCTCTGGACATATTCCTCCAGAGTTGGGGAAGCTTACGGATTTGTTTGACCTGTAAGTTGTATCATATTAACTTCTGCTGAGTAAAGGATGCTCACATCACTTCAAGTGTCTTACATAATGTTTATTTATTAGGAATATTGCCAGCAACAAACTCGAAGGACCCATTCCTGGCAACCTTAGTTCGTGTGCTAATCTCAATAGCCTGTGAGTTATATTCGATAAGTTGGTCCCTGCAACTGTTTAACGTCTTGGAACATCTATAGGTAACTTTTATCTTCTTTTATGTGACAGTAATCTGCATGGCAACAAGTTAAATGGAACAATCCCAGCTGCCTTCCAAAGACTGGAGAGTATGACATACTTGTGAGTGATTTTAATCTTTTTACTTCATGAGTATTTAGCGAGAAGTATTGTTTAATATAGTAATACTTTTCAAGTTCTAACCATATCAACTTGGCGGAGCCAATCTGTAGGAACCTTTCATCAAACAAGTTAAGAGGTCCCATTCCACTGGAGATCTCTAAAATGGGAAATCTTGATACGCTGTGAGTTTATGTGCAGTCTCACTTTATGAAATGTCTTGTTTCCTGTAGAAAATGATATTTATGTGCATATCTATCTTTCTCAGGGACCTTTCTGATAACTTAATCAGTGGATCCATTCCGTCACCTCTTGGAGACTTGGAGCATCTTCTTAAGCTGTATGCTTCACTATCTGGAGATACTAATCCTTTCAAAGTTTAAAAGGTTCATTAATGTTGCTTATTTTGTTTATTTGTATTGTAGGAACTTGAGCAGAAACCATATAGGTGGATTTATACCAGCCGAGTTTGGAAATCTCAGGAGTATTGTGGACATGTGAGTTTATACCTCCTATCTGCTGTCTATTTTACCCTTTTTAGATTAGTTGTTTCTCCTGACCTGAAGTTATCCTGTGCGTTTCAGAGATCTATCTAGTAACCATATTGCTGGTGCAATCCCACAAGAGTTGGGTCAGCTGCAGAATTTGTTCTCCCTGTAAGTTTTGCCTGATGATAACGCTAATTCTATGCTCCTTGGTATTTGGTCTGACATATCTTATGACAAAATGATGGCAGGAGTTTGGAATATAACAATTTGTCTGGAGATGTGATGTCGCTGATGAGTTGTCTCAGCCTTGCCACTTTGTAGGTTTTTTACCAAGATTTTTACTTTTTTAGCCTTCTTGTTATGCTCCATCCTCGTCTTCCTTGAGAATCAAAGGCATCTATAAATCTGTTCAAATATGCCTATTTGTTGACTTGTTGTGTCAGCTGCTAACCAAATTATGCGATTTATTGCAGAAATGTGTCGTACAATGATTTAGTTGGTGACATTCCTACAAGTAACAATTTTTCAAGATTCTCACCAAACAGGTAAAAGTTGTTGCCCTGTAGGCTTGTAGTTAATCAGTTTATGTAAATCAATTTTTTTTGTGATGGGTTTTCTTTTTATTTAACAAAATTTATTCTTCGCTTTTCATGTTCTTATCTTTTAACTTTCTTACCATTGTTACACAGCTTCATTGGAAACCCTAATTTATGTGGATACTGGCGTGGTTCAGGTTGTCATGATCCCCCTACTGCTAGCAAAGGTAAATGTTTCAACTACAAAGAATGTGAGCTGGAGAGATGTATTAGATAGTCACGACTCATGTTTTGCATATTGTATATTGTGTTATTTTAGTATTTCTGTAGCTCTTCACCATGGGATATGTAGGGAAACCCTCTTGTTTAGCTAGATTTAAAGTCATTCAATGTTGAATTTAACCCTTCCCTTCTCCTTATTGCCTTCTCTATTTTTAATACGTGATAAGAAAAAAAAAAAAAAACTTCCATTCATGTGCTACACTTACATGGCAGTATCTGTGAACAAAAGGGATTTTGTATATGATACTCTAATTGAAACAGTGTGGCTCCAAATGTTATATTAATCTCTAACTTAATCATTCCATATTTCATTTTACCCATGACAAGTTGATTTTCAGTTCTCATAGTAACCCTTGTACTTTTTCTCATGATCATTTGTTTTTTCCTTGAATGAGTTGCTGTTATTTATTTAACTTGAAGGGTTACTTTGAGTTATGTTTTGTTTATTCTCTCACATTCTTTTGGTGTGCTTGCAGTTTCTATACCGAAGGCAGCCATTTTAGGGATCGCCTTGGGCGCACTTGTGATTCTTTTAATGATATTAGTTGCAGCTTGCCGTCCTCAAAAACCGGCTCCATTTTTTGACGGTTCGATGGAGAAACCAGGTTACTTTCAATACTGCTCCATGAGTTTAATGTAGCCATATTATACTGCAGCTCAATTCTTGTTTTGGGGGTTTTGGTTCTGTGTGAATTCTTAAAAAGGGATGCACTGTAGCAAAGATTTAGGACTGTCTTTGTTCATTTATTTTTAATTGTTAAATTCTAAAAAAAGTGTATTAGGTTGATAGGGGTTATGCATCTTGCCAAGGTTAGCAGTAGGTTTGTTTAGACACTACAAATATTAAGGATAAGAATGGTGAGTTGGCCTGATACTATGATGTTACTGATGGACACCATTTGTTTACTGATGGACGCCATTTGTTGTTATATATTAAAAGAACATTAAGATTTTGTCTCTTTTTTCACTTAATGTGTCATCTAAGGGTTGAATGCTTTAAATTTTTAACTTAGTAGGATAGTGGATTGCCATGTTGCTTGTTCTCTCATACTAAAGTTGTTTAACGCATGATTACTGCCTAATTTCAGCTGTGGTCAGCTATTCTTCACCAAAGCTAGTGATCCTTCACATGAACATGGCACTTCATGTATATGATGACATCATGAGGATGACAGAGAACCTGAGTGAAAAATACATAATTGGCTATGGAGCCTCCAGTACTGTGTACAAGTGTGTGCTGAAGAACTGCAAACCTGTGGCTATTAAAAAGCTCTACTCCCACTACCCTCAATCTTTAAAAGAATTTGAGACAGAGCTCGAGACAGTTGGGAGTATAAAGCATCGGAACCTGGTTAGCTTGCAAGGATACTCCCTTTCCCCGTCTGGAAACCTACTTTTCTATGATTATATGGATAATGGGAGTCTCTGGGACCTTCTTCATGGTAAACTTTTCCATTATCCTTATAAACCAAACATGTCATTTTTGCTTCTGTGCAAGTCTTTGTTTCTGTTGAGGCTGTGGTCTCTTTTTTCTTTTCCTTATTCACATGTAGGTTCCTTCCCTCACTCGGCCAGTTAGATCCCCTACTTTCCTAGTCACTTTTGCTTTTATTACTGCACTTTCATATCATGTCGCTCAGAGTTATGCTTATGATGACTAGCACTTACGTGATGTCTGGCCATCTCAAATTCGTTTTTATAAATCCTTCACTAAGTGTGTGTTATATTATTACTATTACTACTGCGTGACTAAAGGGTGGCATTAGAATTTTGAGAATAATAATGGCACTTTCATCAGTCATTGTGCGGCAACTTTCTTCCTACCGTTTTCAATGTATTTCCGGTTGCTACTTGGATTATGGAGCAATTTGCTCAATGTTGCACTTAATATTGTTGGACTAGGTTTTGATTTTATGCTCTTTGGTGTACCTTTTACGTAGGGCACGCGAAGAAGAAAAAGCTAGACTGGGATACACGTCTTAGGATAGCATTGGGAGCTGCTCAGGGACTTGCATATCTACACCATGACTGCAGCCCTCGTATAATCCACAGGGATGTGAAGTCATCTAACATCTTACTTGACAAGGACTTTGAACCACATCTCACCGACTTTGGTATTGCCAAGAGTGTATGTGCCTCGAAGTCCCACACATCAACCTATGTGATGGGCACGATTGGATACATAGACCCTGAGTATGCTCGCACTTCACGGCTCACTGAGAAGTCTGATGTTTACAGTTATGGGATTGTTCTGCTTGAGTTGCTCACTGGAAGAAAAGCTGTGGACAATGAATCAAATCTTCATCACCTGGTAAGTTTAGCGGTCTATCTTTAATCTCGTCATTGTTTAATATTCCTATTGTCCTTTTTAATCGCGCATGTATGCATATTGAATGAGATGAAAAGGACTTTTTTTTCCTTGACTCACGATTCACATCTTGCTTTACTCTTTCCTTTGCTCTCATTAGTATCCTCCCGGCCTTTGAAATTTGTTTCAAACTAAAAGTTTATCCATGTGAAGATGTTTATTGGCTAGTTGTTTCACTTTAGTACTCCCAGGTGTCCTTAAGTTAGTTTTTTTTCTGCTTAATCTGTTATGGCATGACCTCTTAACAATTTTATACCAAAATTCTGCAGATCTTATCCAAGGCGGCAAATAATGCAGTCATGGAAACTGTTGATCCAGAGATCACTGCCACCTGCAAAGATGTTGGAGTTGTTAAGAAGGTTTTCCAACTTGCACTCCTCTGCACCAAGAAACAGCCCGGTGATCGTCCCACAATGCATGAAGTTACCCGTGTACTCACAAGCTTCGTTCCAGAAACGCCAGTCAAACAAGCAGCTCTTAACCCATTACCACCGCTCCCACCATCGCAGATGCCCTTGTACATGAACGAGTATGCTAACCTCAAAGCTCCGCACATGGTCAACTGCCCTACAATGAGCACCTCAGATGCCCAGCTTTTCCTCAAATTCGGCGAAGTAATATCCCAGAACAGTGATTAAATATATCTTAGTAACATTAAAACTAGACCAGAAAAAAAACAATGAAATGTGTATATTTTGGTACCAATTATTGCAAGCTAGGAATCATCAAGAGATTTAGTAGTAGTACTTTGTAGGAGAAATATCAGAAATCTTAAATTTTCACCATGTGGTGTAAAAGGCTGTAAAAAAAGGAAACATTTTAGAGATACCATACCAACTGATGGTAGTTTTTGTAGTACTCCCTAGTTTGAAATTGAATATATGTGGGGTCTCTATTCTTCTAAATTCAAGCTTTTCTTGTGATCATATAAAGTATTTTCTGACATTTGATTCAGTACATTATTGTATTATGAAGTGCAGTGCAGCAATAATGCACTGTGGAGCCCTAAACTGTAAGTACTTCACTGGTAAATTTTGTTATGTTACTTACAAATAAAATGCAAACTGCCATCTTGTTACCTCCAAGATACCACCATAGCATGAGTCATGACTCATGAGCTGTTTGTTATTTTCTGGCAGTAAACAGTAGATTGTCATGTTCTTTCAGAGAAAATGCCATTTTTACTAATGATCTGGTATCTTAAATGCTTTCATCATTTTGACCATATTTGGTTATTGAATGTAAAATTTTGAAGATTAGGATTGCAGGCTGTAAATTGTGTAAAATGGTGGGTTTTTGAGTTTCTGACATAAACGATGAGTTTTAGATGAGCCATTAGCCTGTTAAATGGATGAGTAGATGTTGATATATGCCAATTATCCTTATGTGCTGATATATAAGCCAACATACTCCCTATAGCTGTGCTTGATTTATTTGTATTCGTATTTTGTTGCGTTGATACTTTATTTAAGTGCTTCAATTTGACTAAGTACGTATGTTGATACAGGATTTTAATCATTAATATCCTTGATTATCAATAAGTATAATTTATAACAATTCAATATTAATAAGCTATTTATTGAAATGATTTTAACAAATAACTATAATGCTATATATTTTCTCTATTATTGATCAAATTAGGTATTTTTTTTGCCCAGTAGCTAATTGCACAAGATTTTGTAAGTGTAAAAGTAAATTACTGGTGTCTAAATTATGATTGCCCGAAATACCCCTTTATCAAATCATTTTTGATAGCTTTTTGGATAGTTGAGCAGGTTTGGGCTAGGACTCTACTACCAAGTATAGTGGGCTCTAAGGTTCAGTTGGAGCCCAAACTATATAAAAGTGGGTAGAGTTAATGGATTCACACCTTAAATTGGAATTTGTTACTATGATACATTGGGGTTTATCTAACATTAACACAAAGTTTTAATTCATTTGATAGATCTCCAAATGAACAAAATATAAGTAGACGAAATATTATGTGTGAATCGATACATCGTTATGATAGTACTCGTAATTCTTTTTTACAACGATATGGTGTGTTGATAAACAATGAATTTCATGTATTAGGCAATAAGTTTTTAAAATAGGGCAATAAAGTCTTATATATTGGACAAAGAATCCAGTGCATTAGGCAATGATTCTCAAATTTTGGTGTTAGAGTTTTATATTTTGAATCTTGAGTTTTAGACAACGAGTATCATATGTTGGAAAATGAGTATCATATGTTGGAGAAGTTTCATTTTTAAAAATTTGTTCACATCATAAACATGTTGAGTTCGACATATTTAACATAATTACAAGTATATAATGAATTACTATCGTGTTTTTATTAAGATGTTCACAACTTTGTACTCCGTACTATTTTCATTTCTTAATAGATGTATCTTCTTGATTTGTTACATCAAACTTGCAATAGCTTTGACAACATTTGATTACTAATATATTAATTTAATTGGAATAAAGTGAATTTCAATGTATATTTTTAAACTAGATTAGTCTCATGCGTTACACGATTTAAATAGTTTTATTATCCATAACCATTATAAAAATGCAAATGTTGGTACTATTCCTTATGAATAGTATTTTTGGTGTTATTACAGCCTTGCCCCCAACATTAATGAATTGCCAATTATACCCCTTATTTCCACCGACTTACTTGGCCCTTGCTTTTCACCGACTTCCTCACCTTCTGACCTTCTTGCTTCTTCCTTCTTCCAACTCTGTCTGAATCTGAAGGAAAAAGGGTCAGTATTTAGGGGAAACAAGGAGAGAGAAACCTAGAGAGAGAAACTTCTGCAACTCAAGATCAACGATCATCCCTTTCGACGATGGTGCTTTGATTCTTCTCAGCGTTTCGATTACTCTTCTCCTGTCGAACAATTACAGGTTCGATTGCCAATTGTCTCCTCTTATTCTTTCCTTTCTTGATAATTAATTATTTGGGTTTTCTTAATTTCCAATCAATTTTAGGTTAACCTTTTATCAGTTCATTACCTTGAAACGCTCTGAGACTTCCATTAAAGCGCCGAGCTTTCTCCCCTACATTGCAGTTTTATTTTAAATCATTCAATTTCAATTTTTATTTGATACATTGGGTGGAATTACTTCAATTTTGCAGCGTACCCCTTTTGTTCGACAAGGATTGTGATTTATGGTTTTGCAGAATTTTGTTTTGAAGGAAGTTCGTCAATGGCGACTGTCAATTTTACCATGCTTCCAGAGTTCCAGGCTATTCCCTTTCTTGCTCCTCCTGCAATCGCCCTAATCACAACACTAAGGTAACTTCTTCCTTTTTCTTTTCCAAATTTCAGGTTTTCCAAGTGTTTGAGATTTTTATCCCCCCAAAATTTTAATATTTGGGTAATTTTAAATTATTTCTGGTATTAATTCGGTTTTACTGGGTTTATTTTTGGTTGATGATGAAAGCTAAATTTTTAATATTTAGTTGATTGGATTGTCTGTTTGTTTTTTTTTTTTTTTTAAAAAAAAAGTTCATTTATTGGTTGGATTGAAGAGGATTACCACCCTTAATGATCCAACCCAAAGCGAAACAAGCCCCACCCGCAACAAAAACGGAGCTCCAAGCAAGAGATGACCACCTTATGTATCTCTTTACAGAAAACTTCCATTGATCCTTCAATGTTGCAGCATCCGGGTTCACTGACTCCCGTGGGTTCGGGTAATGGGTCTTTTGACCCGAATTTAAGTGTTTCGGGTCATCGTGTTGGGTCTTCGAGTTGTGGTGCTCTGTCATTTTTCAGCTTTAATTTGTGATTTTTTTTTTCTTTTTTGTTCTAGGTTTATTAAATTGATTGCAAATTTTTAAAGGTATAAAAGAGGTTGTGCATGGTTGTAAGCAAAATTGTGACTTGTGAGTTTGCCATCTGTTACTGTTAACAATGCTTGGTGTACAAGTAGGATAAGATGCTCATATTGTAGTACGGTGGTATGTGTAGATATGTGATCAATCTTCTGTGAGTGAAATCAAGTCCGTCATGCAAATTTGCTTCACAGGATACCCTCTTCACGGTTTGGTAAATGAACTAGGATTTCTTTCATTACGCTATTACCTTTTTGTTTTACCTTCACATAACTCTAAATGCTTCCTGTCTAATAATCTAATTTGCTTAACTGCTACATGTCAATGATGCTGGCATTCTTAAAGATATTTGAATTACAACTTATGAAGGATAAATTTTATGTTTTTTCTGGCTAACAAAAATGCTACTATACTCATTATAGTTGCATTGCTAATAAGCTTTTTCAAAATTTATATTCTTTCAACTCTGAGCTAAATTGTTCAGTACTTCTGTAAACATATTGGGAACTTATGCCATGATAGGGTCAATGTTGCCTCATGACAGAGTCAATGTTGGCTCTGTTAGAGAAGGTAATGAAATTAATGATTTGGGAGAAAGTATCTGGAAATTTGAATCTCTTGATCCTGAGGTAAATACTCATTATTGCACTAGAATTATTCTAATAGTCATTGCATGTTGAGTATTGCTTGACCATCTTTTGCTTAGCTGAATGGCGTGCCTTTCTAAGTTTCTCTTTATAAATTCATCTTTTTGTGCTGTACAGTCATTGGCTCGCATGAACAAGAAGGACTCGTGGCTGTTTTGGTGGAGCCTTTATCTCACAGTGAGTGAAGTTCCTCATTTCATTTTATTTTCTTTAAAAATAATGTAGTCCCTTCTTGCAAATAAATATCTATCTATTTTTTTGAGCCATTACAAATACAAATTAAAAGTTACTAGGTACTCTCTTAAAATTACATCCTGTTCCTGAATTGGTACAATTGCTTCCTAAAATAAATTTGTTAAGGACTTAATGAAGTATACAACGGTTCCAAACATGTCTATCTTATATAATTTGGGATGCTGATTTTGGTATTTTGCTATCTAAGTCCAGGTTTGTTGATTTTTCCTTCTTTGTAGGCTGCTGCCTAGATCATTCTCGGAATATTTTCTCTGATACGGTTTCAAGCAGATTATCTCCTTGTTGTAGCAGTGTGTTTGTCTCTCAGCATTGCAAACATTGTTGGTTTTACTAAATGCCGCAAAGGTGAGTAAAATCTGTGTGCATCATTGTTGATTATCTGAACTAAATTAAAAGATAGTTTTGTGTGGTGTCCCTTTTTTGGTTGCTTAATCTGAGGAAACTTCTAAGTATATAAGTTCCTTTGTGGATGGTTGTATAATCACTTGGTCACTAGAATGCAATTAATAAGGTTCCTTTTGCATTTCTATATGCAAATCAATTTGCAATTGGGTGTTTTTTTTTTTTTTTTTTTTTTTTTTTGGGGAGGGGGAGGGGGGAAAAGAGAGCCCTCAGTTTTATCATGTATGTTGATATGATCCATTGCAAAAGAAGCTTTATGTTGATAAGGAGTTGATATATGAGAATTATTTTGGGGTATGAGATGACACATAATTGCATTACTGATAATTTGCAGCTAATATGCCTACTTGTCTGGGTGCATTTGATTCCTCGTATTGCTGGTTCTTCTTATGCAAGCTAAATGGTGATTGACCATCCCTTTTGTATCTGTTCTATTAAGGCTGTTGCATTTGACTTACTAAAAAATGATTCAAATAACTATTATACAGGGTGCATCATCCTATGAACGAGAGGTTATTAGATTCCACACTTGACGTTATCATGGTTTTGGGATTCAAATAATGGTGTGAAGAGGGAGCAACCTTTTTGGATACTTGTCCCCCTCTTCTTCACCTCACACTCTGTTTGTATTTAGCAATCATGCCACTATTTTGTTTATGTCTTGTGTTATGATTGAAGTCAACTGAGGATCCAAAGGGAGAAATGTAATCTACTAAATAATTAATTGGTTTGCATAATGACATTATATATAAAGAAATATAACTTGAAACATCATATGACGTGTGGAATGCATACAACGATATTTTGTTCGTTGATTTGGTTTTTTTTTCAATAAAATCAGGAGGAAGAATAAGCAAGATTTGGTGGATTCGAGTTTAAGGTGAAGAAACTCAGGTAATATTGCATGGTTGATCTGTGTTTTTTTGTAAAAAAAAAAAATAATTTCTAGAATGTAATGATTACTTTATGATGTGGTTGTGATTTGTGTGTTTTGGTTGATGTTTGTGTTTTGTGGAATCGATGGAATTTAAATTTGATTGATTGATTGAGAAACAAGCTCAGTTGAAGTTAGGAAATTTTTTATGGAATTTGAAGTGTTTTTAGTAAATTGGTAAATGAATTGGTGAGAGTTTTGAGTGGTAATTTTACACATTGATTTTTTTGTTTGAGTGGTAAATGAAATGGTACATAACTTGATTTTTTTTGTTTGTAATGAATATTTTCAATTAGCTCCCCCCTCTCCCCAAAATAAAGTTGAGTTTTACCAAATTATTATTTATCTCAAAAGTTTGTATTAATTCCATGTATTTTAATTCAGGTATCATTGTGAAAAATCATTATTGTGCCTTTTTTGCATAGCTGATCATTTGAACTACATACTTTATCAAGTTCTTTAAATAGGTACGGAGAAATTAGTATTGATATTGAGTTCTTTGACATTTAAAATTTGTTTTCATATTACTTCTTTTGTTAATTTGTGCCAAAAAGCAGATAGAGGTTCTAAAGGTCAATATAAGTGACAAAGAAGCTCAGGCTGGCTTGTTATGAGGGGTTATGGTTCAAATGCTGAGGTAATTGCATATGTACATGGAGTGGTGTGTCATATATGATGGTTGTATTTTTTTTCTTTCATAGGTAACTAGATCAGTCTGAGTGTCGGGGTGGGGTGGGGCATGGAGATTGAACTTTGCTGGTATTGGTGCTTTTTTTGTTATGTCTATCATTTTTCCACCGAAATTCTCCTTTTTCTCTTCAATATTTGTTTGGATTTTAACTGATTTTCTTTAATCTTGGAATGGAAATTGTAAGATTAGTCGAGGCCTTTGATCTTGGCCTCTTGGAGTTGATACTTCAACAAACTAATATAAGAATAAAGGTTATGATACCCTATAAAGCATTCTAGATTAAGACGTGATGTTTTATAGTGAAAATTATCTTAAGAAGGTTTTAGGTATAAAAAAAATCACCTTATTACTTTACAAGTGTATGCAGGGACAGAATAACAAGTTTCATGTTTGACCTACCTTGGTGCCTTAAACTGAAACACCCCAATAATTCTCTCTTAAAAACCTGTGAGAAACCTGTAAATAACCTGAACAAATCCAAGAGAATTACTGGTGTGCTACCGCCACGTGTTCAAACGTTAAGGCTATCTCAGAAGTTAGCAGCGGAAACCAAAACAGTTTTAAATAAACCTCAAAGCAAAGTATTTAAATCAAAATAAGTATTACAAGTTGGAACCTTTAAGGCCCTTATTCAAAACCCAAAAGTAATAGTAAGTAATTAAAATTCAGTGTTAAAACAAACTTAAACCAAGAGAAATAGCGTCAAATAAAATCGAGTTAAATAAAATCAATCTTGCAAGGAACGCGAAAAATAAGCAACCAACTCTCTACTCAAGATCCCACAACCCTGATGAATGCTGCATGTGAGAGAACCTGTGGTTATTCTGCTCCCCAATATTACAAGTGTAAAAATTGGATCGTCACAGGGTCATTTGAAAGGCGAAGGCCATGACCAAAGAAGGACACACACACAAAAGCACGCAATCAGCAAAGCTGAGTACATACAAGCTGCAAAGTAAAATAAGGAAGTACTTAACATGCTACTAATAATCAATCCTACGCATCATTAAATCACAAACTCAACACACGACTCGATTATTTAATTTATTAAGACTCCACTAGCTAATAGTAGCTAACTCATTTCAATTTATTCATTGGATTTAGCAATAGACAAGGTTGTCCAACCCATGTCCCATTTGGAACATCAATAAAGAAAAACCCCATGCCTCCTTTCGGAAACATCAATAAACATCCAACGACCACGGGCGCGACTCCGTGACCGTAGTTAGTATGAGATCTCACCTAACTCCTAGTTTTGAAAAAGTATTTGAAATAAGAGACTCGTAGATCAGACGGCCTCGAGAAAAGTACACGGCTAATACCCCATGTACCCCAACCCCTGATTGTCATTACTCCAGAAGTGCACCAATCCAGAGTTTTATTGCTCATCCATCTTGCACTTTACGTGATTTACATGTTTAGACTTGGTGATGACTCACATGCATAACAATTCAATCAATCCAATATCAATTAAATCAAGTAAAACAACTTTTCAATTTCAATTCTTGATTTATTAGTGGCAAGCAACATTTATTATTTATTCCTTTACTACCTCGGTGTATAAACACCTTGAGTGCATAAGGCACCCCAAACTCTTAACCTTGTCTTATAAGACATGAACCATTCCTTTACTCATCCTATTTCATTAAATCATGAATGATTAATAATTAAATCATTTCACCAATCACATACCTTTGCCTCTAAGCACACCTTGCATAATTAGTACATAACCAATAATTGCAATAAGAAATAGTGCACATCAAATGAAATTCACAATGTATAACCAAACAAGTTCACCCAGTCATCCCTAGACATGATACTAAGTTCTCGATCCATCCTTAAACATGCACCTAAAAGCAAGGTTTTGTAACTTGTACGTACCTTGAGTAAACAATTCGATTGGCCACTTTAAAGACTAGAAATCACCTTCTACAAAGTCCTCTCCTAAACCAAATAATAAAGAATAAATCAATACCAAAGCAATTAAAATTACAGCAATACTAAAGTATTTAAAAACCTCTCAAACCAATAAAATAAAGTCCTTAAATTAATCCAATTAGCCAAAACTAATAGTACAACATCCCAACTACAAGTTTAGGTGTTAAAATCATGAAAATATAGTGTTTAATAATAAATTACAGCAACTTTAAAGTGGTTAAATAAATCTGAAAATTTGGTTTAAGCATATAAAATAATCCCATAAGCATAATTATTTGAAAAAGCCATCATATAGCAATTTAGTGTGTTAAAAACCCAAAAATACATCAATTCAACGCAATTAGAGGCTTCAAAATAGAAGATACAAAATCTGAAAATTTATTAATAATCAAAATAATTGAACTTAAACATAATTTACATATAATATAATTAGATAATTTAATTAGTACGTTTTAAACCCTAAAACCATGAAAAATCAACATTTAAACCCTAAATTTATAATTAAACCAAATCTGAAAATTCATTAAATAAATTAAACATGATGAAACTCATAAATTTATAAACTTTAATAACCCAAGTATAATATCAAACCATAATAATAATAATTCATGAACAAAATTTTAATAAAGATCAAAACTTTAATTAAAAATAACAAGAATAAGAGGAGGAGAAATAAGGGAAGGAGAAAGGGAGGAGGCAAACTGCAGTGGTGGCTCGGCTGGGCGGTGGACGGCGGCTGCTGGGCGGTGGACGGCGGCAGGTCGGTGGTGCTGCTGGCGGCAGCACTGTAGCAGCAGGTTTGTGGTGTTTTTTTTTTCTTCTTCTCTTCGTGAAGCAGTAGGAGGAAAAGGAGAGTGGAAGTTTTTTTTTTTTTTTTTTACGTGAGAAGTGAGGGAGGAGGGGTATAAGGGTTTTTATTTTGGGCTTTTTAATTTCCTAATTAAATTAGGAGTGGTATTCCTAAATAGACTAGGATTATTTGTAAATCAATAATAAAAAAAAACACTACTTTATTTTAAATCCTTCCATAAAATAATTTATTTAATAAAATTACCATAAATATAATTACAAGAATAACATATAATTAAATTATAATTAAATTAAAATGTGGGGGATTACATAAACCATGGACCAACTCAATTTTCTTAGATGTTAGATGAAGAAACTGATAGTTTGAATGTTTAAGTTGTAGTACTTGAGTCGGTTTTGAAAAAGCAGAAGAGGGAGGAAGAATGGGCTTTGGCCAAGGAGGATCAGGATGTTCAGAAGAAGAAGAAGAGTTGAAATCAGGAAGCTGATCTTTAAGAGGGATGAGCGAAGCTAAGGAATACACAAACCAGGTCTGAGTATGTTATTTGTGGCGTCTATTCTTGGTGTATGGTTATTTAATTAAGTTTCTGATTAAACTTGTTTATTGTTAATCGGGAGAGGGAATTGATCTGTCTCACAAGGGAGACTAAATTGAAGGGTGGATTCTACGTCGAGCCAGAGCCAAAGCTCCTATTTATCATCCATATTAGAGGGTGGGTGATCAATTATTTTTCAATTAGTTAACTATGATAGTTGGCACTTAGGATAGAGGCAGAGGTGTCCAATTTTACTTCTCTGGCTACCGATCTTTCAGATGCTAGATTTTCTTTTCATGCTTCTTAATAGATAAAATGAAACTTTATTTTGAATAGTCTACTACGGATGAGGCAATTTGTGCACTTGATTAGCTCCAGGAGTCCGAGTCCGAATAAAGATCTTTTCGGTCTACGGTTCATAGATTAATGTTGACGTGGGAAGAGATGGTTTGAGCTCTACTCTTCTTTCATTTCTTATTATAATTGTTTCCAATTGTATTTACATGGTTCTTAACGTTGGAATAAGAAGAGGTGGTTCTTAAGAGGTGTTGGCTTGCTCAATATTGGAGTTTATGTGTACGATGTGGTAATTGATTAATTTAGCAAGACCCTGCTGACATCTAATTATTGTTTTTAATTTTTTTTTCCCTTATAATGCAAATAATGAAAGTTGATATATGGCTCTACACATTTCTAAGGTATCTATCCAGTCATCACAGAAGCTAACTCGAATATTGGTCATCCTTTGCCCCTCTACCTGTCGAGAATGTTATTGCTGCAGGACCGAAAGCAAAGGAAGACAGTCCCTCAGGTGCAGAAATATTGTTATTTTTGTTTATTATTACTTCAATATATCATTATATATTGCTTCTGAGTATTACTTAAGTAATTAATTTTGTTTTGTCTCTTATTTTGCAGAATTCCTCGACTCTCACCATTTTACAAATTCCTCAGCTCTGGATTACATGTACAAGCTCAATTTTTCATCACTTTCTGCTCACAAACTTAGAACTCTTTGTTTCATTGGTTTACTGATACTTTTTTTGTCCTTTTGATTTCTTTGGGTTTTCATCTTCTAAGTACTCTTCATTTTTTTATTTTTTTTTTCACTCAATTTTGTCCATTAGATTACTTGTATCATTGTATGTACAGATATCAATATAACATGAGATTCTTAGTTTTCAACATTTCATCTATACTTGGCGCATATATGTACTCTACATTATTAGAATATATACACGCCCAACATTTCGATAATTATTGTTTTGCATATTATTAAATGAATTTAGTGTTATTACAATTTCTATTGTTAATTAAACCGTGGCTGCTGTAAGATCAACAATATTTACATACGAAGATTAGAGGAATAATAAAAGGGGAGATTCTAGACAAAGACGGAGGAAACCATCCTTATAGAAGGAAGATATACAAGAAATCATCTTTAATGTAATTGTGGAATATATAAATAAAACTTTTTAAATTTTAACAAGTCATAAATATTGTACAATTCTTCTACATATAGAGAAGACGATTTGACATTAAAAAGCAGATGTTGACTAAAATTTGTAAAACCATCAAAGTATTTTGCAAGGATAATTTTTTTAAACTTAGATATTCTCAAATTTGCAAACCTTACATTTGTAAAATTTGGAGTCTTTCCAATATTGGTGAACGTGGTTAGTATCTCCTCTATATCCCATAAATTTATTTTTCAATTATTGCAGCTAGGAAATTGTTTAACTTAAAACTTTTTTGGATTTACATGACAGAGAGAGAGAGTTTAAAGCTATGAATCCACTAAAAAAGAGCAAGGAGAAGGAGAGTTTTGGGAAATAAAGAAAAGGGCTAGGAGAGAGATAGAGTAGAGTCAAGAGAGGAAAAGGGACCAGAGGGAGAACGAGATATGTAGATAGAGAAGGCAATGTCGAGAGGAAGTGTTAGCTAATTTGTAGCACTAATTTGTATCACTTTCCATAGATATTTCCCCATTAAAACTTTATCACTAATCCTAGCTTGTTAATACTACAAATTCATGTGTATCATTGCTATTATAAAATTCGAACACACCACGAATATCACAATAACCGAACACAATTACGAATATCACAATAACCGAACACAACCACGAATTTCACTTATCTTATCGTTGGGGGAGCACGCGCATCGCGCGTGCTCCAATGACTAGTTTATGTTAAAAGTAGTAATTATTCTTTGACAATCTTTGTTTAGAAAATTTGTAGTCATAATTTCATTACAAGAAGAAAAATTAAAGGATAATATCATAAATAGTTTAGGCAGGGAATTTTTTCATGAGAAATTTTTTATATCTTTATTTACAAAAGTTTAATACTCCGAACTAAATTATGCAACTATTAAGAATTTTCATTTATTATTATTATTATTATTATTATTATTATTATTATTTTTGAATAGGAATTATTATTTAATTTAATTGTATTTAAGTATGCATGTGGAAAAAGATCATTTAAAAAATAAAAGGGACATTATTACTTCACAATATAAAATTTGAGAAACAGGCTAGGGTCATTTATTAGCTTTTGTTGAATTGATAATCAAGTGGTTTATGATTTGGAGTTTCTAAAGTAACCTTTTGATCGCATGTGAGGAGCAAAACCCAATACCACATTTGGATGTTTAAGGAGATGATTAGATGAAGAATTGAAGCCTCTTAATTATTGTTTAATAATTATGGGCTGTTCATTGTTGGGCATGTCGGCTGCCTCTTGCATAGTTGCATGAATCTACTGTTTTTTCTTTTTTGATTTTTTTTTTTTTTTTTTTTTTTGATTTTTTGCTTTAATTTTTTTAGGGGAATTAAGGAACAAAACATTACACGAGTATGATTTAAGAGTTTTGACACACTCGAAAGGGTAATTATTAATTTATAATCTTACAAACACGTGTTTATCATAGCTATAAAATCTGATTTTGCACTAGACTGAGAAGAAAATAGAAAACCATGTTCTCAATTCGCACAATAAATCTATTGATGTTGAAAGTGAGAGAACATTAGAAATTATAAGGACACTACAACACTAGAATTAATTTACTATTATCAATTTGGTACGTTAGTGTACATAAGCTTTCATAGGAGAGAACAAACTAGGAATTAGAGCGCTACTTAATTAGAAAGATTGTTATATACGCCCAAGTGCACCGTATACATGAGTATTTTGTTCTCATTTTGATGATTTTTTTCATTTAATGATTTGATCATCAAATGAAGAACAAAAAGTAACATTGGGTTAGTCTGGTGTACGGTGCATCGGAGTGTATATAACAAAATCCAATTTATTTCATCTTTTAACTCATTTTATCTTTATATAAGAAAAATTATTACTTCATACATACAATGTTATCTCTATAGAATAAGTTAAAAGGTATATTTACACATAACTTTTAGACAAATTTGGAAAATAATAGTATAAGTTCGGACAAAATATTATTTCCTATTTTTTTAGTTGATACGAGTACATTTCTTTTATCACGTGTGTCATCTAGAGGTGATAAAAATATGGGTCGAGTCGAGCCTTTGAAATGTTATCTTGTGCCCAAACTTGCAAAATAATGCCGGGCTTGCTGGCCCAAAGTGGGCTGAGATCGGGTTTTGAACTATTTTTTTTTTTAAAGCTTGCCCAATCCCGTTCCTTTTTCGAGCCAGGCCATTGATGATCACCTATAGTGTCAATGCACACTTTTAATGACTAATATCTATAATTACGAACAAGAAAACTTCATAAAAAAAACTGATATTAACAAAATTTACTTCATACAAGATGTCACATGACTATATTTTGTCATAACTCTAAATCACAAAATAAGTTAAAGTACAATTTATGAGTATTGTCAAAAATCAAACCGCGTCAACTAAAAATGAACGAAAAAAGTATAAGCTTGGATAAATAATATATATCCAAATATGTTTAGACAAAATAAAAAAAATGCCGAAAATACAATTGTACTTTGTCCATTTCAACATAAATGCCCCAATTTGACTCTTGCACTCTTCACACGTACTATTTTTACTTCTGTTTGTGCTTATAATATATAGAAGGATTTTGCTAACGAGCGCCTGCCCTCCTAAAGTGATATTATTTTGGGAATGCATGCCAAAATCACGCGTCGATCGGTTTAATTAATGTTCATTTCTAACAATTTTTCTACTTTTAACTATCTTATCCAACGCCTCCGGACGTTCGTTAGATTTTGACCTTTTGTCTATATTAAATTAAGTATAATTATATGTGTATTTTTTAAATATAATATTAACTAATTATTATTAAAGTTATACATTGACAAATATGTCAGGTTTTTAAGTCTTTTTGACGTCATCAGTGACATTTATTTTGAACAAAGAGTAATATTCCCTCCGTTTTTAAATACTTGCTCCACCTTTCATTTCCGACCAATTTAAATTCCTACTCCATGCCTCCATTTCATCACTTGGGAACCTTTTACAATATTTAATTCATTTCTCTTAACTAGAGGTCCCAATAAAAATCATACAGAGTATTTTATTAATTTTATATTATCTCTCCTTTAACTCTCTTCACTACTTTTGCTTTTTATTGTTTTTTTCTTCCACCTACTTCACTACCTCCATATTTATTACTTTATCTAATTACTCTTAAAACTCCGTATATGGAGAAATGAAGCAAGTAATTAAAAACGGAGAGTAGCAAACTCTACCTTCTACGGAGTACGATATCGTGTGTAATAACTCCGTATTTTAATACAGTGTTACCGACCACATCATCCTTTTAAAAGTCTAAACAAAACGGGCAGCAAGATTTGCAGAATATTTCAATCAAATTTCAAAAATGTTGACGTGTCTCACACGAACAATTCTCTAATTTCATTTTTTTTTAATTTTAATTTAATTTTCTCTCTCTCTTCGTCTTCCGTTTCGTATGTCTTTGCCCATTTGTTTTGTTTTTGAGGGCGGGAACTTCACACAACTTTGCCCCTAATTTAACCCCTTTCTCTCTCCTCTAGGGTTTATTCAACTTCCAATTTCCCCCAATTTCACTTGCAATTCTACTGGAAAACTCTCGAATTCTAGGGTTCTTGATGTTTTGAGGAAATTGTCAAGTTAATTGTGAAGTATTTTGTTGAAATTTGAAGGATTAAGAATGAGTAGTATTCGAAAAGGTGCAAATGTCTGGGTTGAAGATAAGGATTTAGCTTGGATTCCAGCTGAAGTCATTGATTTTATTGGAAAGAATGTTCAAGTTCTTACTTCTTCTGGAAAGAAGGTGAATTGTTTTTTTTGTCTTTGTTTTTTCTGCTTGGAATTATTCTGATTTTCTTAAAAAGTTAAAGTTGATTTATGGTGCAATTTATGTATAAAAAGTTGATGTAATTATGTTTTGTGGTGTGAATCGTATGATCAATGATTGTGCGAAAGTGAAAATTAGTTGGAGAGCTGAAATTGACTTCTGGTGGTTGGTGATTTTGAGTTGAAATGGTTAATTTTGCCAATTGCGACGCATTTGGTGCGATGTAGTTAGTGGTTCGTGGTTTAGTCGTTATTCAATTCGAAGAATATTGATTATGATGAATTTAGTGGACCACATTTCTAGTGCAATCAATAAAAAGTACAACGTACATTGTTGTTAAAGCACAACAGGCAACAAACTTTGTATAATTGGAATCAGTTTCTAGACTTTATACTTCGGACTAGTAAATGTGGGATAATGCGGTGATTTAAATTTGTGCGGGAAAGCATATCGTGTGATTGGAAACTAAATCTTACGTCCTTTGATGCACGTATGCAGTATGCCACTCATGTTGATTGGCTCTTGTTAACTTATTTTTTCAATCAATCAAATGAGTGGCGTGGCCTTAATATTAAGTATTGGTGTGAATGCAAAGCTAAAAAAGTACAATGTAAGGTTTGTATTTGATTTATTGATGGTGTTGGTGTTACCTGCATGTGTTATATGAAGCGAGGAGGAGGCTCTTGTGGTTACGTACAAAGAATTTAGATTTACTAGAGTTACTTAAGCAGTGCTTATTATTAGGGCTGTGAGGTTCCTATAGATACGTAAGTCGTTGATGCAATTGAGATGAACCGGCATGGTAGTTAGGTTGCCATTTCAGCATTACTACTAAGCCAGTAGGGTTTGATACTTTAATGCAATTGAAGTGCATCACACGTCTTCTTAACAATGAGATAGTCAGCCATTTGTTGCCGTGTTGTAAGCTGTCTATGAACTCATGGTACCGATGGTATTTTTGGAACACTTATAGCCTTAATGTCAGTTTTGGAAATCTTGAAAGGTGGAAAGTTCCATGGCAGTCTACTTTGGTGTCATCTGGTAATATAGTTGAAGATGAATGATAGGGTTTGTTTTCTACCCAAATTTGCTATGCTTAAGTAAGTGGTGTGTCTAAATATACTCGATCCCATGGTCATGCAGTTTTCCTGGAATGGCCTTGTTCGATGTGGAACTTAAGCTGCATATATTATAATTTTTTTTGAATTGTTTGTAGATCCTCCCTTTATGTAAGCGTTCTTTCATTCAATGGCAAAGACGATTTTATTTTATCAATAAGAAAATCTCTAATGTCTTAAATAAGACAGATTCCTATTTGCTAACTAAGAATTGAAATTCAATAAGTAGACTAACAATTTACTGTCTGTCTTTAATTACAAGTCTTGATCTATTTGTTTTTATAATTCTATCGTGGGCATTTATCTGTAGTTTCCCTCCAAGTTTTAGTTTAGTGAGTTTGGTTTTGTTTGTCAGATTCTATCTTCTCCAGAAAAGTTACTTTTAAGGGATCCAGATGCCGATCTTGGTGGAGTCGATGATATGACCAAATTGACGTACTTGAATGAGCCTGGAGTTCTATATAATCTAGAGAGAAGATATGCATTAGACACCATATATGTAAGTTAATTGCATTTATTGGTCTTTTCTTATACATCTGTAATGGTATTTGAAATAAATATTATCTGAATGACATACTCTTGTAGTTCCTATTATATACTCTTTGTCCTTTAAAAGATTTTTTGTAATTAAGGAAGCATTAATATTGTCATCATATTGTATTAAATAGTTTTATTTGCTTACTTTCACTTCTATTTCCTTTCATTAAATGTGACTAATATAATAATATATTTAAGGGGGCTGACTCATTAAATAAGGGCCATTTGGAGATTATATAAGATTGTAAATACTTATGCCATATTTACAAACCTTATCTGTGTTCTTGAAGTATGTAGCGTAATAATAATTTGATTGTGATGGGAGGTTTGAGGGGCTGGATAATGATAAAATCAGTGGACATTTAGAATTTTATTATAGCTGTTTTGAATTCTGAAATGTCACAACATGGTGACCACAGCCTAAATAATTTGGCGGGTTGCTTGTGGTCTATTTTACTTTGCTTCTTAGCTGGCTGCTTGAATAGAGAAACTCAGACCTTTAGTGACATTATTGGCTTAGCGCATCAAAAAGATTCTCTCTATCAAATCTTTCAGACCTCATTTTTATGTATCTTTATATATCTGAAATGTTTTTGTTGTAATTGTCGTATCAAAGTAGACTTATGTACAACACTACAATCTATGATTGACTTCTTTATTATCAAGGATAAAGAGACATTTAGGGGGGGGGGAATGGGTTTATGTATAAATTCAGTATTTTGGGATAACTTCCCATGCATTTTCTGTCCTGTTTACATATTTTTGTTTGTTTGTCTCAGACTTACACCGGAAGCATTTTGATTGCCGTGAATCCTTTCACTAAACTTCCACATTTGTATAATGTGCACATGATGGAACAATATAAGGGAGCGCCGTTTGGTGAGCTGGATCCCCATGTCTTTGCAGTGGCTGATGCAGCATATAGGTATCTTCTTATAAAACATAGATATAAGACATGCTCATTTGTGGAATTTTACCTATGAGAATGAGATGATTGGCACTTGGATTGGCCCTCATAGACAGATTAACTTGTAAATTACTTCAGAGAATGATGTACTTGGATTTTGGAATGGCCTTCGTGATGCAGAGCAATGATTAACGAGCATAGGAGCCAGTCTATATTGGTCAGTGGAGAAAGCGGGGCCGGGAAAACAGAGACGACTAAACTAATCATGCAGTATCTTGCTTATATGGGTGGCCGTGCTTCTAATGGTGAAAGATCAGTTGAGCAGCAAGTTCTAGAAGTATGTCTTCAACTAGTATTCTTTTAACGCTATGAATTTCCATCTTTTAGGATGTTAATTGTAATAAATTCTGTATGTTTCCTGTTTTGAAAGGAAATTAAAGCACTCAGCCCTCTAGGCAGTAAATTTGTGTGTATTTGATCCTCTGTTTCACTTAGGGAGGACTCTGAAAATATGAAATATGAATTCGATGATGCTCATTTTTGTATATTTTTTTGCATTCGTGTAAAGTAGTTGAGATATTGGGACTTGTAGGAGCTCTTGTAGCTACTCCCACACAATTCTAGCCTTTAAGTCAGCTTTTCAAGTGCTTTATTCCTCTGATAGCTGGAGGTTTGCTTGATGTATTGCATGTGTCACTTAATATGTTCAAATTGCTAACTTATGTTTTGTTTTTTTTTTTTTTTTTGATGTGTTTGTTTAGTCAAATCCACTCTTGGAGGCATTTGGTAATGCAAGGACTGTGAGAAATGATAACTCAAGGTCTGTGTGCACATTGTGCTTTGGTAACTTTTTGTTGTTGTATATTTCTATTGTATTTTTTGTCATATATGTGGTTTTCCTACATTCTTTGTTTTCACGTGAATTCAACTTAGTTCCTGCACAATTATCTCTATGTCCATGCATTCCACATCTTTAACTTTAATGGAACTTAATTGAAGTTTTTAGAATTTATCTGCCCTTTTGGGCTTTTTTGTATTAAGCAGTGTTTATTTAAGTTGGAACTTATGTTCCCTAATTTTTTTTATGCTAAGGTGAAAAGTTAAAAGTTGGATTCATTCCTTGCTATCATTAGTTTTTTATTTTTAAAAAGGATATTATGGTAATTATGTGAGCACCTGGATAACCTAATTGATAGAGAGTTAGTGATAATGAGTATTCCTTTCGTCCCTATAGTTTTGCCTGTATAACCTAATTGTTAGAGAGTTGCAAACTGAGTTAGTGATAATGAGGATATTATGGTAATTATGTGAGCACCTGTATAACCAAGTAGTTATTTTCCACAAGGAATCAAATTCTGTTACAGTGTATAATAGAAATTGTTAGAGCTTGTAATAACAGTCTTGAGTTTATTGCTGACATGGAGCTTGAGCCATGGATTGCTGACATGTACCAGCTGCATGAGTCATGGACCTCTGACATGTACCGGCTGATATATCATCAGTGTCTTGATCATCAGTATACAGCAGGCAAGCAACAAGTGCTGTAATCAGCTGATTATGAATTATGATCAGCAGTAGCAGCATATACACCAACATCAATCTTGTATTCATTGGGCAGTTGGTGTATATATTTGAAGGGAATATGCTAAACGAGTTTGGCTATATATATGTGCATGACTAGATCTATCCCTTTGCTGCATAGATATTTATTGCAATTTTTGATAGTTGGTTGATGTTCAATATTTAATATTGATTTTGCATAGAAAACAAAAAATTGGGTTTATGCTTAAAACATTGATGGGTGTTTACTTGGCTGCTTGACCTTGGCAACGATTTTAGCTAGGAAAAATTGTAAGAAACCACCTTTTAAAACACTCTTTTTGTGAAAAAACACCTTATAAAAAATTTCTTGTAAAAGCACACCTAAAACCAGATTTTTTTTGCAAGATAACACCTTAGGCCGGTTTCAGGGCTTTGACCCTGTTTCCGGCGTTGACCCTCATGTGAGGGTCACGTGCTCAACCCCTCCTTCCACAAAACCACCAAAACTATAGCATAGCCAACTCCAACCGCCCACACCACCAACTAGCCACCACTAGAACCACCTCTCAACCGCCGACATCACCACCATCAACCTAGCTGGCATCGCTGCCCACCCAAATCACTTTAAACCCACCCGCAAAAATCCTCATCCACCTCCACAACTACCCACGTCCCACCCAAAATTACCCGAATTCATCCAGAAAAATGTACCCTCCCCCAAAAACCAATAGAGAGGAGAGAAGAGGATAGGTAGTAGTTTCCCCCCCTTTTTTCCCAATTGGAAACCCTAGATCTAAGATAAATAAAAAATCAGCGAAATTAACAACAAAGATTATTTTATTAACATTAACAACTTATCTACCACAAAATTAGATTAATTGTGGTTGTTCTTTGCATCAATTCGAGCAAAATAATGGAGTTTTTCCCTTCAATTGAAAAAAATTCAAGGGTTGCTAGGAAGAATAGAGGAGTGAGAAAGTCTAATTGGAGGGGGAAAAAGGTAAAAAAGAAAGAAAAGGGATTTTTTTACGGTGGGTTTAGAGTGATTTGGGTATGCGGTGATGGCGGCTATGTTGATGGGTGGTGGTGTCGGCGGCTGAGAGGTGGTTCTAGTGGTGGCTAGGCGGTGGTGTCAGCGCTTGGTGTTGGTTAGGCAGTGGTTTTGGTGGTTTTGAGGAGGGGGGGTTGAGCACGTGACCGTCACGTGAGGGTCAATGCTGGAAAACAAGGTGAAACCGGATTAAGGTGTTATTTCGCAAAAAAAAAAATCTGGTTTTAGGTGTAATTACAAGAAAATTTTAATACGGTGTTTTTTCACAATAAAAGTGTTATAAAAGTTGGTTTTTGACAAATTTTTCTTTTAGCTATGACCTAAAATGCAAATTGGCATGTAGAGTGCAAACCTGAATTACCTTATGATTAGATTTTCTCTATAGTAATTGGTAGGCGATTTAGGCTGTATTTCTTGATATCTACATATACATAAGTGAAAAATAATTGATATTATTTGGGTTGAACTAGATGCAACTGAATGCCTGCTAGCATTTGACATTTGACAGTAACTCGTCGTTTTCTTTAGCATCCTAATATCTAAGACATAGAATTTTTTAATGTTGGTTCCTTTTCCTGAAAAAATGGATTTGCGCTGTCAGTGGAGCTTTATGCTGTTATAAGCTTTTGATTACTGATAAAAATATGACTGAAGCTGCAAACTTGAATTCTCCCCCTCTGTTGATAGTGCTTTTCTAATCTTACCTGGAATTAGGTCTGTGTTATTCTTCATTATTAAACAACTTTGTCAAGTTTTGGGAGCGGATTATTTGATTCTTATGCTAGTGGACTGGCCACTAACTGATAAGACGGGCAACACCGTATTCTTGGTAGTTATATGTGGTTGTTGAATTTATGGCTCTTCTAAGAAGTGTTGTTTGGACTTGGTTTTTTGTACTTGAGCTAGCTGCTCACTCTGCAGACAGGATTCAAATTTACTTGATTTAATCTTCATGTGAAATTAAATATATATATTTTTTTCTCTTCATCTTGCTAGGTTTTTCTTGTAAATTCTAACAAACATCATGCTGAATTTAATAAGTTTGTATCTTGGAATATGAGGCTTTGCCCATTGTTTTCTTGTATACTTGACCTTCATTATTGATTTTTCAGCGAATGGAGGGTTTTTATGATCGGTTTTTTCTTTGCAGCAGTAAACGTTTGTTAGGTATATCAATGGTTATGCAAGGGGTTTTTTTTTGAATATGCCACTACACTGTAATTAGTTGTGCAGCAGTGAAAATTTCTTACGTTTAACCTTAGTTGATTGGGTTATTAGAGACCTATTGTTGGCCGTGCCATGTGATTGAAACAAATCTGTTGAATTTAGGAATACTGTTATAGAGCTTCTGGTCCTTTAAGCAAGAGTGATCTCTCTCTCTCTCTCTCCCTTTTTTTTTTTTTTTTTTTTTTTTTTTTTTTGGGGTGTGTGTGTGTGTGTGTTTTTTTTTACCTAAATGTGTTTTCCGGTTTATTATCTTGCTTTCCTTCATCTTACCGGTAGTTGGTTATTCTTCTCCATTGATTTTTGCAGTCGTTTTGGCAAATTTGTTGAGATACAATTCGACGATAACGGTAGAATATCTGGTGCTGCAATTAGAACCTATCTTTTAGAGCGGTCCCGTGTTGTTCAAATTACAGATCCTGAAAGGAATTATCACTGCTTTTACCAACTTTGCGCATCTAGAGAGGTAATTTTGAGACTTTTCATTGACGCTGATGTTTATGAAGGTCTATTTGCAATTGCTGAAGGTTTCTTGAATGTATGTACTACCTTCTGAGTTTTGGTTCTGTTTGTCACGCTGTGTATGTATTATCTTCTGAATTGTGATTTTGTTTGTCACATGCCTTTTTATATTCCCAATCATTTATTGTTGCTAGAGAAGCCTTCCTATGCCAATAAAAAGAAGAAAAAGTAAGTGAATATAAATGGTGCTTTAGAATGGAAAGAATAGCTAGTTTTTGTATGATTAATCTTGTCTTATTTATTTGTTTGAAATATACTTGTAGTTCTGTGAGCTTTCCATCCTTTCTACTTCCCTCTCTTCTTCCGATTATCTTTCTTAGTTATTAACTTATTGCCTCCTTCCCTTGTTTGATACAAATGGTTGCCATTTCATTTCTCACCTGAATGTTATTTGTTCCATGCTTTGAATAATATTGGATCTTTTTCCCTTCTGTTATAATGCTTTGTTCTGATCTAGACTTGGTTTTTTATGGGGAAAAAGAGTTGCTAGTTTAAGGCCTTGATACCTCTTCCTTCAATTCTTCTTTGGAACTGCTGATTTTGCAAGGAGGAAGGTTATCTAGGTAGCTATTCTTCATCTCTTGGGTGTGTTGGGTAGACAAGAGGTCATGGTGTCACAGTTGAGATAGTAACTAACATCTACAATTTTCTGTACAGAGATGATGATTCCATGAGCTTTATGATAGAGGCTCTAGTTGCTCTGTTTATTTGTCATTGCTAGTGAATTGCTATTTGGTTTGTATACTTATAGGAGTAGTGAAGTGGAAGTGGTGATAAAGCATTACACTCCATTGTTTGTGATACCAATTTGTTGCAAGGGACAACTTGCGTGAAGGAGAAAGAACTGTACTTGAAAGATTTTCAATAATGGTGTGTTCAATAATTTAATTGCCAATATTATGTTGTCCTGATGTAGCATGTATAATATTGTTGGATTAACAAGTCTATATTCATTTGAGTGGGGGTTAAAAATGTTGCGGTTATCCTCTCTGTGACAGGTTGTTGATTTCTTTACAACTCTGCTTTCATATACTCCTGTTGCTCTTTTTCTGCTGAGAAAATTTGTCAATGAATTGCTGGATGGACAACAAATTTTGGGACTGGAGTTTCTAGGCATGAAAACTGATTCAAGAATAGGAAAAAAGTTGAATAGTGATTCATCTGCATAGTGTATACTGTATAAGAACATTCCAGAAAAGTCCTGAAGCCAAGAGCTTTAAAGAAGCAAAAAATTGAGTCAGTATGACAGGGACTAAAGATATGCCTGCCTATATTTGTTAAGATGGCAAATGGAGCTTATTTCCTTCTATGACCAAGTTAAAATCTTATGGAGCTAGTGCTCATAGCTTATCCATACTTCAGTAGCTGTTTAATGTGTTAGTGCCAAGGGTAGTGGGATGCTGCATGACATACTTTCTTGAGTTTGCTGTCTTTGGTTGGTAGAACTAGAAACCTGGGAATTCACAAGCCTTTTAGATCATTCTCTTGGTGTGGGTTGCTTGTGGTTGGTCTGTTGTTCACCAATTAGCCTTGTTGTCTGTGTGCAAATGAGTGATCATTTAAGTGATACGACCTATATGCTGTCTTTTATTTTAGTTCACATATGTTGATTGAAAGTAATAGTTCGTTAAGGATTGAGGAAGACATTTGATTCCCTTAATATCACTGTGGCATTGCATTTTTATGTGCCTCAAGTCATTTCTATGTGAGTGAATTCTTTTTCCTTCTTTTGTTGAAGCATTTATTTATTTAATGTGACCTGTAAGCAGGATTCTGAGAAGTACAAGTTGGAAGATCCAAGACAATTTCACTATTTAAATCAAAGTAAAATATATGAGCTAGAGGGGGTTAGCAATATAGATGAATACATGAAAACTCGAAGGGCAATGACCATTGTTGGCATAAGCGAGGATGAACAGGTTATGATGGTTTTGTTTAGTTTGCAATCTTTGCATTATTTGCTCTTCAGTTTGCTTGATAAATTGTTATTTGTACAGGAAGCAATATTTCGTGCATTGGCTGCTATTTTGCATTTGGGTAATGTAGAATTTTCTCCTGGAAAAGAGCACGACTCTTCAATAATAAAGGACCAGGCATCTAGCTTCCATCTTCAGATGGCTGCTGACCTCTTTCAGTAAGTTCTTTTTGCCGAGCTATGTGTGAGTACATATCTTAAAACAAGTATAAGCTCTATCATTCGTACATATTCAGCTTTTAAAAGTTCACTTAGTTTTAACGAACTGAATGTGGTAAATTATAAATCCTGATTTGTCTGAAAATATGATTGAGCTGAAAATTGGCCTTTTAGTAAAAAAGGTGACCAGATAATTGGCCTTTAGTTTAAAAAGAATTGAGTCAGTCTTTATGACTCTGTTTGGACGGAAGATATTTGCCACTGAACAATTTTCAATGAAAAACGTATTCTAAAAGAATATGGAATTGAAGATTGTTTTTCCTTTGTTTGGTTGTACAGAAAATATTAGACTACAGCCATTTTAACTCCATCTAGTTGAGATGGTAAGCAAGAAGCAGCAATTTTGACAAAAAAGTGGCTTTCCTTCGAATTGGTTTCCTTTTTTCATCCGGTTGAAACCAAAAAAGGAAAGTTGGAAAAGAGTGGAAAACACTTCCTCACCAAATACTGCCTGAATAAAAAAATTGTTAGAATCTTTGATAGCTAAAGTATCAAGTAATAAAAAATATTTACCTGTTGTGCAAACAAGATGAACCTGAAAACTGAGATTCTGTTTAAATATTATATTATTGAACCTGCAGTTAGTTTTTAAAAATTAAACCTGCTGTTGAATAAAACCTTTAGTTAAAAAAGATAAACTCTATGTACCCATCTTAAGAAATAGGTTTCCTGTCTTGTTTTGATTGCAGTGCAGTGTTTAGTTTTTCAGTTGATTGTAATAAATAGCTATGGCTCTTTCAGGTGCGATGTGAATCTTTTGCTGTCATCACTTTGTACACGATCGATTCAAACTCGTGAGGGAACCATTATTAAAGCCTTGGATTGTAATGCGGCTTTGGCTAGTCGTGATGCTTTGGCTAAGACTGTTTATTCTCGTTTGTTTGATTGGTATGCTTTCCATTTTGAAGTATTGGAAAGATCTGATTGGGGAAATGGAAATTGAAGCTTATGTTTTGTGGGACTTGTTCAGGCTTGTTGAGAAGATGAATAGTTCTATCGGGCAAGATGCGAATTCTCGTATACAAATTGGACTTTTGGATATATATGGCTTTGAATGTTTTAAGCATAACAGGTAGCTGATTTTGTTTTAATATTTTGCAACTGATATAGCAGAGATTTTTATGGTCTTTTTCTTAGAAGTGCTGTCATACTTTTTAGTTTTTGTATTATTGCCCATAAGCATGTATGATTGGCGTGAGAGTAACCTTCTGTTGTGTATTTTAGATGAAGGCATTTGCTATTTTGATCCACAAATACCCACATTATACATGCACCTTCAATATCACGGGGTACTACCTCCATTTAAAACCTTAGATTGTAGCACTTGGAGTTCAAAAGCTCATAAATTTTGGAAAAAACAAGGCTAATTATATATAATACTCTGTACTGTTGTATGAGCTACACTTTATTATGTGGTTATAAGAAGTGAGAAGAAGAGCAATAAAGAAAATATATTAGTCAATCATGCATTGATTTTGTAAAGAAAATAAATATATGATATACCGTTTTTGCAGAATGTCGGAACACATAATCTTATTGATTACTTCGTATTTATGATATAATCCAACAAAAATGAAAATTTGCACCTCCAGCACCTAATTACATTTTAACATTTTTTAAGGCCTTTATGAGATGAGATTGTAAGTGTGTCCTTTTCTTAGGGCTGACTTAGGACTGCCACCCTTCCCCCCAACCCCATGAGTGACAAAGCTGGGAGCTGGGTACAGAAATGAGAGAGCATCGTCTACTTTCAAGCTTGTGACTCGTTTTATTGGACTTTATTCTCTTAACAACCTTGAATAATTCGGTCATGATATGCTAGAAATTTTATTGTATAATCTTGTTATTCTATTAGAATTTTGTGCTGTGTTTGTGTTTTGTGAGTGCCTGCAATTCCGCATTCTGATTATATGCTTTTCATATTATTTTATCTAATTTGTCCTTGGTTTTATGCTGTGTTAAAAAAGACTTACTTTTCCATTTCCTTTTTCAAGTTTGTGTGGCTTAATCTGTTTTTGCACAATCTTAGATCACCAATGCTTTAATTTTGCAGTTTTGAGCAGTTCTGTATCAATTTTGCAAACGAAAAGCTCCAACAACATTTTAATGAGGTCTGTAGTGATGTTAACTTGAAATCTCTATGGCCCATCTGTTAATGATGTACTTCTTTCCATTAAATTTTGTAACTGCTTTTTTCCTTTCCAGCACGTATTTAAGATGGAGCAGGAAGAGTATAATAGAGAAGAGATTAATTGGAGCTACATTGAGTTTGTTGATAATCAGGATGTTCTTGACTTAATTGAGAAGGTTTATCTTCCCACGCTTTTTTCTCCTTCCTGTTTGCATGTTTTTAATAAAGTTTTCTTTATTAGGAAGCTGTGGCTTTTTTGGCTGTTACATTGTTCCATATTCTTTTGCTATCCCAATTTATCCTTTACGTAATTTCCTTATAAAGTTATGTAGTTCATAATACTCTGATGTTATGAGCTTATCTATAATCTGTTATGTAGTTTGAAACATCACTTTGTGAGTTTTTAGACTAGTTATAAACTTAGAATATATGGGCCTATGCTTTGACCAGGCTTGACGCTGAAGGTTTTGTGTACCATTGTTGGTGATAGTACTGATCTGCGTAGTGTATAGTGTTGCTTCACTTGCTTATGAATTCTTGTATGTATCTATTTTGCAGAAACCAATTGGGATAATTGCTCTTCTGGATGAAGCTTGGTACAATTTTGTTTCTTGCTTAATTATGGTTATACATTTCTTGAAGGAGTAGTTTTTTTATTTTTTTTATTTTTTAATTTTATATTTTTTGTCATTTTCCTGGTTCTCATTTTGCAGCATGTTCCCTAAATCAACACATGATACATTTACTACCAAGCTATTCCAAAATTTCCAGTCACACCCAAGGTTGGAGAAGGCAAAGTTCTCTCGTACGGATTTTACTGTCTCTCATTATGCTGGCAAGGTATGGCCGTGACTATTGTTTAAAATTTTTTTGTTCTCAAGTTTGTTTTAATCTTTTCAGTCTTGTTTTTATAAGCTTTGCTTTATATTAATATATATAATTTTCCCCAAATTTCTTGCTCTTTGTAGGTGACGTATCAAACTGAAAAGTTTATTGACAAAAACCGTGACTATGTGGTTGTGGAGCACTGTCATGTTTTATCCTCCTCAAAGTGTCAATTAATTGCTGGTCTTTTTCCTTCTATATCCGAGGAGACAACACGTTCATCATACAAGTTTTCTTCTGTATCCTCGAGATTTAAGGTATGATGTATTAGATCACTTGTCAAATGTTGAATGTGAATTTGATAATTATGTCCATGTTGCCTACAGGAATTTTTTTTTTTTTTTTCATAGGAATACTTCATCTATAATTGCTGAAAAAGACTTAATATTTTATTGCGTTGGTATTGAATCAGTCAGACTAAACAATTTTTATTGGTTGCATACTATTTGATTTTCTAAATTACCTGTTGCATAAATGAATACAAACTTTAGATGTGGCAATTGATTTATAATTTAAGATATCCAGGAAATCAATAAACTGAATTTTAGGTTCAGGACGGGGAAATAGCTTTTAAGAGTATATCTGATGAATCCAGAGGTTGAAAGAAGAGGTTTCTAAATTCTAATGTATATAAAATAAGTTGCTTTGTCTGACTGAAATTTGCAACTATGGTCTGTGAAAAATGTTGTCTTCTAATGAAATTAATTAACATGTTAATAAATTAAGCTTTTTATCCGATTGCCTTCTGATTATAAATACGAGGTTTATGACATTTTCTTTTATGATTGACACATTTGCATAATTTACCTCTATGACCATTCAAATCATTTTTTTTGGCAATCATGTCTTATTTCTCTTTTCTCTGTAGCAACAACTTCAAGCACTGATGGAGACTCTAAACTGCACGGAACCTCATTATATTCGTTGTATCAAGCCAAACTCGTTAAATCGACCCAATATATTTGAGAATCGGAGTATATTACACCAATTGCGCTGTGGGGTGAGTCTCAAGAAGCAACTTACAGCTTTGAATGATATTTTCGATGCAATGATAGTATAACACCTGTTGTTTATTAAATGAGAAATAAAACTCTTGCTGTTATACTCCATTAAACCTTGTTTCTTCTTGCATTCTATTTTTTTTTTGTTATTATTATTTTTTTTTTATAAAAGACATTTTACAAAGTTTTTAGCTTTTACAAATATTTTGATCTGCCTTCAGCTTTAGGGGAGATAAGACAACTGCTCCATAATTTTTCACTTTGTATATTATTTCCTCTGCCCCAATATGAAAGCTACCCTTTATTTTACACGCACATCCCAACTTGTTTTCTACATCTCTTTTAGTCCCACTAATATTTTAACTGTTTCTTTCCTTTTATTTATTTATTTTATTTATTTTTTTTCACATTGGCACACCATAATATTTTGATACCCACCTTCCTTGTGAAATACACTATCTATTTACAAATTTGGTCAACATGCTATTTCTACAATGTAAAATACTTTTCTATAACTATCTTATCTAGTGCTCTATCAAAATTACGATAAGTATGCTAACCACAATTTATCTTTTATAGCTCTGTAAAAGCTGGTGTAGAAGTAAAATATGGGATGGAGGGAGTAGATTTTTGTTGTCGTCTTTTTGCTTTATTTTAAATGATCGGGAACTCCATATCCAATTGTTATTTTTTATGCTGTCGCACTGTTTCTTTAATAGCTTTAAGAGCTTTATAGCATAAGAAATGCCTTTTTAATTCACCAAGAACCTCTCCCTTAAAGCATATTTAAAGAGTGGGATTAGCTAAATTGAATATGCTAATCTAACTGTAAGATGGTAAAGAAAAGCTCATGTAATTGTCTTAGGGAATGTTGCTAGTGATATCAAACTACTGCTTTAAGTGAATTCATTTGCGTTGTGCCAGAAGACTCGTATTATGGTAGAACACCCCCTCCTTTTATGAGTGAGGAGGAACTGTTGTTGTCAGAATGTCGTTTGGATGGGAAAGAACTGATGGAGGAGCAACATTATGGAATATCTTTGCTTATTCTGTTTTTAAATTTATGTTGCAAATCACATTTTACCAAATGTTACGATAATCGAAAAAAGTAGCATGCATTTTGATGTCTATGTCTACAATTAGGGAAAGCTTAGTGGTCATTCACGTTTTGACATCTATGTTTTAATTTCGAGAAAGCTTAGTGTTGCCTCTAAAACTGTGGAACCCCTTAGGTTCCATATTAGATCTAACTTAACATTCCACTTGTTATCATGTTTGAAGTGGCTTAATGCTTTGAATATATGCAGGGTGTCTTGGAAGCAGTGCGGATAAGTCTTGCTGGTTATCCAACTCGAAGAACTTATGCTGAGTTTGTTGATCGCTTTGGTCTTCTAGTGCCGGAAGTTATGGATGGAAGGTTTGACTATCACTTTATTTTGTTTCCATTCTATTTCTTTCTCAAACTGAATGTGATGAAATCATGCTTTCCATATTTTTTCTTAATACTAGTAGGCTAGTAGCAAGAGTAATAAATTGGCTGTTGCTAGAGATCAGCCCAGCCCAGCCCAAAGATTCGCTTCACTTATGCTAGAAGGAAGGCTAATCAAGGTGCTGTTAGGAGAGAGTGAGTTGGCTTGGGGTGAGCTGGAAGTTAGTTACAGGGAGGGGTAAATCAGTAATTGGGAAATAAGTTTGTTAGTCCTTGTGGTGTGTGCTGAGTTTGTTATGGCAGCCTGTTAGTTATCCTTGGTTATTTAAGGGAATAATTGTAGAGGGAATGTATCTAGAAATCATTTTGTGGACTTCATTCCTTGGGAGAGCATCCTTTCCTCTCAAAAGAAAGGAGTTGTATTGAAGTTACACTGACTTGCAATACAATCTATCTGTTCTTAGCTAATTTTCTCTTTCAATTGTTTGCTTGCTCTGTTTTTCTGACCCAATTCCCAGCAGCTGTTTCTTCAATTGATAAGTATTGTCTCATCAACTTTTCATTTATATCTATGTGTAGTGAGCTAATAAAGCTTTTTCCTCTAACTCTCTAATTTGGCTTTTTTTTTTCTATCTACGGATGATTTTCTTTCTTGGAAGTCTTTATATCTTGATGCACATTTTTCTGTATTTTTAAGTATTGCTATTTTTTTTGTCATATAACTGTTTTGAGTACTGAAACCTTAAAGTTTTATGCCCTTAATTAAAATTTTATGTACTCCGACTCTTACTAATATTGCTAGCATCTTGCTCTTTAAATTTTATATTTTCTACCTTGTAATTTATGTTCTTGTCTTAAATTATTCTACATTCTTTTGCCAAAAAGTTTAATTGAAATAAATTGTTCTGTGCTATACTACCTCCAACGTTTGTTCTACTCAATTGCTGTATATACATAGATCCAGAAAATTCTTAAAGTTCTGAAAGAGGTGGATAAAGCAAGAGAGATGGAGTATAAAGGTCAGTGAGTTTAATAATAAGGCAGATAAAGTAAGAGAGATTGAGTAGAAAGGTATAACTATTGTGGGGCTAACTGGTGTTAGATAGTAAAGGGGCTTTGCTAAAATTTGAATTAGGTAGAAGTGAATGAACCAAGAAAAAAACAAACAAAGATAATGTTATGTTTTATTTTTCTCATTGATTTTAGTTCATCTTTTATTGAAAATAATGTATGAATGTATGATTAAACAATCTGTCTAGAGAAAAATGGTATTTCATATGATCTTTTTAATTGTATTATTTCTGTTTTGCACAATTTTCAATACACAAATTCAAATGTAATTACTTCCTCCGCATTTTTTAAGTGTTACACTCTAACCGACACATATTATTAGGTAATTTAATTGACTTTAATATAATAAGAAGTAAGTGTGGCAGTTTGGGGTATTAAAAAATCATAAGAGAGATGTATAATATTAAAATTTAGTAGTTTACCTAAAATGGAAGTGCAACACTTACAAAAAACAGCCTCATTTGATATGGGTTACACTAAAGAAATAAGGAACAAGTATCTTCAATTATGTATTACTCCGTATAATCATAAAAGGAAGTTTATATTTTGCAACCACACGTTTGGATGAATCAAATAAGATCTCACATGAATTCGGTTTTCATTGTATATCTATTGGGAGAGTATTAGGTTCCATTTGCATGAGAATCTATAAAGATTCCAAGTAGAAGGGTCAAAAAGGAATGGAGGGTACTGATTATGCTAAGTATTACTTCCTCAGTTGTTTTTTTTTTTTTTTTTTTTTTTTTTTTTTTTTTTTTTTCCCCCCTCATATTAGGACTTGTTTCTATGTTGTGAATGATTGGTTTTGCCAAACATACTTTCCCCTAATATGTGACAACATTTTTCGTTTGCGGAATAATAATAATAATAATAATAATAATAATCGAAATCATTAAAACCTTCAAGTCATATTTGTAACAATTCGCTTCATAACTCGGCCAAAGGGGGAATATTGCTCCATGGTAATTCTCAATCAATTTTGAAGTTTCAAAATGCAATTATTAACAAATTAAAATGTAGAGATAAACGGTAACTTAAGGACTCGTTTGGTTGACAAAATAAAATAGGGGAAGTGGAGAATCATGGGAATTGGTAATTTATAGAGTTGTTTGGTTAACACAAAAAAGCAAAAATGATGTAGAAAAGGAGAATTCATGGGAATTGATAAATGTGCTGTTACTCTGTTGATGTATTTCTTTTAATGTTCCGCAGCTATGATGAAAAGACCATATCTCTAAAAATCCTTCAGAAATTGAAGCTTGAAAATTTCCAAGTAAGTTCTTTGTGTGTTTATTTTTATAGATATGTAATTTGGAAATTTTTTTCACATATTACATATCAAATAACATTCGAAGTTTATTTATTTGTGTTATATTTTATACTCTTAGGTTCATTGTATGCAGTTTAATCAGCATCTAGCATATATGTTATTGCTTTGCATGATGTTTTGTCATTGTCGCATGTTGGTGCATAGAACTTATGTTTGTCGAAAACTGTTTAATGCTCTTACATAACAAGAATTCATAATTTAGCCGTGCTCTTTCCTTTAAGTTTACATCTCTTATAACTATATCACGTTATAAGAATGGTTGGCATATATTGAACTTCGTACGCAGAGTAAGAAAATGTTCAATAAGGTGAGTGTGTGTAAGAAAAATTTAGATAAAGAGAGTTGGGGTAAAAAGGCGGGTGGATCTTTGAAAGAGGTAGATAAAGTAGCAAAGAAAGTGTGGAAAGGTGTAAATTTTATGGGGAAAGATGTAAAGGGGATAGGAGTTTTGCCAGAAATGGAATAAAGGAGACATGAGTAGAAAAGGCTGACTTCCAGGAAAGTGAGTAGGTGAAAAACGGAGGTAGTATATGTTTTCAATTATTTTGTTAATAAAGATTAATATTTATGGAAAATCAATTTAAATTTTGGAACCGAATATCTTCTACTTTTCTGAATATTTCTGTATTTTTGGTTCTGTTAAAAGTATTATGGAACATCATTGATCTCTATTTCTTCCTCTTTCTCTCTTGTTCTCCCAGTTTTCGTAAAATGATTTATTTTCTTTTCTGTTCGCTTAGGATGCATGGTTATCTGTATTTACCTCATGATCTCTTTCTGTTTTCTTGACAGCTGGGGAAGTCAAAAGTTTTTCTTCGAGCAGGCCAGATTGGTGTACTAGATGCACGAAGGACTGAGGTCTTAGATTCTGCTGCCAGGCTTGTACAGGGTCGTTTTAAAACATACATAGCACACAAAGATTTCATTTCCACTCGAGCTGCCGCATTATCTGTCCAAGCATATTGCAGAGGTTATATAATATCTTTACTTGTGCTCCGTTAGCATGATGCTTTAAATACAATTGACCACAATACTTTTGACGATGAAAGTTCTGGCCTCACATAGTTGTCCTTGGTTGGTTTATGGGAATGAATAATTTTAACATTCTGTGCCTCTTACAAGACACCTTATATTATTTATGACTAAATTAATGTTTACTCCTGGAATATTGAAAGAATTTTTTATTGTTTTATGATTATATTAATGTTTACTTCTGAAATATTGAAAGCCTTTGAAATCATATTAGTGTTCACTGAACTGTCTCAGGATTCTTAGCTTTAAATTGTAATCTCTATTTAATGCTTTGTATCAATGATGTGCTTTATTGTTTCACTGTGGCATACGGTCATCTATTCATCAATTTACAATATTTTACTAATTTGTACATTACCCTTCATGATTCAAAACAAGCTTAATTGAGGATTATATGTAATGCATCTTTTGATGAACATCTCACTTGGCTTTTGTACTCACCTTTCTATGTATCTGTAGGTTGTCTTGTGAGAAGAATGTATGCTGAAAAACGGGAGACACTTGCTGCTATCTATTTGCAGAAATATGTGCGTGGATGGATATCAAGAATTGCCTACTTACAGCTGTACAGCTCGGCTATTGTGCTTCAATCTTGCATACGTGGGCTCTCAGCTCGACAAAGATTTTTGTTAGGGAAGGAACATAGGGCTGCAATCCTCATTCAGGTCAGTATCTTTCAAATCATGGTCTGTCTGTTATAAATTGTTTTCTCTCTGCGTCAGGAACTCTATTTGTTCTAATTATATGTCTGTAAGAGGTGTTTAATAATTGGCTTTTGTTTGCTAGACCCCCTTCCCTGCAGTTTTTTTGGGGTATTATACAATAATTCAGAGCAGTCATGCTAATAGGCTACTATCTTAAATCTTAAACAAAGTCTTACTTAACTCATCTGCTTAGTGTAACAAATTTTCTTTGTTAACGTCTGTTATATACAGAACTTGAATTCCGTTGCTCCTGATTGTGGCCTTAATTTTAAGTTGTTACCTAACTGGTCTGTGTTCACATATCTGCTTATCCATGCAATTCCTATGATTATTCATATTTGTGAATGTATATTGTTAATGCGCTAAAGTTGCATGATTTACGAATGCTATGTCAATTATACAAACTATGATAGCGACTACTTAGCCTCTACTCAAGGTACTGATTTGGTAGATTTATGTGAGTTCGGGAAAAGGCATATGATGCTTATGATGAAGCATTGATTCAAATTGTCAAATAATGAGAAAAAAGGATATCTGAAAACAAAAATCACCTGAAGAAGTATCTGTCTCCTTTAGTGTTGTGGTGTTGGTTGACCTAGATGTTGTTTTTAGGTGGTTTGATTACTGAGCACCAAAAGCCTAGATTTAGCCCTTATAAAGACAGCACCTGAATGAGATAGATACTGCAGTCCTTGTGATTGCTGGCGACAATGATGAAAGAAGAAAGGCTATTGTGGAGGAGCACTGTGATAGATGAGTTTTGGGGTTGGCCGAGTTGGGAAGGCTTGGGTGATTTGAGGATCATGAGGTTTTGTTAATCTACTAACTACAAATTTAACATGTAAACATAGATAATGGAAATAATTGTCATTTTTACTTCCCTCCAAACGAATGGCCCCTTTGATGATCCGTATTTGATATCTTCTTCATTCCTTAACTTTTCCTTCACTCCATATGAATGGCCCCTTTGATGATCCGTCGAGTGGTAGGTTTGTCTTTCTGTTATGGCCTCACCTTATGGGTAAAATTATCGATGTATTGATCATCAACATGCTATGCTATCTTTAGGCATTGGTGGCAGATTTTTGTGCGAATTGCCTGTAATGGGTTTGTCATACATTGGATGTATGGTAGTCATAGTAACTCTTTAATATTACTCCCTCCATTTCATAATGTCTTATTGTTTATATTATGTAAACTAATTACAGCCCTGGTAGCAACATAATTGACTTGTTACATTTCATTGGTGCTTTTTAGTGACAAATTGGTAATTTAATTGCATTGTGAATGTATAATGGGCTTAGCGGCAGATGTGGTTTAAAATAGCTGGTATAGTGAACGTTGTGGAACAGAGCAGTAGTATTCTTCTAAAATTATATGGAACATGTGGTCAATGCTTAATATGTTGTGGAGTTGGGGAGTTTATGTTTCTTTTACCTTAAGGAGGTGATACTTAAAGTTGAATGAGCAGTGTAAAAGCTTCATTTTTCGAATTTGTTATGGATTTAATTTTTGTTCTGTCCGTATACTCGATTTGTGTTACTGAAACAGCATTCTTTTGTGTGTCAATAAATCTGTTCTTTAGGCACGATGGAGGATGTTCAAGGTCCGATCAGCTTTCTGTCAACATCAGAAATCAATTGTTGTAGTACAGAGTCTTTGGAGGCGTAAAATGGCAAGGCATATGCTTAGAAGGCTCAAGCAAGTATGTCTTAACTGTTTTTCAAGTGTTCTTTGACACTTAGCATTTTATCGTTCAATTTCTTCTCTGTATCTTCTGCACTGCAAGGTCTGCAACCTAATCAACGTTACTAGATTTTTACATGAAAATAACCTCATGATCATTAACAGCCAGAAAGGTGTATTGAACAGTGCCTTTATTTTATTTATTTAGTTTTGATCTCATTTGGTTACTTTTTCCTTTTTACCTTGGTCATGTATGAACTAGGTGTGCTGTTGATGTTGAATTAGTGGGTGAAGGATTCTCAGCACAATTGGGGAAGATATTTATTGTTTTTTTATTTTATTTTATTTTATTTTATTTTTATTTTTTATTTTGATAGTGAAGTTTGAAATTGAGTGATATGAGGGGGCTGGTTTTCTGTTTATGAATGAAGCCCTTAGGGTCATTAAAGCTCTATGGGAATTTCTGTTCTATAAGTGTTTAGAATTCAGGATATGTAAATGTGTATTATTAAAAATTCTGTGGTTGATCGTATTATCTCTACCTACATCACTTAGGGGATCATTTTCTGAGTAGAATTGACCTTGAGGGGTGAAAAGGATAGATGATTCTGAGGAAGAATTGGTATTGGTATGGTTGTGATGTTCCTCTCAAGAATGAAATGAATTTTAGGGTGATCAGTAGTTGGTGCAATCATAAATAAATAGATGCGGTAGCCGGACTCTTTCTCCCTTTAGTGCTCTTGGAAGAAATTTTTACAAGTATTGTTATTGAGAGCACATTGCTTTTTTAGAGGATTCTTTGGTCAAGTAGCAACCTCAAAGTATTTCTCCCTCACCGTAATAGGTTGGCTACTGCTCATTGTACTCTTTTTTTTGCTTGGTGGGGAGTGGGACAATTCCCTTGCAACTTTTAATTTAAAGGAAACCCTCTTGAGTGGGGAGTAGGGACAGTGTATAAACTTGTTTGACACAGTTTCGTCTTTTTTTTTTTTTTTGGAAAAATTGTTTTTAATAATCTCAACTTATTTGCTTTTATTACTCCCAACTTTGAATTATTATTGAATAATCCCAACTTTAGGGGGGTGTTTACTTACATTGGACCCAAATAACCGATGACCTGATAAACAGGTTAATTTATTTTTTTAAGCTAAAATTGCCACATGGCACCATCTAATTTGTTTAATTTTTCTCTTTCTCCTCCCTTCCTCTAACCTTTTCTCTCTCCTCCCTTAAACCTGATCAGCAACTCCCTCCATCACACAACCACCTTTGGTAACCCACCACAACATCATCCAACCTATCTCCCTCCTCCCGTAATCGTCTATGACTCTTTTTCCTTTCCTGGAAGTTGTTGTATGTATAATGGGGTGGTTTTGGGGGTCGAAGGAGGTAGTTTTTCGGGATGGAGGAAATGGTTTTTCAGGTTAGGTACGGTGTTTTCGGGGTTATAAGAGTGAAGGATGATGATTTTGAGGGTGGAGGAAGCATGGAGGTGGTTTTTTGGGGGTGGGGGTTTAGGGTGATTTGCATTGGGAACATAGAGGGGGTTGTTTTGGCCTTTGGGGAGGGGTTTCGGCCTTTGGGGAGGGTTAAGGTTACGGAATGTGGCAATTTCGGGGACAAAACTTGGGAGGGGAGCCATTTCTGGTGGTCGCTGGGTAGGGGAGGGCGGTCATTTCGGGTTAAGGCGTGGGATAGGGCTGCCGGAGGTGGTGATAGGGTTTGGCAGGAGGTGGCTATGGCTGGGGATTTTTTTTATTTTATATTATTTTATTATTTACATTTTAATTTTTTTTAAATATTTCAACCATTCATGTGTTGCCACGTGTGACGTGTCTTAGGTAACCTATTATATCAGGTTGATGATCAGTTGGGATTATTCAATAATAATTCAAAGTTGAGATTATTAAAAGCAAATGGGTTAAAGTTGAGATTAATAAAAGCAAGTTTTCCTTTTTTTTTTGGTTGCTTTGTCGAGTTAGTATTTTCGAGCTTCTTTTTCAGTTGTCTTGTTAGAGATACCTGTAGTCCTATGCTAGTCCTAACTCGCAGCATTCTTTTATGGCCACCTTAATTAGAGAGACTATTGTTTCAAAGTGGGTTATGAATTGGGTCAAAGCCTCACATTGTTGTTATTAGCCAAAAAACTTAATACTGTAATTCTTTTCTATTTTAGCTAATGGAGAGATGGGAAACCACATTGTTGTACTGTGGTACGGCGTCTTTTTTTGTTATTGTTGGATGCAGTATGCGAGGATTGGAAGTTGTAGGGTAAGTAGTTTTATTCCGTGAAAGAGTAAAATCTGCTGGGTTAAGTGTCTTCATTGATAGGCTTACAGTGTCGGCCCTGTTGGGAGAGGGGGGCTCTTTTGGATGTAGGTTTAATGCTTGATTGGAGATCTTATATGTCATATTGCTTTAGTTTGTTGTACTTCTGGTTTCATTTGCTTTTGTCTCACTTTCTTAAAAATTTCTGTTCCCTGCTTAACTATGTTTTCTTATATTAAGGAAATAATTTGGATAATTGGGTTGGCGGGGGAAGGGGTATAGGAGACGTTGTTGCAGTATAATACTCCCTAGGTCCCATCGCCTACCCCATCATTTTGGGCACTTTTCAACCATGAATTTGACCATCAATATATATTTGATTATTTATTAGCTAATATTATTAAAAAAGTTAATATATTAAATCCGATTGAAAAATAAATTCTAGTCATTTACACAGCGAGAACGTTTAGGGATTGGAAGTAATCCCTAGATTAATTTGACGATATCTTTTTAGTAACATTTTTTAAAAAAAATTATTTAAAAAGACAAATAGTCAAATTTCGTATTTAATTAGTACAAAACGTCAAAAGGGTAAGATATTGTGGGATAGAGGGTGTAAATGATGTTACTATTGGTTAATTTTAATCGCAAGTGAAAAATTATTTCTTTGATTAGCATTTAGAAATCCACTTTACCTGTATAAAACAACTTATATCTAACTGTGTGTGTGTGTGTGTGTGTGTTTTTTTTTTTTTTTTGACCCAAACTGTTAATTTTTTAGGAGGCCAATGAAGCTGGTGCCTTGCGCAAGGCAAAGACTAAACTTGAAAAGCAACTTGAAGATCTTACCCTGAGGTTGCATTTGGAGAAGAGACTACGGGTATTGCATTCTCAACTATATACTGCTTCTCTTCTTATGAAACACTAGCACTTCAAATTTATGCAGTATGATTCTTGGAAATTAATTTCATTAATGGTCAAGGGGGACATGGCGAGGGTTTCACTGTGTGGCTTGATTTGTGCCTAGTGTTGGCTTTTTCTGTTTTTCTCTTTTTGGTGCCTATTTTTGCTTCTCAGCTTTCTCAGGATCACACGCCTGTTTTAAAATGTTTATTCATTTTAGGTTATTTTGCTTTTTAATTAAAAGTATCTGTAATATGTAAGAAAACTATTTCATAGCATTAGTGTTGAATTTGCAGAGTTCTTAGGTGGCTATTACTTACCAAAATGATTGTTAAATCCTTTCTAGTCAATGGTGTGTTGATAGTAAAATGCGTCAATGATGGAGGAATGTTTGTAGTTTGTATATATTGCTCATTTGTAACTGTGTGTGTCAGAGGAATGTTGTTCATAATGGCCATATGTAACCAAATCAAATTGCCTAAATTACAGGTCTCAGTTGAAGAGGCAAAGGTGGCTGAAATAACAAAACAGCAGCGGATTATAGAAGCTTTAAACCTTGAGTTAGAGGAAGCTAAGTCACAGACTGTTAAACAGGGTAGTAAAAATGCGCAGCGCCAAAGTGACTTGGAATTTTCAATGAAAGAAAAATATGAGCTGCAAAAGCAACTTCAGGACATGGAAGATTTCAAGAAGGAAAATGCAATTTTGCGGGTCAGTATCTTTGTTGCATATATCTGATGAATAATACAGGACTAAGATAGTGAAATGTCAAAAAAGATAAAATCATTTTTTGATGTAAAAAAAGCTATCTTGGATGCAAATGTTCATTGAATTGCCTATTATTTATCTTGCACTTTTTGCATTTTTAAAAGAGAGCAAAGCACTTTCAACACATTATGTGGGGGTACAGTAGTTCAAAGCACTTTCAACACATTCGTAGGGGATGGAGGAGAAGATTTTTGTGGATGACTACGAATTACGGAATAACCACTTTTGGCTCATGTAGCCAACCCCACTCATGGGATTAAGGCTTTGGTTAATTGATTGATTTATAGTAGTTCACAGCTGTGGGGGATGTTGCCCATAAATGCCTCTCCAACATCTGGGCCATCTGGTTAAAGTAGCTCTACACAATAGTTGCACTTAAAATTGTTTTATTTTTAAATACCACCAGGGATACCTTAAGACCTCCCTAATAATGTGTAGTACTGTAGTAAAGCAAGTTCACCTAAAAGATTTTTCATTATAGAAATGATGCACGTATTGTAAAACATCCCCTGAATATCGTATATATCTTGAATTGAGAAATGATCAAGTATTACTTTACTATGCCCAAATTATTGCTTCAAACTTTCTGGTAATATCTAAAAATAATATTTAACATTCCTAATAAAATAGGAGCTAAAAACACCAAGAGTATAATTTCTCTAATATGTATAATGTGATAAGAGTCCCTTTTTTTTTTTCTTTTCTTTTTGTTGTTGTTGTTGTTGTGAGCAAGAGTTGAGTAAAACATTGGGCTCTTGGATGGGGGAAGAAGTGAGTAGACCAGAGACATTGCAGATGGTTTTTTTTTTTTTTTCTTTTTCATTTTCATTACTTTCTTAAAATATTTCATGTTCATTTCTTTTGGAATTTATGTTAGAAAGAAGTTTGTAGTGTGAAAAATGTGTATTACCTTACCTTACACAAGCATGCCTCCGAAATCATGTTTGCCTTTCATTGCCTTTTTTTTTAAAAAATTTTTTAGTTATATCATCTTAGTTTCAAGTACCCGTGGTTAAAATTATGTTGTAAACATTTTGCAGAGTTCTTTAGAAAATTTGGAAAAGAAGAATTTATTACTGGAGACTCAGCTGGCTAGTGCTCAGAAAGAGAATAGTCATACCATGCAAAAGTTGCGTGATGTTGAACAAAAGTGTGAACAACTGCAACAAAACTTGCGAAGGTCCATATCGTGACTTTGCTATTTGAAAGTATACTATTGAGATGCATTTACATATCTTGGTTGCATAGCATAATGTTTACAAATTCAGTGAGTAGTAACCCTTCTTGCTATATGTAATTATATATAGCATACATTAAAATTATAGGCAGAAAGACATTTAATCAGACCCCCCCCCCCCCCTCCTCCCCTTTTAAATAACATTATGAAACTGACAAAAATGGAGTATGTTACGAAGGTTTTGAAACAGAGGTAGTATGTATGTTTTTTATCGAAATAGTTTTGGGAACAATATGAAATTTATCTGGCACACTAAAAATCATCTAGTTAGCATTATCTTTCTTTTGCTATTGACTATTTGAAGATCTGGATGCCTATTTATTTGCACATCAAATTTTTTTTAGTTGATGATATTGAAGAAAGACCATATGATTGAGTTTGTTTAGTATCTTTGGAATTTTGGTAATTATGTCTATCCGCCTCTGAATGACGCTACATTCTTATATTAAAGTGATTTTTCCTCTATTTCTTTATTTAAGCTTCCCAATATCTCGTTTGGTGGGTAGTGGTGGTTCCTTGTTGGCTGCTGTATGGGTTTATTGCTATCTCACCCACTTAACACAGGCTTCTTTCTATTTGGTATCATGTATTCTATATTGTTTTAATTAGTGCTGACAAATACAATGAATTTTTCTGCTGTAGTATGGAGGACAAGGTGTCAAATTTGGAGAATGAAAATCTTGTGTTGCGGCAAAAAGCACTGAACATGTCCCCGAAAAGAAGTCGGCCAGGTTTTGTGAAATCATTTTCTGATGTAAGTATAGGCACTCAACTTTTTATGCATTTTAAAATGTTTTGTAGTTGGAAAAATCTTAAGTCCAGTTGTGTAGTGTAAGGAAACATAATAATGGAACTTCTTGTTCAGATCTACTATTATCGTTTGCACAGTATACTCAACAATATTTTGAAAGTTTGCACTAATTATCGTTTTTGTGTAAAATTGTATTGTTGCGACCATATCCTTTTTTAGCTGTTTTTCCCCTTCATGTTGCTTTCATTTACTGTCTTGTAGATTTTACGTGCTTTGTATTGAGATGTTTTCATCATTTTGTTGTTTCCCCAGATGTACTCAAGTGCATTGAGTCTTCCATATCAGGAAAAGAAACCAATCTATGTAAGTTATACTGTAGCCGCCTTTTCAATTTGAAGCTTTCTGATATAGGAACATGTGTTTATGCTCAAGGGTTGATTTGAACAGGAGACACCCACACCAACAAAACATATCCCAATTGCTCAGGGACTATCAGAATCACGTTGGTCAAAACAAACTGTTGAAAAGCACCAGGTTGGTGTTAGTCATGATTAAGTTTTTTTGTTTTCCACAAGTGAACATTTCATGACCAATGTGGTAAAGCAGAACTTATTCTTCTAACAATGTTAGTGCTTTTAACCGCTGTCTTGTTTTGCAGGAAAATTATGAATTTCTCTCTAAATGCATCAAAGAAAATTTGGGTTTCCAAGATAATAAACCTGTGGCTGCTTGTGTCATCTATAAATGTCTTCTTCACTGGCATGCCTTTGAATCAGAGAGGACAACCATATTTGACCATATTATTGAGGGCATCAATAATGCCTTGAAGGTAAGATGTCTGGAATTTGTCTCATCTTTATCTTCTTCTAGATTATACCTGAAATTGGTTTTCTCTGTGTGCTATTGATTGATTCCTCTTTCACATAATGCTTTCAGGTTGGGGATGAGAATGACACATTACCCTATTGGCTATCTAATGTGTCCGCGCTTTTATGCATCCTTCAGAGGTGCTTAAGGTCAAATAGTTTCTTAAATTCAGCTTCCAATCGTGCTGCTGGATCTTCTGGTATAAGTGGAAGGTTTGCACAAGTAAGTGCATTGTTGGTAACTAGTTTCTAAATGACTTTGGCTGTTTCATGAATCTTTTGTGACTCAACTTTTCCTATAAGGTATGTGGGAAAAAAGATGCTACAAAGGGAATTTACTTTCTGTACTTTTCAAATTTGAGGCATCAAGAATTATTGTATTTCAAGTTTGTGGTATGTTGATTATTTAGAATGGGAGTTTCTAACCCCTTCCGGCCTGTTCTTTAAATCCTTAAGATCATACTAGGAGGGAAACTATGATTTAGCTTATATAGAATTTGCATAGGCACATTATTTGAATGTGAAGAGGATAATTAGAATTATGAATTATAATAGTTATCTATATTCAAGTTTTCTTTTATTTATGCTCAATTTTTATATGATAGGGTATGAAGACTCCCCTGAAGTTTATAGGGTTTGATGATGGTGTATCGCACATTGAAGCTAGATACCCAGCGATCCTGTTTAAGCAACAGTTGACTGCGTCTGTTGAGAAGATATTTGGTTTGATTCGTGATAATTTGAAGAAAGAAATATCTCCTTTGTTAGGAGTTTGCATACATGTGTGTATATGCCCCTCTGTAGTTGTGGAGCTAAGACTTTATATAAGTCTTCTTTGTTGATTGTTAATTGGTAATTTACTGAAGCATTTTTGTAGGCTCCAAAAACTGCACGCGGTGGAAAGTCATCCAGATCACCTGGTGGTGTACCACAGCAGCTGACGAATAATCAATGGGATAGCATCATCCAATTCTTGGATTCCCTCATGAGTCATTTACATAAAAATCATGTATGTGGTGATTGTTGTCCTTATCCTTATTGCTATTTGCTAATATTCCAGCGTAGTTTTCTTTGATAATGAGTTGCCTTTGCAAACTAATTCCTTATATTTAAGCGATGGAGCACTTAATACTTATTATTGAACTTATGACAGTAAACTAAGAATGAAATCAAATCCTTCTACTGACTTGAACCTGCAAAGTCTGGCCAGAGTTGAGCGTATTCTGTCTTAAAAAATAATACTTCTTCCGTTTCTCAATACATGCAACAAGTTGACTTTATATACACTCATTAAAAGTCAACTTGTTGCATTTAATGAGAAACGGAGGAAGTAATATGAATAATGAACAAAGTATAATTTTCAGTACGCAATATCATATAATTGCAGATTTATTGCTTGTGTGATGATTTTGTTGTTTTTAAGGAATTGTTCTTGTATATGCTGCTATTTTCAAAGATGTGAAGGATGGTTTTTTTTATTGGATGCACTCGTCTACTAAATTTTTATGCTGACCTTGAAACTTGTGTTAGGTACCCTCCTTTTTTATCCGCAAGCTCATTACCCAGGTTTTCTCTTTTATCAACATTAATCTCTTCAATAGGTAAGTACTTTTATAGGTTTGTCTTTGGCTGTTACAGATGTAGTTCTGCATTTTATGCTAAAGAAAAATGTTTTGCAGCCTTCTATTGCGACGTGAATGCTGCACTTTTTCGAATGGTGAGTATGTAAAATCTGGTTTGGCTGAACTAGAGAAATGGATTGCAAGTGTGACAGATGAGGTAAAGGAGCCCTTTTGGCTCTTCCTTTCATTTTTTTGATTTTCACTTAATAGAGTGGCTATGTCATACTGAAACTTCTTTACTGATGGTATTGTAGTTTGCTGGGACTGCCTGGCATGAGCTGAACTATATCAGACAAGCTGTTGGTTTCCTGGTATGTTTTGTTTAGTAGTATGTCTTTTGTTTTACATCTGGGTCTATTAAGATTTCTAATTTATTGACTTGTGGAATACTCAATAATAATATTTAGGTAATACATCAAAAGAGGAAGAAGTCTTTGGAAGAGATTAAGCAGGATTTATGCCCAGTATGATCCTTTACCCTTTTAGACTTATATTCAGATCTTTTCCTCTTATAGTTTTATTTTCCGGTTTTTAACTGGGTCTTGCTTGACATTGGATTTTGGTGGAAATATTTGTTTACTCTTTTCAGGCCTTAACTGTAAGACAAATCTATAGAATAAGCACTATGTACTGGGATGATAAATATGGCACCCAAAGTGTTTCCAATGAGGTTAGCTGCATTCCTGGTTCTCTCTGTTTAAATAATACTGATGATACTGCCTGTGTTTTGGAAACAACTAATGGACTAGTTAATTTTTATTGTAAATGTTATTTGACTTATTGCCTAGCATGTTGTTTAAAGATTTTCTTTGGCAATAGTTATGTGCTCCGAAGATGTAAAACTAAAGTATTTTGGGCTTATTAAATTGGCTTTGGCTGTCAGGTGGTGGCTCAAATGAGGGAGATGTTGAATAAAGATAACCAAAATCTAGCCACAAACTCATTCTTGCTGGATGATGATTTGAGGTACGTGTGCTTTTTGCAGTTTAATTCACTCTGAACGTTGTTATAGTTGAGCTGCTGGAGTGCTGGCTATATTAATGTCCCAGTTGAACACCCCCCCCCCCCTCCTCCCCTTCTTATGATCTAACAAAATAAACTGTCATATCTTTTTTTGTCTTCATTGAAGCCTGGTCCTTCTTCCTTCGGTGACTTCAATATGAACACCGAAAGCTTTATCCACTAACCTTCTGCAACAGCCTCCCATTTAGTGGCTACAACAGCAACAAACCACAATGCCAATTTCTCGCACCGAAAATATACATTATACTATACTACCATCCCAAACCAATTAACTCCCTGACTTCCATACTGGGAAAAGAGAGATGTTAAATTATAAGGGGATTCATAAAAGTGTGACAATAATAGTGAGATAAACGTATGTGAATAGTATGCCAATTTAATTGGGACATATTGTAGTAACAGGAGCAATGCACCAATTATGTGGGTATCTTAACCTTTGTGATGAGAACTTTAAAGATGGATTAATGCACCACTCTTGTACTGGGAAAAGAAAAATGTTAAATTTTAAGGAGATTCAGTTCATAAAAGTGTGACAATAATAGTGAGATAAACGTATGTGAATAGTATGCCAATTGGGACATATTGTAAATGCACCGCTTATGTGGGTACTTTAACCTTTGTGATGAGAACCTTTAAGATGGATTAATGCGCCACTCTTGTGAGAGGAGGAACTTTTTTACGTTGTAGGGTCCCACATGTATGGCCCTGTAGGAGATCCGAATATATATTTTATCATAAAGGGAATAAAGCAAAACCTAAATAAAATAGATGAAAACAGAAAGTGAGTAGAGCTTGGGATAACTGAGGCACTACTCCCCCGTTCCTAAATAATCTTCCCATTTTGAAACGAGACACTATTCATAACTATCTTCAAAATTCTTTCCAATACATAAAAATAAGATCAATAGGGGCTTGTTTGATTCGTTTCGACAAGTTCTTTTAAAATGTCAAACTTGTATAAATTTTTACAAACATGTAATTAGAGATATGAACGATATATTATTTGCATTGGCAAACGTGTCAAAGTCAAATGGAAAGAACATTTAGGATTGGAGGAATTATAAATTACAACACTAGGTTTTGTGAATTTCAATTATTGTTAAGAAATCGATTTGGCTTTTGGCCTTCAAGGGTGAAGGTCAAAGTGCCTTGAGTTGTTCTGTAGGCTACCACCTATAGGTGATTCCAGTACCAAGTCCTTGATTAACTCTGGAAGCATTGACTGCAAATTCAGAGTTTACTAAAGCACTCTCTTTCTGATCATCAAACTCTTGATGAATTTCATTTTGTAAGGTCGGGCCTATTATACCTTTGTTAATCCAAATGAATAAACTTTCTGGTAATCTGGTAACAGTAAACCATAAACTTTCTGGCATCATGGCATCGAATTAACAGCAAATCAACCTTACAGTAAACCATAAGTCGCATAGCATATTGAATTAATCGATATATTTCTGGCATTATGATCAACTTCTTGTGAACTTCCTTGCTGATCTGATGTGAAATTATGTATTGCTGCTGATTGACCTTGTGTTTATTTCTGATATCTTCTGCAGCATACCCTTTTCTACCGAAGATATATCAAAAGCCATCCCAGCTACCGATCCAATGGATGTCAAAATCCCAGCCTGCCTATCAGATGTTCCTGCTGCTAAGTTCTTACTCGAAGATACTACAGAGACTTGTTTGACACCTCTTGCTGCTACTTGAGTCAACAGTGTACTTTCAGAGTTATGATCTAGCTCTGTATGCAGAGCTGACGACACCTATTCTTGTGCATGGAAACAGGACAGATACTTATTCTGGATAAATCATATGGTTCATCGTTGGCAAAGCCTTTCTTCCGTGGTCTCCCATGGCAAAGTCCTATTTGATGAAGGGGGAAAGGGTTTGCAGGTTTGGACGAAGTAAATTTGTAGTTGGGAATTGTCAATATTGTGAGGTTTATTTCGGTTCCACATGGTGAAGATCAAGGTTGACCGTAGTTTTTATCATGGCCGGCCTTATAAATGATGTAATATCTAGTGTTTATACACCAGATCTGTAATTTACTTGTCAATTTGTCTGTACATATACTTAGGTATTGCAGCGGCATTACTTTGTAGAAGAATAGGTGTATGATTCTAATGTAAATATTGGCATATTCAATATCAGGGAAATTCGGATCGCTTGGTGCAAATGAAACTTCACTTCAGCTCCTGACGCATAATAAGACAGTATTAAACCTCACTAGCTTGTATGAAAATAGGATCTTACTCCTTGCATTCTTTCATTATACCATTTTTTGGTCTCTGAACTTGTAAGTCTTGTTCAGTAAAACCTGTTTGTGCACATAATTTACTGTAATAAAAATTCTAGAAGCTACGACTAAGGTTGATGATGCTTTTTTGCATTAATTGAAATTGTTTGTACCAAAAATCTATCCTCGGTTCTTCGTTCACTAACTTGTTTGAAATAAAGTCCCAACTATACGTAGTTATGCATTTGTGTAAAAATCTGGTTTCTCCGTCTGAGGGGAAATTTTTGTTAGCGTTTTATCTAACGTTTAGCATATGCTTTGCATCTAATTTAGCCTTTTTATCGGTACAATTGAATGCTATTACATTTGTTTCGATTTAACGCGAAATAGGTTGAGTTCAGTTTAACTTAAAGAAGTGTGGAACACAGGAGATTATCAGTTCAGACTTCAGACATGAGTAACCTATTTTTTGGTTCGATTTGGCTACCAAAAAAGTGAAAAAAAAAAAAAAAAAAAAAAAAAAACCGCATTTTTGTTCTTTTAAGTAACCTTTATAAATTACCAAAATAGTTAATTTTTGTAGGATAGTTATACAAGATAAGAAGAGATTTGGTACTGGATAAGCCACTAAATAGGAAAGCAGTCCAAAAAGCACTTTACTTGACTGATATCGTGTTAGGTTCACATTTCAATCCATGAAGCAACTTGTTATAGAACTATTCTAGTATGAGACCATCAAATTACCTATGCACCTTATAGAAATTATTATGAAAAGATGTATATCAAAAATAGTTAACTTGATGAACTTTGTGATCTTCACCTTCAAGTCTTTGATTATATAGGTAAAAGGTCCATATACACTTGGATGTATGCATGTAACATGGCATATGTGTGCTCTAGTGCTCAAACATGCAAAAAGATTGTCATGACATGACTCTTGGTATGAAAGATAAGGATTAAGGATAGATTGATGAGATAAGGATAAGAAATTATTGTAAGAGAGAAGGATGATATAATTAAATATTATTCTGAGTTGAGAATAAGATGAGGATAAATTTTAAAATAACTAAAATATATATTGTCCCTCCTTTAAATTTTACCTTTGAACTATATCTTATTGGTAATTCAGAATATATAAACTTTTATCGAACAAGATCCGAGTCGGCCAAGCTAAGTGAAAGTTCTCCCAACATATATTGTAGATACCTAGGTCCAATTTTGAAATCTTTACTTTAAGTGTGTTTCATCTGACTAGACTTATCTAAACTTATCTTATTTGAATTATTAAAGCTTTTTAAAACTTACTTTAGTTGTAATTTAAACTTAGATAGCTCTTATCAAAACTTTTCCTGAACTAATCTTATCTAATGTAAATAGAATAGACCCTTAAATTGAATAATCCCCTTGTCATCTGATCCAAACAATGATTTGCACCCGACATAAGTTTGGTCAGATATATGCCCATAAAAATGGTTTTTATCAACATGTCCACCCCTATCCCATTTTTATTCGGAAAAAAGAACAATGTCTATGATAATTGCTCTCAACTCCATAATTGTACTCATATCATCTTGTAATACTTGCTTCATGTCTCAAAAGTTGTAACAATTTGAGTTTTAAACCATTCACAATCTTCACATGCTCTTTTCATATATACGGTGATTTTAGTACTATCAAAACTATTTAACAGTTCGGTTTCGGTCGATTTAAAATCTAGTCGGTTTGAAATCGGTTCAAGTGTCTTACGAGTTAGTTTCAGTTCTGTTTAATTAATTATCAGTTCGATTCGGTTCCGGTTTATTCTTGAGCGGTGTTAATTCGGTTCGGTGAATACGGGTTGTGGTTTGGTAACGGTTCGTTGTAAACGGTTTTTATACTGGTTCAAACAGTTTCGGGTTGGAAACGGTTCGAATCTTTTTCGGTTCAGTTTTATTTTAGTTTGGTTTATAACTAATTCGGTTCGTTAATGGGTTCGGCTCTTATACGGTTTAATGTTATTCGGACCGGTTCAATTTCGGGTTTACTAAATTACGATTTAGGTCGGTTTTTTATCGAGTCGTTTGGATTTGGGCAATTATACGATTTTGATTTGAAATTTGATAGTACTTGCTAACCTTTTGCTGGTTAACAAGTTTCATATTAAGCCGTTGGAGACTTCATCACTTCATATTTAGGCATCATATTATATACAAATTCTCATTGATTTTATAAATACACATAATGTTATTTTTCAAGTTTATTTAGTCATACTGATCTTACTAGTTTATTACGAAGTAGATTATAAAAGTTTAGTATATAAAAATATTCTTATTTTACTATCAGGTTATTATATGCTTGTTATTTGATGAGTTGTTGTGACATCAAAATTACAATTTGATTTATAGACGGTTCGGTTTGTAAGTGGTTTGGTTTGTACACGGTTTAGTGGGTTTGCAATTTGTTAACTGTTCGGTGTAAACGGTTTTTACCTCGGTTCAAACGTTTTTGGGTTGGAAGCGGTTCTGTTATTTTTCGGTTCGGTTTGATTTCAGTTCGGTTTGTTAACGGGTTCGGTTCTTATACGGTTTGACATTATTCGGATCGGTTCGGGTTTACTAAAATACGGTTCAGGTTAGCTTTCGGTTTTTGATCGGTTGGTTTCTCATTTAAGTTGGTTGATTTCGGGCAGTTAAACGGTTTCGGTTTGAAATTTGACAGCACTAGGTGATTTATAGCGAAAGAGCTTATTAAAAGAAACTTCAAAGTATAGTTGAAATTATGCATTATTATCAAGTATGAAAATACAAGTATCTCAAGCACTATAAATTATGAATTCAAATTTTCAACGATTAATCAAGTTGATACTCCGTATAACTTTAGTTCTTCAAGTAGTAATCCTAGAATTAGATAATTTGTCAAATATTTAACCCTTAATCAAGCTAAATAAGCACTTTCAACAGATGATTTTGCTTCGAATACTAATACTATTGTGCATAAAAGTCAACATGCACGTTGAACACTGCCTACTATATATGATTGTTAAATGTCATTAACAAAAGCCTACATTTATCTGTCAAGATACTTCATCATGTTTATTTCTTTTACCAATTAAAGGTGAAGATAAGTTAGAGTTCACAACACTAGCACTAACAGCACAATGCTGCAAATCAGCAAGGGAAAACGACCGCCAAGGTGCAGGAGGAAGAGGAGATAGCGGCGAGGAGGGGGAAGTGTTTCTCGTCTCGTTCCTCCCATTCGTTTCAGTAACTGGACCATCTTCATCAGCATGAGACTCACAATTTTTCATAGCAACTGCAAGTGCTAGTGTGCTCCGGCTAGAGTTGGTTGGTCTTTTCGCTATGCCACCTCCAATCCCGGAACCTCCTTTGAACAACGATGTACGGCCATTATCACAGAGAAGATTATACGCAAGAAGGTTTTTACGTTTCCGTGAGTAAGCATTCTCTGGTTTCGTAATCTCTTTGATAGACGTACAAGCTGCATCGCCTAAACTCGCAAATGATTTCGATTTACCATTGTAGAAATTAGATATTCCTCTCCTGCAAAATTGGAAAAATAATTTCAAACATGTTAAGAGAATATTCACAGAATATATACCATTCAACAACAGGCAACGTTATTAAAACAAAGAAGAACAAAACAACACCAAATTTGAGCAATAATAGAGCCTAAAATGAGGCATTGAAAGTTCTTTTCCTCAAAAATAATATTCTTTGGTGACCTTTTCTTTAGAAGGCATCATTCCTTGAAGCATTTTGATGGATGCTCTTCAAATTAGTAGTGACCATTTAGACCATAAATGGTCAGAATCAATGGATTAAACAATACCCTATATGAAATTTTACTAAATCTCTTCGCCGCGTCGAATCAGAATCATTTAGACAGATTCCTAGTAATTTTCATTTTCAAATGCACAAAAAGAATCAAATTCAAGGACATTATCAATTCAAAGATCTCAATTTGATTGTAATTCCCAATCCAAATTCTGGGGTATAGATTGAACACCTTACTAAACATCAGTTGATTGAACATGTAATAAAGTTATCACCTTTATTTTGACTATTGTTATCAAATTGGTAAAAATTCTACAATTTACCCCCAAAATCAACTCTCAGTTCATCTTGGTCAAAATCAATAAAATTCTAACTTCAACCAACAAAATTAGTAACCCTTCTGTTCTAACAAATTTTAACTCCAATTTCCCAATATTAATACTCAAATTTTCTAATTAAACATAACAAACTTTTTTTATATAACAATTAAAAGATAATTACAACAATTTAGCCCCATTTCAGATTCAGACCAGCAACCAAATTAAGGACTAATTGGCCATATTTAATGACAGCTTAATCAGCTCTAATCTTACAATAAAAATAATTAAGACAATCAATCAAACCTAACAAATCCAACAAATCAAATCAAAGCAAATCACAAAACTTTATCTTTAATTCCAAAATACCCAGGAGAAAAAATCACTTCAATTTTACAGGATAAACTTCATTCATTACAATTAAAAATATATTAATTAATTCAGAAAAAATCAAAAAGTACTGTAATAAACAGGCAAGATCAAATTTTTACCAAAACCCCAAATCAAAAAAATCAAAATCAACCAAAAAAAATCAAAAAATAAAGAAAAAAAATTAAACCTGATGGGTAAAGCTTGTTCTAAAGCATCAACAGCAGAATCAAAAGAAGTATTATTTAATTTACTCTCAACTTCATTTTCTTCATCAATTTCTTCATCATCACTATTCATTCCAATCGAAGAAGATGAAGAAGTGCATGGATCTGAATACCCATTTTCTCTCTCCTCCTCTTTCACAACCACCCTTATCGCCGTCCGATCGCCGGAATCTAAAATCGACGGCAGATTATACGGCGGACCCATTTTGTTATTCCGCCGCAAATACCCACTTGAAATCTGTTCAACCCGATTATTACCCAAAGCAATTGACATGATTTTTTGGATAATTTATAGATAATAATGTAATTTTAATAATAATAATTTTGGAAAATATAATAAAGATTGGATTTTTATTATATTTTGAAGGAAATGTTGAAGAAGAAGAGTAAAGAAGAAAAGTTTACTAACATAATTTGTTTTTTAAGAGAGAGAAAGAGAGGAGAAAAGTGGGATAATTTGAGGATAAATATAAGGTGTGAGATAAAAATCTAAAAGATTTATGTAAAAAAAAAATAAAAATGGTAGAAATAAATATTTATTGCAATAAAATAAAAAAAAGAAAAAGGACACGATGTGGTGTTCTTATCCATTAGACTTATCCACTTGCTTGCCCCATGTTAGACGGGAATAAATTAATTATGATTTTTAATGTTTTTTTTTTTTTTTTTTTTTGAGGTTTAATTTGATGGATTTCTTTTTTTTTTTTTTTTAATAGTTAATTGGATGGATTAAATGTTAGGTTTAGGATGATTGATTGATGAGTCATTAGACACATCGAGTCGTTTTTTTTTTATTTATTTTTGGAAATTGTCTTAAGCAATTAGTAGGATTATTTCTTAACATATCTTATTGAAATTATATTATTGACATGAATATTATATCCGGATTTAATGGGAAGATAGAATTTTTGCTTGACTTGTTTTAATTATTGACTATGGAGTAGATTGTATTTTTTTTTTAATAATGTATGTGATTAATCGATAATCCTAATGTTTGAAAAAATCGGATGTACAATAGTGCTATTGTAAATCAATAGCACGTGAGCCTCTTCATTACTTTCTTTTATCAGTTTCTCTCTCTCTTTCCTCACTTATTTCACTCACTACGGAAGCCACTGTCGCCGCCATCACCGCCGCAAGCTTGAGCCTCTCTCTCTCCTCACTTATTTTTCACCCACTACGGGAGCCGCCACCACTGTCGCGAGCATGAGCCTCGTCAACAGTGATCTGACGGTTGTTGAGTATTTGGCCGTTCATTCCTTCGATCGCGGCATCAAGCTCTTCGTTCCTTGCTTCCGAAGGTGATGATGGTGACGATGCTTGTATGGTAATTGGAAGCAGTAGCAAAAATTTTGGAATCAAAGTAAAATAATACTTGTATGGTTTACTTTTGCAAAAAAAACAAAAAAACTAGTGAGATTTTGATACTTTGTTTTGCAATTTGTATATGTAGCTTAGTTACTTTTGTGATAAAAAGGGTCACGTTTGTGAAAAAAGGGGTCACTTTTGTATAAAAAAGGGTCACTTATGTTAAAAAAAGGGTCACTGTTGTAAAAAAAAAAGGTCACTTTTGTGAAAATATGGGTTACTTTTGTAATAAAAAGGGTCACTTTTGTAAAGAAAAAGGGTAACTTTTGTAAATAAAAAGGGTCACTTTTTGCAAAAATGTTCGATGTACAATAAAATTATTGTAAACCGGGGGCACGCAAAAGTTTTTGTTTAATAATTAATTTCCTAATAAAAGTAATAAAAATACATTTTCTTGCCAAAATATGTTTTTTTTTCTTTTTTTTTTTTGGTGTTTTGAGAGCCAAGGGTGGGGGTGAGAATTCGATCCCAGGATCTCCTAAAATCGGGAGGAAAGCTCTAACCACTTGAGATATCCCTCACTCTTTTCTTGCGAAATATGTAAAGTATATATAGATTTAAAATTTTTACAAAATATAGATTTGATTCCACAAATCAATTCCTAAATTTATGGCAAATTATGATGGTTCACATATAATCAAAGTTATATTAATAATTTATAATTCGGGTCGTTTTTTAATCTTACTCCGTATTTTAACTAATTTATTTTGCTTTATATATATAAAAAAAAAATAATAAATAAATAATTAGGATGAATAAGTTTGGCTAATTCAAAGGAAATAAGTTTAGGAAAAAAAAATTAAAGAAATGATATAACTTCGTAAAATTAGATAACATAAAATAAAATAAAATAAAAAAGGACTATTTCACCAAATGTCACTAAGTACTTACAAAATTCACCAAATGCCATCAAGGTTTTCAAAATTCAGAAAAATGTCACTGACAAACAATACAATGACACGTGTACAAATTAAGCTCACAATTGACAAAAAAAAAATAACGTAAATGCTCCTTTTTATGTTTTGAAAAATATTTTGATTAGCATGTTGTTATTTTTAACCATCAAAATTGATCGGTAAGGTTTTGGGGTCATTTTGACCCTTTATGGGTACAAATTAAGCTCAAAAAACGTAAGCTCCGTTTTACGTGTCTAAAAATATTTCGATTAGTGTGTCATTATTTTTTAACCATGAAAATTGATTGGGTAAGGTTTAGGGGGGGTCATTTAGATCCTTTATGGAATCAATTTAAGCTCGAAATTGACAAAAAAATAACATATATGCCCCGTTTTGTACGTCGATATTGTAATTTTTTGGGGGAAAAAATGCGAAACGGGGTATATACTTAGGGCTAGCAATGGATTGGAGGTGGATTGGGTGGAGCTTAATCCACCTCCGATCCATCCGCCAACGATCCATCCGTCATCTAACTCATCCATCACCATTTAATTCTTCATCCACATCCAATCCATCCATCATTCGCGGATGAATCGGGTGGATTGTGTGAATAACGGGTGAGCTAAAATACAACATCCTGTAGTCATAATACTAATATACATAAACTAATAATTTGATATATAGTTGACAAGATCTTTAAATTTTCCAACATTTACACTAGTATACAAAGTTTAACTTATATTACTAGCATATATGGAATATATACTTATATAGTATTACAAATAGGTAAAAAAATATTTAAAATTTTGTAAAAATATAAGTGGATGGATGGATGGGTCGGGTGATGGATGGATGAAGCTAAGCTCCACCCGAATTCGACCCGATCCATCACCTGATCCATCCATCATCCATATAAAATTCGTGTTTTGTCGGGTGTTCATCCATTTTATCGGATCGGGTGGTTCGATTATCCATGGGTTAGGGCGAAATTGCCAGCCTTATATATACGTTATTTTTTTTGCCAATTTCAAGTTTAATTTGTAACCATAAAGGGGAAAAATGACCCCCAAAACCTTACTCGAACAATATTTGTGACGAAAATCGAAAAAGTCTTATTTTTATTCATCAAAAAAAATAATTTTTTTGTGTTAATTTTAAAAAGTAATGGCATTTGGTGAAATAATTTTCCAAAGTAATGGCATTTGGTCAAATAAGAATTTCATTAACGGAAAATTAACGTTCATATGCTATTAGTGGCACGACATAAAGGGCCAAAATGACCCCCAAAACTATACCCGAGCAATTTTTGCCACGAAAATCAAGAAAAAAGTATGATTTTTATTAATTAAAATAAATAATTAAAATGAACCAATTTTATCATGACACGTGTCATGATTTAATCTTAATGACTAACGAAATTAACGGCCGTTAGTCATTAATGGCATTTGGTGAATTTTTTAAAAGCTCGATGGCATTTGGTGAATTTTGGAAACCTTGATGGCATTTGGTGAATTTTGAAAACCTTGATGTGGCATTTGGTGAAATAGCCAAAAAAAAAAAATAACAATAATTTTAGATAATATATAATTTTAGATTAAATTAGATGAACCTAATATGCTATTAATTACAATCGTTTTTATTTTATTTTTAATAAAGGGGTAAGGAAAAGGCAACATGAATTTTCGGCCACAAATTGTTTCTATTGGAAATTGATTCTATAACTTCAAGTTTTTCAAATATAAGTACAATTTTTAGTTCTAAATTAAGGAATAAGTATAAGCCTAGTTCATTTCACCTTACAAGAAAAATATTCAGTAAAGATAATTTGAGTTAATTAAGTAAAATCAGTAGCTTTATAGAACTATAAACGATAATCAGTAAGAATAATTTCATCTTAGCAAAATTAATATCAATTCAATAAAAATAATTTTAGTTTAGCTAAAATAATTTCAATTCAGTAAAAATAGTTTAAGTTCATTCAAAATACGGAGTAAATTCAATTTAGTAAAAATAATTTAATTTCAACAAAAATGAAAGTGGATTGAACAAGCTCTAACATGTTAAGAAGATTGAATAGGCTGCCATAAAAAAAATGTTAATAATTGCATTAGAGAGTTACAACAAATTTGTGTCCAACTAACACCACAAAATACTTTTAAGTTTTATATTGACTTAGGCCCTGTTTTAGTTCGCCTTATACTTGCTTATCTGAACTGATTTGGTCTGGTCTGAATGTCATATTTGACCAAACTTTGACCTTAAATATATGATAATCTATACGGAAAAAATATATCAAGTGGGGGTCTTGTTAAATTCGTAATAATGTGAACTTTATTATTACGTGATTTTCATATTTTTTTTTTCATTATGAAATTAAAGATATTTAGTGATAAAAAACTGCACATAAAACGATGATCTGATGTAAACTTATTTTTTCTGATATGAACTTATTTTTTTTTATCTGAACTTAATTTTTCTGAAATAAGTAAAAATCAGCAAAGTGAACTAAACAAGGCCTTATTATTATAATTTATTGAGTCATATTTACTTAATTTCAGTTAAGTTCAGTTAAGTTCAACTCCAAACAGTTCAATATAGTCCAGCTCCAATCAGTTCAGTTCAATTCAGCTCCTAATTTCCTTCCCTCATAAAATATTCATTTCAGCTCAGTTCAGTTCAGTTCAGCTCCAATCACTTCAGTTCAGTAAATATGAACAGACCCTTATTACAAATATCTAAACAATCCAAAATTTGGTGATCGCATCAAACAATTTGACTATTATAAATTTATAATCAAACAATCCGTTTATCACCTCTTTTTATAATCCAATTTATTTTATTTTACATGAGATTAGAAAATTAAATTTACTTTGAATATATTTTTCTTTGTTTTTAACTACGAGTATATATCTATACTAATGTTATAAGAGGAACATTTATACGCTACACCCTCATTAATACATTAAAAAAAAATATAGTCAAATGGTCAAAGTGTAAATACTCTGGCCATAAAATTCTCATTAATACATTAAAAAATAAATATATTCATATATACTTCGTATGAAAGTTTGCTAGATATGTTTCAATGTGTAGTTTTATATTATCAATAATAGTATAAAGTTTGCGTTAATATGTACAAAAATTGAAATTGTTTATGATCAAAGAAATAAGCATCATATTATTAGATTTATCAAGACGAAGAGAGTAATACAGTGTATTTTACATGATAAATTACTTATGTCACTCTACCTGCCATTTTTTTTAAAAAAAATGTACCTGCATCTTAATTATGTGATTCCTGTTATCTTCCTTCGATTCTTAATTCCTATATCTTCCTCAACCTTCCAAGTTTCAACTCTCAAAGTTTTGTTTTAAAATTTGCATCTAATGAAATTCAAGTTGAGGAAGAATGATATTATTTTATAAATAGAATTAAAAGTTTACAGAACAATAAAGAGAAAAGGCAAATAGAAAACAAAAATTGGGCCTTTCCATTGACAAAAATTTATTGAACCCCTTCCAAAATTCAACAATGAAGGCTAGGATTTTAGAGAATAAAAAGTGGAAAAGAATTACTCCGTATTTAAATTTTACTTCCTCCTTTTCAATATGATAGTTCCATATGAAATCAATCATATAAAATAAGAAAAACATAATATTTGGAATCTAACATTAAAGTAAAAAAACAATTCATAAATAGTTTTGCTTTATTTAAATTGTTTTGATTTTTTTTAGGAAACCGTCAACCATAATTGCATTATTAAGGGAATAATTTCTTTACTTAGAGTCATGTCATAAATTCACAATCAATTAACTTAATCAATCAGAATTTAATATGTACAAGTATAAAATAGGAAATAAAATTTAAGTTAAAAGTGGAATATATTCAATATACGTAGATGTTTTTGAAACGTCCCAAAATATTATATGGGACTAACAAATTGAAACGGAGGGAGTAACAAATTATTGTACATATAATTCAAGCAATATTTAATTTTATATTTTGTGGCCTTTCTAGCAACATTCTTTTATAGCCCGTCTTGTGTGTGGTCAGCCACACCGTGTGACCACTTATAAAATAACAAAATAACCCATATAAAAATGACCAAGTAACCCCTGTAGTACTAATTGAGTAACCCCTATAACACTAACTGAGTAACCCTATAGCACTGACGAAGTAACCCCTATTACACTAATAACGTAACCCCTGCCACACGGTGTGGCCAGCCACATATAAGACTTTGTGTTCTTTTAAGGTTTGTTAAATGCAAGTGCTTAAGGGGCTCCATAATTTGTTGCCACTTTTTTGTTTTGTAACAGATTATATTGTGTGTGTATGTTTTTCTTTTTTTTTTTCTTCTTTTTTTTTTTTCTTCACAAGGATTCATCGACTTTGCACAGATTACTAAAACCAGTGGCTTCCGCCCATCGGTATGTAGTCATGCATCCAATAATACTTCTTATATAAATTCAATAATGTATAAATAAAATAATTGTTCTATAAAGGTACAACGTGATTAAGATTTAAGAAGTATACATGACTACAAATTATATTGAACTATATTTCTCTAAAATAAGATATGACCATTAAGCTTTTTTTTAAAAAAAAATCTTATCCCTTTATTAGCAGAAAAGAATAATTCAGTGTGGCTTTAGTCTTGGTATGTGTAGATAAAAAACGTTCCATTTTTATGGAATATATATATATATATATATATATATATATATATATATATATATATATATATATATATGAACCAAGGCTAAAATAAGAACTGAGAATTAATTTAGGCCCTTAGATCATGTTTATCGGACGGCTCACATGCTTTCCGTCTCATTAATGACATTTTTATAATATTTTAACTTTATAAAGTAGTTTCCAGTTTCATTAAAGTACATGAAAATTTAGTAATAGTAAATGAAATCAATCTTAAAGTAAATGAAATTGGCTTAAAAGTTAAAAAAACTAAGAAAAAAGTTTAAAAACAGCGAAATTACGAGAATACCATTAATGAAAGCGGGTGCAATGTGAGCCATTAGATGGAGTGCGATCAATGACTGAGATTAGTTTCTAGTTCCTATTATTCACCTTGGTTCTCACATTATCTCAATATAGTACGAGTATCTATTTTTCATATGTCGTCCCACTTCAATCAGGCATGTTAGCATGAATTCAAAAATGTTTACTTGTGTCATAACCTATGAATATATGTTGAGTACGTGAGGAAATTCACAAGTGAGTAAAAGTATTATCCCATATTAATCAAGTGTAAAAGTAAGAGTGAGTATTGCAATGTGTATCCCATATTGAAGAAAAGATAAAATTATGTTCATTTTATAAGACTATGGGGGGCTACACTCATCATATGATTTTGTAGTGAAACCTCCATAGACTTATAAGATGGACAGTCGTGACAGGTGTGGCTAGGCTTGTTTATCAATTTTTTATATACTATAGTTTTTAATTTTTTAATTTTTTTTTAAATATACCAAGTATTAGTTATTACACTTGTGAGTATAATCATTTTTATAAGAAATAATTTCCATACACCGAAATTGTACAAATTATCAAATGAACCTGGTTCACACTAATTTATTGTGGACCACTAACATTAGAGACAATGTGATTGTTTTATTAATAAAAAAAAGGCTCAATATATAAAAATAAAAGTTATTATGTTGAAATAAAAGTTAGTGCGACATTATAAAAGTTATAAGAGGTTAACTTTTTTAATGAAATTTTTAATATATTGGTCAATATGTATAATACAATGTTAAAATTAGGTCACTATTCAACATAATGTTGTACTTTAAGTTCATAATAACATTAAGGGTCATAAAAAGGTTACTATGTTAAAATAAGGTTACTATAATAAAATTAAGGGTCATTATGTTAAATAATATGTCAGTTACGTGTGTATAAACCTCAGGTCCACAATAATAAATGATAAAAAAAAGTAAATGTTGAAAGGATAAAGTAAATGGGATTAATGATGATTGAGGTGGTCCCTTTGTATTATTGATGATAATTGATAATATGGTAATTGTCGATGTAAACATTTTGGAAAGACATAAACAAAAGAAGCAGCCACCTGTCCCAAAGACTAAGGAACTATTCGTTATTTGCTTCTAAACTATTAGGTCTCTTTCTTACCTCTTCTTTTTGGCTTTCATTCATTTTCTTATCCCTTCTTTTGAAAGTCATTAGACATTGGTGTTTTTTTTCTTTTTTGGTGTTTAGGGATTGGTGTAGTTTTATGTGGTCTGGAATCGAAGCTATGATAATCGAGCGGGATAAACCCGTTGTGCGTTGTACACAAATACACTCGCATGTAAGATATCCTGATTGTTTTATATTGATTATTTCGTCATCAATTATTAATGAATACCAATTGATTTGATAAAGTAGGATGAGGTTTTTAGAATGGACCTTTTCTATGTGATCCCTAATCTATGCAACAAAACCAAAAGCCTAAGTAAAGATAGGAAAATATATTTGTAAATTTAGAATTATAAAGGCATTAAATTATTGGGAATTTAGTTTAATTTTCCTTGTAAGTGAAGAATTCATTAATTTCCTATCTTTTCAAAGATTGATAAAAGAAATATATCTTTTCCATGACAATCTTTTCCCTTGATCTTCAACACAATCTTAATTCTCAACATGTAATCTAAACTTGTAGAAAAAATATTGAATTTCTGGTAAATAAAATTGATGAATTAGGCTAATATGGCACCATTGAATGAATGCCACATCATATAAAGACAACTAACAATCAATGGATCCTAATTTTCTAATGTCATTGTTCTTCCCTGGATTATATAATTCAGAATTATAAGGTGTAAAGCTATTTATTTTCTTTCTGTTATTTTCGCACCTATCATTCGCAGATGAGATATGGTATTGTAATATTAACTCCAATCAAAACCGCATTACCATCATACAAGTTTATAACCACTTTTACGTTAGTGAGCATTTTTTTGCCCATGAGCAAAAATGGTGAGCAAATTTGTTAGAAATGGTTCCCCATCAATGAGCATATTGAAAAATGCTCATGAGCATTTTTCATTTTGCTCATCCTATGAGCAAATTTGAGGATGAACAGTAACTACGTGGGGCCAGCAACTCTCCAATGAGCAACTCTCCCTGTCAGCCTCTTCACCCAATCAGCAAATGTTACCGTTTTCAAACGGTAATTAAATTAAAACAGCTATTTTTAGGCCAATTTTGAATATATATATGTATATATATATATATATATATATATATATATATATAAATTCAGCAACGATTATAATTTTTTTTCCTTAAATAGAGATCCATTTTGACATATTTTTGTATAATTTCATAAATCACAAAAACACTCTATATTATTCTTACTCCCAAATTTTCTTAAAAATAAAAATTAGGAGAGAGAATGATGATCATTTTTTTTTTGCTCACTAATGGGATAGAATTTGCTCACCAAAAATGCTCATGGGTTTGAAGAGAAAGAAAGTGCATGAGAGAGAATGAGCATTTTTTTTTTTGCTCACTAGTGTGAGTGCTCTTAGAAGTGTGACATTCGATAAGGTGGAAGCTCAAAAAAAGGAATTTACTAGCCATACATAATAATCTTAACTTACGAGCTCCCTAAAAATAAGGTGCATGCACCTTGTTTATTTGGATTGATGTATGATGTTAGTCATGTTACCATCAAAGTTTGTGGCTATTACACAAAAAGTATTTGGGCCAACGCTAGAATGATCAAGCATCAAGGGCCATGAGTTTTGGCAATGGGTCAAACAAGCAAGTGGCAGGCTTAATTCATGGCATTTACTTATTTATTATTCAGAAAAGATGCTATCACAATGAGAATCATGAGATATTATAACAGAATAAGAGGGCTGCAAAACCACAATACTACAAATCTGCAATAGGTAGCAAACTTAGGTAAGTTATGTTCAATTGTTCATGTAAAGATTGTAAACAGGCTTTGTTTTACCCAAATTTCTCTAATTGTGTATGAGCCAAAGATTATATTCAAGATCTTGAAAAATGCATGCATATTCATTTTGTCCTGAATTACTCGGGACTTAATGTATATAACAAATTAGACAAGTGTTAGATTTGAGAAAAGCTTGCCCCCAAATCGGTTTATTGTAAATGCTCTTTTGGCCGGCACCTAACTCCCCAAGCATTTTGTACTTGGTAAAATCACAAGGTGAGTTCCCCACCAACTCCACCAAGCTTTGTTTGGTATTATACTAGTATATTGAAATTAAATTAACTTACCATTTAAGTAGTAAAGTACATGCTGTTCTTAAAAAAAAAAAAAAAACAAAAAAGGTAGTAAAGTACATGTTGATGCAGCTTACCATTAGATATTGAGTTATTGACGTATTTTAAAGGCAACCACAAAGTTAGTTTACACCAAACTAACACTCAACTCTAATAAAGTTTAATCCTCCCAATAATCTATAGTAATATAATGAAACTTCTAAATTTGGAAAGTATTGAGTTATTGACTGTACAAACAATCAACTTGTTCATTAAACGCTTAAACCTCGGGATTTTTATCATTACTAAAAAGATCTAATTTTAAGAAAGGAATTAAATCAATTAATAAAAGGTATTTAAAAAAACACAAAACTTGCCGTTGAAGGTGTCGTGGTGTAGTTGGTTATCACGTCAGTCTAACACACTGAAGGTCTCCGGTTCGAGTCCGGGCGACGCCACTCTTTTTTGCCTTCCCTCCTTAAAATGAATATAAGCTACATTGCTAGTTGCTACATTATTGTTCAATGTACACACAAAAACCTCACCTAATAATAACATGATCATTTTTCGTATACTTCTGATTGTTTGCGAGGGAAAAATAGAGCGGACATTATATTATGTATACGCTATAATGCTTATGGTCACACTTATTTATAAATTTGAAAAACATCAACAATAATACTTAAAATGAATATCGACTACACATTTACATATACTTCAACAATTTACAAACACAAAATTACAAAAAGGTTACATAATAACAAAATCATTATTCATATACGGAGTACTTCATATATAATTTTTCGAGAGGGAGAAAGAGCAAACATTTTATAATTCGTATTAATCGTATACTATAATACAATTATATACAAAACATGAACAATAATAGAAAATTCATGGATATTGAATGATCAAAGGGCGATTACAAAAGGAGCAAAGAAACTTGCGTTTGGTACGGGTGTACAAAGGGACGTACCACAAACGCCATGCTTTCTCAACATCTAAAGCCTGGACTTGACCTCCGCAGTAGGGGCACGCGCCGCCTGCTGCGTACTGCCCGATCACCTTCTCGTCTTCGTCTACAATAAACACCAAACACATAATGATATTTGAATTTGATGATCGTGAAGTTTTGTTTGATTTATTTTTGAAGTATTCTTAGGTGTAACGAGTTAATAATTGTTTTATTGAAGTTTTCCTATAATTAAGTATATGTATATGTTATATTTTTTTTTTTTTGAAAGAATATGTATATGTTATATGATGGATTTGTTAATGGGGAGAAATAATCTGGAAGGTTTGAAGGTGAGTCTAGAAGATTCACCAATTCACAAAGATAGACACAAACTAGGATTGGAATTTGGAAGCGGTGTTGTTCTTATTCGTGTTGTAACCGTGTTAGCATATATTCTTATGTTGACTAGCTAATGGAATATGTCCAATTCCAACTATTTGAGTAAATTAAGGTGATTAATGTTTCAAAAAATTAAAAATTTAATTAAAAGAGGTAAATGAACAAGTTAACTAATACGAAGTAGTATAATTTAAACACTGGTGAGATCGTTCTGTTGTGTTATCAATGCTAAGTTATTTTAGTTATTTTGTCCATTTACTATATCTAATACGGGTACGTAAAGAAACTGCGAAAAATAATGATGGAAATGAGATGTACAATATAGAGGGAGAAAGAAATACACGGAGTAATAACTTGTGTGTTTATGTACAATTGTTACTATATACCATTGATATATATAACGTGTTTTTTGATTGGTGAGGAGAAGGGTTTAATCGGACCGAAACCTCTCACAAGTCCTTCCAGCCATGATTAACAGGCTAGGCACTTTGAGAGTGTGAGAAGGGTAAAGGAATCCCCACCGCAAAGTGCCTCTAATGTTATTTAATCCCACAACCTTAAGGTTGAGAGATGCAAACCTTACCACTAGATCAGTTTGCTTAGTACGGAGTACATTGATATATATAGCCATATAGGTGATCGATCGAGCTAGTATATAGGGGTGGCAAGAAATAAATTACCAAGCATTAAATTTAAATGAGATGTTAGTGAATACATGCATTATTGTTTTTGACCATAACAGTATCCTAGCTTTGAATGTTCATACTGTTCCTTTTTTTTTTTGTTTGATTTTGACAAAGATGTTCATATTTTTAATAGAGTGTTAATTATTGCTTCATTGAAAACTTCGATAGATAAAATCTTTTGGGATAAAACAAAGGGATCACATACTATCTCATGTTTCCTATTCCTCTTGCATTTATAATTGCTTTTATTCTCTACTTGGATAAATTTAATAGTTTTGATAGAATTGATAAATTTAATTTTAGTTTTAATGATTTTCAATTTTACAATTATTGGAGAGAGGGTGGATTTTTGGGTGTTATTTAGAAAAGGGTAATGATATATGTAGCCCTTAGGGCTATGTATAAGCATTAAATATACTTTCTAAAATGGAATTAAGTTGGGAATTCATGACAAAATCACGTACAAATCGGTGTAATATAATTAATGCTTAGTTGTCCATAATATATCCTTTTTTAACTTCTTATACATAGTCCTTAGCTCGTTATTATAGGGTTATACACAACTTCTCATAAGAGAAAGATACTCCATCTGTACATTTTAATCTTTATTAAGCTTTTACCAACATTTTTAAGAAAAATATTTCAAATATAAAGATTTACTCCCTCCGTCCCTAAATTACATTCCTTTTTGGAAATTTACACGGGAATTAAGGAGGGAAGAATAAGACAAATAACAATAATTGGATAATGCAATGGAAAGTACAAAGATAGAGTAATTATTACTCATGACATGTCATCAATCCTTTGCAAAAAAAAAGGACCAATCACATGCTCCTAATTGAAAATTTTTAACCAATCATATTCATTGTAATTTGGCACAGGATTATGAGTGAGATTAGGTAGAGGAACTAGAAATGGAGGAAAGTTAGGCATTTACAAATGCATAACAAGGGGTATTCATGTAATTATACATATGTATAAACGAATGCATATTCTGGTATCAAATGGTACCACTGAATATACAGTGATACTATATATGCACATAATGGTATTATATATGGATTCAGTTGTACAAAATTTATGCATAAATAGTACCACTAAGGATTCAATGGTACCACATAAACTTTAAGCGGAACAATCAACATGTGGTCCCCCATCACGTGATACAATCCGACCAAAAAATAGGTGGGGTCCACGTACATACCTCTCTCTTCCTATCTCTCTCCTCTTTTCTCTCTCTATCATGTGTTTTAAAAATATTTTAATCAATGTTATGTATTTACAAATGCTTAACTTTCCTCCCTTTAAAATTCCTCGATTAGGTAAGGATGAGTGAGAAAGCATTAAATATAAAACAGAAAAAGAGAGTTGATTTACTAAAAAAAACTTACCAAAAATAGAAAGGAGGAGGAATGTAATTTTGAAATACCCAAACTAAAAAGGAGGAATGTAATTTAGGGACGGAGGGAGTAAAAAGTATTTAATAATTGATTATTAGAGTTCAAGACCATAAATAACAATAATATGAGATCATGAATTCTAAATCTAGTAGAATTATTGCCCTCTTTGTTATTATAAAGGTTGAATCTATCACAAGAGCATCATGTCGGATTTTACATACTTAAAATAAGGATCATTGCTTATTTAGGGGCATTATTTTGTTCATCCGATTTTCCAATTTCGATTTTAATCACATTTATTTGACTTATCTTATCAACTTATTTTGAATGTAAATCACTAAATTGAAGTTAGGAAACTCTTATGAACTCACACCAAAACTTATTTACTACTATTTGACTAATCTAATTTTTCCTGTATAAGTAGTAGAAAAAGAAAAAGGTAATGGCTCGAAATCCTTTTATTCATACTTATATAAAGTACAAGAAATTAAAAAAATCACCTTAATCTTTAATATCTTCCTCCTCGCATTATTCATTATATACCCAGTACCTACATATGCACTTTCTTAAATTTAACTACTCACATAGTCACATGCTCTACACATGAACATGTATCATACTAGTATAAGATTAATAAGAAAATGTAACTTAATAACCTCAAACACATGTATCGTCACCTATTTAAATAGTACGAGTAACAGATAAAGTTAATATGAAATACGGAGTATAATATTATGAAGCATAATACACAACTACTATATGATGATGGGTCATCAACATATTTTATTGTATAACTTGAATAGAATTGTTTCAATAACACTACTCCACCCAACTAGAAAGTTTGACAGTTACTTGAGGAGTTGAGGGCAGAATTAGACATTACAGCCTAAGGCATTTCTTCAATTCATTATTTAGGCGTCGTTTTCCCAACCAACTACTGTCTTAGATCAGGCACACATCATTAGTTTTGTTCGAAACCTGTTTCAAATTATCGTTTAACTATACTTGATTTTGAGTTGGATAACATAGTTTCAATATTAAAATTACAATTGTAATTATAATTAAATGTAAGATTCAATATAATAACATTATTCTGGTACCGGTCTTCTGGAATAGGAACTTTAGGTATTGAACTAAACAAAAAGGCTACAAATATACAAAAAGGAATACAAATATACAATGACTAAAGTTTATCTTCTTAGAGATCAGATCATAATGTCATTTTGTTACAAAGACAAGACAAATTATATAAGCATCAAGTTTAGATAATTTAATTTGGAGAACTTAATACATTAAAACTTGCTTAGAATGTTAAATCTAAGTGCGTGTCTATTGAGTAGTCATCCTCCTTTTTTTTTTTTTTTTTTAAGGAAACACTTGGGTTATCATTAATAGAGGTCAATTTCCGCCAAAGTTAATAGACTTTGGGGAAAAGGATCTTAGCAAATAAGTTCATTACAATCTCGAATCCCACCAAGCTACATGGTGAGCCAAAGTATTACCCGCACACTTTACATGAGACCAAGAAAAAACACCAAAAAATTGAGAGAGATGAGAACAAATATCATCAATATCATTGACAATGGGTTGAAAGTTGAAATCTCCTGCATTCCTCTTAATTCCTTGAATGTCATACTTCGTATAAAATTAATACTTGTATTAGTTTCAAATTTCAATAAATATATTTTATTTTATTAATTCGATGGACTCAAACTTGTGTGTAACTAAAATACTAAATAAATTGTAATTCTTTATTAGACATGATCAAACTTATTTAAAGTGGAGAGTGATGAATAAAAATGAATTGAAAGACTAGACAATATGAAGCTTTACAAGTTTAAATAATGTGAAATTTGTTTAGTATTTGTTTATTTCATGCTACCTTAAATATGCAATTAGAGGGCCTGCCAAATTTTGCCTCCACTCAAACCCGAATTGCGTGCTCTACAATGTCTCAAAATTGACCAAAAATGATGAACTTGTCTCAAGAACAAATCAACATTTTATGATAAACTAGCTGATAATAGACACAATTATAAATAGCTATATGTCGCGCTTCGTATCTCATATCGAATCTAGGTGTGTTGATGCCTAATAGGCTCGGTTCATCACAGCCTAACTTATTAAACACATATCATGTTGTAAGCAACCCAGATGAGACTGAAGCCCATGCATGTTAAACCTTGTTGTGCTTTCATCTAAGCCAACTTCTAGTTATTTGTGCGTGATTTGTCATTCAATAACAACTCCTAAATCGATTGACTATCACTTTATTTATACAATCTAAACTAAATTCAATCTAATTGAATACTATGTGATATAATCCCAAGATTCCCAACTACAATCAATCCAAATTATTATAATTAGATGAAATTTGAGTAGAGCATACTAGCTGAAATCAAATGGCTGTCTACTTAATCATGTAACTCATGTTATTCAACATTCAACCGACACCCCATTCCAAATTATTATGAGCAAAAAAGTAACTATGCACATGTTCACATGCTATTCCCTTGAATTTCCAGTCCTAAATCCTGACATCATAATTCATATCTTCATTAATTACTTTACCTAAATATAACGCCAATTAAATGCAACCAAAATCCATTTTCATCCACCAATTCAATTTTTGCCACTTTCACTAATTTATTTATGTAAAATAAATTCACTAATCAGTTATGTTAGTTAAGAAAAAATAGCAACTTTTTTCTCTAACATGTTCTTTCCCTTTTTATTCGCTCCCTAACATGGGAAATTGGCTCATTTAGCTACTAACTTTACTCCATTATTATTATATAAACTTTGATTACAACTTGCTAAATCACAATTATTTGTAACCTCAAATTCATTTAAAAAAACACATTATTTTCCCTTTTTTTTATTTATTTTAAAAATGAAATCCCACTATATATATATATATACCAAAATTTGATAATCAAATAACAACATCAAAACCATAAAGTAACACACATTCTCCTCTCAATTCTCTCAACCAATGGTAGCTAAGCTAATAATTGCTTACTTTTTCTTGGCAACATTATTAATATTATTTTCATTGCCTAAACAATGTTTAGCCTTAGAAAATAGAAGGCATTTAACAACTTCTAAGGATACAATAAACCAATACTTAATACCACACAACAAAGTTAGAGCAAGACTAGGGTTGCCACTCTTAAAATGGAGTGAACAACTAGCTAGCTACGCCCGGTGGTGGGCGCACCAACGGCAAGGCGATTGTGCTATGATACATTCGGGTTCCGATTACGGAGAAAACCTCTTTTGGGGGAGCACCGGGAGGCAATGGGGTGCCGAAGACGCGGTGGCGTATTGGGCGGGTGAGTATAGATTTTACAATTATTACACAAATACATGTGCTCAAGGGGAGGAATGCTTGCATTATACACAGATTATTTGGAAACAAAGTAAAAGAGTTGGTTGTGCTAAGGTTATTTGTTATAATGGGTATACTTTTATTGGTTGTAATTATGATCCTCATGGTAATATTTTAGGACAAAAACCTTTCTAATAATTAAGGTTTCAAATATGTGTATCATTGTATCATGATCCTCTGTAACAATGTATTTGTATTGTATAAGATGATTTAGATCCCTCTGCTCTCGAGTCGTGATGATACCTGTCGTAAAGACGGGTAAAATCGACCAATCTTTGACGGCTATTCTTTGAATATAACTCACCAGCTCATCTAAGCTATGTATGATGTCGAGAATGTATGTTATTTGTATTTGTTTGAGATGGGTTTATTATCATCCCTATAACTGCAACTAGTTAAATTATAGATCAAGCACAGTAACTTTATGTGTATATTGCAAATTTGCAATATTCAAAGTTTCATGTTTTCGGTTGGGTATGGCCCAAATTTTATATGCCCATATTTTGGTGGAGTATCGTGCATATTTTAAAATATTTTGGTGGAGTATCGTGCATATTTTAAAAGCTTCCGAAAAGATCAAGTAAGGTTAACATGTACTTGCTCATGATTTTTTTAGAATAATAACCTACTTGAACAATTTAGAAAATTATTGACATTGGAAGAAGTAGAATACATGGTTCGTGAATATTCTAGAATATTACGGATACAAGAGTAATAAAGGAAAATCTAGAATCTTCCAGCCATTTTTTCCGACCTCCATCTACAACTATAAAAGAGTCATGGACATTTAAGACATATACACACAACACATAAGCCTTTCACATCCTTATACTAATTCACCTTTTCTACCAATTATTGTACTCTCCTATTTTTTCATTTGGTGATCGTCGTGTGTCCAATTTTTACTACCTATCAAATGAGATAAGCTAACAATCCTCACGTGACAATGTAGCTCATTGAGTAAAAATCATAATAAATCGTTGATCAAGGGATGGTGCGTGAATGAACAACGTAAAAACTCGAATGTACAATTGAATAATAAAAAAAAAAAATAGAAGATTGTAGAATGTATGATGAATATTGAACTATCTCTATTATCTTGATTAGAGATAATGCCCACTATCTTTTAGTATCAACTATATGCGTTTAAGTTCAAGGAACAATAACAATTAGACATTTATGTCACAGACTAGCCTGATGGTGTATATAAATAATAATTTAATATGCAAAATGCGTTAAAATCACCATCCACTCCTTTTTTTTTTTTTTTTTTTTTTTTGTGCAATAGGTTATATTTTGTATTCATTTGCTATGAATTGAATCTGAATCTAAAATGATGAATTGAATTGAAATAAAAGTAATGGTGCATTACGAGTAATAATTAAATAGAAAGACAAGCAAAAAAGCCGAGGGTATTTAACCCTTTGGTTTATCAGTTTTTCAATTCTATTCCATGATTTCTTTCCTATCTGCCATTTTCAATAATTTTGTCGAAAATATGTTAAGTGCATAAATAACAAGAAGCTCGGTTAGTTGAGTAATAAGCTAGTCTTTTAATAACTAATTATGTTTAAAAGTTTTAATCACTTCTTATCTTAACGTAATCCACCATCTCATTTGTAATAACTGTAATTCTGTAACTAATTAACACTATACTTACAAAAGGCTAGTTTCATATACAAGAATGCTTCCCTATGTTGTCCATCTTTCTGTATGCTTTTAGTACATTAGTTTAAAGGCGTAAGGTGTAATTCTAAAATATTAGCTCATCTTTAAGAGGTTTTTTTTTTTTTTTTTTTTTTTTTTTTTTGGAAGAGGAGGTACGAGCAGTAATTTTGAATATATGTATGTATTGGTTCATATTTTTATTTTTTTTTCGTACTCTAAATATTATAGGTCACGTCACATGATAGCAAGGTTGCACAGTCGTATACAAGTAGTAATCCTAAATACTAATACTCCATATGTATGTATAGGTTTGTTTCCTCAAACCTTAACGGTTGGGCGGAAATTGATTTTTTTATTTTATTTTATTAATTTGGCATAAATTAATTTAATGAATGCAAAGCTATCTCTTTATATATATTTCTTCCGTTTCTAAATAGTTGACACGTTTAATTTAGACACATATATTAAGGAGAGAGGAGAGTGAGAGAGAATGATAAAGTAAATTGGGTAACCAGTAAAAGTAAAGTATAGTATAAAAACTAAAAAGAAACTTCCTAAAAAGAAATACTTGTCAAATAATAAAAGAGATAAGTATATATTAAAAAAAAAGTTTATTTTTCGAAATTAAAATCAGGGTTTGTTTGGCATCATTGTGGTTTTCTGTTGTTTGAGTTTTTGTTTTTCAAAAACATATGATATATGTCATATAATGAATAAAAAATAAGTCAAATATATTAAATTCGTGGTAATTTTGAAAAACTGACAACAGAATTGTGAAAATATATTTTTTTTATTTTTTATGTTATTTATTTTTAATTTTTTATTTTTTTTAAAAAAAAACTTAAAAAAAAAAATATATATCAAACAAGCCCTTGATTTTTCTACTCGTAGTAGATAAAACATCATCACAATGAACAGCAGTCTCTAAACACTACACTCCAGCAGTTGAGCAAAGGTGTTTTGGACCCCACAATTCCCCGCCAATTTCATCAGCATTATCTTCATCTCCAGATTCTCTCCTATCTCTGCTTCTCCAAACTTCTTCAGATTTTGATTATGGGTAATGGCTTAGCTTCAATTTCATAAAATGCATTCTCAAATTTCCAATTTTCTAACCTATAAATTCGTATCAATTTCAACTCATTTTCCCAATTTTCCCTCAATTTCTTCCCAAAATGATTATTATTTTTATACCCATTTTTCTCCAATCTTCAATAATCTTTCTCCTAAAAAACCCCGCAAATCCAATCTCAAGCGTCTTACTTTTCGCATTGTTCAGTTAACTCGTCGCAGGCAACTCAATCAGGTTCTCAGTTTTTGTGAATTTCCCACTTTTTTTCTTCAAATTTAAAATGGGGTTTTTATAATTTGATGTGGTTTTTTGGTAATTTTTGTGATTTGGGTTGTTTTTGTGTAGGTTTTTGAAGAAATTGAGGTAGCGAAAAAAAGATATGGAGGGATTAATACAATTGTGATGAATGCGGTGTTAGAGGCTTGTGTTCATTGTGGTGATATTGATTCTGCACTTAAGGTGTTCGATGAAATGTCTAAGTCAAGAAGTTGCCGTGTTGATAGTGTCTCTTATGGTACTTTGTTGAAGGTACTGAATCCAACTCACCTCATTTAAATTTATGGTCTGTTTTTGTTGCTTCATCAAGGTTGATCATTTCATTGTTGTATCTTGTATACCAATTGACCCATAAAGTAGTTTCCTTTCAAAGAATTATTACTGGTTATGAGATGATCTTGTTAAGTAACTCTATAATTCGATTTTTATGGATTGCAGCATTTGAATAAGCATGATACATGATACCAAATTGTGGAATACTAATTGAAGTCGACTGGTGGATGATCTATCTTAGTATAGGGAGAATGCCCTTGACCGAGTTGACCCTATATGTATGTATACTTAATACAATTTGTAGTTACATTGTGAAGGGGTTAGGGTGCTCGAAGTCTTTCAAATGTACGAGTTAGGTAGGAGTGTTGTGTTGCTTGTTGTCTAAAGTGTCTAAACCATACATGCATGATGCATCCAATGGTTTTTTTTGAAGGGAATCAAGGGACCCCCCCTCCTTTTTTTAGTGGGGAGGGGGGGGGGGGGGGGAGGGGTGGGGTGGAGGTGGGAGATGAAGGTTAATGATGTGACATTGTCATGGGGTAGGTATAATTTGAAGCATATACTTTGATCGTGATGAAATGATTACATGTTAAGCCCAAGTCTGTATAAGGATTTCAACACGGGACCTAAGGTATCTGATATTTCAGTCTTGACCACTGGGCCGAAACTTCTTTGGTCAATGCTGTATATATATTGGAATTGATGTCTCTAGTGAACTGTATGTCCTGTATTATAACTCCTTGAAGCAGTGGAGCGAGGCAATATTTTGTACTGTATTATAACTTTGATAAAAACGAACAATCTGGAATCCTGAATGTCCCAAACTTAAGCTATTGCTTATATTTATATATCTGGTCCTTTGGAAAATATTATTAAATGATGGATTCATGGTTTTCAAGTGTTTGAGTTTTTGGGAAATTTTTCAATTGGATGTGATACAGAGCTGATTTAAAGATCTGAAATATGATTGAGGGAATTTTTTCAATTTTGATGTAATTGCAGGGTTTAGGTAAGGCTCGACGAATTGATGAAGCATTTCAACTCCTTGAAGCAGTGGAGCGAGGTAGTGCCATTGGGAATCCAGAATTATCAGCATCACTTCTCCACGGTTTGCTTAATGCTCTTCTTGATGCAGGTAGTATTTCATGCCCTAAAAGATATTCAACTGTTCTTCCCCTTTTTTTTTTTTTTTTTTTTTTTTACCGATGGAAAGGGAATTATAAACTTTTACTACACTAAGTATGAAGTCAGAGTGATAAATGTCTTCTGTGACCATTGCTGGAGGCCTCAACTGCAGTCACTATTGCTGTGAAATGAACAAAAAATTTACTTGTGCCCCTTAGCATGGAGGGGTTTTTTTTTCCCCCCTTTTTTGGAAGAGAGGGGGGGGGGGGGGGGGGGTGCTGTCTTGTTTGAATGTAGCTGAAAGCTCAATGCTTTATATATTTCTGGCCATTTCAACTCTAAAATTCTCAAAGGTTAAAAATGCACTGTATGATTCCTCTTATGTAATATTTTCTGTTATTAGAGCATAGTTTAAGTGGGGATACCTTGAGAGTTTCAACCTACAGAAATATTTCTTTGCTCGTTTCAACCTACAGAAATATTTCTTTGCTCGTTTCTTCTTTTTGTGGAAACTTACTCACATTTGTAGGGAGATGTGACAATGCGAGAGGGTAACAAAGGCAGCTGGTTTAATAGAGCACCATTAAATTTCTAAATTTATGTTTTACTGTGTCAACTCTTTCCAGTTGAAAAAATCATCTTTCTTGCTTCAATCTTTAGAGTTAAGACAATAACATCAATATTAATAACCAGTAAAACTTGTAATAAACTTGAAAAAAATGACAAATGCTACATGTTTGCATTAGGAAATTCCTGGACAACATTTTCATGTTCGCAATAGTTTACTGCAGGAGACTTACGCCGTGCCAATGGTCTTCTTGCACGCTATGGATTTGTGTTCCATGAAGGTGGGAGCCCTTCCATCTTGATATACAACTTGTTAATGAAGGTGTGATACTTGAAATTATCTTCTTAATGCAATAGGAATATTTACATTTGCTTTATGTTCCTTCTTTTGTTTCGTACTTTATACTTTTATTTTATTTTATTTTATTTTTTCTAACTGGACAATGTCTCTAATTTATACATAGTAAATATACTGGCCATAAACTAATTAATAAATTCCTACCTTGGCAATAACCATCCGCTCTTATTTCAGGGATACATAAGTTCAGGTTCTCCCGAGGCTTCATTTACTGTACATGATGAGATGTTACGCCAAGGCTTAAAACCAGATAAGCTTACCTATAATATGCTTATCCTTGCTGCAGTGAAGACAGAAAAACTGGATTCTGCAATGCAGTATTTGGAGAAAATGAAGGTCTTAAGAAAGTGTTGAAAGGCCAGTTTAGAGCTTCTATATCATGCTGAGCCTGAGAGTATGCAACCAGTTACTCATATCTCCCCTCTTTTTCAGGATGCTGCACTGAAGTACAATTCCGATTATCTTTTTCCAGATAATGTAACGTTTACTACTCTATTGAAGGTCAGTATACTTGCCTTTTATTTTTTTGGTGCAAAGTATACTTACCTTATATAATCTTTTCTAAAAGTTCTCCCATGCTGTTTAGACTATAAGTGTTGTTTGGTCTAGTTAATAATAATTGTGCTGATTATAACTCTATCCACAGTGTTTGGAAACTGAAAATTATGTCAGGCCATTACTCTTATTCCTGATATAGTTTTGAATTGTATTGTTGCTACTTACAATTGTTGTTTACAGGGTGCTGCACTGGCTAAAGATATCCATCTGGTTCAGAAGATAATGATGGAAATGCAAACTTCTGAAAAGTTTTCTACTGACCGAGTTGCCTATACTGCACTTGTTGATGCTCTGCTAAGCTGCAGCTTAATCAATGGTATGACCTAAACCAAATTTGAAAAGTTCTGCTGACACTAGGCTTATTGATAATACTTTAAAAAAAACCAGGAATTGGTGACAAAACATTACCTTCTGTTCAACAACTTTTAAATTCTAGAGTGCCAATTTATGTGACACTGCTAATTCTCCCTTGGTTGATGTAGATTCCAAATTTAGAGTACTTTTTTACTGATCTAACATGCAACCTTTCTCTATTGCTGTATATTGGGAAGGTTAATGTAGGGCAGGGAAGAGGCTAGACATTTTCTCCAATGTGCACCTATAATTTTAAACATTTTCTTCCCTTAAGATCAATATTCTATGTTTCTCAGAGCAAGCCCAGTTTGTGACTTGCTGGGAATGACGTGAGATTTCTCAGAATTGCACTTCGATTAAACATAATCATTGGGATTATTGTTCTTTATATAACTTCTTTTGATTTCAAGATGGGTTACATCTGTTCGTTGAACTTAGTTAAGAGTATTGCTTCAAGGGTAATGTAATAATGCTATTTAATTCAGTTCTGTGCTTGTTGTAGTTGCTAGAATGTATCAACCTATGCTTAACGGTCTCTTTCATCAATGCTCATTTTGCTAGAGGGCCTAGGATCCTATCCTACATATATCTTTAATGACATATTGAGGCATGAAAGGATACTCCAAACATTTGATAATAGTCTCAGCATGTTTCACTTATGTTGTCTCAATCAAATATTGTTGATCCTCCCAAGACCTGAAGTCATTAATAGTTTAATACACTGGGCTATTGTAAGCATTGCTAGTGAATTGTATACAGATTGTAGCATAAAGAGTGAAAATTGTAGGATCTAGGATCTGTTATAAATGGAGAGGTGGACAGGAATGTGAGGAGCCAAGTAACTAAGATGGATATAAAACCCTTGCCCCCAAAGCAAAGAGGCTTAGAGGCTTATGATGCTATAATTGCTATACCTTAGCCACCGTCCAAATTCCTGTCATATTGGTTTTTGAAAATCTTATAGGACTGGTTATTATTAGTCGTTGCCCTCGTTGGACCTTTTAAAGTTTTCCAACAATACTGTTTTCCAAATTCTGCCTTTGCTGACCTTGGCTGAAATTTTTTAGTGGTCCCTTGAATTGGACTATTCCTCAAGCTGGAATCTGATAGAAACAGCAAAGTTGCTACAGCAAGACTCCTTAGACAATGACAGAGAGCTTGGTTGGTGAATAAATAACTAACGCAATGATTTCACCAAGAATCCTTGTAGAATTTGAAATCATCACCTTCTGTTGTGATACGGAGTAAAATACATCTTCATTTTTTACCTTTTTGTTTTTAAATTTTTAATTTTTATTTTATTTTATTTTATTTTATTTTTTTTTTTTGACTGCATGGCTTGGGGGTGAAGGAGAGAAATCTCTTGTTTGCTGAACAGCTTTATGTTGTTCCTGGCTTTTGGGTTTCCTCCAATGTGGAGACATAAGTTTCTGTTGTAATATACAATTAGTATGTGACAAGTAAACATCAATGGCTTTCTCAGATGCTCTATGTGTATTCGGGAAGATATTAAAGAAGGCAGGAGAAAATTCAGAACTGCGGCCAAAGCCTCACCTTTATCTTTCCTTGATGCGTGCTTTGGCTCACATTGGTGATTTTTTGATGGTGAAGAACTTACACAATCGCATGTGGCTGGATACCTCAGGAACCATCCCTCCTGCAACTCAGGAAGCAGCTGATCACCTTCTAATGGAAGCTGCTTTGAATGCTGGCCAGGTTCTTATACCCTGTTACTGATCCAGAGTATTTGTTTTGCTCTTACTGAGAAGAAAGTTCCCTTGCATAGAGGTTCTATCCTCTTTTACCATCCTACATCTAATTGTTTACTCTGCTACTGGTTTTTGTATCTTGTCAGGTTGAAGTTGCTGTACAGATACTTTCAAATGTTAATGCTAGATGGAAAGGACTATCTTGGACAAGTCCTGGTGGCCTGGTGAGTATTACTTACATTATGTTTTCTTTTGTACTAATTCATTCACCCTAACCCTATATGGATAAACTGGGTTTTTTTACTAAAGAGGGAGTGCCGAGGGGGCGGGGTGTATAGTTTAAATTTTTGGGCGACCATCTCTGGGATGAATCACTTCCTGCATTTTATTAGTACCTCGACTAGTGTGTGGCATATCATTTGGAATTTATAGTATTGAGTTTGGCTTTTGCATTTTGTTGATCATTATAAAGAGCATATACCTATCCGTTTGAAACCATACAGTTGCCAAGTTATTTGCTAACAAATTTATAATGTCTTACAATGAATACCTAGTGGAAATTACCATATAGCATAAGAATTATTGATAAAAAAAAATTAGTACATAATTTATCTGTTTATTCTTATTTACAACATTTCAACTTTCAGTATTCACACACGATCCTTTGATGATTAATCAAAGTAATTAATGCTTGAAGTTATGCATTGACCATCGTGAAAATAGGAATGTTGCAATGAAAAATAAACAGAGGATTTATCAAACACTCACTTAGCGTAGCTGATATAAAGCTGAGATGGTAAGACTTCTTATTTAGGTCTTGTTGGTCCGGAATTCTGGATCCCATGTTCAAATCCTACAATAAGAACTTTTATTGTCTGTTGTAGCACATGTTTCTTGCTGAGTGAATGACATGGCAAGTTTCAAGTGAATGAGGGGGTTCCGCTTGGCATGCATATTTTTTCCAGGAACACATTTCGTATAGTATAGATTAATTAATGCTTCACATCATAATTCCTACTTTCTTTCTCTAGGAACTGTTATACTAAATACAATTAGAATCTCATTTTGTAGCTATTACTTTTCTTATTTTCTAGCTATGTTGATATGTCATGCACATGCAGGCTGCTGTACGCCTTGAGGCTTTGTTGGGCTTTGACCGATCCATATTTTATCCCTATATTCTGCCCCAGGTATGTTGTGCTTCTCTCCTTTACACATACTTGGGAGTTGGGAGTCTTGGGATTACTGTCCTTCCTATGTAGATTTGGGTATTCGACTCTGCCTTCTGCATTATTGATTTTTTATGAAATAGAAAAATAGAATAAAAGTATTTCTTTTTTATAGTCTAATATGATGCTTGTTATGATTTTTTTGTTCCTCTCCATTGCTGATCGTAGGTATTATTTATACAATTAAATAGCAGTTTAATACTCTAGAACTGTCTTAAGAGTCAGTTGTCATAATGATATGACATGGAAACATTGTTACATATTCAAATGAAGAAACTTGTACATTTTTGTTTGTAGAAACACATGATTAATACCAAGTATATAATAAAGGAGAAGCTCTACAGATCCAATACATAAAATTAGGAGATTGTACACTTTCTTGAATAGCTCCTCATAAAAATATTTCTAAATGATCACTTGCCATGCCTACAGAAGACAGCTGCCACGAAGTATCAACATTCATTTTAACAACTCAGTCAAATCCTAAACTTGAACTTGAAGAGACTAGAACTATAAACTCATGAAGCACATTATTATTATAATTGTTATTATTATTATTCATTTACTGATTTGTCATCTTTAGCTTGTGTGTGTTTTTATATTTTTTATAATTTTGTGTCTATTGGTTAAAGGCATAGATCTAGTTGTGTTTGTTGTACCTTTTGATTGGTGATGCCTGTGCTTCACGTATTTGAACTTCTTTATGCTATTAGGTATCAGTAGATGATACAGTGGAAAGTATCATGATTCCATTTGAAGAAGCTCGCCCTCTACAAGCTACCTTAATGCTTAAGGAAGTGACCATGCGTTTTCTGGAGGAATCAGTTGTGCCCATCATAGATGATTGGGGCAATTGTGTGGGACTACTGCACCGCGAAGACTGTACAGATGTATGTTATTTTTTTGTGTAAAAAACTTTCACTGATTTGTCTATCTGCTTTAGCTCATCCATTCTAATCATATTGACTTTTCTGTTGGGTCATCCAGTTTCGGGTACAAATTGGGTTTAGGTCAGTCACTTTTGTGACCTCTTATGTTGTCCTAAAATGTTATATTAGCCTCGAGTCACTTTCTCTGAACCTGTCTACTGGGAAGTCTACAGATAGTATTCATATATAGTGTAGTTCTGTGCTACTTTCAGAGTTCGTCATTGTTAATTTTTTCTTTGTGTGTTTGATATGATGGTGCAGCTAAATAAACCACTATCAGCAATGATGAAGAGCCCTCCTCCTTATGTGGCAGCCTCAACCTCTGCTGGCCGTGTGATTAACCAAATCTTGGAGAAACGGTACAAGATGCTGATAGTTGTAACATATAGCAACATGTACAGTTCTTCCGGCTCTAGGCCTGTTGGAGTGTTTACTTATGAGCAATTACACAAGCTTATTAATAAGCCAGCTTCAAAATTGTCAGGACAAAATTCTTCGCTATATGTAAGACCTTCATAAACTCATAATATACCTTACTTTTCCTGCAGCATTCTGCAATCATTTACCTAACACTTAGTTCAGGAGTTCAAGATCAATAATTTTAGCTAGGAATCATTGGCACTAAACAAAAGGTTTACCTGCATATCATTATAACATTTGAACATGGCTTAATCTATTAGTTTAAAGGGTGATGAAAAAACAAAACAAAAATTTTCATTTCAACACAGTTTAATCAATAATTTCATTGTAAAAAACGGGTTATAAGTCTTGCAAAAAACTTAATACTTATTATGAGACGCGCTTTAATTTTTTTCCCCCTAAGCTTAGTGTGTTTTATTTATCGTATTTTTTGGTTATTATTATATATTTTTCGTGGAGAAGGGGGGGGGGGGGGGGTGGTGGTGGTGGTGAATGTTGAAGTCCATCTCGTCTAAGACTTGCTAATGCTTACTATAAGACTTGAGATCTATTTTGTTTTTCCTCGTTAGCAAAATGGTTATAAAGAAGTTAATTAAAAGGTAAAGATGAGGATGTTTGATGACTTAGATAATTGAATCTTACAAACATAACCAAACCAAAGTGTGAGAATTCCTTGGTATAACTATATATCCATGTCTTATTTTGCGTACATCTCGTTTTATCAAAATTTTAAGCAAAAAATGGAACTTTGTAGAAAGAAAGAAGGAAAGAAAGAGGGGAAAGTAGCCTAAAAGGCAGTAAAAGTGTCGTTATCCAAACAATCTTGGCGGTGTTAGCCGTTAGTTTTTGAGCTAATTTTAGTCTATTAACCTCAGCATGATGTATTTGATGTACCTCATTTTTTCCATTTATTTTATACTCTGTATTATCTTATCCTATTTAATGGATCTTTCCATTCATAATTATTTTAAGAACATCATAAATTATAAAATGTTAGCTCATAATTCTTTATGGCAATTGAATTGTTGTCACTCTATGTATAACTCAGTTATCATATTTTGCCAAAACTAAGCACAAAAGTTTCAGATACTCTAGAAGTATACGTAACTATTGTTATTATACACACGAAAAGCATTTATGTATCATTAATAACTATTATCTTATCTAAAAGTATTATACAACATGCGACCTTAAATACTATGTCTTATAAATAAGTCCGTCTCAAAATATAGTATCATTCCTATACTTTAGTTACTTGATCTTTAAACCTTTT